>NC_133659.1:23522992-24820238 GCF_037893015.1 Macrotis lagotis
TGGGGCATGGTGACAGGGTAGGGTGGTGACTTGTGGGCTCTGTGGGAGCATTGGAGGCAGGAGGACCCCAGGGAAAATTCTGCTTGTGTCCATTCTGATCTCAGGCCTTGGGTCCTCTAAGCGGGTGAGCTGACTGGAGTCTGGAGGTAGCTTGGGGCATGTTCACATTCATAACCCGCACCCCCTCCCTGCCTTGGAGGGAGTCTACAATCCAAGTTGACAGGTGAGAAAACTGTTACGCCCACAGTCACCACTGGGAGTAGGGAATAGAGCTCAGAGTCTTCTGATTCCAAATCTTTTAATGCTCTTTCTGAATTCCCCACTTCCTGAGGGGCCTCCATATAAAAAAAAGAGAGACAGAGGACCCTCTCAAATACAGTGCCGGGAAGGACAGAAGGAGACAAGCATTATGCTAAGCACTTTAGACAACTCTTCTGGGAGGTAGGACAGTTAAGAGTCTGTCCATGGGGCGGCTAGGTGGCACAGTGGATAGAGCACTGGCCCTGGAGTCAGGAGTACCTGGGTTTAAATCCAGCCTCAGACACTTAATAATTACCTAACTGTGTGGCCTTGGGCCAGTTACTTAACCCCATTGCCTTGCAAAAACTTAAAAAAAGAGTTCATCCTCATTTTACACCTGAGGAAGCTGGGACAGACAGATTAGGTGCCCTAATCAGGTCTTCTTGACTCCATTCCTGGTGTCCTGGGTTCAGGATATGATCTGTTCTTTTTATTTCTACAAATGCATGTTATGTATTAAAAACTTATTTTGAATTTATTTACTTTCAAATGTAACCAGAAATAATTGTGTCCAAAACAAAAAAGTCTTAATGACTAAACCGTAAAGTGATGCAGTAGAATCAGATAGAGACCAGAAAGAGGAGTGTTGGGAATTGGGGGGGGGGCGCATTTGGGGGATACTCAGGAGAACATCAGCAGTGAGGAACTAGCGTGATCCCAAGGAGGTTTGAGGTTGGTTCCTCAGCCTTCACATAGATGCTTATCTCCCCAGTATTTTTAGTACAAAATGCTCCTCTGCTGCTATCCATGTAGCTAATTAATTAGCTAATCAAATAAGTCAGTCTGGTGTGATTTGAAGTTTTGTTTTAAACGTGAAATATCTGGAAGTTAATCGGCACTTTATTGAGATCAGTTAGAATAACTGCATACATTTGGCAGTCAGAATTATGTCTTGGGTCCTCATAGCTGTGATCTCCCTGAAGTGGTCCTTCTTTCCAGTAAAGATCTCAACTCGACCCAGTGAGCCTTTGGAGGACTTGCTATGGCTAGGATGGCAGAGGAACACTCACTGTGATGGCATCTGCAAGGTTCCTTATTTGTTTTATCTGGCAGCTTGCTTTTCCATTGGCCTCTCTTTGATACTCATTTTTAATTCTTTGGAAATGCTTGGATTCCATGTCTTCATACATTCATGACAGGCTATATTGGTACATAGGTTTCCACAAATGCATTCTAAATGTCAGAAAGGAAGTATTCCGAAGAGAATATTGAGAAGAAATATTTTTATCAAATTTTCCTCTATTTTGTAGTACTGATATGTATAACAGCAGAAGTTATCAACACTGTTACCATTGAGATGTAACTTATATTTTTATTCTTTGTCAGAAGCTAGTTTTAAAAATTAATGTTTTGCTTTTACATTACAAACCTTTACAGTTTACTCCCACTTCACAGATCTCCTGTAATAAATAAAATAGTTAAGTAAAACTAATAATAGTGAACTTATTTGAAAGTTCATGTGACATAATGTATTCCCCTTCCCACCTCTCTTTTATAAAAGATAACAGAAATCTATTTTTCTCCCCCCCACCCTCTTGAACAAAAAAAGGGGAAAAAATGTTAACAAATATCTCTCATCAGGCGGAACAAAGTCCCCCAATGGCTGTACATGGAAGTAGAGGACCCAGCCTGAATGAAGCAAGGTCATGGACACCTTCTTAGCTCCCTGGAATTGTCTGTGGTCACTGTATTGACCAGAGTTCTTAACAGCTTTCAAGTAGTTGGTTTTGGGTTTTAGTGTTAGAGGTCCACTGATCTCATTTTGCTCATTTCATTCTTCATGAGTTTACAAAAGTCTTTACAATTGTTTGTTTTTCTAATAGTGGCCTCCTAATATAAATTGTTCTTCTGTTTTGGCTTACTTCACTCTTGCATCCTTTCAGGCAAGACTTTCAATGTCCTTTGAAACCATCCAGTTCCCCATTTCTTACTGCACACTCATAACCCACAACTGATTCCACTGGTCCTTAATTGTCAGAGAGCCACACAAACTCATTTTTTTCATTTCATCCTTAGACTCTGCTAACTCATTATTTCAGTGTGTTCAGTTGCCATTATGAGGATTTTTGCTTTGGTATGTAACTGCAGTGATTTTCGTCTTAATGGATTTTACATTTCTCTCCAACTCTTACAATCTTGGAAACTAGACTTCATTTTCTGTTTCTTTTTCTATTTGCCCCCCAGGTACAATTAATGACTTGGTAAAAACTTTTAAGTCCATGTAAAGTTAGAAGACTTCAGCATAATGAGTTTTGGGGGTTAGCTGTTGTTAAGCACCATGCTAATAAATATTCACTCTGTGGTCCATCCTCACAGCAACCCTGGCAGGGAGGTACTGATTTTATCTCCCTTTACAGTTGAGGAAACTGAGGCAGGGAGTAGTGAAGTGGCTTGCTCAGGGTTACTCAGGTTGTCCTGACTAGACCTGGTGCTCTGTCCACCCCACTACCAGCTTCTTCCTCTATGTAAGAAATTTGAGAACTGTCCAGAAATGAAATGATCTGCTTTAAGGTGATGGGCTTCCCTGTCCAGGGAAGGGATAATCATCTAAAAAAGGTGGAGACTTTTTAGTTATTTGGGATGCTGTAGAATGAGAATCCCAGAACTGAAACTTGAAGAGGTGGAAGGTACAGCTGCCCAGTCTGGTTCAATCAATATGGAAAGGAACCCGCCATAACCACGAGACCTCAGGCAGTCGTCAGTTCTGGACAGATCACTTATTTTCTCTGTCCCAGAGGGCCTGGGATGCTGGGACCACCATCTCCCAAACTGGGATCCTATGAGTCTACAGCTTCCAGCAGTCTTCCAGGACCATCAGTTCCCACCTGTACCTGGTTGTGAAGTCTCTTCCGCATCACACATCTTATAATCCTTAAGACAGCTAGTCGACCCCGGCCTCCCGTGCCTCCTCTCTGCATTGCAGGCATGGCCGACCTGAAGAGTACTGGGCCTTCTGTGTTTGCCCAGGTACCGGACACACTACTGTGAGCCTGGGTGGTTGTTCCCTCAGCACCTCAGTGGGCAGCAAGGCTGGTGCTGGGACAACCACTCTTGGAGAGCACTGCCCTCCTATTGAACTGTTTTACAGACACACATACACGCACACATACACATGTTCCTTAGGGGAAAATGATTGCAAATGAAATTTCTAATTAGACAGTATGTGTTTTGTTGGCTACTTCTTTGGTGATTTTTTTGCTCATTCTCAGACATTTGGGACAGGTGCCTCATTTCTCTGCTTCCTAATTTCATTCCACTCAAGGAAACTCACTTTTGTGATGAGTGATTCCCACAGCGATCTTGGTGTTGCTCCAATCCAGTGTTTTAGCACCTCTCTCCTTTCATTATTGCGCAGCTTAGGTCAATATCTCTTGCCCCATACCCCTTCAGCCCCTTTCTATAGTCTCAGCAGAGATGGATAAGAATTGGATCTCTTGAAAACTTAGAGAATGTATTAACCAATAACAAGGATAGCATGCATTTAGATCAGTTTGAAGATTTGCAAAACATTTTAACATTTGTTATCTCAATTTATCCTATAGCATTTTGGGAGAAAACCTAGAAAGTTACTGTGGAGGGACCTTATTGTAAAATACATTTACTCCTAGTTTGTTATAATGCATGTAGATTTCATGAAACAGGATTTCATATAAACAAAAGATAGGATTTTTAATGATAATATAGATAACAAAAATTCCTAGAAAAATTATTTTAGTATAATGACCTTTGGACTTTTAGGCAACCTATAGGCAGTAAGCATTATGAAACCTTTATAGTGTGCTGAGAGTGAGGATACAGAGAAGGGAAAAGGGGGGTCCCTGACTCTTCTAATGGAGGAGACAGTGATGAAGAGATGCATGCAGTGAGGTTTGGTTCAAATCTCAGAGGACTGGCCAGCATCCAAACTAAAGCCGGGGGTAGAGAGTTGGTCATAGAGCTGAACTGAACCCGAGAGGGCCAGGGCTAGGCTTGCATGCTGAATAGGATCTGGGGGCCTGAGGGGGCAGACTCTGGGAAATGGACTGGATATTGGGGGGGGGGGTTATGTCTTCAATTCTTTGTGAATGGCAGGGGCTGTTTGAATGAAGTCTTGTTGGACTAGATTGGATGTGCTAGGCCAGTCTCTTCACTTCTCCAGATTCTCCCTGATGCAGAACGGAGCTCCTCCTTGTGTGGCTGTCCCCAGAGTCTTCTTTAGCTGGCTGCTGTGAGAAAATAAGTGAAAATGAATTTAAGTGATGTAGGAAGGAAATGGTTTCTTTTACATGTTCATGTGCAGTGGAATGAATTCATCCTGGATCTGGACGTTTGCTGGCACGTTCCTTCTCTAGAGCTCAGTTCCCTCCTATGTAAAGTAGAAGGGTTTGGACTTGTGATGTCTAAAGACCCTTCTAGGGATGAGCCCTCTGTGTCAATGAACTCAGAAAAAGTGACCATTTTATGCCATAATAATACTAATGATTGCAACCAAACAGACCCTGGGCTTAGAAAACAAAGGCAAGAATGAGAAGTCCTTCCCCTCAAGGAACTGACATTGTGCACTTATGAGTGTGTACAAAATACATGGAAGGGAGGAACCACTGGGATTTAGATGGGGGGGGCAGATGGAGAGTTTGAACTGGGTCTGGAAGAAAGCCAGAGATACTGGGAGGTGGATGAGAGAGATGCTTCCCCGAGGGGGCCGGCTGTTGTTGTCAAGGTGGGACTGCCCTGGACTTGAGAGTGCAGGGTCTGATATGTGGTTGGGCCAGCTGGGGAGGCGTTACCGGGTGCCAAGATTGTGCTACCAAGATACCTCTTCTGGTGGGCTAAGAAACCGGAAGTAGGAGGGGCTGGGGAAGAGCAGGTTGTGAAGCAAGGACATGTCACATCCTCCAGACTGGACAAAATGAGGCTCTTCATCTTTTTTTTTGTGACCCAGACCTCTCTGGCCTAGAGGCCAGTGAGACCTCTGAAACCCTGCTCAAAATTATACTTTAAATGTAGAAAATGAAGTAGATTACAGAGAGAACTAGCTCTCCTGAAAGAGTTCTCAGACTGTCAGGAAGTCAGACTGCTCTGCTCCTAGGAAAATCACTTGTCTGCCTCCTGGTCTGTTTGCCTGACTCACAGCAGATAAGATGCGGCAGAGCCACTGAAGGCGGCAGATAATACAGGGGACCTGTGCTGGTAGTTTAGAAACAGTTCCTCCCAAACATGAGAAATGACCATTTAGAAGAGGAGGGACGAATATTCCTGATGGGAGATTGTTGCCTGATACTGTGAGAAAAAAGCCCTCCCCCCCAAAAAAAAAGAACAAGGGAAAAGTCATGCAGGATCAGAAAGCCAAGAGGGGTCTCTAGGGGTGCTGCTGCAGGCTCCCCACATGGGTGGACAAGGTTACTCTGACTTAATTTCATTAGCTACAACTTAATACAATAAGCAGGCCCTGAGATATGCAGAAGGAAGCCTTCAACCCAAAGGCTGGAACTAAAGGGGAAGAGGAGCATTTCCCAAGTGGTTCTGTCACCTTGAATGGTTATGTTAGATAATTGTGATGCTAAGATAATTTTATATGGAATGATCAAAAAATAAAAATGCATTGAAATTATTTTCATATATATATGTAGTATTTCTTTATCCTAAGCAAATATTTCTTTTCCTATCCATTTTTCTTTCTCTTTCCCCTACCTCATTCCTAGCTCCCACACAGCATTTAGTGGATCTTTCAGTTTCAAGTTTTAAATTTAAATTTAAGATTTAAATTCACTTAAAATTCAAAATGTTCCTTGGACAAATTAGGTTGGGAAAACTTTCTTAAAAGTGAGCCTTTTGAGGTTGTCATTGTATTCTAGTGCAATACGATAATGAATAGTCCTGTGGAGAGTCACTTCCTCAGAAAGCATAATGAACTTTATAATAAATAGACATACATTATCATAGGAAACAGTCTTGGCTTGGCTGCTGCTGAACCATTAATCTTATTCTGCATCTTGAAGCAGCGCCTCCCCTCACCCCCACTCCATTCCTCTGACCCTCCCAGGGTCCTCTCTTGCACTCAGCAGAGGCAGCTTGTCTGCTGGTAGTGTCGACAGTCTTTTCTGGTGCTGTTCACTTCACCCTGGCTTCTCAAGCACCCCTCATTATCTTTTCTTAGCATCCAAGGATACTCCATTACATTGAAAACATTCCTTTATGAATGGTTAACATTTCTGGTAATAGGAATAATAACAGTAATAGTAATTATGTCATACCCAGCAACTGTGCTGAGCACTTTGCAATATTGTCTCATTGCCTCTTCCCTATAACTCTGGGCCAGAGGTGAGGTGACTTCCCAGGGTTACACAGCTAGGAAGTGTCTGAGGCTGGATTTGAACTCATCTTTGACTCTGATGCTTCCACCAACTTTCAATTCTTAGCCTTTTCAAAAAAGAACTTTTCTTTTTTCTTTGACCTCTTTGGAGTAGAGGCCTATTAATGTTGGATCAAAGGGTATGCACAATTGAATGACTGTTAACATATTTCTAATGTTTTCTGATGGGCTGATCCAGCACCAACATGCCTCTCTATTGAATTAGTTTTGGGGAGCTATTGATCACTTAGATTTCCATCTTTGGAAACTTACTGTTCATAGTGATTCAAGGAAATGGTGTAGAGAATTATGAATGTAACAAACAAAAATTAATCTTAAATGCTGGTAAATCTTGTTAAGTGAGTGGAGGTTTCCCTATTCTTGAGATGTAAACTGACCCCCTGTGGATTGTATCCTGCCTCCCCCTGACACTGCTGTTTGTATCTTTTCCCTTTTCCCTTTTCCCTTTCACTGAACCTTGGCCTACTCTGGCTTGACAAGAAATGACATGTTGAACTTGAGGGTCAAGCACCTTGGGACAGGAAGGACCAGTAGTACATAGCTTGCCATTGGAAGGTACCTAGCCCAAGGTGTAAGACCACTCCTGTGCCACTCTCTGTTTGACCTACCATAGAAGGGTATTTCATAGGAAGTGCTATCCCTTCAAACTCCCTTGCTTCTCTCTCTCTCTCTCTCTCTCTCTCTCTCTCTCTCTCTCTCTCTCTCTCTCTCTCACACACACACACACACACACACACACACACAACTCACTCACTTACTCACACTTCACCTGGCCTGTCCTCGGGGTGCTTACTGCTTACCTTACTTATTTTGGTCTACTTTGTAACCATATTTCGCCATAATAAAATTCTGAGCAGTTTTAACATCCCAGAGATCTGCAAATTCCTTTGCCTTTTTAGTGGCCTTAAATCTTCTGTCTTCAATCTCTAAATCTTTAATGATCAGCAACAATAGAATTCAGGATTGTGCTTATTCTTACAAATTTGAATCAATCCCCTATATATCTTGGGATTGAGATGTTTATCATAGAAACTTGCAAAGATTTCTTTTCCAGGTACTGTTTCCCTTCTTGTTTTATCAGCATTTTCATACATTTTAGAAAATTTTTCATCCAGAATGACATATAGAAAGAAAAAAAATTGGTATCGTTCAACTTTATAAGAAAATTGTGGGGGAGTCCCTCATTTCTTTATCAGAATTACTATACAAAAACAGCCTGAGGCCTTGGTTCCCCTTGCTCTTAGTTTAGGAATTCATAACAGCATCTGAAAAAATGCAGCATTTTCTCAACTCTTAAGAAGTTTTGGTCTCCTCCTAAGTGTAAACTGCTTATCATGCTTAAGAATTGTTATTATATTTTTCATCTTCACTTTTGTCATTATTTACTATTGGAACAGCTAAGTGGCACAGTGGATAGAGCATGGACCCTGGAGACAGGATGACCTGAGTTCAAATCCAGTCTCAGACCCTTAATAATTAATTACCTAGCTGTGTGACAAGTCACTTGGGCAAGTCACTTAACCCCATTGTCTTAAATTATAAATAAAATTTAAAAATTATTTACAGTCATTTTCTAATTAAGTTTTTTAGCACATCGTAAAGATGGTGACAGTTATGCGTCTATTGTGGATGAGTTCCATGGTGTATTGTTGATGAATCAAGTCATCAAGCATTTATTAAGCACCCTCTCTGTACCTGGACGCCCAGCCCTGGGAATACAAAGATAGGCAAAGACAGTTCTTGCCCTTAAGGAGTCCCACATGCAGACAAATCTGAATTTACTTTGTATGGACCTCCTCTTAGCTTTTTAGTTTATGTGGGTTTTTCTTTCCTTTGGGTAACCCTGTTTAGAACTATCCCTGACTTTCTATACGATGCAGTTAATGAAAGTGAAACAAAATTAAGAAACTTATTGATGAGGATGAAAGAGGAGAGTGGAAAAGCTGGCTTGAAGCTTAATATTAAAAAACTTAAGATCTTGGCAGTTGATTCCATCACTTCCTGACAAACAGAGGGAGAAGAAATGGAAACAGTGTCAGATTTTATATTCTTGGACTCAGATCATTTTAGACAGTGACTGCAGCCACAAAATTAAAAAAAGAACATTGGACAACAACTAAAAAAGCATCTTGACAACAAAGGTCCATATGGTCAAAGCCTTCTAGGGGGGTTTTCCACTAGCAATATATGAATGGGAGAGTTGGACTGTCGGGAACGCTGAGTGCCACAGAATCCATGCTTTTGAATTGTGGTGCCCAAGAAGACTTGGGAGTCCCTTGGACAGAAGGATACCGAATCTATTGATACTTCAAGAATTAATTCATTAATTCAAGGCCATTTGGCCACATAAAGTCAAGATAGGACTCATTAGACCAAATCTTGAAATTTGGAAAGATTCAAAACAAAAGCAGCTTGCAGGGATGGCAGAGGATGAGATTGATAGATAATTTCATGGACCTGGCATGCTGGGATCTGGAATCAGGAAGAATAACAGATAATGAACCAACACAGATTGGATGTTCTGAAAGGCCTGTAATTACTGACCAATGGCTTGCTCAGTATATGTTAGATTCTTTGAGTGCTTAAAGTATTTAGAAGAGAACATATCCTTGAGAAGGGTGACCAGTTCTCATTCTGTGTAACATCTGGGTCAGGTTTAGAATTAGAAGAACATGTGAACTTCAAGCTAGAACATGCACAATTCCTTGGGATTAAGGTTGATGCATTTGGTTGAATATCAGGCTTGAAAAAGAATTTACCTAGGTGTAACCTGGAGGATTAGAATAGACTAGATTCACCAGGCAGGAGTTCTCAACCCTTTTTGGACCTATGACTTGGGACCTTAGCCTTCTCAGTAAATCTTCCTATTTTCCTAATTCAGCATAAAAGGATACTCTTTTAGAATCTCTGAACTAATAAGGGGAACTCACCCACTTGACTGGTTTCTGAATCTCTTTGGGTTCCTAGGAGGGATTTGTTCAGCAAATAATTGTTGAATGGGGTGACTAGGTAGCACAGTGAATAGAGCACCAGCCCTGGAGTCAAGAGTACATAAGTTCAAATCCAACCTCAGACATTTAACAATTACCTAGTTGTGTGTGGACAAGCCATTTAACCCTATTGCCTTGCAAAAAAAAAAAATAACTATTGAATATCAACTTATGGGCAGAGTATTACGGTCCAGTGCTAATCCTTGAATCCAAACCTATCACCCCCATGTCTGGAATTTTGTCTACTTTCATACTTCCTGCAAGTCTCAGCTAATGTTTCATCTTGTGGAAGAAACCTTCCCCTCTTCCCCTCAATTCTAGTGCTTTCCCTCCTTTGATTATATTCTGTCTATATCATATTCTGGCTTATTTTCTTTGTTTGCATGTTGTCTCCCCCTTAGACCATTAAATGCAGGAATAATTTTCTGCTTTTAGACTATATCACTTGGCAATAGAAGGAAATTAATGCCTGTTGACTTGTCTCATAAAATAGAACCAAATTAGCCTTCGGGATAAAGATGAATGGCCTTTTTCAGATCAGCACTTGCTTTAGATTTAGAAGTTGGCTTCCAAATTTAAGAACCAAATACCTATTTTAATTGATTAACTTGAAGCTTCAAGAAAAGATTAACAGAGAAGGAAAAGAAAGGATTATGTCTTGGGGTACCTAGGTGTGCAGTAGAAAGAACACTGACCCTGGAGTCAGGTGGACCTGAGTTCAAAATCCAGCCTCAGACGTTCGACTCTTCCTAACTGTGTGACTCTGGGCAAGTCACTTAAGCTCCATTGCTTTGCCAAAAACAAAAAATTAAAAAATCCCAGAAAGTATGTTTCTATAGAAGATGTTGGTTCTTATTCTTGGGTGGAGAATCAAGTTTAAGTCACGGAGGAGCAAACTATAAGAGAATCTTTGGAATTCTCAGAAAGAGTTAGGTGTAATCCAGCTACTTGACTTCTGGGCCATTTTGGTTCTGGTGAAAATCTTGGCCAGTCACCCTTTGCCCACATGGTTTCAGAGCCCAAGCCTAAATTCCAACAGGGCCCATATTAGCTGAGAATCCCTAAAGTTCTCACACTGCTCACATCATGTGACTGGCTTCTTGTTCAATGATTGTAAGAGCAGGATATAAACATGCGTGATCAGGACAAGCACAGCAAACTGATTTTGGTTCAAACTAGGCCTTCAGGGTAGACCCACAGTGAGATGTGATGCCAGGCATGCCCCCAGTCTTGTTTGCCTCTCCCTGGCCAAGGGAAGAGCTTGCCTTTGGCATTCTAGAAGTGATTGATAAATTGGCAATTAAGTTTTGTGCTAGGAACATAGTATTCCTTGAAAAAAATTACTGTGGCTTCCTAAATGTCTGTTACATTGAGAGCAGTATTTTATGTATGGATGAGAGAACCCAGCAGTTAGAAGTCTACAGTTTTGTTACTATTTTGAGATTAATTTTGAATGAGATCGTTGTAGGCCATCAGCTATGTATAGGAATTGTCTTGTTTATAATTCATTGAAAACCAAACTTGTAAGGCAAAATTTTAGTTGACTAATCTTTTCAGAGAGGTAGCCTAAATATAGTGGAGGAAGAACCCAGCTGTTGCAGGATTGGCCAAATGACACATGTAACTAGATTTAGGTGGTTTGCTCATTTTTATTATATTGATGCAGCCTTCTCATGGATAATGACTCTCTCAATCAGTAAGCACTACCTGGCACTTGGAATTCAGAGAAAAGGCAGAAGGAATCCTCACCCTCCAGGAACTCCCATACCAAAGTGGGTCATCATTCAGTTCACAGACCCATAGAGATGTATATAGGCTAGGTGGAAGAGGTTCACAGAGAGGGAGGACTTGTAGTCAGGACCGCTGAAAAAGGCAACCTGGGACATGAGGATCTGAGCTGAATCTGCCCAGAGACTAGGGAAGCTTAGAGTCAGTGGTGGTTTGGGAAAGCATTTTGTTGGCGGCACAGCCTTGGCAAAGGCATCCAGGAGGAACTGTGAGTAGATAGAGCCAAATGACTGGGTTGTAGGTCATTTAGAGGGTTAAAGTATGGAACACAATGATGTAGCATGGGTCTGATTTATGAATAACTTGAAATGGCCACAGAGTAGACTCAGTAAGGGGGGAGACAGACCTCTAACATGAGAGAAGGATTTCTGTCTGTTGGAAGGTGTGAAAGATGGTCATGTCTTGGAGGTGGGAAGATAAAAGGAGGAGGGAAAGCTAGCCTGTGGTCTGGGGGGGGGCTATTGAGGAATTGGGTAATATGAGTGTGTTGGGAGTCGATTATGTGTTCTGCTTTGTGATTCCTTCCTGCACTCCTTAGGGACAGACATGGTAATTGAGCTCCCCAAATGAGATATTTCGAGTAAAGGATATCTTGGACCCAGTCTGTCCAAACCTTTGGACCCCTTTTGTAAAATCAGATATGTAGGAAACACTTTATAATGAAATACTGCTCTTTGTAAAGTTCAAAGACAACTAAGTTAAGGATCCTTTGCAGAGAGGGAAAGGAGAGGGGGTCCCTAGACAATTTAGGCACTGTGAAATTTAGTGCTTCACCCTTTCTAGTTCATTCATTGTAATGTAATTCTCTGCCTGTCCCTTTTGATTTTATTATGCTGTTATATCTGAAATTATGCATGTACCTTTTGCTTTTTCTTGGATTATCTTGTTGTATAGTACATTTTGCTTTAGCCCCCATTTCATCCTTTTTTTTTCTAATTGATATTTTATTCTTCCAACGACATGTTATGAAAGTTTTTCAACATTGATCCATTTTGGGGTGACTATGTGGCATAGTGGATAAAGCACCGTCCCTGGAGTCAGAAGTACCTGGGTTTAAATTCGGCCTCAGACACTTAATAATTACCTAGCTGTGTGGCCTTGGGCAAGCCACTTAACCCCATTTGCCTTGCAAAAAAAAACCAAACTAAAAAAAAAATCATAGATCCATTTGTATATTTATAAGTTACACAATTTTCTTTCATCCTCCCATCTCCCTTCCCTCAGTGGCAAACAGTTTGGTGAACATTTTACATGTACCTTTGTGTTTGAATATTATAGCCAAATTCCAGAACTCCCAAGTCAAAGTGAAAGTATTACAAGCAGCCAGAAAGAAACAAATCAAATATTGTGACTACAGTTAGGATTACACAGGATTTAGCAGCATCTGCATTAGGGCTTGGAATATGATATCCTGAAAGGGAAAAGAACTTGGAATATATAACCAAGGATCAACTACCCAGCAAAATGGAACATCCTCTTTCAGGGGAAAAGATGGACATTCAGTGAATTAGGATACTTTGAAACTTTCCTGTTGAAACGACCGGAGTTGAACAAAAAGTTTGTTCAAATCCCTCAACAGGACTCAGGTGAAACATAAAGAGGGTATCTGGGAAGGCCAAATTATGAGGGATTTAATAATGTTGAATTTCTTGTATTCCTGCATGGGAGGATGATATTGATAACTCGGATGAACCTTCTCATTTATTAGAGCTGTTAGAAGGAAGATATATAGACAAGGCTCAAGATTAAAGATTAAAAATATGTAGTTAATAGGGAACAAAGGAATGTACTAGGAGAAAGGTAAAGGAAAGTTGGAATGGGCTCAGATATTTCACACAAGAGTCAAGAAAAAGCTTTTACAGTGGAGTAGTAGGGGAGAAGCCAAAGGGGGGAATTGAATGAGCCTTCATTCTCATTGGAGAATTTCCTTGGAGGAAATAGTATACACATTCAATAGGGTATAGACATTTATCTTACCCTAGAGGAAAAAAAGTAAAGGGATGGGAGAAGGGGGTGGGGGTGGGGTTAGGTGATTGAAGGGAGGGAAGATCCTGGGAGAGGGTAGTTAGATCTTTGTGGGGGAGGAAGGATTAGGGGTTTTAGTAATGTGAAAATAAGTAAATTTAAAAAAAGAAAGTTGTCTGATAAACTCAGAGTACTATTAATGTTGAGTATAATCCATCAAAGATTGATTGATTAATAGACTCAGAGTACTAGCAAAGTGATTGTTTGCTTGATTGATAAGCAGCATTGCCTCATAGTCATTAAATTCCTTCCCCTCTTCTGTTTCAATAGAAATATACTTCTCAAGAGTCATGAATCACATCAAATTATAATCACTTTATATCCTTTCAACTTTTCAAGTACCCTCCATGGACATAGTTTTCATGTGCCAAAGCATCATGCAAAGCCAAATCATTTCATAAACCAACTGTGCCCAGGTTCCCGCTCCACCCCCCCAGCACACTTTCTCCAATTGTAGTCAAAGCTTCAAGTTAAGCAAAATCTTGATTTTTTTCATGATATTTTCATATCCAGTCCCCCTAAGTATTCTTTCCCTCCAGCTCTATAGTATTCCACTCATAGCCCTAAGGCCTCCATTCTTTCCCACTGTCCCTTTAGCACCCCAACTATGGCAATTTAAATCCTCCTTAACCAAAGAATGGATTAAGAAGATAGATCACTTCCTAATCTCTTCTAAACACTATCCCACCCTCTGCACCTATTTATAAAGATCTAAGTATCTAATAAAGTTACTTCTGAGTTAATTAATTATAGAGCCTCTAAGTACTAAAAATACCGGACACCCTTAAAGTTTCTCTTAAGAACTTTAGTTCTTAAGGCATGAGTGGCATAGGACCTACCCAATATAGGGTGCCCCCATCAGAGAATATGCTGAGCTCTCTGAGCAAGGCAGAATTAAAGTAACTCAAAGGAAATGTGAGATATATAAGTTTAGAGTAAACATCCCAGGTGTTCACTTAGACTATTTGTACTTGACCTGTGGTAGAGCATTCCAAGAGCTCTTACTGATCTGATCAACCACAGTCCTATGCACTGTCATTTGTCTCAAACATAATGGTGTCATTTTGATCTTCTTTGATAAAGGACAACCATATCCATATTCTCTATAACATTATCCCCCCCCAACTATTTTTAACCCCTTAACTAACTTAGAGAAATAAAATTCTCAGGAAATACAAGTGGTATCTTCCCTTGTAGGATTGTTTACAATTTAATGTTCTTGATTAACATGTTTTATTTATTTCCCCGTTTACCCTTTTATGCTTCTCTTGAGTCTTCTATTTGGGGGCCAAATTCTCTGTTCAGTCTTTTTTATCAGGAAATTTTGGAAGTCCTCTATTTCATTGAACATTCATCTTTTCCCCTGACAGAATATGTTGAATTTTGCAGGGTAGTAAATTCTTGATTGTGATCCAAAGGTCCTTTACCCTTGGAAATAGCACATTCGAGATCCTCTGATCCTTTAATGTTGATAAGTCTTGTGTAATTCTGACTGTGCTTCCTTTGTATTTAAAATGCCTTTGGGGGGGCAGCTAGGTGGGGAAGTGGATAGAGCACTGGCCCTGGAGTCAGGGGGGCCTCAAATACTTAATAATTGCCTAGCTATGTGAACTTGGGAAAGTCACTTAAACCCATTGCCTTAAATAAATACATTTTTTAAAAATGATTTCTTTTTGGCTAAGAGTTACATTGCTTTCCCAGTTAATTACTTTTACTTTTAAAGGAGTTGATTTCTTTGGTTAATTTTTCATATTTTTCCTTCATGACTCATTTTTTTTTCCATTTTTCTTCCTCTCTTTGGTTTTTAAATTCTTTTTTAAGCTCTTCCATGAGGTTTTGGATTTGCGTCCAATTCATAGATTCCTTTGAGATTTCCCATGTAGGTAACTTGTCACTGCTTTCTTTTTCTGAGATGGCATTTGTATCATCTCTGTCAGCATAGTAACTTTCTATGATTAGTGTTCTTTAATTTTTTTTTGCTCATTTTGGTTGTTTAGCTCAGCTTTTTGTGCTTTTTATACTGGGGCTGGGGTCTGATCCTTGGCTTATCACTGACCAAGATGTTGCCTTTACAGCCCAGGTGTCATCTATGCAGAGGTTTGGCCCCAACCCAATACTGTGTTGCCAGAGTTCAAATTTTGTCTGGACTTGGACCATCCATTCTGGCTTGCTATCTAGATGCAGATACCTGGGCTGCTCTGTAGCTAAAAGCCCCCACCTAGCTAGGCTTCACTTGCCCCTTCCCTCCCCCTCCAGAAATAGACCTTCAGTGAAGATCCTCCATGATGTCTACAATTGAAAACTTGTTTCGATCCTTTCCCTGTTTTATCCTTGAAACATTTTTCCAAAATGTGATTTTTGGATGTAGTAAGTTGTGGTGCGTGGGTTTTCTATCCCATCCTCCTTTTTAACTGATTTTAAATTTTTTCCCCTCTTTTTACTCTCTTCTAGTCCACATTATAGTTTAAAGTCTTCCTCTCCCTCCACACTACTATATCCTCTTATATTAATCTTTAATAAGGACTGTAATTTATTCTTTATTTCTCCTGCTTTCCAGATTTGTATTTGAGTCTGGTTGCCCATTCTTGTTGTTTGCTTACATGGTCTTTATTCTCCTTATACAGTTCATTCTAAGGAAAACTTTGAGTGGACAAAATTTTTGTTCTATTCCAGGTCTCATTTATCTGTGAGTACAATGACATATCATGCCCATTCCCCTTTGTTACTTTTTGTTTGAGGCTTTTTTGTGATGAAATCCTCACAGCTCAGTTGAAGAAGAGAGGGCAATTTGTATGGACCAAGTTGAACCTACTTCAGATCTTTATATTCAATTCTTTTTTTTTTGTAAGTTCTACTTTACATTGTGTTTCCATATTAGTCATGTTGTGAAAGAGGAATTAGAACTAAGAAAAAATCATAAGAGAAAAAAACAAAAAAGTTTTATAAAATGAATTTAGTATGCTTTGCTCTGCATTCAGACTCTAGTTGTGTTTTTTTTCTCTTGTCTGGATGATAGTGTCCATAACAGGTCTCTCAGGATTGTCCTTGATCTCTGAACTGCTGAGAGAAGTTGCATCCATCATAGTTGATCCTCTCATCTTGTTTTTGTTATGGTTGAACAATGTTCTCTTGGCAAATTTTTTTATGCATTTTTAAAGTCCTATCACTCATGATTTCTTATGGAACAATAGTACTCCAAAGTATTCATATACAATAATTTGTTCAATCATTCCCCAATTGATGGGCATCCTCCCAATTTCCAATTCTTTGCCATTACAAAAAGAGCTGCTGTGTAAATATTTTTTAACATGAGACTTCTCTTGTTTTTTTTATGATTTCTTTGAGATATAGACCTTTGTATTTGATATCACTGGATCAAAGGGTATGATTGGTTTTATTATTCTTTGGGCATAATTCTAGAGTACTCTCCAGAATAGTTGGATTAGTTCACAACTCCTCCAACAGTGCATTAATATCCCAGTCTTCCCACATCCTCTCCAACATTGAACATTTTCCTTTGTTATCTTAGCCAATCTGATAGGTGTGAGGTGGTATCTCATAGTTATTTTAATTTGCATTTCTCTAATCAATAATGGTTTGAGAACATTTTTCCATATGACTAGAAATAACTTTTATTTCTTCTGGAAACTACCTGCTCATATCTTTGATCATTTATCAATTGGGGAGTGGCTTATAATCATATGAATTTGCTTCAGTTCTCTATATTTTAGAAATGAGACCTTTATTAGAACCACAAGCTGTGAAAATTGTTTCCCAGCTTTCTGCCTTCCTTCTGATTTTGGCTGCATTGGTTTTATTAGTGCAAAACTTTTTTTTTAAATTTAATGAAGTCAGATTCATTTGTTTTGCAAATTTATAATGTTCTCTATTTCTTGTTTGGTCATAAACTTCTCCCCTCTTCATAGATCCAACAGGTAGAGTGTTTCTTGATCTGCTCATTGGTCTGCAATATTGCCCTTTATATCTACATCCTGTATCCATTTTCACCTTATTTTGGTATATGATGTGAGATGTGGATCTAGGCCTTATTTGTGTCACACTGTTTTCCAGTTTTTTCCAGAAGTTTTTGTCAAATAGTGAGTTCTTATCCCATAAGCTAATGTCTTTGGTTTGTTAAACAGTTGATTACTATAGTCATTTACTAGTGTTTCTTTTGTACCTACTCTAATCCACTGGTTTATTCTATTTCTTAACCAGTAAAAGGCAGTTTTGATGTCTACTGTTTTATTATATAGTTTTAGATCTGGTATAGCTAGGTCACCTTCCTTTTCATTTTTTCATCATTTCCTCTGAAATTCTTAAACTTTTATTGCTCCAGATAACATTTTGTTACTATTTTTTCTAACTTTGTAAGACAGTTTTTTTAAATTTTACCATTTCCCCCCAATCTCACTTCCTTCCCCCTGCACCCTACAGAAGGCAGTCTGATCATCTTTACATTGTTTTCATTATATATATATATATATATATATATATTATTTTTGTATAAATGTTTTTTATACATTACTGAAATATTCTTGTTTAAGAGTAAATATAATATTCCTTCACCCCCCAAAATATAGATCCTCGTGAGCAATAGAGTAAAGGAAAGAGGAAAAAAATAAAATAAAAAATAATAATAGGGGCAGCTAGGTGGCACAGTGGATGGAGCACCGACCCTGGAGTCAGGAGCACCCAGGCTCAAATCCAGCCTCAGATGCCCAACAATCACTCAGCTGTGCGGCCCTGGGCAAGCTACCCAACCCCACTTGCCCTGCAACCCTCCCAACAATAATAATAATAAATGTGCTTCAGTCTGTGTTCCAACACCACCATCACATTCTTTAGGATAAGTCCATCACAAAAGCTACTTCCATATTTTTCCACTGTTGCCATTGCTGACCGCAACTCCCTCCATTCGTACTTCCCCACTACTATACACTATATTTTCTCCTTTCACTCTGCCCCTCTTCTTAAATGTGCTGTAGGGTAGCTCAGTGGCACAGCAGACTGATCACCAGCCCTGGGGCCAAGAGGCCCTCAGCCCCCATACCATCCCTGAGGCCTAGCAACCACCTGGCCCTCTGGTCCCAGACAGGCCATCCAATCCCAGCCCCTTGCAGGAAGTAAAAAAGTAAAAAAGAAAATGTGTTATATCTGACCACTCTTCCCCACAGTCCACCCTCTCCTCCATCACTCACATTCCCCGCCTTCCCCCTGTCCCCCTTCTCTTCTTCTTACTCTGTATGCCTATACCCCATTGAGTATATATGCTGTTTCCTCTCTGAGCTACCTCTGATGAGAGCAAAGGTTCTCTCATTCCCCCCTTGCCTCCCCCCCTTCCATATCATTGCAATAGCTTATTGTAATAAAAAAATCTTATTATATGAAATATCTTAGCCTATTCTACCTCTCCTTTTTCTTTCTCCCATTACATTTCCCTTTTAGCCATTGACTCCATTATTATACTATATTGTGTCTTCAAATTCAGCTCTCTCCTATGCTTCATCTATAAAAGCTCCCTCTACCTGCTCTATTAAATGAGAAGTTTCTTATGAGTATTATCAGTATCATTTTTCTGGGCAGGAATACATGTAGTTCATCATCATTAAGTCCTTAATTTTCCCCTTTTCCTCCACTCTTTATGCTTCACCTGAGTCCTGTTTTTGAAGATCAAACTTTCTGTTCAGCTCTGGCCATTTTAACAGGAACATTTGAAATTCCCATTTCATTGAAAGTCCATCTTTTTCCCTAGAAGAGGACTTCAGTTTTGCTGGGTAGTTGATTCTCTGTTGCATTCTAAGCTCTTCTGCCTTCCGGCATATTGTATTCCAAGCCCTACGAGCTTCCAGTGTAGTTGCTGCTAAGTCCTGTGTGATCCTGACTGCAGCTCCACGATATTTGAATTGTGTCCTTCTGGCTGCTTATAATATTTTCTCTTTGACTTGGGAGTTCTGGAACTTGGCTATAATATTCCTAGGGGTTGTTTTTTTTTTGGATCTCATTCTCGGGAATCAGTGGATTCTATCAATTTCTATTTTGCCCTCTGCTTTCTAGGATATCAGGGCAATTTTCCTATAGGAATTCTTTTAAAAAATGATGTCAAGGCTCTTCCTGATCACAACTTTCAGGTATCCCAATAATTTTCAAATTATCTTTACTGAATCTGTTTTCCAGATCAGTTGTTTTTTTCAATGACATGTTTCACATTTTCTTCTAATTTTTCATTCTTTTGGTTTTGAAGTATTGTGTCTTGACTTCTCATAAAGTCAACAGCTTCCTTCAGCTCCATTCTATTTCTGAAGGATTTGTTTTCCTCAGAGAGCTTTCTTATCTCTTTTTTCCATCTGGCCAATCCTGCTTTTTAAAGCATTTTTCTCCTCAGTAACTTTTTGAACTGTCTCATCTATTTGACCTAAGCTGGGTTTTAGCATGCTATTTTCTTCTGCATTTTTTTGGATCTCCTTGACTAAGCTGCTGACTTCTTTTTCATGTTTTTCCTGCATCCCTCTCATTTCTTTTCTCAATTTTTCTTCTATCTCCCTCACTTAATTTTCAAAATCTTTTTATGAGCTCTGTCATAGCCTGAGCCTAATTTCCATTTTTCTTGGAGTCTTTACATGCAGAAGCTTGTACGTCCTCATCTTCAGATTGAGCATTTTGATCCTTCTTGGGAATATAGACAATGTGTTTCTCAATGGTGTTCCTCTTTTTTTCTCTTTTTACTCATTTCCCCAGTCTGTGCCTGGTTTTGGGGTGCTTCCTGAGCTTTTGAGTATTATTGGGACACACCCCCCCACAAGGATCTCTGTGTGTGAGGCTTTGTCTTCCCCCCTGGTCTGTGAATGACCACAAGCGCATCCCTCTGCCATGGGGCTGAGGTGGGAGGGTCCTGCTGTTCTATGGGGGTCCTAGACTGCGATCAGGATCTGAATGTGGTCAGAGCCCCAGAGTCCTGTTCCAGGGACAGAGGACAGACCTCAGAAGTCTCCCCACTCCCCTACCTAGACTGAGCACTCAAGGCTCAGTTGCCTGGGGGCTCCTGCTTACCTTCTCTGCCTGCTTCTGTTTCCTGGTTCTGGGCTGCCTCGGCCACGCTGCTCGCTGAGTACCCGGCTCTATGCGCTTGCTCTGGCATAGGCCCCCCTTGCTGATCTCCCCGTGCTCCCTAGGGTGTAGATCTGGAAACTGCCCCCCCACTCCTCCCAGGAACCCTGGGGCTGCCTCCGAGAGGCTGAAGTTCCTTCAGTCTGGCGGGCCATCCCTCTAACCCCATGGAGCGGAGCCTTTCCACTATTTTCCAGGTTACCTTGGGCTGGAGAATTGCCTCACTGAGTCCCTCTGTGGGTTCTGTCTTTCAAAAATTTAGTTAGAGTCATAATTTCATGAGTTTTGAAATATTATAGAGAGAGAGAGCACCTAAGAGAGGCTCTTCTCTGTCGCTATCTTGGCTCTGCCCCCCCCCATATATATGTTGAGAGAAAATTCATATCCTTAAGGAAAAAATAAAATATAAGAGAGAGCAAACTTAAATAATATATAAGATAACTTTTTTAAAAATTAAAGGTGAAATCTTTGGTCTTTGTTTAAACTCCACAATTCTTTCTTTGGATACAGATGGTATTCTCCATCGCAAATCCCTTAAAATTGCATTGAAGAACTGAACAAGGCCATTAAGGATTAAGGTTGATCATCAAGCCCATGTTGCTGTCATGGTGTATAATGTTCTTCTGGTTCTGCTCATCTCCCCCAGCAGAGATAATTTTTTGGTCATTTAATGGGTATGGCACTTAATAAGTAATTTAATTTGGGTAAAATTGTCGTTTTTATTACTAATATTCAGTTCTTAACTGTATCTGGTTCTGGTCACCCTCTTGTGTGGTAGGTAGTGTTTGTTCAGGGGGCTCTTCCCTCCTTCATACCCCCCATTCTTACACTCGCATCCATACATGCGCACACACATGTATGTTATCTGTTGACACCCACCTAGACTTTGACCCACCTCCTACTCTTCATTCAAGGGCACTTCTTCCAAATTTTTACTGAACTCTTCTTTCTTATCTCCTCTCAAAACCAGATCAGCTTCTTTACCAACATTTGTCTTGTGACTGCCTACTGAGCCTTTCCTCATCTGCCTTATAATTGCCTTAACAGGGCAACTTGAATTTTATTTTCTGTTTCTCATTCATTCTCCGGAACCTTGTTTCCAGTCAAGTCAGTCATAATTTACTAAAATGCTTTCTCTGGAATCTGTACAAAAGGGTTCTGAAAAGGTGGAAGTGGGAAGAAGATGGTACCTGTGTGTGGTGGCGGGTCCCCAGCATAAAGTGTGGCTGCTCTGGGCTGCCCCATCCCAAAGCAGAGCATGGCCCGTCCTGGAGAGGAAATTGCTTTGCTTTGCAGGTGATTTCTCAGCCCAGCAAATGTTCTAAGAGAAATGACTGTAACAAATACTCTGAGATCCTTATTATTTTCAGATAGTTTGGAGTTGAAATCTGCTTGAGGCAAAAGAATATTGAATGGAGCCGCATCTTCTGGCCACAAGGACTGCTTTGAGGACCTAGAGAGCTGGCGTTTCTTTGGTCATTGTTCTCGTACCCAAAGATTTTCCTGCACTTCCTTATAATTATAGTGTTAGCTTTGATTGAGTATCAAGCTCTTCAAGGAGATGAGAGTTTGCATTAATCCATCATGGTGAAATTACTGACTTTTTAAATACCAAGAGATCTTGAAGAGTATCTGAACCGACCCCCCCCCTTCCCTCGCCTCCCCCAATAAAGAAGAAAGTGGAAGCCCAGAGAGGAGGTGGATCCTATTCAGGGCCTGAACAGGTTAATGGCAGGCTTTAGGGATAATTTTAAGGCTTCCTCTCATTAGGAAACATGAAGAGATTAGGATGTGAACTTTAAAAATGATCACACAACAATCCCTAGTACTTTACAGTTTGCACAGTGCTTTCCTAACAGCCCTGTGAGTTAGGTTGTTATGGAAACATGAATCAATTGAGCCATAAAGTAATTTACCCCTTCACATGATTCAGTCTCACAAGATTTCAATCCAGGGATCTTGCTTTCAGCTCTGGTTTTTTTTTTCCACTGTCACACTGCTCAAAGTGCCCGGCAGTCCTAGACTTGGGGGATGTCCTTGGTTCTTGAAAAAAATTATGACACAGGAAGGTGATGCCATGACAAATAGTGAACTGTATTTGAGGGTGGGTGTGCTATTCTTAGCCCCCAGCCTCATTTGTCTCTTCTGGAGTCATCTGGTCTGAGTCCAGTGACTGGAAATGAATCAGGACAACTGATGATGGTCCTGGATGTAAGGCGGGGGGGGGGGGGGGGCACGGTTAAGTGACTACTCCAAAATTCACATTTCCTTTTTTCCATTACTGTTAGGAAATGAAAATTTAATTTGAGATCTAATTATAAGATGATTTTAAAACATTTTCAGTACAAAACTGTCTTTGTGCACTTACGCAGCTGCTTTGTTTGTTACCTAAAGTTTTAAAATAATCAAAATAAAAGTTTGTGGCAGTTTGATTTCAGCAAACAATTGTAGTTTTAGTTGAATTCAAAAAATTTTCATTTTTATGATTCTTAACATGGAATCCACCCCAAGAATAGTATTCTGTGAGGGTCCTATGAATAGGGTTTTTATTAATCTACATTTTGTATGACTTAAAATTTGGAGCAACCCATAAATTAACGAAAGGTTATTTTAGTCTCTAAGACCATTTCAATTTGCCTGTGTGTGTGTTTGTGTGTGTATGTGTGTAAATGTACTACAAACCTTGATTTCTTTTTTTTCTTAAGGAAATAACAAAGGCTGGTTTTCCATCTTCATACAGATTAAGAACGCTTTGAAAAGTGTACAGCCTGCATCATTTTTTGTGGTACTTTGATGAGGCATAATTATTGTCCAAATTATTGTCCAAAAATAAAGTAAGTGATTATTTCAAAATAGGTTATAAATTTATTTCTGGGAAACTAAAGTTTTGGCAATAGACAATGTTATTTGGTTTATGTTGTAACACTGATATGAACAGAGAATTGAATCTAATGAGGACAAACTGGTTGGTTTTCATTACCTGCCACATGATGTAGCTTTAGCTGTCTCTATTTGAAGGATAGTGCCAAAGCTGAAAGGACTGGACTCCAGATATTGCTCACAAAGATCCCAGTGTCAACCTTACATCACATACAAGTGCACCAAATTCCATTATACTGCCTAGTGACTAGAGTAGCAGAAGCATAGATTGACATTTCTTTACAAGGAAAGCTTCTGAATGATTAAAAAATAATATTTTGTGATACTAAAATATTTTTCTTCCCTCTCTATGGGTGGTAGAGTAGTAAAAGTTCATAAATAATTAAAATTATTTCAGGGGTTCTGGGTGATAGTCATCTGTGTGATAGATTCATTTTTTTGATAGTATTTTTTTAGACTGAAATTTGAGTTGATCAGCTTTTCCTTAATAGATATTCTTTTGGCTATAGCATGGCAGAGTGGAGAAAGAACTGCATTTGAGTTTGAGGGCCTGAGTTTTAATCCCAGCTTTGCTGCCTTGCTGCCTTCCTTGAGATGATCATCAAACTTCTTTTTGGGGAAGTTAGGTGGTTTCAGAGAGCTCAGAGCCCCAGGCTCAGAGTCATAAAGACCTGAGTTTAAATGTGATCTCCAGATACTTACCGGCCTGGTCACTTCTCATTTTGTCTCAATTTTTCTCATCTGTAAAATGAGTCGAGAAGGAAATGGCAAACCTCCAATATCTTTGCTAAGAAAACCCCAGATGGGGTCAAAGCAGGTCAGATACAACCAAAACAACAGCAGAATTTGAATAACTATTACATAGTTTCTGGTAAAATGATCAGATGCATAGACAGCATTCATATGAATTATTTGTAGTCCATAAAAATATCATATAAGGTCTGCTTTTCATCCATCCTGCCACACAAGCTTGGGGAAAGAAGACAGTTCTGTTCCCCATTGCAAGCAAATGATTTGTTCTTCAGTTCTGGTTGTTTCCCCACTCTCTGCTCTCAAGGAGCTTAAATATTCTAATGAGGAAGACAAATATAAATAAGAACATAAAATGCACTTGTGGAGCAGGTGCCTCCTTAAAGGGGACAGCATGTGGGGGGAACAGAAAGGGCCTCATGAGATGGTCACGCTTCAGTTGAATTTAATAGGAAGCCCTAAGAGTCTTAGGATGGGAAATCAGAAGGGAATGTATTGAGTAGAATTGCAGAGACCTGAGATAGAGTGGTATCTAGTGCAGACAACAGAGGGGATTAGAATGTAAGAAGATTGCAACATGTGTGGAGGGATCAGATTGTCACAAGACTTCATATTTTATCCTGGACGTATTCGGGATCCCCTGGAGCTTCCTGAGGTCAGTGCCAGGCTGACATCTGACTGCTGTGTGGAGGGAGGTGTATAGTGGAGAACGTCCAGTTAGAAGGTTAGAAGGTTGCTGCAGTAATTCAGGGGAATGACTGTGTAAGTAGGGAGAAGAAGCCATATGGAAAGAAAATATAATTATCCATCCCACTTTGGAACATTTCCCCATTGCAGTTTTGATGAATCAAGTTTTGGCATAAGAAGTTAAATGGTAGTTTGGGGGGAATTTTGCAGAAGCTGTAGACGACATCAAAGACTAGCGGACAACACTGAACCTATGATCAAATACTTAATCCAAATTTTGCATTAAGGTACTGTAAAATAAAAGGTACCATAAAAGAAAAAGAAAGAATTCAGACTTCTTCTCTGGTATGAAGGGAGGGCTAAAAAATTTTACTTGGATTTTTCCACAGCGGGAGCCACATTCCTAAGCCCCAATGTGGAAGGATGACATCGAACAAATGATCCACAACTAGGTGTTCCCAGGAAGAATTGATGAGTCTATTGCTGTAATAATGAAAGTTAGGAAAGGGGATGGCTTTGGAGGGTGAATATTGTTTTGGACATGTTAAGTTTGAAGTGCTTATAAAACATCGTTTCAAAATGTCTACCATATATCTTGTGATGCAGAGGCATTGCTAGACTTGGATAAATGGATCTGGGAATTGTGTGCATCACGATAATTGACCAAATGGGAATTTATATCACCAAGAGCATGAATTAAAATAGAGAAGAGGCCCCAGGACAGAGCTTTGGTGGACACACATGGTTAATAAACATGAACTGGATGAAGATCCAGCCAGGGAAACTAAGGAGTCAAAGAGGTAGGAAGAAAACCAGGAGAGATCAAGCAAGGTCATGAAAAGAAATGGTACCCAGGAGAAAAACCATGATAGAAAAGATCCAATTATGCAAAGAGAGCAAGAGGTTGGCAATTAAGAGGTCACTTGGAATTTGGGGAAGAGCAGTTTCAAGTTGTCCTGAGGAAATCAGAAACCAAACTGCCGAGAGAGGAAAAAGAGGGAGAGGATGTAGCTAGCTAGCATAGGTTGAGAAGAACATTATGGAAGTCAGATCTAGCCAAGAGCCAGTGGGCATAGTTGGATCTGTTAGACAGAGAAACAGAGGAGGGGCAGTGTACTAGAAAAGATGGGATTACAGTGGCCTTTGGCAACCTCATCTTCAGACTGGTAGAAAGGAAGAGTTAGGGAGAGACACACATGAGAAGACAAGGACGAGTGGAACAGAGGCCTCCATTCTGGGGAGTGAATTATGAGGTGAGATCTTTAGTAAAGAAGCTGGAATTTAGGAGGAAAGAGTTAAATGAGAGGCAATTGAGGAGAGATGAAAAGTTTGGAATATCTGCTTTGTTAAGTGTGATAGGCAATAAAATTAGGGAGGAGTAGTGTTGGATTACTATTTTGAGAGCTGAACTGAGATTAGTTAACCTAGTTTGTAGTGGACCCAGGCCACTCCAGGTGCTCAATTCTCTTCAAGGTTATGTACATAGGAGCAAAGGAGGTCATAGACTGGAAGAGGGAGTTAGTATTGGCAACAGTGTGATTGATTGAGTGAAAAAGAGATTCAGGAGGAGAGAATAGACTAGATTTTAACAGACTAGCTCATCAAGGGGTCAGGATAGAGAATGAAGAAGAGTATGACCATGTAGTGGTGGCCTGTGGGAGTACTGAGACATAGGGAATTGGAAGTCACAGAGGACAAAGAGGAAGCTTAGGAAGAAGGAAGATTAGAGGAAGAGATGGGAAGATAAAATATGATCAGCCTGTAATTGTAATGAGGGAGAGAGGAATTAGAGGTCACAGTGAGGCTATTAGGAAGTTAAGTGGTAGTGGGGCTTAGGAAAAGATGGATAGTTTAAAAGATGATCAGTTTACAAAAATTGTAGAGTTCTTGAACATTAAAGTGAAACACTTTTAGATAATGGTAGGATCAACAATGTGACCATCCCTGGGTAAGGTTGAGACAGATTGAAGGGATCATGGGAGGTCATAGAAGTAGATTGAGGGCAGTTGTTCATTGTATTATACCAACAAGTCCTCCTAGTTCTGCTCCCTTCACTCAGCATCAGTTCATACAGGTCTAGGATTTTCTGAAATCCACCTGCTCATCATTTCTTATGGCACAAGAGTATCCTATCATATTGATTTATCACAGCTTGTTCAGCCCAATTTAAGGACACCTCTTGATTTTCCAGTTCTTTGCCACTACAAAAAGAGCTGCCACGAATATTTTTGTACCTGAGGACCCTTTTCCCTTTTTTGTGATCTCTTTGGTATACAGATCTAGTCATAGTATTGCTGGATCAGATATGCACAGTGTGATTGCCTTTTGGACATAACTCTGAATTGCTCTCCAGAATGGTTGAATCCACAACTCTACCAATAGTGCATAGTGTTCCAGTTTATCATTTTTCTTTTCTGTCCTATTGGCCAGTCTGGTAGGTTTGAGGTGGTATGTGGAGAATGTTTTAAAGAATCATTATAAATTTTCATTTTAATGTAAGTTTTTGTTTTTACAGTTCTAAAACTATGATCTTGTGATTTGTGATTTTAGTGTTTTCCTCACATAGAAACTCTTCCAAATGAAGTCTGTAGCTGGTTTGCATTTATAGTCCCTTCAGGCATTCAAATTAAGTCACTACCAATCTTCCTCAAGTTTTACCTTGGTATGTAATGTCATCTCAGAGTTAAAAGAGACCTTGGTGCCTCGAGCTAGCCATGCCTGAAAGAATCCATTCTGCTGCAGTCAGCTTATTTAACACCTCCAGTGAGGGGGGAACCCTCTTCCTCAAAGCAGTAGTCAACTTTGGAGTATTTTTGAATTATCTTCATTGTGAGGGGAACATCTTTATCCCAAGTTTAAATCCACCTCTCTTCAGTCCCCCCCCTTCCCCCCCCATTGATCCATGGTGCCAAATAGAATAAGGCAGTTCTCCAGCTGATATCCCTTAAAGTTCTTGAAAGCAGATATCCAACCCAACTTTTCATACTTACTCCATATTCTATTCTTTTTTTTTTTTTTTTTTTTTTTTTGCAAGGCAAATGGGGTTAAGTGGCTTGCCCAAGGCCACATAGCTAGGTCATTTTATTAAGTGTCTGAGACTGTATTTGAACCTAGGTACTCCTGACTCCAGGGCCGGTGCTTTATCCACTGGGCCACCTAGCCACCCCCATATTCTTTTTTTTTTTTATTCTAGAGTAGTTAGTTTATCATCAGTTCATTTCCCACAGGTGATTTTTTACTTTTGCAAGGCAGTGAGGTTAAGTTACTTGCCCAGGGTCACACAACTAATTATTAAGAATCTGAGGTCAGATTTGAACTCAGATCCTCTTCACTCCAGGATGGGTACTCTATCCACTGAGCTACCTAGGTGCCCCTCACAGGAACTTATGAAGCTTGATTGCAGTCAGTTCCCACCCAGAGAGCCTATGTATATATCTACCTGTCTTTTGAAGTATTGAAATGTCTTTTGAATAAGAAAAAAAAAAAAAGAAAACCTTGAGGTCTATACTGTTAATGTAGTCCCTTGTGGTGCTTAATGACAAGGAAGTTGGCATGATAATGACAAACATTGGCAGGACCAATAGGCAGGGCTTTCCAGCAAGGATTACTTGTTGACCCAGCTCATTCTAGATACAAACACTCCAGCCTGCTTGCCACTGAGCTATGAATTCTTTAAATTAGTGAATGCTTCACAATACTGCATCAGCTGGTTTTTGATGACACTGCTTCCTTTTGGTCTCCTCTTTGTTATCTGACTACTTTCTTCTCAGTCCATGTCCTTGGAACATTTTCCTCATCCTGCATCCTGACTGTGCCTTCCTGACTTCTCTTTCTACCTTGGGTGACGTCAGCTCCCCTGGGCTGAAGCCATAGTAGGCCTGTCTTGCTTAGTTCCAGTCTGTCTTCAGGCCCTTAACCAGATCAATACTTTCCTCTCTTTCTATGTCTCCTTTAATATGGATTGTCTTCCCTTTTTAGTATGTCATCTCATGGCATATGGTTCATCTTATTGCTTACTTTTGTTTTTCTACCTAATAGTCCAGTAGACACTTACTTTCAAACTACTTTTAAGTAACAGTAATAACTAACATTTCTGATGTGCTTGCCTTGAACCAGGCAGGTAAAGCACTTGATAATTACAACCTCCAGTTTGTAGGTGAGAACACTGATGAAAACAGAGATTAAGTGACTTTTCTCTGGTCACCCAGCTGCTGAGTGCCCGGGGTCTTGGTTGAACTCAGGTTATTCTGATTCCAGACCTGGAACTCCCAGCTATGCCATCTACTTGCTATCTGAGCTTTGCTCATCAGCTCCATTGGGCCTAATTCTATTTCTCTTCAGATGACTCTCTGATCCACATAGAGAGCCTAGGGCTGGATAATTACAAACCTCCCATTGGACTTTTTAGTATGATTGTCCTACAAGCATCCCAAGCTCATCATGCTGAAAAAGAATTCATTATCTTATCCTCTGAATTCCATCTTAATTCTGTCAAATGGACACCACTCTAATTTCTCAAATTTCTTTTCATCCCTAACTCCTCACTCTTCCTCACCTAACATTTCACTCACAGGTGCTCAATAAATTGAATTCTTTTTTTTTTTTTTTTGCAAGGCAGTGGGGTTTAAGTGGCTTGCCCAAGGCTACACAGCTAGGTCATTATTAAGTGTCTGAGACCGGATTTGAACCCAGGTCCTCCTGACTCCAGGGCCAGTGCTCTATCCACTGTGCCACCTAGCTGCCCCCAATAAATTGAGTTCTTGATTTGGTTGAGGTAGGGAAACCAATTAGGAGGCCAATGTCCAGTAGAGAGGTGCTAAGAGCCTGAACTAGGGTGACAGCTGTCAGCATCAAAGGATGAGTGAGGAGACACTTCAGATAGGGGGACTGATCCATCCATCTAAAAGCTTTGTGTTGTTAAAGACTTGGTTTCCTATGCCCTTTCTCATTTTTGAGTTTGATTATCTCTTTTGAGAGATCACTGAGAACCCTGGAAGGAAAGACTCATAACAAGGCCTTTGACAAGAACTTCTCTTTCTTCTCCCCTCACATCCCTTGGATACTTACCCCTGCTATCCTTCACACAAGCTCACGGCCTTCTCTTTAACGAAAGTAAACCTCTCTCTATCCAGGCTTGGTCCCAATCCAGCTTGCCTTTTCCACTTTGTAGCTCCCATCTCTTTAATCTTTTGTCTCTACCTACTGACTTCTTTTTTGCCAAACGCTCCTCAGAATGAGCAGGGCTCTCCTGTCTTTCCTCAGACCTCCTTCTTGGCCGCTTGGCAGCATGGGCCCCTGCTGAGTTCTAGATCTCTGAAGACTCTGGCCTCCCTCTCCAGATTAGCTTGCTTGGGGACCTCTTCAGCTCCCAGGAATTCTCTCGTCCTCTCATCTCTTTATCTAGTCCTCACCCCTTTTTTGACCTCTGTCACCTCTTGTCTCGGAAGCTTTTTAACTGTCCAAAACAGGAGTGTGAGTCCTCCCCGCTTCCTGGCTTTGCTGTTATTGGAGAGAGTGCTATCATCTTCCTGGGCCCCAGACTTGCAGCGGCGTGTTCACCCTGAGTCCTCACTTGTGCCCACCCCACACACCCAGTCTGTTCTGTTTGTACATCTTTCGCATACATCTGTTGCCTCTCCACTCACTGCCACCAGCCTGATGCTGTCTCTCACCACCTCGTTCCTGCTTTGCTGCAATAGCCTTCTGATTGGTGTCTCTGTTCCAAGTCTCCTGACCTCACAGTAGATTTCAGTGACTGCCTATTGCCTCTGGGATCAAATCAAAAATTCTCTGACTCTTAAAACTCTTTACAATTTGACCTCCCCAGTCTTCTTGTTAAGCCAATGACACTGGCATCCTCACTGTCTTCTCTCTTACATAAACTCCATCTTCTAAGTTGGTGCTTTTCATTGTCTGATCCTCCTCTCATGGAATGATTTTCCTCTTGGTTTGCTTGTATCTTCTAGATCTCTCCAAGACTGCTTAAATCCTCCCTTAAGCTGGCCATTCCCAGCCTCCTCTGTATACCCTGTCTATGTCTATATCTTATATATGCATAGCTGGATGAATGTTCCCATCAGAATAAAAGCTGGTCAAGGGCAAGAATTGTGTTTTTTTGTATCTCCCAGAACTTAGCACGGTGTATGATCTCCAGGAAATATTCGATCATAACTAATTGACTGACTTACTGACTGCTAATAAAATTCTGAGGTTGTATTTTTGAAATATATACTCATTTCTAAGACAGAGATATTTTCCTTTGTGAAGTTCTCTATATAAATGAAATCTTACCTTTGGATCAAAATATTTTTGTTAACAAAGATACCGCAGTATTCATCAGAACAAAATAAAAGTGTATCTAGTTCTAGTTACATCTCCATTTTTAGGGCTTCCAAAATACCTGTTGACTTCATAAATGAATGTCAGATGCATTATGCCAACTCTGGAAAATGTCAGCTAAAAAAAACCCCTCTAAGGGAATGTGAAGTTTGGCCTTGCCATTGCCAATATCTTATAAAAAGGGAACTTCATAGCTTGACCATTTTGGTATCACTCTAAGAAGACTTCATTTTAAATACTTTCCAGTAGGTAATGGAAAGTCAAATAGGTTGTGTTTTTTTAAAATTCTTCAGTGTATTCCACTTAAATCATCTCCCTTTATGTATTTGCATGCTTGTTTACAGCTTGTGCTATTTTTAGATGAATTTCTGTACACATATTATCCATCTTGACTTAACATAGATTAAAAGAGCTCAAGATTTTTGAGGAATGAAAAAGGACATTCAGATTCAGTAGCTATTCATGGCAGAAAGATGCAGTTGTTTAGCATTTGAAAGATACTATAATGGGCAGAAACTAATTATAGGCTGAAGGTTCTTCATCTATTTCGTTACCTATTCTAGCACATTTTATAGATCATTTAAATCATATTCCAAGGTTAGATTATAGTTCTTGAGTGACTGTGTTTGCAAATTTGAATAAACATGAAGAATTTGGGGACCCCATATCCTGGAGTTATCTTTAAGTTCCATTTTTTTCTTAGACTTTCATTGCTTCATGAAATAATTCCTCTTTCTGGGAATATGCCTGTGAGATTATAAATAGCTGAGTGGCACAATGGAAAGAGCATTGGGACTAACTGTGTGACCTTAGTCAAGTCATTTAACTAATGTTGTCTTTAGTTTACTCAATTGTAAAGTGAAGAATAATAATAGCAATAGTTGTCGTGAAATATGCCCGGTACATAGATTCTATATAATCAGAATTGTGTCTAAGTTCTTCTTGTTATTGTTGTTATTATTATTATCATCATCATCATCATCATCATCATCATCATTATACAAAAAATACTCAATTTCACCAAGGAAGTGATTTTAATGAAGTCTTTTGGAAAGATAATGTGGTGTGATGTATAAAGCTAGCTGGTATGGAAAAAAAGAAGACCTGACATGTGCAGACTGTGTAAGTGTGAACAAGTCATTTAACTTCTGAATCTATAGTTCTATCCTAACGCTTTTAGTAAATAAATTTCTGGAAACATTTGTGAAACATTTTAATTCTGTTAAGTGAATCTTTTACCCTTAACTTATAGGGTTATTTTAGAGGTCTATAACTCTGTTTTCTTAATTTAGAGTCATTCCAACCACTCTAGCTTTACCATTTCAAAGCCAGTCTTCCTGTCCTTTACCTTCTCTCTCCAGTTTGTAGTTCAAATCAGCATAGACCTGGAGTCAAAAAGACCTAAGTGCAAACTCAGGATGAACCACCACACCTGAGCTTCATTAAGAGAGATGAGCTTCCAGGAAGAAGAAGAAGGCAGCAGTACCACTGGATTTTTTTTCTGGTCAGTCCATATTTGGACTTGTCTTCTCTTTTGAGCATCACACAGTTCAAAAAGATGCTGTTCAGAAAGCCTTCTCTGGAAAATCTATGTGGCCAGGAAGAGTTACTTGGAGGAGCTACCAGTGTTGAGCTCTGGGAGAGAACCAGGGAGGCCTGGAGAGGCCTTGGGTGGCTTCTGTTTGGCCCCTGCTTCCTTAAGAGCCGGCAGCTCTGCTCTATTGGAAGGCTTGGGGCTGAGACAATGATCTTGGTTGGGCATTTTCATCCTGGCTCTGAACTTTGTGACTAGGAATGAAACCAGAAACTATTGTGTAGATTTTCAAAGGCATTGCTGGGGGTATTGAAAGAAAATTTGATTAAGAACCAGCCTAGTAGAGAATCATTCCTGAAAAAAAAATCATGACATTAACTATAGTAGTCATTGAAGCCTTTATTGACTCATTTCATGAATGATGAAATTTGGAAAAATCACAGGTTCCTTTGTATCATTTTTCTTTCATTTATTTTGGAGATTAAATAATATATAGTATTGTAAAAATTCAAATTTTCATTTGAGTTAATTTGACTATTTTCTTTAACTTTTTTTTCTCAGAAGAATGATGAAAATGGCAACTGCTCTGGGGACAATATTGAGTTTCCTACAACCAACTTATATGAACTGGAAAGCCGTGTTTTGACTGACCATTGGTCCATACCTTACAAACGGGAAGAATCATTGGGAAAATGCCTGATAGCTTCTGCCCGTCTTGCAAGACTGGGTGAGTTTTGCCTAAGTAGTGCATTGGGGAGTGTGGGCAGGACAGGTTGGGGGAGTTATGACATGTCCAAATTGTAATAGAAAGGCAAGGCCCTGGGGTCCTTGGTGTTCTGCCACAAGGCAGCTGGTCATGGATCTTCCTGGATAAAACTTACATTAATACAACTTGGTCTTGATCTGGTAACTGTCCTCCAATGAGAAGTCCTTCCTTTTGTGGGAGTCTTTAATGGCTGGGAGGGAGCTGGGCCCAAGCCCTGATAGAGACAGGGACGAATGATGGTCCCTGGGGATAGTTCTCTTAGTGTTGTGGCCTGCGAGCTTCTTGGCTCAGGTCCCTGGGCAGCTCATCCTCTCCTCCTTAGGGCAGCTCTATTTCAACCAAACTGACTGACCTCTCCTGGACCAGGAAGGAAAGGGGAGTGGGAAGGGACAAAACAAGCATTTCTATAGCACCAACTCTGAGCTAGACTCTCTGCTAAGCAATTTACAGTTATCTTATTTAATCCTTAAAACAATTTTGCAAGGGAAGTGCTGCTGTGATTCCTGTTTGATAGTTGGGGAAACCGAGGCAAAGACCAAGTGACTAGCTAAAGCTCACTCAGCTCGTAAGTGTCTGAGACTGGATTTGAACTCAAGGTCTTCCTGATGCCAGGCCCAGGATTCTCTTCACTGTGTCATCTAGGTCAGGTCTCATTTCAGGATATCTTATGAGATTGTGATTTGTCCAGGGTCACAAAGCTAGTGTGGGCTCCCTGACTCCAACTCCAGAACTCTTGTACATTATGCCATTTTCTATTTTTTACTTCAGGTTAGATAGGATTTTAAGTCAGAAAATAGTGATATTAAAGCTTTTGAGGCAGCAAAAAATTCAGGCTTGTGCAGTTTTTCAGATGCAGATCCCCTGGATATCATTTTTTCTGGACTGCTTTTCTGTGCAAGCACATTGGTTTCCTCAGACACCTCACTTTCTTCCTACTTCAGAGCTGTTTACCTTACAGCCTCCGAAGTTTTCTCTTGAAGAGCTTCCCTTGGCTGACTTCCCTTCTAAAAGAAATCACTAAGATTTCTCATGAAATCCCAGATGGCTTTCCATAAGCCACTTTCTCTCCCTGAAGTCACATTCCATGTTCGACTGGTTCCAAATTTCCTCTTCACCATAAATTCTAAGACTAAGTGATCACTTTTCCTTCAAAGCACCCATTATTGCTACTCAGCAATCAATTTCTTCTTGTTAGTGAGATTCAGATCCTGAATAGAATTTCTTGGTTCCATCATCGTTTGAGAGTTCAAAGTTACCATCAAAGTGAAGCAAGAAGGTATTAGACTTTTGGAAGAAGAACTTCTTAAGATGTCTGGATAAATAATTGAAAATTCCATCTTGCTCCCTTTGCTGGGATTTTAAAAAATCAACAATAATTTTTTAAAATTATTTTTAGAGATTACAAAAAGATAAAAGCCACACCTTTGAGTTACACAGTACAAAATGGAAGCACCCTATTGTTTCAAAAGTACAAAATTATGATATATTTCTTGAATTCTTCTTCTACTTTTCTTCTCTGTTTAGGTGGTCCATAATCTGTACATTAAATAGATGCTTATTATACAATAGATTAAACAGAACTGTCAGCAATTAAATTATAGCAGTTAAACTTTTTTTTACTATATAGCTATTCCACCATCCAAATATTTGCAATTTGTGTATATAGTTCACTCTGCAACTATAATGAATAATACTGGATAAATGGTACTATATGTGAAACCTCAGTTAATTTTCCTTTACTGACTCCTAAAGTTGGGAGAACCTCAGGAAGTCATTCTCCTGTGAATTCATGCTTTGCTTCCACTAAGTTAGAAGAGTTTTCCATTTTGAGTGCTTGGAGGAGAAAGGAAAAGGGTTTCAATTTTTCTGAACAGAGTTTTCAACTAATTAAGACTATAATGGATTTAAAAGACCTCTGCTGGTTTTTTAGTTGTGATGTAATGGAAATGACCATTGACATGTTGGAATGATCAGGGATTCTAATTCCAGTTCTCTTGCCATCTAGCTGTTTCTCCTTAGGCAGCTTTCAAAGCCTCATTGGAACTCTATTTCCTTACATAAAATATGGGGCTTAGGTGAGATATTTCTGAGATATCTTCCAATTTTAAAACTTGATTTTATTCCCTCAAGTTTATTTTTATGAAAAGAAATTATTGCAATATGGGAGCTATTAGAAATGTTTCACTTCCCTATATAATTTAAGGAAAAAAAGATTTATTAGTATTAATGTCATGACTAGTCTATGACTATATTTTCATCTTTTAGTAGCTCATTGGTGGTTGTTAGTTAGCCATAGTAAACTTAAATAGTAAACTATTGCCTCAATGCTTTGACTTTGCATGCATTTAAGATTAATTTTTATCATGTTCCTTGTCTCTCTCTCTCTCTCTCTCTCTCTCTCTCTACTATTTAATATTTAAATTGAATGGGGAATTCTCTCTTGTTTTTACTAAGGTCTTTCTGAGTCTGATGAAAATTGTAAAAGATTTGTGGATCGGTGTATGCCAGAAGCATTTAAAAAGGTAAGTAAAATACTATAAGTCAGTTCTGAATTTGTTATTCTAAAAGACCATTTCATGAAAGTTTTCCATCCTATTTAACTAATAAAACCTCTTATTTGGAAAAAAAGTACAGTGAATTTCTGGCTTTTAATGTAGTGGTTTGTTTCCCCTGAAACTCTCTATTAGCATGTTCTCTTTTTTACGAATTTTATATAACTGGCATCTCTTAATCACTCTTGCTGGTAAAGAAGAGAACAAAGCTAAGAACACATGATGGCTTTCATATTACAATATTATGCCATATTATGGCATTTTGAAAGTAATTTTTCATAAAAACAGCTGTGTGCTTTATTGAGAAAGGAAAAAAACTGGTTAGACCATTGAAAATAGGATTAAATCAAGTCTCTTCAGCTTTCAAAATTCTTCCTCTGTAATAAAGCACTCCCTTAAGAGCCAGAAGACCTAGGCCCCAGTCTCTGCTTTCCTTACTCTCTGTGTAACCTTGGACAAGTCACTATTTCTCTGGCCTCACTTGGCTGATTTATAAAAAGAGTACGTTGGAATTTGATCATCTCTAAGTTTCCTTTCATCTCAAAGATCTAAGATACCAACTCTTTTTACATTATCTGAGACAGGTGTCAAACCTGTGAGCTGCATATGGCCCATAATACTCCAAATGCAGTGGAAATCAGGTTAAAGTGCAGTTAGGAAATTTTGAACGAAATAAATTAGGGGGGGGAAAGAAATCAACATGTAGTTTCCCCAGTTAGTATGTGGCCCTCAGGTTCTGTATGGTTTTAGTTACCCCCATTTCTGTTCTGGGGCATATGCACCTCTGATTTTGACCCCGTTTTTTAAAGTTTCCCATCTGTTAACAATAGTTTTTGATTCTTAGTCATTCTTCAATACCTTCTGACTTTTTTTAGTCAAGATTTATCTGATCATGACTTCCTGTTTAGTGGATCTTTTTACTCCCCAGTACATTACATATATTTAAACTTCTTCTTTTCTCCAAGTTGCATTATGCTATTCAGTTCCACAAGCCAATACATCTGTGCAAGCTTTCATCTAGGAATGCAAAGAGAAGAAAAATGAGATACTCCCTTCTCTCGTGGTGCTTACATTCTATTGACCATCCCCTTTATAATTAAATATGTTTAACTTTACATGAAAAACAGTATCCCCCTTGATTTAGAGTTAAAGAAATAATGAAGTTAATTTTTATAAAGTGAATTAATATTTATTTTCTTGTGAAATAATATTTAAGTTGACATTTGTGATTTTAAAAATAGCATTACTGCTTTATAAAAACTCATAGGTCAGGTCTTCTCCACCCCACCCACCCAAAGTATTTGATAGGTGGCACCTATCTAGTCTGGATTTTTTTCTTAATGAGCCAATTTTTTTGTTTGAATTGAACACATCTCAATGAATTTATGAAATTCATTAAATAAGAGGCACATTACTAAGCATATCTTTAAAGTACATTTTTAGAGTCATGAGCAAAAATGTTGCTTTTTATTGTTGATATATTCATTTGCAGTAATGAGGGATTGTAGTCATAAATATAGTATCAGAAATGTCAACAAAAATTAAAACTCATGAATTAGAGGATCATAGAATTTTAGAGTAAGGAGGGTTTCCAGATTATCAAACCATAAGATTTAAAACAGTAATATAAAGTAGGGACCTGGGACCTAGTGTTAACAAGAGGTGACAGAGAAAGAATTTGAAAAGATTGTGACAGTGGACTAAAAATGGCCTTTTTCCTTCTTTCTTTTTAAAATTTTGACCTTTGAATTTATTTGAATTCCTGTTGAGTAAATTCATTCTCCCAATGAGTATTTCCCCAAAAATGATGTTTTGATTTGTATTAAATCTAACATGTCTCTTAGAATCTTAAAATTAAATTTAACAGGTGTAAATGTTACGTCTTACACTTGGGTTCAGGAAAACAATTTCATAAATATAAGATAAGGGACGAATGGTCAGACAACAACTTGCCAGGAAAAAAAAAATCTTGTAACTTTGAGATGAAGCACAGTTGATATTTGTGAAAATTATGATAAGATAGCCAAGAATTCAAATGAGATCTTGGGTTTTATTAAGAAAGGCCTAGTGTCTAGGATTTTATAGGTAATGTTCCCTGGTTTTCTCCCTCTAATAACCTGCTGGATGGGGCCACACCCCCACAACGTCCAGTGATAGTCTGTGCTACCGCAGAGCCAGCCAGGCTGCCATGATGATGCCTGGGGTCTTTTTGGCCTTGATCCAAGTGCACCAGCCAAACTAAATCCGCAGTGTAACTACACGTGTCTTTGCCCCAGAGAGAAAAGTTGAGGAGGATTGTTCAAGTAGATTTCTGAGGGAAATGAGTTCTTGGTTCCATAATGAACATGGCCTGGTCCCAGGTGGTCTCCCAGGGACCTTAAGGGAAATCCTTAACCTGACATTCCCAGTTAGCAAAAGTGATTTTTGTCTAAAGAATCTTTGATTCCTGACGGGTCAAACTCCATAAATCAAGCTCGTTTATTTCTGAAAAGAGGATTCAGTCGATGACAGTCCAGTGGGATACACCTGGACTCGCCCAGGGAGAAAAGGGAAGAACAGCCTTGAGCCTGTTACTGTGCTCAGGTCCAGCCAGAGCCCGACCTAGGTTGGCAGCAAGGCTTAGAGTCTGCTTCTCTGGCTGCAGGGCAAGAGAACGAAAGGAGGCAAGGTCACAGGCACAGGACCCTTCTCAGCTTCACCTCCCCCCACCCCCAAAAGAAAGGTCAGGCTCATTCAAGAAACCCTCACCCCTATTAAGCTAGCTCTCTTTGTGGTCTGTCATACTGAATCAGGAGTGTCAGGCTTAGGACTGGGATAGGAAGCTGCCCTCTGAGACCAGCAGCCCTGTCCAGCAGAAGCCAGGCAAGGAGGAGAAGGTTCTGGCCACTTTTGTCTCCAAACCAGTGACCAGAAGTTGCCATGGATGCAGGGGCCACATCTTGGGTTGGACATCCAGGGAAAGGCCTCCAGAGAAGTCTGGGGGCTCCCACTCAGATGGATTAGGGATTCTTGGAGGAATGAGGGCCAGGTGAAGAGACAGGTTTGGGCCTGGTTGGGGATGCTCCTCCTGCTGTCTTCCCCATTAGCTTGTAAGCTTCTGGAGGACAGGTGCTGTTTGTTTGTTTTACTCTGGGAGCTCAGGTGCCTGTGAGATTAAGACTTGTTTTTCACTTGTAGCCCAGGCTACTTATTAAATCAGGTGTCTTGTTAGAGGATGGGGACCTCAAAGGTCAGTTAGTTGCTCACAACTTCAAAACCACAAATGCCACAGTCCCTGCCCCTTAAGATTCTGTTCTCTCTGGGAAAAGAGCAGGAATCACTCCAAGTTTGTCCAAGAGACGAGGTTGTGGCAGAGGGAGAGCTTGCCCAAGTTGAGTCGGGAAGGAGATCAGGGATTTAAGAGGCAGCCAGCTGGACTGGCCAGCATCAGGGCGTGTCAGAAAGGGGAGTTAGTAGGAGAGGTCTGGAAAGGTAGGTTGGAGGAAAGTTGGGAAGGGTTTTAAATGCCAAACTGAGGTCCTTTCCAACTCTGAAATTCTGTGATTCTGGAACTTTTAGAAATCATCTACTCCAACCTACTTGTTTTTACAGAAGAGGAAACTGAGGCCCCAAAGGGTTAAATGACTTGTCCAAGGTCAGCACAGGTAGTAAGTATCCAGTGGGATTTGAACCTAGGTCATATGACTCCTGAGCCCATCCTTCCCCCTTCTTCAGCCCCAGTGCTTCTTCTAATATATCCTGCTGTCTCCCTTCATGTGCATGTCTCCTTTGGGCAAGAGAAAATTAGGAAATGCATGTTTGCTGTCCCAGGTAAGGTTGATGCTGTCTTTGCTGCTTTAAGGCCAAAGAGACAGCAGTGTCTTCTGAAAGAAGCATTGCTGCCCTGGCGACCCTTTCCACCACAGTCATCTCTCAGCTAGTTCCAGAGTCCATTATTCCTGGTGCTCCGGGCAGACCAGGTCTCCACGCCTCCCTCCTTCCCCTTCCAAGTTGTTCTGCATGTGTGTTGTGGGTCTGTGTCTTCACCTAGCTGCATGCTCCCCCCTCACAGCAGGGTCCCGGTCTCCTCCTCACTTGGAGAGCATGAGCAGATGAATCATTGGCACTTCCACAAGCAGGCCCCCCACGTAGGCCACTCCCCAACTGGAGAATCACATGGCTGTCTGGTGGCATAGAATTGGTTTTAAAATGTTTTCAAATTCTCAAATTCATTATTTCCAAGGATTAACAAGAAACACGTGAAAAAAATCCTGTTGTCATCCGTGGCAAACCTTTGTCCTAATGTTTTTAGCCAAGGAGTTTAGATCTGGAAAATTTGTAACTGAGCTTACCTCTGAAAAAACACTTTTGGTTTTCTTTCTGAAATCCTATAAAACACTTTGTTAAGACTTCAGTATTATTTCCTAAGTGACATCCTCTTATTTAAATTAAAAAAAAAAACCCCACAAATAGCTAAATAGTTTATTACCTCACTTAGAGCTGCAAGTTAAAAGTCCTTGGAGAAGGAGAAGGGGTTTCCCTTCTCTGATCTGAAGAAACCTCTTTCCTTTCTCCTGGGGCTCCTATGCCCCAGGGGCTTTTTGTGTTTAAATTTTCCTTGGCTTCTACTGGGTTTTTCCTTTTTTTTTTTTTTTTTTTTTTTTTTAGGATTGTAAATTGCTTTGCAAACCTTTTAGTGCTGTGCACTTATAGCTATGATTGCAGGAGAAAGTGTTCCTAGTTGAGACCAGTCTCCATGGAGTACATCTGACACGCATGCATGCACGCACGCACACGGTCTCTCCCATGTTCCTCACACTGGATTGGTGGCCCTTGCATGTAAGGCCTGGCCTGGCTCTGCCAGCTGAGCTCTGATGGCGCTTCTTTCCCTACAGTTACTGACCTCCAGCGCCGTTCACAAGTGGGGTACCGAGATCCATGAGGGGATCTACAATATGCTGATGCTGTTGGTTGATCTGGCTGCAGAGCGTGCCAAGCAAGACCCCATCCCCATTGGGCTCCTGGGCGTGCTCACCATGGTAGGTAAACCGGCTTTGGAGAGGGTCCATGGGTGACTGGAAAGTTGGGTATCTGTTTATAGCTTCCCTACTAAGGACAGTTTGAATTCTGAGCAGACATAGAGGAGTTTTTATGTAGGATTCCAAAGGAACAGGAAAGAGTGAGAGGAGCTACGTGGCATGGCCCATGAGTGTTGCCAAGGCAGACCCCAGCTACAAAGCCCCATAGGGCAACCTGGGGTCCTGCTCTAGTGATGAGGGGTCCCTAGAGGGAATGTGACCACACTGTCTTAGAACTCATTTGGAGAAAAGCAAGGGAGGCTGCCACTGCCACCTCAAATTCTACCAGGAATAAAGGGTAAAGTGAAAAAGATAGTTGGAAAGAAAGGAACCTGGCCCTCCTGGATCTCAGGTAATCTCATCAAACTGTAATTATGTAAACTGTTGACTAGTGGTCACTTTGAAAAAGTAAGTGCAGGCAAGGGCCAGTGAAGGAACAAATTGCTGGTGGGGCCGCTGGGTCAGAGTGTCTAAAGGGATCTAGTCACAGTAAGGTTAGGATCCATCTGAGCAGGACAGACTCCCAGCAATGCTTAAAAACTTGGCCTTTGGGTTCCTGAACTCAGGGATTTGTGTATCATAGAAGCTGTCTACCTCCCCCTCTCACCTCCCCCTGCACCTTCCTTCCCATTCCAGCCCTGTTGCAGCAGGTTCTGGATCCTTGAGGGCAGAGAGCAGCAGACCTCTGGTGTTGTAGGAACCAGACTTGGACTTGGTGACAGCCCCCCAAGAGCACAGATTAGTAGTGAGTGTGGAGTCAGGGAGACCAAAATGTGGAGAGCCTCGAGCCCTTGGCCACTGGGGGACCTGGGGCAAGTCTCATCACTCAACTCTCATCATTACACTGGGTCTGAGAATAGAGCTTAGCTTGGGTTGGGGGCGTGTTATCTACACAGACATAGACAGTGATCTTGACATGTGGGGCCAAATGGGGCAGCAGTGGGGGGGGGGCTTTTGTCTTTCCCTCCCACTTGCAACCCTTATTTCCCATAAGAGTCTTGGCTTCCTCATGGTTTGTTTTTCACAATATTAGAAACCAGATTTTGTATCCTCTTGGCTTCTGGTCTTCCTACACAGGAAAGATAGAAAAGATTAATAAAATATATTTACATAAGTTTATGTTCCTGGTATTTTTGTAATAGTCAGGAAATAAATTTCCTATCTTTTTTTGCAATAATTACATTAACACATGCCTTCCAGGAAACTATTTTTATCCTCTTCTCTCAATCTAGCATATGCTTCCAGAGATATGAGTACTTTTTCTTTTGTTTTCTTTACATCTAGGCTTTCAATCCTGATAATGAATACCATTTTAAAAACCGAATGAAAGTATCTCAAAGAAATTGGGCTGAGATTTTTGGAGAAGGAAATATGTTTGCCATCTCACCTGTGTCTGCTTTCCAAAAGGTAGGCTGAGATCTTGCATCTCATTATAGACAATTGCAGTGGAGGAGTGGAAATGTCTATGTTGTAAATACTTAGTAAAAATAGAAGAAATTAAATGCTTCCTCTCGTTCTTAAATGACATTTTATGAAGAACTTTGCAAAGACTAAACTTTCGTGTGACAACCTGATTGCCAGATGTGAAACTGCTCGTAGAACTAGAAGAGTTTTCATGGTCACTAATTCTGCTTCCAGAAGGCAGAATCCTACTCACTGCTGCCTCTTTTAAACTTGAGTTAATCTTTATTTTAATTTTTAAAACTTTACTTAATAATAATTTACTTGATGACTTTTTGAATTATGGACTGAATTGTCATTCCCAGCAAGAGGATGTGATTTGTTTGTGATAGAATTGAAGTGTTTCAATTAGTGACCTTCGTTAATTTAAGTACTCTGCTCACCCTCCCACTGTGAGGAGGTTTAAACCCAGGTCTCTTTGATTTTTTTACACTATTACTGTCTACACTGGATTCTGACTTATGCTTGACTATAACACACACAAACCCACACATGTACAGGCAAACATTTGAAAGCTTATAGTAGTTATTTCCTGGCATAAGAAGTCAAACAGGAATTTTAGAGGAGTTTAGTAGAAGCAGCAGATGACATAAAAAGTTTAGAAACTCAGAATTGCATAGCTATATAGTATTATATAATTTCAACCCAGATTTTATAATAAGGTATGTAAACACCCCATAAAAGAAAAAATTTAGACTTCTCTGTCATGAAGACAGGTACAAAAAATTTTATGCATATTTTACAGATTGGAGGGCGCCATGCCCCTAACCCCTGTGATATGGAAGGGACAACTATATATAAAACTTTCTTAGACTGAATTTACAAACTTTAATAAATAGTTAATGAAAAGGTTTTGAAATTTCCTTGAAGTCTGTAATAGAATGTATTGGGGTTGCAAAAATACTTAGTATAGTATTTGGTCAAATGATAATTGAGTTTTTTGGGTCACTGAATCCTTCGCTTAGACAAGCAGTAATCTTATTTTGTTATAAACACAAAATTATTTATTCTGATCATGGAGCAGTGATGAATTGGATAGAATGCTGTTGCAGAAGTCCTGTAGAAGTTCTGCAAGGGGATATAGTGTCTTCTTTCCCAACAACAGCAGGTCCCTTCCATAGTTGTCATTACCAACCCCAGGACTTTTAGGGTCAGAGAAGTTAAAATATAATGGGTGGTTTGCATCCCATCAAGCTGCATAGAAATGTCATCTACACATATTTCAGATCCAGAGTTTGTTTTTTATTCAAGTGTGCAAAATGTGGAATAGCAGATTCACAAGTTGAGCAGTCTAATAAAAGCTAAGATATACAAAAAAATAGACACTGTACTGTGCATAAATGCTTGCATCTGTATGGTTTTTGTTTTAATGCTGACATTTGTTTTGAGTAGAGTAATTTGGCTTCATAAAAAGTCATTTTTCCTTAGCAAACTACACTCCACAATCTGGGAAGGGGGACCTACCGGAAGACAGCCACTGTTTCTAGCTCCTGAGAATGTGGGATAAGAATCCCCTCCATTGAAGAAGAAAGGTCTCACAGCACCGTGTCCAGTCATCGTTCCCCTTCACCCCCATACAAGCCATTCAGTGAATGGGAAGAATCAGCTGACTGGAAGGCAGAGTCTGGGTTTTAGTTTGAAGTCTAAGGCCTCTCCCTCTGGTCTGTTCCTTAGCACTTCTCTAGATGTCTTGCCTCCACAGTCGAGAAATAGGTATACATATTTCTTTCAGTTTACATTCAGAATTTTTCAGAGGATGAACATATCTCACTTTTCTAAAATTCTGTTCAGGACCTTAATTTTTTTTTCATGTTTCTTTTATGGGTAGGTTTATCTTGATCCTAAAAGGTTAACTTAAGATCCTCTACCAGTATAATTTTGTCTCTGTTTTGTCTTGTAACTCATTTAACTTTACTTTTCAGATTTTGGATGCTATATATGTTAAATATTCATTGTTTATTATAGTACATTATTTTATCAAAATACAGTTTCCCTGTTTGTTTCTTTTAATTTGGTCTGGTTTTGCTTTTACTTTATCTGAGATCATAATTGTTATTCTTGCTTTATTTTTTGTTTTTTAATTTAAACTTCTTCTGAAAATGTAATAGATTCCTCTCTAGCCGCTTGTTTTAACTGTTTGTGTATTTTTCAGATATGTCTCTTTTAAACAAACACATTGTTGGGTTCTGGTTTCTTATCCTTTTTCTTAATCTTTCTCAGCTAGCTTCTTAAAGCTAAAAGGATTTCCAGAATTTAAACATGGTAGCCACTTAACAGACTGCTTGTTAGATTCATTTTGCTCTTGAAAGAATAGTAAGTTAAAGTAGGATCAAAGAATTCTTGAGGTTTTTTTATCTAAATTTTTTTATATGTCCTTTTTATACTCCTGCCTTTAATTGAATATTTTCTTATTAACCAAGAGGATTCTTATTATAAGTAATTTTGAAAATCGTAGAGTGAGTTGAATGGAATTGGGGGGGGTGACAATGACCATTTAGTTCAATAAAAGACAAGTGATAGATCTGAATGAGCTTTTCACAGGTATGTTTATATGAAAAGTGATTTTCTATGGGAAAAAACTGACTTCAAATTCTAAATCACATAGCTAGAGAGATCAGATCCCAAAATCCCAAACTCACAATTATCGTCTCCTATTTCTTGTGAGCTCTACATGTGTGCCAGCAGAAACCACAGAATATTCAGACTTCTAATGGACTTTTTAGAGGTTTTTGGTCCATCCCCTGTCATTTTACAAATGAGGCAATTGATATTCCTATGTCACCTACCATATAAGACGTCATCACAGTTAAACCAACATACATTCAGGGAAAGGATTTTTGACAATTTGGGTTTGTTTTATTTTTATCTAATTTTGTATTTTCTTTTCTTTCAGGAACCTCATGGCTGGCTTGTGGATTTGGTTAATAGGGTAAGTAATTTTTACTGTGATTTTTGCAGGGCAAGATTGATTATTTTTATTTTTAAAGTGCAGTGGTCCTTATTCTAAAAATTAGAAAATTGTATTTTGTTATGTGAAACAGTATAAGCTGAAGTACTTTTCCATGTCTGTTCTTTATAATCCTCTTTTTGTTAGTGATTTCCATTTCCTTTCCATTTGGATTGGAAACAGTTTATTTCAAGTTACTGTCAGCTCTAGGACATGAGACCTTAATTTATATATACTCCAGTGCGTCATTGAATTAGTATGAAGGTATTCTAGAATTAGAAACATGTTCAAAACTCTCAAGCAAGATTGCTAAAGAACTATTTACTTAAAGTACTTAAATTCCCAATGCAGTAAATTAATAATTGCTCTTGTTTTGTTGTTAGTTTGGTGAATTGGGTGGTTTTGCAGCAATTCAGTCTAAGCTTCATTCAGAAGATGTGGAACTTGGGGTAAGTTAAGCCAATATATACACTCATTCTAAGTCAGGCAAGAGCTTGTGTCTGTGAAGAAACAGTTTCTGGAGAAGTGGGTTTGACATGAGATGCTGCTTTATAAAATAACTACTGAAGGTTACAGAAACCAAGTGCTTGGTTGAAAATCTCATGAGGAGTTCCTGACAGGGACAGCTGGGTGGGGCAGTGGATACGAGCACTGGTCCTGGAGTCAGAAGGATCTGAGTTCAAATCCAACCTCAGACACTTGATACTTAGCTATCTGACTTTGGGCAAATCGGTTAACCCCATTGCCTTGTAAAAAAACAAAAAAGAGTCCCAGACAGATCTGAGACACAAGCCTGGGACTCTAGTGTCTTAGATTATCACATTGTCATGAACACACACATGTATGCACATAGAATAGAGATCAGCAATCACATATATGAATAATTAGGACTTTTCTTAACAGCCACATAGGCAGCCTTAGGAAAGAAATCCTGGCTCTTCCTTACCAGATATCTTCTATTAGGGGCAAGATGCCAATTTTACAGAGATGGTTGTAGAAATCTCTTCCTGTAAGAATTGCATAGCTATCTGTTGAGAAACTGTACACACATCGAAGTACATATACTAGTATGCCTAGCACATGGAGCATGTCAGAAGGTCCTGAAGGATTGGGGAGGGGGTATAAGATGGGAGCCACCACCCAGCTGCAAACAGTCCTAATAAGAGTAGAAAGGCCCTTGACTTGAGGTGCCACTTAAGAGGAGGGGTTTTCCCTTTGTTCTTTGTTTTTAGATTTCCTTCCCATTTGAATCTAAACAATTTTTTTTCTTTATCCAAATTACTGTCAGCTCTATGCCCTGGATGAGTGGGATAGTCAATAAACTTTTCACCAGCTCATCATAACTCTGCTGAAAAGAAAGTCTAAAAGAGGGTTGGGGATAGGGTTTGCTTTGCCTGCTCATGTAGTTCTTCCTACCTTACAGACAAGTTGCCCGAAGGTTATAATAGTGCCTACTTATAGCTAATTTTTGTTGCATTATGATCCAAAAAGGCTGTATTTATTGTTTTTCTGCATATGATTGTATGGTTTTTATGCCAATACATGCTCAGTTTTTGTGTAGGTAGATTTCTTTCTTGTTTATTTTTTTTTTGCGTGTGGTTCAAGTTATCCAAGTCCTCACTAGTATAGTTTTACTGTCTTGTTTCCTCCTGTAATTCCTTTAATTTATCCTTTAAAATTCATATTCAAGGTGGCCGTAGTGGATAAGAGCACCGGCCCTGGAGTCAGGAGTACCTGAGTTCAAATCTGGCTTCAATCACTTAATAAGTACCTAGCTGTGTGGCCTTGGGCAAGCCACTTAACCCCACTGCCTTGCAAAAAAAAAAGAAACCTTAAAAAAAATAAATCCCAAAATTCATATACATTGTCTATGCCTTTTAACAAGTTGTAATTTCCTTCCTTATGTCTTTTAATTATATTTACTTTTTATTTTGCTTTATCTGAAGTCAGGATTGCTACTTACTTTTTTTTTTACTTCAGTTGAAGTATAATAGATTCTTCTCTAAGCCCTTACATTTACTCTATGTGTATCTGCTTCAGATGAGTTTCTTGTAAACAATATTTGTAGGATTCTGGTTTTTTAATACTTTCTCCTATCTTCTTACATTTTATGGATGATTTCATCTTGTTCACATTCAGAGTTATGCTTACTGCATTATCTATCCTATTTTCACCCATTTATTTCTCTTTCTCTCTTCCCCTCTCCCTCCCCATTGATTTACTTCTGACCACTACCTTCCTTAAACCACCTTCTCTTTTATCCCTCTCCCTTTTCTTAACCTGCTTTACTCCTATATGCCCAGCTGAGTGTGAATGTTATTCCCTCCTTGAGCCAATTCCAGTGAGAGTAAGATTCAAGCATTCCCTCCCCTGGTCTTCTCTGCTCTACCAGCTCTCTCATGCCCCTTTGAGAGATTCGGACTCTTCCTTACTTCCTGTTCCAGTGCAGTTCTTTTTCTCCTGTCTTAATTAACTTAGACCCATGCCCTCTATCAATATTCACTTCTTCTAACTGCCCTAATAATAATAAAGTTCTTAAGAGTTACAAGTATTATCTTCCCATGTAGGAATATTAACTTTATTGAATTCCTTATGATTTCTCTTTCCCATTTTCTTCTTTATTCTTTTAAGTTTTGTATTTGAATGTCAGATTTTCTGTTCATTTCTTATCTTTTTATCAGGAATGCTTGAAAGTCCTGTATACTCTGTTTTCTGGGCAGGTGACTCTTGGTTATGAGCCTAGCTTCTTTACCTTCTAGAATATCATATTCTAAGCCTTCTGTTCTATTTTCCAATGAAGTTTTTCAGATTTTCTATTTTTTTCATTCTTTTGATTTTGTTTTATTGTATCTTGATGTTCCATGGAGTCATAGTTGCCTAATTTTTAAGGAATTATTTTCTTCAGGAACTTTTTGTACCTTCATTTCCAATTGGCCAATTTGACTTTTTAAGTTATTCTCTTCAGGGCATTTCTGTATGTGTTTTTCCATTTTATTGTGCTTCCTTAATTAAGCTATTGACTTTTTTTCATGATTCTCTTGCTTCTCTCTTGTTTCTTTTCTCAGTTTTTCTCCTACTTCTCTTATTTGAGCTGCTGAATCCTTTTTGAGCTCTTCCAGGAGCTTTTTTGGAACCTGAGACTAATTCACATTTTTGCTTGAGGCTTTGCATGTAGGCATTTTGGCATTGTTATCCTCTTCTGTATTTGTTTCTGCTCTTTCTTATTACCATAGTAACTATCTATATAGTCAGGTTCTCTTTTCTGATTTTTTTTTATCATTTTTCTATTTTGTGGCTTTTATATTAAAATTGGACTCTGCTCCTGTGTTGGAGGGACACTGCCCCAAACTTCTTGTGTGGCTCTGAAAGGTCTCACCTCTGAGCAAATGGGCCCCTCTGGGTTGGCACAGGGCTTGTGGAAGTCTCTGCTGGCTTGCTTGGGTACTGCCTTTACTGGACTGTGCCCCAGTTTTACCCCAGTGAAACTTCTTGCCCACCTTTTAAGTTGTCTTGGACTTGAAAATCATTTCAACATATCCTTTTGTTGGTTCTGTCACTCCAGAATTTATTTTGAGATGTTATTTTATAGTTTGGAGCTGAATTTGGAAAAATTTAAGTGAGTTCCTTCTTTACTCTGCCTTCTGACTCCATTTCCTCCTAGTTTTTTAGTTTAAATAATAGCTACTAATGACTTGCCATAGATGAATGAATCCCTTGTATCTTGATACTGTAATATTTTGAAGTACGGTTAGTTTTGTGATTAAAAAAAAGGCATTTTAGTGACAAGATAGTATTTGACAATGTAGTTTAAGTTTGTTTATTTTAAATTGTTTTTGATCAGCGTGAGAGAAGAAAATATAACACTTAATCATTTTGATTAATTCTATAAATTTTGATTAATTTTGATCTATAAATATTCTATAACTATCAATCTATGAAAAATTGATTTTTGAAAATGAGGTGTCATCCAATAAGACCCCCATTTAGATTGCAGGATTAATAGGTTCTAACCAACTTCCAAGACCAGCTACTTTATCCCCCTTCTTTTTCCTGAGGAGGAAAGTGAGGCCCAGGAACCACACAGAAAGTGATTGTCCAAGATGGGATTTGAATCTAGATCCCTGATGAGGGAGACAGGATGGTCTATGTAAGAAGCTGGGTTGGATTTGTTCAAGAGTAAGAAGGATGCGAGAACAAAAAGCACTTTAAAATTCAAGCTGAGGAGTCTGTAGTTTATCCTAAAAGCAAGTTTGTCCAGCAGTGACCTGGTCAGAAGAGCATTTTGGTAAGTTTGTTTTAAGGATACATTGGTGAGTCTTGAGGGGTGGAAGCTACTGTAGTCCTCTGTTGTAGTTCAGGATGGAGGTGATGATAGTTCTGTAAAAAATGAGCAAGGCGCAGGACAGAAAATGGCAAAATTGGAAATCTCTGAGAATGCCATGGTTCTCAACCTTGAGTAGTGGAAGGGCAGCGAGGTTCTTGACAGAAACAGGGAAATTCAGCAAGACGGGGGTGGGGGTGGGGACTCTGCTTCAGATGTCTGCTGTCTTTTTTTCCAGGCCGTGTCTGCATTAGTCCAGCCCCTGGGAGTTTGCGCAGAGTACCTCAATTCCTCAGTTGTGCAGGTAAAGCCAACATATCGGCACCCATACAAGTTGAGAGATTATACCACATTTAAAGAAATGTAAATAATCGAACACTCTAGCCCTAAATCTTATTTCTTTATTTGAAACCTGGATCGTTTGATTGTGGTTAATTTGGAGAATTTTTTTTACCCTTGTCCCCTTTGCAGTTGGGTAAATAAACATTGACTGTGCACAGTATTTTAATTGCCCCATAATTTGTACTCTTTTCCTCATAAAGAAATAGGTGAAGCCTGTCCTTCAAAGTGATACCAAAAAGAATATGAAATGAGCTGGTGATTTTCAGAATGCTAATACCTACTGTTATTAGCTCATGGTAGGCTCATCTATTCTTTAGAAAAAGCACTGAAGTATCTCCCACCTGACAAACTTCTCATTTTAGCCTGATAAACTTTTCTAATAGCCAGTTGGTTTTCAGTACATTTTGATTTGTTCATTTGAGCTGTTGGGTTCCAAGAAGAGCTGGACAGAGCAGTCAGACCTGGCCTTGTTCCCCTTGAGTAGCAAAATCCACCATGGCCTGCCAGAATGCTGGAGTTAGGACTCGCCTTCAGAAAGCTCTGGATTTCTGGACCAGTCTGGTTCCAACCCAAGAGGAGATTGTGTGACTCTAGCTTTTAGAAATAGAGCCATCCAGTCATAATAAAATCCCATTTTATGTAGTTTTTGTATGCTTACAGAATACTTTGTACACTTTATTTCATTTGATATAATTCTGTAAATAGTTAATGCAGTTATAATTGTCCCCATTTGTAGATGAGGAAACAGGCACCCTGCCTTCCAGGGTACCTGAAATCATGGAAGCAGATGTCTATAATACACAATAAAATCCAGGCCTTACTTAGATTGGTCTCTTTTCTAGAATAGAGGTTTATTATATATCTATATATTGGTAAACATTGGAGCCTCAATCCTGGGTCTCTAGAAAACTTTTCCAGCATTCAAGTACCATGCTGTGCTGTTTCTTCCTCTGAAAAGTGATCCAGCAAGAAAAATAATAGTCTTAATGAATTACTTGTTGCTATGTTCTTTTATGCCAATGCTAATGTGTTGGTAACTTATCTGCCAAATATTTTTTCTTCTCATTTTAGCAACTAATCACTTTACTTGCTTGACAGATTTAGATCCAAATGTCTCTGGATCTCTTAATATACTGCTTGCTGGTTTTGCCACTAGAAATACATTCCGGTATTTAAAATCTGTCTTGAAATCAAGAATTTAATCTTGCCTTTAAATTCTCAAGCTTCCCTATTTTTCCTATAAGGAAATTGAACCCAGAATTTAAATGACTTTCCAAAGTTATCCACCTGAGCAGTACACAGCATCTCCTCTTCTGTCAAAGGCAACTGGCAGGTTAGGTTAGTCTCCTCATTACATCTTCATTCTTGATATTGGCAGGTGTCTGTCACAGTGTGCTCTTCTCTTTTCACAGCCAATGCTCGATCCGGTCATCCACAAAATGATCAAGTACGTGCAGAGCGTGGAAGAGAAGGACCTAAAGGACAAGGTAAATGGGAACCCCAGGCGTCTCCCCCAAGACATCAAGGTCCTTGTATGGGCTGATTGTTGTCAGAGGGGAATTTAAACTTACCATTAGTTTCACAACCAACAGATGATTATTTTTGAAATGTCTTCTCTGTGTTTCCTCTGATCATGAAATTGAAGATACATTTCTCAGAAAATTCTATCTGTGCCTCTTCTTTCTGTTTTAAAAGGATTTTTCCTTTTAGAATAGCATCTAGAGCTGTGGGAGTCTTGATGCATTGTTAAACCTTGTTTTCATTACCAGTTTTAAAGACACCAAAATGCATCTAGCTCTTAAATCATCTTCCACCAGGACCAGATACTTGTGGTTCCAAATTCAGTGAAGTGGAATCAGAACATCTATTAGTTGATAAACTAGTTATTGCTGTTGGCCATAACTCTTTTTTTGCCCTCCCCTTCTACTCCCACCAGCACCATGCCTCCTTGCCAGACAGCTTCAGTGTTCCCTCTCCCATCATCCTTCACCTTATAACCTATCATTTTTACCTTGAGGACCTCTGTCATGAGGGAAGGGCCACCCCTTCACACTAGCTCCAGCCTCCCCTACTGCTGGAGATCAACCCTGATCTTCTCCTCCTTTGGGAAGCTCTTTGCTTTGAAAGTCTTGTCTTCCCCTCCTCATGCTTTGCCGTTGCACGTGTCCAACTCTTTGTCTCCTGACTCCAGATCTTTGCACTGATGTCCCCAGGCCTGTGGCTCTTCCCCACTCCCCACCCCCCATCTCAGCTTCTTCATTTCTCTGACTGAAGTCCCCCAGCTCCACACAGTTTTTCTGGTCCTCTGTAATCTTAGAGCCTTGGTTCTGTGCCATCACTACTTGACCTCATCTTGTTTGACTGTTTTCTTCCCCTTAGACTCTGAGCTCCAGAAGAGTCGGTGTCCTTTGGGTGAGCCTGGAACGTAATGGGAGCTTCAGAAATGCTTTGTGACTCTCTTCCTTCCCCATTTTCTCATGATCCTCTTACCCTTTTTATATTGTAGCCTAACTGGATTATTTGCTGCCCTCCAAGAGATGAGCTGCACTTTCCCATCATCTTGTCTGGGTGGAAGTTTTTCTTTTGGATAGAATGGCCTCTTTCTTTCTGGGCTGCCTCCGTAAACCTTTGGAGATTCCCCCTTCTCCTGGAGTCGAGCCCAACTCAGATGGTGTCTGCTCCTAATCCTTTCCATCAGTCGCTGTCTCCCTTCTCTGCCAACCTTCAGTGGTACCTCACTGGGGCATGGGGGGGGGCAGGTGTTCTCTCTAGGAAGGATGAAGACTGGGATATAGTTCATCTTGGCATTTCCCATCTTCATGGTCAGTGTTTAATAGATGTGTGTTGAAATTCCAGCTCCTGAAATTTTGTCAAGTCTTTGTGATGGCTTTTTCATGGTTCTTGTCTAGAGACTGGTGAGCATCCCGGAGCTTTTGTCAGCTATAAAGCTGCTCTGTATGCGCTTCCAACCTGACCTGGTGATGGTGGTGGATGACCTGCGGCTGGACATCCTGCTGCGCATGCTGAAGTCTCCCCATTTCAGTGCCAAAATGAATTCCCTCAAAGAGGTGAGCAATGGCATTTTGTTCAGTTGGGGAAATTCCTGTGTTAAAGCAGTGTCTCCAGAATAAACTCAAACAGAATTAGTCTGTTGAAAGTCTTTAAGTATTTGCTGAGAGCCCTGCTGGGGTTATTGATTGTTCCTCCTTAAGAGTTGTGAATATGGTCAAGGCATGGTTTTGTAGGGTTGTTATTTTTTTATTTTTTTTAGGGTTTTATTTTTCAAGGCAATGGGGTGAAGTGGCTTGCCCAAGGCCACACAGCTAGGTAATTACTGTCTGAGGCTGGATTTGAGCTCAAGTGCTCCTGACTCCAGGGGTCAGTGCTGTATCCAGTGCTCCACCTAGCCGCCCTAAGGCATGGTTTTGTAATGGAAAGCAGACATATTTAGTGTTTGTGTGTGTGAACATCTGGTTCTTAGTTCACTTATCTATTTTTAATGCCCTCTATTGATGACCTTTTGTTTGTCTGTTATAGTCATTTCCAAATAGTATTCCTCCTTCCAAGGCCTCCCTCCATCACTTTTTTTAAACATGTGACTTAGAAAACCATTATCTCTTCTCACCCTGTGTGCTAGCCCCGGCTCTCCAGAGAGGAAGAGGAGGAGGGAGTGGGGGGGGGGGGTTACTTGCTTCCTAACACCTTGACTGCCCTCAGTCACTCACATACAGTTCAGCTTCTTGGCTGTGATCATTAATCTCTGAGAAGTAAATGGGCCTGTTGTTTTTCTCCTGCTTATCTTACTAGTATTTCTCTGAATTCATCTTAATCCTTCATTCCTATAGTTTGTTTGACAATTATCTCATCCATAAATGAGGGAGTTGAAGTAGATAATCATCTTTATTCTTCCCTATTCAAAATACTTTAGTTCTATGGAAATGCCTGTCCTGGGGGGTGGGGGGGTAAGAGGGTAGGAATTCTTCCAGGTGAAGTTCAAGGGTTTGAATTGCAGGCTCCTTCTGGATCCTTCTGTGGTCTTTGATTAGTCACATCATCTTTCTGGGGTTCAAATTCTTCCCTAAAATGAGGGCATGAGTCCCTTCACCTAAATCCTGTGATCTACTCTTGTTTAGAGAGACTTCAGGTTTGATCACATTAAATAATGAAAGTATCCCTGGAGGAAAGGAAAGAGTACTTAATGAAGATCAAACATGGGGCCTTGTTCAGGGTTTCACAGGAAAGTGTCAGGACCTGGTTTCTAAGTCAAGTTCTCTTGGAAATGAAATGGAAAAAAAAATTTTGGTGATGACCAAGTTAGGGTTGGAAAAAAGAAGAGAAAATTGAACCAGACGTGACACATAATAGAACTGCCTACCTCTTCTTGGAGAGGGCCTTTGAGGGGTTGCAGGACTAGTGACCAAGATGCTCCTGGACATCTGATGGGTGGTAGGTCCCCTGGGGAAAGGTGGGGCTCACATCTGTTCTCTAGAATGACATGGAACCGCTTCTTTTTCCATTGGAACTGTACAGATTGAAGTCAATATAAAATAGACTTGTTTGGTTGTCCACCAAAGGAATAGAGTTCTTTACCTTAAAAAAATACAGTTGGTAGAGAGTTCACTGCATTGGAATCAGAATATTTCTCAGGCTTACCTTTCTGGGACTTAAGTTTCCTCCTCTGTAAAATGAGGTGGTTGGAAAAGTTCTCTGGATATTTTTTTCTTCCTCAAATGTTAATGTTATTGGGTGTTTTGAGAAAAAGTAAAATGTTTGGAAAATTGGTCTAATGAAAACGTCAAAAGGATATGTTGTTCTCTCACCAGTTTACCGGCCCACAAGCCAGTATTGCTGTTCTGTTGTAAACCGTATCCTCTATCGTCTCTTCTGCCTCTTACATTTTCCTTCAGATCATTTTCTCAGCCACTGACACAGACCACAGGAGCCTTTTTGTCTTGTTTGTTAAGCCTACTTTCTCTAAGATTTTAGCAGTTTTGTTTTTAACAGCCAAAATATTAGCAATGTCATCCTCACATTTTAGCTATTTCATTACAATAGATAAGAGAGCATACAATTCAGTATCCTGACCAAAACATCATAAACTGTTTTAAAATTGGGTTTTAACAAATGGGGAAAGGATCAACATTTTTAAAATGTTTTAAAAGCAGTGTCTGAATTTTGCAAGAAAAAAATTTTTTAATTGAAAAATTTGAAAAGGTAACATGCTAAAAATGAATTTCTCATTGCTTGTTATCAGATTATTTAGTTATAGGAAATTCATTCTTTGTTTAAAGTGGCCCTTTTTCTGAAAGTTGACTTCATTTTTAGTAACTGGCTGTCAGTGCTTTTTGTGAGATGTTTTTACTAATACTGGTCCATGTTCCATTTTGCTGGCTTTGTGACTTGGTTTATTTGGAGGGATTTTTCAACTCTTCATAACAGCATTTAGATTTCAGCCATAATACTCTCTCATTAGGTAACCAAACTAATAGAAGACAGCACTTTATCCAAATCTGTGAAGAATGCAATAGATACAGACCGATTATTAGATTGGCTAGTTGAGAACTCTGTTCTGTCAATCGCATTGGAAGGTAAGCATTTTCATAAAATGGAAACAGCTCCTTGGAATGTCTTAGGCTTTAAATGAAATATTGGTTTGAATGAAAATTGCATTCAGGGACTTGGTGTTGAGCATGTCTTCGATGCTGTTTCTTCTATTAGGTAATATTGATCAAGCACAATACTGTGACCGCATAAAAGGAATTATTGAACTACTGGGCAGTAAATTATCTTTAGATGAGCTCACAAAAATTTGGAGAATACAGGTAAGGGCTGTTTTCATTCTCTCCTAGTCTAATCTTGTAATTATTGAATTCCATTCCTTTCTACCCATGCATCAATACTCTATGATGTGTACGTGGAGTAAAGCGAAAGGCATGATTTAGGAAGTGGATGAAACTCTTCAAGACTACTCTATCCACTATGAGTAGCCTCCTGCATAATTTTACTTTATCCCACAGAGATATGTCATATTGTTCATCATGTTCTATATAAGATGTTTATCAAGCGTAGCTGGGTTCTCAAATGGCCTTGAAGTTGCTGTGCTAGACCAAAGTATGTTCAACCTTGAAATGTGCAAATCCTTCAGAGAGATCCTTGAGAGTTGGGGACTTAGACTCCTCAGAATTGATGTAATTTGGGGGTGGCTAGGTGGTCTACTGGATAGAGCACCAGCCCTGGAGTCAGGAATACCTGAGTTCAAATGTGGCCTCAGATACTTAATAATTACCTAGCTGTGTGGCCTTGGGCAAGCCACTTAACCCCATTGGCCTTGCAAAAAAAAAAAGAATTGATGTAATTTAGCTTAGGCTAAAAAGAGGTTTAAGCTGTATTAAAATTCTTTTACTTTGCTGTCATCATTTCACTTTCTGGCCTGTTACAGAAAAAATATTGTGATGCACAGAAATTATAGGAAAGGAGATTTTTTTTTACCATTTTTGCAAAGCAAATGGGGTTAGTTGGCTGGCCCAAAGCCACACAGCTAGGTAATTAAGTGTCTGAGGCCGGATTTGACTCAGGTCCTCCTGACTCCAGGGCCGCTGCTCCATCCACTGTGCCACCTAGCTGCCCTGAAGTTAAATTTTTACAGGGAATAAATGGAGGTGTGATTTGAGTTTGATGCTATCTACATTAAAATCATACTTAGAAAAAATTGTGACAAACCTCTATAAGTAGTAGTCAAAATTAATTTTCCAGGTCCCTTATATTTATAGATATATGTGTATATGTATTCAAAATTAAGTTTTAATTAAATCCCTCCTTTTCTTCTCTAACCCCTTGAAGTCTTCTTTCCTTACCTCTCCCACCCCTTATAGTTCACATATAGGTCACCCAAGCAGTAACTTGACTTAGCATCTAATACAAGTCTTGGCTTTTGGAGGGGTCCAGGCCACTCCATTTGATACTGGTCACCTTGGTCCTTTGAAGAGAGGAGAATTTGTCTGAGGCTGAGGCACATTAAGAGTTCATCTGGCACCAAGAGCAACCCTTTTTGTATGGGAGTCTTTTATCTTAGATACTTTCATAAATCTGTGGTTTGATTGATAAGGCTTCTCCTTCCATGAGAATTGCTCCTGGGCCTCCCACAACCTTTTCTTCACAGCTGACCCCTCTGCAGTCATGGACTTCATTCTTTGTGTGTAGTAAGCACCTTTCTGTTCATTGGCTCTTTTCTTCCTTCTTCCCTCCCTTAGTCACTAAGGCAAAGCTAATATATCTATACAACTTTGGAGAAGAACTAGGTACTGAGAAGACACAAGATGGGGAGGGGGAATCGCAGGCAAGTTCCCAAGGAAGTAAAGAGACCGTGAGGACTGGCCCTCCCAGGCAAGGAGACGTCCTCCTAATTAATGCACCTTGTTACCAGAGTGGCACCAAATAGGAATTGATTGAGAGATTTGTCCTGGCCCATTCTGTATGTGTGGTAAAGAGGCAGGAGCTGAAGCCAGGTTTGTTGACTTCAAGGCTAGCTCTTCAGCCACTGGGCCACGCTGTCCCCTTCCAATCCAGGGAGAACCAAGTCAAAGTCCTGGTTTTATTTGGATGGAGAAGTCTCCTTAAGATGATTTACCAACTCTGTCTGAAACTGCTTAGGGAATACGATTTGTCAGAGAAGGACCAGATCTGGGCCAGTGAAGCAGAAGTAAAAGCAGCTTCTTTGTCCACTCTCATTGACTGCAATTTAGAAATGTTGTAGCAAAGGAACAAGAAAAAAACATTGAGTAATCACTGGCAAAAAAAAAGATAAAAGAGGTATCACATTCTCTTTTGGTAAGACAATGATTTACTTAAAATATCCTTGGGAGTCAATAAAAAAATTAATTTGAAAGAGGAACCTAAAGTAATAGTATATAAAGGCAACTCACAAAAAAAATTTTTTTCTGAATATTAGAAATAAAACTTGGAAAGGAGAGATAGAAAAAGGAATTTCATTTTAAATAACGTAATTATATAATATACATTATATAATATAATAAATAATTATGACTAGATTTAAATACAATTCCACAGATGACATTTCAAGACACCTTTGGGGCATAGAGGAATATAATTGCAAAATATTTTTAGAGAATTCGTGGCAGAATTAGAGAAAATGTTCTTTGTGGTAGTAACAATAATAATACTATTGTAATAATAAAAATGACAGAACTAACTAATTTACGAATTGTGTGCCATACCAAATTTTACTTCTTAGAGTTAGAAAAATAAAATTAATCTGGAGGACTTCAAAGGAAATAATAATTTTTTAAAAATTTAATTAAAAGGAATCTACCACTGTCAGATCTCAGAGAATGTAATAGTGTGTCGGTGGTCAGAACAATAGAACACACTGGATAGCAATGAAACGTAGTCACTTCGTGTTTAAAATGTTCAAGAGGGAGAGGATACTTAACCCTTGGCAGAGTTATACCATGACTTTGAAATAAGGCAAGGATTCTAAAAGGGACTGATGAGAAAGGAATGCCCACTGAGCATGATTGAGAAGTGGAACATTGCAGTAGGGAGCAGAAAGTAATATGACCTTTTCTGGAATGAGACTGAAGGGCCTGAATTTATCCTTTTGTCTAATGGTTTCAAAAGTGCCGTGACTTTGTTACATAAGGAGTATGTGATCAGACAATTAAGAAAGAGTATGGTGGGTCCTCCAGCACCCTTCCCCCCCAAGAGCCAGTCTTTGTTATGACTCCAGCATCCTTGACACCTTGTCTCTCCATTCTGCCCCCTCTCACTGTTGGTTTCCTAGAGCGAGGGGCCATCCTTTGAGGGACATGGAAATTTAACCAGGACCCAGATCTCTTTATCACTTGTGCAAGTCAAATTCCCTGTCATCCCTTTCCCATACTGCTGGTCCTTCTCTTCTCCCTGCTCCCCAAAAACAATTTGGAGCTGAGAACTCAATTCTCTGTTCTTCACTCTGATTTTCTGTTTGAATGCCTCTATAAATTGATGCATTAGTTTGTTTTGTCTGTTATAAAAGATTAAGTGGAATGGAAACTTAGAGCAACGGGTGGCATTCAAGCGAGGCCTTGAAAAAACGAGTAGGTTTCATGGTGGTAGTTCAGAAAGTGGAGCTCAGCATATTACCCAGCTATTAAGGGTTTTTAATAAGTGCTTAATGGCTTGGAAAAAGCAAAGATAAAGGATATTCAAGTTACAAGGAAGGTCATGATCAAAGGCACCATAGACTGGAAGTGGGTGAGCCTAGATTTGAAACAATGATATTGAGTTGTGCGTATATACTTTTTGTTTGACTAAAGTGATATAATAGAGGTAGAACTGACAGTTTTGACTAGTTTGAATTTGTTATTTCTGGAAAGGGATTTCTCAGATAAATATGATATAAATACTCAAATATTTTTTCAAAATTTTTTAGAATAACTTTAATATTGGCACTAACAGAAATAAATGAAAATATAAAATAAAGAATAATAAAGAATTCTTATTAAACACTAACCAAAAAAAATTTACCTTTTCTCTATCTCTTCATACACATTCTTGTTAATAGTGTTCTTTCTGTTTGTATTTTTTGCATTAATATCACTTCATAAAGACATTTTTTGTGGGCATCATAGTTTTGGGAGTGTTTTGTTGTTGGGGGTTTTTCCATTGCCAATAATATGTCATAATTTAATTCAGCCATTCTTTAGTTATTGAATGTATAATTTATTTCCTTTTTTCTGTTACAAATAAGGTATCTGAATTTTTTTGTACAACTTTATCCATTTTTAGAATTTTTTTTTTAAGGATACCACCCTAGCACTGGAAGTCCTGAATCAAAGGGTATATGATCAGAGAATATGAGATTTGGAAGGGACTTCATTAGCCAGAAAACTCAATCCATACCTAAAGGAAATCCCCATCATGACATCCTTGAGAAGTGGTGAGGTTGAAAACATCTCTATAGGGAAAATCCATCACTTCCCAAGGAAGTCCATTTTGCTTTTGGATGACTTCCCTTACATTTTATTGTTATGGTTCTGTGTTGTCTATGATTCTCTGACTTTCAGTATCTGTGATTTAAGACAAGTTTTATCATGTCAAAATACTTTCATTCTAGTCTCTGGAATGCATGCATTTTCCAAATTAGTCAAACCAAAAGTAAAGAAGTTTTACTGTACAAAGACAGTATCTGTCCTTAAGGAACGCATTCTTGTTTTTTCATCAAAGCTTTGTTGTTCAAATCCTATTTTCTGTATTTTATTCAGGCCACCTTACAAAAGCTTAGTGACATCTTTATTAAGTAGGCACTTTGTCCAAAGCACAAAAGGGCCTGTCATATTTGAATTCCTCTAGAAGGTCCCAGGTCATCTCAATCCTAGAACAAATTCAGTGGTTGCAAATATTTTGAATTGCTTGAAAAACCAAGCTCTTCAGAATTGAGGCTTCCAATGGTAGAGGTCCATTGTTGTTGAGTTATTTGAATGGTGTTCAACTCTCCATGACCCCATTGGGGTTTTCGTGTCAAAAACAATAGAGTGGTTTGCCATTTTTTTCCTCCAGGTCATCTCACAGATGAGGAAACTGAGGCATATAGAAAAAGAGTGACTTACTCAGGGTTACACAGCTAGGAAGTGTCTGGGGCCAGATTTGAACTTGGGAGGATGAGCCTTCCTGACTCCAGGAATGGCGCTCTATTCACTCTGGTGCCCCCTCCCTGCTCCTAGGACTATAGCCCTTTAGATTTGATAGTTCTCTGACATCTCTGTTCCCTTTGCCTTCACTCTTTGGCCCCTCAGCTTTTACTACATTTAAGTGTGAGGGCTACAGCCTAGTAAAGTACAGTGTCTTCATTGTTGGGTAATAATGACCTGAGCATCTCTTTGGGACTTGTTACCCCAAACTCTCATCCTTCCTTCTCTCTACTACTTTTAAACCTCATTTTTTTCCACTGGTGCATGTATCCTTATACCTTCAACTCCTCTTAGTTCTCCTGCCATCATTTCTCTCTATTCTTGTTCCTTTTATCATCATAGATGCAGAGATGCCTTTCACTTAAATTACTTCCCCTTCCAGATATTTTCTGTCCTTCCATACATTTTTAGACTTCTTAAATAGGAATTGTAACTATTTTCTCACTAGCCATTCTTTCTACAGTCCCTTAAATTCTAATCTGACTTCCATCCTTAAACACTTTGATACTCGGAGGGAAGTTTTTCTCATCAAGACAGTTGCCCTGTTTTCTCGTAAGCTGCATTCACCACCTCCCTCCCCTTTGCAACTCTCCCATAGTTGCTCCTTTTCCCAGAGCTCTTGGGTGGAAGGTCATGGACCACCTCTGTCAGGTTCTAAGGGCAAGTAGGGCTTGCAATGGTTTAACCCATCTAACACATTCCACCTTCTGGCTCTCCTTGGGACACTTGGCTTCTCTAGCAAGATGAGCTTCCAGCTGAGCTGCCAGAACACCCAGGAAGAGGGAAACCCCAGGCATTTCATGTAATGTTGACCTCCTAATCTTCCCCCTCAGTGAAGGGACAGCATAGCTCATGAATGAAGTACTAGACTTGGTTTCAGGAAATCTTGTTTGAATCCTGCTTTCAGGTATTTGAACCTTCATTTTTTTCATCTGTTAAATGGGGATAACCATTCTCACAAGGTTGTTATGAAGAACACATGAAGTACCATCAGAATTTCAGAATTTTCAAGCATCATATAAATGTCATTTATTAAGAATTTTGAAAATGTGGTACTCAGTCTCATATAACGTTTAGATCTTTTGGACCATATAGACATACTCATATTTTTATTTAAAAAATGAATTTATAATATTCCCTTTCATCCTATACTCTTTATCTTAAAATTATTTAGATGAAAAGTAGCATCAGTTGATCTTTGTATATGTGCTTTACTACTTTGAAAGGAATAGATTAAGAAATCTCCAGTATCTTATCTTTTTCCCTTCCTTTTTCCAGGCAGGACAGTCATCTACTGTAATTGAGAACATCCACACTATTATTGCTGCAGCCGCTGTGAAGTTCAGCTCTGATCAGCTAAATCATCTCTTTGTTCTCATCCAAAAGGTGTAATATTTATTGATAATTCCCCAAAGAAGCATTTTTATTGGTGGTTTTTTTTCCCTGGAGTGCATTGCTGTATTATCCCAAATATTCAATACCTTGACCATCCTGTATTTTTCTATTTACCCCACAGAGTTGGGAGACAGAAAATGACAGAGTAAGACAGAAGTTATTGAGCCTGATTGGGCGCATTGGTCGTGAAGCTCGTTTTGAGACCACCTCTGGAAAGGCAGGAAACCAGAGATTTTTTTTTAAATTCTAGATTTGCAGTGTTTCACATAAATTTTTCAGATTATTTGTTTGCCTTCTTTGTTGGACTCATACACACTCTTTCCCTGTAGGTCCTTGAGGTCCTCTGGGATTTGGCTCATCTTCCAACCTTGCCCAGTAGCCTCATTCAACAAGCTTTGGAGGAGCACCTGACCATTCTTAGTGATGCCTATGCAGTTAAGGAAGCTATCAAAAGAAGCTACATCATTAAGTGCATCGAAGATATTAAGCGGGTATGCACTTGACTGTTGTGCAGCGCTGTTATTCTCTAATCTTCATTAACAGAAATGCCACAGTGTGCCATTCTTCTTATCTTGGAGCCTGGGCTTAGGAGAGGAGGGTTGCCACTGTTTTTATTAAGATACTTATATTGCTTTTAAATTACATTTTCAGCCTGGAGAGTGGTCAGGTTTGGAAAAGAACAAGAAGGATGGATTCAAGGTAAGATTTTGCAGATTAAACCACTTGAAGGTACACTAGTGGTAACTATCCCCTTTTAATATTTCCTTACTTTAAGATAGTTATGTCTGGTGTTCAAACACAGAGGTTATATTTCATGACTGATTTATGATTGAGATTTCAGACTATTATTTCATGTGTGATTGGTTTTGGCATCATGAAAAGCTACTGATGCATGGGAAGAGAAAAAGGGAAGTGACAGGTTTTTTTTTTTTAATTTCAGTTTAGTTTTTCCTTAAAGAGAAATCTAAAGCATTTAATTTTGGTTTTGTTTTGTTTTAAATTTCCATTTTATTCTTGTTTCCAAATTCTCTCCCTCCATCCTCGTCTGGAGCCTCAGAGCAGGTTTCAACTCGAGGCCTCTGAAAATAGTTTTCCAAGTTGTCTTATGGTACTTTCCAGGATCTGAAAATGTTTCATTTAAATACTTTTAAATTTAAGAACAGAAACCATACTACTTGATTCAAAAAAGGGAATGAAGGAAGAATTTATTAAGAGCTTGTAAGTTGAGAATACTAATTTTAAAAAAAGCCCTCCTTGGGGCTCAGGTATTCTAATGGGGAGATTATACTTTTGAGAAATAGTGGCCTGGGAAGTCCCTAAGGCTGGGAGAGAACCTTAGGGCAGTCCAGAGACCAACACTTTGCAAAGGAACTCTGGCTCTCAGATCAGTGAGTAGTACCGCATGAGAGAAGAAGGAGGCTTAACTCTCTTTTTGTGGCTATTTGAAGGGATAGAGAAAGAAGGACTTGAGAGGAGGGAGGAGAGATGGGGGGAAAAAAGATATTGACTGTATAGTATTGATACTTAGTGAAAATCTGAAAAAAAGAATCTGGAGAAGAGGAGAGAAAGTCAGACAGACAGACAGACAGACAAACTGTTAGGCAAAGGCTTGGGTGAGGTGTCATTTTTGGTTGGCATCCCTCAGAATGGATGGCCCCCGCCATCCCCAGCAGAGATCAGGGATCACCACCAGTGGGAGGCGTGCTGAGTCTGTTCTGTGAATGGCTCTGTGGCACATGCTTGATGCCATCTTCATCTTATCTTTGGAAAGCTTGGGAAGCGCTGCTGGCATTTTCAAGGATTTTTCCCACTGTGTGTTCAGTGTGCTTGTGTGTTCTGCAAAGTTGCATTGGAACATTTATGTAGTTTTGTGCTTTACTATTTTCATAATTTTTACAAGACTATGTATTTGGATCAATGATAATTGGTAATAGTAGTTTGTAAATGGAGGAGCTGATTCTCTTATTTACAGAAAAGAACAATTTGTTAAATTAGTTATTTATAGGTCTTTTGTTAGTTAGATTTATTTCTAAATATTTGAGGGTGGTGGTTGTTGTTTTTAGCGTCTCAGATAATCTGGCTACTTTTCTAAAACTCTGGGTTTGAATCTCCTCCAGAATTATTAAAAGAGTTCCAATCCTCAGCGAGAACAGAGGACTGACTTTATTCTCAGTAACACTCAGCTTTTCTTCATGGTTAAGAAAAGATCAAACAGGAGGCAATTCTGAGGAAGTGACTTTTGAAACTCCAGTACTCTCTTTTTGGACCTTCTTTGTTCCTTCCTTTTGGCCTATCATTAGCTCTTCTATTGACCAGCTCTATCTTGCTCCCTTTCTCTAATTACTTATTTACATCTGTTGGTTTTTAAAAGAAGATTTCTCACGGTTTTGGGGGGGGGGGGTTGGCAGACTCCAAAGGCAGAGTGTCTTTCTTTTTTCACCCTTCCCTCAGCCCAATTTCCAGTGGATTAAATGTCCTATAATTTTGTCACTCTCAGAAAGATGCTACCCCGGAGGGCTGTGGGAAGCTGAGCCCCATTGATCCTTACTCCTGTTTTTCTATGCTATGCCCTTTCCTGCCAGGCAGCAAGGTGGGCTGCCTGGGGATTCTGTCTCCTTGCCCGACTTCACAGAAACTGAGCAGAGGGTAAGAGGAGTTCCTTCCCTTCTTAGCTCCCTATCTCCTCTTCCAGCTCACTGCTCTTGACAGTAGGTTAATAACTGCCACTCCCCTGTTGTTTGCTCAGAAATCCTGACTTTTCTTTCTTTAGCTTCTGCCAAGATGCTTTGGGCTCCCCTCTCTTGCCAACTCATTTTTTCCTATTCTCTTTTTCTTTCTTTAGAAGAAAATGTTTACGTTTAAATGTTCCAATAGAACACACTTAGTCAAAACACAATAGATTTCATTTAATAAATCAGTATCGGTATATCCTACTTTCAACCCATTATCTCAAGCCCTCCATTCCCTTCTTCATCAAAAGAAGCAAAGATAACTGGTTTCTCTCCCAGGTGCTTGCCCTCTATTGCTCCTAAGACGCTTGCAATGTAAATAATGGGTCATTTGGCAACAATAATGAAGTCCTGCTATCTTCCTTTTTTAAAAAATTCATAGTTAATGTATGTCAAACTATTATTTTTAATTCCTTATGGATCATATCAAGTCTTTTTTTTTTAAATTAAAGAGATACTTAGTTGAATTAGTACCTGCCTCCCCCCCCCCCCCCCCCCCGAATACTATCTTTCTCTTATAATAAGAATTAGTCAATATCAGAAATGACTCCTCTAACCAATCACCATGTCTTTGGAAATGGTGCATTAGAAAGGTTGTGTGGTTCACAAATGCATTTTCCCATTATGTTAACGATGAAGAAGCCATGTGGGCAGAATAAAAAGAGGTCAGTCTTGGAGGCATCTAAAATCTCTCAGGTTTTATTTTTTATTTTTTAAATTGAAGGAGAATCATGATTTACCTTTGGAAAACTCAAAGACTGATAGTCCAGCCCTAATCACTTTAGTTGATATAGGAATACTTAATAGTATTGTTACTGTGATTGCTAAAAGAGTGGTCATCACACTTGTTATCTTAATATGTTATGTTTTTAAAAGCACCAATCAGGACTTGAAAGCTTTTGAACATTGTCACTTTCTTCTTAGTACATGGATTTTTCTTTGACTCCTGAAAGTGCCTTAACCATAGTATATTTTTGGTTTTCCTAAATGCTATGAAAATTTAGTTAAAGAAGAACATATATTCTATAAAGACAGCTGAGAAAATCAGGGATTTGGGGAAGTATTTCTTGTGAATAAGGACTTGAGTTTTTATTATTAATTCTCAGTATTGTGATTGTAGATGTTATAATTAATCTGCTATAATCAATCATATGCCACTCTATTTCCTACTCTGTCTTAGAATGTAAAATAGCATCAAATCCCATAGTTTAAAAGGAACTATTTTTGGAAAGTAATTATTTTAAGTCAAAAAAGATGATTTATATGAGCATTAAAAAAGCACAATATTAGAAAAACTAGACATCTAATTGGCAATGATGGATCTTTTACATCCAAATTTTATGAGCTGTATTGAGTAATCTCTTAAATCTTTGAATTCTATACTGGTCCAGGACTCTCATATAAGTTTAATTTTTTTATTCATATATATATATAATTCAAATCTGAGCTTTAGTGCTTGTTAGCCTTTAATTTGGGAGTTCTGGTTTTCTAGTTTCCTTCTTTCTAGGATTTTGGAAGGCAAATGGTGTTAAGTGGCTTGCTGAAGGCTACACAGCTAGGTAATTGTTAAGTGTCTGAGGTGGGATTTGAACTCGGGTACTCCTGACTTCAGGGCCGGTGCTCTATCCACTGCACCACCTAGCTGCCTCTTCCTTCTTTCTAAAATGAGTATAATCAAATGACCTATCTCACAAGATTGTTGTGAGGACTGAACTTTGTAAATCTTAAAATTCTGTGGAAATTGGTGACAAAAAAATAAAACCATAAAGGGGATGCAGGATCATCTCTCTAATAGAGTCATAAGTTGGGATCATGAGTCCCTGAGAGTCAACTTGTTGGGTTGGGCCCCAGTCACTTTTTTTAAAAAAAAATTTAAGGCAATGGAATTAAGTGACTTGACCATGGTCACACAGCTAGGCAATTATTAAGTGTCTGAAACTAGATTGCCCCAGTCACTTTCCATGGAATCTTTATAAAAGAGCACAAAGCCAGCCCTTAATTCCCTTTTATTATTAGATGAAGAATCAGTTACTGCCAGCTCATTCATTCATATTGAGATGTTAGGTCTTTGCCAGCAGCTTTTTACTTCTATCACTGCCCCAGCAGCATGTGCTCCCTCATAGTCTGTCTCTGGAGTTGCCACTTCCCTGGTGTCTGGGGAGGGTGATTTGTTTTGGGTGTCCTTGTGCATTTACCATCCTTTCATACCTATTTCTGTGGGGAATACTTAGCCCTCGGAAGCTGCATGTGGGGTGAGGATGGCATGAAGACAGGCCATACTTGAGCACTGGGGAGAGAAGGGATGGATTAGAGTAGAAGATAGTTAGAATGGATTTCTTGGTTCTTTCTTTTGTTTGATAGCAAGGAGGCTTGGCACATGCTGTGTGTCTCTTCATTTGATTGTCATTCATTTTTCATTCTAGTCATCCCAGCATAACAACCCCCAGTTTGTTTGGGTGGTCCCCGCTTTACGTCAGCTCCATGAGATCACCCGATCATTTATAAAACAAACCTATCAGAAGCAAGACAAGGTAAGAGCACTTGCTGATGTTTGGTTATTAATGACACTAGTACAAAGATAAGGGAAGGGGAGTTGTGCTTACAGAGAAGCACATGGGAATCCTGGACTTTCAGAGCTTCAAGTTTGTTTAGTGGATCCCGTGCTTTCTCTTCTTGTCTTGGATAAAAATCAAGTTTGCCTTAAACTCTTTGAAATGTGGGTTCCAAGTAAGACAAAGTTCCAATATTCTTCCAAAGAAAAAAAAGCAATTGCTTGAGGTACTTTTGTTAAGAAAGAATCATCTTCCTCAAGTGATAATATTTGCTCCAAAATTAGTTTGAGAGAATATGTAGGGGAAAAAATGGAAGATTCTAATAAAACCTCTTTCCTAGTAGAAGAAGCATATGGTTGGGTTTTTGTTGTTGCTTTGAAAGAATAAAATGGGTTTGACTGAGGAAAGGACTTCTTGAGGGCAGATGGATAGTTCCACATGGAAACTAGGACCAACCTCAGACCCTTGGGCTACCTATTTAAAATCTCACTATACCTTTGTGTGAGAAGGTCAGAAGAATCATGAAAACTCTTAAACTTTGTTTTTCATCATTTTCTCCAAGAGCATCATCCAGGACTTGAAAAAAAATTTTGAAATTGTCAAACTGGTAACAGGGAGCTTGATAGCATGTCACCGACTTGCAGCATCAGTATCAGCCCCTGGGGGCTTAACTGGTTCAACGCTGGTGGATGGCAGATACACTTACCGGGAGGTAAGTGTGCACAATACTTGGGGGATCCTGAACAATATAAAAAATGGTTGTTGTATTTCACTTGCCAGAAGTAGTAGAAAAGAATCTTCATTTGGATTCATTAGTATGTTAAATATTTGTTTAGGAGCTTTCATAATTGACTTTTATGGAAAACTAAAAAGTTAAATGTAGCTCTGGAGCTAAATTCATCATAATTTAATCCTCTAAAGCAATAAGATAAATGGCATTAGTATAGAATCCTTAAACTTGCTTTCTCCTAAATTATAGCCATATATTTTGTTGCTTTTTACTTTTAAGTATGACTGGAATTAGCTAAGAACAATTCTCTGTGTTTCAGTATTTAGAGGCGCACTTAAAGTTTCTAGCATTTTTCTTACAAGAAGCCACTTTGTATTTGGGTTGGAATCGAGCCAAGGAAATCTGGGAATGTCTTGTGACAGGACAAGACGTTTGTGAATTGGATCGAGAGGTAAGAAACCATTTTATGTGGAAAGTGGGAATGTGTGGGACTTTTTTACTCAAATAATTTTCTTGTTTTTCTCATGTTTTTCTGTTATCAAATACTTTGGATAGAAATGCATCTTATATGCATGATGAGGCTATATATATATATATATATATATATATATATATATTTATGCAGTCTACACACACAGATGCATACATGTTCTCCACATTAAATTTAAAGTAGTTATATGACCTAAATATCAAAGATAATTTTCACAAGGAAATGGGAAGTGAAGCAGATCATCATACTTTGCACAACTGTGGGTAGGAAATTCTTGCTCAGACGGTAGACAAAAACAATTACAGAATTCAAAATAGGTGATTTTGATTACATGAAATCAAAAGGATTCTGCATAAACAAAAGTTAATGGACCTAAAACAAGAAGGAAAATGGTTGAATAGGAGAAAATATTTGTATCAAATTTTTCTAAAAGTGATATCCAAGATCTAGAAATCATTAACAGATACATGCACGTGGCCAGAAACCTTTCCCCAAGAGATTAAATGCTCAAAGGATTTGAACAAAGTTATTTGCAACCTATGAACAGTCTTGTGAAAGAAGGTTCCAGTTCACTTAAACCATAATAAATGTAAATCTAAACAACCCTGATATTTTACTTCAAGTTCAACAAACTTCAAAGTTGAAAATCATGACTTTGGAAATCAGGTAACACAAATGGAACACCAAATTGAAGACAAAAATTTTGATGAATGATGAAACATTATAAATTATTGGGAAATGATAGTATACTGTTAAAATATTGGTATTAAAAAGTTGAACCTAAAACTCAAATAATATCTTTAATAAAAATAAATTTAAAAAAAAAGTTGAACCTTTGTTTTAGACTTTGGAGCCATTCTTCTATTTAAATCTGAGCCAAAATTTACTTCAGTAATAGATACTATTGCAAAATTTTAAATAAAATATAAACAGGGACAACAGTATATCTGAAAATTCATTATTGCTTAGATGTTTGAACATTGACATAATTTATCTTATAAGCAGCACTAGTACCAGGTTTAAGAAAAAAATCATCTTAGAAACAGCCCAAAGAACCAGACCTGGAGTCAAGAAGATTCATGGTCCAACTTGCTTTACCCTGTTTGTCTCAGTGGAGAAAACCATGAATACAGAGTGTCACATACAACTAAAAGGACTCTGGGACCCTGACAGTGATGATGAAACAGAAGTATAAACACCAGCCAAGAAAAAGCAAAACTGTTCGTTTTTTTGCAGATAATAGGTCAGTTTGCTTAGAAAACCTCAATCGTACAAAAGCTGAGTGAAAAAGTTAAAATTAATAAGTCATTGATCATTAAACGTTGATTAAGAGTCATGGAAACAAGGGCGGCTTAGGTGGTACAGTGGATAAAGCACCGGCCCTAGAGTCAGGAGTACCTGAGTTCAAATCTGGCCTCAGACACTTAATAATTCCCTAGCTGTGTGGCCTTGGGCAAGCCACTTAACCCCATTTGCCTTGCAAAAACCTAAAGACAAAAAAAAGTCATGGAAACAGACACAAAAAAGAAGGCAAGCCCCTGCCCTCCTGGAGCTTCAAATCTGAGGTAGAATACAGCACCCACAACAAAAGGAGAAGAGCCAGTGCCAGGGCAAGTTCTAGATCTGAGTCAGAAGGGAAGCCAAAGGAGAGGAGCCGGGAAGGGAAGAGGAGAGGGGCAGAGTTGAAGAAAGAAATACCAAGACTGATGGAACCTTGCAGGAGCTTCCTGGGCCCTGAGGGAGAAATTGAGTGAGAAAAGAGGGAAGAAATATGTGTAATATGCAACCAATTCATAGCAAGTAATTCTGTAAGGCCATAACCAAGGGAAGAATGGAAAAAAAGTCCATTCCACAATGCATCTTAAGTGCATCAAAGAACTCTTACAGAAGTGAAAGAAGATTGAAGTAATTGAACAGTTTGTGGATTAGCTGCCATGATAAAATAGAAATGACTGTAGTAGCTAAATATAAACAACTGCAGGGACCTCATATCACACAGTCAGTGCTTTAGAAAAGCACCTGAGAATGGGCTCTGTAAGATCAGGTAGGGAAAATTTGATCTTTGTACGGGAAGGCTTCCCTCCATCCACCCCAGGGGCCACTGAAGGAGGGGACACTTAAAGGTTGCACAGGAGGAAAAAGGGCCTTAAGACCCAGGGTGCCAAAAGAATCAAAAACCTAGGAAAGTGTGGGATCAAACGTAAACCAGAGGGACTGCAAAAGACCCAGGAGGCCAACTGTGGAAGGACTCCAAGACTGAATGTACTGTGTTGGGACCTGCTGAGGATACTGGAAGGAGAGAGGAGACCCATGCAGACAAGAGGATGGTGTCTTCAGTTGTGTCCGGCTCTTCAGGATTCTGTTAGCTTTTCTTGGCAGAGACACTGGAGTGGTTTGCCATTGCTTTCTCTGGCTCATTTGACAGATGATGAAACTGAAGCAAACAGCATGACGTGACCTGCCTAGGGTCACATGGCTAGTAAGTGTTTGAGGCCAGATTTGAACTCTGGTCATCTTGACCATAGACCAGTTCTATCCACTGAGCCACCTGGTCTGAGGCTTTCTGGAATTCCAGGTGTTCCTTTGTGGACTGCTTCAGGGTGCTTTTTTCAAGGGGGATGGTTTTTTTGTTTGTTTTTTTGCAAGGCAAATGGGGTTAAGTGGCTTGCCCAAGGCCACACAGCTAGGTCATTATTAAGTGTCTGAGGCCAGATTTGAACTCAGGTACTCCTGTCTCCAGAGCTAGTGCTTTATCCACTGTGCCACCTAGCCACCCAAGGGGGATGTTTTTAAAGTTAAAAGTTTCAAATTGTTTTTTTTTAAACAATTTGCCTTTGTTCTGATTTATAGATGTGTTTTGAATGGTTTACAAAAGGACAACATGATCTTGAAAGTGATGTTCAACAGCAGCTCTTCAAGGAGAAAATTCTCAAATTGGAGTCATACGAAATTACCATGAATGGTAGGAAAGCATTTATCTTCAAAATTTTTAGGCCAAGTTAAACAAAGATCTAAAATTTGTCATAGAACTCATGACTCAGCTTGTTAGAATCTGACTCTGAAATTCTCCTCATGACCTAGTGGAGGTGACCCAGCATCTTTCCAGGCTACCGCAGTCCAGACCTGGCGAGATCCTGTCAAGCTGTAGACCATGGCCAGAGGCTTAGTCCCAGAGGGAATAGTATGACCACTGAGGAGAACCTGGGAGCTAATAGGGGGCCCAAATAGAAGGGGTGGTCCCACGGGTGAAATCACAAGAATTCTCGGATTATTTAAGAAAAATGTTGAGAGTAGCTGCATAGTTGCTGTTTTTGTTCACTTGACTGACATATAATATGAAATAACAGATTTATCCTAGTGTCTGTATTGCCTTACAGGTTTTGGCTTATTTAAGACTTTCTTTGAAAATGTGAATCTTTGTGATCATCGGTTAAAGCGGCAGGGCACTCAGTTGGTGAGTAGCTGATTCCCTTCTCAGGCCCAGGTGGCCCAAAGTGACAGGGAAGGACTGTTTCCTGGTCTGCCTCCTCTGGGCTCTGTGTGCCACCTGGCAGACACCCTGCTGGTGAACCAGCCTCTGCCCGTGATCTGCTCTGTCCTGCTTCCCCAGAGCCTTACTGCCCTGCGTCCTCATCCCCGGGTCCTGCCTCCCCCTCCCTTCTGTTCTCATACCATAGCCTATGCTCAGGTTTTAAACCAGATGAATGATCCCTCTGCCCAGGTAGACCTGGAGCTGAGAGCCTCAGAGCTGCCCAGGATGCTCAGATCCCACCATTGGAGCCCACTGGGATTCACACTCAGACCTTCTGCCCACAGCTCCAGCTCTCTGTCACGTTGCCCTTTGTCTTGGCACACTGTAGGTTTTCAAGAAGTGGTGTTCACTTGAAGTACGACATTCCGTTTTTGCAGCCGTAGCATTTCCTACCTGTTTTTCATCTTGAATTAACTAGCAGTATTAATAACGACAACAAGAGTAATAGCCTTTATGTAGCACTCTACAAAATATGTGACACATGTTACCTTATCTGATCTCACAGCAGCTTGCAAGGTAGGTGATGTTAGTAGCCCCATTTTACAGAGGAACAAACAGAGGCAGGCAGAGTAAGTGAGGTGCCCAAGGTCCCACAGCCAGTACGTGATTGAAGTTAGGGTTCCCCTCAAGTGCTGTCCATCTGTTTAAATCAATCAGAGGCTTCCAGAAGGAGTTTCTCTGTAAAGGAGTCAACCCATCTGCACGGGCCCTGAAATATTCCTCAGGCCCTTCCTGTTCCCTTAATGATACAATGTGGAACCTCCTTATAGGACTGGAATGGAGCTTTGCCCTCACCACTAAAATGGGCCTCTGTGCAGGGTTGTCCCAAACCTACTGTTGATACATATTTTTCTTCTCACTTTTAATCTCCTTGTTGCCTGTGTTAGTTCTCAGGGAATATGGATCTACAGCCCCTCTCGTGCTCCACTTCCTCCTGAACTGATCCTGGTCTGCTACTGTCTAGAAAACCAGGTTAGCGAAGCTTATGAGAATGGCATAAAGTTGGGTCCTTCCATTCTAGATGACATTTCAGGAGGTGTCTCCGTATATTGGTGTCATCACTGATTTTGAAGCACCTTCTGCAACTTCATTATAATGGACCTTGGGTGTCATGACAGTTCCTAGAGTAGGAGGCCCCTTGGTGATGATTAGTTGTGGCTAAAGAGTGTTTGAGCCTTTTCCAGGCTTCCCCAGATATCTTCCCAGGTTGGAAGACTGTCCATCCAAGCAGGCCCACCCATCTGCCACTGGGGAGTTCTTTGGGCACTCAGACTGGAGGCCTTCTTCTGCCCTGGGCTTCCGAATTTATATATCACATTTATTTTTCCAAGTGAATTTGGGAGCCAAAATCTCTCATCCTGTCACTGTAATTAAAAGACTAAAATTTGATAACTCAAACCTGGTGCTTGATTAGTGCAAATTCTTGATGTGAACTAGTGAGCCCAGTGTCTGTTGCCTTCTTTCCCTTGTTCTTTTACACATGGGTACATTCAGATCTGTTCCCAGTAGCTTATTATGTAGCATTAAACCAAATCCCATGTGGCACAGTGGGAGGATGGTATGGATGCTTGCTGAAGGAGCCCCAAGCTAACTATGTGATGCCCCCCCCCCCCCAGGTACTCAAGACATCTTTCTAAGCTGATCAGTTTGAGAGAAAATGTCAGCCTGCACCAATATAGGGAGAGGGAATTTTCTTTCTTAGGAGATGCTTTGCATGAATGAAATTCCAGGTCTAGGCTTGATACCTTTGCTTAACCAGCTTCTGATCTATGGTGATGTGTACACATTTATTTTCTGATATTATCTTTAAACAATCAATTTAGCACTGTCTAAGCCCTGGAATGTTTCATGTTTGTTTTTAATTGATCTATTCAAACTTGCTAAGAAAACAGTTTAGCAGAAATATCTTTCTCCTAAGTCCTGTTATTTTTTTTTTCTAAGTCCTATTCTTTAAATAGATTCATTGAAGTAGGGAATTTGCTACACATGCTTAGGATGTTTAAATCTATAGATAGAAAAATGTTTATCTTATACATGTATCATATATAATGTACAATCATAATTTTACCTGTAGAAATACTCAGTGAATGAACTTTCAGATTGTCAAAAAATGTTAATATTATGCTCTTGAGTTTTAGGCACGTGTCTTTAGGAAGCATGTGTTAATAAATTATCATAATTCTGTATCCCAGTCATTTCTTACTAAAAAAGAAATGTCCAAATAAACACAATTTCCCCCTTCCACAGCCCATGGTCATAATTCTCTATCCTAGGATGGAGTCATGGTATCATTTATAAGACTCTTGTACAAGAGAAAGATCTTAAAAGGTTCTACACTTTGGGATAAACCTCCCAGAGCAGCTGCCTCTTGCCTTCTATGGGATCTCTAGAAGGATGTGTCATGGGGCCCAGGGAAGGAGGTGAGAAGAGCCCGCCCTTAGCAGGGGGTTGGGGTTTAGATCTTAAAATTCCTAGACTAACTTAAAATGAGTTTCCTAAGATATGTCCTCAGGGCTGCCAGCAGATCTCAGTCAAATTACACAGGTTCTCTTTGTCTAGAACCCAGTCAGCTGTAGAGTCACTGCCAAACTTCATGTCTGCAGGGAGTTTCATCACTTCTGCCTCTGCATTTACACACAGCAACGTCATTTTTGTCTTTGAAACAGTATGTAGAGAAGCTGGAGTTGATTGGGATGGATTTTATTTGGAAAATTGCTATGGAGTCACCTGATGAAGAAATAGCTAATGAAGCCATTCAGCTGATCATAAGCTACAGTTATATTAACCTAAACCCAAGGTTAAAGAAGGTGGGTGTGGTGGTCTCATCATTTCTCTTCTTGAGTGTTCTTGGATATGGCTTTCTTTGAGTTGGAATTTGGTTCTCAGACCTGGAGTTCTTCCCTTGACTTGCCAAAAGCACTAATTTCCCTTTCACTGGCCCTTCTAGGATTCAGTGTCACTGCACAGGAAGTTCATCGCTGATTGCTACGCACGCCTAGAGGTGAGTATCAAGGAAGGGCACTTTCTCTCTGCTCTGAGCTTAGATGAGAGGCTGCTCTACCCCTGGCCACACAATCAACTGGGCAGACATTTTGGCCTGGCGAAGGCAGTGGTGGTTGGCGTCCCTGCTTCTGGGCTCATCTCATGCATCTTATGTCCGCTCACTCACATTCTAGCCCAATTGCACAGTACTTTCAATGAAGTGGTCCCATGAGGTAGGTAGGAGGTAATCACAACCATTTAATAGATACACTGAGAAAGATGCTGGCACTTCCCAAGGTTGTGTGGTAGGCCTTAGCAGGCCAAGAGATAAACCTCTGATCACTGGCTCTATCCTAGGCTTTAGAACAGAGGGCTTCAGACCTTTCCTCCCATCTTACAGATGGGAGGACCTCCATACACCTCTCTACCTCACTAAATAAACAAAATAACCAAAACACATTACAAGCACATATAGTCAAGCAGAGTCCTTCCTAAAATGTGGGTCTTCCTAGGAGGAGGAGTTTGGCTAGTTCCTTTAAACACACACACCCCAGATCTTTTTCAAAGCCCCATTTTAGTCACCTCTCCCCCATCTTATATTTTTTTGATCCAGAGTTTTTCATTTTTCCTATTTAAAATTCATCTTACTCTCTTTACTCGTTAATTTAGGCTAATAGTTCCTTTTTCAGTCCTCTAGGGAACAAATGGATAGCTAATACATTAATGATTAAGGGATTCATTTAAGAAGTTTTTTTTACAAAAGCATAGAGTGAGCCTTGGAACTAGATGGCCTAGATGAGGGAGTGCCAAGCCTGGAGACAAGAAGACCTGAGTCAAAATGTGACCCTGGGTAACCCTTGGTCTCCTACCTCAATTCTGTCTGCTTTGGTTTCCTCACCTAGAAAATGGAATAATGATAGCACCTCCCTCCTAAGACTGATGAGAACCTGTGTAAGGGTCTAGGGAGCTATCAGAGCTTATTGAGGAGGGGAATAACATGGTCAGATCTGGGCTTTGGTAGCTGAATGGAGGATGGACTGGAGTAGGGAGAGGCTTAGGGACAGGCAGACCTGCTACCCACCCCTAAGCTGTTTCAGTTGTGTAGGCATGAGGTGATGAGGGCCTGCATCAGGAGGGAGGTGGGTAAAGATGAGGCTAGGTTCCATTAGAGCGGTTCCAATAGTGATAGGGAAATTAGGAAATCGGGAGAATTTGGGAGGGGGAAATACTATGAATTCTGTTTTGGTCACATTGAGTTTAAGATATCTTTTGGCTATCCAGTTTGAGATGTCTGAAAGGCAGTTGAAAATGCAAGATGAGACTGGAGATCATCAGAGATTAGAACTGACTATGCAGACTTGAGAATTCTCAGCATAGAAATGATCATTAAATACATGGGAACTGATGAAATCCTAGAGGGAGAAGAGAAGAGGGCCCAGGACAGAGCCCTGAGGGACACATGTGCTTAGAGGTCATGATCTGGCAGAGGATCCAGCAGAGGAGGCAGTGGAGAAGCGGGCAGATGGTAGGAGAGACCCATGAGATAGGAGCATCCTGAGAACCCAGGGAGAGAGTGATCAGCAGTGTCAGAGGAGGAGGGGGAGGATGGAGAGATCTCTGAGAGATCACTTAACTTGGGAGAGAGTGATGGGGTTCGAAGGTGAGAAGAGTAAGAGATAAGAAAAAAGGAAGTGGAGAGAAAGTAGAAACCCCTCTTGTCATGGGTCTTCTGTTCAGAGGAGAGGCTCAAGAAGATAGTGGGAATGGAAAGCTCAGGAGGGCTTTGTGAGGTGAGGGATACCTGGGTATTTTGTAGGCAGCATGGAAGGAGCCTTGAATAGGAAAGGGAAAAGGGAAAGAGAGTCAATAATGTGGGACTGGGGGCCAGACTGGGAAGAGGTGAATGCCCTGGTAAGGAGTGGACAGGGATAATCAGCTCTTTTATTTAACCAATTTCCCTTCATATTTACCAGAAAATCAACATGAGAGTCGATCCAAGGCTTTGTTAAAATGTGAACAGATGATTTTCTTAGTGTTCCCCTTATCAAAGCACTCTTGTATTTGGGGGGCCTGAGCTGTTCTACCTGTGCCTGCCCCTCTGCTTGGTAGCCACGGCATGGGTCATTAGGTTCTGGACAGTTATCTCTGCCAGCCTCTCTCCTCTGTCATTAGTATATTCCCTTTGCCCTGCTCCAGTCCCGGGGTGCTGACAGTCCCCTAGCTCTTGGAGTGCACACATATTTGGAGGTTAGAAGCCAGGTGCTTGACTCAGTAGTGACACACTCTCATCCATGTTGGCTTCAGCACCAGCACCAGTGATGGTACTGTGGGTGTGTTTCTAGGCCTGCTTTGGGGGGAGCAGTCTTGGCCTGGTTTTCTTAAGGATGGGGTTGGTCTATCCCCACAACAGAGGGGAAGCAATGCTTTGCACCTCGCTGCCCCTCCTGTGGTTCCATGCATCCAGGCCATGGCCTTGTGCAGTGGTCATGGTCCAGGCCATGTGAGGATTGAGTGGGTGCCTGCTGTCTTGCAGGTAGCCAGCTCAGCCCTTGGTGGCCCTACCTTGACCCACGCTGTGACCAGAGCAACCAAGATGCTCACAGCAACAGCCATGCCCACGGTTGCCACGTCTGTACAATCTCCTTACAGGTAAGTTCCTGTGGAAGTGCAGACTTTGTGACAGGTTGGGGAGGGGCCGTGGCAGTGGAGGAAACCGAGGCAGGCAGAGGAGAAGGTCACACAGCTAATAAGCGTGTGTGGCAGAATTTAACATTGACTCTTTGGACATGGAAACTCTTAGTACTACTTCTGATTCATGTCCTTTGGAGAAGGCTCATGGTCCTCGTGACAGTCTTGAAACGTGAATCAATAAGCATTCATCTTTTCAGTGCCTCTGGCATCCCAAGCACTATGGTAGTCACTGGTGATGAAAAGGCCATGAGGGCAACAATGCCAGCTCCCAAAGAGCTTCCACTGCGATGGTAAGGAGCCCAACACCTGCCATGATGGGACACGTCCACCATGATGGGATATGCTCGTCCCCAAACTCTGCAGTCATTCAGCCACAGCCTGGGTTAAGGGCACTTGGAGAGTAATCTAATACAAAAACAGCCCATTCACAGGGTAATGCTCACTAAATGCATCCTTGACTTGGGTCTGCTTTCTGGACCAGTCCTACTCTGCTCCAAAACATAGGGATACATCCCTGGTCCTTGACAAAGGTCTACTGCTGGGAGCCAGGGTCAGGCTGAACTCCTCGCATCTGTACTGCTTTGGGCAGAAGCTGGCTTGAAGTTCAAATTATGGAAAAGTACTTGAGAGCACAACTGCCTGCTCGGGAAACTTGACTCTGCTTGTGCTCAGGGCGGGCAAGCCTGCTGCTGGGTCCTGACTGGAGGCCTTTGGTCATGGTAGGCCTGTCCAGAAAAGCTGCTCTGCCGGCCTGGCTTTTGGCGATGGGACGCTGGGGCATGTCTCCTCGCTGTCCCTCTGGGAGGGAGAAGATAAACTCTGCATGGCACTGAAATTGCAGGTCTTGTTCATTTGTCTGAAAAGCATCATTCCTTTCACTTGGAGCATTCCAAGGGGCATGCTTCGACCCTGGACTTCACTGTAGTTCTTACCCAGGCATTGGTCTAATTGTAGATTTTGAAATTGGTCAGGGTGGTGCGCTACACTCCAGTCCATAGATAGTCTTTTTTTTCAACTATCAATGATTCCATGACTTTCAACCTTAAAAACTTTTCAAATGTTTTCAAAGGCTCCCTGCACTCAGCAGCCTATTGCCTTATATTTTAGAGGTAGATGCATTTAAAGGCTAAGGTTGGATGTGATTTGATTCCAAAATGCTTTAACATTACCTTCACATTTAAAATTACCTGAGATAAAAAGCCAGATGGACAAATAAGTTTCTTCCTCTTTTCTGCTTTTACAGGCTGAGAGTTGACTTCCCATTTCTTATAATTTTGTCAGCTTCACATTGATAAGAAAAATATTGTGCACCAGTCCTAGAGTCGGGAGGACCCGAGTTCAAATTCGGCCTCGGACATTTAATAATTACCCAGCTGTGTGACTTTGGGCAAGTCATTTAACTCCATTGCCTTAAATAAATAAAAAAAAATTTTAAAAGATTATAAAAGGCAAAGTCCCTGTTCTCTGTTCACAAGAGAGACCGATGATTTTTTTTTCTCCCCTATGAACAATGGCCTGCTTCTGTATTAGATTCCTCTCCAAGTACCCCTAACCTGACCCAGGGGACCACCTTCCCAAGGGTCATTGTCTGATGTTGACAATCAGGCTATTTTTATTTATTTGGATACAGTTTTAAGTGAATTGCATCATTTTACTTGCTGTTGACTGTCATTAACATTCCAAAAAACCTTTTCCCTCCTAAAACTCTCTAGGTCTACTAAGCTTGTCATCATTGAGAGATTACTGCTGTTGGCAGAACGCTACGTGATCACCATTGAGGTCAGTGTTGCCAACTTCCCAAGCATTGTCCTTGGGTGCATTATTCCAATAGAAGGTTTACTCAATGGTAGGAGTGTGTTCTTCATCTACCACTGTTCATTTGACTTCATAGTCTTCTCATTTGGGACTTTTTCAGGACCTTTACTCTGTTCCTCGCACAATTCTACCTCATGGCGCCTCATTCCATGGACATATTCTGACTCTCAGTGTGATGTGCGAATCTACCAAAGATACCTTCTCTGTAGAGGTGCGTTAATGTTAAGTTCTGAAGACATTTTTGTGTTATCTTGGTGATGATGTGAATGTGTTTAGCTTATAGAGGAGGTGAACACATGAAGAGCCATAGACTCAAATACCCAGGACCTGAAAAGGAAGAAGCTGGGATTGCCCCAGTGGACATACATGCATCTTGGAGCTCCCTCCTACAGTTCAGAAAGCTCTGTTGATTTTAGTGAAAGTTACTGTAGTCTTTACATTGGACTCTGAATTCTTTTTTTTTTTTCAATTTTTTTTTGTTGTTGTTTTTGCAAGGCAAATGGGGTTCAGTGGCTTGCCCAAGGCCACACAGCTAGGTAATTATTAAGTGTCTGAAGCCAAATTTGAACTCAGGTACTCCAGGGCCAGTGCTCTATCCACTGCGCCACCTAGCCACCCTAGACTCTCAATTCTTTTGCACCTCTCCTCTCCATCTCTTCCCCCCTTTCTCCCCCTCCTCCTCCTGTCTCTTCCCACCCTTTTCCTTCTTCTCTCTCTTCCTCTTTCTCCCTTTCATCGCTTCAGTCTCATGATCATCTCTGCAGGATGATGGCCAGCTTTACCTGAACCCCAGTCTCCCACCTCACCACTTCTCACTGGGCATTTCAAACTGCATATTTTGGGGGTGCCCTTTGTACCTTTTGCTTTCTTTAGTGCATGTAGTAGACTCCAACTGCTCTCCCTGCGTTGTCTTTTCCCTCCAGTCCTTTCACACGGATGCTTTTGTTTAGTCGACTCCAGATCCCAATGACTTCCTTGTCTTTGTAACTTTTAAAACCTGGGCCCCAAACCCTCTGTCTTCTCAAACAGAACACTCCATCTGCCTGGCTCAGTGAATCTTCCCTGGCCACCTTCTTCCATCTATCTTCCTTTAAGAGAGACAGTTCAGGCATCATCTGTAAATCTGGTGTCTAAAAGGATGGAGAATGGTGACCTAGACAGGAATAGAGAAGCTGGCAAGGAGAGAGGGTTTGGGGGCAACTATGGATTGGAGATTAGATGTTGAACAAGCAGAATCCGTGATTAGCTATGGAGATGGGAATCTGCTGAGTATAGAAATGATTAGGGAATCAGTGGTGACTTGGAGAGGAGAGTAAAGATGGCCCCGACTGGGATGATGGCTCTGGACAAACCCTTTGGGCCGGACTTGAGGAACCAGGAAGGAAGACTGGGAAGGAAATGGTTGGTAGACATGAAAAGAGTATGAGGACAGGCTGCTGTTTGCATCTGGAAAAAAATTAGCTGGCTTTGTGAATTTATTTTGACTTTGTGCCCCCACCACCTTTTCTAAGTAACTGTCATAGCTGCAAAAAGCGTTCATTTTGTTTCTTCTTCACTTACTTAGATTTCTTCGATTTATTTTTATTCTCATTATTCCAGTTCACAATTTTAGCAAAAATAATGGCAATAATGGATTACCTTTACTTTATCCATGATTTTATTGGAAAAGCTTTTAGTGGACTGCCATTATGGGTAATGCTGACTTTGGATTGTTCCTAAGCTTTCTAGTGTTAACAAGAATAAGTGTTTCTTTTCAAAAGTTGTTTCTTTCATTTATTGATAGAAACATGTGATTATTGTTTTAGTTACTAATATGGTCAATTCTGCTTCTAGTTTTCCTAATAATGAACCAGTCTTGCATTCTTGATGTAAAATCAGCCTAGTCATAATTTAAAATCTGTTAATAATATTTGTTCTTTGTTATAATTGTTATCATCACAGTAGTGCTTTAAGCGAAGTGCTATATATATATATATATATATATATATATGTATGTATGTTAATTCATTTGACATGTTGCTTGTAGCTAAAATTCATTTGAATCTCTACATTAATTTTCATTAGTGATACTATGGTCCTGAGTTTTCTTTGTTTTTACTCCTCCTGGTTTTAGGTATCTATTCCATATCTGTATCCTAGTAGGAATTTGATAGTGTCCCTTATTTTCCTATTTTTAAAGCTCCCCCCCCCCCCATGAGATTGTGAGATTCTGAGGATGAGAATTCAGTTATTCTTTGTATACTCCATGTGGCATAGAGCAAATGTTTATTTGTCAACTGGCAGTAAAAAAGACAACCTTTCACTATGTGCAGTATTTCTGCAATCATTTTGTCGATAGATCATTTAGTGACGAATGATGCTGTCTACAAATTCATGGGAACTGAACCTTTGGGGACTTGCTCTCACCCATCTGCCTTTCATGATATATTTCAGGCTCATAGTAACGAAACCATAGGGAGCGTTAGGTGGAAGATAGCGAAGCAGTTGAATTCTCCTGTGGATAATATACAGATATTTGCAAATGATAGTCTGGTAAGTGGCATTCGGCTCTTCCTGGTTTCCCATCTCACAAGCCAAGACCTGATTTCCCCAGATAACTCCAGCTTCATGTATTGTAGCTCACGGTGAATAAGGATCAGAAGCTGCTCCATCAGCTGGGCTTTTCTGAGGAGCAGGCCCTCACCGTAAAGACGTCCGGCAGCGGCACCCCCTCAGGGGGCTCCGCAGACTCCTCCACCAGCTCCAGCAGCAGTGGCGGCGTCTTCAGCTCCTCCTATGTCATGGAACAGGTGAAATGTCTTCTGTGCTGGTCTCCTGTTCCCCAGAGGTGGGGGGGTGTCCTAGTCAGCCAGAATAAAAAGGCTCAATTCTTTTTGAGGATTTCTGGACAAGGTACTGGGGTGGGGAGCCCCCCTTGCCTAGTCTTTGGCCATTTGGCCCATTTAGCAAGGCTGACTCTCAAGCAGGGCCCACTGCCCCTCAGAAGGCCTCAACCTAGGGTCTGCTTCACTGAGCTAGGCTTCACTCTCTCATCTTGGGAGCCCAAGGAAGTTATTCTCTTCATCACATCTATTATCCCCCTTAGATATGCTCTCTCTCGCACTCAAAGCCCAAGACTCCTGTGTGTTGCCATCCCCTCTGCTTCCTCAACGATTAATGGGTGCTGGAGAAGTGGGCTTCTTGCTTGCAGTAGAGGATTAGGGTCCCATGCTCCCTCCAGGAGATGGCAAGTTTGAGAGGGAGCCCCAGGGGTCCAGCTGCACAGTGCATAACCCCACTCCTCACCACTTGGGACATAGCCTACCCTGTGTGGCCATGAGCAATCAGCCCCCTTCCTAGCCAGGACCAGCTCTCAGGTTCCGAGCGTTCTTGCTTTCCTATCCCTTTCTGTTCTTTTGCCCTGGTGCACAGAGAGGAGAGGAGGACCTGTTGTCAGTTGCTTATCCCAACCCTGGTCCCCAACTTGTCACAGCCCTGAGGCCCCAGGAGGGGAAGGGGCAAGGGAAGGGGCTGGACAGCCAGGACAGGACCAAGCACTGAGCCCTGGGTGCTTGTCCTGCTTGTATTTCTTCAAGCAAAGTCTCCTCTAAAAGCAGAGGACTAGACCCCTTGCTACATCCTGACTGGCTCTGAATCTGATCCTGGGGCTGGGCTCTAGTCCCCTACCCAGGGTTCTTGGGAGCATACTCGGGATTGACCTGTCCTGCTCATCTGAGTTATGTGATTCATGGAGGAGACGGTGATGGGAGTGATGCTGAGAACAACTTGTCTTTAAGATTTAGTACAGGCTGATTTGTTGGGGTTGGCGTTTTTGTTTGGTGAAGTGTGCTTATGTGTGTTGCTCTCTCCTCAGGAGAAGTCCCTCCCTGGTGTGGTGATGGCCCTTGTATGCAACGTGTTTGATATGCTCTACCAGCTCGCCAACCTGGAGGAGCCCAGGTAAATGCCCATTTTCATCCAGTTTTGTTGGGAGTTGTTCTAGGAATGAATGACTAAGACAACATTAGTCTCTTGGACCCCTTTTATCTTGAGCTGCTTTTATCTGCATCTTCTGGAATAGCACCAGTGTAGTCTTAGTGCTCTCAACTTCTCATCATCCTCCTAGCCCCGTTTTGTCCCTCATCTGTACCCCTTAGCATACCCACTTTATTTGCTGATTGTACTCCTCCCTAATAGCTCCTGGACACAGCTTCTCCCTGGTTTTTGTTTTGGTTTTTTTTTTTTCATGATGATGTGATGTCTGCCAGTGACAGTACATCCACCTCAAGTAGCAATGCGTACCTGTGGGCTGCTTATTAACTTAGAAAACCACAAATTACCATTCTCTTCTCTCATTTTTGTGTAATTTGCCAGTCACATTTTGATCTGGTGTCAGAGAGTGTGATACTTCTGACATGCATTGCTCCCTCTTGATTGACCTTTAAAGAGTTGCCTTGGGGTTCAAACATAGCTGAAGACTTGCCTCACATACTTCTAGCACCTGTGATCCTGGGCAAGTTTTTTTGTCCTTTCTCAACTCATGGTTCCTCATCTGTTAAATGAGATGCAGAGATTTGATGACTTTTGATGTTCCCTTCTAGTTGTTATTGCAGTGATCTGATGAGACTGGTGTTCTTTGACTCAGTCCTGTGCCATCATTAGGCCAATGTTGATTTTCAAGGGGGATCTCCAGAAGACAGTGGGCTCAGCTTTCATAAGGCAATCTGGCCCTCTCTGTCGCCTTTTCAGTTTTGGGAATGTTTTGATGCTCATATGTAGTGTCTTGTCTTCATACTGGCAGAGCCCTCACTTGGAATTGTCTAATCGATTGGAGAAGGACTGGACAAGAGGAGATTTTCACTAGTTTTTCCCTTTATGACCATTAAATAAAGTCAGTTCTCTCAAGTAATGGATCTCATTAAAAGAGGGTACAACATTCCACAGCTTAATGCACAAGACCATCTAGGAAGTCCCAAGGACTTTGGCATCTATAGGGAAACCCATTTAGGTTGGATTTCACTGTCTAGGACAGAGGCAAACATCACTTGGTGGCAGTCATCTAATGCATCATCATAGACAACTTTACATCTTTAAGGAGTTTTGTATGGTTGTGATAGGAGGAGACTTGTAAGGCAGAATTGGATTCTACTTGGTCCAAGTCTTAGCCTCAATAGATAAGAAGTGCAGCAGGATTATATGCTTAACCCCTTTCCATCAACATGTGGTTCTGTCTGCTGGGGAATCCTGTTTATGAACATCTTTTGAAGGACTTTTTCATAGCCTCAGGGCCTTGTGCTGGGAGAACACATTGGTCTTGTAAAGGTTTTACAAAAGTGGGAAATTAGGCATATAGTTTGGTAGGTAGGCTGATCACTTTTTTTTTTAGTAATGAGGTCCATTATTCCATATGTTTCATGTCCTACCTTTCATTTATCCTGAGAATCATTTAACCCACACCTTCAGAGACCTCACTGACCTAGCAGATCACCATCAGCTTCTCCTGTTTCTGTCTTGATGCCTTCTCTATTTCATTGCAATAATCAGTCTGTGAGAGTAGAGTTCAGATGATTTTTTTCTCTTTTTGTTCATTGCTCTTTGACAACTTCACCCTTAAATGCTCTAAAATAATTGGACTTAGTGGGATTTCTAACAAAACTTCTCATCTTCTTTTTCAACTGCTACATTTGTTTTTTATGAGGTACCACTGACTGCTCAAAATCTTGTGTCATTCTCCCCCTTTAGCCTTTACAAATGAATTTATATGTTTAACTGAAGATGCTCTTGGCTGCTCTATTTTTCTACTTGTCAAAGATATAGTATACTATCTAGCTAACATTATTTCTAGATACTTTTGGATCAGTTGTTATGGTGATTGATTTATTCAGATAAACTTCTTTAGGAAATTGCACTCTGTCAATGTCTGGGTTTTTTATCTTTGTGCTGTTTTTAACTGTCACTGGCTTATTTCAGTAGATCAGGTTGAGATTGTCTCAGTTGGATGTTCCATCATCTCATTTTTACTCTTCTCAGTTGATAGAATGACTTGAACCTTTGTTCTGGAGATTGGCAGTCTGGCAGCTGATTTGAGTATGACCCACATATCTCATCAGTTGTTTCCTGCCTAATAAAAGAGCAGTTCTATTTTGATATTATTTGCCACAAACTGTCCTGCCCCTGCCCTTCTCTCTCGAAAGGCCCTCCTCAGGATCTATATTATATCCCATCTGGTCTAAGGTGCCTTGAGTCCTTCTCATCCCTTTCTGCTGAACCATGTTTCTTGACCATCTCCCCAATGACCTCCTGTCTACTGGACCCACAGTCCATTTAGAGCCATTTCCTGCCACAGCCACAACTGCATTGACTTAAGTTCCCTTCTCACAGGACTTTGTGCAGATGCTCACTAAGGGTAATGGAGCATGGGGGCACAAGTGAGACCTGAAGCACAGAAATTGTTGATGTCTCCTGTACCAGAAGGCCCTGAGCCTGCCAACCCCTTTACTTCTCATATCTCCCAGAAGCAGCTTCCAGGCATCTCCAGACTCTTAACAGTACTGTCAGACGTCATGGTCTGCTCCTCTCATCATCGGCCCGTGTGCCCCACATTACAGTGCTCCAACCATTATATCAGTGTGGGCACCCACTTTTCTGCCCCTATCACAGCAGAACGAAAAAGGGGCTTGAGGGACATTTTTGACTTTGTTAATCTTGCTGTGTAAAGTTTACTTGGGGGTAATTTATTTAACATTCCCAACTGTACCAATTGCTCAGTCTTAAACTGTATCTGATATGACAGACTTTCCATCTGTATCCATCTGCAGGATAACGCTACGGGTGCGAAAGCTGCTATTGTTGATACCTACTGACCCCGCTATTCAGGAAGCTCTGGATCAACTTGATTCTTTAGGACGAAAGGTATGTTTCAGAAACTTTGCTTGGTGTTTCCCGTGTAGCTGGAGAGTTCTAGCTGAACTACTCTAGAATATTAATTGTCAGGGGAGTAGTAAACTATTTTTTTTTAACTAGGCAATGGAGTTAAGTGACTTGCCCAAGGCCACACAGCTAGGCAGTTATTAAATGTCTGAGATTGGGTTTGAACTCAGGTCCCCCTGACTTCAGGGCTGGTACTCTCTCCCCTGTGCCACCTAGCTGCCCCAGTAAACTACTTATAATAAAATTATTATAGAGGGCTCATAGTCGATTCATGTAACAGTAATTTTATGTTTTTTTCCTTATATAAACTATCATCACCTTAGAAAGTTAGCAGAGTTTTCCTGTGGCATTTTCCAGGAAAGATTTCAACTTTAGTATGAGTTTCTTTTGTTTCCACAATGGAATTTTCAGTCCATTTTTTTCCCCATTTATATTTTAATTTTTACTTACATTTTACTATATGAAATGCACTTCTTTGTGCCATCAAGAATATTCTGTGTTTGGCTTACTCGAAATTAAAAGTCAATTTCTAAATTGTAGCGACTAGTGTCAGACCCTAAATTTCTTTAAGTTTTAACTTAGAACTCTTACTTCATTTGAAGGCACAAATTCTCCATTTCAAGTAACACACAGTTTCCTGTGTTTTCTTATGGAGCATCAATAACCAAGTCTTTCATTTCTTGCTCCCCTAATTTTTTGAAGCATGCAAATCTATTCTGCAATTCAAATTTCACTTAAGGATGGTTATGTTATGTCTCAAATGCATGATTGTCATTGTGTAGCTTTGGCATGGAATACAGAATAATTTTAAGGAGGAAGCATTAAAATAAGGTCCTATCGTAGTTTTATGTTAGGATTTAGAAAAAGCATATGAGCACTTCCAGTGAAAGTAAATGGAAGTGTTTTCAGTAGTAGAGGTTGGAGTGAAGCTAAGGCTTTCTTCCATAGGCAATATCCAGACTGCCTTCTGCCTTATGGATTTTAGTAGTCTTTTTTTGAGGGGAGGATTTTTGCAGAGCAGTGGGGTTAAATGACATGCCCAAGATCATACAGCTATTAAGAATCTGAGGCCAGATTTGAATTCAGTCCTCCTGACTCCAGGGCTGGTGCTCTATCCAATGCGCCACCTAGCTGCCCTGGATTTTGATCATGTTAAATTATTTGATTTGTGTTTTTAAGTTTTAAAATATATATAGAACTTTTATAATAAAACTCTTATTTGAAATTTTTTTTAACTGTGTCATTATTTCTATCATTTTCCCTCAGAAAACATTGCTGTCTGAAACAAGTTCTCAATCTTCAAAATCTCCATCCTTGTCTTCAAAGCAGCAGCACCAACCTAGTGCTAGTTCCATTTTGGAAAGCCTGTTTCGCTCTTTTGCCCCTGGAATGTCTACCTTCAGAGTCCTGTACAACCTCGAGGTAAGAAGTCTGCTTTTTCTCCCATCTACATTGGCCTGTTAGCCTGGGGACCAGGGCAGGGAGTCCACTCATCTGCTGTCCAGGCTTCTGGCATTGGAGTGACTTGGCAGCAAGTTGAATCCAGAGACTTTGGAGCAGGACCTAAAACTGCCCTTCCACATATTGCTCCCAAGGGAGTATTGGTTGACTTGGATGAATGTGAATATTGTAGCATTTGTAAAATAACTTCTCCCTTTGGCAGCAGGTTAGTTGAGTTGTGTTCTTTGCTACTCTTATGTTTGTCCTCATGAAAAAGGGTACAGGCGGTGTGCAATGTGCAGCACAAGACCTGATAACAAAGTGAGATCGTCTCTGGAGTTTACTTAGCTTGAGGGGCATGTAGAAAGGTTGAGTAGTCAGTGCGTTCTCAGGTCTCAGAGAAGCCCCCTCCCCCAGCCTACTTAGTTTCAGGTGACGTCCAAGCTTGGAGGGTTGTGCCCACCCTCTGGAGGGAGAACCATCAGAGAAGCTAGAAGAGGAAACCTGGTTTTCCTGGGCATTCCTCTCTAGGGGAGAGACTGTCTTGGGCCTTTTGCCACCCTGCCTGCCTGGTACGCCTAGGGGCTTCATCGGTATTTAGTGACTGGACATCCTGGCAGTGTTGGCAGTGCAGGGCTCATTTTGACTAACGGTTGTTTTGTTTAGGAAATCTCCATCCACTTTCCTCCAAATCAGAAAAAAAAAAATGTGTTATTTGATGTAACAGACTACTGTCTTTGTGTCTCCTTCCAGTCTAGCCCTGAGTTATCTATGCCACCATACTCGGATAGTCGATAATTTGGGGAGGGAAGGACTCTTGTGGCCCACTTGAACCCAAGACTGCATCGCATCCCCAAGGGGGAGAGGGGGCTCTGTTCCTCTCCTAAGGGTTGATTCCAACCCCTCTAATGAGTAGGTCTGAATGGAGGGTCATCGACCTGCGTTCAGAAATATCATTTCTGCTGAGATTGCTGGAAAGGTGAATTGTGCCTGTGCCTGTCCTAGGTCCTGAGCTCCAAACTCATGCCAACAGCTGATGATGAAATGGCCAGGAACTGTGCAAAGTCCTTCTGCGAGAACTTCCTCAGAGCAGGCGGTTTGAGGTAGGTTTTGGCATGACCTTCAGCCTGGTGAAGGGTGGCTTTGCATTGTGCCCACGGCTGCGTTTGGCATTCTGAGATATCAGGAACCTGTGCCCCTATCTTGAGAACCCCACAGCAATCAGCTCATGCTCACTCCCAGTCCAAAGGCTTTCCAGTTTGGTTGAACTGTTAGAACTTGGGTGTCCTCAGTTAGAACTGAGCCAGGGTCACCCCCAGCCTTTCCTCCAGTCATGAGGGTCAAGGCAGCCAGTCTACCATGAATGGACATGCCGTTGCTTGTTTTGTGCCTGCCGTTGTGCGTGTTGTAGGCAGCCTGTTGCTGTTTACAGATCACCTCCCTGAGAGGTGGTGTTCTATAAGAAATAGAAGAGACCAGAGATGATGGGGGGATGTGGGAACATAGCTTGGCCAACCCCCATTGGGTGAAGCGGAGGTGCAGAGGCCCCTCAGGCCCCTGCCCCCCCATCCTGAGAGGAGGCAACTTCTGGGGCCTGCAAAGGATGGACTTGTGGCCATGCCTTCAAACATAAGATGGGCGGGCTGCTGGTTCCAGAGCCTCTTCCTCTCTGGTCCAGGTGAGAGCCCTTTTCTATTGGATTGTAAGGTTTTGAGGTGGCTCAGTATATGGGGTACTTTTGTATCTCTAGGACAGTCTGGGGGGTGGGGGAATATAGAGAGTTCATTATCAGAGGGCATAGCAAGGTCATGCCCCTGACAGTAGCTCAGGTTCGTGGGGCACTTTGCCAAGGGTTCCAAGCATTCTCCCCTTTCGTCTTCAGCATCACCTGGGGAGGGCGGGACCCTTGTTCTCCTTCACTCATTCCATGGCTGACCCTGGATCACAGGGGGTCTGAGCCAGATCTGAATTCGGGGCCTGCAGCAGGTGTCTATCTCTTCCCTGTACTGAAATACTTTATATTCTGTTACTCCTCTTCCCCTCCTCACCAACATTGAAGCCCGATTGCTTCCATCTGCAGACCACTTGCAGAAGCTTAAGGGGAACCATGATGAGGCCTATAGGCAGGGATTTCTTGAGATTTTCTACCTTTCAAAAGGTACAAGGGCATTGAGGAGAATTACCCTAATAAACTTCTTTTTCAAATTAAAGCTTGGTGGTCAATGTCATGCAGAGAGACTCAATACCTTCAGAAGTCGACTATGAAACAAGGCAGGGAGTCTATTCCATCTGTTTGCAGCTTGCAAGGTATGTCATCCTGACACTTGAGTGCCCTGGCCTGGGACAAGCTCCTGCCAGATGCACCTCTCCCCCAGTACTGCCTTTGAAGACTCATGTCAACATATGAGGTTTCTTTGGAAGCTCTCTAAGTCATGTCTTTCTTTGAAGATTCTTGCTTGTTGGCCAGACCATGCCCACATTCTTGGATGAAGATCTCACCAAAGATGGCATCGAAGCACTCGCTTCCCGGCCCTTCCGTAACGTAAGTCGTCAGTCCAGCCGACAGATGTCCCTTTGTGGCACACCAGAGAAGGCCTCCTACCGACAGCTTTCGGTCTCTGATAGGTCCTCTATCCGGGTGGAAGAAATTATCCCGGCTGCCAGAGTTGCGATACAAGTAAGTGTTCCAGTCACCATTCTCAAGACACTTGTGCAGCCCCCATGAGAACATTCTCTTACTCAACCTGAGGCATAATAGCACTGTGAGTTTGATGCCACAGAGGCCAGGGAACAAAAACCATCACCTACATCTGTTTTACCCTCTTAGTGACAATCCAATTCTCCCAGCAACTTTCTCACTACGCCAGCCAGGCTCTTGTGGGCAAACCTATTTCCCTAGATTCCTGCCTCTAGGGCATTGCCAGGCTAGTCAAGCCGACTTAATTCAGTGCCTCTATTTCCCCGTCTTCAGGCTTTCTTTTTGCTCTTTACTTTTCTAAACCTGTTGATGTGTGGGTGATGTATGTAGCATTAGATTGGTCTTGTGTCAAACCACCATTTGTTGGAATCACAAGGATCCTGCTTGACCCTTTAGTTCTGCAGAGGCCACAAACAGGCAATCACTCGGGTCTGGGTCAATGATAGGACTGTCGGGAGCCCAGATTGGCAGACCCCCGTCCTTCCACAGCCAGGCTGCCTTACTATTTATGACCCAATTTTGGAAACGATAGTAGAAAGAAAATAAGTTAAGATGCCTCCTGATTTATGGGGGGAATGAATGACATGTATTCTTACTGAACCTACTTTTTATTTTTAAGTACTTTAACTATAACCACAACTAGTGGATATTTTGCAAATAAGTTGTCACAAGGAAATCATTTCTACCAGTCTTGCCTCCCAAGACACAGCACATTTGAGTATAAAAGCTTTATAGCACAACCTGATTGACTTAATTGGGTGAATCCAAATATACCTGAATCTTTTGGTGCTACAAATAAAGTGGACCTAATTACTAAACCATTTAGGCCAGAGCTATAGTATTGCAGCATCCTTCTTTTCTAAACCTTGAGAGGGAGCCACAGGTTTGGAGATAGGATTGGTTGACTGGAACTAATGGAGGCATTGGGTTGTTGGACTTGTGTGACAGTGACAGCTAACTGTGACAAAGCCCATTCTGCCCATTAACTCCTTGTGAGACTCCCTACAGCTGACAGATAGGTTGATGTGAGCATGAGTCCTCTGCTAGAGAGGCACCCCCAGCCTGTGACTTGAGAAGAGGCGCTGCCTGGCTCTAAGGCACATGCGTAGCTGACCTACAAGCCAGAGAGTGCCTAGAGGAGCAGCAGGCGCCTGCATGGGAGTGCAGGACCCTGGGATGGGATTTCAGACTTGCCCCTTGCCACCAGCTTGGAGGCTGTCTTGGTCCTTCCCCTGTGCCAGGCTGGTGGTAGGATCCTGAGCCCCTCAGCAGATGTAGGGAATGTGTGCCCATTCCTTCTCCCACACTAACTCTTTTCTCCATACTCCTTCAGACAATGGATGTAAATGATTTCACTTCTACTGTGGCTTGTTTCATGAGGCTGTCCTGGGCAGCGGCTGCCGGACGTCTAGACCTCGTTGGGAGTAGCCAGCCGATAAAAGAAAGCAATACTTTGTTTCCTATTGGGATTCGAAACAGACTCAGCAGCTCAGGTATAGATTTCAAGGGAGATATATGTTCCACGATAGGACTGGAAGTCCTTTTCTAGGGCCATTGCCACAGAGCCAGAGTGTGTGGGGTGGTCCATCACCCAGGGCCCAGAACAGGAACCCTGACGGCCACAGGCAGAGGTGGCAGATGCTGCTTTGTTGGTACTGTTGATCTGGTTTCTATTAGAAAGCACTTTGAAAATGAACTTTGTAAAGCAGCTGTTTATCAACTTCATTTAGTTTCCCAGTTCACTGAAACCAAGAGCATTTGTTCTTGTTTTATGATCATAAAATGAAAGAACCTGAAGCACTTCATTGACTGGAGACCGTTAGCGAGGGGTTGTTATGGGACCCACCCTCCAGAACAGCCTGCCTGACCTCATCCCTTGTTTATTTGGCTCAGGAAGCAACTGTAGCTCTGGGAGTGAAGGTGAGCCGGTCGCCTTACATGCAGGAATCTGTGTGAGGCAGCAGTCTGTGTCCACCAAAGATGCTCTGATCGCCGGCGAGGCCCTGTCTCTGCTGGTCACCTGCCTCCAGCTTCGCAGTCAACAACTGGGTAAGGGAACTATCTCTTGGTGGTCACTGCTGGTTCTTTTTAGTGGACTGAACTCCAAAAATTAACTTGGGCTTCGGGCCTCTAGGCGTGACTAAGACTAAAGTCTTAGCAATGGTCTTGAGAAAAGATGATCTGCTGTTAAGTGGGTAAGAACTGTCTGACACATCCGACATAGACTGAGCACCTGCTGAGGGAAGGGGATGAGTCTGTGGTTCAAGAAGAGTTGGAAAAAAATTCAGTGCTCATTAGCTCATTTACTTGGTACCAGCCTAGGCTCTTCATGGTTGAACTCTTGTAACTCAAAATGTATTAATCCTTCAGTCAGCATTCCCTATCATCAAGAAGCTTGCACTCTCTTCAGATGCTGCAGATAGATATTTTTTTAAGGAAGTAGAGGGGGGTTAAGAAGAGTCCTTTAGAGAGAAGGAGAATTCTGGGTGCACACTCTTGTGCCAGCTGCCAGGTCTGCTAGCCGTGGTGTTAGGATGAGGCACTAGGATGCTGGGGTCATAATCAGGAACAGTTCAAATAGAAAGGACCAGCCAAATTAAAAAATAAATGTCCCAGAGCCTTTAATGTCATCTGTAGGACTTTGATTCTGTTCTGTTTTTATGGTATCTGATTCTCCTAATTCCTTTTGTTAGCATCCTTCTATAACTTGCCGTGTGTGGCTGATTTTATCATCGATATTCTGCTTGGATCTCCAAGTGCTGAGGTAAGGATTGTTTAACTGTTTAAATGATTTAATCGTATTTCATTGGGAATTATTCTGACACACATCTTAGTTTGGAAAAAAAAAACGTTTTTAACCCCCATAATCCACTCTGTGTGTCATCAAACATGTGGCAGCCTCTGATTTTTCTTAAGTGCCTGAAGTCAGTAATTGATGCAACAGGTGGTTCATATTCAGCAACCTCAGTTTAAGGTCACCCCAGAAAACCACCAAAGATGTCTGAGATGGCAACAGTTGCAAATTTGTGATTGTAACTTTTCTTGACTTTGTTAAATATTCGCAATTTGACAGGAAATTTCTGACATTTTTACTTACGTGGAATTACACTAATTTAAATCACAAATTATAAGTTCATTACAAATAAATTCCTTAATACCATGAGGGGAGATTGGTCAGCCATAAACCAGCAAAGGAGCCTGAGAAGGAGCCATTAGAAGAATAAGAGAGGAGTGGAGAAAGAGCAGTGACGTGTCTGGGAGGAGACCTGAGCCTGTCCCTGCTACTGTGCCAAACTTTGGAATGTCTCTCCTTTGTTTGTAAGAAGCTGTCCTTCAATTCATGGTGCCATTCTTACTTAGGCTTCTGTTCTTAGACTCTTAGAGATTTAGAATCACTGCCTTAGGGTTCTAGAGCCAGAGCTGGAAGAAACCTCAGGAACCAGCTGGGTCTGTCCCTTCATCTTAGAAATGAGAAAACAAAGGACCTGAGAAAACAAAGGACCTAGAAGGGAGTCAATTTTTTTTTAGGGTTTGTTTTTCTTTGCAAGGCAAATGGGGTTAAGTGGCTTGCCCAAGGCCATACGGCTAGGTAATTATTAAGTGTCTTGAGACTGGATTTGAACCCAGGTACTCCTGACTCCAGGGCTGGTGCTTTATCCACTGCGCCACCTAGCCACCCCAGGAGTCTCCTGACGTTTAACTGTTAAATCTTTTCAGTCATATCTGATTCTCTGTGACCCCCATTTGTGGTTTTCTTGGCAGAGGTACTGGAGTGGTTTGTCATTTCTTTCTCCAGCTCATTTTACAGATAAGGAAACTGAGGCACACAGCATTCAGTCACTTGCCCAGGTTCATACAGCTAGTAAGTGTCTGGGATTGGATTTGAACTCAGATCTTCCTGACTCCAGACCTGACATTTCTGTCTTCCTAATTGGTCCATGGTAATGCAGTTGGTCAAAATCAGAAATAGGCACCCCCACTCACATACAAAGCCTCTTTATGCATCAGACAAAGTCCCAAAAAATCTTAGATTGGTTATGATATGTATTGGTGCCCCGGGTATACCAAATTACAGATCTGGTATATATTTGCATTAGATCTATGTAGATATTGTAAGCTTTTATCATTTTTTGAAATTCATCTAGGTAGTTAGTGACACCCAATGCATAGGATAATGGACTTAGAGTCTGGAAGATCTGAATTCAAATTTGACCTCAGATGGTGAAAGAAAGGAAAAAGAGAAGGGGAAGGGGGGGAGGAGAGCAGAGATAGAACTGCCAGTTGGACCATTCTTGGAATTTTTTAACTTCTAAATTTAAATCAATTCAATTAGAAATCACCCAGTGAGTTTTTTAAAAAGAATCTCATTATTAATTAACCACATGCTGTATAAAATTAGACAACCAAAAGCAGTGAATTAAAAATAGACAAAATTTTAAAGCTGAGTTTCCAAAAAAAGACTCAAGAAGAAAATCCTGACAAGGAGAAATAAAAAACAAAATACTTCCCAACAGACCAGGCAAGAGCCTCTCAGAGGAGTGAATGGTGGATGAGGGAGCAGGAAGACTGCATTTCACAGGGATAGATTGACAGCTGGTGGGGTTTGATCTCCCAGAGATCAGAGGACAAAACTAGAACCCAAGGCCTAGACCTCCAAGATGCTATGGATGCCCTGGAACTCGACTTCCCAGAACTTGATGACAAAGCTGGTCCTATGGGGACATGGGTCAGTCAGTGCACGGCTTCCTCTCTGGCAGACTGCTGGGACTGGAGACAGGAGGCCCTGGGGTTCACATCTAGCTCTAGACACTCAATAGCTGTGTGACCCTGGGCAAGTCACCTAACCTTTGTCTGCCTCAGTTTCTGTATGTCAAATGGAATACTTAAGAGACCCTTTCCCCCAGGATTATTGCAAGAGCTAAATGAGATACCTGTGGAGAGTTTCATAAAAATTACATCCACTCCCATGAATACCTCCCCCTGTTCTTTCAGATTCGTCACGTTGCCTGTGATCAGTTGTACACTCTCAGCCAGACTGACACTTCAGCTCACCCAGAGGTACAGAAGCCAAATCAGTTTCTCCTGGGCGTCATTCTCACCGCTCAGCTGCCTCTCTGGTCTCCAACCAGCATCATGCGAGGAGTCAACCAGAGGTGAGCAGGCAACCAAAGGCTCTGTCCATTTGGGGGTCATTCCTGTCTTGGTCCACCCTGTCTGAATCCCCAGGATTTAGGAGAAGTAGACAGCAGCACTGCAAGAGGGGCATCCCGTGTGGGCTCGTGCTCGAATTGAGGCTCATGTGGAGTATTTTCTCCCATGCACCCTGGCAACTCTCCCATCTCTGCTCCTGTTCTCACCTCTCTCCCTTCTCTCCAGCTGGTTCTCCTAGAGACCTTTTCTACTCTATCTGTTCAAATAATGCTCATTTTCTTGCACGACTGTCAGAGCCACTTCCCTCCTCCCAGATCTCATCCTGGACCCCCTTCCCTTCTCCTCCTCCCTCGCCCCCTCCCCATCCAAGCTGTTGCCAAATCCTGCCCCATCTTTTGATCTGTTCCCTTCCCTCCTCTGATGCAGGCCTTCCTCTCCCAGCATATGGATTATTGTGATAATGGTTGGTGTCTCTGCCCTCCTCAAGTGTGTCCCCATGCCAGTCCAGCCTCCACTCAATTGTCAGAGGGACCTTTCCAAAGCCCAGTTAGAAAGTATTTATTAGGCTTCTCCTATGTGGCAGACACTGTGCTAGGAGCAGGAATACAAAGGCAGAAGACTTTTCAGTCTGAGAAAGGGGACCTGTGGTAGCAGATTGTGTCATCCCCCACCTATTCGGCAGTGGCTCCAATGGAATGCAGATGTCCCAAGGGGGAATCTAGCTGGATTAGTTATTTTAGCATCAATGAAGTGTTGGGGATTTTCTCAAAGTACAAACCAAGTCTGCTTCCTTTTGTGTGGATGGGCCAAGTGGAGGATTTTTCCTGTTCCTTCTGATAGTAATAGTCCAGTGACTTTGGTGTAGGATTTATTCTCTCCATCTTTTAATACAGGGTTCTGTTTTTTAACAAAACAGAATTCTTGGCATGCTACTTGATGACTCCTGCAGGTTGGGAAATAGCACAAGTGGCTCTTTAAGACTTGCTCATATTTCTTACACTTAGATCTTTTTTTTTCCTAGGAAGACAGAAAGCTTTTCTTTACAAACTAGTCCCTGTAATGACAGTGTCCTCTCTATTTTCAGGCTGCTGTCTCAGTGCATGGAGTACTTTGATCTGAGATGTCAGTTACTAGATGACCTGACAAGTAAGTGATATTGGACTTATTTTAAAGAACACAATTAGGAAATTGTAAAGTCTGTCTAAAAGTCATGAATGGAGAAACACATTGGGGTTTTTTCTGTAACTCACACTGACCAAAACTGCCTGTGTTTTCTAGTGCCCCCCACCCTTCCTAGCTGTCCAAGCTGTCATCTTATGTGCACTGCTTGAAAGAGTAAATGACTTTCAAAATATGCAGATGGACAAGATTTTTGTGTGGTTATAGTGAAAGACTTAAAATCACTGTCATCCATCCTGACCCTGTTCACATGATGTGACTACTTGCCTTCTTCCACTGTTGTGGAAATTCCCTTTGTTTCCTTCTCATTGTCTTAGAGTCCCAACTAAAATGGAGACAATTCACAGTGAGAAGCATTTTCAGATAATCACTGGTGTTGGGCCTAAGGAGGTGGCCTAAGCCACTGGTTGAGATGAGATTTGGGGCCTGTTTATACTGCAGTCACCCCTAGCTCCCCTTACCTGAACAAGCATTTGCTTCGAATGAGAATGAATGAGAGATGATTGTGCATGGATTCTCCAGAATGTTCACTAGCAAAGAGCTGAGGCTTTGAGGCCCCAGGAGATTGTTTGTATGACTTTACCTGCTTCTAGTTGCAAATGTCAGAAAAGTTACTAAATGCTGATTGAAAGACAAATCTTGAAATAGCTCTGGTCCCTGAGCTTGTCTCAGGAGGTAAGCCATGTAACAGTGAGCCATTTCTCTTGACTCAGATCTGATGGCATCCTTTTTGCCATAAGAGACTCTTGAGTGGCCTGGACATTCCTAATGCCCTGGACAGCCAGGATTTAGAAAATGTTTACTGATGCTGAAGTAGAAAATCCCAAATCAGAATAAGCCAGCCTCAGTAAACTGTTTAACAAATCCTGACTGTTGTAGGGTATTAAGAATGTCTAAGCTTGGGGCAGATAAGTGGCATAGTGGATAAAGCACCAGCCTTGGAGTCAGGAGGACCTGGGTTCAACTCCGGTCTCAGATACTTAATAATTACCTAGCTGTGTGGCCTTGGGCAAGCCACTTAACCCCATTTGCCTTGCAAAAACCTAAAAAAAAAGAAAAGAATGTCTAGGCTGTGTTTGCCATCTGAGGGAGTGCCTAGATAGAGGCAGCTGGGTGGCAGTGGATAAAGCATGATCCCTGGAGTTAGGAGGACCTGAGTTCAAATCCAGCCCCAGACACTTGATACATACTAGTTGTGTGACCTTGAGCAAGTCACTTAATCCCACTGCCCCATTCCCCATCCCCTTCTCCCCGCACCTGAAAAGAAAAAAGAAATGAAAGCAAGCCTTGTCTAGTGGGGGGGAAAGTTCTGTGACACAGTGAATTCAAAGTGCCAACCAGTGATTCCTGTAACTTGACAATTAGGAACTCAGTTCTTATAAATGACTTCTTTTTACACTTATTTTCCCTTTCTAGCTTCAGAAATGGATCAGTTAAAGATCAGTCCAGCTACTATGCTAGAAGATGAAATTACTTGGCTAGATAATTTTGAGCCTAATCGTACAGCTGAATGTGAAACTAGTGAAGCAGACAATATTTTATTAGCTGGACATTTAAGACTCATCAAGACCCTCCTTTCACTATGTGGAGCAGAGAAAGAAATGCTTGGTATTTATTATTTTTATTACTTCCGTTCTCAACTTGTATTGTAGGTTAGTATCTATTTTGGGAAAATAAAATGAGTGGGTACTAAGTAGTCCAGTAAAAATTGGTGCTTCAAGTAGCAGGAAATTAAATGGATCTTTGGTGCAGATCAGTTTAAAACTTGGTATGGCATATGTTATTTGTGACTGATAACACAACTTAAAATGGCAAGAAAAAATAGAATCTAATTTTCCTTTGGTATATTTATTAGTCAGTGAAACCTTGGCCTAATCAAAAAAAAGAAGGGGTTGGAATTAGAAAACCTAGATGAAAGTGGCATGCATGCAGCTTCATTCCTATGACCTTGAGGTTATTTCCCTGGCCTTGATCCATGAAATGGGAGAGTAGAAAGCGATGCTCTCCCACTCTTCTTTCAGATCTACACAGTAGTATAGTTGACATGTTTTTCTCTATCAGTGGAACCTGGAAGTTGTGTGTTTAAGATAGTTCTTTTTACTCAATTCAGAGATTTCTTTTGGTTTGTTCTCACTGTGAATAATCTGCTCTCTTTCAGGGTCATCTCTTATCAAACCTTTATTGGATGACTTCCTTTTCCGGGCTTCTAGGATTATTTTAAATAGTCATTCTCCAGTTGGCAGTGCTGCCATAAGTCAACAGGACTTTCATCCAAAGTATGGAAAAATGCACATTATGTTTAGTTGGGGAAAAGTTCTAACTTGTAACTCTTGTCTTTAGAGTAATAAAGTTTTGGGTAGACCTTTTTAACACATCTGAGCTACTGCACAGGAAGCCAAAGAAATTGCAATAAGAGCTTAACCTTTATTTGTTATTAATGACCCAAGAGGTCCTCAGTTACCTGTAAGAAAACAGGATGTTTAAGAGGAGTATCAAGTAGCAATTAGCTTTTTTTTTTAATTAAATGTCTTCTCCTTTAGCTAGGTTCTGATTAGTCTGAATAATGAACCTCCTGAAGTGGTCACATTATTTATTAGATCTGCATATTTCTATTGTGCTGGAACCTGTTACCATATTTTACATAATTATAACTTCAAGTAGTGTAAATTCAAATGCATGTGACTACTTCAGGGGTTCCTTTCTTGAATTAATCATGAATCATTTATCCTTTATTCCTGAAAGGTGAGATATTTTCCCAAAAGTTAATTTTGCTCATAAGTACAGATAAGCAGTTTCATCATGAAACACTTTTTTACTATAACCTTTTGAAGCTTCTTTCTTAAAGATGCTGTATGTATTTCTTTGCTATCATAATCAAAAGGTGCAATAATGCAGAAATTACCATTCCCTTTTTTTCATGTGAGGAAATTAACAATACTCTAGAAAGCTATCGTTAAATATACTTCAATTTTGATTTTAAAACTGGTCTCTTGGAGCCTGTACCACAACATTCAAGTGAAGGTCTCCCTTCCATAGGGTAGTGCTGGACCACTTGTCTCAAACTTGGCAAAAAGGCTCTTGGTTAGGAGCAAGTTAGATTAGATAGGTCCTCTGGGGTCCCTGCAGTCACTGTGCTTGAGTAATAGTGTCCTGCAGGCTCAGGGAAAGTTAGCTTCTAAGCTATTTTAACCACATTTTCTTGTATTGTTTTTATTTTTAATAAAATCTGGACCTTGATTTATCTTTTTCTGCCATTTTTAAGTAACATTTAGAAAACCAATTAATGACCTTATCCTTTGAATTGAATGCACTATCTAAAGTGATTTTTAAAAAGTGTCATTTCTAAATTTGTTTCTTCTACCTCCTTTTTTTTAGGGTTAAAGTATCAGCACTGACTGTGCTATTTGGTACTGATGCCTGCCTTGCTTTTAATAGCACAGGATTTGTTCACATAGTATACTTATCAAGTCCTTAGCTGTTCACATCTCATTGACATTTTCTCTATAAAGCAGGTACAGGCCAACACTATTGGTAATAAACCATTATAATCCAGGTGAATTGGGGAAAGTTCACTTATTTCTTGTAATATGACTGCTTTACAAAGAGGCTTTTTTATTGACACTCCAAAATGAGATTGTTAATCAGGATGTTACAGTTCTCTTTGGATTCCATGCATTCAGTTCTGTGACCATTTCTTATGTGCCTGCTGCCTACTTTGATTTCAGTGATGTGGAAGATAGAAAGATAAGGCAAATTCTGTTATCTTGAAGTTTATTATCTAGTATCCAATAACTTAATCTTTCTTTGTAAATTGTTACTGCTGTGCTTTATGTTTCAAATGTCCATTTGATTTTTAAAAAGAATATTTAGGGGTTGGCTAGGTGGCGTAGCAGATAGAGCACCAGCCTTGGAGTCATTAGTACCTGGGTTCAAATCCAACCACAGACACTTAATAATTACCTAGCAGTGTGGCCTTCGGCAAGCCACTTAACCCCACCCGTTGCCTTGAAAAATCTTAAAAGAAAAAAAAAAGAATATTTATATCTGGAGCTCAGGAGTTCTGAGTTATTGCAGAACCAGCTAATCAGGGGTCCACACTCAATTGGATATGAATATATCCTCCCTGAGCTGGGCTCCACTTGGCTGCATCAGGAGAGGCAAATTAGACCAGGTTAGAAACAGCAAGTCAAAATTTCCATGGGCTCTGTTAAACCCCTATACTTCCAGCCTGAGGAAAATAAGGAGATTCATTTTTTTAAATGTATAAACAATATAGGTCACTTGTTATTGAAATGGACCACTCATTGTTTCCTTTTTTAGATGTAGCACTGTAAACAGTCGGTTGGCAGCCTATGAAGTTCTGGTGATGTTGGCCGATAGCTCACCCTCCAATCTTCAGATTATTACAAAAGAGCTGCTCTCTATGCATCATCAACCTGATCCTGCTCTCACCAAGGAGTTTGATGTGAGTATCTGAGATATGTTACGTGCTTATGTGGCAGGAAATGTGAGTCTATAAATGCTAACTGCTGCTGCTGCTGCTGTTGCAAAATATGCCAGAACAGGTAGAGCTCTGGGTTCGAAGTGAGGAAGTCCTGAGTTCAAATCCTGCCTCTGGTATTAATTAGGCGTGTGATGGGGGTGGCTAGGTGGCGCAGGGGATAGAGCACCAGCCCTGGAGTCAGGAGGACCTGAGTTCAAATCTGGTCTCAAACACTTAATAATTACCTAGCAGAAATGCAGAATTAGAAGGAATTCAGTAATTGGTGCTTTGAATGTATAATCTTTGATGGGAAAACAACAGTGGCTCATATTTCCAGTGCACTTGATGGTTTTCAAGGCCCTTTGCTTACAGACCTGGGATGTGGGCATTTTAAAGGATATCACTATCTTCTAGATGATGAGCTCTGAAGGGGGTTCTTAGGTGGTGTTGAAAATACCTTGATTCTCCCTCACAGCCAATGACCTACTCCCCCCCCACCTCTCTTCCCCCCCCAGTATCTGCCCCCAGTGGACAGCCGCTCTCCCTCAGGATTCGTGGGACTCAAGAATGGTGGTGCTACCTGCTACATGAATGCGGTTTTCCAGCAACTTTATATGCAGCCTGGTCTTCCTGAGGTGTATTGCCTTTCTTACCTTAATTCTTGATATTTTGACTAAAACAAGTCTGTATAAGTCTCATTCTTTTTTCTGTTGCTCAATATGCTGCCTAGGTGGCAGGTACTTCATGCAGTCATCTGTTAATTCCAAAATTAGCATTGGTATTTCCTCTAACATTCCATGACTGTAAATTGGAAAAAAATCACTGTTCTATAATTATAAGTCTAAGAATCTCTGATGGATAGAATTGTTCTCTTTTAAAAGATCTTACATAATTTCAGAATTGGAGGTTCTCTCAGATATGACCTCCCAGACCTCAGATTAGCAAATAATAGAACTGTTTTTGAACTTGGGAGAAATCTTTTTTTAAAACATATCTAGGATACTTTTTCACCAACACCATTTGCCCACTCAAGGACTGAAATTTCAGTGAAATTATAGTGATGGGACTATTCACCATGATATTTACCCTTTAACTTCATCAGAACTATTTTCCAAATTGTGTTTGTTGTCATAATTGATACTCATTGTGAGATGAAAAAACTGTTTTTTTGAACACGCATTTTACAGATTAGAAAAGCAGAGTCCACTGGCAAGTGAAAAATCTGGGAAGAGACCTCTGGGTCCAAGTGCAGTGAGACTTCTGATCTCTGTGGGATGAAGAGACAAGTGTTAGATCATGATACATTCAGAGAGAAGCAGAACTGACCAAAGTTTTGACAAGTGCTCGCAGGTCATCTTTAGTGGATGGAATAGCCGTGCTCATCAGAAACTTGAATAAATGCCAGGATAGGGATCAGGATGACAGTTGGGGTCCAGTAGAGCTCTTAACAGACTAGAATATTTGCTTAAATTTAATACTGAAGTCTTACATTTGGGTACCAAAAAAACTAATAGACTCCACAACAACTGATGGGGGAGTCATTAGATAGGCATCAGTTTCACTGAAAAAGATCTAGTGATCTTAGTGAACTGCAAGTACAACATAAGTTTGCAGTGTAACGTGAAAGCCAAAAAAAACTAACAGTCATGGGTTTCATTAGGAGAGACAGAGCTTTCAGGAACAGTTCTGAGATGTTCCCACCATCCTTTGCCATTGGCAAACAATCTGGAGGATTGGTGCGTTGGAGTTATCTTTCAGAGAACACCCAGGATGAATAAGGACCTTGAATCATTATACAGGAAGCCATGTAAAGAACCTGAGCATGGTTAGAAAAAGTTCAAAGCAGGAAGAACAGGGCAGGATCATGTCGTCAGGGATTTGGGGCCCTGTCTTGTAGAGGCAGAGAGATTAGACCCATTAAGTTTAGCCTTAGATGATAGAACCAGGAATTCTTGGTACAAGCTGCAGGGTCAGGAAAAGCTGATGAGAGTGGATGAGGCAGAAATCCTCAAGCAGCAGTCTCTGGGGGGCCCTTTCAATCCTCCAAGTCCTCAGTCGGGTGTGAACTATTGAAAAGGCACATTTTTTAAGATGCTCCTGTTAGGTCATAAGAAAGATTCGGGGGCGGCTAGGTGGTGCAGTGGATAAAGCACTGGCCCTGGAGTCAGGAGGACCTGAGTTCAAATCCGGTCTCAGACACTTAATAATGACTTAGCTGTGTGGCCTTGGGCAAGCCACTTAACCCCATTGCTTTGTACAAACCTAAAGAAAAAACAAAACAGAAAGAAAGAAATTTCAGAAGTAGGAGCACTAAGGATCAGTGTATCCACCGACCACAATTCTAGAGGCTCCCTCCTCCTGGTGGAAATGAAGGACCTGGACCCATGGAGAAGCTGACTTGTTTTGATTGCGGGGGACAGGGAGGAAGGAGATCTTTTTAAAAGCTCAAAGCGTTTAACTTCATATTTTCCTTATTAAGTCTTTACTTTCCGTTGATGACGACATGGACAATCCAGATGATAGTGTGTTCTACCAAGTCCAGTCCCTCTTTGGGCATTTGATGGAAAGCAAACTGCAATACTATGTTCCTGAAAATTTTTGGAAGGTACTTGTCTTAATGTTATTTATTTTCCTACTTTGGTGCACAGGGGTGCTGGCTCACAATTTCAGCAAAATTAGACTGGTCACTCATCACACACACCATTTGGGACTTCTTCCCTCCTAAAAGTCAGTGTATCAAAATAGTCCATTTTGTGGGTCTTTGTAATCCCTGTGCATCTTTACTTTGCCCCAGAGTGTACCTGATGATTTGTACATTGTTGTGGTTCTTCTCCTGTTTCTCGAGACATGTAGATCACAACACTGTGTTCTTCCAGAAGGTTCTGATCATGTTTACTTGTGTGAAATCTGAGTTTCCTCTTTTGTGGTTAGTGCAGCTAGTTAGCAGTGCAGAGCTGCAGATTTGGGGGCCTGGATTCACAAGAATGTCCTTGTCTGCCATCTCTGCCATCCACTTCCCAGCTATGCTGGTTCCTTCCCCAAAGAGTCCAGCACACATAGCCATGGATAGCAGGGAGCAATGGTGACCGTCCAGGGAAACAGCTTCTCCTTGGTGCTGCTTGGTCATCTTGTGATCCACTGGGATGACTTGATCCTTTTCCGCAGGACTCATTCATTCATAGCCATTTTTATTTGTTTTGTGTATATAAACCAAAGGATAAATTTATAGAGAAATCTTTTTTTAAAACATATCTAATGCCTTTTAAATAGATTTTCAAGATGTGGAACAAAGAACTTTATGTTCGAGAACAACAGGATGCATATGAATTCTTTACTAGTCTCATTGATCAGATGGATGAATACCTCAAGGTAATAAACTCTTCATTTTCCAATTTTTAAAACTACCTTCAAAAAACTATCTGAACCTAATTTTTCAAGAGTAAATGTAGTGTCGTTATAAGAAATCCAAACTTATGGGGCTGCTAGGTGGCGTAGTGGATAAAGCACTGGCCCTGGAGTCAGGAGTACCTGGGTTCAAATCTGGTCTCAAACACTTAATAATGACCTAGCCGTGTGGCCTTGCGCAAGCCACTTAACCCCATTTGCCTTGCAAAAAAAAAATCCAAACTTAAGAGTAGACTGCCCTCCATGTCCCACTTCTGGCACTTGCTATCTCTAGGACTAGGGGCTGGTCATTCACCTGCTCTGAATCTTGACTTCCTCTTTTATAAAATGAGTTATGATGCCTGGCCTACTTATGTTCTGAACTGTCCTAAGGATCAAATGGAACCGTCAGGCAGGCACACCTCCCTGGATGTGTAGTGCTCAAGAGACATGAGAGAATTGAATCCAGCCCAACTGAGTTCTAGAGAGGGACAGCTCCAGGTTCAGAACTCTTCCAAGGGCCTCCAAGTCATTGTTCTTCTTACACACCCTCCCATCTGCCTCTGCTTTGGGGGAACCCTAAGGGGAATGTACTCCCTTTAAGTTGTACTTCTCTTTCAAGATTCCTAGTGAACCTAGCAGCTGTTTTCATCAATCATATTAGTCCAAATAGAAACTGTACCCTTAAAATGAGTTTTTGTTTTGTTTAAAAAAAAATGAATAGCTATCAACTAAAGAACAGCATGAACTATGTGTGTGATGCTCAGAATTTATCAAAGCATCCTTAGGTCAGACCAATAGAATAACTATTAATCTGAATTTATCTAATTATCTAATTAATCTAAATTTATAATCTCCCCCTCCCCATCTTTTCCTCCCCCCAAAATCCAGTTCTCTTCTTAGTTCAAGACTCCCCTCCCTAACATTTTTTTTTTTTTGCAAGGCAATGGGGCTAAGTGGCTTGCCCAAGGCCACACGGCTGGGTAATTATTAAGTGAGGCCAGATTTAAACTCAGGTACTCCTGACTGCAAGGCCAGTGCTCTATCCACTGGTCCACCTAGCCACCCCTATCCTCCCTAACACTCTTGACAAGTAGTAAGTACAACCCCTACTTGGGTACTTTCTATGACAAAGAAATTGGTATATTATGAAATAGCTCATTTCAGTTCCAGAAAGTTTTAGAAATTTTGTACAATATTTAAAAGAAAAAAAAGCAAACCTGACTCAGAAAAATCAGGTGTTTGCAGTGATGAAAAAACACTGTGTCCCAGGAGACCAGACCAGATCGGCATGGTGGCCCAGGCATCATAGTGTCATGGTCTCCCTCTCCATCTTTGAGCCCAATGGGGTGTTTCTGGTGATTCCATCATCTCCATCCTTTGACAGTAGAGCACACAGCCTTACAGTGGTGGCATAGAATTTATATGAGTGAAAGTTAGCAGATGTGATCTTGTTGGCATCTTGATAGTGCAATGAAATGATTTGTTTTAGCCAGACTAATCAAGTCACACTAGCCTTTAAATACAGGGAACAGAACTAATATTGTTTACTCTTATTTTCAACAGAAAATTGGTCGAGATCAAATATTTAAGAATACTTTCCAGGGAATCTACTCTGATCAGAAGATATGTAAGGACTGTCCTCACAGGTTAGTGAGATTCATAGCTTCTCACATACTAATAAGATTTTACTTCACTGATACAGTTGTAATGTTACTTTTAGGATTTTTAAGATTTTAACCTTGTCACAATCTTAAGCATAAAGGTGAGTTAAAATGCATATTTTTAAAGAATACTGTCTTACCTAGAAATTTTGGGTGCTGTTTATCAAATCATTTAACTTTTGTCAGCATCAGTTTCCCTAACTGTTGTGAAGAAAAATGACATATTTGTAAAGTGCTCAGCACAGAGACTTATTCACTTCCCCTATGTCTATATTATTACAGTGCAATTTGAGATAAATTTTTTTTAACCTTTTTGTACAAAGCAATTTGGAATAAATTGGAAAGAGATGAAAATATCCCTTCTCTTAAAATGATAATTTTTATCACATTTTGTAATACACTATAGGAAACAGTGAGTGTGTAATCCAACCTTGGTGTTCTAACTGTTTTCATGGCCACCTTCCAAATGAGTTAGAGGAGACCTCCAAGGCCACTTTGTGGTATTCCACTAGTGGTCAGCCCACTGTTCCACCTCCCTGCTGACCAGCCCTAGCCTCTTGGCCCAGGGAGAACACATTTGATCCTTCTTTGTGACAGCTTTTTCAGAGAAGGAAATACTGCTGTGCTACTGTCCCTTGGCCCTTTGCAGCAGGCTTCTTGTAGCTGGACTGGCCTAGGTTCCCTCTCGTCTTTATCAGTGTCTTTACTAAAAATGTGGTCCCCAGATCTGGACCCAATTCAGCCCAAGGTAGAAAACGAGCAGTTCTTTTTTTTTTCTTTTGCAAGGCAGATGGGGTTAAGTGGCTTGCCCAAGGCCACACAGCTAGGTAATTATTATTAAGTGTCTGAGACCGGATTTGAACTCAGTTCTCCTGACTCCAGGGGGCTGGTTCTTTTTCCACTGCACCACCTAGCTGCCCCAAGAACGAGTAGTATCTTTAGCTTAGGAGGTTGTTGTAACATATACTTTGGACTCTTAGTAAACATGTGCTCTTTTTCAGATGACCTCCTTGGGGTCAAACCTCCCTCAGCTTGGGTTGTTTTGTTGAAGCTACATTGAAGGCTTTAGATTTAATAAGGATGGATACAATTTCCTTAGACCCCATAAAACATTCTTGGCCTGGGGGACCTGGGGTGGTAAGGTTTTATTTCCCAGTATTTGAAGAGCTGTCAGAAGAAAAAATGAAATACTTTTGGTTGACTCCAGAGGCGCATAAATTGCAGAGTTGCCAGTTGAGATTTAATAAGAAGCCACCTGGTGGTTCTGAAGCAGTGGCTAGCTGACCACTTGTCAGCTACGTTGTAAAGGGGTGATTCTTGTTCATTGCCACCCTAGATTCAAGTAGATGGCCTCTCTAGTCCCTTGCCATTGGTGAGTTCCTTCAGTCCTTCAGTCTATGTGTTATTTATCTCCTGCATATTTGATCCCCTCTATGACTTTGTCCAAGTCCTTGATAAAGTTGCTGAGTAGCACATATGGATGGTCCCTGGCCTCAATCTTCTGAGTTAGCATCAAGCAGCCAGCAGCCATTCTTTGAGTGTGGTCATTCAGGACTCAATTCACCTAGCCTGAATTTTTCTCTTTTTTCCACAATAATACCCCGGGAAACTTAGCCCAGATACATAGATCCAGAGCAGGAAGGACTCCCAGAGGCCCTGCTGTCCAACTCCTCATTTTACATGACAGGGGAGGCTCAGCAAGCCCAAGGTCACACATGTCTAAATTTGAGCAGCAGGATTTTAATCTAGTTCTCTTCCTCTTCCATTTCTATTGTTTAGGTTCTTAATTATGTAAAAATTGAAATTAGCGGAGTGTTCCAGTCTTGAGGTCATCTCACTTTCTGAGATGCTGATCAACAGTCCTTCTCAGGTTGTTCACTGACCATCTGTTTGATAAAGCATTCTAGAACTTACAGGACTTAGAGTCCAGTTCACTGACCTGCAATGTGAAGACCAGGTCCACTCTCCACAACTTTGGGGGTCACTGCCCAGAACTCATCAGTTATGTTTGCCTGAGATTTCAGGGACCTAGCTTGAGTTTTTCTTGTATAACGCTGTACTTTCTTAGATTTCCCCTAACAATTGAAAATTTGAGCTCTTGATCAGCCTTGTCTGTCCTGCCCCTTCTGGTGTCCTCTTCTTCCTCACCCCCATTCCCACCCCTGGGAACTTCCTCTTGCTCAGTGGAGCTTCCAAAATTCTTCCTCACTTTCTATTCCAGGTATGAACGAGAAGAAGCTTTCATGGCACTCAATCTTGGTGTTACATCTTGTCAGAGTCTGGAGATTTCTTTGGACCAGTTTGTTAGAGGTGAAGTTCTAGAGGGGAGTAATGCCTATTACTGTGAAAAGTGTAAAGAAAAGGTATTGTATTTATGAACCCTCCATTTATGTGTGGTGTTAGGAAACATGGCTACCTTGCTAATCTTGAGTTGGCTTTTATTCACTTTAATTCCTTCCCATCCCCTTATTGTGATTAGTCAGACTTGAGCTGGGAAATTGTCACCAGGGCACATGGCATATCCCCCCTCCCCTTCCAGACAGAGAACTCCGTAAACTCCTCGCTTCTTTCAGAAGGGTGGTCTGCAAGATCACATGATTTAGAGCTCGAGATCATTTAATACAGCCATATCATTTTCCAGAGAGACCTGAACTCCAGAAAGAAGTGATTGCCCCCAAGACTGCCTAGTAATAAACAATAGAATCCAGGCTGAGAACCTCCCCTACCCCACCCCAACATAGTTTGCTATCAGTATACTGCTTAGAGATTCATGGATTTTTACTTAATTTACAGTTATTTTTGAAATTTTCTTAGTAAAGGTAACTGGTTTTTACATTTTTTGCAGAGAACAACAGTGAAAAGGACATGTATTAAATCTCTGCCCAGTGTCTTGGTAATTCACCTAATGAGATTTGGATTTGATTGGGAGAGTGGACGCTCTATTAAATATGATGAGCAAATAAGGGTAACTATATTACTATTATTTGTATTTTCCTTGACTCTTTTTCTTACTCCTTCCTTCAGGTCCTCACCCTGTTGAATTCTCAAAGAACCCACAGTCCTAGAAAGGCATGGAAAGAGGCTCTGCTAAACCAGTTTATATTATGTACTGATACAATTCAAGTTTAGGCTCCTTAGAACACTTGGTCAAACTTCTGTATTGCAAGAGATCTTCTACGCTGTCTCACGCAGCTGAAGTTCAGACAGCTCATGTCCTGCCAAGAAGGATCCACGGGGTAATGTGTGGAGAGGCTTGTCACCTCTTGGCCACAGGGTTAGGACCTTGTCAGTGAAAGCAGCTCCTAAAAACAGCCAGGAGAAGGCCTTTTGTCACCTGAAAACAGGCAGGGAAAGGAAGGAAGTCTAAAACTCTTTCCTCACAACAGCCATAGGGCGCCAGAATTAAGGCCTGCCATTTTACCCATGAGGAAACTGAGACCCAAAGAAGGGGAGGACTTGGTAGGCATAGGCTCTAAGCCCTTGTCCCCCAAGTCTCTGCTCAGACTGTCCTCTTTTGGAAGGCATTAGCTCTTCCTTACTTGCCATCTTTTGGGCAGGGGCGGGGGGGGGTCATGTTCTCTGCTTTACCTGTTGGAAGACGAAGCTATGGTCTTTGTTTTTGGACAGTTCCCCTGGATGTTAAACATGGAACCTTACACAGTTTCGGGAATGGCTCGCCAGGACTCATCTTGTGATGTTGGTGAAAATGGTCGTCATGTGGACCAAGGCTCTGGAGGTTCCCCACGGAAGAAAGTGGCCCCCACTGAAAACTATGAGCTTGTCGGTGTGATTGTGCACAGCGGCCAGGCCCATGCAGGCCACTATTATTCTTTCATCAAGGACAGGAGGTAAAGAGCCAAGACATTGCTCACTTGGGTAAACTCTTCTTCCCTTTGCCTTGTGGCAAAAACTCTGCTCTCTCCTTGCTGTCATTTCTTCAAGACTATGACCCTTCCTCCTATCAGCTCACATGCTCCATTTTCTATCTTTCAAAGCAAATAACTGTAGGCTTCTCTTTTCTTATTTTGTTACCAAAGGACTTCTCACGGATTGCAGTCAGTTGTGTTAATGTCCTTTCTGTCATAAGTACATCTTGTTATTCAGTTGCTTGATGCATAGGAATTTTATCTGACTCCTCGTGTACAGAAAAAATGTTCTCTTTTTTAGTGACCTCACTCCTTGTCTTTGGACTCTAGGGGATGTGGAAAAGGGAAATGGTATAAGTTCAACGATACCGTGGTGGAAGAATTTGATTTGAATGATGAGACCTTGGAATATGAGTGTTTCGGTGGCGAGTACAGACCCAAAGTGTATGACCAGTGTGAGTATTTGCAGATGCTTTCCATTGAGAATTGATTACTAAGAAGTCAGGCGGTCTGCCCACCCCCATCTGACCAGTTGGGAGAATAGGTCAGCATCCTTCAGTGTGAGTTGTAGAGGGAAGCTCTGTGGAATGGGCAAAGGCCTTATAACGTTCATTTTGGCATTTAATAGAAAGCTGGGAATATCTTGGATCACTTGACAAAGAGTAAGCTATCCATCCTCTGGGAGAGGGTGCAGCCTCATTATAGGAGAGCTAAGGAGATCCATAGGCCCCCAGAGGAGTGGCTGGATGGCCAGGTTTCCATGGAAATGCCCCAGAGAGTGGGAAAGACCTTCTTCCTGCTTGCAAGCTGCCTCTCCTGTGACCCCTGAGCCAGCCTAGGAGAGTGAACCTGTGTTCACTAGAGAGAAACTAAGCAGAACTGGGGACCTTCCTTCTCTTCCTCCCACCTGGCCAGCGAGGGATGGATGGCCTTAGGCACACCAGAGGCCTCTCTGCCCCCCTCAGTTACAGTTGATTTGATAATGTAGCAACTTCTGGTGTTTTACAATGGTTTTTACTTGATTTCTTGTCCCAAAGCAAACCCATACCCTGATGTACGCCGGCGATACTGGAATGCCTATATGCTCTTCTACCAGAGGGTGTCTGACCAGAACTCACCAGTGTTGCCAAAGAAAAGCCGTGTTAGCGTGGTGCGCCAGGAGGCTGAAGACCTCTCCCTGTAAGCACATTTGTGGTGCTGCCAGTGTGGGCACAGCACTTATGGGTGATTCACTTCTTGTTAGCATGGCTTGCCAAGACCCTGAGGAGGCTAATGGCAGGCTTCTCATTTTCTGGATCCAATTCCAGTTTGCTGTAAAGGCCTCACAGTATTTTTGTCAGACAAGGGGATACATCCAGCATCATATTTCTGCTACTGAATTGGAGACCTGACCATTTTCTTTTTTAAATTTAATTTATTTAAGGCAATGGGGTTAAGTGACTTAGGCAATTATTAAATGTCTGAGGCTGGATTTGAACCCAGATCCTCCTGACTCCAGGGCTGGTACATCACCTAGCTGCCTGCCCCAAGACCTGACCTTTCTATCCTGAGTGAGCCCCAGAACATGGCTTATTCAAGGCGGTGTACCACAGGTGATCTGGGAATCTGGAGTGCCATCCCCGTGCTTTGACCAGGCTGCGTCTCTGCTGTTCCAGGCCACATGATAATCCTTTCTCCAGTGACTCACCCACTGAGCCATTGCTCTGCCGTCTTAATTAGACCTGCCAGAGCTTGTCCTCTTCTGGCAACCTCTCCATGTGAGAGGAATGCTTTAGAGGAGGGGATTCAGGGACTGGGGGGAGGGAGGAAAGAGCTGCTGCTTTCTACAGTTCGCTCAGTCAGTGTCCCCATGGCTTGTCCGAGGCGGAGATCTGGAATGCCCTTGTGGTTGTTCTGTCTCTTTCTCCTTGTTACAGATCACAGGAGAAGCAGCAGAGCCAGACCCTGCTCCCAGGGGTTGCCATGTCTGGGCCTAGGGAACTGGGACCCTCGGGAGTGAGTGCAAAAGCCCTGAGCAGCAAGATGCTGCTGGGTGAGCTACTGACCCAGCCTTCTCTCTTTTTTAGATCAGCTCCATCTTCCCCAGAGATCTCACCTCAGTCATCTCCTCGACCCCATAGACCTAACAACGACCGTCTGTCTATTTTAACGAAGCTGGTTAGAAAAGGAGAAAAAAAAGGATTATTTGTGGAAAAAATGCCTGTTAGGATATATCAGGTATGTCCATAACCACCAGAGGAAAATCTCCAGTGTCAGCTTATTTTCTACATCTAGAAACTCCCATAGGAGGACGCTAGAGATTAGTGGGACAAACATTAGATGTGGTGGAGTTCAGTTACAAATTTTACTTCTGATCCTTTAAGTCAATAACTATTGATTAAGCACCCTCTCTCCCATTAGCAGTTTAAAGTCTGCTTTCTTCCCTTTGGGATGGTGCTTGTCTCCATCCTTGTCTGACTGGTTACCTCGTCTATCAAACAGGAATCTTGTTCTCTCTACCTTCCAGGGTAAAAAGGAGGGGGGGGGGCAGCTCTTCTAAAAACTGCCCACAGGCTACTGTTCTTTCCATCCATCCTGTCCCCTTTTTATTGTTCTTTACTACTGGCCTGAAGGTCACGAAAGAATCAGGGTCACCCACATGGACCTCTTGTTCTGCGTGTGATTATTAGTGACAGCAGATGGGAGGACTTGCCAGATATTCTCTGATGGGTCCCACTTACCTCCCCCCCTTTTCAAGCCTACATCCAAAAGAGCTGACACAGTATTTGGAAACAGAGAGGATTTCCCACAAGATTTTGTTTCACTTTGTGAATCTTATGTGCTCCTTGTCATGATTTGAAACATTGCCAATTAAAAAATGAAAATTTTCTCTTTTTTAGATGGTGAGAGATGAGAACCTGAAGTTCATGAAGAATAGAGATGTATATAGTAGTGACTATTTCAGTTTTGTCCTGTCTTTAGCTTCATTGAATGCTGTAAGTAGCTGCTGGGGGTGTTGTGGAATGAAGGAGAATACTAAAGAGATGCAGGGCTCACTCTGCCCTACCCCTAAGACATTTCATGGTCTCTTGTTGGCTGCATTGGCTGCCCTCAGATTAGATGTGTATTTGTTCTAAATTCCCCCATGGAGAACAATCCCTGGTAGGTTCAGAGCCCTTTACTGTCACTCGTTCAGAGGGCCCAGCCCAAGACAGTGGCTTACATGATCACAAGGGGGCCATATTTTGGATAATAGCCAGTCATCATTTTTCATCATATTGTCAAAATGATGAGGCTTTGGCTTTATACTTTCAGTTGTGGTTTAGTCATGTTCTGTCATGCCTGGCTCTTCATGACCCCTTTGGGGAGGGGGGGTGGTTTCTTGGCAGAGATACTAGGGTGGTTTGCCATTTCCTTCAACCTTATTTGAAGAAACTAAGGCAAACAGGCTGAAGTGACTTGCCCAGGGCCTCTCACCTAATAGGTCGCGCAGTGAATAGAGCACTGACCTTAGAGTCAGGAGGACAGGAGTTCGAATGCAGCCTCAGACTCTTGAAGTGACCTTGGGCAAGTCACTTCACCTTGACTGCCTCACATCCAGGGTCATCTCCAGTCGTCCTGATTCATATCTGACCACTGGACCCAGCTGACTCTGGAGGAGAAAGTAAGGCAGGTGACTTAGCACAGCCCCCCCCCCCCCCCCCCATTCAAATCCAGTTCATGTGCTTGTCATGGCATCACCTCCCTGAATGTCATGGTCTGTTCCAAAATGAAGGGCAAACATCTGAGGCCTATGGCAGGTAAAAGATGAAATGATTGAGGAAAACAAAGGTTCAGTCTTCTGAGCATATCAGTTTATTAATCAGTGCATGCCAATTACCCAACAAACAGGGAGAGACAGATTTTCATATATTAAAAACAAATGGGGGCAACTAGGTGGTGCAGTGGATAGAGCACCAACCCTGGAGTCAGGAGGACCTGAGTTCAAATGTGATCTCAGGCACATAATTGCCAGCTGTGTGACCTTAACCCTGTTGCCTTGCCAAAAGAAAAAAAGGTCATTTAATAAAAACAGGACATTAGGTATTCTTATTTCTAACAGGATGAAAGATTGAGGACTTTCCAGGGGGTTGGGGGGAGGGAATAAACAGGTACGATTCTCTGATTCAGAAAAGGAGGTGTCTCACTCCCCAAGCATCTGAACAGTTGAGCAAACATGGAAATAGTGACTGATCTGGGACTAAGACAAATGAGCTGGAAAATAGTGAGCAAACTCCTTGTATCTGTCATTGGATTGTTGTCTGCATTGCCCCCTACTCAGGCGGCTCATTCTCTAGGTCCACAGTAAAGGTCTCTAAGCTGCCAAATGAGATGGTCCCATTTCCCAGCCATTCGGGGCTAGGTTCAAACGATACAATAAGATTTTCTCTCAATTCCCACAATTGAATAAAGTTTTCTCACAGTACAAAATTTGGACTAGACCCATAATTGAATAGAAAGGGGGAACTAAGCTGAGCTCGATCCAGAATTGAGTCACAAGGTGTGAGGTCAGTGTGGTTGACTCGGTTGCCACAGTTAACAGCCTTGTTCTAATTCCTTTAATTCCTTCAGGCCAGATTTGAATTTGGGTCTTCCTGACTCCAGGTAACTCTGTCTACTGCCCACCTGGTTGTCCCTGTGTACCTTCTAAGTGGCCCTTTTTCCTCACTGAACATTTTGACTATTGTAACTGAATAAAAAAGAACATTGTATAGGTTATTAGTTTCTCTGCCTTCTCTCTCCCCTCCCCTAATGGTCTAGATTGATCAACTTTTTTTGAAAACAAAGGCTTTTCTTTAATTTTAGTTTAATTTTTAATATTTCTCTGCATTGAAAACTACCTCTTTCATGTCTCACATGAAAAGGTATCAAATGGCAAATGTTATTATTCCAAATTATAAAAGATTTACTCTTTGCAAACCTTTAGGAGGAAAAAGTACTGATAAAAAACCCTTGTTTCTTCCTCCCCTTCCTTTTCTTTCTTTTCAGACTAAACTAAAACACCCCTATTATCCTTGCATGGCAAAGGTGAGCTTACAGTTAGCGATTCAGTTTCTCTTCCAAACCTATTTACGGACAAAGAAAAAACTCAGGTGAGAATTTTAAGAAACCCTAATAGTATGCTGGCCAAAAGTCATAAAGGCGATTGACTGGAGTTTTAAACTGGAGTGCAATTCTTGGTGTAGCCCTTAAAATTACTATTAAAGTGTGTTCCAAATAGTGGGTTTTTTAAAAATGGGGGAGGGGGGTCTTGAGATAAATTGTGATTGCATTTTTGTGCAAAATGTATTCACTTACAAACTCTACTATAGTAGAGTCCATGAAGATGATTATTGCCATTCCTCATGTAGCTCATGGTCTAGTAAGGGAGACAAAACCATGGACAAAACTGTTTTCTAGCTTGTTTCTAACTCTTGCTTTAGTGCTGGAGCTCATCTATGAATAGGAAGCAGTGTATATGCCCTTCCCCTTCTCTCCTGACAAAGCCCCAACCTCATGCAGACCCTCCTCACCTCATTCCTGGATTACTGCAGGTCTCCCAGCCTCAAGTCTCTCCCTGCTCCAGACCATCCTTCCCTCAGCTGTCAGAATGATCTCCCAAAGTTCAGTTTTGAACATCAACTCATAGCTATGGGGCTAGGGAGCCCCTCCAAGATAGATAGAAGATGCTCTGTTTAGCATTCAGTGCCCCTTGCACCTACCTACGTGTTCTTCTAAATAAATATTAGGGGCACAAGGGTAGGGGAGGAGCAGCGAATAAGGAGTGGAGATTGTGCCACTATAACAAAGACCAATTTTTTCTTAGATAATTATTTGACAGACAGACACACTCTTCAAACTAGTGGCACTGACTATCCTGCTCCATTTCTCAGCTCTGGGCATGTCCTCTGACTGTTCCCCAGACCTAGAATCCTTTCCCTCTCCCTCTCCAACTCCTGGCTTCTCTGATTTCCTTCAGGCCCCAGGTCCAGTCTTCTCTTCAGGAAGCCTTCCCTGATCCCTCTCCACTCTCATGCTCTCCCTCTAGATTATTTCCCATCATCTGGTAAGCCACTTACTGTGCCTTGGAGCTCCCTGGGACAGGGCTATCTTGCCTTTCTTTGTCCCTCCCATGCGTAGCAGATGCAACACACACAGGGAGTATTGAATTCCCACTCTCTTTTCCAAAGCCTTTCAATGGCATTGTTAGCTATTGGAGAGCATCCTGAATTCCTCAGCAACTGGACCCCAGCCAACTTTGTCCCTCACTGCCATACCCCACCAAACCAGACTTCTTCCTGCACCTCCACTGCATCCCATAGTTTGCTTGCTCAGTTCTAACTCCAGGCCCGTTCCCAGCTGCCCCCGTGTCTGGTCCACCTTTCCCATTGGAGCTCCAAGCAATCTCCAGCCAACTTCCATCTGCTCCCCTAGCCAGATGTGTCCTCTCCAACCTTTCTGACTCTTGCTTCCTCCATTTTCACATCCCAGCTTTTTCCATTTAGTTGTCTGCAGGTTTTATTTTCCTCACTGGACTAGAGAACAGAGAGAGACCTTCTCATCTCCCTTCTATCCTCAGTAGGCCTTTGCACAGAGCAGGTGCTCATAGATTGGCTTGTTGGAGATAATATCTGTGGAAGTGTTTTGATTCAGTCACTTACTTTAATCATTATAGCAAAAAAAGTTTTGCTCTAATTAGTTGACAATTGATGTAAAAATCAGTTGATTAAATTTGAAATGTGTGGCAATTTGGAAGGAATAGAATTTTATAGTTTGAGGATGAGGTTTCTGTTTACCAGTCAAGAAGTGCCAGCTCTGAAGTCTAGTATCATGTAGGCCATTTATTTCCTTTCTTTGATACATTGAACTCCTAAGAAGAACCCTTCAGTGTCAGACATCCTAGTTCCCAATACATTGTAATAATGCTGTTGTTTTTTTATTAAAGGGTTGATACTGAAGAGTGGGTAGCCACAATAGAAGCTTTGCTCTCCAAGAGTTTTGATGCCTGTCAGTGGCTTGTTGAATATTTCGTGGGTTCTGAAGGACGAGAGTTGGTGAAGTAAGTGTCTGGATACTCAACAGTCATCAGGTCATCATTTAGACAAGGCAGCTCCAGAGGCCAGCTCTGCCCCTTCCCACAGCTGGTCTGCCTGGCCTGAGTTGGTGTGGAAAGGGAGAGGCAAGCAACACACCTAGAGATGACTAAGACGTCACTTTGGAGACACCATCAAATTTCACAGACTATTCTGAATTTAGATTGAAGTTTTCTTTTTAATTTCAATAGTAATCAGGTTTTCAAAAAGGCATAATTTAGGATTCCCAGGAATTTAACACTGTTTACCGACTACCAGTCATATTTGTGGGGAGAAACAAATTCAAACTTTAGATAATATTTTTTTACTTGAGACAATCAAATAGAGCTGTGGGAAATAGTTCAAAACTTTTTATAAAGTTTACAAAGCTCACCTGCAATCCCACAGGCCTACAGTCCAGATAATGTTTTACCAGCTTTAGAGATAATGACCTGAGGTTCAGGGAGCCTTTAATGACCTTCTCCAAACTAAGCAATGGTGAATCACTGACCTTCAGTACCCATAGCTAAACCTCGATTCCCGCCTCCCAGACTACTCTAGTTCTTCCCACTGTACCATACTACCTCCCCAGTAACATGTTTTTCTAAACCTTCTAAGATCTGTGTTACCAATGATGCTACTGAAAAGCAAAGAAAAGTTTCTGTTTTATAATTTTTCAATCTCATTAGCATTTCTTTATGGTACCCTTAATCGAAAGTCAGTCTGCTGAAGCCCATGAACTTCTTAGCATCAAGTCTTAAAATGTATAAAATAAAATGTGACATTTATATAGAAAAACAATTTTATTGAAATACAACTATAAAACAATTTTTAAGATCAAGTTCACAAACTGTAGTTATTATTAGCCCCTGGTTTACATTATGTAATTGTACAAACCTAACCTGTCATAAAAGTTGTATATAGATTGTCTTGAAATTTTACTATAGCTCAAACTGATCTGTAAGACATTTGTTTGTAATATTTAGCTGGATGTTTTTCACTTTTGCTTGTAATTTCCACTTGGAATGCCAGCGTCTTGGAGTGGAGCTCTCTCTTAACTGTTTCAAAGTTGTTTATTGGTCCACACTGAAAGGTTTATGTCATCATGTGAAATACACATCCATTGGTAGGAAAGTTCTCACAAGATGAAAGAGTTTATGACTAGAGATCATTGGAGGAAGCTCAGGCATTGTCATTGCTGCTAGTCACAGTCCAAGTTCATGGGGTGTTATCCACCCCCTTTGGGGAGGCATAGCCTCAATTTATACACAGTATAGGAAAGGACTCTTCAATCTCTCTTAATTGAGGGACTTTGGGAGGAACAAAACCCCCTCATTTAGCAGCAGACATTTTTTAAGTGGTTGGATTTTGTGGTATATCATTGGCCATGCTTGAGAAATGAAAGACAAGCACCTCCTAGCTAGGTCTATAGAAGGCCTTTCAGTCACCGAGTTCACATGGCTTGAGAGCCAGCCTCAATCCCAGTAACCCCAGTTTTGGGGGTTTTTTGGTTTTGGTTTTTGCAAGGCAGTGGGGTTAAGTGACTTGCCCAAGGTCACACAACTAGTTAATTATTAAGTGTGAGATCAGATTTGAACTTGGGTCCTTCTGACTCCAGGGCCACTGTGCCACCTAGCTACCCTGCAGCCTCAGTTCTAGTCCTTCCTCTAATGTCCCTTTTGACACTCTGCTTCTGAATTTGTCCCCCAACTTTACAAAGTAACTGATAAATCTCGGGCTGTCACAGTACAATTGCTGGGCCATTGGGAGAGTGTGAACCCTGAACCCCAACAAAACTCTTTAAGTCTGAGGTGACCTGGGTCTTTTTCCTGGCTTCTTTCAGAAGGCACATATTACTTCTAGTCTCTGGGTTGCATCAGTTAATCAAAGGCAGTAACAGTAGCCAAAATTGGCTTCCTATTAATATATAGAACAGGACCCATTTCTAACGTGTATGGTTTACTCCCCAGAACTTTCGTGGCAATAATTAGTAGGGAAGTAAGCTCAAATCAATAACTTGCTATTAATTTCTCCTTTGAAGGGAGTGGGGAGTGTCTTGACCCAAGACTGTCTTTGCATCTAAATTGTTTGCTTGATACCTCGGATGAGGGCCTGCTGTCACAGTGGTGACTGGACTCTGTAGGGAAAGCTCTAGTTCATCAGGAATTTGGGTGAGGGACATCATGACTCAGGAAATGCAGTTTCCAAATGGCCAAACAAAAGTACCACTGGGTTTGTTCTTAGCCATCATTTTGGGCTCTGTTTTTAAAGCTCATCTGTTCCAGTCTCCAGATTTTTCAAACATGCTATTATGTAATTCAATCAAGCATTTATTAAACATTACTATATTTCAGACCCTATGCTCATGAATGGAGTTAAAAAGAAAATTTAAAATAGGCCTTGCCCTCAGGACATCATATATTGAGGCAACTAAGTAGAGTACAACAGCCTAGACAAGAATACATTATGCCCCTTAGAGCCATGAGGGATGAATATTAATAAGCCGTGGAATGGGAAAAAAGAAAAGTGCCATAGATAGTTTTCAAGAGAAGTAGATAGCTTTTCATCCTTCAGTTACCTCTCTCTAAATCTGGAGATAGTTCTGGTTCAGCTCACTTCTCTTTGCATCAGTTGTTAACAATCTTCCCAGATTTCTCTGAATCATCACATCATTTCTTACAGCACAATACTACTCCATCATATTCATAATTCATAATTTGTTCAGCCTTTTCTTAGTGAATAGGCATCTCGTTAGTTTTCAGTTCTTTACTGTTACAAAAAGAGGTGCTATAATTGTTTTTGTGACACAAGTGATGTAGAACATTCTTCCTTTGGCCTTTCTATGACCTTTGACCACATATCATTTGGGGGAATGGCACTTTTTATAATTCTGACTCCGTTCCCTATGCATCTCAGAAATACTTTACCCAATTTTTCTGATTTTTCTCATTTTATGTAATCAAAATCGCTTGTTTCACTTCATCTGATTCTTTCTGTCTCTTGTTTGGTCATGAATGCTTCCCTTTTCCATAGTACTGATAGGTAATTTCTTCCATTTTCTCTAATTTGCTTATGGTATCATCCTTTATGTCTGAGTCATGCTTTTATTTGGAGCTCATCTTAATATATAATGGGATATGTTGGTCTACTCCCAGTTTCTGCCAGTTGGACTATGTTTCGGTTTTCCTAACAGCTTTTGTGAGTAATGAGATTTGTTAACTGCTCGTTTGTTTCTGTGTATTATATACTTAATCTATTATATGAATCAACCCCTCTCTTATCCAGTAGCAAATTGCTTTGACAGTTAGTTTTTATACTATAGTTCAGAGATCTGCTTCTTTGCCTTTTTTTTTTTTTGTCATTGATTCCTTGTTATTCTTGACTTTTTTCCCTCTCAGGGAATTTTCCTAGTTCAGAAAAGTAAATTAGCTCAGCACTGAATGAGTAAATTAATTGAGATAGCACTGTCATTTGAATTATATTGACTCAAGCCTACTCATGAGCAATTAATATTTCTCCAGTTATTTAGATGTGCCTTTATTAATGTGAATAGTGTTTTGTAATTGTGTTCAGAAAGTTCCTTTAGTATTTGGCAAGTAGACTTCAAAATGCTTTATACTGTCCATGCTTACTTTCAGTGGAATTTCTTTTTCCAGCTCTTTCTGCTAGATTGTGTTGGTAATATATACAGAAATGTAAATGGAATTTGTGGGCTTTTTATATTCTGCAGTTTTGCTGAAGTAGTTAATTATTTCACTTCTTTTTGGATTCTATGAGTAAACCATCATTATCTCAAAAAGTAAAACTTCTTGTTTCTTCTTTTCCTACACCTAATTTCTTTTTTTGTTGTCAGCAGTAGCTAGCATTTCTAATACAATGTTTGATGGTGATAATGGAAATCTCTGCTTTACTTCTAATCTTATAGGAAGGACTAAGTTATCCCCCATGACAAATAATGCTTGTTCTTGGTTTTAGAGAGGTAGTGCCTTCTTATTTTTAAGGAAAATTCCATTTATTCCTATCCTAAGTGGTTTTTAAAAGGAATGAGTATTGTAGCTTGTCAAAAAGCTTTTTTTTTTTTTGCATCAGTTGAAAAATGCCCTTCTGCTTTCATAATGCTGAGTTCCTGGAAGTTGTCCCTTACCCAGGAAATAATGACCAAAGAAATGGGCCTGGAGTCCAGAGTCCTGGAATCCCCCATTCTGCTCTGGAGCTTGTAAGCTCTATCACATCCTGTGGCATCTTCTAGTCTTTGTTGCCCCATCTTTTAAGTAGGAATCAGGATTAGAAGGGTCTGGGGGCTAATTAATTCAGTGGGTCTCCCCCTATTTGCATCCTTACAGTCTGTTTCAAGTTCTGTGTAAGAAGAGGGAGATCTGATGAGCTGAGATCTGCTCCAGGTTGGGCCCCTCCCCTCTTACCCCACCTCCCATGTTGAAAATCTTGGCTCATTCTTGCACATCTTCCTCTTTCCACCTCAGGATTTTCCTCCTGGAGTGCAGCGTGAGAGAAGTACGAGTGGCTGTCGCCACCATTCTGGAGAAGACCCTCGACAGTGCCTTGTTTTACCAGGACAAGGTCAGTATCATGGTATTTTGGTGAACTGCCTGCCCGTGTTCTGTGTGAGAAAGGAGCTTACAGAGAAAGGCCAGTCACCTTGAACATCTTCGTTCTCAGGATTAGCAGTGCGCCTCCTCTTGGTGACCTGACTTGGTTGCCAAAGTGGAGGCATCCAACCCATTCTCCTTTCCCTTCCCTGAAAGCAGTGTCCTGCAGACCTGGGGGTGGTCTAGCTCAATGGCACTTATTTTAGTCTGACCCTCCCAGGAACAACTTGGCCTCCATTGTATCCCTGATATCAGTCTCCTATGAGTTCTTCTCCTGAAGTTTCTCTGAACTGAGCCTGAAGTAGGGAGCTTAAACTAATCCTGGCCCCTTTTTTCTTTTCCTAGCAATCTTTTCTCTGTCAGCTTCAAAAAGGGCAAGAACTCTTCCATTTATCTGTTAATGACCCAAAACTCACCTTTCCTTCCTTATTTCCTTTTCACCTTATTCTCAACAACCAATCCATAGTGTCAAGTCCCAGGGAAATAAATTAGACTTTTTTTTAACTTGAAAAGTTCTAGTTCATTCAAAACATACATTCCTAGCAAATATAGCACTTACTTCCCAGGTTTGCTATCTCCAATAACAGCTGACACCACATGGAAAACTTTGAAAACTATTCCTTTCAGAAATAATCCACTTCTGTGAATGTGAACCTGAAGACAGTGTGCCTCAGGGCAACTTGGCCCTGGCCTTTAGGAACCAGCACCCAGGAGAACTAGTGAGGCCGCAGTGGGATCAAGCACTTTGCTAAGTCTAGAGATTCAAAGAAAAATGGCAACAACCATGGAAATAAGCCAGTGCCTCTCTCTGTTCTTCACATTCTGATGGCAGCTAGGACAAGTAAAGGTTGTGTCCATCTGAGGCTGGACAGGTGGACTTCCCGGGGAGCCCCTGTGCCCTCATCAGGCATGATCACTCTGCAGAGAGACTGGATTGGGGCCAGGGCTGGTCCTAAGATTGCAGCTTCCTCTAGGGGAGCCTCCTAAAGGTGAACCCCAGGCCCCAGGGCACCACTCAGTCTGCTGAGGTCTTTAAAGGTAGCAATGACCTCCATCACACCAACATCACCTATAGTCCAGAAGAAGACCATCCAACCACCTAAGACTGGGGGGAGGATGAGGAAAGGTGTGAGCAACAAGCCATTTGTCCTGTTCCACTCTTCCTGTTAGTCTTTTTCCATGTCTTTCTTCTCTGCAGTGGAAATGGTTTCTCTTGCCCCTTCCTTGCCATTTCTAACAGGTGATTGTAGAGGTTTTGAGAATGAAGAGCTGTGGATGTGCCAATTTTAGTTCATCCTATTTGAGACAGAATGGGTGGGACAAGACAGAAATCTGTACTTTAAAATCTCTGGGACAGAAACAAACAGGGATAGAGAGAGTCCTAGTCCTGACTCCTCACACCACTGAAGTGGCATCCCAGTGACCTTGCTCGTGCCTGTTCATCACCGACCCAGTCCAGACAGCAATGGGGGGAGGGTTAGGAGAGGCAATGTGATAACCCAAATGGTCTCTAAACAAATAAAATGTCTCTCAAAGCTTTCCATGAGGCGTCAGCGAGCTCTCAAGTAAGTTCCAGTCGAGTCAACCTTCCCGTTGTCATCTGTCAGGCTGTTACGCTCCATTCGCTCCATTGGCTTGGTTTCCAGCCCCTCTGCCTGTGTCTGTGTTTTGATTCTCTGCATCTGTGACTATGTGAAGAGCAGGCTAGGGGAGGGAGGGGTGCAGACCAGTGTCTCCCAAAGGATCTGAAAAAGAATAGGGAGCGAAAGAAAAATCCACCATGGAACCCATGGTGGCAGCTCACACAAGACTAACATTCTTAACCTTGAATTCTCAGAAGCAAAACCGGACTTTGTGTATTAAAATTCCACGATGATGGCACATTGCCTTGGAGGGTAAACTGGCAGTTTTAGATTAATAATTATTTAAAAAGCATTTCCATCTGAATTTGAACTCAAATTAACCAGATCCCTTGCTCTCATGTTGTTTTTTAATTAAGTTGATTGCAAATGTCCTTCCCACCTTTGTTTCTTGCCTTAATATATAATTGTGTCTTTATGCTGACCAGCTCACAAGTCTTCACCAGCTGTTGGAAGTGCTGCTGGCCCTGTTGGATAAAGACGTCCCAGAGAACTGTAAAAACTGTGCTCAGTACTTTTTCCTGTTCAACTCTTTTGTACAGAAGGTAACTTACAGCTAACTACCTTCCATTTACAGTTGGTTGTCTTCAGGTGTCAGAACTAGGTGATTTTCATTGAGCTGAGAAAACACGGGAGCTCAGTGCATCAGCATTTGTCCTGGAAATGATCTCCTAGAGAATATTGACTGAACAATTGAGTAACGAGAGTTTGCGTGACAGTTCGTTTGCTAGTTGTGTGTTAGAAGCAACAATAAAACTAATCAAAACCAATTTTCTGGAAAAGATTTAACAAATTCTCCATAGAAAGGATTGTTGAGGTTGTTTCTCATTTGTAGCTGTGTTTATTAAAACCAGTTCTAAGTTAGAAAAGGAACATTAATTTGGCATTTTCCATCTCTCTTTCTTAGCAAGGTGTAAGGGCTAGTGATCTTCTTTTGAGACATTCTGCTCTACGACACATGATCAACTTTCTCCTGGGACCCAACCGGCAAAACAATCAGGTAATAACTGCTGTCTGTTCCTGGTGAAAGTCTGAACTGATCGTTTTTGAGGGACTTAATGGACTGAAGTTCAGACAGAACTTGAGGTTATCCATCTGGTCTAACTCATGGAGACTGTCCTTCAAGGAGTCATCCAGCCTCCACAAGAAGGATCCTAGAAACTGTGCAGCCTGGGTGGGTTTCTCAGCTTGTCCCCACTGCCCCAGTTGTGCTTCCTCTTCCACGTGGTTGAAAGCCATCCATGTCCACTTCTGTGGAGTCTCATCTCCCAGTCACCCTCTTCTGGACCTTCTCCAGCTGATTAGGATCCTGACCCACGCTGAGCACAAAAATGCAGAGTACAAGGGACCGTTCCTGTTCCGGGACCCTCAAACTGGCCCTCAAACAGCCTTCATGGCTGCCACATCCACTGCTGCCTCTTGGGCTTGCGCTCCACTAAAACCCCCTGATCTTTTCATGATAACTGCTGCCTGACCCTGCTTTCCCCATACTGTGAAGGTGATTTTCTCCAAGGGCGAAATTTGCATTTTATTAGATCATTCCCGACGTTCTTGCTGATTAGGCACTTCCTAATTTTGAGTTCTGTCACTTGGGGAGTTAGCTCTCCCTCCCAGTTTGGTATCATCTGCAAATATGATGGTATCCAAGCCGGTGATTTAAAAAAAAAAGTTCCATAGCACAGAAGCCTGGGGTTCTCCCTGGGAGACCAAAATGACACTGTTTTTGAGTCTAGCTATCCAACCAGTTCTGAACCCATCAGACTATATCATTGTCTGATCCAGATCTTTCCATTTTCTCCCCACGAATTCTGAGTTACTTTATCGAAAGCTTTGTAAAAATCTAGGTAAATTAAATTGATGAACTTTTCATTATCTACTAAATGAATAACCCTGCCCAGAAAGGAAATGACTGATTCAAGGAAATGAGTGTTTTGAGTGTGGTGTGGCCTGTAGAGCCCCTGTACAGTGTGGTCCCATTCATGTCCCATTTTGCCCCTCCAGAGTCTCCTGGGAGGTCAGGTTCTTGGGTGATCATGGGGCATTTGTGTAAGAATATTTGAAGCCTGTGCACCATTCTTAAAGCTGTTTGGATGCCTCCTCTTCCTGTTCTTCTTCCTTTTTGGTAGCTTAGCTCTATTTCATCTAACTTTGGGGCCAGATGCAGGCAGTTTTCATCTTCTTTAGCCTTAATAGTTTAAAGACCTTTGATTCAATTTATAAGCACCTAGCAGATGCCATTTTAGGAAGTTTTGTTAGGGACCCTTCATCATGGTCCCCAGATGAGCCCAGTGTTCTCCTTGAAGCATCTCAGTGGTCATTTGAGGGATGCCTTTGCTTAAGCCAGTCGTTGTGCCTCAAACCCTTTTTCTTCAGTGGTTCCTACCCAGTTCATATTCCATCATTTTCATAAAGCTTTTCCAGGCCTCCCACAAAGGACTTTTTTTCTCCCCAAGGTTCTTCTGGGGCGGCTAGGTGGCACAGTGGATAGAGCACTGGTCCTGGAGTCAGGAGGACCTGAGTTCAAATGTGGACCCAGACACTTAATAATTGCCAAGCTGCGTGTTCTTGGGCTTAACTCATTGCCTTGCCCCCCCCCAAAAAAAAAAAAAAAAGAACTTCCTTTGCACTATTGTGTATCTCAACAGAGGATTCTGTATGTTGTGATAAAGAAGGGAAGGGGCCCTGGAGTCACAGTTACCCTCATGGAGAGAGCTGCCTCCTGATGTGGCTCGATGGCTCATCATCTCTCACTTAGATGTTGTTTGTTGAACTGAACTATTTTAACCTTGGGTCTCCATTAATTTATCTTTCTCCATCTTGTATCAGCAGATTCGCCGATGGAGCTCAGCCCAAGCACGGGAGTTTGGATTCCTCCACAATACAGTGGCCTTGCTGGTTTTGCACTCAGACGTCTCGTCGCAGAGGAATGTCGGTAAGAGCTGTCTTCACCACGTGGGGCACCATGTGGACTCTGGGCCACTGTCCTGCGCCTTGTCCTATGGCCTCGGGTTGTTTGAGAGGCACAAGGACTCTTGCTGGCTGGAGCCCCTCAAGCATGTTTTCCTAACCTTTTGAAAGATTGTGAGTTTGGATGAGGAATATTTATTACCCCAAGACTGCGACCTGGCATGACTGGTGTGTCAGAGAACCACCTGGGGACTGAGTCCCCCGACCTCTTTTCAGATAAAGGGCACGGACCAGATGAGTTCCAAGGCTTGGTCTGTGAATATACTCCTGGGCTGTTCCAAGATCCTTTTCCTGCCTTATTCCATACTTCCTTACAAGTTCTCGTCAAACTGCAATCTCTGTTTCCCAGGCCGTTCTGCACTTTTTCTCACTGCCTGTTTGAATCCTTTTTGTTTTTTTAAGGCCTCCGTCATTTGCCTCTTGGTCCGAGCTACAAGAGAACTCTCCTTCCTTGTTCTGGCCTCCGTTGCCTGGACTTCTCTTGTGTCCTTCCCATATTCCACCCTGATCCGAGCTAGCTTATGTACGTGTTCTTTCTCCCCCTCCCCCCCTCGCCGTCCTAGGAAGAGCCTGAGCGGTGGAGGCCAGAGCCTGTGTTGTTTGTCATCTTTGTGTGTGCTCAGCTCTCCGCTGATGGTGGCTCGTACATAATAGGCTCTTAGTAAATGTGTGTTAGAGTGAACAACCATTTAGGAAGTGCCTATTATGTACAAGTAACCTTTGAATCATGTGGCTGGGTAAGATTAAACAATTTCTCATATCACAAGGTTAGTTCACATCCATTTTATAGAAATTTATTCCATAAAACAACCCAAAGATCATCTATTTTCTTTTTCTTTCCTTCAACAGCCCCTGGCATCTATAAGCAGCGGCCTCCCATAAGCATCGTTTCTTCCAGCCCACTTCTGGCCCTCCATGAAGAAGTGGAATCCTTGCTTTTCCTGTCTGAAGGGAAGCCATACCTGCTGGAGGTGACCTTCCTTTCTTCATAGCTCTAGAAGTTTTTTCATTTTTGTTGCTTGTCCTCACAACTTGACACATGTATCAAGAGAAAAAAGAATAGGCCTTCATGGGAATTATCATTTGGAAAGAAATCCTTATGGTCAGGAAAGAATCAGGAGAGTTCTGGACAAATCCATCTAGGTTACTTGGGTCTGCCTTGACCATAATTGACTCTTAATGGAGAAGTTGCTTGATCTCTTCCCTTCTATTGCTCCAACTTGAATGTCACATTCAGAAAGGTGAAGTTCAGCCTCTTAAGTCTCAAATGTTGATCATTTTGATTGGGACTTTTCAAGTTTATTGGTCCTTTGGCACCTTTATTCACTTATTTTTGAAGCTAAAGAAACTTGAGTGAACAGTGAAGTTTTTGAGTATTGACTGGCATTTTCTAAATGGTCGGCAGTAAAATGTACATATGGGAAGGGGGATGTTGCTTTTGGGGGGGCAGCTCTTGTGCTGTTGGCTTTCGGGGTGGTCTCTGATTTCCCATTCAGAACAAATTCTCTGCTATAGATTACAAGGAGGAGGGATGAAAGAAACTAGTTCGCTAGTTAACTGAACTAGTTAAAAACAGCCACCATTAACCTCACGATGCATCTGTAGACCTTTAGACTTCCAGGGAAATCATTTAGAAGTACTTTGTTTGGTGGAGTCACCTCAGTTTTGGGGTCAGGGGAGTAGAAATTTCAGGTGGGGAACTCTGTATAGTAGCAGGATCAGGCCATTTTTTCAGAACTGAGCTTTAGGATGACAGTCCATGCCACGAAGGAAGAAGGGTGGCAGAAAAGGGGATGCTAAAGATGCCAAACTCAAGAGCTTGTGGAGAAAGTACAGCTGGGCAGTCTGGGATGGGGAGAAGGAGACAGGGCTGGCCGGGGGCCTCTTCACCTGGAGTCTAGCTAACTTCAGTTTGGGACCTATTTCTTCTGTCAGTTAAGGGAAATCCTAGTCCTTCCTTCTTGGGGGAGTAGGATTTGTAGGTGAAACACTTGTGTTATCAGCCTGTGAGTTGTGGAAGGCTCCTTTAAGTGAGCAGACTTGCCTTGGCCTGCAGGTTAAATGTCCCTCTCTTCACTAATTCATATTTTTTGTCAAAAGAGGTCGATGTCATCTGACTCGGCCTCACTGGCCTCCTGTGAATTGGTGGGGTCATTGAGAGGAATCTTAGAGGAGGCAGGAGACAAGAGACAGGTTCTCCTCCCAGAGCCCAGGGCTTCTTTCCCTTCAACTGTTGGATTACATTGTGTTCCTTTAAGTAGCAGTCATTAACAGTTACCCCACATTGAGCCCCAGAAGATATTCTCAGAACAGGGTTCTGGGAGGGAGCTGACTGCCATGCTGGCCTTGGCCCCTCTAAAGCCCGACGCTCCCCTCTCTCGTCTGTCCCCCAGGTCATCTTTGCCTTGCGGGAGCTGACGGGGTCACTTCTGGCTCTCATGGAGATGGTGGTTTACTGCTGCTTCTGTAATGAACACTTCTCCTTCACCATGCTGCATTTCATCAAGGTGAGAAGGGGCTCCCTGAGTTCCCCTGGGTGGGCAGCTGGTGGACTGAAATGCTGCCCCTGCTCCCTGCCCTTCCCAAGGAGTGTGAAGATACCCTCAGAATTCTGCTGGGGCTTCACGGGCTGGGCAGTGAGGGGGATCGTGACTCTTGACCGCTCTCGTTTGCCTATAGAGCCAACTGGAGACTGCTCCTCCCCACGAATTAAAAAACACATTCCAGCTGCTGCATGAGATCCTGGTAGGTCACAACCTTTCTGATCATGCTCATCATCCAAGGGCTGGAGGAGTAGTGACAGCGAGGCAGGGGGTGGGAGGTCTGAGGGTCTCTAGCCTTCTGCGTCTACTGGGCCGCTTCAATCTGCACACTGCGCTGTCTGTTACCTGTTTTTCTCCTTTGTGTTTTGGGGCCCAGATTTGATTTCTGGTTTCTGTGTCCATGTCTTCCACCTCTCTGACATTGTTTGCCAGCTTGCACACTGGCCCCTTCTCTCAAATGACAACAGAAAGGAGGTGTTCTTTTGGTCTTGTTCATAGAAATACCCAAACTGTCTTAGGAGGCAGGAAATTGAGATCGTCTTCTCAACACTCAAATCATTTTGTTTGCCCTGTTGTTGACCCTCTAGAATATCTTCCCCTGTATTTCAGAGGGACAAGAGATCAGTGACCCCTGGCTTGGAGTAGTTTGTATAGGGATGCTTTCCCTCCCCGCCACTTTTAGACTTTGGAGGGCTATGATTTTAATAAAAAGATAGGGTAATTCTTAGAAGGATAAGTCTTGGGGCAGCTAGGTGGTGCAGTGGATAAAAGCACCAGCCCTGGAGTCAGGAGGATCTGGGTTCAAATCCAGCCTCAGACACTTAATAATGACCTAGCTGTATGGCCTTGGGCAAGTCACTTAAACCCCATTGCCCTGCAAAAAAAAACTAAAAAAGAAAAAGGATAAGTCTTTGTCGATGTTTTTTGACCTCCACATTCCACTCTTGGAATGGCTGCAAAAAGAACTAACATGATCCCAAGTGGTACCAGGGTGAAAGGTGGGGGAGGGGAGGGGGCAGTGGGTCTCCCTTAGCACATCTGGGGCCTCAGGCAGCCCTTGGATGTAGTGGCAAGAGCATGCGCCCACACCTAGACTGACTTCTCCACTCATCCATTGTTAATGGGAGGACAACAGGAGGAAAGAGAGCAGTGCAAACAAGGGGCTAGGCTTAATAGGATTCACCCAAATTGTATGCTTGGGTTTGGAGAGGCTTTCTAATGGACCACAGACTCCATGTACCACAGCAGGGAAAGGTTTTAAGACTGTGTTTACTCAGTCTTGGGCTGGCTCAGGGGAGACCTCAAGGGCGTAAGGATAGAGATAACCATCACTCTCCTGAACACCCTAAACACCTGGTTAGGACATGGGACAACATCTGCAGGATCCACGAAGGTTTTGGGGGCGACTCAGTAGTGGTCCAATAGGTATTTGAAAGGACTGCAAGATAGGAAAGAGGATGAGTTCACTAAGCTTGGATCCAGAGAGGCGAGTGAAGAGCAACTGAGAGGCCAAGCTGGCTCGGGGCCACATGTTGGGGCTGCTGGAGGCAAGGTTCTGGTTGATGCAGCTCATGGCCACAGTGAATGAGCACCTGCCGGCACAGAACCACGGGGCCATCCTTGTCCTCTGGCCTGTCTTTAGCAGAAGTGCATCCCAGGAGCGGGGTCCAGCATGGCATAAGTCAGCTGCCGTGAAGGATCTTGAGCCAGGCAGCTGGGGAACCTGCCCTCTCTGACCTGGATCACTGAAAGAGGTGGCCAAGAGGGAGAGGAGTTCTCTTCTTCTCTCTGCCCCCCCCGCCCAGGGACAGAACCTAGACCAGCAAGGTCTGTCTAAACAAGGAAAGGGCAGGGGCAGCTAGGTGGATAAAGAAGAGCCCCTGGAGTCAGGAGAGTCCTGAGTTCAGACATGACCTTGGACACTTAATAATGACCTAGCTGTGTGACCTTGGGCAAGTCACTTAACCCCATTGCCTTGCAAAAAACCCCAAGGAAATGGTAGAATCATGAATGCGGGAGCTGTTCCATGATTCCAACCAGTATGGATTAGTTTAGGAAACTTTGAGGATGACTTGGGAAAGCTTTCTTTGATTAGAAATTTAAGGGTCAGCTAGGTGGTGCAGTGGATAGAGCATCAGCCCTGAAGTCAGGGGGACCAGAGTTCAAATCTGACCTCAGACACTTAATAATTGCCTGGCTTATGTGGCCTTGGGCAAGCCACTTAACCCCATTGCTTCAAATAAATAAATAGATTTTTAGGAGAAATTTAAAAAGCATGGTGTGGTGCCTAGCCAGCAATGCAGTGAGCACTCTGTGCCCCAGTTCCATCTTAAGTTTCCTTCCATTTCTGATATCCTTCAGTGCCTCTATTTTTGTGCTTTGGTTGTTTCAAAAAGGAGAGGGCATTGTTGGCCAGGTGCTGAAGGGGTTGGGGCAGACTGTGAACTCTTATTTTTGCAGGACCTTTTCCCAATCCTCACCAGAGGTTCTTTCTCTTCCCCAGGTCATTGAAGACCCTCTTCAAGTAGAACGGGTCAAGTTTGCTTTTGAGACAGAGAATGGACTAGTAGGCAAGTGGATCGAAATCTATGTCTTGGTTGTTGTCAGTCTTCTCCTTTCTCACATCTCCCAAAAGTCACTGCCGTGAAGGATCTTGAGCCAGGCAACTGGGGAACCTGCTCTCTCTGACCTTGATCACTGAAAGAAGAACCAAGAGGGAGAGAAGTTCTCTCTCCCCCCACCCAGGGACAGAACCTAGACCAGCGAGGTCTGTCTAAACAAGGAAAGGACAGGGGCAGCTAGGTGGCACAGTGGATAAAGCAGAGCCCCTGGAGTCAGGAGGGTCCTGAGTTCAAGTATGACCTCAGACACTTAATAATTACCTAGGTGTGTGACTTTGGTCAAGGGAATCAAAGTCCTTGAGGGCCAATAAGCATACACCAAGTTTTTTCATAACCATCCATAAAATCATCTAAATGAACATCAAATCATACCTGCAGCCAGTATGACAGCTGAACAGATGGTGCCAGGCTGCATTACTAGAGGGAATTCCCCTATCAGTGAATTCTACAGACTCAATAAACTACTTATAGTTTGTTCTTTTGTTTTCAACATTGTCATTATATACAGTGATATGAGTCTGCTTTTTTTCCCCATCTCTGTCCTTTGCTGTGGCTTTCTCAAAGCTCTTTATAAATATCAGTTATCTTGATCATCTCTTCCATTGTCCACACATGAAGGGTTTGTGATTTCATTGAGCTGATCCCCTCCAGCAGCATGGGTTCCAGTCTGGCCACCCAGCCAGTGCTGTCTGGCAGGCAGGTGACCCACTGCCCTGCTCTCCCATTCCCCAGTTTGTTCACCGCTCCAGGTCACTCAGTTGGCAGGAAGCTAGACCAGGCTAGTGCCAATAAAGCTCCCATCTGTGTTTTTTCTAGCAACGGACTTCTTTCATCCTCGTGGCATCTTTAGGATCTTTTTTGTAGGAGGAGGACACATGATGGTCTCCCAGCTTGAGTGCATCAGAGACACAGGAGGGAGGTTTCACCCACTAACACAGGACTGGAGGCGTCTGCGCCTTCTTGCTCTGAACTCCAGCCCCACTCACCCAGTTTCTCACCTGAAGTAGTGAAATCAAGGGCACTCTGCCATGGACTGAAAATTTTAACCTCAAATTAAAGCTTTGTTTTTAGACAGATTATAGAGAAATTCCTATTTTAGAAACTAGGACAAGTGTTCGGGTCTCCTCCCCATCCCCCCTTCCTTGTCTTTGACCATTTTACAGGAATTGCTTGGAACCTTGAGGTTTTGGCCACTGCTGAGGATCCTGCTGTGCCCCCAGTGGCTGCCCTGCTCCCAGCATTAGGACAGAAGGGAAGATTGAGAGCCAGGAAAGTTGGTCATATAAGTGCTATCCAGTTTGTTAAACAAACTTTTCTTTTATTTCTCACAACAGTCAGCTAAAAACAGCTTGGCAAAGTAGGATCAGGGAAAGCTGTCCCTTCTCCTCTGAGATGACACTCCAGAGCCTTGGGGCTGGGACGACATAGCTCCTTGGGCCCGGTGGCTCGTACTCGAACTTGAGGTTGTTGTGTGATGTTCACAGTCCCATTTTCCTCCCTAGCCTTGATGCATCACAGCAATCACGTGGACAGCAGTCGCTGCTATCAGTGCGTCAAGTTCCTGGTGACCTTGGCACAAAAGTAAGTTTGACCCAAGGCCTGGGGAGGGACCAAGAATGAACCTTTGGGGCCAGCTTCAGTCTTGAAGAGCCAGTGCTCATCGCTTGTCCTGGGAACATGGGCATCACTTCTAACTTGACAGTGGGCAGTGTGTGGTGAGCATCCTTGGCTGGGGGCTGGCTGCTGGCTGCCTGCCTCGTCTATGGCTCCCCCTTAGTCCTCCCAGAGCATCTGCTCCAAGTTCTCTTGGTTTCGGGGCAGCATTCGACTCCCTCTCCGGGTGTGATCCCTCACACACTCTCCATGCCTGGCTTCCTTCCCTTTCACCCAGATCATTAAATTCAGTGGGCCAGACCCTGCCGATGTGGCTGGAAGCATTGGGTGAGCAGAGGGAAGGAAGGACCAGGATATCTAGCCTCAGTTGGATGGGCAGCGAGCTGCAGGTGGTGGTCTTCAGCCTGTCTGGGTCACAGGCGGGGGCTTTGGAAGGGTTGCCAGAACTGTGATGGTGGCTTCTGTATGGACAGTTAGGCTGGCACCCCCCACCCCCACCTCTTTTCACATACCTAAAGAAAAATATAAAATGTCCTTTCTAGAGAGAACATTTCTGGTTTGCAAAGTGCTTCCCAGGTTTTCTCTCATTTTATCCTCCAAACAGAATTAGGAGAGTGGAGCTGTTAGTTTCCTCATTTTATATCTGAGGAAACTAAAGCAGACAAAAGTGAAGTGACTTGCCCAGGCTCACACAACTCATGAAGTCAAGCTGGCACCCCCGATATAAAGAGAAGCATCCTGAGGCTGTGCTATTCATCTTGCACACTGCCTTAAGCAGACATTTCAAGGCTCCAGGGAGAGTAGGGGGACAGTGTTAAGAGCCTCAAGGCCTGCCTGGGAGACCTCCTGACTCTGGGGATCTGGAGGTTTTTGACTTATTTTGTTTTTCCAATTACATGCAAAGCTAGTTTTCAACATGAATTTATTTTTGCCAAGTTTCTGAGTTCCATGTCTTTCTGCCTCCCTCCCTTCCCTCCCCTCTCCTCACGACAGTGAGTAATCTGATATGGATTGCACATGTGTTTAACACAGTTGTGTTGGGAAAGAAGCGGAAAGAGTTTTTAAAATCAGGGAAAAGAATCCATGAGAAAAAGGGGAAAAAAAACGTAAAACAGGTTTGATAACATTTCCTGAAAGCAACAACCCCCCTCCTCTCTCCTCCACTTTACTTCTCACTACCTTGCCCTCTTTATTCCTGAATCAACTGCCCTTCAAAGAATCTCTCCCTTATTAAACAAGTTTATAAAAGTGAAAAGTCTACTCTGCTCTGCATTCAAGACTCCAGTTTTTTCTCTGAATGTGAATGGCATTTTCCATCACAAATCTTTTAGAATTGTCCTTGACCGCTGAAGAGCTGAGAGGAGTTGTATCCATCATAGATGATCATCTCACCACATTGCCATTGGTGTGTGTAATGTTCTTCTGGTTCTGCCCCCTTTACTCAGCATCAGTTCATGCGAGACTTTCCAGGTTTTTCTGGAATCTTCCTGCTTATGATTTCTTCCAGAGCAGTCATGCCCCATTCACATGCAGCAGCGGCCCAGTTTTTCCACATCCTCTCCAACATCAATCATTTTCCTTTTTTGTCACATTGGCCAATCTGATAGGTGTGGGGGGTGGTCCCGCAGAGGTATTTTGATTTACATAGTTCCAATCAGTAATGATTGAGAGAATTTTTTCATATCACTTGCAGAGCACGTGATGATCTGCACTGGGGAGGGTCTCCTCACTAGAAGCTCCAACAAGCATTGGTGGCTGAAAGAAAGATACAAAAGCATCCCAAAAACCACACTGAAATCTGATTTGGGCTCTACCTGCTTGTGAAAAGCCCCCTAGAGGAGGGAAGAGAAATGTAGTCCCATCCCCCGCCCCCAAGGAGTGGGGGGGGGGGTGACTGAGAATATTGAGAATTTAAAGGGACAGTTTTCTGGGAAAGCATGGGAAGAGATAGAAATGAAGGTGATAGCAGTTAAAAATCTAAAAAGAGGTGTTAATTATGCTGATGATTTTTGTTTTAATTAACTAAAATTGTCAAGTAATTTTTCTTCCATTTCAGTGGGAAGAATTGATTAGATAGACTTGCATAGTGCTCATGTGTTTACAAAGTGTTTTTTTCATGTATTCATTCAATTGGTTTTACAAAGAGTTTGTGTTCCTCCCAGACCTAGGTCACAGTCCCCAGGCTTCTGACTCCCCATCTCTAGTGTTTTCTCACCCTCCCTCTTCAGACTTTAGAGAGGTCACTACATTTAATGTGGACAGAGACAGCAGCTGTCCACCCAACATTGTTAGCTACCTACTATAGGTGGCATCCTATAGACAGTCGTGTGGAGGGTAGAGAGGCACTGCTTCATTGGGTGAAGTCACTGACCAGGGCCAAAGGTTCTCCCAGACTCACCCAGGACTGTCTTCTGTCACCAGGTGCCCAGCAGCAAAGGAATACTTCAAGGAGAATTCTCACCACTGGAGTTGGGCTGTGCAGTGGCTGCAGAAGAAGGTACCTGTGCTTGGGAGTCAGGGAGAGGTCTAGCAGGCGGAGTCCCTGGGCTGGCCTGAATCTGCTCTTCCCTGCATCAAGTTGCCTGGTCCCCATGGGCCTTCCCTGAGATTCCCTTCATTTCCTACCTACATCTGCCTGTGTCTGAGGAAGCAAAGACATCCTTAGAGGGGAGCAGAGACCAGCAGGTCCTGGTATCTGCAACATCCATTCTGACACTCTCATCTAGCCTTGGGTGGGTGTCACTGAGTGTGATTGAAAGTCTTTTTGAATTTGGTGTCTTTGTCATTGTGATTTGAATTTTCTAGATGTCTGAACATTATTGGGTCCCACAAAGTAATATATCTAATGAAACATCGACTGGAAAAACCTTTCAACGCACTATTTCTGCTCAGGTGAGTGTTAGTTCACCCTCATGGGGGGAAGAGACTATCCCTTGTTTTCTGCCCTTTTTGGTTTTGTTTGTTTTTTAATGTTATTTTATTTTGTTTTTTCTAATTACATGAAGATATTTTTTAACATTCATCTTTTTCTACACATAAATTCACACTTTTCTATCTTCTCCACTCTTCCCACGACAGCCTATAATCTGATACAGGTTATAAAAGTATAGTTGAACATATTTCCATAATAATTATGTTGTAAAAGAAGTTTAAAAAAATGAACATAGTCTACTTGGCTCTGCATTCAGATTCCATTTGTTCTCTGGATGTGGATGGCCTTGTCCCAGAGCAAGTCTGTGAGGATAGTCCTTGATCACTAAACTGCTGAGAGGAGCTGCGTGTTGCTGTTACTGTGACTCTGTACAGTGTTCTTCTGGTTCTGTTCCCTTTACTCCCCACTCTCGGAGATGACGGGAGGGATTAAACATGAGGGTCCTGGCTTGTGAGCTAGAAGGGACCACCCCTTCATAACTAAGAGTTCCCTGTTGCCTTTAGGATAACGTACATCTCTGGAGTCTGCTCGGAGAGCCCCAGAGGACAGCTGCAGCCTACTTTTCCAGCCTTTATTTCATGTTCTTCCATCTCCCTCTTTCCATCCACACAGCGGCACATGCCTGTGTCCTTCCTTCGAGGTTCCCCCATTCCATAATGCCCTCTCGGGTCCATGTAATAGAAAGTGATTTTTCCCCTCCTTATTTTCTCAGAGCACTTTTCTTGGTTCCCTCTTTTGCCTCTTTTGTAACATGCCATGTTTCATATTCATTTGTATCCCAGTCATTCATTCCCCTCCACCCCACCCATCCACCAGGAGCAAACTGGAGGCCTGGCAGGTTGGCAGGGATCTGGAAGAGGGTACTAGGCTCTCCCAGTTTGAGGGGTTCTTTGCTTGGGGGAGACTGCTCATTGTAACCCGTCTGAAGTGGAAATAATACCCAGTGATTCCCTCTAAGAAGTATTTTAACTGGACCAGTAGTGCTTGCAAACCCTTCTCTTGTTTGGTTGTTAATTCATTCTTCTTATATTTAAATTCTCTTTTAGGACACTTTAGCTTATGCCACAGCTTTGCTGAATGAGAAGGATCAGTCTGGAAGCAGTAATGGGTCAGAGAGCAGCCCTGCTAATGAGAATGGAGACAGACACCTCCAGCAGGTAGAAACGGACCTCAGGAAGCCACCCTTGGGGGAAGGCCGGGGGGAAAGGGGGGGAGATGCCAAGGACATTTGCTGATCCAGCAAAGGAGAGTGGTGAGTCATCTGTGAGCATGTCCTGACATCTGTTGTGGCAATAAGGGCTCTCCTCGGGCTTCCACTGGCATGAAGCTCGAGGAGAGTCACTTCTGACGATGAATGAGTGACTGAATGAATGGTAAAGCATGTCTGAACTGCCTTTGATGGCCAAGCTCTGGGCCTCGGTCATCCTCTAGCATTCAGCCACCCTGCAGAGTAAATGGGATGGAGATGATATCCCCATTTTACAGACTAGAAAGCAGAGACTCGATGAAACTGTTTTGTCTCAGCATTGCACAACTAGGTTTGATGAAGCCCCATTGGCCTGGATCAAGGGCTGGTCTGTATCTTAGCAATAACAGGCACTGATCCCCCTCATTGTGAGGATTAGTCAGAGCCCTTCACCCCCACCCCAGACGCAGTTCCCACCCGCCCCGCCCCCCCCGCCCCCCCCCCGAGAAGGCAGCCCCAGAGAGACCCTACTCACAGTGTGGCTGAGCTGGCACAGACCCTGCCAGAAGTGCTTTCTCAGATGGCTCATAGATGTGTGATCATTTCCTTTCTCCCCAAGGGCTCTGAGTCTCCCATGATGATTGGTGAGTCAAGAAGTGACCTGGATGATGTGGACCCTTAGAGGAAATTTCCAAATTTACCACTGAGTCAGATCCAGACCTCCTCCTTGATGCTTGGCACCTTTTTGAAACCAGAATCTCATCTTTTTACAAAGCCTGAAAGTTGAACTTAGAAAAACCTGAAGTGATTTTGGAGGATGGTGCGCTCTTCACAAAAAGTCCTCTTCAGCCAAGAGGAGGAAGACGGGGACCTGCGTCCCAACTGGGGAGACCCCAGAGCCAGATTCGGCCGCACCAAGGGCAGCCGGCCCGATGCAGAGAACAGTTTTTGTCAAGGTTTTATCAAATAAAGCTCATGGTCGAAGTTTTTATTATTTGAACCATAAATGAGTGAATGTAGACTTGTGGCTTTTCTGTGATGCTGCCAGAGGAATGGCTATGGCCTAGCTTTTATCCCGAAGAAGAGAACCAGGCAGCCTTGAGGGAGGGGGCAGACGCTTGGTCTTGTTGGTGATCCTGAGCAGAAATATTTGGAAGGACGGACACACGTGATGCGGATGCGCTCTGGCATTGTAAAGTAGTAGAGTCCCGTTGACACAGAGCCTGGCTATTGAATATGTCTCCGCAGTCTTTGTACAGATTTTCCAAGGGCTCCGGGGTCAGCGCGGGTCCTGGTCAAGTGCTGCCTGGATCCAGTGTAGGAGTCGCTCGGCTCTTTATGGTAATTTTTTAAAATCATTAAGATTGTAAAGAGCAATAAAAAAGACCCCATTCTCCAATGTATCCAAGGCTGGGCACTGAGAAAGAAAGACAAGCTGAGTTGTTTAAAAAAAAACCACCCCAAAAAGCACTTTAAGATTCCATTTTATTGACCCATCCAATTATCTTTTTTAACACGGAGACATATTGAATAAACTGTAGTTTCAATCAAGTGATCTGCAATCATTGGCTTTGTCTTCAAAATCACTGAGAGTTGACATCAGTTGTATACAATGAGGGGGGACAACCACTGATGTGGGGGTTTGTAGCAGTTTAACTCTAAGGAAAAAAAGACTGATTTTTTTTTTTGTTCGCTTTTCATACGAGCAGACAGACCAGTTAGAAACACAGCAACCAGGGCGAGCTGTTCGCCGTTCACTGGAAGGTGCTTGGTTCATGCTGAAGGCCATCCAGATGATGACACCCCTCTCCTGTCTTGTCCACCTTCGAGCCCCTGTGTTTTCCTGTCCTCTTGTTCCTTGATTTACACATCCTGCCTTACTGCAGACCCCACCAGGCACCCTGCTAGGAGAACCTGGGCAGATCCCCAGGGGGGTGGGGGGGCAGCAACACCAGTCATCTCCCCACAGGGCCAGTGTGGTTGTGTCACCCCTCAGGTGACGGCGCCAGTGGGGAGGACGCTGCCACTCTCTCACAGAAATGGCCCCATAGGAGAGAAAGCCTCTTCCTCAGAATCCTGGAGTGAAGGAAGCCGGCAGGGGCCTTTAGTTCTGTTTAGGGATGTTTAGAACTAAATTTTGAATAAAGGCGTAAATGATCTTCCTTCTCACCCAGCCCTCTCCTCCAAGCCCGGGGTACCCCGGTCACCCCACCCCCCCATTGCTTCTTGTTGCTCTGGCAATGTGTGCTGGGATGGCCAGCCCCGCTTTCTCAGGAGTGAGGGTCACTGTCGCTGCTCCCATTATTTCCTATGGAAACAACGCCTTCCTCCCGCAGCCCACAGGCTGCCTTCACCGTCCCCCAAGATGGGCTGCGGCGCCACCACTCGGCTACCATGGTCGACTGGGACGAGTAGAGACTCGATTTTTGGCGGCTGTAGCCGCAAAACCTGCTGATGACTTTTTTTAAGTTAAGAGGAGCTGTGACCGGCTTAGGCTCAAGGAGTTGTCATTTCTACTGCCAATTTTGTGGATGAAAACGTTTTTATAATCTTTCAAAGAGATCTGCCCTCAAGCAGGAATTGCACAACTCACTCTGCTGCGGATTCAAGAGGCGCTTCAAGACAGAGCTTCCAGGACACCTCAAGCTGTATGCTGGACCCCCCCCCCCCGCACCTGCAGCGTCCTCCACCGCTACCTCGAGAGTCCAGCAGGGAGGTGGGGAGGGAGGGTCTGCCAGCCGAGGATCTGGATCCACTGTGGCTTTTAAGACTGGCAGAGTTCTCATGGCTTCTTGGAGCAAAAATAAAAGTTTTTCAAAAAAGAGTGGCTGATGTTTCTGTATTCTTAAAGGGAGATGAGCTTGGGCATCCTGGTCGGGGTCCTCTCTCCTGCTTGTGAACTTCCAACAGTTCCATCGCTCACAGCAAAGTGTAGAGCGGCAGGAGAAGCTGAGGCTGGACAAGTGGGGTAGAGCCCGCCGCCTCTGTTCTGGTGAAACCACTGGGTGCCCTCCTCAGAATCCTGTTTGAAACGAGTGGAGGCGGACCTGAGGGATGCAAAGGAAGCCGGTTCAGGCACCAGGAAGAATTGTGGCCCCTCTGTTCTGAACCCTTGTGTTGCACGGGGGGGGGGGGGGGGGGGGGGGGTCGGTGGCTGATGCCCATCCAAGCGTGGATTAAAATCTTTCTGAACCAGCATTTCCCCAACTCAATCCTTCCCTTAGTTCTTCCCTCCCCCTTGGAACTTCTTTCTTCCCTTTGCCTCTTGTTCACCAGCCCCAGCTGGGACGGTGATCCGTATAAACTCTACCCTCCAGGACCTGAGCTAAGCCCCCTCCCCTCCCTGCTCAGGCCACATCAGCATCCTCCCTCCTGAACTATAGCTCTTGGGTGGCTGCATCATTTATGAAACACCCCACAAAGCTTTGGGGAAACATCTAGAGAAGTCTCAGCCACACCCAGATGGAAAGGTCCAGCCGACCTTGGGGCAGCATCCGAGCAGATGGTCGAGTCCTTTAAGTATGAGGACCATGAATACTAAGGACAGGCATGGGGCCTGGACCTGCAGCTTCATTAATGCGGGGTGACCTGGGACTGTTCAGCAAATATGTAGGAAGTACTATGTGTGGGTGCTGACAGAAGGGAAAAATAAACAATCCCTGCCCTCAAAAAGCTCCCATTTGATGGGATCAGAAAAGGCCTGCGTTGGTTTGAAAGGAGCTGAGGGTCTGCAAAGCAGAAGGGTGACCAGGGTGAGTCATTAAACTTGAATTTCTCATCTGAAATTGGGGAAATGGGGGAGGGGTAGTCAAGTATACACATGTCATTGTTCATAAATCTCTTGAATAGTGTGAATATTCTCTTATTTTAGAGATGAGAAAAAGGAGGCCAGGAGAGAGGAATTCACTAAAAGCAATTCTCCAAACAAGATGACGGGAGGCCTTCCAATATTGGGACATCCCTACCATCCTTTGCATGCGTTTTATACTTGCGTGATCTCTTCCGAGCCTCATGGCATCCCTGGGAGGCACTGCAGGTTTGCGTCTGAGACCCCGAACAGGCCGTGATCACAGAATCAGAATTCCACCCAGATCCTCCAGTTCCCACGGATCCAATTGCACAGATGATCCCCAGGCAAGAAACCAGCCCCTATCTTCTGCATCACCAACTGTCTTTCCAACATCTTGAATTAGGCTTCTTGATTTCCAACACAGTTCATCTTTCTCCCCAACAGCATTCCTGTTGTCCCATCATCTTCCAATAAGCCTGCGGTCATCCCTGGCTCCTTCCTCCCCCATAGAGCCTGTCATCCAATCTTGTCACCCATCCTCAGCCTGGACCGACTCAACCCCTCAGCAGGGAGCTTCTGCTTGGTCTTCCTTTCTCAAGTGTCAACCCCACGAGCTGAGCAGAGCTCTTGGCATGCCTCGGAAGCTCTTCTGCCTCCAAGATCAATTATCAGCTCCTCTGCTGACCTTTGAGGCTCATTAATAACCTGACCCCTTCCTACTTTGAAGTCTCGCTCTCACCTCCACATGCGCAATGGTCTAATTAGTGTTCCTAAAGCTGCCACGCCGCTTCCTGTCCCCACATGTTGGCTGTGGCTGAGTCCAAAGCTCTGCCCCCAGTTTCAAACTGGCTTCCTTTAAAACTCAGCTGACATCTCCGAGTGCCGCTCCCTCTCTGCCATATCTCTTTTATGTGTTGGCTCCTCTCCTTGAATATAAACTTGAGGTCAGGGAATGGCTTCTGTCCTTTTTTGGAACCTTGGGCAGGACTTAACACAGTACTTGGAATGCAGTATCTTTTGAATGAGGATAATGTAAATTTTCACAAGAAACTAGCCATTAATTTGAATTAATGGAATCCTAAAATACCAATGCTGGGAGACTGCAAATAAAGGTCATCTGCTCTCATACCCTCCTCCTTATTTAAGAAGGAAACTTAAACCCATTTTATCCTTAGGACAATCCTGAGAGGTAGGTGATATTCCCATTTTAGGAATAAGGTTATCAAAGCAGACTGTCTTCCATGCTCGCTCAACTTGACACGGGTCGTATTTCACCTCCTCCATCTTAGATCCTCCTTTTCCCATCTAAGCCTTGCTTCTCTATCCTTTCTAAGCCCTTCATTCTCCCCACCATGAAGTTGGAGATGTGGAAGCAATGACTCCTCAATGCCATACATCTATGGGAGGAACTAGGGCCTCTTGGCTTTCAGTCCATTACTCTTTGTGTGTTTGTTTTAGGTCTTTGCAAGGCAGATGGGGTTAAGTGACTTGCCCAAGGCCACACAGCTAGGTCATTATTAAGTGTCTGAGACCGGATTTGAACCCAGGTATTCCTGTCAGTCCATTACTCTTATTACATTGTGGTGTTTCTGACTAGATAATTAATCACCAGGGCCCAGCCAACTGGTCTGAAACTTGAAGGCTTTACCCAGTGTTTCCTAATCATGATAATCCCCAAACTTCCCTCAGTCCAGTGGAGTCATTTTTTTTCAGTGCTTAAATCTTCTCAAAAACCTACTCAATCCTTCCCTAGCACCTTACCTTTTCCAAAGGAAGTCCAACCAATCATGTAAAAACCTGTTGTATGAATGGGGGGGGCGGAATTAAGTCATTTAGGATCTAAAGAGTTAAATGATGCTAGGACAGTGGGAAAATCAAAGCAACAATGTGATTGTGTATAATAGGACCCTTGGATTAAGAAAATTTGGTCCCTGTGACTAGAAGACAGGTTTTATGAACTGGCAGTCCAGTTGAAGTATCTATTAAAGCTCAGGCTACAGGACACAAACACAACGGGTATGTTGGGTGAGACCCCAATATCCAGCTAGGCCTACCTAAACCTGAAAATAAATGCCCTCCATCTACCCCCAGCAAGTGCTCATCCAGTTGATATTTGAAGACGTCCACTGAAGGATTACTCCGTTTCCTGAGGCAGCCCAAGCCACCTTCCATTAGCTCTAATGGAAAATCACAATGTGCAAAGGTCAGTAATACATCGATGACTTGAAATGGTTTGATACAAAACACTAGATAAGTAAGACTTTGGTAGACAAAGGCATGTGAACTAAACCTTGAGGAATCCTACAGGATTCTAAAAGAAGAAAGGGGACTGCATACCATTCTTGGGGAATAGAGGCTGTACAAAACCTTCAAGGAAAGGGGAAGGATTCAACCCCTCCAACTCCATGTTGTTGGGGAGAATGAAGGGCTTTAAAAGGATAGAGAAGTGAGGCTTAAATGGGAAAAGAAGGATCTAAGATGGAGGAGGTGAAATAGGACCCTTATGTCAAGATGATGGAGATTGGAAGACTGTCTGCCTTGACATCATCATCCCTAAAATGGGGATAATATCACCTACTTGTCAGGGTTGTGCTAAGGATAAAATGAGAGGATATTCATAAAACACATTGCAAACCTTAAAATGTTGGCTATCAAAAAACAAATTTGAGAAGACAGCTAGGTGGCACAGTGGATAGAGCACCGGCCCTGGAGTCAGGAGGACCTGAGTTCAAATCCAGCCTCAGACATTTCATAATGACCTGTGTGACCTTGGGAAAGTCACTTAACCCCCACTGCCTTGCAAAAACCAAAAAAAACAACAAATTTGAGACCCTTCTCAAAGGGGAAGGAGTTGGATACTCTGAAGAACTGAAAAGTTGCTTAACCCCAAATGGATTTTTTTTTAGGTTTTTGCAAGGCAATGGGGTTAAGTGGCTTGCCCAAGGCCACACAGCTAGGTAATCATTATCAAGTGTCTGAAGTCACATTTGAACTCGGGTCCTCCTGACTCCAGGGCCAGTGCTTTATCCAACTGGTCCACCTAGCTGCCCCCTGCCAATGGATTTAAAAGAACCACATTTATTGAGTGAGAGATCATCTACTAAAGGCAGAGGAAAAAGAGAGAAAGAACAGCTGGTACTTCAGTAAATGTTAGCACAATTAGCAATATTCAGTAACTTCTTAAATCATACTCCCTTCTACATTCTAATGATACTGATGTTCCTCAAACGAGACGTGCCTAGAATTTACGTTCTCATCTTCACTTCCCGACGTTCCTGGCCCTCTTCAAGATTTGCTTAAAATCTCATCTCCTGCAAGATACCTATCTTCAGTTCTATAGCTTTCCCTCTAAGATACATATTCTCTCTCTCTCTGTCTCTCTCTCTCTCTGTCTCTATCTCTTGTGTGTGTGTGTGTGTGTCTCTCTCTCTGTCTCTCTCTGCGTATTATTTGTATATGTGTATATTTATATACATATATAAATATTATATGTATAAACTTTATTAGATGCTTACCATACACAAAACACTAAGATAAGCTCAGGAGATAAACAGAAAAGCCAGTCCCCACCTCTCCAGGAACTGTCATTCTAATAGGAAGGTTTCAGGGTTAAGTCATATAGAAAGTTCCCACATTTCTTGGGGTATAGCAGCAAAGCAGATGGCCATGCCTCTTCTTTAACATCATCCCCACTGATGACATCGCATCAGATTCTGATGTTGACCCCTTTCCTTTCTGGGTCATTAGTGGTTGTGACTGTAGCCCCTGCAGGACCTGTGGCCAGGCTGCGCCTCCTCAGGGCTGACTTCCCAGAGTGAAAGCTGGGGACCCTGTGGAGGCCGAGTCGCTATTCCCAAGGCTCTTGAGTGGAGGGTCCTGGACTGTCGTCAAGGTGGTGGTGAGGGATGGTTTGACTTCACTGGTCGATGCCACCCCCTGCCTGGTGTCTTAACTATCAGGGCTTGAGGGCAGGGATAATTATTTGCTGTTCTTTATATACAAAATGTCTAGTAAATGAGATGATTAATAATGTTAGTTGATGTAATTTATAATTATGTTAAGTCAACTAATATTATTAATGATGACTGTTTTCAGGTCTCATCAGAATATAAAACAGTTTTGCAAGACAGCTTAGAAAGCATTTTTGTCCCATCTCAGCATTTTTAAAACCAACAAATTGCTCTCTCTCACCTTTACTTTCCTTTTCTCCTTCTACTGGCCTACTTCCCTGTTGCCTACAAAACCCTTCCTTCATCCTTCCCTCCAACTTTTGCCCCAGGCTTAGACTCCTTGCAAAGGCTGTCTGCAAGAGGGACCTCCATTTGCTTTCCTCTCATTCTTTTTAACTCTTTAATCTGGCTTCTAACGACAGCATTCAACTAAAACTATACTTTCCAAAATTACCAATAATCCCATGGTCCATTCCCAACCCTTGTTAACGCTCTCGACCACCTTTTTCTGTTTGTTACTCTTGTCCAACATGTGCTTGTCCTATATCCTTGGCGGGGAAAGTCTGATTTCTTATTATTAAAAGTAGGGAATGGGAGGCAGCTTGGTGCCACAGTGGAGTCAGGAAAGCCTGAGTTCAAATCCAACTTTCCCCATGTAGAAGACACACCTTAATTTCGGCATCCAAAATTTGAAAAAAGATGTATTACATAAAGTTATTGAACTCAAGTTTTATTCATCATGAAATTCAAGGACTTCTGCTCCTAGCTTTCAGGTATCTTTGGGCAAGTCTGGTGCATGGACACATGCTTGGTACATTCCAGTTCATGAACCTGCAGCACCCATGGTGTTCTCCTTGGGAAGCAGTCACTTCTTTTCCCATCACAATTCTTCTGGCCTCCAGAAAACCATCTTGGTGGACACAGGCATTCCACCTGCCCTTTGCTCTCCACTCCAGCTCTTCACTTCCCTCTCTAACTCAGGCCGCTTGGCTGTCTTATGGCCTTCTTCAGTCATGGTGTTTTCAGTCGGATCTTCTTCCAGTAGCAAGTCTTGGATTGTTTTCTCAGTAGGAGGAGGACCAGACCAAATTTCAGCGGCACGATTGCCATTCATTTTGGCAAACTGGATCCCTTTGAACTTGAATTCCACACTGGACGAAAATCTTTTCTGAGCCATTTCTGGGCAGAATGTGTCAAAACAGAACCTAATATACTGGTAACCTAATATACTAGTAACGCAAAACAATGAGCGCAAAGGCAAGAGCAAAAAAGTGGGAAATGCAAGTATAAAAACCTACAACCACAGAATAAAGATGCTTCCAGTTTTTAGACCCCAAATTTTTTGGAAAAGGGTACATCTTATATATGGGGAAACATGGTAATACTTAGCTATGTGACCTTGGGCAAGTCACTTAACCTCATTGCCTTGCTAAATAAATTAGAGAAATATGTGTATCCTTTGTTTAATCCAGGAAGAAGATAACTGTTTCTTTCTTTTTTTTTTTAAGGTTTTTGTAAGGCAAATGGGGTTAAGTGGCTTGCCCAAGGCCACACAGCTAGGTAATTATTAAGTGTCTGAGCTCGGATTTGAACCCAGGTCCTCCTGACTCCAGGGCTGGTGCTTTATCTGCTGCGCCACCTAACCACCCCCAACTATGTTTCTTTCTTAAGACAAGATAAGAGTATAATATAAATTAGACAATATAATAATATGCAATTGTATAATCTAATAAACTGACTTCCCAAAGATTTTTAATGTATAAATACACCCTTCTCCCTTTAGTGGTGCCTATAAAATGGCTACCACCTATAATTTTTGGTAAATCTGAGAGAATAAACTTCATGTCTAAATTTCTATTGTTTTATTTTAGCCCTCGATAATTAAAATTGTATACTTTCTTCCCTGTAAGTTTTCAGGGCACCACTTGCACCTGGGTCTCTTACCTCTCAGACCAACCCTTATCAATCATCTTTGCTGGAAGGGTCTCCTATGGCTTTGTCCCAGACCTTCTCTTTTCTGCTTCTTCACTTGGTAATTATATTAAAAGACTTTGTAAAGTTTTCAACTATTAAAACTTAAAACTCCACTAAGACAACCAAGACTTGCCCTTCATCCTACCCCTCTGCTTTGGACCTGGCTAGGTCTCATTTCTGGGATGGATGTTCTCATTTTCCTACCTCTTTCATCTTCTGAGTTTTCCTCCTGCGGGAAGTCTGTCCTGATTTCTAGTGCTTTCTCCATTCTCCTCATATCATCACATATACATTTCTCTGTCCACATGACATGTCCAACTCCCTTAGTATAATCTTAGCTCTCTAAGGGGAGAGCTTCTGGTGTTTCCCCCCTCTTTGGATCACCAATATTCAGCACAGACTTTGGTACACAAAAGATTTAATAAAGGTATTGCTTAAAATAGGATTTGAAGCCAAGTCTTCCTAACTAAGCACACTAGAAATTCTGGACAAATGAGAACAAATCGATTGTTCATCCATTCACTCTAACATCTCATAGTATGTTGCAAAGTGCATAATTTGTGAACCCCAAAGTATCCTGAACAGAGTATGAGTCCTTGGGGGCAGGAATGATCATTTTTATTAGAAATTGCACCATTTTAATTTATATCCCTAGCATAAAGCATTTAAATGCTGAATGGGTTGGTGCTTGGATCAGAACTTTGAATTATTCCTTGACAGCCCCTCTCAACACCCCCTCCCACTTCTCCCCAGATGCTTGGTGGACATCATCCACAGACTGTCATAGTAAAAGTTTTTATTTCACTCTTAAAAGTCAGTCTATAATAAAAGGCTACAAAATCCAGAATAAATACCTTCAAAGTACAAAAATCAATGCTAAACCTAGAAATGTTTAATCTTTATGTAAAAAAAAAAATAACAAAATAAAACAAAGCAGTGCCCTCAGCAAAGCCCTGACTAGAGTTGTTTCTGGAAGTTTCACTGGAAGAGAGGGAGCTGAGGATCAAGTCACTGTTTGGGAGTCAGGGATGGCAACTACAGCAGTGAATGATGATGGCCTCGGAACAAAGCCAGCCTAGGTGAGTGAGGAAGGAACTGGGTGCGTCAACTATGAGAGACTTAGGAAGAGCTGTCATTTTTAGACGGAAAATGTTAAAGAAATCTTTCCAAACCAGCCATAGTCAAGTAACCAATTTCCTTGTTGGATTCTAGAATTCTTGATGAAGCACTTGCCCAAGATGGGTCAGTTCAGTCAGAATGGAGTAAGGCCACCTTCTTGGGGCTAACACCATCCAGGGTCCAGGAAAGTGGTTTGTTGTGATTTCGCAGCCTCTCTTGGAGCGGAATGAGGGAGGGCTGGCCAGGTAGGTTCCTGGGAATCCAGTCCCTACATTCTCATTATTTATGCACTCAAGAATGATGGTTTAAAAAATTAGATGACAGGGAGATACAGCCTCAGCTGTGGATAGGACTGTTCTGTCCAGCCACCATCTTCCTTTTGTTGTTGTATAGGAGTCTTCTTGGAGAAACCCCACCACCACCACCACCACCAAGTAGCCCCAGTCAGGAAAGACTGGTCTCCCATAGCAGAGACCTAGAGAACCTTCGCTACCTTCAGAGAAAGACTATTTTACCTTCTTTATGTCCTGGACCCTGAACCCTTCTACCTTTCCCACCATCCCACCCCAGACTCTCTCCTCCATCTTCCACTCAGTTGCCCAAGATCTGAAAGCACAGACCTGACTAATTCAGCTTCCTCCCTCCCTTTCCAATCTCATGCCTCACTTACCTATCTTCTACCTAATCTGTGGTCCAGAGACCCTGGCCTCCTTGTTTCTGAGATACTGAACTTTCAATCCAGCTATGTCGCTGGCTGTCCACCACGCTGGAAACTCCATCTTCTGCAAGAAGCCCCTTCCAGCCTCCCTCAATGCGAGACCCTTCCTCTGGTGATCATCTCCAGTCTAAGGTGCCTAGAGCTTGTCTGCACATAACTCGTTCCCCTGCTGTCTTCCCATTTGACTGAACTCCTTGAACACGGAAACTATTTTTTTTTCTTCATCTGGCCACCATGGACACCTAGCTCTTAACAAATGTTTTTGGACTAACTTTCCAGGATTATGATTTTAAATGAATAACAATACACAGGATTACAAAGGAAGCCAAATGTTAGTAAAATTAAAATGCAAACTTTTTTCCTATCCAAAATCAAAAAATTGCCTGAAATCTCTCCATGTTACACCCCTCTGCTTCAGACTAGCCTAAATCTTCATGGGCAGGGGCCTCAGGGGCCACCTACTTCTAGTCCAATATCCTTTTAGGAGAAGTGTCTGAGTCCCAGAGACAGGAAAGAATTTTCTGGAAGTCCCCCAGGTAGTGAGTTGCGGAAATGAAATTTGAACCCAGGTCCTTGGTTCCCTTGCCCATGCTCTTTTCACTCTGGTTTACTGTCATCCACAAAGGGGTTGTGGTGGAAAAAAAGGGAGAACCCTCCAGAACTGAGTTTCCTGGGCCCAAGAAGATGGTGGCTTCTAGTAATAATAGTAAGTACTTGGCTTCTCTCTGGATGGTGGACAGGGCCTGCAAAATCTGGACTTGGCCTCAGCCTGGCCATCATCTGGATATGAAAAAGCAAGGAGACGCTTGTTCATTCTGGTGGCTGGATTGTAAATACAACTTCAGTTGAGGTGAGGAAGAATTTTAGGTGGGCAGAGGGTCTCAGAGAAGCAACCTGGCTCTGGAGGCCAAAGTGGAGAGCTGGTGCTGAGTTCAGGGAGGGAAACTAGGTGGCAGTCACTGGGGGGACTGTGTTGCTTCCCTCCCAGACTCCCCTGCATGGGGGTCTCCCACTCCTGTTGTCTAGTCATGGAATGTCAGAGTTGGAATGGAGCTCCTCTGCTTCAAGAGATCAACCCTCCTGTTTCACAGGCCAAAAGAAGGCATTTTGTGTTCCAGCATTCCTATCCTAAGCTTCCATCCCTACCCCAGTTCTGACATTCCCCTCCCACTCTGACCTTCCCTGTTCCAGGTTCCTTCCCAACCCCAACATTCGCTGGTCTAGGTTCCTTCCCAGTTCTGACTCTGATTCCTAGGTGAGTTTCTGCTATCTCCCCTTTGTTTGCCCCCTTTACAGTCTATTACTTCTCCTTTTGATTCATGTCCTGGTTCTGGGAGGAAGAGGTCTATGGTCACTGAAGCTGGTCCTTGTGAGGGGTTTCATTAGTCCCCACTACCTCGGAGAGATTTCCATTGTAAGAGGAGGACAGCACACAAGCAAATGAATGGGACTAAATAATAAGGGGAAAGGAGCGGGGGGGGGGGGGGGGGGGAGAACAAGGGGCAGGCACCAGGGTTCCTTCCAGCACCCCTGGAATCCTAGAACCCAGGGCTTCCCACAAGGCTGCCAGCTCATCATAGGAGCCCTGGCAGGGTGGATGTTCCTCCTTTGAGAAGAAAGAGTCTTCTCATAAAGTCCAGTTCCAGAAGGCCAGAGGCCAGAGTCCAAGCCCGGCTGAGCCCCATCTAGCACCAAGGCACTGCTCAGAGAGGGCAGAGGGATCCAGAAGAGGAAAAGGCTGGTGCCCAGAGGGTCTCAGGGCCATCAGGGGGCCGAGGCCCAGCACCCAGAACACAAGAGAACCTTCTTCCCTCCCTCTCGGCCACAAATCTGGCCAGGAGGCTGTCACTGGAGATTCTGTTGTTCCTGCATCAGTCTGTTCCTGCAGCAGATGGCCATGGCAGCCGCCGGGCGGCCTCGGCTGCCAGCGTGGCTCTGAACCACGCAGGTGTTGTCCACGGGGTAGGCACCCAGGGGGCTGGGGCCAGGGGAGTAGGCGCTGCAGCCAGTCAGCGTCCAGCCCTCTTCACAGGCCACCGTCACCTGTAGGGAAGAGCAGGGAGCACTGTAGGAAAGGTGGGATGGTGTCCATCATCCCTGGGCCACGTTACACCTAGCCAGGGAGTCACCGCATTCTGAAGGCAGTAATAGAGGGGGATGGGGGAGAGGGAAAGGAGGAGAGGAGGAAAGGGGACAAGGGAGGAAAGAAAGGAAGGAGAGAGGGGGCCAGGGAGAAAGAGGGAAAGAGGGAAAGGGAAAGGAAGAGAGACAAGGAGAAAGGGAGGGGAGAGAGGAAAAGGAGGGAAAGAGAAGGAGAGGGGTGAGGGAGGCAAGAGGCAGAGGCAGAGAAAGAGAAAGAGAGAAAGACAGATGAGGGAGAGAAAGAGAAGGGGGAAAGAAAAAGCAAGGGGAGAGGAAGAAAAAGGGGGAGGGAGAGGTAGGAAGGAGGAAGGAAGAGGGGAAGAGACGGAAGGAAGGACAGAGGGAGGGGGCAGAAAGGAGGGGAGTGGGAGAGAGATGCAGAGAAAAGGGAAAAGGGAGAAAGAATGGGAGAATTAGTAGGACAGCGGAGGATGAAAAATGATAAAGAAAGGAGAGAAGAAAGGTGGAATAGAGAAGGATGACACAAGATAAGGGAAAGAAGGGAGCGAGAGAAACATGAGAAGGGAAGAAAAAGGAAATGACAAATAGAAAAAACCAGAAAGAATAAAAGGAGAGATCCTATAAAAGGAGAGGCAACTAAAGAAAATCCATTCAAAATGGCTACAGCGGGGCAGCTAGGTGGCGCAGTGGAAAGAGCCCCGGCACTGGAGTCAGGAGGACCTGAGTTCAAATCCTGTCTCAGACACTTGGCAAGCCACTTAATCCCATTGCCTTGCAAAAAAATTTGAAAAAAAATAGCTACAGTATACAGAAAATATTGGGGAGCCACCTCCCAAGACACATATATAGAAATTCTATGAATACAACCAAAAACATTTTCTAAGAATAAAAGATTTAAATAATTGGGCTGGGACAGTATATTTCCTTTATAGATTTAGTGCCATCAAACTATCAAAGAAATATTGTAGAGCTAGAAAGATAACAAAATTCATGTGAAGGAAGGGCCCTAGCCATTAAACTAACTACAAAATAGTGTGTCATACAGGTAAGGAAAAACCCCTCCTACACTTTGATAAATGGAACAGATAAGATAAAGGGAAGAAAGAAGGTGATTGAATATAAGATTTGATATATGCTAAGACATTTAAAAGAGAAGAATTCTCTACTGATATCAGTTGGTCTAAATCTAGTTTCTTTTTTTAGTTTTTTTTTTTTGCAAGGCAATGGGGTTAAGTGGCTTGCCCAAGGTCACACAGCTAGGTAATTGTTAAGTGTCTGAGACCGGATTTGAGCCCAGGTACTCCTGACTCCAAGACCAGTGCTTTATCCACTATGCCACCTAGCTGCCCCCAAACCTAGTTTCTACAAAACTTCTATCATTTTCTCTGTAGCTTTTATCAGAGTCCTTGTCCTCATCATTGGTCTTTCAGAATTTACCAAATTCTAAGGTCATACCATAAGCAAATTATAGGAAAAAGGAAGAATATTTATTGCATGGCTATGAAGATGGGAAGATTCTCAGGGGAAAAATTAAAAATAATTATAAAGGGGGCAGCTAGGTAGCACAGTGGAAAGAGCCCCAGCCCTGGAGTCAGGAGGACCTGGGTTCAAATCTGATCTCAGACAATTATTACCTAGCTGTGTGCCCCTAACCCCATTTGCCTTGCAAACACTAAAAAATATATATAAATGTAATGGAAAATTTTGATTACATAAAATTAAAGTTTTAAAAACAAAGTTTTTAATCAGAGTTAGAAGATAAAAACTAAGAAAATTCAGTTTGATATTTAAGATATACAAGGAAAAAGATACAAATATATAAGAATAAAGGTCATTCCCCATAGAGATAAATGGTCAAAGGATTATTTAAAAAGCAGTTCAAGAAAAATTGTAAGTTCTATATAAAAATGTTCCAGATCAGGGGCGGCTAGGTGGCGCAGTGGATAGAGCACTGGCCCTGGAGTCAGGAGGACCTGAGTTCAAATTCGGCCTCAGACCCTTAATAATGACCTAGCTGTGTGGCCTTGGGCAAGTCACTACTTTAACCCCATTTGCCTTGCAAAAACCTAAAAAAAAAAAAGAAATGTTCCAGATCATCAACAATAGGATAAATGTTGGTTAAAGTTACTCTGAAGTTCTTACCCCCATTCTCCAGCAGATTAAAAAAGATGGCAGGAGGGACTGCAGAAGGACAAGTGTGATAAAGACCAATAGATGACACTGTGGATTTGTTCTGGAAAGCACTTTGGAATCCTACCTTAAAAAATCATGTTTCTTGACTCAGCAATAAAAGGGCTACTAGAGCATATTCAAAGAATCGAAGACATAGGGAAGGGACAGCATCAAAGAACCGGAAACAAATTTTGGCGTGTGTGTGTAATGGAATATGATTACTCTGTAAGGAAATTATGAAAGGAAGAGTCTCAGGGGAAATGGCAAAGATGGATGCAGAGGGAAACAAGTGGGTAACATCAGAAAGAAAGCAATTGTGAAAGACAACTCTGATTTTCTTTGACTATCAACATGTTAAGTTCATAATGAAGTTTTTTAGCAAAACATTGTCAGAAGAGAAGAACCCAGGCTGAAGGATGAAGTTGAGGCAAGGGAAGAAGCAGCAAGAAGGCAGCTAGAAAGGGAGAGGAGAACAAGGGAAGAAAGGATGGATGATGAAGGAATGGGAGAGAGACAGAATCCAGACAATGGGAGCAAGAGGAAGGCAGGAAGAGGAGGAGAATGAAAGAAAAGCACAGAGAAAGGTGGGAAAGAAGAGACAGAGGGTCAGAGGGGAAGGAAGGTAAGGGTGTTTCTGCACCTTTTCCATGGGACCCTCAGGTTCATGCTCCTTCACCCGACATTCCAGATCTGGGGCATGGCAGCAGGAGGCGTGAAGGTTCATCCGGTGCCAGCTCACACACTGGCTGTGACCATGCTGGCTTTTCATGACCGGCTTCACCTGGTCCCCAAACTCCTCCCGTGGTGCATGGGAGGTACAGCCTGCAGGAAGGGAGAGCATGGGCTCAAAGCAGGTGTGATAACTGCACTGCTGGCTTCCTCCCCCTCCAATTCTCCAATCCATTCAACCCTGGCTGATCTTTGTCCTGATAGCTCAAGTCCCAAGGGAAGGAGGAAGAGAATGTGGCATGACCTAGAGGCTTCCCTGCCCTGGCCTCAGTCTCCTCTTCTGTAAAATGAGGAGGTGGGCTAAATCCAACCAAGTATAATAATAACAATAACAATAATAATAATGATGTGTTTCACTTGGTAAAAAAAAAAAGACTGATTTCTTTAGAACAGGCATCTCCCCCTATTCATGACAGACTCGGGAAGATAATGGTCAGGATGCTGGGAGACTGGTCCTGCTCGCGATGCTTAACGTACAGGAAAGAAACCTCCTCCCTTAGGCCAGATAGCCTTGGGAAAGGATGATGGACTTAACAGGGAAGTGGGTTTTGTCTACTTTTGGTTAGGCGCAGTGTTCCCTCCCTTGTAGGATCTGATGTCCCTCGGCTGGGGGTGGTCATTACCAAAACTTCATGTCTACTTTTTTGTCATTTTACTTCAACCCTATATTTTTAAGGTTTACAGTTTTAGGGCTCATAATCCACGGTTCTCAAAATGTAGCAGAGGGGCTGATGGGGTCTCTAAGACACCTAAAAGGGATCTATGAGGTCAAAAACTATTTTTATAATAAAGTAAGACATTTTCAAAGCATTTGTATGAAGCCCAAAACATGTGAGAATTACTCTTTCTCCCAAACCCTCCCAGTTCAGTTCTGACATTCCCATGTTCTAGGACCCCTCCAAGCTGACATTCCCTATCCAGAGTTACTCCTCCTAATGGTCTAAGATTCCATAAACTCTATTTCATTTACTTTTCTCCATGGTCCATGGCTGACCCCCGGCTGCAGAGCTCATACCTGTGACTATGTGGCTCTCCTCTTCACAGCGGGCGCGGACCTCGCCACCACCCTCCCTGTGGTGAGCCGCCTGGATGTGACACTGTGCTCTGGGGAGTACACAGCATCTGGCAATGGCGTGGACCCCCTGTCCTCCAAACGCATTGTAGGCCAGGCATTCTTTCCTGCCATCCTGGACCTGAGAATTAAAAATAATATTCCCAACAACTTCACCAACTGCCTCTAAGCCCCATCATCCTGGGACATCCTGGGACCTCTTTCTTCAGAGATGCTCCTACCAGAAGCTCCTCCTGGGCCATCAGGATGTCGGGGTCATATTGCTTTTTTTTTTGTCGTTGTGTTTTTGTGGGGCAATGGGGTTAAGTGACTTGCCCAAGGTCATACAGCTAGCAAGTATCAAGTGTCTGAGGCTGGATTTGAACTCTGATCCTCCTGGCTGCAGGGCTGGTGCTTTATCCACTATACCACCTAGCTGTCCCCAACTCCCAATTACTTTTTGCTTGTATTTGCTATATTTTAAAAATGGCAATCAGGCTATTGGACTTCATACAACACCCCCCCCACACCCCCATGCACCCCCATTCCATGAATGCTGAGATCCCAAGTGCATGCAGATTCCCCGAAAAACACTCAACATATAAGAGCCCATTTAATCATCCTGAAAGCACATAAATGATATGATTGCAGAATCATAGATTTAGCGATGGATCCCCCCAATTTTGCAAATGGGGAAACAGAGGCACAAAGAGTTTCTAATTGACTTCCCTAGAACAACTCAACTACTAAATGTCTGAGAAAGGACTTGAACCTAGATCCTCAGGAGTCCAAGGTCCATGTGCTACCCACCCCAAGTCACTCCTAAGTATGATATACTCAGACTGAGCATGTACAACCACATAAGGTACCTGTATTGAAAGAATCTTGGCTCTTAAATCAAAAGAACTGGATTCAAATCTCTCCAAAGCTTAAGTTCACTGGAAAATTCACTCCAGTTCCTTGGGCCTCAGTTTCCTCAATTGTACCTTAAAGGGGTTGGACTAGAGCCTCTGAGCTTCCTTTCACCTACCTTGCTCGGACCCTATGATCTGGGCACGGGCACACTCACACAGAAACATTACCTCCATCTGCTCTCCTCTCCTTTTCCCACTTTTGGAAAAACTGGAACAGCTCAACATCTCTTCATTGCCACTGCAGCGAGCCACGGCCACGGCCGTCTGAGTCCGGCCCGAGCTTGGTGACCACACTGTCCGGCAGTACACCTGCTCTTCTGAAAGAGGACACAAGACCCCACCCACCGAGGTTTGGGGGTGAGTGGAGGAGAGAGAGGGAACTGGCCATGGCCTTGGCCATCATTGGGAGGACCCACCCCAGCTTGGTCCAGGAAATGGGCTTTGGTAGGGGACCGCTAAACCCATTTCTCTGACATCTCTATTGCTGCGCACTATTTGAAGTTAGAGGTGGTACAACCTTGGTTGTTTCAAAAGGTCAGTGGCCTGAGCCTGGGAGGCCAAGCTGGTTAGCCAGGTTAGCTGCCCTCCCACCCCACCCCGGAAGCTTGCCTGCTCTGAGACTGGACGGGAGCCCAGCCACCAAATTGGGGGTCAGCAGCCTCTGGTCTTCAGGAAACCAGGCCTCATTGATCACATTCTTCACAGAGAAATGGATCAGTCTCTGTCTCAGTTCTGAGATGGTCAGGCTGGGTTCAGCGTTGAGGAACATGGCGGCAATGCCTAAGACAAAATCGGCGCTAATTGCTTTGGCCCCGTACCATCCTTTCCTCCTCCTCCTCCTCCTCCTCCTCCCCCACTGGAGTTCATCCAGACAACTCAGATAGCTCAGCCTTACAGTCCCGTTAGTCCTGCTTCCCTTTGCACAGGCCTATCTGGGTGGGGGCTTTAGGGGCTCACTGTTGCCCTGAGGAAGGGCATTCAGAGCCAGCCCCAGCCTTTCTGGCCTCTCTAGACACCAGTCCCCCTGGCCCACTTTCCATTTCAGCCCCACAGTCACTACAGGACTTTCCATCTCCAGCCATCCCGCCTTCACCCTGGATATCCTTCTTGTCTAGAATGTTCTCCTTCCTCACCTCCTCCTCTGGGATCCCTTAAGCCCTGATGCTTCCCTTGTTATTGTTCAGTCATTTAGTTGTGTCTCTTTGTGACCCTGTGGACTATATAGTCCATGGGGCTTTCTTGGCAAAAATACTGGAGTGACTCACCATTCCCTTTTCCAGTGGATTAAGGCAAATAGAGCCAAATGACTTACCCAGGGTCATACAACTAGTAAGTGTCTGAGGTCAGATTTGAATTGAGGTCCTTCTGACTCTAAGCCCAGCAGTCTCCCTTGAACCACCCACTTCACACATTTTCTTTGTCTACTTAACTGAGAAATAATAATGTTTTGTCCTTCCTATTCAAAGTCAGGGAGATGATGGCACAGTGACAAGCACGTGAATTGGATTTGAGTGAGGGGAAACAGTACTAAGTCACCAGCCTCACTTTCTCTCCCAGTCATCTGTGTTCAGTGGTCAGATATGAACCAGGACAACTGGAGATGGCCCTGGATGCGAGGCAATCAGGGTAAAGTGACTTGCCCAAGGTCCTACAGCTAGTTAGTGTCAAGTGTCTGAGACTGAATTTGAACTCCCATCCTCCCGAATCCTAGGCCAGTGCTCTATCCACTGTGCCACCCAGCTGCCTAACTGGAGAAATCATCCTGTTTCTCAGTAGGAATGTAATTTTCTTGAGGGAAGAGCAGTTAATAAATATCTACTGAGTTTACCCTCATCTTGTTTGCAAGATTACAAGCTCTTATTATGACCCCTCAGATCAGAGACAGACATATAGTTGGTGTCTAATAAATGTTGGCAGGGTACAATTCTGAGGTGCCCATGGAGACAGGCACTACAGACCTGCAACATGGGCAGCAGCCTGAGATGTTCCACTCTGAGAGGTAAAACAGGTGCTGCAGTCACTGGAGGCCCCGATGATGTCTTCCCCAGGGGCAAAGAGGTCCACACAGCGGCCAAAGTTGGTCCCCAGGACTCCCATGGTGACTGGTTGGTCATGTGAGTTTGTGGCCCCCACGGTGATGACCTAGAGGGAAGAGGGTAACCAGGTTCCAACCAAGGAGAATAGGTCCAAGCTAAAGAGGATCCAATCAACTATCCTGAATCATGGTTCATTTGAAGGGGTGAGGTCTTCCCCCCTCTTCCATTCATCTCCCTTCTCGATTCCTATCACCCATCACCTATCACCCATAAGGCCTCAGCCTGCCTTACCTCAGGCTCAGAAGCTGGTGAGTATAAGCAGGCGTCATCTTTGTAGTTGCCGGCAGCTGCGATCATCACCACCCCTGTGCTCACCATTAGGCGACAGGCCGCATTCAGGGTGTGGCTGAACCCCCCAGCAAAGGGGAGCAGGACTAACAGGGGACTGTAAGGCTGAGCTATCTGAGTTGTCCGGATGAACTCCAGGCCTGTTTGCCACATAGAAAAAACAAAACGCTCCATCAACTTGCCTGGGGACAGTGCTGTTACTTAGTGGGCATCATAAGGCCGGGGATATAGGACTGAAAGGGCCCCGGAGGAAGCTGGTCATCTGGTCCAGCCTTCTCCCTTGCAGATCAAGAGCAGATGCTCAGTCAGCTAGTCGGATCCAGAGGTGAACCAAGGGCCAGCCCACTTCCTCCTGCAGGTGCTCAGTGCTGGCAATCTCACTCCCTCCTAAAACACTGTGTGACCCTGGGTAAGTCCTAATCTCTGCCTGCTTCAGTTTCCTCAGCTCCAAAGAGATAATAACGATCTCCAAAGGTTATTGTGAAAATCAAGTGAGATATTATTGGTGAAGCACTTGGTACATAGTAGGTCTATAAAATGTTCATTCCCTTGTCTTCCCCTGCTATCTCCCAGAGCAGGGCAGGGCTAGTACACTGCTGACTTCTCAGAGAGTCAAACACAGGGACCACTCCTTTCAGTCTAATCTACACCCACCATGCCGCAGGGGAAGGTCATTGGATCAGGCCATTTGGGAACCAGGAGGATCACTACTCACCGATGAGTGTGCCACTAATTGTTCCTTTGCCTTGACAGTTCAGGACTCGGAGGCTCCGGATGCTGGCCCCTTTGGCAACGCCAGCATCCCTGCCACTCACCACTCCCGCCATGTGGGTTCCGTGACTATCACATTTACTGGCCTGCCAGGAAGACAAGAGAGAGAGAGGAGGTGATTTTAAAAATCTCTCTGCTTACAATGGCTCAAAAGCACATCTGAAGAGCCTTCAAGACCCTCAGCACAAATGTTGGGTCACTGGACCAGAGGGTGATGCTTCTCAAACTCAAACTGCCATGAAGACAACAGCACAATTTGGTGTAAGTATAGCTGAAAAACATGGCAGACATACAAAGGGGATGGCAGAGCTGCTGGGGTGTCTGGAGGGGGTGGGGAGGTTTCACCTGTCTGTGGAAGCGAGTACCATCCTCCTCTGGAACATTCTCAAAGTCAGTGACAGTGACCTTCCCCTCAATCTCCCGATGTCCACTCTGGAGGCTGGTATCCAGAAGGTATACTTCCACCTGGTCACCTTTATCTTTTTACGTTGGCAGGAGAGGAAATAAATAATATCTTTAGTGATGATGACCCAGCTACCCTTTTTGCAGGAGAAACCAAATTCTGTGACAATGTACTCCTCTGTCCCTAGAGATGTTCAGGCACAAGATGAATGAGGATGTCTAGGACAGGAAATTCTAGGCCGTGCTGGCAGGGTGTTCATCTCCAAGATTTTGTGCATAAGAAGCTAGATAAGGTTGCAGATCCCTAGGTTCCTTTCTTGCTGACCCTGGAATCCATTTCCCAAAGTGAAAAGTAGTTGTCTTATAGAGAAGGCAGGCAGAGGTCAGAAAGCAGTAGCTCTTAAACTGAAAGGAATCTCAGAGGCTATTTAATCCAGTGCCCTCATTTTACAGGTGGGAAACAGACTCAGGAGAATGACTTGCCCAAGGTCACACATGTAACACGGATCAAAGATAGTATTTGAACTTTGATGGCAGGAAGTCCAAATGCCACCTCCTACATATAGCATTTCCTGAAGTCCAACTGGCAGCCAGTGCTCCCTTCAATTACCTTGTCTTTACTTATATTCAGGTTGTATCTTTACAATGGGATGGATGTAAGTTCCTTTGGACTCCAGAAGACTTGAAGAGTCTCTGAACTTTTAAGGTGGCTCCCAATTCTCTTAGAGGTCCACTAGACTAATCACTTAATTAGTGCATGGTTATCTCTGGAGAGTTGACATCCACTACCCTGATTACTGGGGCAAATATCTAATTAGCTAGAAGGACCCTCCTTCCTCCCCAACTCACTGTCCCCTTATTTATTTTTGTATATATACCTTATCTCTCCGATGCATATATATATATGTGTATATATATATGTATAAATGTGTCTATTGTACATAATATAGCATGTGTTTATGTGTGCATATATGTATGTATGTGCTTATGTATTGTCTTCCCCTGATAGGTTTCTTCCTGAAGGTCTGTCTTACTGTGTATCTCAGCACCTTGGACAGGGCTCTGACACTAGGGAAGGAATTTCTTCTGTGATTTCCTTGGGACAGGGAGACACTTCTTCGCCCATTGCCCATGGGCATCTTCTCTGCAACTTACACTCTTAAAAAAAATTTTCTTTGGTTTTTTTCTTTCCTTCTCATGGTTTTTTTCCCCTTTTGTTCTGATTTTTCTTTCACAACATGACAAATGTGGAAGTATGGGTAACATGCCTGCACATGTCTAACCTATATCAGATTACTTGCTATCTTAGGGTGGGAGGAAGGGAAGAGTCAGAAGTGGAAGTGACCGGCCTCAGACACTTAATAATGACCTGGCTGTGTGGCCTTGGGCAAGCCACTTCACCCCATTGCCTTGTGGGAAAAAAAAAAGAAAAAAAAAAATGGAAGTGAGGGATCCCAACCTATGGCCAAAGGAATCAACCAATGTCTAAGAACTACTTTAACAACCAAAATAAGACCTCCAGGGTATTTGGGGCGGTGATGGTTGGGAAATTCTCTAATAGCAAACGTTCTTTTTTTTTTTAGGTTTTTTTTTGCAAGGCAGATGGGGTTAAGTGGCTTGCCCAAGGTCACACAGCTAGGTCATTATTAAGTGTCTGAGACCAGATTAGAACCCAAGGGCCGGTGCTCTATCCACTGTGCCACCTAGCCTCCCCATAGCAAAGCTTCTTAACCAAAGGTCAAGTCACCAAGCATGCAGTAATCCTCTTCTGTATACCAGGCCCAAGAGACACAAAAAAGGGCAAAAAGCCCCAACAAAACCAAAATAAGAACTCCTGTCCAAGTGCTCCACAATGGAGTGGAGAAGACAAACAAAAAAGGGGTATAAATAGGATCGATAAGTCTGAGGTAATCAACAGAAAGAAGACCCAAGCACTAAGGCAGAGGGTAGAAAGTTTCTGGTAGAAGGTGGAGTCTTAGTTGGAACTTGAAAGAAGCCAGGGAAACAAAGGAGGCAGAGATGGGAAAGGGAGTCTTCCAGACATGGGGGACTGCCAGGGAGAATGCTCAGAGATGAAAGATGGAGGGTCGTTTTAGGTAGCTGTCGATAGACTGAATACTAGTAAGTAGGGAAGAAAGTGTGAGAAAACTAAAAAAGTCAAAAAGAATTCTTTATTTGATCCCAAAGCAATAGGGAGCTACTGAGTTTTCTGGGGAGGGGAGTGACTTGATCAGACTTGCACTTTAGGAAGAGGATGCTTGGCAGCTGAGCAGAAGATGAACTAAAAAGGAAAGACTTGAAGCAGGGAGACCAATCAGAAGGCTATTGCTAGAGACCAAGCAGGGATAATGAGTGAGGGCACAAGGGGAGAAGTTAGGTCGGAGACTTGGAGAGCACCCATAGCTGATGGGTGATGAAGATCCAGCTAAGGAGACTAGGAAGGATGGGTTACTGCTGCTGCAGCCTCACACAAATTACCAGGAGCAAAAGCTACACAAAGTGGGAGAATGAGGATTAAGAAAAAGCTGTTTGGGGGCAGCTAGGTGGCGCAGTGGATAAAGCATGGGCCCTAGAGTCAGGAGGGCCTGGGTTCAAATCCGGTCTCAGACACTTAATAATTACCTAGCTGTGTGGCCTTGGGCAAGCCACTTAACCCTGTCTGCCTTGCAAAAACCTAAAAAAAAAAAAAAAGCTGTTTGATTTGGAGGATAAGAGATCAGCGCTAACTTCCGAGAGAGAGGTTTCACTGGAATGGTGCGATTGGAAGGCAGAGTGAAGAAGAAAGGGAGAGAAGAGGAGGTGGAGGTTTCGACTAGAGATAGGATCAGATGCCCTACTACCATGACTATGACTGTTTCTGTAGCCATGAAAGGAAAGAGAAATTTGGAGTGATACCTAGTGGGGATGGGCAGATCAAAGGAGGGTTGTTTGAGATAAAGGAGAGTTTATGGGAAGCAGAGAAGTGGTTATAAAGTGAGGGGGTCATTTGAAGATAGAAATCTGCCAACTTTTTTTACTATCTTGATAATTACATTTCACTATTAGTATTTCATGCGGTTTCCTTTATTAATCTTAGGCATTTTATGCATTTAAATGGAGGGCCCTAGGCTTCCCCAGACTTCCTAAAGGGTCTGACACCAAAAAAAGTGGAGAACATCTTCCCTAAAGTAAGATTGTGGAAAGATGTGGACATATCTTCCCCATGAGACAGTGAGCTCCTTGGGGGTCCTTTGCCTTTCTTTGTATCCCCAGCCAATAGATGATACTTAATACATACTGACAGAATGAAAAGGAGTTCCTTGGCTGCTATCTGCATTTGTGAAGGGACAGCTCACATAAATAAATCATAGCATATAGGACTTTCAGAGTTGTCATTAAGCTAGGAGGATATGCAAGGAAGATAGAAACCACTATTCAGATAGAAATCATCACCTTTATTACTAAGACCATTGCTTGGGACCAATCTCCTTCCAATAAAATATAGATCATGGATGACTGGAGTATCAGAGAAGCAAGATCAGCCTGCCAGAGTTCAGATGGGACAAGGGAGAGGCAGGAGAGCCCATGATGCCACTGAGATCTCCAGCCCAGAGCCATGCCATTCACACTCAGGCTCATCACTCCACCCCAGGCCCCCCGACTCTCATCCACTTGCCAGGCTTTCCCATCCTCCATCATCCCTGGATCCTTTCATCAGTTATCTGCTCATTGAATTTATAGAGATGCTGACTGGGGAGGTGCAGAACACTGTGATCCCCAATGGTTTTTACTCTTCTCCATATACATCCCTTCTACTGAATGTTCCTTTCCAAAATCTTTAGTCTCATCCCCTCCCTCCTGCCAGACTATGAGAACAGAAAGCCTGAAATCAGAGCCAATCTGTCTTTGATATCCTTCAGCAGGAGAGGCTCTGCAAAATGAGCCAGACCCCACCAAACTTACCCAAGCCACCTTAGTGTTCACTACCCAGAAACCCAAAGACAAATCACACATTTCAGAAACAAACATTTCTCTGAACCGCATTTTCCTCTTCTGTCAAACAAAGGCTGAGACAGTTTCTAAGACCCTTTTTGTTCTTTGAGTTACCAATTCTCTTAGCCTGTTCTATGGCTCAGACCCAGAGGCACCACAGGGTACCCTTTCTCCTAGAGTTATGAATCTGACTGAAATGAATCAAAGATTGGCTCTGGGGGAATGAAAAAAATTGGAGAAAGGTTGGGAGAGGAAAGAGGAAAAGCTGAGATTTACCAGCACCTCCTCAGTCACTGCTCTTGTGGCAGCTCATTCAGAAGGGGTGTTCAGACAATAATGTCCCTGGTGCCCCATTCATGGGTGCTTGTTCAGCGCACTCTAGGTAAGCATTGCCCAGTCAATGCTATCAGGATACCCAGTCAATGAGTGTTCTCAGTCAATGGATGAGCAATATTGATATAACTATTTGACCCATGGGTGCTCAGCAGTCACGGAGGTCACATATGCCCGGGCAATGGGCACTGCATCAGTGACGCTCCACGGATGCTTAGTCATTGTTGTCAGAGGTGTTCAGTCCATGAGGTCAATGATAGGTGAAGAAGAGCTCTCCGAATGCCATCTACCATCCTGACTGATCTTAAGGAGAGAAATAACTCCTGATAATGAGTTCTGATAAACCTAAGAAGTGGGTCACTTTCTATATGGTCCTGACATGCCGCCTCTCAAAATAACTCAGTCTGATTCTCTTATGGTGAATTCTTTTCTTTAATATGTTCTTTTTTTAATATACTCTCAATATACTTAATATATATTTCATATATAATATATTTAAATATATACTTAATATACTCTCAAAACTGAAAGGTACTGGCAACCATTTCATCCAACTTACCACCTAGAGACAAGAGGTGGCCCAGCATGATAGCATTGACTGAGGAGCTGAGCCACGGCTGTTAGTACTCTTCCTCCTGCTGCTACTAGTGCTATTGTTGCTGCCCTACTCCTAACTGTTGCTGCTGCTACTACTACCACTGCTGCTACCTTCTACTATTACTACTACTGCTATTGCTGCTGAGGCTATCATTACTACTCCCTCCTCTACTACTTGTTGCGGTTCATTCAGTTGTTTCCCACTCCCAGTGACTCTGGGGTTTTCTTAGTAAAATTAGGGTTTTACCATTTCCTTCTCCAGTGTGTCCCCATTTTACAAGTGAGGGGGCTAGCTGCAGCAGATAGGCCTTGCCCAGGGTCACGCAGCTGGGAAGTTTCTGAGGCTGGATCTGAACTGTCTTCTCGCTGCTCTAACCATTGTACTCCCTGACTGCCCTCTGCTCCCAGCTAACATTTCTAGCTGCCTATCATGTATCAGGCCCTGGGTTTCACAACCATTCTCTCCCTGGATCCTCACAACAAGCCTGAGAAGCAGGCCCTGCTACTGGCCCCCTATGAGGTCCCTGTATCAAATGTCTTCCATGCACCTGCTCAGAATTCCTTTGTACCTTCCCCATTACAGACAGGGAAATGAAGGTGCTTGTGACTGAGCATGGTGATCTCTGAAGCCCTATCACAAGATGCCCAGGAAGTCTGCCAGGGAAGCTCTGTACAAACACAAGGCCAGAGCTGGCCAAGGTCTACATTTCAAATCTCATGTCCTCATGACAAACTCAGGTTAACTTACACTTCCAGATCAATCATCCCCAAATCTGTTTTTCTGGCAGATTGTTCTTTCCAGTCTCATGAGCATAAGAGCTGGGAAGGGCATTAGAAAAGAGAATGTCAGAGCTGGGAGAGGTCTTAGAACAGGGGGTGTCAGAGCTGGGAGGGGGCTTAGAATGGGGATGTCAGAGCTGGGAGGGGGCTCAGAACAGGGGGTGTCAGAGCTGGGAGGGTCTTAGAACAGGGGATGTCAGAGCTGGGAGAAGTCTTAGAACAGGGGGTGTCAGAGCTGGGAGGGGGCTTCGAACAGGGGATGTCAGAGCTGGGAGGGGGCTTCGAACAGGGGATGTCAGAGCTGGGAGGGGGCTTAGAAGAAGGAGTGTCGGAGCCGGGAGGGTCTTAGAAAACATATAACTTGAGTAGAAAGGAACATTAGGATCAAGAGCAGATAGGCAGAGAAGAGAGGCCTCTTCCAAAAGACAGAAACAGAACAGTTCATCGAAGCCGGAAGGGGTCTTACTAGGTGGACTGTATTCCTCTGATCTGTACGGCGCCAGGACAATCCTGTCCAGGTTCCAGGGAATGCTCTGGGCAAAGACAAAGGCGTCTTCTTCGATGTAGTCGACGTGAGGTAACCTCAGTGCCTGCCAAGAAGCCCAGGAAACTGATAAGCCTTTTCTGAAAACATTTGTTTTGGCCCAAACTCTCCAAAACCACGGGTCTTCGTTTTGATTCCTCTTTGCTGACTGGCACAGCCCCAGAGCCTGTGCAAGCCCACCCACTGACCCACTGGTTTCCAGAGCCTTCTCTTTGAAATTTTCTTGCTTACTCTCTTTATAATGATGTTTGTAAAAAAAGTTAAAACCACAAATCATTAGTGCTAAGAGAGATCTTAGAACAGGGGAGGGCAGAGCTGGGAAGGAGCTTAGTTAGAACAGGAAGGGTTAGAGCTAGGAGGGGTCTCGGTCAAGTCAAATGAACAAGCATTTATTTATTGATTTCTCACTACTGGAGAGGCAAAGAGAGGCCTGGCCTGGAAGAGCTGAGTCTGATGGGAGGAGCAGTGCACACGGGCCCTGAAGAGAGGAGGAAGAGTTGTCCAAGGAGGTGGCGTTTGTGTGGCAGCTTGAAGCAAGCCGGGGAAGTGGGGATGAGGAGGGAGGGTGCTCCAGGCGGGGGCCCAGCGAAGGAGAATGCCTGGAGGCTGGAGATGAAAGCATCCTGATGTGTATAGATAAGGGTTAAGAAGACAGTAAAGGCTGGAGGAGACCAGGTCTGAAGGTCTTCACAAAGCATTGAGAGGTCACAGAGAGGCACTGGAGATGGTGGGTGTAGTTAGAGCTGAACTTAAGATCACTTTGGGGTCTGGAGGGAGGCTGGCCAGCAGGGTGGGATGGGGGTGGAGTGGCAGTGGAGAGCCTTGGGTCTGCACCCCAGAGAAAGAGGCTGTAGGAGGGAGGTTGTCAGGGTATAAATGACAGAACGAAGGGCAGCTAGGTGGTGCAGTGACTAGAGCACCGGCCCTGGAGTCAGGAGGACCTGAGTTCCAATCCAGCCTCAGACACTTAATAATGACCTAATGGTGTGACCTTGGGCAAGCCACTTAACCCCACTGCCTTAAATAAAATTTAAAAGAAAAAGAAAAGAAAATATTATAAATGACAAGAGGGCAATATGGGGGAGGAAGGGGAGGGTTGGAGATGACCACCCAGGAGGGTGGCGGCAGCCTCAGGAGCCAGAGCGGGAGTTTGGGAGGAGTGGAATGGGGAAGAAGAGGATGAATTCAGTTTTGCACATGCTAAGTTTGAGTCTGAGCAGCATCTGGGGTGCGGTGACAGCTGAGCAGAGGGTACAGAGGGTGAGGAGAAGCCAGGGCCTGGCTGCACCTGATTGCTAACATTCAAGACGTGGATCCACAGATCAGGGAGGTGCAAAGAGGATGTGAGGCCGAAGGGCAAGGGGTATTACTGACTGGGGAAATCAAGGCGGTCCGGAAGAGCCTAAAATCCACTTCCTTGGGTCTCAGTTTCCTTAGCTGTAAAATAAGGGAACTGACTAGGTAACTGGTAAGAGACCCCTTTTTACTCCGATATCCCCTGTTCTCAGACCCCTTTCAACTCTGCCATCTCCTTTTCTAAGGCCCCTTCCTAGTTCTGATATCCTCTGTTCTAAGACCCCTCCCAGCCCTGCCATCCCCTGTTCAAAGGACCCCCATCTCTGACATTCCCTGTTCTGACTCCTCCCAGCCCTGCCATCCCCTGTTCTAAGGCCCCTCCAAACTCAAACATTCTCTCTTCTAACTCCTAAAAGGCTATGATTTGGGAAGGCAAAAATCTTTATGAGTAAAGACAGCTGCCAGTTTCCCCTGTAGGGCAAAGGATGCCCCCCGGCACTGCTAGGTTGGGGCTCAAGCTTAGGGCCTCCAGTGTACCTGGAGATCTCAGCCCCCCTGGGGGAGGCTCCCAGGATCTCAGACCTGCCAAGCTGAATCTCTGCCAAGCCCTGGCTTGGCCAAGCAGCCCTTTCCCAGAGAAGAAACCTTATCCTGGATGGCATCATCTTCAAGGGAGTTGTCCAGGGATCAAGGAAGCCAGAGGGGCCTCAAGTCACAGGGCTAAGAACAGCTCCAGTGTCTCTTGTGCTTAATAGGTGAAAACAACCATTTAATCCAGCCAACACTTTTAAAGCGCCTACTGTCTTCACAACTGGGTGGGGGGAGCAAGGGAAGAGAGGAAGGACAATGTGGGGTAATGGAAGGAGGGAGGCAGGGAGGGATCTGGGAAAGCTCAAAGAGGCACCTGCACTTAAGCCTCAGGTCACCCAAGAATTCTTGGGGGGGCGGGGGAGGGCTTCCAGGTACGGGGATCAGCTCTTCAGAAGCACAAGGCAGGAGACAGAAACTCACTTCTGGGAAACAGCAAGGGAAATTTAAAAAACAATCTGCCATGGGAGGCTCTTAAATGTTGATTGACTGATGGTTTCATTTGTGTCTAGTTTATTTCTGTTGGTAGAATGGAAGCTCCCTGAGGGCAGGGACTATGCCTTTGTAGCCAGAGCCCCTGGAAAAGGATCTGGCACACCAAAGATGCTGATTCTGGAAGGGGGAGTAAGGGAGATGCAGATGACCATCCTCCTGCCTCAAAGCATGAAAGGGGACCCAGTATTGGGGGTGGGGGGGAAGCTGTATCAAATTCTCCAGATTGGAATGAGGAGAGGAGAAAAGATGGAAGAGCTATTTTTTGGGGTGCACCTCCATGTGTGGGTCATGGGCCCATAGTTCTAGAGGTAGAGGCAACCTCAGGCCTCACTTTTCTATTGTGTAGATGAGGAAACTGAGGTCAGGGAAATGAATTGATTTAGTCAAGGTCAGGATAGCTTATATTAGATTGCTCTCTATCAGGGGGAGGGGAGAGAAGAAGGAGAAAGGGAGAAAAATGTAGAACTCAAAACCTTGCAAAAAATGATCTTTGAAAACAACCCTAGCATATAGTTGGAAAAATAAATAAATGAAGATTTAGCCAAGGTCATTCAGGTATAGAGATGATGAATGGATGAATGGATGGAGTGAGATACAGATAAATAGATAAGTTAGATGGATAGAGAAATGGGAAGATAGATGAATAAAGATAGAGGGGCTAGAAACAAGGGATAGATGGCTGGTAGATAGTGAGAGAAGACAGATGGATGATTGATCAATGATTGATGCTTGTCCTTCATTCTCAAAAGCCCTGACAGCGGGGACCTGATGCTATGGCAAGCACATGAATTGGATTTGAGAAAGATGGACTGCACCAAGTCACAAGCCTCATATTCTTCTCTGGAGTCATCTGGGTCAGGATGACTGGAGATGGTCTGGATGTGAGGCAATCGGGGGTCAAGTGACTTGCCCAAGGTCACATGATGAATGTCTGAGGTCAAGTTGAACTCAAGTCCTCCTGACTGCAGGGTCTAATAGAAAGAGGGGGAAAGTAGATACATAGATAGGAGGAATGGCCAGAGATAGGAGAGAAAGTTTGAGAAGGGGGGGAGGAGAGAGAGAGAGAGAGAGAGAGAGAGAGAGAGAGAGAGAGAGAGAGAGAGAGAACAACCAGGTTCTGTCTAAATGTTGCAGATACAAGTTTAAAACAGGACTTCTCCTGCCTTTAAAGAGATCACACTCCAATGGGGAAGATAATCCACAAGGAGAGGTGAAAGTAAGCATCAATGGTAAGATTTGAATTCAAGACCTCAGAATTCTCCCTTTCCTCGCTACTTTTTCTGTACAATCACTTGCTGAGTAAGGCAGGGCTAGAATTATTGATACCATTTAAGAGATGAGAGGCTCCATACCCACCTAAGGGCTTTCCCCTCCCTCCCTGCGGCTCCCTCCCTTGGAAGACTGGGGGGAGGGAGGGGTATTAGCCTCACCATATCCAGCACATCGCTGCTCATCTTCACCAGGAAGCCAGGAAAGAGGTCATGGAAGACGTGGAGGACCTTGGTGAGGTAGCCGTGCTTGGCAGCCCGAGCCTGCAGCCGGCGGATGGTGCGTTCAGTCTGGCTTTTGTGTGTGTCCCCCTTTAGCACCACTAGGTAGTTGCCGGGATGCCGCCAGGCATGCTAGATGCCAAAAGAAACAAGGAAAGGAACCCGCTTTACCAATCCCATCTCATTTGATCCAACCAAAAACCCTGGGAGAGTGATTCTGTTATTATGCCCGTTTTTCTCCATTGAAGAAACTGAAGTGAGCAGAGATTAAGTGACTTGCCCAGGGTCACACAGCTAGTGTCTGAAACAGGATTTGAACTCCGATCATCTTTCTAGTCACTTCTCCACCTCGCTACCAATAACCAGAGGCAGAGAAGAAATCAGTGCCCATGCCCCCTGTACCAGCTTCTCAAAAGAATCACTCAATAAAGCATTTATTACCTATACTACCTTTGGGGATTTGTGCTGGAGACATGGAGACAAAATGAGAAACAGTTCCTGCCTTCAGGTTCCTTACATTCACATCTGGGCAAAGAACACACACACACACACATACACACACACAAACACAGCTCTATGTCTATACATACACAGGTTGGGGGTCCAGAATGCCCATGATTTAAAAAAAAGACTTCATTTGGGACCATGAGATTACATCAGCTTGGGTACTGTTCCTGGGAAAGAACCAATTCACTGCTTGAAAGAATGGTGTGATTCATTAACAGGGGATATATTGGAGCACTTGGAGTAATAAAGTAATTTATTTACTTGTAATAAAGTAATAAAATGGGTATTTCCATCTATGGCCCTATGGTGGATAGACTTCACTCTTTCCTTAGAGATGCTTAGCCTTCAGTTTTTTACTGCCTCAACTCCAGAAGTAGCCAACAGCAGGCAGTGTGTCTATAAGGTCATATGGGGATGAACATAAAGATTTTCTGAAGCTTGGTTCTTGCACAGGTTAAAAGATATGTGTGATTAGATAAGGAGACATTTCCCAGTGTTTGTATTTATAGTCAGGAGGCAGACCACTTTAAAAAAAATGAAAAGGCCAATGGAACTGGGCTCTTTCTTCAAGTAGATGAATTTAAGATGCTCTGGGAGAGAATCAAGAATATTTTCTCATAGGTTGAGAACAGTCCAATGATTTGGAGAACAGCAGATTCTGAAGAAGTCTTGATAGTAAATAGAAATTTTCCTACCCTGGTTTGCAAAATTATATTTTTTGCAAAGAAGGGAAAATGAATGAAAATAAATTGTTTTTGTTGGTAATAGTTTTAAATTTTATTTATTTAAGGCAATGTGATTAAGTAGCTTGCCTAAGGTCACACAGCTAGGTAATTATTAAGTGGTCAAATTTGAACCCAGGTCCTCCTGACTCCAGGGCCAGTGCTCTATCCACTGCGGGGCCTGGCTATATTTTTTTAGCACCCAGTGGGAATTCTAGTGAGATTGAGGTCTTGGTTGGTTACTTTGGAGTTGAGTGTGTCACAAAAGGGATGATGACTAATTAACAAGGACCATAAGAAATCTGGGGAGACATTCTTTCCCTATAAAAATCTTTCTTAAAAAACACTATCCTGAATTCAAATCCGACCTCAGACACTTAATGATGACCTAGCTGTGTGGCCTTGGGCAAGTCATTGAACCCCACTGCCTTTAGGGGTGGCTAGGTGGCAAAATGGATAGAGCACCAGTCCTGGAGCCAGGAGGACCTAAAAAAAACACTATCAAAAAGATCTGATTCTGGAGTGCTAATAGAACTTAATAAACATACTAGCTTTCATTTGTTTCCCACTTAACTAGTATTTTCTTTTTTCTTTTTTTGTGAGACAATGGGGTTAAGTGGCTTGCCCAAGGCCACACAGCTAGGTCATTATTATGTGTCTGAGGGCATATTTGAACTCAGGTCCTCCTGACTCCGAGCCAATGAGTGCTCTATCCACTGCACCACCTAGCCACCCAATTTTTTTTTCAATTACATATAAAGATAGTTTATAAGATTTGGAGTTCCAAATTTTTCTCCCTCCCTTCCCTCTTCCTAAGGCAACAAGTAATCTGATATAGGTTATACATTTATAATCACACTAAACATTTTGCTGCCTTAGTCAGAGGGACATTTCTTTATCCAAATATATATTCCCATGCCAAAAAGTATCTCTCTCTTTCCCCCCAGCAGGGAGGTATTTCTCTGAAATCAAGCCACATGTCTCCCAGCAGGGGCTCAAAGCTTCCAGCAGACAGGAAGTTACTTTTCAATTTTCCAAGGAAAGAAGGTGGGGATGCAAGCTTCAAACCAGCATGTCCAGATGTTTATTCCCCAAACTAATCAACAGCCTTCACCCCACCCCCTTCTTTCCCCTGCCCTCCCCCCATTTCACAGAAGAGATTGCTGAGAAGGGAAGGGACTTGCCTTGGCCAGTCTGGGGCCAGGACTCCCCAGTTAGAGGGTCTTTCCTGGAATTATAGAATTTAGGGATTTGGAAGGGACCCTGGGATCCCAAGAGGAATAGAGACAAGAGGAATCCCAGTTCTACCATTTTCCCCAAGCCTGAGGCTTGGGCTGAGGGGAAGGGGCAGGAGTAGCCACAAGATGAGGCTCTGGGGGCAGAGAGGGAAAGAGCCCTGGGGAGGTGGGGATGGACATTGGGAAGCCATCTGCCCCACTTAGTCCCTGCAGAACGTTGAAATTTTCCTTCTAACTCCATAATGCCTTCATTCCTCTAAAAGAGGTTTCTAGAATGATCTTGTAAAACACGTTCCAGCTAAGGTGACAGCTTGAACACTGGGGCCCCTTGCAACTGGAACCTTCAGTGTTCTCTGTTCTCTTAGAATTGGTTTTAGATCTGAAAAAGAACTAAAAACTATGGAGTCCAACCCTTCACTTTCCTGAGGAGGAAATTCAGATGTAATGGAGCACTTGTGGACTTGGGAGAAAGTTTCAAATCCTCACTTAGTGTCTGTGTGACCCCAGACATCCCAGCCTCGATTTCCCCATTTGTAAAATAGTGATAATACTAGCATCCACCTCACAGGGTTGTTGCAAATGGGACAATCTGTGTAAAGTGCTGTGTAAGAGCTATTATTTGAGGCAGAATTTGAAACCAGATCATTCTGAGCCCAAGTCCAGAGCCCTTTCAGTTTTAAGTCTATGTCCTACCATTCTCTTTCTAAGTTGCCTTCCTCTCCCCCCACATTCTGTTCTAAGCCTCCCTCCATCTCTGATGTTCTTCATTCCAGGTTCCCCATCCCCTGACATTCTCCATTCTAAGCCTCCATCTGAGGTTCTCTATTCTAGGTTCCCCATCCCCTCTGACATTCTCCACTTTGAGCCTCCCTCCATCTCTGAGGTTCTCTATTCTAGGTTCCCCATCCCCTCTGACATTCTCCACTTTAAGCCTCCCTCCATCTCTGAGGTTCTCTATTCTAGGTTCCCCATCCCCTCTGACATTCTCCATTCTAAGCCTCCGTCCATCTCTGAGTTCTCCATTCCAGGCTCCCCATCCCCTCTGACATTCTCCACTTTGAACCTCCCTCCATCTCTGAGTTCCCCATTCCAGGCTCCCCTCCCCTGTGACATTCTCCACTTTGAGCCTCCCTCCATTTCTGAGGTTCTCTATTCTAGGTTCCCCATCCCCTCTGACATTCTCCATTCTAAGCCTCCCTCCATCTCTGAGTTCTCCATTCCAAGCTCCCATCCCCTCTGACATTCTCCACTTTGAGCCTCCCTCCATCTCTGAGTTCCCCATTCCAGGCTCCCATCCCCTCTGACATTCTCCACTTTGAGCCTCCCTCCATCTCTGAGTTCCCCATTCCAGGCTCCCATCCCCTCTGACATTCTCCACTTTGAACCTCCCTCCATCTCTGAGGTTCTCTATTCTAGGTTCCCCATCCTCTCTGACATTCTCCACTTTGAGCCTCCCTCCATCTCTGAGTTCCCCATTCCAGGCTCCCCATCCCCTCTGACATTCTCCACTTTGAGCCTCCCTCCATCTCTGAGTTCCCCATTCCAGGCTCCCATCCCCTCTGACATTCTCCACTTTGAGCCTCCCTCCATCTCTGAGGTTCTCTATTCTAGGTTCCCCATCCCCTCTGACATTCTCCATTCTAAGCCTCCCTCCATCTCTGAGTTCTCCATTCCAAGCTCCCCATCCCCTCTGACATTCTCCACTTTGAGCCTCCCTCCATCTCTGAGGTTCTCTATTCTAGGTTCCCCATCCTCTCTGACATTCTCCACTTTGAGCCTCCCTCCATCTCTGAGGTTCTCTATTCTAGGTTCCCCATCCCCTCTGACATTCTCCATTCTAAGCCTCCCTCCATCTCTGAGTTCTCCATTCCAAGCTCCCCATCCCCTCTGACATTCTCCACTTTGAGCCTCCCTCCATCTCTGAGGTTCTCTATTCTAGGTTCCCCATCCCCTCTGACATTCTCCACTTTGAGCCTCCCTCCATCTCTGAGGTTCTCTATTCTAGGTTCCCCATCCCCTCTGACATTCTCCATTCTAAGCCTCCCTCCATCTCTGAGTTCTCCATTCCAAGCTCCCCATCCCCTCTGACATTCTCCACTTTGAACCTCCCTCCATCTCTGAGGTTCTCTATTCTAGGTTCCCCATCCTCTCTGACATTCTCCACTTTGAGCCTCCCTCCATCTCTGAGGTTCTCTATTCTAGGTTCCCCATCCCCTCTGACATTCTCCACTTCTGGCATTCTCCATGCAAGCCTCCCTCCCTCTCCGCTCCCTCCATGTCCACTCTAAGCTTCCTTCCACCTCTGACTCTGGCTGTTCTGAGCTCCTGGAGTCCGGCCGCCCGCTGCGCTCGGGGCTCTAAGGGCCCCATCAGCTCCGGCAGGGGGCTAGGCCGCGGGCGGTGCCCCTCACCCACCCCCGAAGGGCCCCCCGCGCCCACCTTGTTGCTGCGGTAGTAGGTTGCGGTGGCCACCGGCTTGACAAAGTCGGTCTGGTTGTCCTCCTCGGAGGGAAAGGCCAGCGCGAGGAGATCGTAGTCCCCTTCGTCGTCCTCCTGCGCCCGGGCTGGGCCGGGCCCCGGGAGCAGCAGCAGCAGCAGCAGCCCCAGCAGCAGCCGGAGCCGGGGGCGCCTCGGGGTGTGGGCGCCCATGCTTCTGGAGGGGCTGAGCCGGGCCGGGGTCCGCCTGCGCCCCGGGGAGACGGAGGCTGTGCGCTCGCGGCGCAGGGGCGCAGGGCCGGGGGCGCAGGCTCCCAGGTGAGGATGGCGCGGCAGAGCGCGCGGCGAGCCCCTTCCTCCTTCCCCGCGCCTGCCCCGGCAGGGGGTCGGGGGTCCGCCGCGGGGGCCGCCCGAGCCCCGGTCCGGCCGGCCGCGCGCCGCTCCTGGACGGCTCGGCTCAGCTCTGCGCCCAGCTCTGCGCCCAGCCCGCCACGCTCCCGGGCCGCGCTCCCACGGCTCCCCCTAAATCCCGCGGGGCGTGGAGCTGTGACGCCCAGGGCTCGGGGAGATCACGCCACCCAGGGCCCATCGGACGATCTTCTCGGATTAAACATTAACGGGGCGGGGGGGGGAGGGGGTCCCCCACAACCAGGGAGGTCCCTGCCTCCTCTCCCCGTCGGGTCACGTTACCTCGCCGTGCCAAGAAGCCAGGCAGGTGGGGAGAGGCGCACCCCCTTCCCCCTCCCTCCAAGTCTTAATCCCCCTCCTCCCGCCCCCTCGGGGGTGGGCGCGCCGGATCCCGGGCTGCAGGGTGGAGAAGGCGCTGCCTGCCCGGGGCTGGGGCTGGGGTGGGGTGGGGGGCAGCTCGGATGGAAATGAGGGACAGCCCCCTTCCCATCCCCAATGGGCCAGGGCGGGAGGAGGGCGAGGCGGCTGGCAGACCTCCAGGGCTTGTCCTGAAAGCGAAAGAGGCCCAGCCTCCTGGGGCAGAAGCCTCCCGGGGCGGGAGCCTCCCGGGTCGGGAGCCTCCCGGGGCAGGGGCAGGGGCATCTGCCCGCCCAGCTCTGGCCCGCCCTGCTCTGGCCCACCCCCTGCCCTCGGAAGTTCAGGTGCGTGGTCCTGGAGACCAGACTGCCCTAGACTGCCCCCGGGCTCCTTCCTTCCCAAGTTTACATATTTAAAGACTCCATTTCCATGATAATCTCTAACTTTTCCACAATTCCTATTAAGAATCAGCTCTCTACAAAGAGCCGATACCACCACCCTAGAAGGGAGGTTCCATTATTATCTCCACTTTTACCGGGGAGGAAACTGAGGCAAGTAAAGGTTAAGTGACTTGCCCGGAGTCACCCAGCTCGTGAGGGATTTGAACTCGCTCTCTCCCTAATTTCAGGTCCACTGGGGAGCTGAGGCTCCCAGTCCAAACATGCCATGTTCAGAACGTCAGAGATGGGAAGAGCTCTCACAGGTTACCTCGTCCAACATCTAAGAGATGCACCAAGATGGGGCCCCAGAGAACAGGTTCCGATTGGCCTCCAAGGGCTCTTCCAACCCTCTCATTATTCTGTGACTATAAATCTGTAATAAGATGTTACAGTCTGCTGAGGGAGGGTGCTACCTTGGGGGAAAGAGCACGGGATTTGGAGTCAGCATTTGGCTTCAGCTCCCAGCTCCTCTGAGGGACCTTGGAGAGTGACCTTGCTCACAAGACCCCACAGGGTTTCTGTAAAAATTAAGGGGTTGGACTCAAGCTGGCCTTCTTACCCAGGGATCCACGGCCCCTCAGAGATGGCAGGAATCTGGAGATAGGGCAAACTTGAATGGGGAAAAATGGACATTTTTATTTTCACTAAATTCTGACTGAAATGTGACACTCCCTTCAATTATGACTTTTAAATGAATGTGCTCATTTTAGTACTTGGCTGAAGCTGGGTGTGGAAGTCAGCCAGGCAGTCAACAAATTTATTAAGCAGTTCTCATCATCAAAGTGTAATGACATCAATAATAGTAATAATTCCTGTAAGTTTTTACAGCCATATTCCTATTTAAAGTTGGTTTTCTCAGCTATTGTGAGGAATGGAAATGTGTTCTCTTTTATGCTTTGAAAGGCAGACTGGCCCAGCCCTCCTTAGTCCAGGAAAGAACTGGGTCCTCCTTTGGACTTGGAAAGACCTATTTGCCCCGCCCTCCAGGTTCTTAAATTTATAAAAAAAAAGTTATCTCCTTTGGACAAGATAGCCTTGTAGAAGGAGGATTCTCTCTGATATCAAATAATAGAACAGTCTTTGGGAAGTTGAAGGTTTTTGTCTACTCTTGTTATGTATATTCTGTTCTCCTCCCCTTGCTGCCATATAAGTTTTCTGATCTCCCTCCCCTTGGGGTGGTCATCCCCAGGATGACCTGAAATTAGGAAGATAATGAGTTCATATCCCTTACTAGCTGTGTGACTCCAGGCAAGTCAGTTAACATCCATATGCCTCATAGGCTAATGGTAAATTCCAGAGAATAAAATGTCATCTAACCTACATTTATTTTAACCCTAAATTTTTAAGGTTTACAGTTTTAGGATTCACACCATATACTAAATACTATTTAAAAGAGAAAGGCATAGTCATGGTCCTGCCCTCCAGAAGCTCCCAGTCATTAATGGGGGAGACAAGATGCAAAGATCTAAGAGCAAACAAGCTATAGCCTGGGTGGATAGAAGGTGTTCCCAGAAAAAAGGCTCTAGCAGTTTAGATAGCAATGTTGGGGACTGAGAAAGGCTTCTTGCCAAAGTAGGATTTAAGCTGAGCTTGAAGGCATCAAGGCAAGCTAGGAAGAAGGGAGAGATGGGAGCCAGGGCACCAGAGAAGATGGTGCTCTGGACAAAAATAGGAAGAGGAGAGGATTTGGGGGGAAACATTGCAAGCCCAGGTTTGATAGAACTGACAGACCTGAATTCTGGACTAAAATCTTTCCTAGTCCTTCCCTTGCCCATTGGGTTTACATGATGGTCTCTCCCCTTCCTCTCTCCCTCTGCTGGGCTATCTCAGCACTTTTTGCTTCCCTTATTATAGTAATGACTTACAATTCTATAGAACACAATGATGCCCATTATCTCACCTGATCCTCCCAACTATCCTGAGAAGTAGGTGAAGCAAGTACAATTATGCTCATTTTATAGAGGGGGGAACTGAGGCACAGAGGGAAAGTGACTTGCCCATAGAAAGCTGAGGAATCAGAAGTTTGAAGTCCTCCATCATACTCCCTTTCTGAGCATTTTTGTTCTGCCTCCTATTGTAGCTCTGACAGTACAGAATGGGTCAGGGAAGGAGCCCTGGATTTGGAGTTGGAGGAAATGAATTATGTCCTGTATCATCAGGAAGCTCACTACCTTTGTGTAACTGGGTAAGTGACTTCCCTGGCCCTTGTTCACGAGGGGTGATTGGACTACTGATCTCTGAGGTCTCTACCAGGTCTAAATCAATGATCCATTTTTTCCCTGGACCTCAGTTTCCTCATCTGTAGGAGGATAGGGTTGGACTAGATATTAGGATCCCTCCCAACTCTAGATCTATCATTGTATAGTGTTTTCTTTTTGTCCTTCATTCTTTTTTTTTTTGCCTTTTTTATTTATTGTTTATATTTATTCTCATTTTGTACAAATAATGTTTTTTATAAATTAATAAAATGTTCTTCTTTAAGAGTAAATGAAATACCCCCTCCCCCCCATAAGTTTGTCCTTCATTCTTTTTTTTTTCCTTTAGGTTTTTGCAAGGCAAATGGGGTTAAGTGGCTTGCCCAAGGCCACACAGCTAGGTCATTATTAAGTGTCTGAGACCTGATTTGAACCCAGGTCCTCCTGACTCCAAGGCCGGTGCTTTATCCACTGCACCACCTAGCCGCCCTTTGTCCTTCATTCTTGAAGAAGACCATGACATCCGGGAGGTGATGCCATGACGAGCACATCAACTGGGTGTGAGTGAGAGAGGTGCTGTATCTCGCATGCTCCTCCAGAGCCATCTGGGTCCAGTGGCCAGAAATGAAGCAGGGCAGCTGGAGATGGTCCTGGATGCGAGGCAGTCAGGATAAGTGGTTTGTGACTAGTGATCTTGGAGTCACACAGCCAGTAAGTTCCACTTGAGGCCAGATTTGAACTCTCATCCTCCTAGGCCACTGCTACTGCACCAAGTATCATTCTATCTTCCTATGTCTTACCATCACCAGAGTTCTGAGCTCTTTGATAACAGACTATGACTTGTTCATAGAGTGTTTTTGCTACAAGGGACATTGGAAATGATTTAGTCCAGGGAGTCCTAACCTGGGGTCCAAGACCCCAGAGGAGTCCGTGCATAGATTTTATGCAATCCAATCACTTGAGGGAGAAAAAAAGGCAACAGTTTCCCCACTAACTTTGAATTGAAATCTATAGAATTTCCTTTGGTTACTTTATTTATCCCCCCAACCAAGTTCAGTTACTTTAAAATCTGATTCTGAGAAGGGACATCCATACACTTAGCTAAAGGAGACCAAGAAAAGAACTCCAGATCCAGTCCAACCTGCTTCACATCCTTCCATTTTATAAATGAGACAATAGGATGAGGGAGGTTTGTGAACTGCAGAAGGTCACATTGCTACTAATAAGAATGACGATTGTCAGTTGTGGACCCTTTGAAATTTGGGGACCTCACTGAAGACTGGAGTTCCACACTAGGTGATTTAGTGTAATGGAAAAGCTTTCCATTGAGCAATAACCTGACCTCTGTCCAGGAGGGAGGTATCAAAGCTTTCATTTCTCAGAGAAAGAAACTGAAATTCAGTGAGCCCAGGATTACCCAACTAGGAAGGAACAAAACCAAGATCTGTCCTTTCCCTAGACCTATGGGTTTAAATTCTGGGTCTGGGACTTGATATTTTTCCAAAGTCAACATAACTCTTTGAACCCTTAACCTCTGTCTAAAATACCTGTGTTCCAAGGTCAGAGGAAGGGGGATATTTTGCTCATCTCACTCCCACCTACTTAGCCTCCCCCAGAGCCTTCCCTCCCCCTGAGCAGCTGTGATGTCCAGTTCTGCCAGGAGAGGTCATCCCACAATCAGTTATAGGGCAGGGGTTGCTGGGCATAGCCTCCCTCCCAGCAGGGGGAAACAAGGCTGGCCTGGCTCCCAGACTGCCAATGTGAACTGGTTCCCAGTGGTTGTACTAACTCTGAGGACATCAAGGGACTGAGGCTTCCCTGCCAGCTCATAACACTATGGTCCTGAGCAAACCCTTTCTCTTCTAATCCTGTGTTTGGACCTCGGACATTCTCTGTTCTAAAGCTCCTACCAACTCTAATCATACTGTGTTCTAGGATCCCACCCAGCTTTGACATTCTAAGTTCTGGGGTCCCTCCCAATTCAGACATTCTTTGTTTTAGGGTCTGTCCCAATTTGAACATTCTATACTCTAAGATCTGTCTTAACTCTAATATGTATTCTAGTGTTCCTCCTAGCTCAGATACTCTGTGTTTTAGGGTCCATCCCAACTCTGACATTCCATGTTCTAGGATCCCACTCAACTCTGACATTCCATGTTCTAGGATCCCACTCAACTCTGACATTCCATGTTCTAGGATCCCACTCAACTCTGACATTCTAGGATCTAGGGTCCCTCTCAGCTGAGATATTCTGTTTTAAGTTTCATCCCAGTTCTAACATTCTTTGTTCTAAAGTCACTCTGAACTCTGATATTTTATGTTCTGAAATCCCACTAAATTCTGATATTCTCCATTCTAAGTAACCTCCCAACTCTGACCATTCTATGTTCTAGCATCCCTCCGAACTCTGACATTTTATGTTCTAAGCCCCCTTCTAGCCCTGACATTTTATGTTCTGGAATCCTACTGGGTTGTGACACTCTTCATTCTAAGTTTCCATCCAGTTCTGGCTTTTAAGTCCCAAGGCTCCCTTATCTGCTTACATTCTTGGTTCTAATAGTCTCTAGTCTCGGTTCTCAGGTGGCCTTCCATTCTGTGAGTTCTATAATATGAAGATTCTGTGATTCTACTGTTAGTGCTTATTTGTGAAATGGGCCATCAGGAATCTTAGAATCTGACATCTAGTACAGCTAAACCACTTTCTTTTCTTTTCATCTAGTACAGCTAAACCACTTTCTGCCACCCATTTGTTAGGTGATTCACTCTCCATACCTTGGTTTCCTCACTCCTATCAGGAAAGTATCAGACCCAAAGGTGCCAAATGTGTCCTGTGTATGGTGAATCATCTTTAGAAAGGGGGACTGAGATCTCCTCCTGCTCAGACCATCTCCCCCTGTTCTGACTGCTGGAGATCCTGCGCATTCCCAACAGAAGTAGATGCTGGCTAGCATGTATTCCACCAGCAGAATTGCCCTTTGGGTGAGTTTTGAATGTCAGTGCTGGAGCCCTTTGGAAGGAAACGAAACTAATGACAGCCCACAGGGTTCCCGACAATCTCAAACTTTCCTGTGTCTGTAAACTGAGATATCTGAACTCAGCTTCAGGTGATGTTTGTTTAGGAGTACATAGAAAACCGCCCTGTCATGAAAGGCCACACGCTCTCCATTCCTGGGCCAGGTGTCCCCTCACTGCCCATCCACTGCCATCTGCTCTCAAAACTGCAGCCCAAAAAAGAGGGAGTGGAGAGAACGATAGCAATGCCTATCATTTACATGCTACTTTCAAGTAAGGTTTGCAAAGGACTTGGTCATTTGATTTTCACAATGATCCTATGATGGGGTGCCATTATCATCCTCATTTATTTGAGAGGGAAACTGAGGCTTGGAGAGCTCACCTGACTGGAGGCAGGATTCAAATTCTGGCCTTTTTGCCACCTGATGGTCTTCAATGAGTGCAGATTATGAGCTGGGAAAGAATTTAGAGCTTACAGAATCACACAATTGGCATTGGATGGGACCTCAGGGATCACCAAGGCCACTCCCTATCCATAAATATACTAGGCAAGAGAAGAGGTGGCCAGAAAGTTGGATTTGGAGCCTGATACTTACCGACTGTGTGACCCCGGGCTAGTCACTTAATATTTACCTGCCTCAATTTCCTCAATTGTAAACTGGGGATAAATTGCCAGATTGTGGTGAGGATTAAACAGTTAGCATTGCAGCATTGCATCTGAGACATACTACTAAGTACTAAAGAAATAGTAGCTCCTACTGTTCCTGTCATGGCAGACCTCTAAGCGGGGACATGGAGCTCACCACTTGGGCAGAATCTCCCTTTCCCCCTTCCTTTGGATTTTTTTTTTTACTGTAGGGCAATGGGGTTAAGTGACTTGGGCAAGGTCATACAGCTTAGTAATTAAGAAGTGTCTGAGGCTGGATTTCAACTCAGGTCCTCCTGACTCCAGGGCCAGTGCTCTCTAAACTGTGCCACCTAGCTGTCCCCTCTCATTTAGTAGAAGGACTAGGAATAGTCTCTTTCATTGGGAAGAACGTTTTGGTAAGCATTTGTATTCCCAACAGTTCTGTGAGGTGGGAGCTGCTATTATTAGGCCCGTTTTCCTCATGAGGAAATGGAGGCTGCCAGAAGCTCGGTGACGTGCCCACGGTCATACACCTAGTAAGTATCTGAGGTTGGATTTGAATTCAGGTCAGCCTGCTTCCAAGCTCTTTGGAATCAATTATAGACTCAATAGATTAAAACTCAGTAGAGAAGCAACTTTGTCCAACGTGACTCAGTGACTCAGGATGTTAAAGGGAGGACTTCCGTGAACCTTAAAGTTCTCTATAAATGCCAGCTATTACTATTTTTAATTTTATCTATCCAAACTCCCTCATGTTACAGAGGAGGAATCTGAAGGCCTGGAGGTGAGAGGGTGGGAAAGAGTCAGAGAAACAAGGTTCAAAGCTCGCCTCTGACCCCTGCTACCTGAGTGACCTTGGACAGACCTCATCTCTAAAAAGAGGATTTCTTCTTTGAAGTCTCTTTGAGCTTTATGGGTAGGATACTATGACCTTCCTCTCTGGAAAAAGTCAGCCCTCTGCTTCCCCAAGTAAATGAGTAATTTTCCTCTGCCCAAAGGGAACCATCCCTCCCCTCCCCAGGCCTAGTCAAGGTGAGTTGCAGCTGCTGCTGGACTAGACCATGCCACAGTGGGTGCAGGGATGTGCCTTGGGGTCCTAGAGAACTCATGAAAACATGTAGGAATGTGACTCTCAGTTACTAACAATGTTTAAACCTGCCCTGGGCCCTCAACTGGAATTTGGAAGCCTCAGGCACCCCCAGGCCAAGCCAGCTGTGCTTCTGGGGGAGGGAAGTCTGGAGCTTCTGCTCACCTTAGGACAAAGTCATTAGACAGCTTAGAAGGCTGAATGTGGTGCATGGGGAGAAAGAAGAGCCAAGGGCAGGAATGAGGGCAGACTGGAAAAAGCCCAGTTGGCCTTCAGGGACTCCAATTCTCTTTATAGATTTAGGAAAAAATAGTAACAAAATTCCTCCAGAAGAGCAAAAGCTCAACGGTATCAAGGGAATCGATGTAAAAGATTCAAAAAAAAAGGTGGTGTAATTATTGATCCATAAGAGAGCATTAAAGGGGCGGCTAGGTGGCGCAGTGGATAGAGCATTGGCCATGGAGTCAGGAGGACCTGAGTTCAAATCAAACCTCAGACACTTAATAGTGACCTAGCTGTGTGGCCTTGGGCAAGCCACTTAACCCCATTTGTCTTACAAAAAAAAAAATCTAAAAAAAAAGCATTAAAAAAGCCAGTTAAAACGGACTGAGCCTGGAAGAGCTCCCTAATTGAAACAGTAAAAGTGAGTGGGTTTAGACCAATTTATGTAATAACAATATTTTACAGAAAAACAGCTTTGGAAACTGTCTGAGCTATGATACATCAATCATAAAGACAGAATCCAGATAAAGCATGATATCAACTCTTATCATAATGCTGATGGTGGAAATGCAAAATGTTACATGTTTTTTTTTGACATAGCAAATGTGGAAATTTGTTTTGTTATACAATGTATATGTGTTGAGTATTTTATTTTTCTGTGTATTATTCATGGGGGAGGATGATAGGGAGAGAAAATTACATAGAAAGATATAATGAAATGTTTAGGTGTCTGAGATCGGATTTGAACTCAGGCACTTCTGACTCCAGGGCTGGTGCTTTATCCACTGAGCTACCTAGCCGCCCCTAATGAAATGTTTAGAATAGCAAAAAATAATCACACACTTTTCTGACTATTAATCTCTGTTTACTTAAATCAACCGGGCCTTAGACACCAGACATATCATCTTTTTTTAATTTTAATATCACTAAAAATCTTTAAAAATCTATGGTCATCGTTATTTCTTGTTGCACCATTGCAGTAAGAGTTTTGTGGAATATTAAAAAAAATTTGTTTCATTTATTTAAGGCAATTTAAGTGACTTGCCCAAAGTCACACAATGAGGCGATTATTAAGTGTCTTTTGGTTGAATTTGAACACAGGTCCTCCTGATTCCAGGGCTGGTGCTCTATTCACTATGCCACCTAGCTATTTTGTGGAATATTTTTTTAAAAAAGTAAACTTAAAAGGGAAACTGAAGAAGGAAGAAAGAAAGTGGTTTAGCTGTACTAGATGTCAAACTATATTATAAAATGGCAATTATAGGGGTGGCTAGGTGGTATAGTGGATAAAGCACCAGCCTTGGAGTCAGGAGTACCTGGGTTCAAATCTGGTCTCAGACACTTAATAATTACCTTGCTGTGTGGCCTTGGGCAAGCCACTTAACCCCATTTGCCTTGCAAAAACCTAAAAAACAAAAAAAAAAAAACAAAAAATAAAATGGCAATTATCAAAGTAATCTGGTACTGGCTAAGAAATAGAGTGGTGGATCAGTGGAATACATGATAGCAAATGACCATAGTAATCTAGTATATGATAAACCCCCCAAATCCAAGCTTTTAGAACAAAAACTCATTATTTCACAAAAAGTGCTGGGACAACTGGAAAACAGTCTGGCAGAAACTAGGTATAGACCAACATCTCACACCAAGATAAGGTCAAAATGGGTACATGATTTAGACATAAACAGTGATACCATAAACAAATGAAGAGATCATGAAAGAGTTTATCTGTCAGATCTATGAATAAGGGAAGAATTTAGAATCAAAGAAAATATAAAGAACATCACAAAATATAAAATAAATACAATTTTTTAAAGTTTTAGAATAAATAAAACCAATGCAACCAAAATTATAAAGAAAGCAGAAAACTGGAGGAAATTTTTTACAAGTATCTTGATAAAAGCTTCATTTCACAAATACATAAAGAATTGTCAAATTTATTATATCTCCATCTATATGTATATCTATATATCATTCCCTAATTGGTAAATAGTCAAAGGATACAAATAGGCAGTCATATAAAAAAAATGCTATCAATCACTATTGATCAGAAAAAAGGCAAATTAAGACTACTTTGAAGTATCTTCTCACACCTATCGGAGCAGCTAATATGACAAAAAAAGAAAAATGTTGGATGTTGAAGGGGATGTGGGGAAAAAGTGGGACACTAATGCACTGTTAGTGGAGTTGCGAAGTGATCTAATAATGCTGGAGAACAATTTGGAACTATTCCCAAAGGAAAATGAATTCCTATATTCCTATATCCCAAAGATGCATACTCCTATATCCCAATATGCATATTCCTATATCCCAAAGACATCCAAAAAAAAGGGAAAAGAAACTATTTGTACAAAAAATATTTGGAGCAGTTCTTTTTGTGGGGCTAAGAATTGGAAATGAATGGAATGCCCATCAATTGGGGAATGGCTAAGTAAGCTATAGTATATGATTGCAATGGAATATCATTGTGCTATAAGAAATGACAAGCAGGATGATTTCAGAAAAACCTGGAAAGACTGACATGAACTGATCATAGTGAAGCAAACAGAACCAAGAGAATGGTGTACACAGTAACAATAATATTATTTGATATAAGAACTATGAACTACTTAACTATTCCCAGCAAGATAATGATCCAAATCAATCCCAAAGGACTGCTGATGAAGCAGACTATTCTCCAGAGAAAGAATTGATATTGATTGAATACGGACTAAAGCATTTTATTTTTCATTGCTTACTGTCTCAGGATGAGGGGAGGAGAGGAGGGAGGGATAGAAATTGGAACTCAAAACTTAACATGTTTTTTTTTAATGGGCAGAGCACCTTAGTGGCACCAGCCCTGAAGACCTGAGTTCAAATCCAAAGTCAAACACTTAATAATTACTTAGTTGTGTGACCTTGGGCAAGTCACTTCACCCATTGCCTTGCAAAAAAAAATTGGGGAAAAATACACTTAAAAAATCAGTATTCTTCCCTTATGGTGCCTGATATTGTTACTATTTAAACTACCTACTTCCAAAATTAGCATAATTTTCTTCTCCCTTTAAATTTTTATTGTAGTTAGTGTACATACATTTTTGGAATCCTAACAAGCTGAAGATGAGTGATTTTTTTGGAGTGGGACAGAGTACTGCTAGCTTGAGTATGGAAAAGATGGAAAGATTAAGTGATTTGCCCAGATCCTATAACTACTAAGGCAAGATTTGAACTCAGTCTCCTTGGCTGGAAGACCAGCACTTACACAATCCCCTCTAGGTGGATGCAGTGGATAGAGCACTAACCCTAGAGTCAAGAGACTGGAGTTCAAGTTCGACCTCAGACATTTGACACTAGCTGTGTGACCTTGGGCAAGTCACTTAATCCTGATTACCTGGCATCTAGGGCCAATTCCAGTCATCCTGATGCATATCTGGCCACAGGAACCGGATGGCTCCAGAAGAGAAAGGGAGACTTAGCACAGTACCCCCTGCCCTGCGCCCCCACTCAGATCCAGTTTACTTGCTTCTCTTGGCATCCACCTCCCTGATGTCATGCTCTTCCTCAGAAATGAAGGACAAACAACAACAGCAGGCTTTACAACAAACATTTCCCCTTGCCAGTCCCACCCTTACCCATGATGTTTGGGAAACATTTCTTTGATCCTCACCCCAGAGAGCATGGTATTCAACTCTGGCCTGACCCACCCAAGCTGCAGGGTTTAATATGGGACCCAGGGCTTAATGATTTCATCACTGAGCTAGCCAGGAGAATCCCTGGGACCACAAAACACTCCCACCCACACCCACAAACCAAATTCTGAGCAGGGTTTAAAAGACCCATAGAGAACAGAGCAAACAGACAAGACAGAATCCTGGGCAAGCTATTTTATTTGTATGGTGTAAAATTCTCCTTTCTAAGGACCCTTCTGGTTCTAAAGTTCTAGGTTCTAACAGTCTATGTTCTATGCAACCTTCTGGCTCTGCATTTTTCTGGTTTAGGTTCTGGTGTTCTTCATTTTAAAATCCTTTCTAGCATGACATTCTTTGTCGAGAGTTCTAAGCCTGTGTTCTGTACTCTCACTTTGTGGCGCTTTCCGTTCCGGGCTTCCTCAGCTCTGCTTCTCTCTCACTGATCCCTCTGACTGTCCTCACCTGGCTCACTTCAACCCACTTTTCAGACTCCCTTCCCAGGACAGTCCAAGTGACCCCTCCATGGACACTGGCTTCCTATGGGTTTCGTCTTTGTATACCCCAAGCAGGGTCCCAAGCCTCTAAGGAAACATTTAATAACTGCTGAGTTGGATTGAATGGGGGATCTTAGGCAGGTCATAACATCACATAATGTCACGTCTGGGATGGACTTAATTCAACTCTTTCATTTTTCAGGTGGAGAAACTGAGGCCTGGAAGGAAGCAGTGACTTACTTTGCATCCTTATTGCTTAGCCCTAGAAATGTTGATAGAACGATATCTCAAAGCCATCCCCTCACTTTTAGATTATTGCTGTTTTTAACTGTACCTGCCTTGGGTCTCTGTTTCCTCGATTATAAAACAGGGGCCACTGCTGCCAGCCCTGTCTTGCTTCACAAATGATTTATGTTTAGGGTTAAGATCAATAATGTCATTCATTGTCTTCAGGGATGATAAAGGACTTTTTTTTTTACAAGGCAATGGTGTTAAGTGGCTTGCCCAAGGCCACACAACTAGGTCATTATTAAGTGTCTGAGGTCAGATTTGAACTCAGGTCCTCCTGACTCCAGGGCCGGTGCTCTATCCATGAACTCTACTCTTACATAAGCTTATATATTTGAATTCAATACAAGGAAAAACAGCACAGTCAGTACCGACAACATATTAGATTTGCTGTTCAGTCATTTTCAGATATGTCCAACTCTCTGACTTCACACAGGATTTTCTTGGTGAAGATTCTGGAGCAGTTTGCCATTTCCTTCTCTGGTTCATTTTACAGGTGAGGAAACTGAGGCAAACAGGGTTAGGTAACTTACCCAGGATCACATAATGAGTATCTGAGGCCACATCTGAACTCTGGAAGATGAGTGTTCTGTGCTTTATGACACCACTCCTTTGCCCGCTTGCAGTTCCAGGACCTGCATTCAAATCCCAACTTTGGTACTTAACTGTGTGACCTTGGGTAAGTTATTTAACATCTCCAAATCTCAGTTTCCCCATGTGTAAAATGAAGGTGTTAGGTTAGACGTCTTCCAGGTCTTTAGATCTATGATCCTAAGAATTTCCTCCTGGGACAATCTAAGCTCTTCAAAGGTAGAGACAATTAAATTCTTTTCTTTACATCCCTTAGACATGATGGAATACTTAATAAATGCTAATTCAACTGAATTGCTCTTGTCCCAAAATGGAACAATCTGAGGCAATGAGTTTCTGGTCTCCGGAGGTGTTCAAAGTGGAATTCTGGGAGAATTTATCGCTAAATGTAAAGAGGAGATTCCTGTTCCTTGAGGTTGGAGGAGATCGTCTCTGAAGTCCCTTCCAATTTTACAAATGTATGGGGGGTTTTTTGATTGATATAATTTGAGAGTCAGCCAGAGGTAGAGCACAGAAGGAGAGAAGCCAATCAGGAGGTTGTTCCATAATTACTTGGGTTTGGGGTTTTTCCCCAACCTGACAGGAGTTGTTAACTATGATATTTCAGGCCAGGGAACTCTTCCCAGAAGAGTTCTCCATCATTAACCATAGGGCATTGGAGCAGCAATTGGTCTTTCATCACTCAGGACTGCAGCCTGGGGCTTGTAGGGCTCAGATGCTTTGGAACTCTCCTTTTTGCAAATGGTCCCCGAGAAGGGCTGGGAAGCCTGGGGAGCCAGCCAGAATATGGTAGGAAGGACATGGGCTACAAGACCATCAGACAATGAATTTGCCGTGGAGCATCACTTCCCTTCTCTGAATTTTAACTTCTTGTGTAAAATGAAAAAATTGAACAAGATGATTTCTAGGTTCTTTTCCAGATCTGACATTCTGTGTTTAACAATTTCTAATCATTGCTGGTCCCAAGAGCTGGGGAGTTGCTCCTTCTCCCTCTGTACTAACAGGCCCCTCTGCTCTGGAGGCCTCTGCATCATGTCCCTGGCGACCGAGTTCATTCAGTCTGCCAGGGATTCTGCTTACTGAAAAGAAGGATTAGAACCCTTTGAAAATTCTTTGGCTCATCATTCTCCCATCTTGGTGTCCCAGAGAAAAGTTAGTTAGAATATAACTTTTTTATTTAAATCTTATTTTTTCAAATTATTTTCCAATTCCAATAATTTTCAACATACATTTTTTTAAAAACAATTTTGCAAGGCATTGGGGTTAAGTGGCTTGCCCAAGGCCACACAGCTAGGTGATTATTAAGTGTCTGAGTCCAGATTTGAACTCAGGCCCTCCTGATTCCAGGACCAGTGCTCTATCCACTGCACCACCTAGCCGCCCCCAACATTCATTTTTTTTGTAAGATTTTGAGTTCCAGGGGTGGCTAGGTGGTGCAGTGGATAGAGCACTGGTCCTGGAATCAGGAGGGCCTGAGTTCAAATCTGGACTCAGACACTTAATAATCGCCTAGCTGTGTGGCCTTGGGCAAGCCACTAAACCCCACTGCCTTGCAAAAAACAAAAAAACAAATTTGAATTCCACATTTTTCTACCCCCCTCCCTGTGACAGCAAGTGAACTGTTATAGGTTGTTCACATACAATCATAGCACATTAATTTGGTTCGTGTTTAAGATCTCCCAAAGTGGGTAGGTGGGTGGAGAGTGTAGAAATATATTCAATGTACCAAATAGTAATCAGATGTGGGACAATTAGCTCTTTCTTCTTCCTAAAATAAATACTTAGCATACAAGGCTCCCAAGCACAACCTTTTTGTTTTTCTAAATTTATTTTTTTTCCAATGATCTATTTGGAACAATAAATAAACCACCAGCCCTATCCTCAGTGGAAAAAGAAAAACAAAACAGTTGAAACAAATGTGCCTACTCATACCCTTACTGGCTGTGTCTACAACACATCTATCTCATTCTGTGCCCTTAATCCGTCACCTACCCCCCGCCATGAGTTGGGTAGTGCGCAACAAGGGACAGTAACTTATAACTACTGTAATACTCTTCTGGGAACTTGAGAATTAGAGCTGTCGATACAGAAAATATTTTGTAGGATTAGCAGATGGGTGTATTACATTTCACTTTGGCTCTCCTCACTGTTCTCACCCTTCCCTCCAAGTCTTCTGTCTAGACAAAGCCATTGTTTGGACTCATTCTCTTGTTTTGAGGTGTTTCTCTGGTCCAGAAATGCCCCCTTGCTCCTGACAAAGGCATCAGGGCTTCGGGATTTCTGGGATCCCCGAGACGGCTCCCAAAGTTGGACGTGTCCATCTCAGGTTTGCTATTGATCATCGATGTTCAGGGAAAGAAACACAAAGCAGAAAAGGCAGCCAAGGTCCCAGGCTCAAGCTAGACTAATTGAGTCCCTTTGTTCTAGAAGCCAGATGGGTGTAGTAGCCATTTGATCAGGGAGGAGCAAAGAGAGCCACTACTTTATCAGCCTTTATGAGAAGAGATTTAGAGTCTGACATAATTTTTAGACGAGGATGGAAGAGATCCAGGGAAAGTGGGTCACCCACTTAAAGAGTTGGTTAATCTGGGGATGCCCAAGTTCTCTAGTGATGATAGGAAGTGATCCGGGCAGCTTTGGGCATGTTCCATAGTTCTTTTTATATGTTCTAAGATCCTTCCCAGCTCTGCTATTTTCTGTTCCTTTTTTTCTTGAGTCATAACGCATTTTATTTTTTATATTTTTTTATTTTTGAATTGATATTTAATTTTTCCAATTACTTGTTGGGAAAGTGTTTCAACATTTATCCACATCCATAGGCATAAGTTACAGAATTTCCTTCCACCCTCCCTTCCCACCCCCCTCTCCTCAATGGAGAACAGTCAGGCGGATATTCCCTGTTGTAAGGTTCTCCAACTCTGACATCCCTTGTTCTAAGGCCATCCCAGTTCCAATATTCTTTATTCTAATATTCCTTCTAACTTGAACCATTTGCATTGTTTTCCATGTTGGAAAACTCATATCCTATGCTCTAATAGCATAATGTTTGATATTTTCTTAATTAGACTAACAGTGAGCAACCCCAACTGGGCAGTTGGGCAGCAGGTAGAGCAGCCACCAGGGTAGACCAAGTTCCCTACCCTTTGCCTTCTCATCTTCTACCCTAATCACTGGGATATACAAACCCCTTGCAGGCTGGCAGTGAGGAAGAGCAAGTAAATGAAGAAAAACTAGGCCAGGCCTTAACCCCTTCCCTACTCCTGTACCCCTAACAACCTGTGGGTCTTAGCATCTGTGGCTTCCAAAACCCACGGCACAGCTATTGGACCTAGTAATGCAACGTAAGGAGTCTCGGGTCTGGTCATCAACGCTTCTGGTGCCCCTTTGGAGCTTTGGTCTCTCCCGTTGCATGGAAGCACATGTGTTGTCTCTCCCTTCCTTCTCTCCTCCCCTTTCTCCTTTTCTCTCTTCATCTCTTTCTCTTTTCTTTACCTTCTCTTTGGGCAGGAGGTGGGATAAGTGTGAGGGGGAACAGCGGGGAGACAAATCTGGTTGGAGCAGAACCTTCCTTAATGAGTGAAGCCACCAAACTGAAATCAGAAGTATCCACTTAGACTCACATACGGCTAATCACCGATAGGTACCTGCTGTTAGCAATAACAACAGGAACCACGGGCAATACAGCATCATGGTCAACACAGCTGCCATAGGTTAGCTATTAGGATTAAAATGTCGCAAATAGAGATTAATCCAATCTCTTGAGAACATCTATTTTCTTGAGGTCCCTTCCCGATACACCCTTCCCCCTCCTCTCCTTTGAGACAAAATCTAATTAGGCAAAATAAACCCAACACACTGTTCAGATCTGACAGAGCATGCAAAATCCCTCCCTTTTAGATCAACACTTCCCTGTTGAGAGGATTTGGGACTGGTCACTGATGGATGAAAGTTCTGATGAATATCATTATTGTCTCTTTTACTTTTATTTTATTTTTTTGGGGGGGGAGGTTGCAAGGCAATGGGGTTAAGTGACTTACCCAAGGTCACAGAGCTAGGTAATTATTAAGTGCCTGAGACCAGATTTGAACTCAGATCTTCCTGCTGGCGCTCTATTCACCACTGCCTCTTTCTTTACTTTGAAAAGAAATGGTGCTCCTCAGATGGAAGGTGTCCCAAAAGTCTTCATGCAGTCGTTAGCCATTAAAGTTAAAATAAAGTTTGTTTTTTTTAATTGCTATTATTATTACTATCATCATTATTATTATTGTCATTTCAACTAAAGTACAGCAATGTACCTTTCTCCCTAGGGCTCATTGCCTTGGATTGCCTTGCGTAGCTTGTTAGCTATTAAAGCTAAAAGCTGCACTAAGATTGTTGGGACACCCTACATGTTGGGTTCCTGACTTTGTTCTACATCCTTAGTTCATAAAAGCTTCCCCAATTTTCTTAATCTGTTTGATATTTGCTTCCCCCCCCAATACACAATAATATTTCATTAAATCATATTTCTAGAGTTAGTTTGGTTTTTTGCAACCACAAAAAGAGCTATCATAGAAGGCTTTTTGTGTAATGTGATCTTTCCCTATTTTTGACCCTCTTTGGCTATATCCTGGGGAATGATATCACCGGATCATGAAGTGTGAACAGTTTGGTGACTTGTCTGCATCGTTTTGAATTGTTTCTCTTAGTACTTGGACCAATTCATGGATCCTCCAAGTAGGCATGAATGTGACCGTCTCGCCACAGTCCCTCCCATATTCATTATCTTAGGGCTTGTTCTCTTTGCCAGTCTGTTGGATTTTTAATGAAAAACAAGAGTTGATATAACTTATATTCCTTTTTTATTTGTAGTAATTTAGAAGATTCTTTCACATGGTTGTCTATAGTTTATATTTTCTTTTTGAAAATGGCCTGTCAGAGCACCAACCCTGGAGTCAGGAGTACCTGGGTTCAAATCCGACCTCAGACACTTAGTAATTAATTACCTAGCTGTGTGGCCTTGGGCAAGCTACTTAACCCCATTGCCTTGCAAAAACCTGAAAAAAAGAAAACCCTGAAAATGGCCTGTTTAGGTGGTTCAGTGGATAGAGCATGGACCCTGAAGTCAGGAAGACCTGAGTTCAAATGTAGCCTCAGATACTTTAGTACTTACTTAGCTGTGTGACCTTGGGCAAGTCATTTAATCTTATTGTCTTACAAAACAAAGCAAAAAATAAAGCATGCCCATATCCTTTGATCACCTGTCTATTGGGTAATGGTTCATGGTCTCATACATTTATATTAATTCCCTTTGTGCCTTGAAAATTGAATATTTCCTACCAATCAACAGTTTTTCTTTTAGTTTCTTTGAGTTTGGTTAGATTAAAAACTTCTTAATTTTATATAATCATCATTTTGGTCACCTCTCAAGGGCAGGGTTTTCCCCAACATGATAGGGTTCTCCTATGCTGAGCTGGGTTGTCTAATTTAAAAAAAAAATGTGGTTTGGGTTGATTTTAGGCAAAAGGATGAAGGCTTGACCAGGTAAGTAAGCAGGTTCCCCATCACTAATCCCAGGACACAATAGCAGCAATTAGGCATGGACTCAGGTACGGACTCTACTTCCTACGCTGCCTTTCATCCTTGTCGACCTCAGCCTGGGGCCTAAAGGGCTGATTGCCTTGGGATGCCCATTTCACAAATGACTGACTAGAAGGACTAGTGACCAGTCCAAGGTCAAATAACAAATAACAAATATATAAATATAACAAAGCAGACTCAGGCTGATGGAAAGGAGATGGAAAGAGCTAGTCACGGCCATCTGTTCTCCATGGAAGGCAGACCAACCGATCTGAACCAATCAAGTCATCCTTGCCAAGCAAGTCAAGCCACCATCTTGACAACTGTCTCCCCTCAGACCTTGATGGGAACAGCTCAGGACCCTGAACCCAAGTGTCTTTGAAATAGCAATGCCCTTCAGACCGCCAGATCTGAGTCCATCCTGGCCCCCAGAGCCATCACAGAGGGGAGAAATCACTGTGGAAAAGGATCCGTCTTCCTCATCACTCCTAGCAACAACTGTTGACCAAATGTCACCGAGGACAGTTAGGTGCAGGACTCCTGGGAGGGGCAACCCCCTCCTGGACCACCATGGAGCTCTTGAGGCACCCTACTGCCTCCCATTTCTCCCTCGGGGAGAAGTATCCACTTCAACTCACACATGGCTAATCACCGACAGATACCTGCTATTAACAATAGCAACAGCATCATGGTCAACACAGCTGCCATAGGTTATCTATTAGGATTAAAAGTCGTGAGTAGAGATTAATAGAATCTCTTGAGGACATCTATTTTCTTGAGGTCCCTTCCCAATACATCCTTCCCCCTCCTCTCCTTTGGGACAAAATCTTGGGCTGCTTGCCCTCTATGACAGCAGATGGTGGGGATGACTAGTTCATTTTGGCTGAAGTTTCTTCCCTAGATGTTGGCCTCAGGGGAGCTGTTGTCCCTTATTGGTAGCACTTGAATTCTGAGTGATTGCGGGGAGAAAGTGGGAGCTTCCACTCTTTAGACTGAATCTCTTGAATTTCCTTTATTCTTTGTGGGATTTACTGTTTAATCAACTACCTAGAAACTCCCTGCCGGACCTCTTCTCAAGCAGAATGGGCTCCCTGGCCACCAACCATTCATTGACTCTCATAAGGCGGACTCGTCAGGGCCTCTGAGGTCATCAAGTGAACCTGCCTCATTTTAGAGAGAAACAACGGAAAGGCAACATGTTGGAGCAGAGCCCCAGGCTGGAGTAGATGTGAGCCTTCTGAATTGCTCAGGAGCCTCCTGGAAGAACCAGGCTCTCGAACCAGTCAGTTTAGAATGGAGAGCCTAGAGGAAGAAGGAAGGAGTCGCCATCTGTATTGGCTGTAAACACAGGTCTGGGCCATGTTGACATCTCTCCTCAACACAAACCCAAGGTGACATCTCTGAAAGCGATCCTTGGGGAAAAGACAGGTGTAAAAGACAGGAAAGTTGGCAGGGAAAAAAATAGCAACTCTCTGTAAACATTATCAACTTTTTGCAGCTGCCCTCCAGTATAGGATTTCCCAAAAGTCTTAGGGCAGTTGTCTGCTTTCAGAAGTTCAAAACTGAGCTGAGAATTTGGGGGTGCCCAATATTTGAAGAATTGCCACCAGAAAAAAAGCCTAGACTTGTCCTCTTTGGTCTCAGAGGATGCAAGTGAAATAAGGTATCGTACTTCATCACTCACAGAATCATTTACATTCCTTAGAATAGCCTTATGAAGTTGGTGGGCCAGACTTTGGTATCTCAATTTTACAAATGAGGAAAGGGAGGCTCAGAGAACAGAAGACATTTGAGTGGGGCCAAGTAGTCAGTTCATTTCAATAGAAATTTTATTAATAACTTATTAAGTGTAGGGTCTTTTACATGTCTCAGAGATGAAAACCAATATAGTTCCCTTCCTCAATAAGCCCATACTCTAGTGAGGGATGGGACACTTACCCAAGAAAATGATAAGCATTTTAATAAGTGCGTCAGAGAACAATTAGTGTCTGTCCCGAGCAGCAAATGATGCCCTCCCTCTTCATAATCAGCCCAAAGCTCATTCTCTTATTTCTTTCTTCTCCATTTGTCCTTAATAATTTGCATAACACTCATGATCTCCAGAGAAACATGGGAAACATTAAAAAGAAAAAAAAATGAAGCAGTCTTTGCCCTCAAGGGGCTTACATTCTAAAAAAAAAAAGGACACCCCATATATACAGGTAAATAAATAAATACAAGGTGACTGGAGAAGAGTAAGGGCATCAAAAATGGGAAATAAGAAAAGGTTTTGGGTAGGAGGTGGCTATTCTTCTGAGATCACACACTTCCCTGTCTTCTTTTTTTTTTTTTTTTACAAGGTAATAGGGTTAAGTGGCTTGCCCAAGGCCACACAGCTAGGTCATTATGAAGTGTCTGAGGCCGGATTTGAACTCAGGGACTCCTGACTTCAGGGCTGGTGCTCTATCCACTGTGCCACCTAGCCACCCCACCCCTGTCTTCTTAAGTTATGCTTTTGATAGTGGTTTCCTTCCTGTGATGGTACTTGACTACAAAGTCTGGAATATCACTGTCTATGAAGGTCAGACAAATCATGACCCCTCGGGATCTCATTTTTTTCATCATCAGTGAACAGAAGGAATTGAGCTCAATGACCCCTAAGATCACTGACTCCAGACTTCAGATGTGAGATTCTCTGATTGTTCAGAAGTGGTATAAAAGATGCCTGAGAAGGGAGATGCACCAGTCACACAGGGAATCACTAGTGACTAGCCCATGGCCTCCATTGGCATGTGGACAAGATCCAAAAATCTAGAGGAAGGGCCCCAGCACATTGTGGGGAGCCAGGGGCAGAATTCACAGGAGGGCCTAGGCAGAAGTCACCTAAGGTGAGAAGGTATGGAAAGAGTGACTCTCTGCCCTATTGGAGGGACACAACACTTCAGGAGATTTATCAAATTATACTAGAAGATAGAATTATATCTCAGAATGTTCAAAAGAGAAGGGATTACTGAGATCATCTAATTTTACCTTCTCCTTTTACAAAGAAGAAAGATAAATAAAATGACAAAATGATACAATTATACATTGATAAAATGAAAAATTAAAAAGAAACTAAGAGAAATGATTTGCCCCGACTCCTGATTTCAAGTCACTTCAAATGACTTCCCTCTGTAATTAAAAACCATCATAATAGTTGTTGATAACATTAATATTAAATTGGTGTCATTGAAGTCAAGGATGATGAGAAAGGGAATCTGACTAGTCAAAAGCAAGAGGGAGGGATGAGGGGAAGACCCAGAACCCTCCTGAGGGACCTGGGACCAGCCTGGTGGTGAGGGGTGGGCGAAGGAAGGAAGAGAGTCTCAAGATGCCCTGAGATTGGGGGCTTGGACCTTAGGCATCCTACATCATGGAAGTCATAGGGAGTCTGTCCCATCTGGTGCAGTTGGGTAGAGGAGTCACCGGAAAGGACTCTCAAAGGCTGTGTCAAAGGGGAATCTGAGTTTGAATTCGGCCTCTGTCACTTAGTCCTGCTCAGCCTCAGTTTCTTTATCAATAAAATGGAATAATAATAGCACCAACCTCATATTGTTCCAATGAGATAACATATGTAAAATGCCTTTGGAATTGTAAAAAACTATAGAAATGTGTTCTCTCTCTCTCTCTCTCTCTCTCTCTCTCTCTAACACTATAGAAATTCTCCAAATAAATTGCATTTCTCTAGGTGCTCATATGGTTGAAGGAGGCGTGCTTCCATCTCTCTTCATCCTCTAAACCTAGTGGCTCTCCCTTAGAGGCCATGCCCTCTGCCATTGGCATCTGGGTAAAGTCACAGTGGTCCCAGGTTAGTCCTGCTCTGAGTAAACAACTTGTGTACTGAAATATTAGAAGAGAAAGGCCTCCCCGTCCCTGGCGTAGTGGACAGAGCACTGGACCTGGAGTCAGGAAGGCCTGACTTGAATCCTTTCTCTTAGCTACTTCCTAACTCTGTGACTGGTCCTCCCAGTTCAAAACAGACAATCCTGTAGAGGGTAAAAACCAAGTCACAGACAAGAACTGTGGGTGATGAGAAGGCTGGATGAGTTTCAATCAGCATTAGTGGATGGACCGCTCACATTGGTGAGCTCATGTAGCGTCAGAAGCTCCTGAGAGTCATGCTAATCCCTCACATACACATAACTACTCCTTACTTTTCAAAGAACTGTCCTATCCAGTTTCCAAGGATTCTCCCAGAATGTGATGCATGAACGGCCACATTTTACAGATGGGGGACACTGAGTGTGGGAAGGGATTCAGCTAAATCACGGTGAGTTGGAGGCCAGTGAAGGTCATCGACCCCCAAACCCTCCTCTAGTCCTAGGAGTCTGGCTCAAAGTCAAAGAGCTCCTCATCGTCTTCGAGGCCTCCCTCTGGCCCGTCCTTCAGTCCATAGTACAAATCCTCCTCTTCTTCCTCGGGCTCCGCAGGAGCCTGGTCAGGTCGTTCTTTCATCGAGTCAGGAAGATCTCCTTCAGAGGCGGCATCCCTGGGAACAGCTGGCCCCAGGGTGGGCCCAGGCCAGAACTTTGGAGGAGTGCTCTGGCCGGAGTGGGGGCTGGGGCTGTGGTCGGGGCTTGGGGGCTCCTCATCAACACCAGTGGCATCGATCAGAACAAAGTCTGGGTAGCGATCGGGCTGAGAGTTTGCTTTCCTTGACCAGGACTCTTCATCCTCTGGAGGGGATGGGTTCCTGCTGCTGCCGCCACCACTGGAGTCCAGGTCATCTTTAAAGGAGGCCAGGGGTGCAACAGTGCTCTGGGGATCCGTCATCTGGCTATGGGGAGCAAAAGTCACAGAGCAGGAGAGGTTAGGGAAGATCCCCAGAGCACAGAGATGGGATTACTAAATGACGAGCCAGACTGATCGTAGGAGGAACCCCAAACCCCACCGTCATCACAGGCTCAGAGAATCCTACAAGCAGTGGCCTGCCCTGATACCTCCTTAGGGCAGGGGGAAGAAACTGGGTTTTCCAAGGCTCTCCCAGTGGGACTCAAGCTCCCAGAGGGAGGCTTGGACTGTGGGGTGTCTGAGGACAAGCCCCGGTAAAGGAAGACTCAACCTTAGGAGGCTGGCCGACAGGGGGTGGACTCTGTGTGTGTGGAGATATGAGAACATGGTTGTGTGTAAGTGCATGTGAGTGTGTGTGTGTGTGTGAGCATGGATGTGAGTGTGGGGGGTCTAAGAGTGTGAGGGTGATGTGAATGAGTGTGTGTGTGTGTGTATAGATATGTGTGTGTGAATATGGTGAATGTGTGTATTGTATGAGTGTATGTGTGTGTCTATATGTGAATGTGTGTGTGTGAGCATGGATGTGAGTGTGGGGGATCTAAGAGTGTGAGGGTGATGTGAATGAGTGTGTGTGTGTAGATATGTGTGTGAATATGGTGAATGTGTGTATTGTATGAATGTATGTGTGTGTCTATATGTGAATGTGTGTGTGTGAGCATGGATGTGAGTGTGGGGGATCTAAGAGTGTGAGGGTGATGTGAATGAGTGTGTGTGTAGATATGTGTGTGAATATGGTGAATGTGTGTATTGTATGAATGTATGTGTGTGTCTATATGTGAATGTGTGTGTGTGAGCATGGATGTGAGTGTGGGGGATCTAAGAGTGTGAGGGTGATGTGAATGAGTGTGTGTGTATAGATATGTATGTGTGAATATGGTGAATGTGTGTATTGTATGAGTGTATGTGTGTGTCTATATGTGAATGTGTGTGTGAGCATGGATGTGAGTGTGGGGGGTCTAAGAGTGTGAGGGTGATGTGAATGAGTGTGTGTATGTGTGTATAGATATGTGTGTGTGAATATGGTGAATGTGTGTATTGTATGAGTGTATGTGTGTGTGTCTATATGTGAATGTGTGTGTGTGAGCATGGATGTGAGTGTGGGGGGTCTAAGAGTGTGAGGGTGATGTGAATGAGTGTGTGTGTGTGTATAGATATGTGTGTGTGAATATGGTGAATGTGTGTATTGTATGAGTGTATGTGTGTCTATATGTGAATGTGTGTGTGTGAGCATGGATGTGAGTGTGGGGGATCTAAGAGTGTGAGGGTGATGTGAATGAGTGTGTGTGTGTATAGATATGTGTGTGAATATGGTGAATGTGTGTATTGTATGAGTGTATGTGTGTGTCTATATGTGAATGTGTGTGTGTGTGAGCATGGATGTGAGTGTGGGGGATCTAAGAGTGTGAGGGTGATGTGAATGAGTGTGTGTGTAGATATGTGTGTGTGAATGAGTGTGTGTGGGTGTATAGATATGTGTGTGTGAATATGGTGAATGTGTGTATTGTATGAGTGTATGTGTGTGAGTGTGTGTCTATATGTGAGTGTGTGTGTTTGTGTGTTACATTAAACACGACTCAGCTAGTCTCAGAAATACACTGATCCCAGACAGTTCCTAAGGAAACTTCTAATGAAAAATACTGTTCAATCCAGAGAAGGGATGGATGGAGTCCAAGTGCAGACTTATCCATACTTTTTCCTCCTTTCTTTTCTTTCTTTTTCTCTTTCTCTTTTTCTTTTTCTTTCTTTTTCTCCTTCTCCCTTTCTTCCTTCCTTTCTTCCTTTCTTTCTTTCTTTCTTTCTCCCTTCTTTTCTTTCTCTCCTTTCTCTCCCTTCCTCTCTCCCTTTCTCTCTTTCTTTCTCTTTCTCTTTTCTTTTCTTTTCTTTTCTTTTCTTTTCTTTTCTTCTCTCTCTCTCTCTCTCTCTCTCTCTCTCTCTCTCTCTCTCTCTCTCTCTCTCTTTCATCTGTGATTACCTTCCCAACCTGACTAGTACAGCCATGTATTCTGTGTGACTGGGCATAAGCCCTCCAATTGCTCACTGCACCATTGGCAGGGCAGAGGAGAAATATTATTGGGAAAAATATTAAAGACCAAAAAAAAGAAAACCATTAAGTGATTTAATACTAATCACAATTAGCATTTGTAGAAGGCATGAAGCTTTGTTCACTGTTTTATATTTTCTGTCTTATTTGATACTCCTCATGCACCAGCAGTAAGTTAGAGATTTGATCTTGGATTCAGGAGGACCTAAGTTTGAATCCTGACTCAGATGCTTCCTAGCTATACAACACTGGACAAATCATTTAGCTACCTCAGTTTCCTCATCTGTAAAATGAAGATCACAACAGCACCTACCAAGGTTGGGGTGAGAATCAAATGAGCCAAATTTTCTAGAGTGCCACATAAATGTTAGCTACTACTACTATTATTATTATTACCATCATCATTATCATCATCATTATTACCAGGCAGCTAGGTAGGAAAGTGGCTAGAACTCTGGGTCTGGAGTCAGGAAAACCCAAGTTCAAATCTGTCCTCAGACACATAGTAGCCATGTGACCTTGGACAAGTCACTTCACTTATTTGTCTCAGTTTCCTCCACTGTCAGATGGGAGTAATAATAACACCCCTGGCAGGGTTGCGAGAATCAAATGAGTTCATATTTCTACAGGCCTGGCTGAGTCCCTGGGTCCTAGTAGGCATTTTACAAATGACTCTCCTCTCTCCCCACCTCCATCACTGCCACAGCCACGGAGGGGGTTGGGATCAATTAATCAACAAACATTTATTCAGTGTTTTCTATGCATTGTGTGAACTATTGGGGATTCAGAGAAAAAGGAAAATGATGCCTAACTCCAGGATTTTCCATTTCATCATGCCCTCATCCCTCTGACCCGGGTCATGCAATCACTTCCTAACCAGCCTCCTGCCTCCAGGCTCTGCTCTCTCCCATCCATTGTCCACACGAAAGTGTGGACCATGCCACTCCCCAACTCCGAAGTCTCCACTGGCTCCCTCTGGCCTCTCCTGTGTAGAGATCCTTTCAAGGCCTCTCCCAATCTGACCCCTCCCCAGCCTTTCTGGAGGTCAGCCACATTGTTCCTCCAGCCCACCTGCCCTGTGGTGCCTTCTGGGGGGTCTCCCACCTTCCCTTCCATCTTCAGCCTCCACAGCTACACTCTTGGCTCATCTCTTTTCAAAGCTAGCTCAGGTACCACTTTCTACACGAGGTCTTTCCTGCTGTGGCCTTGAGCCACTGCCCCCACTCCTAAAATGACCTTGTCTGGGTCGGTAATGTTTAACTTAACCACATTTGGAATTTATGTACATGTGTGTAAGTGCGTGAGCAACTGGAGCCCGGGAACTCTGAGCCTGGCCTTTGTCTTCCTGTGTGCATCCAGATCATTTCTTGGAGCCTCCCTCCCCCCACCCTACACAACCACTAAGGACCCTCAGCCTTTCAGGAGCCTCCTGGGTCAGACTGTTCTGCTCGGGGATGCTCTTAGTAGCAGGCTTTTCCTTTCATCAATGCTATCAGGGGGGTCCATCTTGTCTCTGCCCCTGGGCTAAGTCCCAAGGCTTCTCTCCTCCTCCTCCTCCTCCTCCTCTTTTCTTCTCCATCCCATCTCTGATACATATTGGGCTCCTCATTCTTATCCCTGAAGCCCCTCCCTCACTGGGAGCCCTTTCGTGTTCACCCACGGGCAGGAGGAGGGCCTGCCTGCTACGTCTTGTACCAGTAGAGAAGAGATCTTCATCCCCAGTCTTCACTGGGGCTGTTCTCTAGAACTTGAAAAGTTCCATGATACTTCTCTGCCTTAGTGCCTCAGTTTCTCCCAGAAGTTGTTTTTTGTTTTTCTTTTTGTTTTTTAGGTTTTTGCAAGGCAATGGGGTTAAGTGGCTTGCCCAAGGCCACACAGCTAGGTCATTATGAAGTGTCTGAAGCTGGATTTGAACTCAGGTCCTCCTGACTCCAGGGCCAGTGCTCTATCCACTGCACCACCTAGCTAGGAAGTTTTACTTCCTTGCCATGGTCAGCAGGATTCAAACCTGTGCAGGGAGACCCCCAGCCACAACTACCTACTCAGAATTTTAAGAAATAGTGGTCATTTCCTACAGAAGTTCAAACAACCTCCTCCATCTCCAGTATTCTTAGAGTCTGCTATCTCCCCACCTAAACAATCAGCATTTTTGTTGGGCTGTTTTTTTCACAAGGCAATAGGGTTAAGTGACTTGCCCAAGGCCACACAGCTAGGTAATTATTGTGTCTGAGGTCACATTTGAACTCAGGTCCTCCTGACTCCAAGGCTGGTGCTCTATCCACTGTGCCACCTGGCTGCCCCAACAATTAGCTTTTTGAGAGCAAAATCTCTATCTTTCCTCTCAACTCTCCCACAAGGGCAGGCCCAGAGCCGGTCACATGATCCTTGGAGAGGACCAAAAGGACCTCACTAGGTTGGCGTTGGGAATCACTAAGGACGTGCTGCCTGGCTGGTTTCCATACTATTGGATATTAACATCCTAAATGAAATATTGGAGCTGAATGGCTCAATCCAGTCCAGTCCATCTTCCCAGTTCCCCCCATCATACACCATCCTCACCAAGTGATCGGCTGCCTCTCTGGAGCCTCCAGGGCCAGCCTGTTCCACTTGGGTTTGATCTTAATTGCTAGAAAGTTTTTTCTTGCACAGCTTCTTTCACCCCATTGGCTCTGCTTTTGGGGATCAAACTGAATAAACCTGATCCCTGCCCCCATAGGACAAATCTTCAGATACTGGAAGTCAACTCTCATGTTCTCCCTGGGCCTCCTTTTTTCCCAGGATAAACACCCCCCAGTTCCTTTTTCAAAGAATCTTTCACAAGTGGCTTCCTTCCATCAACTGGCTCCTCCATCTAGGGTTGCCTTAACTTTCCTCCATCTTCCCCATCTTGGGCCTCCTGCAGCTTCCCCCCTTTCCCCCAAACCCCTCACCCCACAGGAATCCAAGGCGCTCACCTGGTCTTGGGCCAGCCTTGGTGGCTCTCAGGCTCCGTGGCATCTTGTCCCCGGTGGACCACCACAGTCGTCTCCAGGAAAGTCTCTGTGTAGGAGCCCCTTCCTTCTTGTCTTCCTTCTCCTCCAGCTTGGAGCTCAGATGGGGGCAAGCTCAAGGCGGCAAGGACGCCCTGGTCCTCCCCAGACCCAAAGATCCTCATCTGGATGTGTTGATAGTCAGGTGGATTCTGGATCGAGGCCTCGTCTTCCTCCAATCTAGAGTAAGGGGGTTGGGAACTGGGGGAGAGAAGGAACGAGAATGAGCTGGAGAAGGAAGGGGAGAAAGAAGAAGGGTCCAATCCTGTTGTTTTATCTAGTCCTCCAAAGAGCCAGCTGACTTAGGAATTAGGATAGCTAAGGAAACTGAGGCCCAAATCTTTGTATTTGGATGCCTGGGACCTAAGCTAGTCACTGGCACACAGTAGTCACAATATAGATGCTTATCAATGAACAGATTGAAGCGATTTCGATTCACTCAATTAGTAAGAGAATCAAAGTTTGAATCCAAATTTCCTGATTCCCAGTCTAGTGTTTTGGGTCCCCCCCCCCATTATCACATTGATGCCCATGGAAAGGGGAGGTTCAGGGGGAAGATCCCCCGTTGGTGACATGGGATTCCACTCTGGGTGTCTCTGCTGCCTGAACCGACCCTTCCATCCTCCAGGGAGAGGTATCTCCTCATCTTTCTTCTTTCCTTTGGTCTCCTCCTCACATTCTGCCTTTGGAAGAGATCTCTGTCTCCTCCCTCATTCACCCCATGACTTCTTGACTTCTGATGGCCCGGGACTCCATCCAGAACGGGATAATGCTGAATCACAAATATGGAAAGAGTGGTGGATATGGAATCAAGAGGCCCAATTGGAACCCTGCCTCCAAAGCCTACTAGCCAGGTGAGGCTGGGCAATGCCCACTAGGTCGAGGAACATTGGCTGTGCCACCAGAAGACTAGAACTTTGACTCACCTCTCTGGGTCTCAGTTTCCTTCCTCTGTCAACCAGGATGGCTCCCCTTTTCTACCTAGTCATTGTAGAGACCTCTAGAGAACAGTGGACCTGAAGCAAGTGACAGTCACTCCAGGCTACCCCCAAGCTCAAGAGGCCATCGTGGAATTCCTAGGCCCATAAAGTCAAGCATCAAGTAAGGGATGAAGCCCTGGGGGAGACCAGGGTATCCATGGGATACTTGCAAGATTTGTTCTCGTCTCTCAAGGACTAGAGCAAAGTCTCCTACTCCTGAGCCTCCCAGCCGTCCCTCTGACAAGACACCGCATCTTCTAACTCCCGGTATTTTCCCCAAATCTGGAATTCTCTCCCTCTTCACCTCTGCCCATGTCTCAGCTAGAGGTCTGCCCTTGTCCAGAGCCCAGATGCCAGTGTCTCCATCTCTTGCTTATATCCAGGATGTTCTGTTTATAGCCTCTTGGTACAGCTGTTTGTGGTGTTCCCCCACTAGACTGGGAGCTCCCTGAGGGCAGGGACGACGTATACCTTTCCATATATTCCCAAGGCTTAACCCTGCGTTTATGGTGAAGAAGGAGCTTAGTAAATCCTTGCTGACTTGTTGGCCATCCTAAGAAAGGGTGAAAACCCTATCTTCCTTTCATGGTGTAGTAGGAAGCCAGGAGGTGGCAGATTTGGATTCAAATTCTGGCTTTGCCCACCCCCCTCATCCTTGGGCACAGAAATCACTTCTCACCTCCTGGCTTCCACCTCTTCTTTGACCCAGAGGGGGCCCCCTGCCCACCTCCTCAGGTTCCTGATGCTATCATTCAAACCATACAATTTTTTGGGTCTTTGTAATGAAATGTTACTAATTCAGCCCTTGCCAAAGGTTTCTCCCCTTGACCTTGATTGGAGGCAGGGCTGAGAGAGCGGCCCGGGCTCATTAAAAGCAAATTGGGAGCTGTTGAGAGCCAGGCCCTGGCGTGAGCACCTACCCCTTCTTCTCTGGAATGCCATTCTCAGGGGTGCCCAGAGCTTTCGGGGACAGGAAACTCTCAAAGGCCGTGTCAGCCGGGACGAAGGCGATCTGTGGAGCAAAGAGGGGGAACTGAGACTGGAGCAGTGGGTAGATGTTTACCAGCCCCCCCCCCAGGGTCCCTCTCCCTGCCCAGGCCAGAGTCTCAGAAGACCCCAAGGGGGCAGGTCTGGAAGAGGCACCCTGGAGGAGCCCCACCCTGGCCATGCCTAGTGGGCCCCTGGGCCAGACTCCGAAGTTCCCTGAACCTCAGCTTCCTTCCCCCCACAGAGAAGGTCACATATCCTACAAGGCCTTGCTCCTGGGTCCTTGGGCAGAAAGTGATTGGTAACCTTCCCAAATTCCATACAGGCCTCAATGACTATTACAGCGTCATCAGGGAGGAGCCCCCAGGGCTCCAGACTCCCAGGCCTCTGAGGTGCCCCAAACTCTGTGTGTGTGTGTGTGTGTGTGTGTGTGTGTGTGTGTGTGTGTGTGAGAGAGAGAGAGAGAGAGAGAGACAGACAGACAGACAGACAGAGAGACAGAGCAGAGACAGTATGTGAGGGAGAGAGTGTGTGTGTAAGAGAGTGTGTATGTATGTGTGTGTGTGTGTCTGTGAGAAAGCGTGAATGTGAGGGTGGGAGTGTGTGTGTGAGACAGAGATTGTGTGAGTTAGTGTGTGTATGAGATAATATGAGACTGTGGATGTGTGTGTGTGAGAGACAGTATGAGAGTGTGTATGTGTATATGTGTGACAGAGAGAGAGGGTGTAGGAGAATGTGAGAGTGTGTTTGTGGGGGGTGCTTGATGGGCAGATGAGGCTACCCTCACTGGGCACGAGGGGTTCATTAGGATTCCACAATTGTGGGGTTTCTTAAGGAGACTAGTATGGAAGGGTCATATTCACACAGTAGAATCTTCCATCCAGAGTGTCTGCATTGGCTACCCATACACCCCTTCCTCCTCACCCCCCATTCCCTACTCATCCTTCCCTCATCCCCTACTCTGTCTACTTCTCTCTTCCCTCTCCGTCCCACATTCCCTCTCATCTCCCATTCCCTTCCTCACCCCCTTCCCTCCACACCCTTCTCTTCTCTCCTCAGCATCACCCTCCTGCTCCACTCTCACCCCACCATTCCCTCCTTAGCCCCCTTTAGAGTCTCTAGTGTCGTTCTCTCATTTTAGGTCAGGTGCCTCCCCCTACAGGAAGCCTTCCCTGATCTAGCCCCAGCACCATATTCCTTTGGATAGGCATATCTATATCATCTATATCTATATCTATATCTATATCTATATCTATATCTATATCTATATCTATATCTATCTCTATCTCTATCTCTATATCTATATCTATATCTATCTCTATCTCTATATCTATATCTATATCTATCTCTATCTCTATCTCTATCTCTATCTCTATCTCTATCTCTATATCTATATCTATCTCTATCTCTATCTCTATCTCTATCTCTATCTCTATCTCTATCTCTATATCTATATCTATATCTATATCTAGACAGATAGATAAATAAATAGGTAGATAGATAGATGATGGATGGATGGATGGATGGATGGATGGATAGATAGATAGATAGATAGATGGATAGATAGACAGATTCTTTCCAACTCAGTGGAATGTTAGGTGCTTGAGGGAAGGGAGAGTTTTCCCATCTTTATCACCTCAGTGCTCAGCCCAGGGAAGGCTCATAGAATAAATGAATGAATGAATGAAGGGCAGGGCTCTTTCAGCTACTCCCAGGGCTCCTTCTTGGGACCCTCTAGGGATGGGTGGACCTCAGCACTTGTTTCCTGTGTGTGACCTTGGACAGTCACAATGGGCACTTAGAGGTTTACAGAGGGTTTACAAGCCCAATCTCCCCTGAGATTCACTACAATCTGGGAGGTGCCAAGAACTCTCAGTTGAATAAACGGAGACTCCTAAATGGTGGGCCACTTGTCAAAGATCCCACATCTGGAGAGCCAGGAGGAGAGTACAGGCATTACGGGCTCCAAGTGCAAAATTCTTTCTATAATATCATCTTTTATTTCAAGTTAAATGACCTTCTGGTGCCTCAGTTTATCATCTCAAAGACATGACAGTCTCTCCTTTCTGTAAGGTTCACTTATGCCATATGACAAGTTGGAGGGAAGGGGTTGGTCCTGCAAAGCTAGAACACTGAACTTTGACTAAGATGAAACATAAATGGGCAAATGTAAAATCTTCCACCTGGGTTCAAAAAGCAACTTCACAAATACATGATGCAAGTGAAGGTTTGGGTTAGAGTTGATCTGAAAAGAGTTCTGGAGGTCTTAGTGGACTGCAAGTTCGATTCAAGTCTCAACAGGATCGGCCCATAAGGAGCCTGCCCTGTCTTCAGCTGCATCCCAGCTTCCAAGAGGAGAGAAGGCCCTGCTCCTCTATTTTCTGCCTTGGTCAGGCCATCTCTGGGCAGCATATTCAGATCTGACCTCAGGGTTTAGGAAAGGTTTGGATCAGCCAGAGAGTGTGCAGGGGAGGGCAGCCAGGATGGGGAAGGGCCTCTGGGCATGTACTCCAGGGGTTAGACTTATTCCATTTGGACCCAGGGGCAGAACAAAGAGTAATTAGGGAAAGGTGGCAGAAAAGCAGGTTTGGGATGGATAGAAGTATCCTCTGCTCCTTATAACTGCCAAGGAAGGATCAACTACCTGGGGAGGTGGTGAGCTCCCCATCACAGGTGGTATGAGTGAATAAAGCTAAGACTGGATGAGAATTTGTTGGGGATTTTCTAGAGGGGATGGATTCTACTGAAGGGGGGTCCCCAAGGTCTCTTTGCTCCCTCAAACCATTCTGTGAGGTGTATGAAGAGGGAATATGATGAAGTCAGTTGTACAGTCGAAGACCCTGAAGTTTCAGAGGGGTTGCTGGCAAGCAGCAAGACTGGAGCCCAGCCTTCAGCACTGAACTACCTGGGGTGGTCAAATCACTGGGGACCTTAGACTAAACATTTACTTCTTAATGGGAGTGTATTGTTTAAAATCTAATTACAGCTGTGAAAGGAGAGGGTGCTGCATGTGGAAGGGGGGAGGGGGCTGGATGTTCTCTGTATCCCTCCCATCTTAGGTCAAGACTATTTCTAGGGTATGTCACCCAAGGCTTTGATCTTCTGCCCTGAGACCTCTAATTCCTCCAAATGCTCCTCTCATGGTTCAGTCCCCAGGCTATTCCTGCCTTTTCACTCATTTATGTTCTCCCAATGTATGGGGCCCATAGGGGAAAATGAGGCAAGAGATGACTTGGAATCTATCGGGCAACAGGTATTTATTTTGCCCCTCACATTCCACCACACACACACACACACACACACACACACACACACACACACACACACACACACTCTCTCTCTCTCTCCCAGACCCTCTGCTCCATATATCTCAGAGCAGCCCCCACTTGGTTCTTCAGAATGGAATTCCTTCAGGACTCTCTTTGGAGGAGAAGACACTGGCCATATTGATTAGGCAGATGCCTTGGACTCTGCAGAGTAAGGTTAGCCCCAAGCTTGGGCCACCACTGAAGCCCTTTCCTCTCCTGTATCCCTCCTTCAGGCCCAGCCTCATCTCCTCCCTAAACTCTCCCCCATGGCCCCCAGGCCCAGGGCTGCCTCCTTCCCGGATCTCCCTCCACACTCATCATCTTTGTCCTTCAGTTCAGGATGTGAATTTTTAATAGCTTTGCTTCCTTGTATCATTTTCTGATGACCAGGGACATGTGTATCTGTGTTTTTATATGGCCTTACGGAATATGTATAAATCATTACATTTATAAAGAATTACATATTTTATATAAATATATGTAATATACACATACACACACGTATATCATTCATGACCTTCTTTGTGGTTTTCTTAACAAAGATACGGACCATTTTCTTCAACTTATTTTACAGATGAGGACACTGAGGTAAACAAGCTGAAGTGACTTGCCCAAAGTCACTCAACTAGTAAGTGTCTGAGGCTGCTAAAGGCCCTCAAACGTTGAGAAACTCTAAGACAACTGACTCTGCGCTTACAGATGCCTCTCGCAACTGGGCCTGAAATCAGGAAGACCCGAGATCAAGTCCAGTCACACTTATGTGACCATTTTATTTGTAAAGTGTTTCTCATAGGACTTGACCCTGTTAGATAAATGGTTGTCTCCCCCCCCCCCAACTTGATAGAGAAGGAGAAACTGAGGTCTAAAAGACATAACCATCATCCATCCAACATCTCCAAGGTAGGGAGGGCCAGGTTTGCCCATAGCCCCAGTGGAGTGTCCACGCCTGGGATACCCTCCCCGCTCCTGTCTCTACATCCATGCTCTCTGAAAACCGAGCTCAGCCCTCCCCTTCTCGGGAAGCCTGCTTTGATTCACTTGCTCTGCCTATGCCCAGTTCTCCTCCTCTTTTCTGTCCAACCCCTGCCTCCTCCCTCTGCCCCCTGCCCTTTAGTACAGTCTTTGGTTCATAGTAGGTGCCTAATCAATGCTTATTGCTCCCTTGGCCTTTCCCTGAAGCTCTCCTCCCCAGATTCGCAGGCCAGCAAGGGGATCTCGGGGACCCAGGAGTGCCCTCAGCTGCCCATGGCTTCCTCAAGGATCTCCTTTCCTCCCTGTGGCTTCCTGGGTCCGGGGAAGGTTGACTGTAAATAATGGGACAAATGACTCCAAACCAGCCAAGACTGACCCTCCACACTCTCAGCTCTCCAGGCTCTCGGGTCAAGTGTGCGGGCATAGGAGGGGCGGGAGGAGGAGCTAGGGTTCTAAGGGACTATCTCTCTGCTTCTATGGACTCCTAAGTAGGAGACTGAGGATCTAGGGGTACAGTTCCAGAGAAGACCAGATGAGATAGAATCATAGACTCAACCAGCCAGTGATGGAAAGACCCTTGGGATAAGGAGCAAGGAGCTCTAAAATACAGCATAAAGAACAGAGCTGGACCGGGCCTTAGAACAGGGGATATTGGAGTGGGGGAGACCTTAGAATAGGGGGTGTCAGAGCAGGGAGGGGGCTTGGAACAGGGGATGACAGGACTGGGAGGGAATGTAGAACAGGGGATGTCAGAGCTCAGTGGCCTGAGAACAGGGGATGTCAGAACTGGCAAGGTCTTAAAATAGGGGATGTTAGAGCTAGGAAGGGGCTTGGAACAGGCGATGTCAGAGCTGGGAAGGGGCTGAGAACATAAAGCATCAGAATTGGAACAAATCTTAGAACATAGGATGTCAGCCTAGAGGGGACCAAAGACCATTTAGATTAGGGGATCCTAATAATTTTTGTGTCTTTGACTCCTTGGTCAAGTGAAGCCTGGGGATGGACCCCTTGTCAGAGCCATAGGATGGTCTTCCATCCTAATGGAAGGGCACATTAAATATGCTGAAGGTTAGTGAACGTAAGAAAGATGTGAGTTTTCCCACAAAGTCCACAGACTTCCTGTAATCTCTCCTTGGACACTTGGGTCTTTGTGTCCCAGGATAAGAGCTCTCCAGTCTCATTTAATGAAAGAAAGGAAAGACTTGCCAGAGTCACCCAGTGTTTGATGAGAGCAGATGGAGGGAGGCCCTCAATGAGGAAAGGCCTGGCTTTGGCCTTCTTAGGGAGTGTGGCATCACGGCTACTGACCAACTGACTGTGCACATGCAGAAAGGTATGACCCACACGTGTCCATAATTATCCCCCTCAAAAGCAAGGAAAGCACACAGAACCATGCCCAGAGACCTCCACAGAAAGCCATGCACCCATGGACACAGACACATGTGCACATGTGTGACCTCACCCACCTCAGTAAATGCTACATGCATGTGTCTCCCCCAGAGCCCCGGACCAGGCTGCTGCCTGTTTCTACCTACCTTGGGGTAGCACTGACACATACTCCAGACGACCCCTGCGATCAGCATGATCCCACCGATGACGCAGAAGGTGATGTAAACCTGGGGCCGATCCGCCGTCATGATGAACATGCCCACCGCCAACAGGAACAAGCCCAGAATGATGAAGCCATAGCGGAAGGTCTTGTCTTCAGCCATGGCCCTGGCTGGCCGGCCCACCCTCGGCTCGTCCCCTGGGGGGAGGAGAAAACTCTTCCTTGTGGGGGGTGATGGTCAGCTCCTTTCCCCCAGCCTAGCCCCTGAGAAGTCACCGAGCAGGCCGCTCAGCTGGGCCCATCCTGCAGCCGGCTAGAGTCTGTGCTGACTGGTTCCTAATGGGCCTGGAAGACCGGTTGCCTATGGCCCAACAACTCCACGGTCCATTGGAGATGTCCAGCCGCCCTAGCTCCTGCCTCACTCTCACCTTCCCTCTGGGGCTGAGCCGGCTGTGTCTGCGTGGGACCCACAGGTGGGCGGGAGGGAGGAAGGAAGGAGGGAAGGGGCCGGCTTACAGGTGCTGGGGAAGGTGCCAAAGCCGTGACATCATCACAGGTGCCCCCAGCCAGGGGCTGAGCTCGGGAGGCTCCCATCTCCCTCCTCCCATTTTCCTACTGGCCCTTGCTCAGTGACCTTGACTGTCCCTCTTCCTCCTAATCCTCCACAGTTAAGTCTCCTTATTATCTCTCTCTTATCCATCCCCATTTTCTCTTCTCAACTGGACCATGGAGAAAGCCTCAGTGGACCCCCAGGTTGTGATCTGTCCCCTTCCCCATCCGTCCTGCACAAAGGTGCCTGATTCTTCTTCCTAAGGTAGAAGTCTGACTCTTTCTTCCTCAGCTCAAACATCTTCCGTGGCTCCCTCTTGGATAGTGTAGAAAGGCTTCAGTTTGACCAAAAACCCTTCCCAACTGGCTCCAGTCCCATCTAGGGCCAGGGCATGCCTTCCCTGCATTGTCCACCCAGAACAAGCTTATCTCTGGGTCTCTCCTTATCTCCCCCACCTCCATCTCTTAGGATCCTGACTTTCCTTCAAGGTCGGGTTTCCCATTCATCCCTAATAGGAACCTGCCAGCTCCCTATCCCAGGGTCTCTCTTCGGTCCTCGAACCTCTCAAAAGCAGTAATTATGTGTCCTCCCCGATCAAACGGAGATGCCTTAATGGAAGTCATTGCTAATCACTTGGCTAGTGTCTCTGCAGCATCAATGAGAGACCTAAAGTTGTAGGGAGGGGAGTGACCTCAGAGCAGGTTCAAGATGCAGCCCAGGGGCTGTGTGATCTTGGATAAGTGATTTAACCCAAGACCCTCTAAGTGTAAGAATTACCAGAAAGGCCCTGACCTGCACCGGCCCAGGCAGTTTCTAACACCAGGGAAATCACAAATCTAGCTCCGAAGACCTGCTCCGTGGTGTTGCTGAGTCCTTTCAGTTGGGTCCAAGTGCTCGGGACCCCATTTGGGGTGTTCTTAGTGTGCTTTGCTATTGTCTTCTCTGGCTCATTTTACAGGGGAGGAAACTGAGGCAAACAGGTAGTGACTTGTATAGGATCACACAGCTAGTAAGTGTCTGGGGCCATATTTGAACTAAGACTGGACTTTTAGCCCAGTGCTTTATAAATACCTCACTTGATCTTCACATTTTACAGTTAAGGAAACTAAGGCAGTAGAGCTAAAATGACTTGCTACAGGTCCCAGATTTGAACTGAGACTCCAGGCCTGGCAACAGAGGCCATCCCCACTATCAAGGTGTAAGTCCCTTTAGGGCAGGCTCACCTATTTGTTCTTCTCTGCACCTACCCCAACAACTAGGGCCAGCCAACCAGGGCCACGACTGAAGACAAAGACCTTCCTCTGCGGCTTCATCAATCTGGGCTTGTTCCTGTTGGCAGTGGGCATGCTCATCATGACGGCGGATCGGCCCCATCACCTTCTGCGTCATCGGTGGGGTCATGCTGATCGCAGGGGTCGTCTGAAGTATGCGTCAGTGCTACCCTGAGGTAGGCAGAGACAGGCAGCAGCCTGGTCCAGTGCTCTGGGGGGGGGGCACATGCATGGAGCATTTACTGAGGTGGGTGAGGTCACACATGGACACACGTGTCTGTGTCCATGGGTGCATGGCTTTCTGTGGAGGCTTCTGGACATGGTTTTGTGTGCTTTTCTTGCTTTTTAGGGGGATAATTATGGACCCGTGTGGGTCATACCTTTGTGTATAAGACTCGCTCATAATGGATGTTTAATAAGTATTTTGTTGAAAGTAATTGGAGTAAAAATATGAGTCCATTCATTCATTCATCCATTCAGCATTCCCAACCAGGCTGAGTATCCAGAGACCACCAAGACTCTCTCTGTCTCTGTCTCTTATTTCTGTCTCTCCCCTCCTTCACCCCCCTTTCCCCCAAAGTAAGAGAAGAGGAGGGGGTCTCCTGGGCCATGAGGGAAACAAAGGTGGCTCCCTCTCTCCCCATCCTAATACTGAGAAAGGAAAACAAGCCACCAAGTCATTCAGGCCCAAACCCCCAGCTGCTCCCCTCCCCACCCTCCCAGCAGGCTTAGTGAGAAGCCTGGACAGAGTGCAAACCTCTGAGTTGGACTCTGAAGACCTGGGTTCGTATCTTGTTTCTGCTGCTTGGTTCCCTCTCCGTGTGACCCCTTCAGTAACCTCAGTCAGATGCGAGCCGGGGGGACTGACCATCTCCTTCGATCAGATGGGAGTCGGAGGGCTGAGTTCGAATCCTGTTTCTGGAACCTACTGCCTGTCTGACCTTGGACAAGTCACTCCCCATCGCTTATGTGTAAAAGGAGGAGGCTACTAGATGGTCTCTGGGCTTCTTTCCACCCCTAGTCCATGGGTGTGGGATCCTCTGCCCGGGCCTGGCTCCCACCTCTGCAGACTTTCACCTTCTGTGCCTTCGCCCCCTTGCAGACCCCGGTGACATCCTTGCTTTTCCTCACATAGGACATCCCCTCCCCAGGCTGACCGGGGCCCTGTCCCCTCAGCTCTGCTTCCCCCCAGGCCCAGCTGCAGGACCAGCCTCCCTGGCCTGCCTTTGGGTCCCTCAGTGACTGGTGCTCCGTCCTGTTTAAAATGATTTTATGTGGACTCATCTGTGTGTGTTCTATGCATCCACACACAGACATGGACACATACATACATGTACACATGTGTACACCCATGAGGCATGCATGTATCTTATTTACACTGTTATCCATCAGAGAACCCCGGAGAGGAAGCAGGCAGAAGAGGGAGGGAGGGAGGGCAGAGTGGGCAGCCTCTCCTTGGTCAGCATGGTTTTAGGGTGACCACAGTGCCCCCTGGTGTCCATCACCCCATAACTGCCTCGCAGCGAGGCAGAGACCACAGCTCCCCGATTTTCATAGAAGCCAAAGCTCCCTGGTGAAGCCCAGAAAATGTGGAAGGATTCATACCCAGGGCTCCTGCTTCTAGGTCCCCCACCACGGTTCTGATGGGCCTGGAGAGGACCCCAGAAGTCATCTAGTCCAACCCTTTATGATATAGTTGAAAAGTCTGTGGAGGAGATAGGACTTACCCAAGGTCACTCAGGTAGCATGATAGAGAATCCAGCACTCTTCCCAGGTGTCATATTCTTCCTTTAGAATTTAATTCAAATATTTATTAAGTGTCTACTGAGTGCATTGGGGGGAGAGAGTCCATGCCCTCAGGGAGCTTGCAGTCTAGCAGGAGGGCTGTTTGGTTCTTTTTTTATTCTATTTAAGGCAATGGGGTTAAGTGACTTGCCCAAGGTCACTCAGCTAGGCAATTATTAAGCATCTGAGGCTGGATTTGAACTCAGGTCCTCCTGACTCCAGGGCAGGTGCTCTATCCACTGTGCCACCTAGCTGCCCCCAGTCTAGCAAGATGGAAGGATATAAAAGGGTTCAAAAACAGGGCAGAGTCTTGACTTTGATGTCTCAGGATCTGGGTTCAAATCCCACTTCTGTCACTGCACATATGACCTTGGGCAACCCACTTCACCTCTCTGGCCCTCAGTTTCCTGATCTGTAAAATGAGGAAGGATAGGACTAAAAGGCCCTGAAGTCCATTCCAATCCTATTGTGGTATGTTAAGTCATTTTGTCCAGAGTCACACAACAAGAGAGGGACCAGGAGAATAGAGAAATAGAGGGTGAGGTTTGCAGTCCCAGACCTAGGGTTCAGGTTCCAATTCTGTGTGACCTTGAACAAGTCACTTTACCTCTGCTTGCCTCAGTTTCCATTTGTAAAATAAAGATAATAAAACAAACTGTCTCCCAGGGTCATGATGAGGATCAAATGAGATACCGTATGTGACATTCCTGATAAACCTTGAATCCCTATATAAAAGCTAGTTAACATTATGGCCATCACGGGAACATAGCAGATACTTCATAAAGCCTTATTCTTTGGTTGACCAAGTAGAGAGGATTTCTTATTAGGGCAGTGTTGAGGCTCGACGACCTTGAAGGTCCCATCTAGTCCTGCGATTCCCAATCTCAGGAAGGGCACTCCAAGAACAAATGCGTCAAGACTCAGAGTGGGGCAGATTGCTATGGATCCCAGTCTCCACTAGGCTCTGTCCCTTGTGGGCATGGCCAGGCCCAAAGATTAGGAAGAAGTCAAAGGTTGTCCTTCCCCACTTTCAATGCTCTTCTTACTTTGTTCTTTTTGTTTGTTTGTTTTTGCAAGGCAATGGGGTTAAGTGGCTTGGCCAAGTGTCTGAGGCCGGATTTGAACTCAAGTCCTCCTGACTCCAGGGCCAGTGCTCTATCCACTGCGCCACTTAGCTGCCCCCTTTCTTTGTTCTTAAGGATCCAGTGGGTCAGAGGAGGAACCAGGGCTCAGAGAGGTCCAGAACCTCAGACCTCTAAGGTCACGTAGTCCAGTTGGCACCTCTAACCAGTGGTTGACCGGCATCCGAGAAAGAAACAGAAAAAGAGACAGAGACAAAGACAGACAGAGGCAGACAAAGGCAGAGTTCACACTGAATCTCCTCTCCTATTTGTATGATTTTTTTAAAAATCATAGTTACCGGGTATGTAATAGAAGCAACAAATTATTTATTTATTTAGGTTTTTGCAAGGCAGTGGGGTTAAGTGACTTGCCCAAGATCACAAAGCTAGGTATTTATTAAGTGACTGAAGTTGGATTTGAACTCATGTCCTCCTGACTCCAGGGCTTGTGCTCTATCCACTGCACTACCTACCTGCCCCTGAAACTTAATAAATTATTTTATTGAGTAATTAATTTGATTGATGCCAACTGATTCAGTCAGAGACTTGTAAAAAGTCATTGTGTGACCTTATACTTGAAAACTTGTTAGTGAAAGTGGATCTTTAGCTTAGAAAAAAGGAATTCAAACTTCCCATGTATTAGTAGAAGTCCCAGAGAAAGGGGAGTGAGAAGATAGAAGAGAGGGAGAAAAAGGAAGAGAGGGAGAAAGAAAGAGAAGAGGGAAGGGGACAGAGAAGATAGAAGAGAGGAAGAAAAGAGGACCAAGAGGAGAAAAAAAGAGAAAAGGAGGGAAAGGGAGAGAGAGAGAGAAGAAAGGGGAGGGGAAGAGAGGGGAGGGGAGGAGGGGGAAAGAGGAGAGGAGAAGAAGGGGAAGAGAGAGAAAAGAAGAAAGAGGAAAGGAGAAGGGAGGGGAAGAGAGAGGAAGGGAGGGAGAGGAGACCATTTCCCGAGATGGACCATTCCACCTTTGGACAGCTGGACAGCTCCAGATTGAGGTGAGGCAGCTCCAAATGGAGAAAAGAGATGGATTTCAAAGCCCAGAGACTCAGTTTAAATATGGGCCCTGCTTTGGGCTTGTCGTTGGGGGCCATGTTGCACTGTTGCTACTCACTGATCTTGTCGACCACAGCAACCTCACAGAGTCTTAGGTGGCATCATCATCGCCATCATCATCACCACATAACTAAAATTTACAAACATTTTACACATACTGCATCATTGATATAACTTCTAGAAATATAAACTGAAGGGGTTAGACTAGATCCATGGCAAGGAGAAATAGATCATTTTGGAATGTATATTAATTTACAAATCCACAAATTAACCTGATCTGTGTTGTATTTTTATTTATTTTGTTAAACATTTTCCAGTTGCCTTTGAATCTGGTTCTGATCTCCTAAGATCTAGGCTGATTCCTCTGGTCTAGCTGACTTCTTTTTTTTTTTTTTAGTTTTTTTTTTGCAAGGCAATGGGGTTAAGTGGCTTGCCCAAGGCCACACAGCTAGGTCATTATGAAGTGTGAAGTGTCTGAGGTCAGAATTGAACTCAGGCCCTCTTGACTCCAGGGCCGGTGCTCTATCCACTGCTCCACCTAGCTGCCCCTGGTCTAGCTGACTTCTGAGGACTAGTGACTCCATAATCCTTTATATCATTCATATTCCATAATTATTTAGCCATTCCTTTATTGATTGCACTCTCTTGGTTTCTAGTTCTTTGCTTCAACAAAATTACTGCTATAAATATTTTTATTTGCTCCCTTCTTTCTGTCATAAAAAAACAAGCAAACAATCTCTTTGATCTTATATTAGCATGGTGTTCAAAGAATATATACAAATTTGTTGACTTTTGACTTACTTCCAAATTTCTTTCCAGAATGTTTGTACCTCTTTAGACATCCACTAAGAGTATATTGTGAGTCTGCCCAATAGCCCTTCCAACAACTGTGATTTTTTTTCTTTTTGGTCATCTTTGTTAACCTCGTGGGTATGAGGTAGAACCTCAGCTGTTTTGATTTGTATTTCTTTCACTGGAGCATTTTTCATAGGGTTAATTAGGTTAGTTTTCTTCTTTTGATCAAATATGTCTATTCATATTTTTGATCACTTATCTAATGAGAAATGATTCACCTGATTGTATATATTCATATTTTGAATTTATTTGTGCAAAATCTTATAATCAATTGTCAATTTTATCTTCTGGGATCCCCCTTTTTTTTCTTTTTTTAGGTTTTTTGGCAAGGCAAATGGGGTTAAGTGACTTGCCCAAGGCCACACAGCTAGTTAATTATTGTCTGCGGTCAAATTTGAATCCAGGTACTCCTGACTCCAGGACTGGCGCTCTATCCACTGTGCCACCTAGCTTCACTCATTATGGATGATAAAAGTAGCTCCTTTCATTTGTTTATGATATGCTCTTTTATATATAAGTCATCATCCATTTGGAACTTATTTCAATATAAACAGTGAGTTAATCTTAACTCCTCCCAGTCTGCTTTCCAGTTTCTCAGACTTTTTTCCAGAGAGATCCTTATTCCAGTAGTCAGAGTTCTTGGGTTTATCAAACACTTGACTACTCTGTTTGAATACTTCTACATTGTGTTCATTTAATGTTTCATCACTCAACTTTTTTATTTTCAACCAGAACCAAATTGTTTTGATCATCATAGTAGAGTATGAGATTTAGACCCCCCCTTTTTAGATTCAGCCCACTTTCTTTTCATTCATTCTCTATAGATGCTTGACATTTCATTTCTCCAGAGAGATGAGTTCCGCCACTTTTGCTTTAATTTTTCCTAGTGCTGTAGATAAACCCTTTGGAATTGGACATGCATCGATTCATGGATTGATTCAGGATGAAGACAAAATGTAAATGTATTGGCAGTGCATGCTCTGGGCAGACATTGGCATGATCCAAGCTCCCATGGGTTCTTGCATAAGTGTTTCCATCTCTTTCCCAGCCTGCTTAACCCCTTCTCTACTGCATTCTAGACGGTCCCTATTATACTCTGATGATACTGTTTCTATTTCTATTTCCTTTTATCTTTGTCCAAATACTCTGTATCCTGTTTCTTCCCTCATGTTCTTGGGTTTCTTCCCATGAATACAAACTCTTAATATACAATGTTTCTCAGCCCTGATTTATTTATTTTTCCATTTAAGTTATAGTCTTACAAGAGTCAAATTGCAGGCATAAGTCCCTTCCCACCAAGACTTTGGGACCATTATTGATGGTTAATTTGCTTCTTTGTATTAATATCATCATTTGGTCCAATTTCTGGCTCCTGAACCAAGGCTGAACTGAATTGTGGGCATTGTGTCGTCTTAGATGTTGTCTCCTGGGAATTGGCCGTCCTCTCTTCTGCTCATCTTTCTTTGATGTTCGATACATCACTTGTCATCTCTTTGGGCAGGGGGCAGTTTTTATCATCCCTCTCCTTTCTCAGGTTCATACAATCTCTATCTAAGTTGAGAGGGACCCAAGGGCATTGACTCCCACTGTATTTGAGCAAGAATTCAGTCTGTATTCTTGGCAAGTGGTCATCCAGCCTTTACTAGAAGACTTCCATTGACAAGTGATCCTTCAGTCTTTACCAGATGGCCTCCAATGATAAAGAGCTCACCACCTCCCAGGGCAGTTTCTGACTCTCTGGGACAGTTCTTAATGAGAGGAAGTTTCTCTTGATATCAAAACTCTATTTGTCTCTTCCTTCCACTACTTTTGGGGCTATGAAGAATGGAATAGAGGTCTCTGTCCTCTCTAAACTTTTTCTTTTCAAGCTAAATTTTCCTATTTCTTTCAATAGCTCTTTCTTCTTAGAATACTTAGGACTCCAAATTAATCTGGTTTTCACAGAATCATAGACCTAGAACTCAATAATGTCAGTCATGTTGTTTAAAAATATCATATATACTTAAAGGTACAAGTATATGGGTGACCTTCCCTTAGTGTGTTGTAAGGGAATTGAAGCAGAAACTCTTTCCATTTTTGTCTTTGGTTCCCCAGTGTCTAGCACTGGTACCAATAAATGATTGTTGGCTGGTAAATAGAGTTAAAAGGGAGCTTGAGGGCCATCTTGTCCAGCCTTCTTGTTTACAACTGAGAAAAATGAAGCTAAAAAACTGATAGTCAAAGTCAAGATGCCGTTGGCATCTGAAGAGTATTTGCTGGCGGATTAAACAATAGCCATTGATGTCTTGATGAGAAGAGATCAGGTCGTGCTTCTGGCTGTCAAATATGCTAATGTCCCCATGAGAACCTCTTTGTACTGCCCTTCCCCCCCAGCACTCCTCTGTCTCCCTCACTTTCTCCTAGGGGTCCCCAGGGTCCCCCAGTACCATCTATTCAAGGAGCTGGAGCTAAAGAATGAGGCTCAAGTCAATTGAGAAAGACCCCACCAGAGGGCAGCATGGAGACACAGAGATGCTCTGTCTCGGACATGGCAAAGGCAGTAAGAGCCTGGCGATAGACACACACACACACACACACACTGAGCCTCAGCTCTAGCTCAGCTGGTCTCCTTCACGTGTGCAATACAATCTGTCCTATCCCCCACCTTGGAGCCTTTAATGGGACTTTCCTGTTCTTCCCACCCCCAAGTTCCTCTCCATCCTTCACTGCCCAGGATAGGCACTACTTCCCCTGGGAAGCCTCCCCCCCACCTCTCTCTTTTCCTTCCTCCCTCCCTGCTCTCTCCCTCTCTTCCTCCTTCCCTCTTCCTCTCTCTTTCTCCTTCCTTCCCTCTCATTCTCTCCCTCCCTCTCTTTTTTCTCTCTCTCTCCATCTTCCCTCTTTCTCTTCCCCTCTCTCTCCCTCCTCTCCCCTTCTCTGAGTATCCTCACATCTTTCATATTAACCTAATCTGAAATCCCTTCCTGTCTTGGGCACTTATTCTGGGCATAAGTTGAAAGGTATAGGTATAGGTATAGGTATAGGTATAGGTATAGGTATAGGTATAGGTATAGGTATAGGTATAGGTCGATAGGTTGATATTACCACCAGTGTTAACTTGTATAGGTCACATAACCTGTTAGAGGTTTCACTTCCTTATTTGTAAAATGAGGGCATCAGACATAAGGCCTCTGAGGTACCTTCCTTCCTCCCAAACTCCTCACATTTCCATCCAACCCTAACTTCAAGTTTCTCCCTTCCTCAGTGTCCCATTCCTGCCGATCTTGAAAATACTAGCTGATAACTTAGGCGTCAAGAGAGAAATAGAATGCTTGCTGAAGAGGTGATGGGAAGAACAGTGGACTTGAGTCAGGAAGCTTGGGTTCCAGCTCCTCTGCTTCTGGCTAGTAGTTCTACAACCTATTGGGAGTCACTTTCTCCTTTGGGACAGTTTCCCCTTCTGTGAAATGAGGGTGTTGTGCTTCATGATCTCTAAGGTCTTTACCCGGTTTGACATTCAATGTTTTAAATGTTTGGGCTGAGGGTGGAGGTCATGGAAGATAGAGACCCCCAGAGTTGTTACCATGTATTTGGAAGGTTGTGCTTAGATTGTACTGACCAACACTACTGAGGTTTGCTTTTTTTGTTTGTTTGTTTTTGTTTTTGCAAGGTAATGGGATTAAGTGACTTGCCCAAGACCACACAGCTAGGTAATTATTAAATGTCTGAGACTGGATTTGAACTCAGGTCCTCCTGACTCCAGGACCAGTGCTCTATCCACTGTGCCACCTAGCCACCCCTACTACAGAGGTTTGAATGAGCTGCCAAAGGAGACAATGGGTTCCTTTCTTCCAAAGTCTTGAGGCAAAGGATGAAGTCATTTGTCAGGAATATTATAATTTTTTTATGGTATATATTGATGGAATCCCAACCCCTCCCCAGCTCATTGTTGACCTGCTCCATCCATCCATTTCATAACTGCATTTCCAAGGGCAGAATTAGTGACAAGGAATTTGGGGGTCTTTGAATCTTATGCAACAGACCCTTTGCTTAGAATAGCAACACTTAAGTGGGGCTGGAAGGGTCATTTAGTCCAAACTTAGCATTTTGTGGATAGTCGAGAAAGTTAGGGTCTGAACTAAATGACTTATTAGTCAGGACGGAGTCGGACTCAAACTCAGATCCTCTGAGTTGGATAATTACCCTCTTTCACTGGATCACGATGTCTTTTTCTTGACCCTCTAGTGTACTTTTTTTTAACTTTTTCATCACTATCTTTCTTAAAAAATTATTTTTTAATTTTTGATTTTCATCATACTATCCCTTAAAGGTCCCTTCCAGCTCTGCCATAATATGCTTTCATTCCAGAGTCTGTGGGCTCTACTTCTCTGTGATTCTGGAGTATTTGACACCTACAAGATTAGATGAAAAATAGGAGTCGCCGTTGGCTCAGGAATTAGGGACCAATCAAAATAATGGGGGCTCCAGGAGCCCTTTATGTGGCTCAGATTTGAGATCATAGAAGTTGGGGCCTGTATCTTCAAGGGAAGACGTCCAAGGACTATGTTGCTTTCTGATCTTCTCCCAAACCCAGCACTTCAAGGCCCAAAGAACGGGGGCCAGAAAGTCTCCCCTCAAATCAGGAGGACTAAATAACAGGTTAGAGGAAAAACCAGAGGCACAGAGACCAGGCCAGTGAGTCTGGCCAGTTCTCAAAGGGGTGCATTGTTGTTGAGTCATTTCCACCTCTTTGTGACCCCCTTTGGGGTTTTCCTGGTAAAGATCCTGGGATGGTTTGCCATTTCCTCTCCAGCTCATTTTACCAATGAGGAAATGGGAGAAAACAGGTTAGATGACTTGCCCAAGGTCACATAGCTGGTTAAGTGATTGAGGCTACAGTTGACCTCTGAAGGAGTCTTTGTGACCTAAGACCTGGTGCACTATCCACTGACCCACCTCGTACTTCTGAGGAAAGTGATTCATAAACTTGAAGTCTTTTGCAAATTTATCATCATCATCATCATCATCAAAATCATCATTATGGTTGCTGAAAGGAAACCTGGGAGCTGGAAGGGGGGTGTAAAGAGCAGCAAGGCTGATGGACACCTAAATGAGAATTACCCTCCCCGCCACATATCTGGTGGAGGCCAACAGCCCCTACTGGAACCTGAGCCCAGAACTGGAACCTAACTGAGCTCACTTGCATGACCTTGGCCATCATTTCCCCTCCACAGTATCCAGCACAATCATAGATGCAGAAAAGGTGTGTAAGCATTGCTTATGGTTGTCTCACCCATAAAATGAAGGGGTTAGATTTTAAAGGTCCCTTTGTACTCTAAAATTTGTGACTTTTGAAGGCTCCCATACAAGGCTACCTGCAATTGTTGGACAGAGCCCATTGTCCACTGGGCTGAAATCTGTCCCCTTATAAAACCCTGCCCTGGCCAAGGGGAACCACACAAGGGTAGTTCCCTTCCTCTCCAGCTGAGGTGAGAGTGAACCTGGGGGTTAGTCCTGCTGCTTCTTCTCATTTGTTTGCTGTGTGACCACAGACAAGTCATTTGTCCCTCTCTGGGCCTATAAAACAGCAGGGGCAGGTTGAACAAAATGATCTCTCTGCTCCTTTGAGGGCTATAATCCAGATTCTGGAATAGTCTCTCAATTGTTTGGAGGGTTGGCATGGGTGCCAGAGCTGTGAATCCCCTACAGCTCATTGCCAAACCCATCTTCTGGGGCTCCAGAGATACTCCCAGATAGCTGCCTTCCCACTTCCTGGGGGTGGGGTGGTGGGCGGAAACCTGGTCCTAAGTGGGCTCTTTTGCACACCTGCAACTCATTAACCACCTGCCTCAAGGGAAATACTTCACATTCCCCAGCTGGAAGGACCCAGAATATTTAGTCTGACACTTTTACAGTTAACCCTTTGGGAATGGGAAGGCTGTGGAGGATCAGAGACAGAATCACAACATAAGAAGGCAAAATATCAGAACTCTGATATCATCTTTAAGCAGGAAAACTCATCTTCCTGAGTTCAAATCCAGCCCAGACACTTATGAGTTGTGTGACCCTGGGCAAGATACCTAGCCCTGTTTGCCTCAGTTTCCTCATCTATAAAATGAGTTAGAGAAGGAAATGGCAAACCACTCTAGCATCAATTCCAAAAAAGCCCCAAATGGGATCATGAAGAGTCAGATATGACTGAAATGAGTGAACTAGAAGGGATATGAGGACACTTAGAACACAGAATGTCAGAGGTGGGTGAATCCTTAGGATAATTTCAGAACTGGGACGTCCCTTAGAACTGAATGGTAGAAACTTACTTTTATAAATGGGGAAACTGAGGCCCAGGCCAGGGAAGTGACTAGCTGAAGACCACAAAGCAAGTCAGTGAAGGAAAGATAAGGTTCCAAGTTTTCAGACTCAGAGTCCAGGGTTCTTTCCCCAACATCATGCATGCAAGTCTCAATGGCATGGTGGTTCATGGGGCTTCTTGTGTAGTGCAAGGAATCATGGAACCATTTATCTCATTTATCTCATTTCTGTTCAAGCAACAACTCTTGCTCAGTGTGAGGATCCATGGGGGGAAAGTCTTTACACTTGGTAAAAGAACCAAGGGACCCACTGGAGGAGGGAAAGTGGATATAACAGAGCACAAGAGTCAAAGGAGTTGGGCTATTGTCCTTCAGGAAAGCGTGTACTTTCTAGGCCCCTCCCAACTCTGCCATCCCTTGTTCTAAGATCTGTCCCAGCTCTGCCATCCCCTGTTCTAAGATCCCTCCCAGCTCTAACAACCCCTGTTCTAAAACCCCTCCAAGTTCTGCCATCCCCTGTTCTAAGATCCCTCCCAGCTCTAACAACCCCTGTTCTAAAACCCCGCCAAGTTCTGACATCCCCTGTTCTAAGGTCCCTTCCAGCACTTCCATACTTATTCTCCTTTGTTGTCTCTCTTGAACCAGTAGCTTCATGAAGGAGCAAAATGTCCTTCCCCATTCACTCAGACACACCTTGCCACAGGCCTTGCAGAGAGGAATTACTCTGATGGCATCTGATGGTTTGGTGGATTGACCTGTGGCCAACCTGGCTTTCTTGAACCCTCCTTGTGCTCCCTCCAAGGCTTCCTCCCCCTTCCTTGCTGGGCGAAGCAGCCTTCTCTATTCCCCCCCGGAAAGGTCTGTCCATCCCAGATCAGAGTAGGCTATCAGCCCCCCCCCCCCCCCCCCAGCTTCTCCCTATTCAACCTGGCCTCTATTCACACCAAGGTTCTGGTACTCTATGATAACTCCACCTGGCTAGTTGGTCTAATGAGGCAGGGAAGGCAGAGATGAGAAAACTGAGGCCAAGAGAAGTGATTTGTTCCAAGTCTTCTTCTTCCATCTGCTTTGTCTCCTGGGGATTGGTAGGAGGTGAGAAAGCAGTTATAGGAGAGAAGTGGGGTTGTAGATACACTAACATCCACCCCCAGCCCCAGGGTAGCTGCTCCTATGTAAGGCCACCCAAGTACCCATAAAAACAATCTCTCTTATCTCTCTAGTACTCTAGTTTACAAAAGTATTTCCAGATTCATTAAGACTCCACCCAGATCTAAGATTCATTTTCTCATTTGATGCCCCTAACATCCATCAGAGATCTATAAGACTGGGATTAAGATTTCCATTTATCTGCTGAAGAAAAGTCTGGAGAAGTGAAAACATTTGACTGCTACCAGTGGCCCAGCCAGGATCCAGCCCAAGTGGCACTCAGACCCAAGTATAACTTCATCTTGACTCCTGGATCACCGCAGCTGATTGTAAGCTGACTTTGCTAAAGACGGCAGAAGCCAGTGTGGGATGGAACTCTTTCATTGGGTTCCTGGTCAGCCTCACCTGGCTGGAACCCCAAATCAAGTATCTAAAGAGAGACCTTGGTTTAGGCTGAGGTGTCAGTCACAGGCCACAGGTAGCAATGCTCTCATAGCTGGGTGGGGGACTGACCCAGCCAGTGCCTTGGTTTCCCTGTATCTCTGGCTGGGGAGGATGAAGTAGTGCTCCATCAGATATGCTTCGAGTCAGTCCTGTTGGTCTCATGCCATTGGCCCTGCTGTATGGAGGTGGTCCATTCTCCTCCTCCTCTTCTTGGACCTGAGGGCTACAAGTCATGGCCATCTCATAGGTAGGGACTGAGGTAGACGACCAGCCACTAAGAAAGGAGAGCAAAATGGGAGAGTGTTAGTGGAATCTAGAAAAAATAAGGGGATGGAGCTGGAGTCCTTATAATATTTTCTTATTTCTCTATAGAAATAGCATTTTACAGAGTCAGGTAATGAGAATTATTGTCCTAATTTTATAAATTAAAAACTTAGTCTCTGAGAGTAAAAATGACTTGTCCACCAGCACACAGCTCTGTAGGGAAGAGAATCATAAATACTGAATAACAGAAGGGGTGTTAGAGGTCACTGACTCCAATTCCTTCATTTTACAGATGGGGAAATTGAGGCCCAGAGGGGCTGAGGGATTTGCCCATAATGATACAGCTGAGGACTATCCAAGTTTGGGGCAGCTAGGGGGTACAGTGGTTAGAACACTGGTGCTGGAGTCTGGAGGACCTGAGTTCAGATCTGGCCTCAGACACAATACTTACTTAGCTATGTGACCTTGGGCAAGTCACTTAGTTCCATTACCTTGCAAAAACCAAAAACAAAATATGTATCTAAGGTGAGATCCAAACTCTGGTCTTCCAAATTTTCACTCTGCTGCCAAGGTAACCTAACTATTTCTGTGGCACTCTAAGGTTAGGCAGCTCTTTACAAAGTATCTACAGCAATTAAAACAACTCTCATAGCCGGGTGGGGGATTGACCCACCTCATACCTATCCGATTAGCTAATATGATAAAAAGAAAAAAAGGGAGATGATAAATGGTACAGAGGATGTAGTAAACTGAGATACTGGTGCATTGTAGGTGGAGTTGTGAACTGCCCAACCCTTCTGGAGAGTAATATAACAGTGCATATGCTTTGATCCAGCAATACCACTACTAGATCTATATTCCAAAGAGATCACAATAGGGGCAGCTAGGTGGCACGGTAGATAGAGCACTGGTCCTAGAGTCAGGAGTTCCTGAGTTAAAAACTGGTCTCAGACACTTCATAATGACCTAGCTGTGTGGTCTTGGGCAAGCCACTTAACCCCATTGCCTTGCAAAAAACAAACAAAAAAAACCCCAAAGAGATCATAATGAAGGGGAAAAGATTCACATGCACAAAAATATTTATTGCAGCTCTTTTTGTGGTGGCAAAGAATTAGACATTGAGGAGATCATTTGGGGAATGGATGGACAAATTGTGGTATAGATACATTATGGGACACTGTTGTTCTATTAGAAACCAGGAGGGATGGGAATTCAGAGAAGTCTGGAAAAATTTATGTGAACTGATGCTGAGTGAAGTGATCAGAACCAGGAGGTTGTATACATTAACAGTAACCTCCTGTGATAATCAGCTATGATAGACTTGGCTCCTCTCAGCCATACAATCATTAAAGATAGTTCTAAAAAACTTGTGATGGAAAATGCCACACTCATTCAGAGAAAGAACTATGGAATCTCAATGCAGTCCGACCATACTATTTTTACTTTTTTTTTTTTTTTTTTTTTAGTTTTTGAAAGACATTAGGGTTAAGTGGCTTGCCCAAGGCCACACAGCTAGGTCATTATGAAGTGTCTGAGGTCACATTTGAACTTGGGTCCTCCTGACTCCAGGGCCGGTGCTCTATCCACTGCACCACCTAGCTTGCCTGTACTATTTTTACTTTTAAAAAATTTGCTTTATGCTCTTATTCTCATGGTTTTTTCCATTTTGTTCTGATTATTCTTTTGCAATATGATTAATATGGAAATCTGTGTAACATGACTGTACATGTTACTCACTGTCCTAGGGAGGAGGGGAGGGAAGGAGAAAAATGTGGAATGTTAAAAACTATCTTTACACATAATTGAAAAAAATAAAATTAAAGTTAAAAAACAAAACAAAATATCTGTATACTTTTGGGTGAGGCTGTTGGGAATGAAGTGAATATTGTTCCCACCCTAGCCCTTCCCTCCGGCATAAATCCTATGGAGAGCATTGACTGGTCAGGGGTAAGCACCTGCCCTTTCTTTGGGTCTGGTTATCCTTCAGAGTCCCACCTCCTTCAGGAACTCTAAGAAAATGAGGAGTGGGAAGGGGAGGGGAGATCAACCAGCTGGCTGATCTCAAGGAAATCTCTTCCCTTCTGAACCTCATTTTCTTCTAGAAAATATAAGGAATGGATGTGGTGAAGCCCCTTCCAGCTCTAGTCTCCCCTCTCTGATTCTTCTTGTTCTGCCTCAAGAAACACTAAAACTTTACAATCCAGTCAACAAAAGAAGGCCCTGACCTGGGCTCCCATTTACCCACTTGAACATGTCGTCCCCTGATTGTTTCTTAGTTGAAAATGCCATCTCTGACTCCGGCTCCAGGTGGTAGGAGCTGTGGCTCTTCTCTGTGTTCTCTATGTTGTCTATATAGATCTCAGAACACAGGGGGATGGACTGAGGCTTTTTGAGTTCTTCCCTGGTATCAAGACTTTTAAAATTGGAAAGGACCTAGAAGGCAAATGGGCCATTAAACCAAGAAGTCTGAATTGGGAGTTTACCAGGCTGGGTTCTGGCCCCTGCTTTGTGGCCAGTGCTCAGTAGGAGCTTAAATAATTCATGACCACTCTTAGGGAGTCATGTTAAGTAGGGGGGTAACTTGGTCAGCCCTTCACTTTAGCTAAATAGAAGAGGGGGAGAGACTTGAGCAGACAGACCCACCAGTAGGATATTGTAATAGTCCAGGAGGGAGGGGATGGGGTCTGCACCTGAGTGGGGGGCAGTATCAGAAGAGAGAAGGGAATACGGAGGAGAGATATTACTAAAGTAGAATCAGAGGGCAGTTAGGTGGCACAGTGAATAGAGCATTGGCCCTGGAATCAGGAAGACCTGGGTTCAAATACAGCCTCAGACACTTAAAATTACCTAGTTGTGTGATTTTGGGCAAATCACTTAACCCCATTGCCTTGCAAAAATTAAAAAAAAAAAGTAAAGTAGAATCAACCAGCCTTGGCAACAGATTGAAAATGGGGAGAGGGCAGGGCAAAAGTGAGAGACATGAGGAATGTAGGAAGACTCTTAGGTTGGGAGCCTGGGTGACTTGGAGGATGGTAGTGCCCTCATCAATAGCTTCCTTGAAGTCTAATTAATATTCTTTCTCTTATTGGAAGCCTTCCCCAATTCTTTTTAATTCCAATACCTTCCTTCTGTTAATTTATTCCCTGTTTGTCCCATATATCACTTGGTTTGTATATATGTGTTTGTATGTTGTCTCCCCATAAGAATGTAAGTTCCTTGAGGGTAGGAAATATCTTTTTATGTTCCTTGCACTTAAAACTTCGAATAGTATCTGGCTCATAGAAGGTGCTTAATTAATATTTGTAAATTGATTGGCTAAAATTTGAGCTAGAGAACCAGAAAAAGGAGTGTCTTTTTTTTTTCAGGAGGGGAAATGAATGAGCCTTGTAGGGCAAGGTCACACATTGAGTCTTGGAGCCATTTGACTTCCAAGAGCAGGTCTCTTTGCAGGCCTGCTAGACTGGCCCCAGACCCACCTCTTCCTCCTTCACCTTCCAGGCTCACCTTTCTACTGAACCCAAGAGGTAAACAAGAAAGGCCCTGGCCACACCTGGGCCCCAGCAACCAGCTGCCAGAGGAAGGTCACAGATGCCAGGTGAATCAGTCTAGAAGAACCAGTTGCTTTCTGGGTCAAAGGATCACCCCTGAACCTGCTGCCATTTTGAAATTAAGGCCTCTCCCAACCCCTCCCTACAGCCTCTGTGTCTGCACTGCTTTGGGAAGGGCAAGGATGCTTTTCACCCTTTCTCTAAAATTGGAGAGCAGTAATAGTCTTCTCCAAAATGCCAGTTCTGCTATGGCACAACTTGTAAGGGGAAAAAAAACCCATTGAATTTAGACATGGGGTGTGATGATCCTGGCTCTGCCCCTTCCTAGTTGGATGACCATGGAGAAGTCACTTCTCATCACTGGCTCTCAATTTGTTCCTTTGCAAAATACAGAGAAAGACAGAGAGAATAATTCTATATGTGAGATCTGGTAGCATTACAAGAATAAAGTCGAGCCTGCCTTTGGCATCTGGGTAACTATAGGGTCTTGCCAAGAAGCTAATGGAAACTGAATGACATGTACAGTTTAACTTGAGTTTTAAAAATTAAGTCATCTTTATAAGAGAGCTCTGGATTTGCCATCTTCCTTCATGTCCCTGCTGAGTCACAGCCCTCACTACAAAATGGGGGAGCTGGACTAGCTGGATCTGAGTCCTTAAACTGGGGGTTCATGAACTTGTTTTTTTAAAAATAGTTTAACTTCCTTATTTCACTATCATTGGTTTCCTTTGTAATCCTATGTGATGTCATTAAATGTCTTTAAAAAGCATCATTTGCAGAATGGGTCCGTAGGTTTGAACAGATAGCAATCAAGAGATTATGGGGTCTTCTGGGTTATATGAATGTAAAAGAACCTGTGGCCCAAGATTTTTTTTTTTTTTAGGTTTTTGCAAGGCAATGTCATTAAGTGGCTTGCCCAAGGCCACACAGCTAGGTCATTATTAAGTGTCTGAGGCTGGATTTGAACCCAGGTACTCCTGACTTCAGGGCAGGTGCTCTATCCACTGTGCCACCTAGCCCCCCCCCCCCCAAGATGATTTCTAAGGTCTCATTCTACTCTAATAAAGGAAAATAGATTTAGAACTTGAGAAGAGCTTTGAGATCATTGGGTCCAGTTCCCTCATTTGACATATAAAGAAACTGAGGCCCGTAGAGGTTGTGATTTGTCCCCTTCATAAGATTGTGAACTCCTTAAGAGAACACCCCCAGGGATTAGCACAGGGCCTTACATATTTGTTGTTGTTCAGCTGTTTTCTGTTGTGTTTGACTCTTTGTGATCCCATCTAGGGTTTTCTTGGAAAAGATACTGGAGTGGTTTTAGTCATTTCCTTCTCCAGCTCCTTTGACAGATGAGGAAACTGAGGCAAACAGGAGAAGTGACTTGTCCAGGGTCACAAAGCTAGTAGGTGTCTGAGGTAAGGTAAATCCTCCTGAGTCCCAGTCCGGTTTCCTATCCACCATGTCATCTGGAGGCCCCTCTGTGGGCCACAAAGGTTAAGAAGTATCTGAGAGAGGGATTTCAGCCCTCATTGACTTTGCTGGATAATATGAAGAATTTGGGAAGGGTGCAGAGCAGATGGCTCTGGAGAGAGAGAACAGAAGGGAATTAACTCTGAAGGTTCTGGTCTGGATCCCGGACCTGGGATGGGGTGGGGGTGGGGAGGGGAGCAGAGAGAGGACTAGCCCATAGCCAAGCAGAGGAAGGTCCTGGAATAGAAAACAGAATGTCAGAATTAGAAAGGGCTTAGATCAGGGGATGGCAGAGCTGGGAGAGCCCTTAGAAGGGGATGTCAGAGATGGGAGGGGCCTTAGAACAGGGAATTTTAGGGTTCAGGGCTTTCAATGCTTTTCTAAGTTACTGGATTATAAATTTCTAGCATTGTGGGAAGTACCAAATCCCTCCAGAATTAATTACAGTAATGAGAGCAACTGTTAGCATGGACATTAAGCCCTGAGGATTGCAAAGCACATTATAAATATTATCTCATTTAACTTCAAGATGACACTGAGTGATGGGCACCATTATTATTTCCATTTTGTTTTTTAGGTTTTTGCAAGGCAAATGGGGTTAAGTGGCTTACCCAAGGCCACACAGCTAGGTCATTATTAAGTGTCTGAGGCTGGATTTGAACTCAGGTACTCCTGACTCCAGGGCCGGTGCTTTATCCTATTATTTCCATTTTACAGAAAATGAAACGGAGGCAGACAAGGCTAAGTAACAAGGCCCAGAGTCCCTTGCACCTCTATGTGGGAGGGGACCAGCTGCCATTTTTCATCCCCCCTCAGATCTTCAACATGGAGAGGGGAATACGCAAGGGGACCATGAATGCGCTGTCTTCCACATCCAAAGAAGAGTGGGCTGGCCTCCAAGGGGGCCAACGAGGACCAGGTAGTGGAAGGGGAAGTTTAATGGAAGACTAAGCAGATGGTCTGTCTTGGGAGGTCCATAATGAGTGCCTTCAGGCCCAGAGGGCCTGGACTAGGTGACTTTCAAAGGCCTTCCTGTGGAGCTAACATGATTGTCTTCTCTTTCTACACAACACTTTTTTATTTACATCATTTTCATTCCCAAATATACCCTTTTGTCCCCCACCTACCCTTGTACCTAGGACAAGAGAGAGGAAGGGGCTGTAGTTCAATAAAATGAATCAATTCATCAGCTGTCACTGTAACCTTGAGCAACTCGCTCCCCTCCCTGGACCTTAGTTTCCTTCTCTGTCAAATGGACTCATCGGCCACCAAAGGTCCTTCCTGCACCAACATTCATTCAGTGACTCATCCCGAGTCATTTATAAAGTGGGGAGGACAAAAATAGAAAAGACAACTTCTTCTTCAGCCCCCCTCCACCACTTTCCTCCTCTCTTTTCCTCTTGGCATTTTTGGTTGCCAAGGTTGTCAGAGAGAGTCAGAGGTCTGATGTCTAATGTGGTCTGGCCACCCCCACTGGGGTCTCATTACCTTCAACGAATCCTGAACTTTCTGGGGCTCAGCTACTTCCTCTGGAAAATGAGGAGCTTGGATCACAAGACTTTGCCAGCTTGGCAGCCTCGCCTACCATCCAGCCTCCCAGCTCTGCTCACTGGGCTTCGGTGACACTCTGACCTCTGAGGATTCTCCCCTCTTAAAATCTAGACTCGAGGATTGTACACTGAGACCCCGGCTTGAAGCCTGGGATCAGAGAAGGTGCAAACTTAAATCCCATTGAGTCTGATCACCTCCTTTACAGGTGAGGAAACTGAGGCTCAGGGAGGAGAAAGGCCTCCCTCCCTCCTCTCCCAGCAGGGTCACCCTGAAATGTTCTGTTCTCAGGTTCTCCCCAGGTCTGACATTGTCTCTGCTCTGGTCTAAGGGCTCCTAGGGTTGGCATTCTATGCTCGGAGGTCCTCCCCAGCTCTGACGTGCTACACTTCCAGGACCTTCCTGTCTCTGCCCTTCCAGGGTCTCTCCACTAACATTCTAGACCTTCACTGTAACATTGGACTACTCCCCTCCCCCAAGGTTACCCACTGGGCAAGATTTTCTGACTTCAGATGCCATCAAGAGCTGAAGGTGATTGTGACCTGGCCTCCGTTGGGTAAACACAGGACTCTGTATATGGACAACAGTCATTTCCCCCTTTGATCTGTACATATGCAGGTCATGGTCCAAGTTGGTTAATTGGGGCCTGGAGTTGTTCACTGACCCAGCAGGAGCTGACGAGGTGAAAAGAATCTCACTGAGGACGAGGACAGCTGACAGGAGCCCAGACTTGTTGTCGTTTGAGATACTTTCGATTCTCAGTGACCCCATTTGGGAATTTTTTGGCAAAGATACTGAAGTGGTTGGCCATTTCCCTCTCCAGATCATTTTATAGTTGAGGAAACTGAGGCAAGCAGGGTGAAGGGACTTGCCCACAGTCACACAGCTAATACGTATCTGAGGAAGGATCTGAACTTAGAAAGATGAGTCTTGCTGGCTCTAGGCCTGGTGTTCTGTTTACTATAATGTCCCAAGCCTGGTATTTGGGAGACTCCTAAGATATTCTCAATTCCTGTAATAAGCCTATTACAAACTGGTTTTTAGCTAAAAGCTGTTTGTAATAGGTTGATCTAATAAGCCTTGTGTAGTAGCAGTTTGTATTAATAGGCTTTAGCCTTAAAGAGCCAGACTAGGAGTCAACAGGAGCTGAGTTTGAATCCTACCTCGGATACTTTCTAGCTGAATGACCTTGGGCAAGTCTCTTGATAGCTCTCATCCTCTCAATTTCTCAAAGGCAGTATTCTCTCAGGCCCCTCCCAACTCCAAATCTATGACTCTATCAACATTTTATTTTGCCCTCATTGAGTAAAAAACCTGGTCACAAATAAAAGTAAACCAACCTGCATTGGAGGTACTGTGGGCATAACAAAGTGGTCAGACCCCAGACCCCGGCTGGCTTCTGAGTCTGGGACGCATCCTGAACCTCAGTCTCCAAGCACACACACACACACACACACATGCATGCACACACACGAACATGCACACACATGCAAACACACACACACACACAGAAATAATATTTGCCTATATGTCTTTGGACAAACTACTTGGAAGTGGTCAGTGTGTGTGTGTTTGTCTGCTCATGTGTCTGAGACTAGCTTGGACCGGCCCTGGGGGCTCCATCTTTTGCTCTGACAATCGGTCTCCTGAGACCTATGGGCCCCCCATATAGAACCATGTTTTGAAATATATATAAAACAAATACAGAGGATTACAAAGAAAATGACTCTACTGAAAGGAAGTTATCTAAATATTTTCAAAAAGGTCCCTCTTTGCTGCTCTCCATTGGTGACCCCATGAAGTTGGAAACAGGGGTGTCATGGGGAGCACCTACAGGAGGAAGCCTGTAGGTTGGGAAGTTACAGGGGAGAAGGGGGCCAAGGGGGCCTAGGTCTCCATCCTCTGGTTCCCCCTTGGGCTTGGGCTTTGACAAGAGAAAGCCCAGGCACCCCATGAGGACAGAGGCCATGGGTCCACCCTATCTAGATCTTTCCTTCCAAGAGCTGGGTGGCCACACCAGGTGGCATCAGGGGCGCTGCCACTTCCTACTTAGAGGCAGCTTTCCCTGGGTCTCAGTTTCCTTAGATACACAAAGACAGCAGATGAGTTGGATAATTGGTGAAGCCCCTTCTAGCCTCAACCCTACCCATGGCCTTGACCTCTTCTGGGGCTCTGGACCTGAAATGCCATCCTCATAGGCAAGAAGTCTCTGCAGCCACTATCATGGAGTGACCTAGTTAGAGCTGGTAGGGTCTACAAAAGCTGGTCAGTCCATTTTAAAGATGAAGAAAATAAGGCCAAGGGTGGCAGAGCCCAATCTAACAGGACCTTCTTGGGCCTCTTGGCTGACTCTTCTTTACTATCAAGCTTCCTAAGATCGAGAGTCAAATCCTGGCCCAGTCACGCACTAACTACATGACCTATTGAAAAGGTCACTTCCAGCCCCGTGCCTCAGTTCCTTCCCTGTAAAATGAGGAAGATCATATAAAAGCCGCATGAAGCAGAGGATAGAAGACACATCTGCAGTCAAGACCTGTCTCATCTTGTCAGTGAGACCCTGGACAAGTCACCTAACCTCCTGGGGCCTCAGACCTTCATCTAAAGGGAGCATTTTCACACCCAGAGTTCCTCTCCCTGATGAACTGGTGGGTCCAAACCAAAAACAATAGAAATGCCCTTCTCACCTAAGGCAGCTGCTGTGAGCATCAAATGAGGGGCTACATTAATGGTCTTTATTAGCCCTCATCATTAGCGCTGACAGTGACATAATACTTTGAAGTTTAAAGTTTAAAACCCTCTAGATTCATCATCTCTCAACTGTGAGGAAGTGGGAGCTAGAGATGTTATCACCCCATTTTATAAATAGGGAAACTGAGACTCATAGGGGTGACATGGTTTGTTCAGGTAAGGCAGAGAATGAGAAACCAGGCCTCCCCGATTCCAATCCAGTCCTCTGTTGAGGGTTCCCCCTTCCCACTCCCAGCTTCCTCAGGGAAATGTGCCCCTCCCTGTCCAAGCTAGGGTCCAATCAATCACCAGGCCCAACATGCCACTGACCTGTAGCTCCACTTCTGGATGGGCTCGGCTGTGATGTAGCCCAGGTTCCTGGGGAGATGGCTCTGGCAGTATCGAGGGGCTGCCCGGACGTTGGCCTTGGCTGACCACAGCAGGCCCCAGAGAAGGAGCATCCCTCCGACGCCACAGCAGAAGAAGCTGACCGATCTCAGAAGGGCACTGGGAGGGTTAGTCGTGGGGGTTGGAGCGCCCACCGGGGGGGCTACCTTCGTCCCCGAGCTCAGAGAGGGCTCCATGTCCCCATCGCTCCACCAGGCAAAGCAGAGAGTGCCGGTGACCAGGACCACTGCCCCAGTGATGGTCACTCCGTAACGGAAAGACGAGGCCACCCTTCGGTCACAAGTCTAGACACGGAAAAAGAGAATAGACGGGCACATGAAGGACAATCTGATGGAACTGTGGAGGTCTATGGCCCTGGATGAAATTTCAGGGACCATCAAGGCTAACACCCCAGTTTAGTAGATGAGGAAAACCAAGGTCTGAGGACCCAAAGGTGGTGAATGATTTGAACTCAGATAGGATGACAGGAAATCAATCCCTCATTCACCTTTCTATGGGCACTTGGGCAAGATCCCCTCCCTCTCTTTGAGAATCTGTGTGTGTTGTGAAGACAGAATGTGACTGAGAGTTGCCTAGAAGCGTGGAAGGAGTGAGAGGAAAAATACAAAAAGAAGAGAATCAATTGGAGGTGCCATGTTGGGTGGGGGAGGGGAGCATAAGAGTTTCACAGCTCCCCAGCTGGCAAACTGGTGGGGCTGTGGGGGGATGCCCTATAGATGGTCCAGGACCTTTGGGCCTCTGGCTCCTTCTGAGAGCCCCATCACCAACTTGTCTTTGGACTAAATTGTCCCTTATATCGGCACTAATGTGTCCATTGGAACAGAATGCCAAGGGTGTCCTAGAATCCCTGAACCTGGTGGGTCCTCAGAGGAGCCCTTCAGTCTCTGAACCAGGACACGATCACCCCTCACTTTATTAATAAAGAAACTGAGGCTCCAAGAAGTCATCCAGCAGCAGCATTCAGACCCACAACTCTCCTGACTTCTAGCCGTTCTAGCACCCGAGGCCAGGGAGTTTCTGCTTTGGTCTGGCTCATTGATGGAAGAATCAAGGTGAAATATGGGGAAGACTTGCTGGTTTTGTCAAAAATAACAACACTGACCCACTAGGGTCCTTTGGGGGCGACATAATGCATAGGGCCAGACCTAGAGTCAGGAAGACTCATCTTGAATTCAAATCCCACCTCAGACACTTACTAGCTATGTGACCCTGGGCCAGTCACTTCACCCTGTTTGCCTTAGTTTTCTCATCCGTAAAATGAACCGGAGAAGGAAATGGCCAACCACTCCAGTATCTTTACCAAGAAAGGCCCAAATATAGTCATGAAGAGTTGGATACAACTGGTAAAAAAAATGACTAAACACTGACTGATGAATAGGAGATCATCATCGCAATTTATGCCACCTTGCTTGTTCACTACAGGGATCGCCTTAGTCTGGTGAAAACAATCTGGGGACCCGGGTTCTAGTCTCAGTAATACAGCAGGTCTCATCCCATCCTTGGCCACCGTCATTTTCATATGGATGATGGAGGTTTGGATTAAATGACCTCCAAGGCGGCTTCTACCTCTAAATCCTAGCTTTTGGCTCTCGTCTTTGCTTGCGCCAAGAGGACACCCGTGCCTCCACCTGGCCAAGCTCATCTACAGTAGCAGCCCCTTCTTCCCTCCCTAGGAAAGGCCCTAGGGTCTTAGATAGGGGAGCTTAGCGGTGAGAGCATAACCCTTGGAGGCAAGAGTCCGGGTCCTAGACCAGCTTCTCCGGGCACCATGCTGGGGGACCTTGGCACCATCTTGTTTTCTGAAAGGTACCAGTTGCTTCCTCCAACAACAGGCAAGTCCTGGAGAGTAGGAATCATTTCGTTTTGGTCACTGAATTCCCCTTTTACTTAATACACTGCTATGCAGTAGGTACTAAATAAATGCATACATACATCCAAGCACATTTACCTATTTTTAGGTGGCCCCTAGGTCCCCATGGGATTAGATGAGAGGCTATTTCCATGTATGCACCTATAGGGCAATGGGGTTAAGTGACTTGCCCAAGGCCACACGGTTAGGTCATTATGAAATCTCTGAGGCTGGATTTGAACTCTGGTTTCCCTGACTCCAGGAACAGTGCTCTATCCATGGTGCCACTTAGTTGCCCCAGTCTGTCTTTCTTTGTGGTTATAAAATTGGTGAATTTGTGTGCTCCTGTCTGAAGAGGCGTCTTCCTGACTCTCGGGCTGCCCTATGTATTATGTCACCCCAAAGTGACCCCAATTGGTCAATGCTATTGTTATTTTTGACATAACTCCGGCCCATCCACTGTGTCACCTAGCTGCCTCTCCCATCCAAATTCAAAGACCCAGATTCCAAGGCCTCTGATCTCCCAGGCTGTTCACAAATCCTGTATTCAATTGTAGATTTGGAGTCCAGGGTAAGAACTCCTGATCTGGGCCAAGCTCCTTCTTTTTAAAAAATTTATTTATTTATTTAAGACAGTTGGGTTAAATGACTTGCCCAAGGTCACACGGCTAGATAATCATTAAGTGCCTGAGGCTGGATTTGAACTCAGGTCCTCCTGACTCAAGGGCTGGTGCTCTAGCCACTGCACCACCTAGCTGCCCCAGTCCCTGAGGTTATGAAGAGACTGGCTTCCAGCTTCTTCCTCAGATTATTTTTTTTCCTTTGCTTTAGAGAAGCCCTCAGCCAAACTGAGGACAGGAAAAACTCCTTGCCAAGCCCCCTCCTGGCCAAGACCCCAAATGGCACAGCCTCTAGACCTGAAACACAACAAAAATCTTGGACAGCGGGTAGAGCCCCCCTGGGTTTGCCCAGGTCACATTCCCTGCTTCCAAAAGAGCATATCCCAGAATCCTGCCTGGTTGGCCCAGAGTCCCTCAGGGAGACTTTGAGGCTTCAGGAATGCCTCTTAACAAAGTCCAAGAGGGGAAAAGTGATGAATAGTCAGCTAGTGCTCTGGCACGGGTGAGTCACGGGCAGCTCCGTCCTACATCCTCTCCCCAGAATGTGGCATTGTCCTGGGAGAGACGGAGAAAGTTCCTCCAAGGTCCTGGTCCTGAACACAATGTGTGGACGTGTGTGGGGGGGGAGGGGAAACCAGGCTGGAATTGGGAGGCATGTTGGGAGGCATGGACTGGAGGGCACCAGGTGAAAGGGACCCTTCCAAGGCCATACGGGTAAGGAGCAGAAGAAGGATTCAGAGACTGGCCCTGGGATTGCCACCTGCCTGCACTGCCCACTGTCCACACCTCCCCTGGCCCAGCCAATGGGGAGCTTCCTCAGCACAACCTAGAAGCAGAGGTTGCTAGTAAATCCTATTTCCTAGAGATAATCTAGCAAGGGATGACCAGCCTAGACTCTAGAATGCCAGAGCTGGGTGGAACCTTAGATTACAGAAGGGAACAGTTGGTGAGGACTCTGGACTACAGAGAGCTAGCGCAGGGAGGGACCTGGAACCCAGGCAGAGTCAGGAGGAGGATTCAAAGCCTCTGCTGCCCGGTGGTAATGAGCCGTCATGGGGGACGGCGAGTCCTCACAGGCAAAGTCCGAAGAGAAGCAGGACGAGAGTGCCAATAGCGTTCTAGAGGGGCCTCCCATCTTGGGACAACAACAGAGAGGGCAGGCTGGCCCAAGGATCTTGGCCAGGACTCCTGCCTGGCTTTGAGACGGATTCAAGGACACCAGGCCCCACTGACCTTGGGTCCATACAAAGCCACTGCCTTCTGAGAAATCAACTTCTTCCCATCTCTCACCAAGATTTCATTAGGTGCTAGCCTTACAGCCAGGAGACCCGGGATCACTTCTCTGCCCGTTCCTGGCTGTGGAGCCTGGGGAAAGTGGGGACAGCTCTCTGAGCTCATCTCCTGCCTTCCCTGGGGTTTGGGAGAAGCCAATGGGAACCCATGCTATCAAAGGTCTATTAATGGCGCGAGACAGGGTGAGCTGTGGCGAGCAACATCACCACCCATGAAGGAGGAGAAGAGGGTCACTGCCCTTTCAGAGCAAGCCCTCCCATTGGGAAGAGGTTTCCCACCCTGGGAAACAGTCCAGAATGCTCCAAGACTCGGGCCTTGTAGAGAGAGGTAGGTACCAGCTCTTGGGCCAAGGGCCAGTGAAAGAGAAGAGTTTAACCTCACTTGGTAAACAAAGAGAAGAAAAGGCATCATGGCTGTGGAACTGCAAAGAGGCCTCAGGACAATCTCATCCAACCCTTTCATTTTACAGAGAAGGAAACTGAGGCCAGGGTGGTGCTATCACTCCCCAAGGTCACTGAGGAGGTATGGAGCAGAGCTGAGATGCAAGGCCTTGACCTCTGACTCCAAATCTTTTCAGACGATGGCATTGCCAATGTGAGAGGCCCACAGCTCCGTCTACCCACTGAGGCAGGGCACAAAAAGGCAAGGGAACAGATGGCCCTGGTCAGACCTCAGGGCAGTGGTGGAGAATCAGAGCTTAGAGATCCGTGTTTAAGGGACCACAAGGAGGGCCATGGGGGGAGGGAAGCAAAGCTTGAGAAGACTGGAAAAGTAATTAGTTGAAGTAATTAGGCAACACCTGGAGTTTGAGAGACAGAGAGGAGAGACAGAGACAGAGACAGTGAGAGAGCCGAGAGAGAGAGAGAGAGAGAGAGAGAGAGAGAGAGAGAGAGAGAGAGAGAGAGAGAGAGAGAGAGAGTCTAACGGGAGCAATGAGAGACACGTGGGCCCCCCCTCTGATTTAGGAAGACCACTGTCAGCTACATAAAGGATGACTGGCATGAGGAGAGACTTGAGGGAGGGAGACACCAAACCAGAGGAGAGCTGAGTGGTGGTGAGGGTTTGGACTGGGATGCTGACTGGCTCAGTGGGCAGAGCAGAAGGGTTGCCAAGGCAGCAATGCCAAGAGAGTCCTGGGGGCTGCCCCCAGCTATAATGTAGCTGTGACCTTGGTGAAGGTCCACCTGAGGACACTGGTCAGGGCAGTCAGAGGGGTAGAAGAAGCAGAGAGAATGGGGGGGGGGGAGAAGACCCAGAGAGAAGAGAAGATGAAGAAAGAGGTGATCCAGTGTCCCAGGCTGCAGAGAGGGCAGGAAGGGGAGAATGAGAAAGGGCCATTGGATTTGGCAGCCAAGAGATTAGAGAACCCTGGGGCTGGGGTGGGGTGGGGGGGTGTTCAGGGCAGAAGCCAGGCTACAAGAGGCTGAATCAAATGAAAAGTGGGAAAGTAGGGACCCTCTTGACTCCTGGGTTCTCTCCCTCCCCAAATCCTTTTGGTTTGACACTCTCAGACTCTCCCTTCTATGGTAGGGCCAGCAGGCAAGACTAGGGAGAACAGGGTGGGTGGTGTTCCTAGGCTAGGCAACCAGGACTTTTTGTCCTTGGGACTCTCCTTTCTCCCTGCCCCTCCCCCAGTCCTGAGTCTTACACCCTGCTGCCTCTTCTCCCCTCCCCGCAGGCCAGCTTTCACCCCCAATTCCAGGTAGGACTCTGGGATCTGGGCATCCCTGGCCCAGCCCAATGGCTTCCATAGTCACACTGTCTTCCCCCTCCCTACTTTCCTCCCCAATGTCCCCTCCCCAAACTTTCCTTTGCTTAGGAAGTTGCTATTTGTCTGGGGATTGAGAATCAGGTGAACTTCCCTTTCTCTTTGCCCTTTCCCATCAGCCCCAGGTCCCTCAGAAATACAGCTTGGACTGGGGGGACGAAGGCTGGCAATGGGGGAACGGGGGAGTCAGGGGTTATTGTGTTCATTTGCTTGTGAGAAGAAAGCAAAAGGAATTTTGAAGCAGAAACCACCAAATAGGAAAACTTTAGAAGCTCATTTAATTAGATGTACATTGGTATTATAGAAGTGATGGGACAGAAGTGGCTGCCTCGTAGTGTGCCCGGTTCATAACTAACCCTCTCTTTGGCTCTCCTTGGCATGATGGATGTCTATGGTCAGTTGTTAAAATGATGATCCAAGACAGAAATTCATTTTAAAAAAAAAAGGCCTGGAACGTGCAGCTGTCCTTTCTTCCTAACTAGACCAGATTCTGGGGACTTGGGTTCTAATTCTACCATTAGCACTTACTATCTGGGGAAGTCCCTTAATTCTAGGTGGAAAGATCTTGGTCAAGTCACTGAATTTCCCTGAGCCTCAGTTTCCTCCTCTGAAAATGAAGAGGCTGGACTAAATGGCCTCTCGGTCCCTTCTACCTCTCTCTTGAACTAGCATCAGGTGGTGATGAACAGCTTCATCTTCTGTTTGTTGAGGCTTATGAACTTTTTTCCTCCTGATGCCACCAGGAGGAAGGCAAGGTGAGGATCGTTATTCTCATTTCACATATGGAAGAAACTGAGGCTAGTACCGGAAGAGACTTCAGTGACCACCTGGTCCAGTTGCCTCATTTTACAGAGAATGCTATTTTTTTTGTTTTGTTTTTTCAAGGCAAAAGAGATTAAGGGACTTGCCTAAGGTCACACGGCTAGGTAATTATTAAGCGTCTGAGGCTGGATTTGAACTCAGGTCTTCCTGACTCCAGGGTCGGTGCTCTATCCACTATGCTGCCTAGCTGCCCCTTCTAGCCTTATTTTAACGGAGAGTTATTTCCATTCTTGTCTCTGCCCCTTTCCCTAAACCACGCTGACTCTTAACGAGAGAGAAGATGGCAGAGTGGATATAAGAGGCTGCGGAATTGATACTTATCAAGGCACCAACCATGGCCAGGCCAGGGAGGCTGGGCTGGGGTAGGAGTTCAAAGCAGCCTTCTTCCGGGGCTGGGAGCAGGACCACACAGTCACATCTCTGTCAGAAGACGAGGAGGATGCTCAGGCTGGACCACATGCCTGTAACGAGAACCAAGTGGTTGAGTAAATCCCTTTATTCTCTGGGCTGAAAGACCTTGGTCAAGTCATTGAATTTCCCTCAGCCTCAGTTTCCTCCTCGGAAAATGAGGAGGCTGGACTAAAGGGCCTCTAAGTCCCTTCTAAGTCTCTCTTGACCTAGGTTCCCCCTCCTCCTTCATCAGAGGAGGAGCCCTTTGGGGGTTTTTTTCATTTTTAAATAAGAGATTTTATTTATTTTGAGTTTTACACCCCCCCCCCCCAAGGCAGGCTGTCAGTCTCTCCATTGTCTCACTCTTTTGAAGGGACCTTTGGGAGCCTGGGCTGCGAGCGGCCGAGGATCAGCCCCCATTCCCCCCACCTCCCCTTCTCCAGGTCACGCACCCAAGTGGTCAGCAATGAGCCCCGAGATCAGCCCCCACAGGGCGCTTGGAAGGAAAACCTCGGCCCGGAGAGGAGCTTCTCTGCGCATCCTTAGCGCGGCTAACGCTTAGAAAGGGGTCCCCTAAGGGGGGAGGGAGGAGGGGGTGTCGGAGCCGAGGGGGGGCCTAGTCACGGGGACGCAGATCGGGTCTGGACAGCATCTGCACCCAGAACTTCTGACTCCGGCCAGGGCGCGGCCCGTCGCACCAGATGTCTCCGGGGGGGGGGGGGGGATCCTGGGAATGCAGAGGGGCGGGAGGGGGGCTGGGAAGGGGCCTCTGACCCTGGACAGTGCTCTGGGAAGGAAGGCGGGCTGGGGGGCTAGAGAGCTGGAGCGGGGGGCGGCCCGAGGGGAAGGGGGCGCGAAGCGGGCGGGCCAAGTCTCTGTGGCCTCCGTCTCTTCTCCGCCCCGTTTTACAGAAAAGGAAACAGAGGTAGGAAGGGGTCTCCCCCCGGAGGCAGGCTCGGGGGGGACAGGGGGTGCTGCCCGCCCAAGCCAGGCCAACCCCGCCCAGGCTGCCCAGCCGGGCCCCCCAGGCTGCCCCAGCCGGCCGGCCCCCCCAGGCTACCCCAGCCGGCCGGCCCCCCCAGGCTGCCCCAGCCGGGCCCCCCAGGCTGCCCCAGCCGGCCCCCCCCCAGGCTGCCCCAGCCGGGCCCCCCAGGCTGCCCAGCCGGCCGGCCCCCCCAGGCTGCCCAGCCGGCCCCCCCAGGCTGCCCAGCCGGCCCCCCCAGGCTGCCCCAGCCGGCCGGCCCCCCCAGGCTACCCCAGCCGGCCGGCCCCCCCAGGCTGCCCCAGCCGGCCGGCCCCCCCCAGGCTGCCCCAGCCGGGCCCCCCAGGCTGCCCAGCCGGCCGGCCCCCCCAGGCTGCCCAGCCGGCCCCCCCAGGCTGCCCCAGCCGGCCGGCCCCCCCAGGCTGCCCAGCCGCCCCCCCCAGGCTGCCCAGCCGGCCGGCCCCCTCCAGGCTGCCCCAGCCGGCTGGCCCCCCAGGCTGCCCCAGCCCCCCCCCAGGCTGCCCCAGCCGGCCGCCCCCCCCCAGGCTACCCCAGCCGGCCCCCCCAGGCTGCCCCAGCCGGCCGGCCCCCCCAGGCTGCCCCAGCCGGCCGGCCCCCCCAGGCTGCCCAGCCGGCCCCCCCAGGCTGCCGGGGGCTCCGCCTGCGCCCCCCCGCGCCCCGCGGAGCTCCTGACCTCTCGGACCCTGGATCCCGGCCGCCCGTCTGTCCGCCCGTCCGTCCGCCACTGTCCCGGGGCTGCGGGAGCTCCCCGAGGGCGGAGTGGGGCGGGCCGGGCCGGGCCGGGCGGGGGCCGGGCGGGGGCCGGGCCAGCGTCTTAAAGGAGCAGCCAGGGCTGCCCCGCCCCCCGCGCCCCCCAGCCCGGGGCAGCAAAGTGGCTCCGTGGACAGAGCACCGGCCCTGGAGTCAGGAGGACCTGAGTTCCACTGGCCGCGGATCTGGGGGCGCCCCGCACCCCCTTCCACCAGGGCCGAGGCCGGGCTCCGGGGGGCCCCGGAGCCCCGAGGGTGCCCCCCCCCCCCGCCGAGCCCCGGTCGAGTAATCCATTAGTCAGTCAGCAAGCCGCGGGCCCGTTCTGGGGAGGCGCCGGCACCCCGCCCGCCGGGCGCAGCTTCCTCACCTGTGAAGTGGGGCGGGGGGCGCATCCCGAGCGCTGCCTAGCGCCTTTCGTCTCCCCAACGACCTTGTGAGGTGGGGGGTATAGGAAGTGGCTGAGCGCGCACTCGAACTCGGGGCCTCCCGACCCCAAGTCACCAACTTTCTGGGGATCGTAAGGAGCACTTATGCCAAGAACGAGCCTGTCACGGTGGAGATCCCCCTTCCTCTCCTTCCCCCAGCCCTCGCCTTCTTCAGCTCCCTCCATCACTCAGCCCCGGACTCCTCTTTGTTTTTGTTTTTGTTTTTGCAAGGCAATGGAATTAAGTGGTCTCACAGCTAGGTCATTATTAAGTGTCTTTGGTCGGATTTGAACTCAGGTCCTCCTGACTCCAGGGCCGGTGCTTTGTCCACGGAGCCACTTTGCTGCCCCTGGACTCCTCCTCTGGGGGACCTGCCCTGATCTCAAATTTATTTTGTATTTAACTCCTTGCATACCGGATGTCTCTTCCCAATTCCTCCATCTCCAGTCTGATTCCTGTCTGACCACAGGACCCACATGTCTCTGGTTTTTTGCAAGGCAATGGGGTTAAGTGACTTGCTCAAGGCCACACAGCGAGGTAATTCTTCCATGTCTGAGGCCGGGTTTGAACTCAGGTCCTCCTGACTCCAGGGCCGGTGCTCTATCCACTGCGCCCCCTAGCTGCCCCCTAACCCAGGTGACTCCCCTCACTCAAATTCAAAGTCACATCCCTGGTGTCATGCTCATCTTTGAGAAGGAAGGACGAACATCATCCCAACGCCTCCACCTTCCACCAATCCTCCCCTTGAAGGGAGCGATCATTTCCCTTTTTCTCTGCAGATTCCCAGAGGCCAGCACTAACACTCATAGGTACGTAATGGTGGAGGTGGCAGAATTCTCTCCATTTTACAAATGAGAAAACGGAGGATGAGGAAGTAAGAGCTGATATATACGCTTACCGGTCTGTAAAACTGCCAGATCTCCTAGAGCATCCACTCCAGTTTCATTTTACAGGTAAGGAAACTGAGATACAGAGAAAGGAGGTGACTTCCCAGGTCCCACAACTGCCTCTCCACCTGCTTTCTCAGGGCTTGGTCCATTGCACCACACTGCCTGGAGGATCTGAATGACTGACCTTCACACCAGTCCTTGAGTAGGGAAACGTTTGGCTTCCTCTTTCTGGATGGAGACCCCAGATTCTAGGCATGGGCAAATGTGGAGCGAACTTCTTCCCAGTCTTGGCTTTTCCATCCTCCAAATGGGACTCCTAAGGACATTTTTAACAGGAGAATTAGCCAGATGGAGTTCTTATACTTCTTAGAAATGTAGGGCAGCTTAGAAAGAGGGCAGCTGGGTGTTACAATGGATAGAGTACCAGCCCTGGAACCAGGAAGATCTGAGTTCAAATACAGCATAGACACTTAATAATTACCTAGCTGTGTGACCTTGGGCAGGAAGACTGGGTCTCTCTAGGGTGGGCAGCCCAGTCTTCCAACCTACTAAATGAACAGACATTTATGTCACATCTTTAAAGTCTACAGTGTTTTGTGAACATTGTCTCATTTGATCAGCACCATAGGTCTGACAGCTAATCCTCATTTTACAGATGAAGAAACTGAGGCTTAAAGAGGTTAAGTCACTTATGTGGAATCACCCAATGACTAATTGAGCTGGGATTCCAACAGGATTTTCCTGATTCTTTTTATGCTGCTATTTATTACAACAGCAGCTAGGTGGCTCCCATAGTGCATAGAGGATAGAGACTTATAAGTTCAAATCTGTTCTCAGACATTTATCAGCTGTGTGACCCTGGGTAAGTCATTTCACCCACCCTGTTTGCCTTAGTTTCCTTATCTGTAAAATGATCTGGAGAAGGATATGTCAAACCACTCCAGTCTCTTTGCCATGAAAACCTCAATTGGAGTCACAATGAGTGTACATGATGGAAAAAAAGACTGAACATCTATTATAGTAATCTGCCTCAACAAATCTGAGCTCACTTTCCCCTTTGTACCAAATGTTCTCCAAGGCATCTTTTAGGCAGGAGGCATGCAGTGATCAGTAAGGGCTTGAAATGGAGCAAGGCAGATAAGACTAGATACTAAAAAAGCTTCAGTCTAAGCAGAAAACAGCTGAGAACATAGAAAGACACAGATAGAGACCGTTGGTGGTGGGGGTCAAGATTTGGAGGTCCTATTCGGAAGCTGAGCAGGGATGCATCAATTAGCTCACCTTCAGATAAGGTGGTGGACCACTGGGCAATACCACTATATCCTTGGACTGACTAATGGCACCTACCTAGTTGCTCATCCAGGTCTTCCCATCTGCCTTGCAGTGAACCATCTTAGAAGTGATGGTTCTTTGAATTAAAATGTGCACTCTTGAGAACAGGGACTCTTTCATTATCTGTATCCTCAGAATTTAGCACAAAAGCATTAATAAATGCTTTTACCATTCTAATTAACTGGAGTGCAGACGAGAAGGAGGAGAGGCTTAAAGAGGTTTTGTGGAGGAGATGAAAGACAGGTGGGATTTCTTTTAAAAATTTTTTTTAAAATTCTTAACTCCAAATAGAATAAGGAATTCCACATGGATAACAAAACAGAAAAAAAGCACATAAAAAAAGTATATGGAGGGGGGCGGCTAGGTGGCAGAATGGATGGAGCACCAGCCCTGGAGTCAGCAGGACCTGACTTCAAATCTGGCCTCAGACACTTAATAATTACCTAGCTGCATGACCTTGGGCAAGTCGCTTAACCCACTACCTTGCCAAAAAAAAAGTATATGAAACTACAGGATCCTGTTATCTACAGCTTGGGTTTCTTGTTTATGTGTATGATGAATTCATCATGTAACTTTCAGAGCTGGACTGCTTATTTGCTTCCTTCTGAAAATTCTTCTGTTCTGTTCTGTACAGTTCTTTAAAATGTTCTAACAATCCACCTTTTATTTTTCTTTCTCCTTTTGGGGGGCACCCCGTCCCTTCTACTTTCTTCTATTCTGAAAAAAACCCCTTACAACAAATATGTGTAGTCAAGCAATACAGATTACCACACCGGTCATGTCCCAAAGTCTCCTTTTCTATATCTTTAGCCCATCCCTTTTGAGTCAGGAAGTTTGGACAGAATTTGTCATCATCATCATCATCATCATGATGTCATCCCACCATCCTCTGGTTGGTCATTGCTCTGATCTTAGTAAAGCTGCTGTAATAGGAGTAGCTCTCAAGCCCCCACCCATGGGCTTCCTCTTAACCGTCAGTCAGGATCAAAAGAATTTACTTGGATGGTATAGTAAGAACAGCTAGCAAAAACAGTTCACCCCAAAGCCTCAGACATGATCTCCTACATGTGTGCATACATATGCATGGAAGGGGAAGTAAAGTTTGCTCTGTGTGACCTTAAGGGAGCAGAACCAGGAACAATGGTCAGAATGAGCAAAAAGATAGTGTGTTAGCATTGATGTCAAGGAGGATTTCTTCACAATAAGAAGGTTCCACTGTGAATTGAGTTGCCTTAGCAACTAATAACAACGGCTTCCATTTCTGAAGCATTTCAAAGTCTCCCAAGCACTTTCTTGGAAGGATCGGGTGTCTTTATCTTTTATTTTATAAATAGACATGTATACATGTATATCATAATAATCATAATCATAATCATAATCATAATAATACAGGAAATGGAGGCTCAGAGGAGGGCCGACTTGCCCCAGATCTAATGGAGGGAAAGCATCTGAGCTGGGATCGGAACCCAACTTTTTTCACTCCAAGTCTAACATACGTCTTACTCTATCACACCGTTTCTGTGGTTCCTTGTTTCTGGCCATCTTCAAGCAGAAGCTTAGGAAGTGGTATTAATAAGGTTTCTGCTCAGGTCCAGATGGAGTAGGGGCTCTCTGGGATCCCTCCAAATTGGAGCTTCTTCAAACATCCCATCCTATCTATATTAAAAATCTATATTATGTAATATAGATATATACAATAAATAATATATAATACATACTCAATAAGTAATATATACACAATTAGTAACACTATGCAATGTAGATATATATAATTATATAGATAATAATAGCTATATAACTGATATTATATAATCTATATATAATCTGAAATTATAATATGGTATAATATAACCATTATATAGTACAATATAGAGTACATAATAATGTTGTATATATTATAATAATATATCATATAATTACATAATAATGACAGCTAGCATTTATACAGCGCTTTCGGGTTCAGTTTACAAATATTGTCTGACTTTACCCTTAATAGCAATCCTGAGAAGTAGTGCTATTATTAATATTATTCTAATTTTACAGTGGAAGAAACCAAGGAAGACAGAGGTGTAACGACTTGCCTAGGGTTTCACGGCTATTTAAGTGTCTGAGCATCTAGGTTTTTCTCATTCTAAGTCCAGAGATTTATCTAGTAGCTACTTATACTAGAGACTCAATGAGTCTGTATTTCAGAGTTTGTCCTTCCTTCTTGTAGAAGGCCAATGATATCAGGAGGGTGATGACTCGATTTACAGGTGAACTGGATTGAAGTGTGGCAGGACTATGCAAAGACCTCAGCCTACTCTTTCCTTCAAGGTCATCTGAGACTAGTGGTAAGACCTAAGTCAGCACCACTGGGGATGATGTTGGTGCACCGGCCTTTTTAAGCTATGATCTTTCCGGGTCTCAGTTTGTCCGATTGAAAGCTAGGTAGGAAAGGAGACATAAGATGGCCTAGTTGGTCCACTCCAAGAGAAAAGAAAAATCAAACCGAGAGGGGCAGACCCTCAGGATTGTATGTTATGTAAAGTACAGAACTTCTGAACACTGAATGGCAGGATGGTTATGAGTAAGTCATGTGATTTTTCTGAGTCTCAGTTTCTTCATCTGAAAATGAGAATAATAATACTTATATATTAAAATGGTCCCTGTTTTTTTTTTTAGTACAATGAAGTCCCCTAAAGAATATCATAGAACCACACAAAATCATAGATTTAGAGCAAGAAAGGACCTTTGCTGTCCAGTCCAACCCCTCCATTTTACAGATAAAGAAATGGAGATTTGGGGCAGCTAGGTGGCACAGTAGATAGGGCATCAGCCCTGGAGTCAGGAGGACCTCAGTTCAAATCCCTCCTCAGGTACACAATAATTACCTAGTTGTGTGACCTTGGGCAAGTCACTTACACTCTCTGCCTTGAAAAAAAGGGAAAAGAAAGGAAGAGAGAACAAGAGGGAGAGGAGAGGAGAGGAGAGGGAGAGGGAGAGGAAGAGGGAGAGGGAGAGGGAGAGGGAGAGGGAGATCCCTAGAGTCAAATAACAAGGCTAGGATTTGAACTGGGCTGATTCCACCCTCATCACAGTTACCCTTGCACCACCCTGCTGGGAAGAGGATAAGCATCCAAGTGGACTGTGCACTGGAGAACAAGTGAGTTCTCCCACTTTGAAGCTTAGCAGATTTTTCAGATGTTTTCGAAGCGCAGCCCTAAGGAGCTCTTGGCCATCCAGAGGGAAGAGGGTCCCGGTTCCCAGGACTCTGGACTCGGCTTGGGATTCCTGGAATTCTGTGATGGCCAGACAGGCTATTCAGGGGAGAGATCAGAGGTGGTTCCCTTTTACTGCAGTCATTCAGACCCTGTTTCTAAAATGGGAAACTTGGAAAGAAAGCTTTCATAAAATTCAAGGCCACTATTTCCTCCCAAGTCCTCAACATCCCCCTGGGGCCTCTCCTGCACTATTCTGGAACTGTTTGGGCCCTGTGTCATTGGCGGTCCCCAGGGGCTGGGGGCAGTTACAACAGAAGGGGTATGAGGCGGGAGAAATCTGCTATAAGGAGGAAATCTTGTCTGATGGGAGAAACAAAAGAAAGTCTTCAGATCTGACTTTGGTGGCGCCCCTCTCCCCTGGAGTGACCTTGGAAGAGGTTGGGCAGAGACGAAAAGAATCAGGGATTCCTGGGAAAATCAGCCACTGTCTGCCTCCAGCATTTCTGAGAAAAATAAAGGGCAGCTGCGGAATCTGTGAGGAGCCACAAGAATCCAAGGAAGCAGCAGGAGGCAGGCGCAAGAGCCAGAGAGGCGCCCTCCTCCTCTTCCTCCTCCTCCTCCTCCTCCTCCTCCTCCTCCTCCTCCTCCTCCTCCTCCTCCTCCTCCTCCTCCTCCTCCTCCTCCTCCTCCTCCTCCTCCTCCTGTCATTTGCTGGGTGACTTTAGACCAGTGTCTTTGTGGTGGCAAAGAACTGGACATTGAGGAGATACTTGTCCATTGGGGAATGCTTGAACAAGCTGGGGTGCATGATTAGCATAGGGTACTACTGTGCCGTAAGAAATGATGAGGGGGAGGGTTCAGAAAAACCCAGGAAAACCTATATGAACGAACGGAGATGGACATGAGCAGAACCAGATCAGTGTTCACAGTACCGGCAATATCATGGGGATCTACATTTACAACGATCCAACACAATTCCAAAAGACCCAAGATGCCAAATGCTATCTCCCTCCAGAAAGGGAACCGATGAACTCTGAGGGCAGATTGAAGCACATTTGTTTTTCTTCCTTGCAACCTGGCCAATATGAAAATATGTTTTGTGGGATTTTTATATGCATATCTGATGCACATTGCTTCCCTTCTCAATAAGTGCCAGAGGAGGGTGGGGGGAGAGAGAGAGAGAGAGAGAGAGAGAGATTTTTTTTAAGAAAAGGAATGTTAAAGGGACAGTTAGGGGCACAGTAGATACAGCATTTGGTCTAGAATCGGGTGGACCCAAGTTCAAATCCAGCCCCAGATACTCCCTAGCTGAGTGACCTTGGGCAAGTCATTTAATCCCAATTGACTTCTCCACCCCCCCCATTCAAATAAAAGTTATAAAAATGTTAAAAATAAACATTTTAAAAATCCAACTTTAGATCCTTAGACCTATAAATCACCTCGGTGATCAACAGAGGCCATGGTTTCAATCCTGACTCTATCAGTTACAACCTGTGAGACTTTGAGCAAGTCACCTCAACCCTCTAGAACTCAGTTTCTTTGTCTGTAAAATGAAAGGGTTGGATATGCTGATCACCAAGGTCTCTTCCAACTCTTTTATGATCTCAAGTACATTCAACCAAGCAAGCAATCAGTCAGATTTATTAGGCAACTACTATGTCTCAAGCATTGTACTAAGTGCTGGGATTATAAAGAGGCAAAGATAGTTCCTGCCCTCCGAGAGCTTGCAATCTAATGGAAGAGACAACATTCAAATAAATATATACAAACAAGTTCCATACAGGACTAATGGGAACTAATTTCACAGAAGGAAGACACTGAAATTAAGAGGGATTGGGGAAGGTTTCCTCTAAAAGATGGGATTTAGCTTGGACCTGAAGGGAGCCAAGGAAGTTATTAGTCGGAGCAGAGGAGGGAGAACCTTCCAGGCATTGGCACAGCCAGAGAAAATGCCCAGAGCATAGAGATGGAGAGCCTTGTTCATGGAACAGCGAGGAGGTAGGTCAGTGTCCCTGAATCAAAGAGAATGTGTTGGGGAGTAAAAGGTAAGAATACTGGAAAGGTAGGAAGAGGCCAAGATATTAAAGGCTTTGGATGACAGAATATCTCTATTTGATCCTGGAGGTGATAGGGAGTCATTGGAGTTTATTGAGCGGAGGATGACAAGATCAGATCTGTGTTTTAGGAAAATCACTTAAGTGGCTGAATGAAGGGAGGTTGGGAAGGGGAGATCCTGGAGGCAGGCAGACTCCTTTCTTCTCTCCCCAAGCTATTTTGCAATAATCCAGATGTGATGTGACAAGGTTTTACACCCAGGTGGGGGCAAAACTAGAGGAGAAAAAGGGATATATTAGAGAGATGTGGCACAGTGAAGTCAGCAGACTTTAGCAACAGCTTGGTATGGTGAGGAGTCAAGGATGACTCCTACTTTGAGACCCCAAGGAACTGGGAGAATAGTGTTGATCTCTGCAGTAATGGAGAAGACAGTGGATCATAAAGGTTTGGGGGAAAGAAACTGAGTTCAGTTTTGAAAATATTGAGTTCAAGATGTCTGTTGGATATCTAGTTTGAGATGTGTGAAAGCTGGAGATGCAGGATTGGAGGTCTGCAGAGAGATCAGGACGGGATAGGTAGATTTCAGAATCATCAGCATAGAGATGGTCATTAGAGCCATGGGAGCTGATGAGATCACACAGTGAAATAACAGAAAGGTTCTCATTGTTTTTTCTTTGAAATGTGAGGCAACATTCACAACTGAGAATATGGTGGAAGGAGGAACCGTGGGGCATTTGAGAAGGAAAGCAACATTTTGGAGGAGTAGATGTGAAGAGGGATAAGGAAAGTGCAGTAGGATTGCCAAGCAGCGGGGAGGGCCCAGTTGAGGTTGTGTAACAGACCTGTGGTGCATCCAGTCAGAATGAGTGTGTGATTTTTCTCCATTTTCATTCAACAAGTGTGTAGGAGTGAAGGTAGTGGTCCAGGGCTGAGGCTCAGCTGGGTATAGTCAGGGGCTGGGGATTCCAGAGAGGACAGTGTAGAGTTGAATTGGTTCCCCAAGACAGAGAAAAGAAAAGAAAGTGGCCAGTGCCGAAGAGATGACCTGGTAGTGAAGTGAGGGCAAAGGAACTGGAGAGACATCTACAGGGCAGAGAAAGAATCAGATTTTGTAAGGGAAGAGAGAGAGAGGGATGAAAAGCCAATCGATTGATTGATTGGATAAGAGGATTCCAGAATTCTTGAATAAGGCGGTGGTATATTTGTGGGTGACTGGGGATATGACTATATGTGTGGCTGGTGTACATTGGAGGAGCAGGTCTTGGAAAACGAATAGTTTGAGTGACGTCTTAGTTAGGGTTTGGGGGAGAATCAACATGAATGTTGGACTTGCTGACCCCTGAAGACCCCTCCTGCTCTAGAACTATAATCCTATGGTCTTTTTTTTTTAGGTTTTTTTCAAGGCAAACGGGGTTAAGTGACTTGCCCAAGGCCACACAGCTAGGTCATTATTAAGTGTCTGAATCTGGATTTGAACTCAGGTCCTCCTGACTCCAGAACCGGTGCTCTATCCACTGCTCCACCTAGCTGCCTCCAGAATTTTTAAATTTAATGTGTTGGGTAGCTAGGTGGTGCAGTGGATAAAGGACTGAGGAGGACCTGAGTTCAAACCCCACCTCCAGCACTAAAGAATGACCTGTGTGACCTTGGGCAAATCACTTAACCACACTGCCTTTCAAAGAAAAACAAAACCCAATATCTCATAAAGTTAATGTGTGTTTAACCTTCTATGAATTGACAGCTACGTTGTAGTTTGGCTAATATTTTCAATAACCTTGGGAGGGGAAGCAGTATGTATAGTGAGTAGTGTATTAGACTCCCAGCCAGGAAGACCTGAGTGAATCTGGCCTCAAATACTTACTAGTGTAACCCTGGGCAAGTCATTTCAGCTCTGTTAGCCTCAGTTTCTCATCTGTTACTGGGACATAGTAGGTAGCTATATAAATACTCCCATTCCCTTATCTCCCAAGGTTGTTTTGAAGATCAAATGAGATAACAGATAAAAGAACTTTATGAGTGTTTTTTCTTTTTTCCCCATAAACTAGAGAATTTCTAAGACTTTTTTCATTTCAGACATTCTAGATTCTAAAGTCCCTTCCAGCTTGGACTTTGTCTGCTCCGAGACCCTCCCAAGTCTGGTTTCTATAATTCTTTGTAAAATTCAGGCTCCCATAGGCTATCATAATGTCATGCCTGTCAGCTACAGGATGTCTGAGGCTCAATTACCCACCCTTGATGCTTCTAAATTGTTCTCAGAACAATTGGGTGAACAGTTATCACAAGGACTCGCCACGCAAGCAGGGAAAATCTTGGCCTGTTGACAGTAACTAACTTTAAAGGGTGTTGGGTTTGGGTTTTTTTTTAAGTTTGGAAGATGGGTTGTTTTTCCAGTTCGTCCAAATGGCTACAGAGGACTGATGAATCAGCCAGCTCCTGGGAGAGGACAATTTTGGAGTTCCCAGGTGACCCCTGGCTGCTCCCACAGCTCTCGTCTCTAAGTTGGAATTGGGAATTCTACCAGTCTAGAGATATATGGTCCAAGATCTGGCTGAGGACCTCAGAGATCACCTCGTCCCACCCCCATTTTTGCAGATGAGAAAACTGAGGTTATGGGAGAGGATAGGATTTACCCACAGTCATCAAGATGTAAACCCATGTCTTCTGAGACCAAACACAGCACTATTGCTCATTTTACAGATGAGGAAACTGAGTACACATGACTTTAGTGACCTGCTTAAAGGCACATAGATAATAAAGGACAGAGATGGCATCTAAAACAGTGCTGTATAGATGCTGGTACTTGACTTCAGGAGACCTTGTTCACATTCCTACCTCTATTTCCTAGATATATGACCTTGAACAAGTCTTTCAAAGTTAATGTGAGCCTCAGTTTCTTCTTCTGCAAAATGAAGGAAATCATACTTTCACTGCCTCAAAGGGCTGAGGAAAGTGAAATGTAAACATTAAATCCTTATGAAAAGAGGGGAGTTCAGTGAGGCCAAAGACAGAGGGACTCCCACTCACTAATGACTACTTTTAAAAAAATTCTATTGTCTTTTTGAATGAGTCACTTTAAACTTTGATTTTGATGCCTTTTGTTTTTGCTTTCGGATTGACTCTCTAATCCAAGAAGCATTTATTCAATGCCTTTCCTGTGCCCAGCATTGTCCTTTGTAGAGGAGAGACCCCCTAGATGGCTATGAAATGATCCCTGACCTCCAGGGGTTTACTTTCTCCTGAAAGAGCCCCAGAAGGATGTGGATTCTTAATGCCATAGCTCAGTAACCCCCACTGGTGTATCACCCTTAAAAATGAGCCAACTGATAAAATTACCTGTAATATTCAGTCAGTTGGCCCCCTAAAAATACAAGTTCGAAGCGAAGGCATTTTATTGAAATAATCTAGAACAAAGCAGACTATTATAGTGGATAAAATGCTGAATTTGGAGTCAGGAATGGCCAAGTTCAGCTCTTTCCTTGGCCATTTTCTAGTTGTGTTAGCTTGGGTCTGAAGTCTTTGAGGAAGGAGGAAAAAAGCCCTAGAAACCGACATCTTCCTCAAAGGAGGGAGAAAGAATAAATATGATTATAAAACCAAAATATGTATGTATATAGGTATGAATATGTGACCCTAGGCACTCATACCTGGATATATTGGTGTGCATGCATGTGTGTAATGTTTTAAGATTTGCAAAATGCTTTAGAATTATTACCTCATTTGATCCTCTTGAGAACCTTGGGAGGTAGGGGCTTTTATCATGCCCATTTTACAGTTGAAGAAACTGAGGCAGAGAGAGGTGAAATGACTTGTCCCAAGTCAGACAGCCAGTGTCTGAGGCAGACAGGCCATCCTGACTCCAGGCATGGCATTTTATCTACTTTGCAGGGAGGATGCCGGGTTCAGAGTGGGGCTAGGACCACAACAAGAGCCAAGACTCTGCTCAGAGAATTTCCTTCTTCCTCTGAATTATGAGTCCACCTCCAGAAGTTGGCATTGGTTAGAGATCTGGACTTGGAGATGGATCAAACCCGAGCTCAAATTGTGAATCCCACCTCAGTTATGAACTGTTAACCTTGGGCAAATCGCTTCACCCCTGTGTGCCTCAGTTTCCTCCTTTGTAAATGAGGACAGTAATGATAGTACCCCTTTTGATTGTTGTGAGGATCACATGAGATCATGTATACAAAGAATTTTAAAACCTGCTCTACAAGCCTGCTATGTTTATTAGTGATATTAGAGGCTGATCACGACCTCCACCTCTAACGTGTGTCTGTTATCTTCTTACCCCTGCCCGTCCATGGAGAAGAGCTTGGGGATCCCACTTCTCCTGTGATCTGGAAGGATCCTGGGCTTCCGTTTGGAGCGGGCACAAACATTCTGTGACTGGTTCCAGTCTACTGTCCAGAGGTCAATGGAAGATGCGGGCTGTGGATGGGCCACTGAGGCAGAACGAAGATGAGATGTGAGACACTAAGTGACCAGGTAAGTCTTTGGCTGTCTGGCTTCCAGCCTGGAGGCTTTTCAGGGGATCTCTGACTGGAGTCTTGGGCTCAGCCTCTTTGGGGTGACACATGCCTCAGCTTTTTGCTTCTTGACCTTGTTCTCGTCTTCATCTAGGTGAAAAAGAATTGGAAGTGGCTCCGCTCCTGTGAGCGTAGAGGGGTCAAAAGATGTCCAGGAGCCAGAGTCCATCCTGGGTTTGCAACCAGCCCAGCTGGGATGAACCTAAACCTCAAGGGACTTGTTTGACTCAGCATAAATCGAAGACCGTTAAGAGGGAGTTTTCTTTTGTTCCCAAGCCCCAATTCAGAGATGAACTTGGTGGGGTGAAGGCTAGGTAGAAATTACTCTAAGTTGGAATCCACTTTCTCCAGGGACCTCAATGGTATGAGAGAGTGTGGAAGAAACACTATTACTTCTGGCCTTTTCTTCTCAGTATATATCTTCTGTAAAGACACTAAGGTTACTTAGTTAAAAAGAAACCCAACCAATTAGCCTTCTAATAACTGGTACTAGATATTTGGAAGATTACACGGGAATGGGAGTTTGAGCACCCCCACCTCTCTTTAAAATATAGACCCCTGAAGGGGAGACTTAGCTGTGGGAACCCAACCTGCTAGAGTGAATATGTATGGGTGTGGGGGGAGTGGGGTGGACTGGGGGGTGGAAGGCAGGGCTAGAAGAGGAAGTCTGAAGTAAAGACTCCATCATTATAACTATTGTCACCCTTGGGTGCCACCTCCCCAGATGGCAAGGAGAGTGATACTTGTGAAAACCTGGTGCTAGGCCAGAGGTAGAACCAGGGGTAGCAAGGACCATGAAAGAGATAGGAATGGTCTTCACTCATCTTCCTGGGGATGTGTATGAAGCTAAGTATTAAACCCCAGCTCTACCATCTTGTAACTCCCACAAACCATTGCTTCTAGTTCTATTCTGCACTCTATTCTTTTCCTATACAACAGCTCCTCCAATCCTCCAAGACAGTTATGCCCTTAAGTCTTCTCTTTTCCTCCGTGCTAAACATCCCTGTTTCCTTTAACCAATCCTTAGATGAAATGTTTTCAAGGTCCTTCACCATCTTGGTTATGCTTTCGTGTCCAGCCCCCAAAACCTAGGTGGTGAAACCTAGACTCTAGAAATCTTCTGACTAGGGCAGAGGACAGTGGGACCACGGCCTCTCTAGCACTGGGTACTATAAATCTTTTAAAGCGTCATATTGAACTGCTAAGTCTTATCAAACTTGGAACCTTCTGACCCCCCCCCCAGATTTTTCTCCCATAAATTGTAGCCTAACCACATACTTTTCCTGGATTTATGTGCTTGTTACTTTGAACTTTGGGGGGGCAGCATGGTGACCCAGTGAATAAATAGAATTGGCTCTGGAGTTGGAAAGACCTAAGTTCAAATATGGCCTCGGACTCTTACTAAGTGTGGGACCCTGGGCAAGTCATTTAATTTATTTGCTTCAGTTTCCACAACTATAAAATCATAATAATACTAATGACAACAGCAATAACACCGATATGATTAGTATTTATAAGTCACTTCCTTTATGCCAGACACCAGATTAAGATCTGTAAATATTAGCACATATGAGATAATAATAGCATCTACTTCCCAAGGCTTTTTGAGTATAAAACAAAATGTTTTGTAAACCATCAGGTGCTATATATATAAATCCTATTTTAAAAAACCAACTCTATCCTACACCCATATCTTTAAGGTCCCTTTCAATCTAAGAACCTATAAATAATGGTTTTGTTCTCATCCTGGGGCACAGCATGGAGATCCTCCTCGAAATCCTGTGCTTGCCTAAGGCAGTTCTCAGGGTAGGATACGATTTTATTGGCCACATTCTGCAGGCAGAGGAAAAGAGACCTTCACCCAAGATCCTTCATTTACTGAATATGAGCCTTTTTCTCACAATTCATCACCTCTAGGTTCATTTAGATCCTGCCTGGCTCAAACATCCACCTTGCCTGGAATGCACAGAAATTTAATAAATCTTTGGGGGGAAAGGACTAGAAAGCAGAGTACTTAAAGTCATTACATTTTAGTTCAATTAAGTGTACCTACTGTGTTTGAGGTTCTTGGCTAGGTATGGGGGATACAAAGAAGAAAAAGAAAGTATTTTTGCTTTTTAATGCTTTCATGTTAACCAGGGAGTTGAGGGGAGAATACATAAACTGGCTTGCCCAAGGCCACACAGCTAGGTAATTATTAAGTGTTTGAGACCGGATTTGAACTCAGGTACTCCTGACTCCGGGCCTGGTGCTTTATCTACTACACCACCTAGCTACCCCCCAAAAGTACTCTCTTTAAGGGGATCAGGAAAGACTCACTTAGGAGGTAAGACATTGGACGTACTTTGAAGAAAGTTCAGAATTCGTGGAAGAGAAGGAAAGGGAAGACGGAATTTTGCTTCAGATGTGAAACATATTCTGTTGCCAAACCAATGGGGTAGGACATAAGATATGTGCTTAAAGAAGAGTTAGCAGGCTGGTCTATCTGTGGTGGAGCATGTATGAAGGAAGAAAAAGCAATAAATCATATCATTGGGAATCATATGACATGGAGTTTTAAATTTCAGAATGAGAAATTTTCACTAGACTTTAGGGGTAATAGGGAGCCACTGAAGACTTTTGAGGAGGAGTGTAACATTCAATTTTGCAGGAGTTCAAGAATCATACTATATAAACAAAGGAAAGAACACTAAAACTGGAAGTCAGGAACCTTAGGTTCCAGGTTTTGTCCTGCTAGTGACTTAGTTACATGATCTTGGGCAAATTATAACATACAATAGTCCATTATTCTCTCAGGTCCCTCTCAGCTCTTCTATGATTTCATGATTGTAAGATGAGGATGTTAAGGAGACTGCACTCTAAACAAGGAATCCCAGAAGGGAGCAGAGATGTTTGATCTGGAGAAGAAAAGACTCAGGGAGATTGTGACTCTCTTCAGCGATTTGAACAGCTTCATGAGCTCTGAATTTGTTCTGTTTGGTCCCAGAAGACAGAATCAGAAGTAGTGAGTGGCAAGTTACAGTGAGCTAAGGTTTTTGGCAAGAGGTAAGGAAAAATTTCTTAATAGTCAAAGCTGCCCAGAATGGGATGGGCCACCTCGGGCAATGATGAACTCACTCAAAGTCTGCCAGAGTCAGCTGGATGATGACTTCTGTTTCGATATATTATAGAGGAGATTCCTGTTCTGGGAAGGGTTGGACTCCATGGCCAAAATGCAGCCCTGGGGAAAACAAGGCTTGGATAAAACTCAGTGGGTTTCAAATGAAGCTACTGGACCAGTAGCTCCCAAATCACTCTAGTTCTCATTGATTATCCAGTAATAGGTTCTAGTCCTAGCCTCACGTGATCTTTCTGGGGGGTTTGATGACACAGAGTTGAGTGTAAATAACTAGTGTTTCTGTAATCCTGAGGTCTTTCCTTCCTACTTTTGTGTATATATAGATAGAGAAAACAGGTAAAAAGAGGCCATTTTTTTCTTCATTTCTTACCTAGTCTTAATCATTGAATGGGTGTTACCTCTGAGAAACTAAGATTTGAGAAAGACCTTAGTTTAAAAAGGACAAGGCCTACCACAGCATTGGAACCATTTCCAGTCATCTTGATCTATATTTTGCCACAGAAGGCTCCGGAGCAGAAAGTGAGACTGGTGACTTTGCACAGCACCCCCTCACTTACATCTCATTCGTATGCTTGTAATGGCATCATGGTTCTCTTCAAGAATGAAGGACAATCAGCAACAATAACAAAATTCAAACAGTAATCAAAGATAACATTCACATGATGAAGAGGGAAGGAGAAGGTAATAAGCATTTATGTGATGGATACATACTCTGCTGCATCCTTTTTTTTTTTTTAGGTTTTTGCAAAGCAAATGGGGTTAAGTGGTTTGCCCAAGGCCACACAGCTAGGTCATTATTAAGTGTCTGAGGCCAGATTTGAACTCAGGGACTCCTGACTCCAGGGCTGGTGCTCTATCCACTGTGCCACCTAATTACCCCATCTGCTGAGTACTTTTGACAAATATTATCTCATTTGATCTTCACAATAAGCTATTTTAACCCCAAATTTACAGATGAGGAAACTGAAGCAAACTGATGTTAAAGGACTGTAATCTGAGGTCAGATTGGAACTTAGGTCTTCCTGACTCGTGGCCCAGCACTCTATCCACTGCATCAAATAGCTATATATCCAATGATCTCAAGTTGTCTCCTGAAACAGAAACATCTATTAATGTCAATATTCCTCTAATGGAAAGATTCATGGTACAATGGTTGGAAAAATATTTCAGAATCAGGAAGAGCTGCCTTCCTCACATCCTGACTATGTAGCCTTGGGCAAGTCATTCAATCTTTCAATGATCTTGGCAGAGAATATAGGCTATAATGCATGAACAATGCATGAACAATAATGATTTTGACCTCAGGAGGTAATAATATAGCTCCAGGCACAGATGAGAGAGCAGGGATACCTATACTCCTATGTGACATGGACATAAATGGGCAGTCATTTGGGGAAACAAAGAATTTTCAGAGAATGTGAACCTTAGCAGTAGGTAATAACAATGCAGAAATAACACTTACCTAGCTCTCTAAGGATTGCAAAATGCTTTACATACATGATCTCATTTGGCCTTTGCAACAGGAAGACATTGAGACAAACAGAGGTTAAGTGACTTGTCTGGGGTCATACAACTAAGCATCTGAGGGAAGATTGGAATTCAAGTCTTCCTGATTCTAAATGTAGGACTCGATCCATTGAGTCATATAGCTGCAAAGAAAAAGAAAGTTATTTGTAGATTTATCTCTTACATATTGGAGCACCTGGTGAAGAAGAACAGGAACAAAGAGGTGGCTAACTGAACCTCCATCAGAGTTGTGGATGCCCCAAGGAGAGAAGGGACTTCAGAATCTCATTGTACTGGAGCTCTAATTGCCTTAATCAAATATTCCCTACACTTCTGCTCTTTCAAGTTCATGCCCCCTCGCCTCACAAACTCTGGGTATTTAGGGGAGAGCACACTTGCTGGGAAGCTGATGGGACAAATATTTTGTACTTACTCTTTCTTGTAATTACTCTTTTTTATATGTGATCTTTTTAATGCTTTTTCTTCAGTCTAACTGTATCTACTGACTGTTGAGGAGAAGCACATATGTGGAAATTCGTGATCTTTACTTTGGGGAGTAGAGTGGCACGGACTATAACATTCATGCTGATGGGCACCCGACTTGCAAACCTGTGATCCCCAAGCAGAGGAGGTAGAAAGGAAGAGCTGCCAAACGTAGATGCAGAAAAACAGTTTGTTCAGAAGATTTAAGCCGTTGTTACTGGTAACTAACACCCCAGAGATGGCAGATAGACAGAGTCAAGAGGCTGACGCTCTGCTTCTGCCTTCGTTAATGAGATGACTTTGGGCAAGATCAGTTTCCTTTCTCTGAGCCTCAGTTTCCCCATCTGTAAAATGTAGATATTAGTAACTACAGCACTCAGAATGAGTGAATTGAAGGGAGAGAAAATATTTAAAGGACTTTGTACACCTAAATAGCTAAATAAATGTCAACTGTTACTTTTATTATGAATAACAAAGAAGCATGACCTCCCTGAGTCTTAGTTTCCTTATCTATAAGATAGGAATAGCAGAACTCACAGTCCTTGCCTCAGAGGAGTGTTGTGAGGAAGGTCCCTATAAATGTGAATGTGTGAAGGAATGGGGAGCACTTAGCTTGTGCAGGGGAAGAGTCAAAGAAGAAACTGAAAAAAATAGGAGTCTATCCCAAATCAGCAGAGGGTCTTGAGCAAAACTGATATTCTATCTCTGGCAAAAATTCCTCAAGCTTTGGGAAGTTGATGACTTCTACATGTTCTAGAGATAGTCAGCTTCCTTCCCCTGAGCTATTTTCAGCCAGGGGTTTGAGCATAGCTATCTGGTGCCTGTCAACATCACAGTCTTTTCCTCTCTGGAAGAAAACTTGTTCCAGGATGGGAGAGATATCACCAGGTGGCAGCTCTTAGGAAAGAGACTGGAGGGCCTTAGCTTCTCTCACTTTAGTATGAATTAGCAAGCAGCATGTTCTGTTGATCCATGGTCCTGGGGCTCTCCTGGGCTGTTGAAGCCTGGCCTCCAGAGGGAGGGAGAAGATATTGCTGAAATAATGCTATCCAACTAACAAAGTACTTTCAGATTCTCCCACATCAGACCTCTTGAAACAGGAGGGACTTCCACTTTATAAATGAGGAAACTGAGGGTCAGAGATGGACCAAAACTCAAAAAAAAAAACCAAACCCAAAGTAAGAATATGTGTAACTAATAATAACTTACTCTATATAGATGTATAAATGGATTTTTTGTTTGCTTTTTGCAAGGCAATGGGGTTAAGTGGCTTGCTCAAGGTCACACAGTCAGATAATTATTAAGCATCTGAGGCTATATTTGAACTCACGTCCTCCTGACTCCAGGGCTGGTGCTCCATCCACTGTACCACCTAGTTACCCCTACATAAATGAATTTTTTAATAGGATAGATACCCTTCAAGATCAGAGCTGAGTAGAATCAATGCAATGCAAACATAGGAGCCAAGAGGAACCTAGAAAGGTTAATAGGGGTAGGAAGAGGACAGTGATTTCATGGCATAGAGAGATCCTGGCTGAGGAAATTATCCCCAACCATGCAGGACAACACCTTCATTGTAGCATCATCATAGAGTGAATTGCCTAAGGAACTGAGAAGTTAAGTGACTCATCCAGGGTCACACAGCCAAATTATGTCAGAGGTTTCAGAAAAGTCAATACAGGAAGTAATTAGGGCTAACCAAAGCCATTTTAATGGGCGGAAAGAGGCAAGTGTTCTCTCCCATCACTCAGATATCTTCCCCCAGATCCCCTCCTTCATTTTCCCTCCACACACTCCTTTGATCTCATCCCATCCTGTATCCTCCAGCATTCTGCCCTGACTACCATTTCTACTCTTCTTTTATTGTTTTTATTTACATTTATCTATTTATTTTCATCCACATGCACGTGTTTATTTTTAAGTTACAAAATTTCTTCCCTTCCCAACCCCCTCCCCTCAGCGGTGGTCAGGTTAGCATTGGACATGCATATTTTGATAAACATGTTTACAGATTAGTCATTTTTGGCATCAGGAATTAGGATTAAGGGAAAGAGATAGATGAGATAATTTTTTTATAAAGTGTTCAACGGATTCTGAAGGGTTGGGTTTTTGGGTGTGTGTGTGTGTGTGTGTGTGTGTGTGTGTGTGTGTGGTTTTGTTTTTCTTCCTCTGGATGTGGATTGTCCATAGCTGGTCTAATAGGGTTGTCCCAGCTCTCTGAACTGCCGAGAGGAGCGGCTTCCATCAAGGTTGATCATCTCACCATGTTGGTGTTAATTATTCTCTATGTTAATATTCAATTTCTATCTACATGTTCCTTCTCAGCTGCTATTCTTTTTTTTAGAAAGATTTTATTTATTTTGAGTTTTATAATTTTCACCCTAATCTAGCTTCCCTCCCCCCACCCCCCACAGAAGACAGTCTGTTAGTCTTTACATTGTTTCCATGGCATACACTGATCTAAATTGAATGTGATGAGAGAGAAATCATATCCTTAAGGAAGAAAAATAAAGTGTAAGAAATAGCAAAATTACAGAATAGATAATGATTTTTTTTTCTAAATTAAAGGGAATAGTCCTTGGTCTTTGCTCAAACTCCACAGTTGTTTCTCTGGATGCAGATGACATTCTCCATTGCAGACAGCCCCCAATTGTCCCTGACTGCTGCACTGATGGAATGAGTGAGTCCATCAAGGTGGATCATCGCCCGCATGTTGCTGTTGGGTGTACAGTGTTTTTCTGGTTCTGCTCATCATCTGCCTATTCTTAAAATAAACAAACAAACAAAAATACCAAAACTTTTACTTGATCCAGTCATCCCTGTTAGCTATTGTGCCTACATTTCTCTCCTTCATGGTTAAATGTATAGACATTTCCACTTCTCCTCTTACTCCTTTCTAAAACTTCTGCTGTCTGACTTTCATCTCATCATCTCATTAAATCTGCTCTTTCTAATGTTCCCAACGATGTCTTCATTGTCAGAGGTGATAGTCTGGTCTTGATGCACATCCTTAGCCTCTGAAGACTTGGACCCTGTTGATCTCCTTTTCTTCCTGCAAAGCTCTTTCCTTCCCAGGTTGTCTTGACCCTGGCTTCTACTGGTTTGTTTGTCTCTTCTCTCTGACTTCTCCTTCTCTGCCCCTTCTACTGGTTCTTCACTATCTGGGTTGTCCTTCAAGGCCCTCTAGACCTTCTCCTTTCCTTGTATCCTGTCTCACTTGCTAACCTTATTAGCTTCTGTTTGAGTTTCTATGAGGAGAACTATTATCTCTATTCAAATCATTCTCAGATCTATTTATCCACCTCTCTCCTGAGCTCCATTCTTGAACAGCCAGCTAGTTGCCTAGTGGACATGTGAATCTGGATGTCTCTGGGGCGCTGCAGACTCCAAATCGCAAACCCCGAACAGAACTTCTCCCCTAAATTTCTCCTTCTTCTGAACTTCCCGGTTGTTGTTTGTTCTTCATTCTTTTTTTAGGTTTGTTTTTTTTTGCAAGGCAATGGAGTTAAGTGACTTGCCCAAGGCCACACAGCTAGGTAATCTGAGTAAGCTAGGTAAGTGTCTGAGGCTGGATTTGAACTCAGGTACTCCTGACTCCAGGGCCAGTGCTCTATCCACTGCACCACCTAGCCACCCCGAGAGGGGATACATTCTCAAGCTCTGCTCAACCCTCATGTTCTCTCCACTGTGCGATTCTGGGATTCTCTTTTGGACAGATTATTTGATAATCTGTTTTTTCGTTCTCCAGCCCTCATCTTGGACCTCTGGTTTCCTTACTCTCAACGCTTCTATCAGCCCGCTGTCACCCAGCCTTGCAGTGAATGCCCAGGACTTCTGGGGGACAATAACTGCCCTCCCAGCTTCAGCGGGCCTTCTAATGTGAACTGGCATTATAATATATATAGTGGCCAAGGAAAGCCAACATCACTCAAGATAGAGATTTCTTTAGGGAGCTCATCAACAGGACAAGGATCTTTGGTTTCACCATCCAAACTAGATGTATAATTGAATAGATCAGTCTTTTGAAAGTTGCTTGAGGTTCAGAGACAGACAACAAATGTCTTCCTCACATTCACATAGCTATCAAGCCTTATAGGCAGAATTTTGAAACTAAGACTTCCTGATCCCAAGTCTAATACCCTCTCTATTATCCCCATCTTTGGTCTCAGGGTAGATGGTACAAGATTAATTATATCCATTTAACAGAAGAACAAACTGTGGTTCAGGAACCTGAAATGATTTCCTAAATTCACACAGAGACCAGATGTCCAAACCAGGATTTGAAGCCAGGACTTGGGTGCTTTGTACCATACTGGTCTCCCACCTGATGCATAGGTAAGAGCAGGTGGTCTTTGATCATTGGATCATAGAGTATTTCTTGAGAGCTGAAAGAGACCTAGACTAATCCTCTCATTTTACAAATGAAGAAACTGAAGCCTAAGAGGAATGGATAGAACCAAGGGCACCTGCAAAGTGAGCATTGGAGTTGACTCTAGAACCCAGATCTCCTCTTACTTCTGGTCTAATACATGCAAAGAGTAGCTCTTGAACAATTAATCTTATTTTATTCTATTTTGCTGGCCCAGGGCTCTCCCTTCTTTCTCTTTTCTTTTTTCTTTTTGATTTTTGCAAGGTGATAATGTTGACTTGTCCAAGGTCACAGAGCTAGTATCAAGTATCTGAGGTCAGATTTGAACTCAGGTCCTTTTGACTCCAAGGCAGTGCTCTATCCACTGAGGCACCTAGCCTACCTCCTTTTCCTGACAGCAGTCCTGGATTTGGAGCCAGCTCTCCCTGTTCAGTTCCTCATTCTGCTGCTGAACAACTATGTGACTTTGAGTAAATTACTCTCCTGTCTGAGGCTCAGTTTCCTCAGCTATAAAATGATGCACTAAATCAAGGGTTCCTATCCTGGAGTTATGATGAGAACTCAATGGGAAATATATATATTTTCACTAAAACTGATTTCATTTTTTAAAATTATTTTATTTTTTCCAATACATGTAAAAACACTTTTCATTCATTTAAAAAATAGTTTTGGAATCCAAATGTTCTCCTTTCTTTCCTCACCTTCTCCCTCCCTAAACAAATAAGCAATTTGATATAGGTTACATATATTCAACCATAGGAAATATGTTTCCATACTAGTCATGTTGTGAAAGAAGATAGAGACCATTCCTATCTCATGGTTTTCTTTCTTTTACCTTAACCCTAATTCCTCATACAGAAAATGACTAATCTATCTGTAAGTATGTCCAACACAAATGTGTATGTACAATATTCACCTGATGGTTTGCTGCTAAGGGGAGGAGAGGGGGGGTGGGAAGAGAGAGTGGAAGGAAATTATACAACTTAAAAATATGTATATGCATGTGGATGAATGTTGAAAAACTTTTATAACATGTAATTGGAAAAAAAATTTATCAAGAAAGAGAAAATCCCAATTGAAGAAGAAGAAAGAGGAGGAGGAGGAGGAGGAGAAGGAGGAGGAAAAAGGAAGGAGGAAGAAGGAAGAAGAAGCAGAAGAAAGAGAAAAAGAAAGAAAGAAGGAAAAAAGAAAGAAAGAAAGAAAGAAAGAAGAAAGGAAGGAAGGAAGGAAGGAAGGAAGGAAGGAAGAAAGAAAGAAAGAAGAAAGGAAGGAAGGAAGGAAGGAAGGAAGAAGAAGAGATAGACCAATAGAAAAAAAAAGAAAAAATCTTAAAACGGATTTCCTTTGCAGTACTATATATTTTGTTTTATACTTTTAAAAACATGATTCTGAAAAGGGATCCAGGAGACAGCAAAGGTGAGGAGCCCCTGAGAATATCAATAGTCTTTAAATTCTTCTCAGTCATCAATTCATTTGCTATTAACAGCTCTGGAGAAAGATAAGCGATGGATAGATCACTAGAGAAAGATAAGTTGATCAACTTCAACGGAGAGGGAACATTGAGGGGTGAGCTCTTGGGCACCCAACACCCAACGGTACCCCATCCTTCTCCCTAAGGTATTAGGAGAAGCCAGCTGCTCTGGGTCCCAGACCTTGGCTTGCCCTGGCTGGGCTGAGCTAATCTAGACCTCCAGGTTCTCCTTGCAGACCATCCAGGTGATTCTAGTGCCTCTGCCCTTCATGCATAGTGGGACTGTGATCAAGGATGGCAGACCGAACATATGACAGCTCTCCGAGGCCACAGAGCCAGCCCTGTCTTGTTCAGTCTGGTCGTACTGGATGAACAAGGGTCTCTCACAGACACCCTGAGGAGGAGGCTGGGCTTGGGGGCTGAGGATAGGGAAACACTTGAGTATATGGGGAACTGAAATAAGGTCTAGAGGAAGGGCCAACAGAGAGCAGCAGGTCTGGAAAGACCTGTTGGGTGAAGACTGGGGCTATTGGGGTTTGGCCTTGGATTCACCAGACACAGGAATTGGCACATAGGTTCTACTTCATAAGTGTTTGTTGAATAAATATTCATGGATGAATGATATCTCTCCACCATGGAATGGCCTAGCTGGCTGGGAACTGAGAACCTAGAACTGGATGAGATCTTAGTACATAAAATGGCAGAGCTAAGAGGAACCTTAGAACATAGAAGATCCTAGTTAGAAGATATATGAAGTGGACCATATCATCGGGAAATGATGCCATAAGCAAGTGAGTTAGATTTGAGTGAGGGAGGCTATGCTAAGAAACCAGCCTCACTTTCTCCTCCAGAGTCAATTATATCCAGTGGCTAGATATGAATCAGACTGACTGAGGATGGCTCTAGATGTGAGGTAATCAGAGTTTAGTAACTTGCCCAAGGTCACACAGCTTGTGAGTATCAAGTGTCTGAGACTTGCTGAATGAGATCTTAGTAAACAGAATGTTTGGCATTAATCCATCCACCACCTAATCAAGCAATCAACCATACCTAAACAGTTATAAAACTGTGACAATTATTCAGCAATCTTACTACTAGTTCTGTATCCCAAAGAGATCATTAAAAAAAGGACAAAAGACCCACAGGTACAAAAATGTTTTTGTGGTGGCAAAGAGCTGGAAATTGAGGGAGTGCCCATCAACTGGGAAATGGCTGAACAAGTTGTGGTATGTGACTGTAATGGAATACTATTATTTTATAGGAAATGATGAGCAGCCAGATTTCAGAAAAACCTGGAAAGACTTAGGTGAACTGATGCTGAGTGAAGTGAGCAGAACCAGGAGAATATTGTACACAGTAACAGTAACATTGGGTTTTTTTTAAGAAAGGTTTTATTTTTTTATTTACATATTACTCAGATATTCTTGTTTAAGAATAAACATAATACCCCCTCCCCCACAAAAATATAAAACCTCATGAGAAATAAAGTAAAAGAAAGAAAAAAATGTGCTTCAGTCTGTTCTGATACCATCAGCTCTGTCTCCGGTGGGTCACTTTCTTTATCATAAGTCCATCATAGAAGTTACTTCCACATTTTCCAGGTGCTGTGGTTGATTGCAATTCTCTCTATCCATACCCCGCCCCCACCCCACACACACACTACCATCCATGATATTTTCTCTCTCCTTTCACTCTGTCCCTCTTCAAAAATGTGCTGTGGGGCAGCAGAGTGGCGCAGCAGATAGAGCTGCAAATCTTGGGTCAGGAGGCCCCAAGACCACATCCCACCCCAGAGACCCAGCAACTACCTGGTCCCGTGGTCCTGGACAGGCCACCCAATCCCAACACCTTGCAAAAAGTTAAAAAAAAATGTGTTCTGACTATCCTCTCCTATGATCTACCCTCTTCTTTATCCCCCCTTCCCCCGTCCCCCTTCTCTTTTTCCTCTAGATGTCTATACCCTATTGAATGTGTATGCTGTTTCCTTTCTGAGCCATTTCCGATGAGAATGAAGGCTCCCTCATTCCCCCTTCGCCTTCCTCTTTCCATACCATTGCAAAAGCTACATGAAATATCTCAGCCTATTCACCTCTCCTTTCTCTTTTGCCCAGGACATTTCCCTTCCAACCACTGACTCCATTTTTATACTATATTATATCTCCAAATTCAGCTTTCTCCTGTGCTTCATCTATAAAAGCTCCCTCTACCTGCTCTGTTAACTGAGAAGGTTCCTATGAGTATTATCAGTGTCATTTTTCTATGCAGGAATACGTGCAGTTCATCATCATTAAGTCCCTCATATTTTCCCCTTCTCCTCCACTCTCTATGCTTCACCTGAGTCCTGTACTTGAAGGTGAAACTTTCTGTTCAGCTCTGGTCATTTCAACAGGAACCTTTGAAATTCCCCTGGTTCATTGAAAGTCCATCTTTTCCCCTGGAAGACGACGTTCAGTTTTGCTGGGTGGTTGATTCTCAGTTACATTCCAAGCTCTTTTGCCTAACAGTAACATTGTTGATGACCAACTATGATAGATTTAGCTCTTCTCAGCAATAAAATGATCCAAGATAATTCCAAAAGACTCATGATGGAAACTGCCATCTGCATCCAGAGAAAGAACTGTGGAGTCTGAAGGCAGACTAAAGCATCCTATTTTTCACCTTTTTTATTGTTTTGGCTTTTTTCTTTCTCTTGACTTTTCCCTTTTGTTCTGATTCTTCTTTCACAACATGATTAAATGTGGAAATGTTTTAACATACATGTATACCCTCTATCAGATTGCTTGTTGTCTTGAGGAGGGGGAGGGAAATGGAGGCAGAGTAAAAAAATTGGAAATCAAAATCTTATAAAAAGGAACATTGAGAAAAAAAGAACAAAGTGAATCAGAAAAAAATCAGCATAAGTTCTGGGAATACAAAACTATAGCACAAGTTTTGGATTATTCTCCTAACCCCTAAGCTTAATATCAGGTTGGACCCCCCCTTCCCCCAAAAGCTAGGGTGCTCTTTTTCTTCTCAGGCTTTTAGGGATAGCCCTTAGGGTGTTTGCTTACTGCTATAGCCCATAAGCTTCTACTGGTTCCTGACCCCATTTCAGATTTCCATGGCACAGATACTAGAGTATCTATAACATTTCCTTCTCCAGCTCACTTTACAGGTGAGGAAACTGAGGTCAATAGGGATAAGTGACTTGCCCAGGGTCACAAAACTAGATTTGAACTCAGATCTTCCTGACTCCAACCCTGGAGCTCTGTCCACTGCATCACCTAACTTCTGCCCAAACGTCTCTGACATATTCTTCCATAAAAACAGTTGGTTCAAGCATAGATCACATTTGACAAAGGGTGACTCTCACAGCTCTTGGTTTCTGGAAGTCCTTCTCTCCCTTCTGAGGGATCCTCAGAAAAAACCTTTCTGTCAAATCTGTATCATCTGAATCATCCATAGTAACAGCAAGATCCTCTGCACCCACTTATTTATGGCTTCCCACCTGCAGGGGTCATATGGGAACTCTGTTGAGATTGCCCTCATGGCAGCCCCTACTACTGGTGGTCCCTAAGAAGTTTCTCTTCTAGAATACATTACTGCTTTTCACTGCCAAGAAAATCAAGATTGCCCCCTCCTCTGCCAGGAGGATGAGATTCAGGGCATCGGCTCCCCCTTCAGCCCTAGGGAGGGTCAAGGCTTCCTCTTTAGAAACACCCACTCTTGGGTCTCAGTCTCTTACCTGTGTTAACAAAGAAGGCTGTCAGGCAACAATTTCTGGTGCTGGGAAAGATATACTATATGTACAGGCATCTCCATCCCTTAGAAAGGGAAATGGTAAAAAAAAAAGGGGAGGGGTCACTGGTTCAACAGAACAAAGTCTAACCTTTTTCCTAGAAGTCCATCCATTGAGTTTCGGTTCATCAATAATGATGGTACAGCCCCAGTCATTGGAAACCTCACCATATGTTATAATGATTGTAGTATTCTCATCAGGCTGTTTGAGGGAATTCTGAGTAACCCTTCCATGGGATACGAAGGAGGTGTGGTTAATAATTTTTAAAGTCTCTCCCAACTCTTAATCCTATAATCCTCTATTTCAAATTATTATGGGGTTATAAAGAGTTATTATTCTCATTTTCCAGGTTCAATTCAACAAACATTTCTTTAAAATCTGCTGTGATCATGCAGGATGATAAAGGGAAAGGCTACAACTGACCAATCACCTAGTATTTGTGAATAACGTTTGTCCTTCAATCTGGAAGAAGACCATGACATCAGGGGGGTGAAGCCATGACAACCAATGGATTGGGTGTGAGTGAGGGGGGGCTGTGCTAAGTCACCAGTCTCACCTTCTCCTCCAGAGTCATCTAGATCCAATGGTCAGATATGAATCAGGGCAACTAGAGATGACCCTGCATGCGAGGTAGTCAGGGTGAAGTGATTTGTTCAAGGTCACACAGCTAATAAGAGTTAAGTGAGTCTGGATTCTATCTCTGGTCCTCCCAACTCCAAGGCCAATGCCCAATCCACTGCACCCCCTAGTGCAGAGCAAGGATTCAGCAGTGATTTTGAATCTTTGGAAGGAAGTTGGGCAAAGGTGACTTACTTCACTAGGACTGAAAAAAAAATCTCCTTCCAACCCCACCCAGATCTCTGGAAGATTTGTATAGTTGGGTAAGTCTCGAGGATGACCAAGGCACTCAGGGAGTAAACAGTTGGCTAAAAAAGACGCTATCTGAGATTGGGGTTTGCTTTTAAGAGCCGTGCTATAAAATATAAAATATAAAATATAAGAAATGGTAAGAATGTATTTTCCTGATGTCTTATAAATTTGATCCAAAGTGCTTTTTAGCTAATAAATGATGGGGAAGGGAGAAAGCTGTCTGCATCTCTCCTCCAAACTAGACTGTATAGGGAGTTGTTAAAATGTTGGAAGAAGAATAGTTGTTGGGCCCAGCAGAAATATTAGATGACTAAATCCAAGAAAGGAGCCAGTAGCTGGTTTGAGAATAAATGTCTCCTAGGTTTCCTGGAGAAATGCTAATTATGGTAAAAGTCATTGCTGGTAAGTCTGTTGGAAAGTAAATAAAAAAAGGTTTGTTCGATGTCCAATATGAGCTGGATATAGGACACGTAGCCTACTTCAGAGGGAAGGCACTAGCAGAGTGGGAATAGAGGAAAACCAAGAAAAAGCTCCTGCAACAAGTGGGATTTGAGCTGTTGTCCTAAAGGAAGCCAGGTGAGGTGAAAAGGGAGAGGGCACCATAGGCATGGAGCACTGCCAGAGCAAAAGCCCAGAGTCAAGAGATGCAGTGTTGTGAGCAAGGAACACATTCACCTAAGATCAGGAAACAGGAGCGGCTAGATGGCACAGTGGATAGAGCACCAGCCCTGGAGTCAGGAGGACCTGAGTTCAAATTTGGCCTCAGTCACTTAATAATTGCCTAGTTGTGTGACCTTGGGCAAGTCACTAAGCCCATTACCTTAAATAAACGAACAAACAAGCAAACAAATAAATAAATAAAATATCAGGAAACAGCAAACAAAAATGGGCAAAGGCAGTTAGGGGTCTACCCAGGGAGCAAAAACCTGACTAGTTGGGTCCACACTGGGAAGGTTTTCTATATTTGCTACTTAGGCCCTCTTCCACAAGTAAAGTAGAATAAAAGTTGTTAAGGTCGGGGAGTTCTGAACTTTGGTGTACTTTTACTCCTCGATAGATACCTGTCCATGGCTCATTTTTTTTTTTCTGGGTAATTCAAAATCATTTCTTTTTTTCTGGGTAATATTAAAAACATTAATAAAGTCAGCAGATTATCATGGTGGGTAGACTCACAGTTTATTTTCTCTTCAGAACAGTAGATAAGCCATCAATTAAGCCATCAAATCTAATGGGTTGTTGTGATTTGGAGGTGGATGTTACTAAAATGAAGGATTGAGTATTTCTTTAACAGACCACACATCATTTTAACTATGAATTCAAAGAATGTATACCCCCACCTACTTGAGGGGAATGTAAAGGTTTGCCCACATTAGATTGAATTTCTTGTAAGGTTAGAGTTATAATCTTATAATCCTCTATTTCAAATTATTATGGGGTTATAAAGAGTTATTATTCTCATTTTCCAGGTTCGATTCAACAAACATTTCTTTAAAATCTGCTGTGATCATGCAGGATGATAAAGGGAAAGGCTACAACTGACCAATCACCTAGTATTTGTTATTTGTTATTCACATCTTTTTAGCCAACTGTTTACTCTCTGAGTGCCTTGGTCATCCTGGGGACTTACCCAACTGTACAAATCTCCCAGGGATCTGGGTGGGGTGGAAGGAGACTTTTTTCAGTCCTAGTGAAGTAACTCACCTTTGTCCAACTTCCTTCCAATCTAACCAAGATTGAGAAGAGTTAATGAAATCTCATTATCAGTGATGTCCTACAAGAAAACTAAACTTGGCCCTTTGACCCAGCAATACCACTACTGGGTCTATATCCTGAAGAGATGAGGAAAAAAGGGTAAAAACATTACTTGTATAAAAATATTCATAGCAGCCCTGTTTGTGGTGGCAAAGAATTGGAAATCCAGTAAATGTCCTTCAATTGGGGAATGGCTTAGCAAACTGTGGTCTATGTAGGTCATGGAACACTATTGTTCTATTAGAAACCAGGAGGGAGGAGAATTCAGGGAAGCCTGGAGGGATTTGCATGGACTGATGCTGAGTGAGATGAGCAGAACCAGAAAAACACTGTGCACCCTAACAGCAACATGGGTGTGATGTTCAACCTTGAACCTTCCATCAGTGCAACAATCAGGAGCACTTTTGGGCTGTCTGCAAAGGAGAGTGCCAGCTGTATCTAGATAAGGAGATGGGGAGTTTGAACAAAGTGCAAGGACTATTCCCTTCAATTTAGGAAAAAACTGCTATCTTATTGTCCACCTCTTAGACTTCTCTTCTCCTCTTCAAGGATATGATTTCTCTCTCCTCACACCCAATTTGTGTCAAGGTAGAACATGGAAACAAAGTAAAGACTGACAGAGTGCTTTGCGGGGCAGGGGAGTAAGATGGGGGGAAAATTGTAAAACTCAAATAATATCTTTAATAAAAATTAATTAAAAAAAAGAAAACTAAACTTGGAACAAGAGGTGGGAGCTCAAAATCTCCAAAATATTGGTTATTGATAATCATTCTCACATTCTCTCATTTGATTCTTGAGAGGGGTGACCTCAATGAAGCACTGTTTGATATGACAAACACTTCATCAAGGGTTTCTAACTAGGGGAGATAATGAGAGAGGAAAAAGGGGGGGCACTCCCCTTTGATAACATTTTGACCACATCAAAGAGGACAATCCCCTTCAATAAATAGACCTGAGGGGCGGCTAGGTGGCATAGCAGATAAAGCACTAGCCCTGGAGTCAGGAGGACCTGGGTTCAAATCCGGTCTCAGACACTTAATAATTCCCTAGCTGTGTGGCCTTGGGCAAGTCACTTAACCCCATTTGCCTCGCAAAAACCTAAAAAGAAATAACAATAAGTAGACTTGACAGATAAAAGACAAATCAGGAAAAAGTAAATAGCAAAAAAAAAATTTTAAATGCTGCTTTGGAAACATTTGTGACATTATGTGCTTGTAGTTAGAGCAGGTCTTTGCAAGTTCTCTTCTGCTAAAAAAAATCCTACAAAATTGGTCTTCACACAAATTAATATTTACTTTGAAAGATCCATTTCTTTTTTTTTTGTTTATTTTTGCAAGACAATGAGGTTAAGTGACTTGCCCAAGGCCACACAGCTAGGGAATTACTAAGTGTCTGAAGGTCATATTTGAACTCAGGTTCCCCTGACTCCAGGGCTGGTGTCATTCCACTGCACCAACTAGCAGCTCCCAGAAGGATTCATTTCTTTTTTTCCCCCTTTTTTTAAGGTTTTTGCAAGGCAAGGGTTAAGTGACTTGCCCAAGGCCACACAGCTAGGTAATTATGAAGTGTCTGAGACTGGATTTGAACCCAGGTGCTCCTGACGCCAGGGCCGGTGCTCTATCCACTGCGCCACCTAGCTGCCCCCATGGATTCATTTCTTAAGGACAAGGAGGTACTTAGAAAGAGTAAGAGACTCAAGAGGAGTAGGAAATGGATAAGAATGAGAAAAAGATGTGTGGAATAGAAAAAGGAGATTGAGAAGACTGAAGAGAACTGGGAAGAGACTACAAAGATGGAGCGCACCAAAATATAGCAGGCATTTACAGTTTAAAAAACACTTTAAAAATATGTTATGGGGATGAAGATGAAGAAGATGGAGATATTGAGAGAGATTTATAGGAGAAAAAGAAGTAGGCAATGGAAATAGAGAAGAAAAGGTAGAGGTAGAGATGGAAAAGAGAAGATGGAAATGGACATGGGCATGGAAACAGACATGGGGAGAAGCTAAAGGGAATGGGGGAGGAAGAACAAGAATGGAGATGGAGGAGAGAAGAATGGGAAGAAGGAAGCAAATGGAGACATTCCAGAGCATTAAGTCATGACCACTGTAGTTAAGATTGGGAAGTAAGGAGACTGGGAATCCCTGGGGAAATCAAAGCTCAACAAAGGAACAGACCCAGAAGGAGCCTCTTCCACTTTGGGGAGGGTTTTATATCTGTGCTGCCACATGGTCCTCACCTGAAGCCTGGGGCTCTGAGAGAGCATTTATGATTTGATCTGGGAGCACAGGTAACAAGCTAGAACATATTTTTCCCCTCGCCTTGTTCTTAACTTCCAGCCCACTTAGCAGAGATCAGACATATTTACAGAATTGGGGAAGTGTCCCTGAATATCTAATGCTTCTGTTTGTGTCTGGAATGTTTTTAGTCTGATTGAAAATGAAAACTGAAAATTTCTCTTCAAGAAGCTGCTAGCAAATTCATCTGGTGCCAAATCTGTCACCGTCAACAGCAGTAACAACATCATACGTCTTTCCAAAAGTTCAAGGTTTACAAAACACTCTTCATACAAAACCCCCATGAGGCAGATTAGGCTAGTATTAGAACATCTAGGTGGTGCTGTGGATGGACCTGGAGGTAGGAAGATCTGAGTTCCAAATCCTGCATTTATCAGCTATATGACCCTGGGTAAATCTCCCCATTTGTAAAAAGGAAATAATAAAGGAAATAATAGAATTATTATTATTATTATTATCATTATATCCTCTTCTTTTCAGTCCTTCTTCTTATCACTTATCTTCTCTCAGCCTTGGGTTATTTCCATTATCCACTGCACTTATATGGTACTGTTGAAGTTGGAGAAAAATCACACTACAAATTTATGGGTCCAACTGAGTTCTCACTGCTCCCATATGGCCCTTCTATCAAGTGTCTGAGGCCGGATTTGAACTCAGGTACTCCTGACTCTAGGGCCGATGCTGTATGCACTGCACCACCTAGCCACCCCCATACCTCCTTTTCAGCTCACTAACACTACATAGGGACTTTTCAAAATCTTCTCATTCCTTCTTATGCTTTTCACAGCTGCCCCTCTCTTCCCTCACTTGAGATCCTTGCTTCCTATTTCACAGCAAAATAGAGGCCGTCCACCCATAAGCTCCCTCTTCACCCAACTCCAAATGGGTCATTCACCATATTTTGGTTTCCATCTGTATCCCATCCCCCACCCTTGCCTCTCAACCAGCCCAGTCCAGACTCTTTGCCTCTTGTGTGTGTCTAGTTCTTCAGTCAGTTAATAAATATTAAGAGCTAAACAGCTGGAGATACAAAGAACGGCAAAAGACAGACCCTGTCCTCAGGGAGCTAACCATCTAAGGGGAAAAACAACGTGAAGAGGGAAGCAAACCCCCCCCCCCCCCATCAGCTGCATAGCCCTCTGTGGAACTATCTGTGACTTTATTTTTTTTAGTATTATTTTTTTAAGTTTTTGCAAGGCAATGGGGTTAAGTGGCTTGCCCAAGGCCACACAGCTAGGTCATTATGAAGTGTCTGAGGCTGGATTTGAACCCAAGTGTTCCTGACTCCAGGGCTGGTGCTCTATCCACTGCACAACCCAGCTACCCCTATCTGTGACTTTAAAACCATCTGATTAAATCAGAGCAGGGGGAAAAGACTTTCACTCCCAGCTAGTGACACTAAGTGGTAAAGAGGCAGGGTCTGAGGGTCACTTCTCTCTCCTCTGTTGAGGTTCTATGGCTTTTGGCCTTGATTTGGGTTCTAGGTGCAGGGAGTACCTACCCATGACAGGATTCCAGACTGGCTATTACCGCCAACCCAGGAGGGAATCACCAAGAAGTTGAGGTTCTGATTCTAGGGGCTTTGGACTGACTTTGGGCCAATGCTAAACTGGGAGTCTAATCTCTCTCTCCTCTCCCTAGAGACAGAAGAAGGGCAGAGAGAGGATTAATGTGTTGGAGAAAATGTTTGGTTGCTCATGTTATATCCTTGAAGTAAATACCATCCATTTGCATAAACTAATCTGATCTTCTGGAGAAGAAATGGCAAACCACTCCGATATCTTTGTCAAGAAAACTGCAAACGGCCTCATGAAGAACTGAATACAACTGAAACAACTACAGAATAATCTGATGTTAAATGGTTAAATGGAATTGGGATGCCAGCCAATGTGGCCCCTGAAATAGGGAAACTCAATCAGTAGTGGATCAAGCCAATGGGAGAGAAGAGCCCACAACCCCAACAGAAAAACCCTTGGAGGTGCGGAGGTGCGTATTAGCCTTAGCATCAAAGAGCAGGGCCAGAAGAAACCCATGGTACTAGTGTTATTTTTTTTATACTAATCCCCTACATTCTTAAATGCAAGGTTGGTTGATTGTTCTCCCAAGGATGAGCCTGTTTGAGTGTTGAAGTCTTCCCCAGATTAGTGTGTGTGTGTGTGTGTGTGTGTGCGTGTGTATCTGAATATAACTTTGATAAGGAATATACTCGGAAATATTTCACAGCGGACTGGGAGAGGGGCAGAACCAACTGCCCAACTCAGACTTTGAAGTTTAAGTTATTCACATTTTCCCCATCATTCTTTTAAGTCTGTTCTAGTAACGAAATAATAAATCAATGATTGATTTGTAGCCTAAGGTATAAATGCCCGCATAGAAAAACTGAACAGTTGCCCCAGGTGAATACTCCTGCCTCTGGTCTATTAGGAACTGGGAGGAGATAAAAAGCATTTACTAATGTCCTCTTAAAGAGTTTGTTTTGGGGCACCTAGGTGGCACAGTGGATAAAGCCTTGGAGTCAGGAGGACCTGGGTTCAAATCCGGTTTCAGACACTTAATAATGACCTAGCTATGTGGCCTTGGGCAAGCCATTTAACCCCGTTTGCCTTGCAAAAACCTAAAAAAAAAAGCGTTTGTTTAGCTGCCATATGTACAGACACTGAGTTTCCATTTTTATCTGCTAAGAGACTGATGCAATTTCAGAGCCCAGGAACTTCACCTCTGGGTGGCTCTTTAATCCTCTAGTGTAGCCTAGGGAAATACTTTCAAATGCATAAAATAAAATCCATAGGCTTACAAAGGCAATCTATTGTACTGAATTACAAAACTCAAATGATTACATTAAGTTGGATTCCCAGACCCAGACTCAGTTCCCATTCAAGAGTGACAGTCAACAATAATGATTTTTAGAGGAACTTTGAGTCATAATAATGAAAATTTATTTCCCAAGAGAACTATTTTTTACTCTTATGTTAAACAGTATAAAGATAATTTCTTGAGGAATCTTTGAGAAGATTGGAGAGTTATTAATCAGTTACTATGTGGCTGGCTAAGACCTGGGGATATGGGGGGAGGGAAGCTAAATCACAGCCCCTGCCCTCAAGGCAGTCACATTCTAATAGAAGACATAGCATGTAAAAAGTGGTGGACAGAAGACTTACAGAATTAGATGGAGGGGCAGCTAGGTGGCGTAGTGGAAAAAACACCGGCCCAGGAGTCAGGAGGACCTGGGTTCAAATCCGGTCTCAGACACTTAATGCCTAGCTGTGTGGCCTTGGGCAAGCCACTTAACCCCATTGCCTTGCAAAAACCTGAAGAAAAAAAGAATTAGATGGACAGAAATCTAAGAGGGAAGGCACTAGAGGAGGGTATATGAGAATGGGGGTAAGGGAAACCAAGAAAGACCTCCCGTAATAAGTAGGATTTGAACTGAGTCCTAAAGGAAGCCAGACGAGGCGAGGAGGGAGAGGGCACTATAGGCATGGGGCACTGCCCGAGCAAAAGCTCAGAGTCAAGAGATGCAGTGTTGTGAGCAAGGAGCAACCAGAAAGCCAGCCCTTTCCAGAAGTCTAAAGAAGCTCCTCAGACTTGCCTTTCATGATGCAGACATACCAACCTGACACGTCTTAACCTTACAGTGTGTAGAAAGACTAAGTCAGAGGGTAAAGTTGCAAACCTGGCTCTGGGTGGTGGACAGTGTCTAGAGTGTCTGCCCTGGAGTCAGAAAGATGCATCCTGAGTTCAGATTTGATCTGACACTTACTAACTTTGTGACTGAGCAAATCATTCACTCTATTGGCTTCAGTTTCCTCGTCTGTAAAATGAACTGGAGAAGGAAATGGCAAACCACTCTAGTACATTTGTCAAGAAAATCCAAATGGAGTCATGAAGAATCGGATTAGAAAACGACTAAACAAAAGTTGCAAAATAGGAATTACTTTACAAATCCAAAATGAAATTCTCGTCCTTATAAAGAGGGATAGGAAATTGCATCTCTGTGAACATCCACAAATAGTTTTTTTAAAAGTTCTGACCTGAAAATATCCCAAAGAAAAGGAAAGGCGGTCTCTGAATTATGGACTTTATTGCCTCATAGGAACTGATCACGACTAAGTAGAAACAAGAAACCAATGACAGATCAAAGTAACAATGTGAGCAGAAATGACAAAACTGTAAAAAAAAAGCTTAATATGAGGTTGTAATGAACAAAGTTGCTCTCAAAAAAGAGTTGAGCAAATAGACTCTCCTTTTATAGAAAAAGAGGGAGATGAGGAATGAGTATGGGATTCAATCGATTTCCTGTTTAGCTTTTTTTTTTTAGGTTTTTTGTAAGGCAAATGGGGTTAAGTGGCTTGCCCAAGGCCACACAGCTAGGTAATTATTATTAAGTGTCTGAGACCGGATTTGAACCCAGATCCTCCTGATTCCAGGGCCGGTGCTTCATCCACTGTGCCACCTAGCCGCCCCCAATTTCCTATTTAGTTTTGCTGAATTGCTCCCCCCCTTTTTATTCTTCCCTATACAAGATGGCTTTATGGATAAGGGAGAGGAGAAGAAAGTTTTTTTTAAATGAAAGAAACAAAAATAATAAAAGCTTTCTCCAATTGATAAATGGTCAAAGGATATGAACAGGTAGTTTTCAGATGAAGAAATTAAAGCAATCTATAGTCATATGATAAAATGCTCCAAGTCATTATTGATTAGAGACATATAAATTAAAACTAATCTGAGTTACCACCTCGTACCTCTCAGATTGGCTAAAATGACCACAAAAAAAGGGAAAATGATCGATGCTGGAGAGGATATAGGAAAACTGGGACAGTAATGCACTGTTGGTGGAGTTGTGAACTGATCTAATTATTATAGAGAGCAATTTGGAACTATGTCCAAAGGTCAATAAAACTGTATATACCTTTTGATTGAGCATTACCACCATTTGATTTATATTCCAAAGAGAACATAAAAAGGGGGAAAAGATACACAAAGACAAAAATATTTGTAAGGGGTGGCTAGGTGGCGCAGTGAATAGAGCACCGGCCCTGGAGTCAGGAGTACCTGAGTTCAAATCCAACCTCAGACACTTAATAATGACCTAGCTGTGTGGCCTTGGACAACTTAACCCCATTTGCCTTGCAAAAACCTAAAAACAACAACGACAACAACAAAAATATTTATAGCACCTTGCGTTGTAGTGGCAAAGAATTGGAAATTGAGGGGATGCCCATCAATTTAGGAATGGCTAAACAAGTTGTGATATATGAATGTTATAGAATGTTATTGTTCTGCAAGAAATCATGAACAATTGGACTTTAGAAAAGCCTGGAAAGATTTGCATGAACTGATGCTAAGTGAGGTGATCAGAACCAGGACAACATTGCACACATTAACATCAACATTATGAGATGATCACCTATGATGGAAGCAATTTCTCTCAGCAGTTCAAAGATCAAGGACAATCCTGAGAGATCTGTTAAGGAAAATGTCATCCACACAGCTGCACAGCCAGAGAAAAACTACAGACTTGAATGCAGAGGAAAACATGCTATGTGCATTTTTAAAAACTTTTTTATGTTTTTTCTCTCTCTCATATTTTCCCCTCTTTGGTTCTAATTCTTCTTTTTTTTTAAGGTTTTTGCAAGGCAAATGGGGTTCAGTGGCTTGCCCAAGGCCACATAGCTAGGTCATTATTAAAGTGTCTGAGGCTGGATTTGAACTCAGGTACTTCTGACTCCAGGACCAGTGTTCTATCTACTGTGCCACCTAGCCACCATGGTTCTAATTCTTCTTTCACGGCATTACTGATATGATAATAATAATAATATTTGTCTTTCATTTCTGAAGGAGACCATAACATCAGGGAGGTGATGCCATGACAACCATGTGAACTGGATTTGAGTGAGGGGGGGTCAGTGCCAAGTCACAAGCTTCACATTCTCCTCCAGAGTCATTTGGGTTCAGTGGTCAAATAGGGATCAGAATGACTGGAGATGGTCCTGATGTGTGGCTGTCACACACCCCAAAGTCACACAGGTACTTAGAGTCAAGGGTCTGAAACTGGATTCGAACTCCTGTCCTCCTGACTCCAAGGCCAGTTCTCTATTCACTAGCTGCCCTGTGAAAATATGTTAAACATGATTATACATGTACAACCTATATCTCTATATCAGATTATTTGTTGCCATGCGGAGGGGGCAGGGAGGGTGGTAGAAAAATGTGGAACTCAAAAGCCTCCAAAAGGCTGAATGTTGAAAACTATCTTTACACGTAACTGGAAAAAATAAAAATGAATAAATGTTATAAATAAAAATTTAAAATAAAATAGGTTAGTGTTTGGTAATGTAAGCTCCTTGAGGGTAAATAAAGACAGTCTTAATTTTTTTTTGCATTCTCAGTATTCACAGGGAGAGGCTATCTCCAGCCAATGTGATTCCTATCTAGCCACTGGCCCCAGATAGCTCTGGAGGAGAAAGTGAGGCTGGGGACTTAGCACAGCCCCACCCTTACTCAAATCCAATTCACTATGGAGTCATGGCAACACCTCCCTGATGGCATGATCCTCTTCGAGAATGAAGGACAAGCCATAACAGCAGCACCTAACAGGCATTTTAATTAATGGGAAATGACTGAATGATGATATGAAGATATCAATCAATAGACATTTATTAGGTGCCTACTATGTCTCAGGCAAGTTGTTAAGCACTGAGAATACAAAAAGAGGGAAAAGGTAACTGCTGACTTCAAGCTGCTTACAATCTAATGACGACATCTCCCTTTTACCATGGGAGGCAGCAGTGGCAGTAGGGTGGAGCCAGGCTATCTGTGTTGGGATCCTGTCTGTGACACAGACTGTCTGCCCCTTCGTGGCTCATTACTCTAAGATCTATCAGTTACAGAAAAGATGCTGAATTGTGTTAGCTGGGGATGATAGTATGGGATGGGATAGCATGATAAGAGATGGGACCTTTATTCCAGGAAGGAATAACAGGTCCCATCTCCTATCATATACCAAAGTCAAGATAGAGCCCTTTAATGATGATCCCCCCCCTTTATTGTATTCATGTACTTAATTAAAATAATAATAAAACCCCTTTTTAAAACTTTGTCCCACTGACATGCAAAGGTAGTTTCAACATTCATCCTTTTACAAGCTTTCGAGTTCCATATTTGTCTACTACTCTCTCTTTTCTCCCACTTTCCCATGGCAGAGAACAATCTGATATAGGTTATACATGCACAGTCATGTTTCACATATTTCCGTATTAGTCATGAACCAACTAATTAATTAACTAACTGACCGCCAGGAAAACAGGAACCTCATTGCTCCAGTACTACAGGGGTTCGGATTTTTTTAAAAATTATTTATTTGTAGTTTTCACCAATTTTTTTGGCAAGGTTTTACATTTTTCTCCCTTTCCTCCTTCCCTCCCCCTAACAGAAAGCAATCTAGCACTAGCTCTGGAGTCAGGAGGACCTGAGTTCAAATCTAGCCTCAGAGACTTAATAATTACCTAGCCATGTGACCTTGGGCAAGTCACTTAACCCCATTGCCTTGCAACCCCCTCCAAAAAAAAATCCAATATAGATTCCACATGTGTAATTATGCTAAACATAGATCCATATTAATCATGTGAAAGAAGAATCAAATCCAAATGGAAGGGGAAAAAACATTAGAGAGAAAAAAACAACATAATATCTAAGACAAACTTTAAATGTTAAAGATAAGCTTTGGCCTGTATTTAAATTCCACAATTCCCTCTCTGGATATGGATGGTAGTTTCCATCACAAGACTTTTAGAATTGTCTTTGATTATTGTAGTACCACAAACTTTCAGCACTCTCATCTTTGATCTGGGTGAAGCCAGGAAGCCCCCACTCAGTCTTCAAATGCAGAAAGGGGAGACTAGGAGAACATTTTGGTAAGTAAGCCTAGGAGGTGGGATTCAAATTCAAGTCTTCAGGTGCTCTATCTACAATTCATGGCCTCTCCCAGAATGTTTTCCTCATACTAATGCTGTGAGATAGATGACATTAATATTATTTCCTCAATTCTTAAGATGAGAGATAACTCTTAGGGAGCTTCCCCAACTTTCCCAAGAGTCACACAGATTTGCAAAATACAAAGCTCTCACTAGGAATCCTCACTCTTGCAAGAAATTCCATTAAGGGAGCAGGGACAGATAAAAATTGGGGACTTCCCCCCAGATAGCCATCCCACAGCTTCCCTAGAGCTTGGGAGAGGGGGGCCAAGACACCAAGTGTGTGGCATGAAAGTGATGCTTTCCAAGGGGGAGAAAGATCTCATGACCCCCCCGCCCCATATCTACACCATGGGACAAAGTTCCCATCCCTTCAAGCTAGATATGACTCTTGTTAGGAACCTTTGGGAACTGTGAGGTCAGATGTTTGGGCATCAAACCTCCCTGTAGTCTATAGAGAAATAAAAAAGGGATTAAGTGTAGCAACCCCCAAAATCTGCAGAGAAGCCACAGTGATGTTCTGCTAGGCAGGGCCAGAAGAGGGCATTCTCTGCATGGCCAACTGAGAACTGCTATATTGCTTGTCTTCTCCCCCCCAAATCTGACTGTTATAAAAAGGGGATTCTTCCAGTAGGTCCTGATGCCTGGCACCTTCAGTCTTTTGAACATTTACTTAAGCTCTCTTTGTCTCAAGCAGAGCAAATAATAGTTTTCTGACTGACCTCACTACTATAGCCACTGCCACCGTCATCACCGCCACGGCTAGTATTTATCTTTAGGATTTGCAAAGTGCTTGAAAAATATTATCTGATTTAATTCTCACACAAGTCTGAAATGTGCGGTGTTATTGTCATCCTCATTTTACGGATGAAGAAAATAAGGCAAACCAAGATTAAATGCCTTGCCAGACTAATAGAAACCAATGCAGCCAAGATAGAAGGAAAACAGAAAACTGCGTAACAATTTTCACAGCTAGTGGTTCTGATAAAGGTCTCATTTCTAAAATATAGAGAAAATTTAATCCAATTTATCAGATTATAAGTCAGTCCCCAATTGATAAATGGTTGACAGGCAGTTTTCAAATGAAGAAATTAAAGCTATATATAGGCATATGGAAAAAATGCTTCAATGATCTAAAAAATGCTCATTACTGATTAGAGAAATGGAAATTAAAACAGCTCTGAGGTACCACCTCACACCTATCAGATTGATGAAGATGACAAAATGGGAAAATGATCAATATTGGAGAGATTGTAGGAAGATTGGGACATTAATGACTGCTGTTGGAGTTGTGGACTATTCCATTCATTCTGGAGAGCAATCTGCAACTGTGCCCAATAAGCAATAAAATTGATCAGACCCTTTGACTCAGCAATATCAATGCTAGGCCTATGTTCAGAAGAAATCATAGAAAATGGAAAAAGCCCACATGTTCAAAAATATTCATAGCAGCTCTTTTTGTAGTGACAAAGAATTGGAAAATGAGGGGATATCCATCAATTGGGGAATGATTGAATAAGTTATAGTATATGAATGTTAGGAAATACTATTGTTTTATAAGAAACCATGAATGGTCTGACTTTTGAGAAGCATGAAAAGAATTACAGGAACTGGTGCCAAGCCAAAGGAACAGAACCAAGAGCTCATGGTATACAGTAACATGGTGAGTTGATCCACCAAGATGGACACAGCTCCTTTCAGTAGTTCAGAGAGCTGGGACAACCCTGGGAGGCCTGTTATGGACAATGCCATCCACATCCAGAGGCAAATAAAACAACAAAAACCAACACAGAATCTGAATGGATACTATGTTCACTTTTTAAAAACTTCTATTTTATTTTTCCTTCCTATCCCATGATTTCTTTCTTTTCCCTTAGTCCTAATTCCTCATACACAAAATGACTAATATGCAAAAACATTAAACACAAAAGTAGATGTACAACTTTTACCAGATTGTTCACTGCCAAAGGGAGGGTGGTAGGAAGGGAGGGTGATAGAAAAATGTGTAACTTATAAATGTGCAAATGAATGAATGTTGAAAAACTTCATAACATGTAATGGGAAAAATAAACTAAAATATCAATTAAAAAAGAGAGAACAGGGGCAGCTAGGTGGTGCAGTGGATAGAGCACCGGCCCTGGAGTCAGGAGGACCTGAGTTCAAATCCGGTCTCAGACACTTAATAATTACCTAGCTGTGTGGCCTTGGGCAAGTCACTTAAACCCATTTGCCTTACAAAAATCCTTAAAAGAGAGAGAGAGAGAGAGAGAGAGAGAGAGAGAGAGAGAGAGAGAGAACTAAGGACAAATAAACAACAATAGTATTGGGGGGAAAGTGGCTTGCTAAAGTCACAGAGCCAGTGGATATCTAAAGTTGGATATGAACTCAAATCCTTCTGAATGCTCATCCTTTAAAAGTCTCAAGAAACCACAGAAAGAATGACAAATTATAGGATCTGAGCTTGCAAGGATTCCAGAGGATGGCTACTCTAATGGAGTTTTTCCTTTTATGTACTGGATCTGAGTCTCAATAACAACAAAGAATAGATGCTGAAAAAGAAATGACGGAAACTTTGAGGGTAAGAGGCTGCTTCATCTTAGAATTTTGTGATAGGGTATAACCCAATTTTTTTTGAGGTTCCACCCTAGTGACTGGTACTAAAAGACCAAGTGCTTTTTCTTCAAGGAGTTTATACTCCTATCGGGGGATACAACATGCAAGGAGATAAATAAACGGTAAGTAGTGTGGGAGCAGGAGGACATGAACGCTTGGGACTGGGGAAGGGGGAAAATCAAGGAAACCTTGGGTAGAAAGTGACTCATTAGCTGAATCTTGAAAGAAATTCAGGTTTCTGTGAGGCCTAAGTGAAGTAGGAGAGCATTCCAGACATGGGGGACAGTTGGGGCAAAGACAAAAAAGGGGAGTGTTGAAGAGTCTTGTATAGGAAATGGCTAGTGGGCTAATTTGACTGAAAGGTAAAGTGTATGAAGAGGAGGAATATGAAAGAAGACTAGGGACAGAGGGCATCAGTATAATTTTTTTTTTGGCTTATGCAAGGCAATGGGGTTAAGTGACTTGCCCAAGGTCACACAACTAGGTAATTATTAAGTGTCTGAGGCTGGATTTGAACTCAAGTCCTCTTTCCTTCAGGGTCGGTGCACTATCCACTGAACCTCCTGGTTTCCCTGCAGTCTAATTTTGATGGGACTTCAAATGACAGGCTAAGAGTTTATATTTTATCCTAAAGGCAATAGAAAGTCAGGTTTTTGAGATGATTAACTCCATTAAATCTGTGCTCAGATAAGATGATTTTGGCAAGTATATTGAAAAGGGGAGAACAACTTTGTTGAAGGGAGAAAAGTCAGGAAGCTTTGGCCAATAGTGTTGATGCTACTTAAGAAGGATGAGTCCTGAAACAAGACCCTCAGTTGTAGCAATTCAGGGATTTCAGGTAACTACCTGAAAGAGCAATTTTAGTTTAGTATTGATGGCAGAAGCCAGGTTACAAAGGGGTGAAAAATGAGAGAAGAAGAAAGAGTGGAGAGAGATAGAATTATAGTATGAGGAAATGGTATGATTTACTAAAAGTTTCTTTTGAAGATGTAGGCAGTCCATCTGCATCCAGATAAAGAGCCATGGAGTTTGAACAAAGACCAAGGACTATTCCCTTTAATTTAGAAAAAAAATTGATATCTTATTGTCTGATCTTGTTACCTCTTAGAATTCTTGTCTCTGCTCTAAGGATATGATTTCTCTCTCATCACACCCAAGTTTGTATCAAGGTACAACATGAAAACAAAGTAAAGACTGACAGATTGCTTTCCGTGGGGGGTGGGGGAGGGAAGTAAGATTGGGGGGAAATTGTAAAACTCAAATAATATCTTTAATAAAAAAATTAAAAAAAATAAAGATGTAGGCAATCAAAGACCTGGAAACTGAAAGAATACCCATCAATCAGGGAATGATTAAGTAAGTTCTGGTATATGATCATGATGGAATGCTATTGGGTCATAAGAAATGATGAACTGTCTAATTTCAGAAAAACATGAAAAGACTTGTATGAAATATCAAAAAATGAAGTGAACAAAACCAAGAGAACATTGTATATTGGCAGTGGATAGAGCACTGACCTTGGATTCAGGAGGCTGGGAGTTCAAATCCGGCCTCAGACACTTGCGACTTACTAGCTGTATGACAAGTCACTTGGACAAGTCACTCATCTCTGACTACCTCATATCCAGGGTCATCTCCAGTCGATCTGATTCATATCTGGCCACTGGACCCAGAGGGCTCTGGAGGAGAAAGTGAAGCTGGTGACTTAGCCTGGCACTCCTTCCCTCAAATCCAGTTCATGTACTTCTCATGGCATCACCTCCCTGATGTTGTGATCTTCAAAAATGAAGAACAACTATTATTATTATGAACAACCAAGATATTCTGAATATTATTATACTCAAATCAACTATAAAGGATCTATGAAGGAAGGTGCTATCGACCTCTAGAAAAAAAGAACTGATAAATAGGCGTGGTGGTAGAATGTTTTACACATATTTAGAAATCTGCATAAATGGTGACCTTCTCTAGAGTGGAGAGGGAAGGGAAATAATTCAGAACTTAAAATGTATCCAAAAAAAAATATTAAGAAAAAGTAGAAAAAAAAGATGGAGACAATAGATAAACAGAGTTTTGACTTGTTAAACACAAATGTGTATGATTTTGCCACTGAGGGAAGGAGGGTGGGAAGAGGGTGGAGGGAGATTATATAATTTAAAAACATGCATATACATGTGGATGGATGTTGTAAAACTTTCATAACATATAATTGGAAAAACAAAACATCAATTGAAAAAAAAAAAGAGAGTTTTGAGATTATAGAGAAAGGATGGTAGTTGATTGAAGGAGAAAACTCCCCAAGGAGCCAGGAAGAAATGAGATAAAATCTCAAGTAGGATTGGACTTGACAGGGGCCAGGGCCAGGTCTTCATCAGACCTGAAGCAAAGGAGAAGAGACTTGTCAAGGTTTCACGAAGTGGCCAGTCGGGAAGAAGAGGGAACTCAATGGCTTGTCCATCAATTATTATTGGCCCTGGCTTCCTGACCGACTGCCTCTATCTTTTATGCTTTCAGGTTCAGCCTATTTATTTGCACATTACATAGACATGAAGAAAGGGTATTTACAAGTCTTTAAGTCACGTATCCACATGTGCTATAATTGATCTTGTGAAGATGTGCAAAGATAGAGATGACTTTGTGACTGACAGATTGCAAGAGCTCATTCACAGGAGGAACAAGGCGGTATTGCTGAACCATGGAATGCCTAACCCATGGCTGGTTGATCCCACATTCTAAATGGACTGAACTTTCTGGTGGTGACTTAATGGGCCCAGTCATGAATGTTATATTGTTTATGGGATAAAGCACTCACAGGGTGGGAATGTCACTCTGCCAGCTTCATGGAATTGTGAAGTTCCAATGAGACAGTGGAAAATTTTGGGCTACGTAAATATGACTAAAAGGGACTGCTAGGGCAGTTTGATTCAATTTAATAAGTATTTGCTCTTTGGATCATAAAATCACAGGCTATTAAGCTATGTGCAAATGATTTTGGATTCCATTCCTGGCTTTGGCAAGAGCAAATTAGGTAGGAGGAGAAACAGTAGAAAACAGAAAAGCCAGATGGTCCCTGGTGTCAGAGAGCACATAGTCTAAAGGGGAGACAACACATCTGAGGGGAGGTTCAGCTGCAAAATCAGATGGAAAAGATTCCTCCGGTGCAGGAGCCAAGCAGATGCTCACACTTCCTCCTTCATGGCATTTCCATTGATAAAAAAAACCTTTTCAATTCCTGTTGTTGAATCCTTTCAGGGCCAAGGACTTTGTGTTTTGGGTCTTCAGGGCTGTGCCTGCAGCCACTGCTGCTGCCTGCTATGGACAATAGCACAGGATTATGCTATAAGAATCAACTTGCTCAAGTCTCTTGGGTTTAGGTCCTGGGTTGTCCCTGTCCAGATCTAAGGAAAGATGGTGCTCACGAAGGTGGTGGTGTGGTTTGAAATGACTGTCACACATTCCTACATTCAAGGCTGGTTTCCTTGATGCTTCATGGAGATTGAATTGCTTGCATGGCAGTTGATGGGAGTGGCTGGCCCTTTCTCCATAGGAGCTATTTCCCCATATAATAACTATGAGGAAAGAACTGGAAGTAGGACCAGTGGTGCAGATGCTGCTGCCACATGCACAATTTATGAAGAACGTGGTTCGCTTCATGACTATAGTGGCTGGGCTGGAAGCACATTGGGTGGTTTGGGGTGAAAGTGCTATTCTCCAGGCTCTTGGATTCTGAGTCCTGGGCTGTCCTTCTCAGGGTTTGAGGGAAAACGGTGGCCAAAATGGTAGTGGTAGAGGTTTGTCTGGTTTCAGGAGGAGGCCATTCACAGGCTTGGGAAAACTTGAGTCTAAGCCGGGCTTGGACATTACTCGGCTCAGACAGAGATCATGGGACTGTCTTGGTCTAGTGAGAGTACATACAACATGCAATTGGGGGTAATTGTCTGGGAAAGAATTCTATGTAGAGAGGGAAGAAGTCAGAGTGACCACAAAGAATGGACATATATACAAACAATACATAGGAAAACATGAAATAATAAAAGATTAGGATCAAATAAAGGCATTTTGGAGTCCGAGGATATTGAAATGGGAACTGGCAAGACGAAGTAGGTTAGTAGGTGGCAAGTGGATAAAGCACCAGCCCTGGAGTCAGGTGTACCTGAATTCAAATCCGCCCTCAGACACTTCATAATGACCTAGCCGTGTGGCCTTGGGCAACTCACTTAACCCCATTGCCTTGCAAAAACCTAAAAAAAAAATTAGTGTGTTAGTTAATGTGATGTGAGGTGTGGTAAGAGAAGAACTGGAAGACCAAGATATGCATGAGAATATCCATATGTGTGTTGGAGGATGCCCAGAGCAGGCAAGAAAGACCTTGAACTTGGCCTCAGAGTCAGGAAGGAATGTACCTTGATGGTCCATAGATAACTGCTATTAGAACCTGGATTTAGAAGATATATTTTATTTGTCTGAATTTCAGATGAATGGGGAATGAAAAATATCTGAAAATAAGCCTCTTACTTTGGGGCAAACATTCCAGAGGTCACAATGTGAGGGGGAAATTGTGAGTAGGGAGAGGTAAGTTGGGGATATTGAATGACACCCTGGATTTAGAATCATTGAGACAGGGAGTGTATGAGGCAGTGAGAATATGCTAACCATTGAGAAATGAGTCCAGGCAGAATATCATTGGACAGAGAGAGGTCCACTGAAGGAGGACAATGATTAGACTGGTCAAGCTCATTCCTGATATCGGCTTTACATTTGCTTCCATGATAAGCATAAATCGAAATTGAATGCGTTCTGAAATCCAAAAGGAAGAAAGAAAACATTAGAGATGGCAAAATTACATAAGACATATTACAGCTTTTTAAAAATTGAAGATAAGTTTAGGACTTTGTTCAAACTCTACAATTCCTTCACGGGATACGGATGATACTCTCCATCATGGATCCCTTAAATTGTCCCTGATCATTTGCACTGATGGGGTGAGCAAGTCCATCAGGGTTGATCATCGCCCCATGTTGTTGTTACGATGTACAATGTTCTGCTTCTGCTCAGCTTGCTCAGAATCAATTCATCCAAGTCTTTCCAGGCTATTCCGAAATTCCATCCCGCCTGATTTCATATAGAACAATAGAGTTCCATCACATACATAGACCACCATTTGTTTAGCCATTTCCCAGTTATGGGCATCCCTTTAATTTTATTCTTTGCTATAGAGCTGCCATGAATATTGTACATGTGGGATTTTTTACCCTTTTTCATGGCCTCTTCAGGCTACTGATCTGGTAGTGGTATTGCTGGATCAAAAAGTATTTACATAGGGGTCCAGAAATTTTTGTCATTCAGCATGGTGAAGCCCTTGAACCCTTTCTCAGACTATTGGTTTGCTGTGTATGTTCACAATTGAAGAAAATGCTAACTTTACCTAGTAATTAAGGAAAATAAAGATGTCATCAGCCCCCATGAAAATTCATGGACTCCTTAGAAGCCATCCATGGAACCTATGGGGGTCCCCAGGTTAAGGTCTAGAAGCAGTTTCTCACATAGCCTCGAGGAAAGAGGGAAGGAGTCAACCAGAGCCTTAGGGATGTGTCAATCATGAGAAATTCGATACAGGCTAATTTGAAGGTGAACCCAAGGTATGCCTGAGCTAGCTCTAGGCCCAAGTTAGCTAACATATCTCAGAGGGCTTGGCTCGAAATCCGAGAGAGTTTACTTGTCAGTCCTTTCTAAACTGCACTAACAGCTGCCATAAAGCTTGTGGCCTTAGGTCTCTTAGCCTTCTTGGTCTCTGGGCCTACCAAACACCTTGGGATGCATAGCTCCGTGGGACCTTCTCTCCAGGCTTCTTTCCTCCCCTGCTGCTACTGCTGTCCCCATAACTGAAGAGCTGCTCCACCACTTCCCTTCTCCTCCTCTTTCCCTTGCTGCCCCAATGCAGAACATGAAAATCAATTTTCTAGGGTTTATTCACCAAAGAGAAGAATCAGCTTGAATAGTGTATAGAGGCCCTGAGGACAAGAGACCAGGCTCTGCCTCTTCCCTACTGACCAAGTGACCATTAGCAAGTTATGGGGTCATCAGCTTTGAGCAAAAAGGCACCATTGAGGTTATTTACCCCAATCTCCTAATTATAAAAATGAAGAAACCAGACTGACAACTAAACTAGGAGTCACGGGAAGATGATGCAAAGCTAAAAATGCTGGGTGTGAGGAAAATCTTTTTTAGCAATTTAAAAAGATCTGTCTCAGACTCACAGGAGCTGCCTCAGGAGGTGGGTGTTTCCCCACCTCCTCACTCCCTCTCTTCTATTACCTTAGCTATCACCAGGCTGTCTGAGGGGTCCAGGATACAGAAAATGTTTAGAACCCTTGCTTTGGAAGAGAGAAAAAGAAAGGAAATAGAGAGCTTTAGAGGAAGGACCATTGAGGACAGATCTTCCTGAAATAACATACTCCTTGAAAATTCTATTAAATCTGAAAGACATCTGTGATTGTAAAGAGACAAAAAAAAAAGGACCAGAAGAAATAGAAAACTGAAAAAAAAATCCCAAACCTTAAGGAATCTCCCATAACTGGGGAAATGCATAATATGCTCTGCCTGATATCAACCCACATGAGTTTGAGTCTGGAGGTATCTTCATTTAGAGTTTGCCCACATATTCTCTGCTAGCTGCTGAGATGGATTAACCACTGAAATCTGTGTGTGTGCTTCTGTCTCTTTTTCTGTCTCTCCTCCATCTCTGCCATGGCACTATTACTAGAAAATCCAACTAGCCCAGTCCCTAGCACTTATTAACTGTTTATTCAATATTTTGGGGGGGGGTTTGCAAGGCAATGGGGTTAAGTGACTTGCCCAAAGTCACACAGCTAGGTGTCTGAAGTTATATTTGAACTCGAGTCCTCCTGACTCCAAGGCCAGTATTCTATCCACTGTGTCACCTAGCTATCCCTTAACATTTACTGATTGATGCATGGAACAGAAACCACCAAAGGACTCTGCTATTTACTAGATCTGATGACAGTCCTGTGGACAAACTTGAGAGTCAATTTCCTTCTTTGGTTTAGAAAACTAAAAATAAATGTCTCAATTTTTCCTCAAATTGGGTAACAGACTTCCCATTCCTATATAGGCACTCAGTATCACATGCAATAGTTATATAACATGATATAGTTATTGCATGTAAAATAAACTTTATTGCATCCATCATGGGAAAAACATAAGCTGCAAATAATTCATAGCTCCCATGAATAGATATGCAAACATCAACCACTCAGACCATTTGATTCTTTTGCCATTCCCCACTCTGCTAAGACAAAACTCCTTTGTGGGGAGTTACTGATGAATAACTAGTCCCCCCTCAGACATGAAATTTCATGGAGCATTGACAAGATCCAGACTCAAGGCTGATCACTCCCAATCCCTTTAAGGATTAATTGGAAAGGAGGTCGGCAAAGTGAACAAAAATAGAAAAGAATCTGTGAAGGTTTTGGTAACAACCCATGTTCTCCATTACTACAATAACTATGCAAAATTTATTTCAAAAGTATAGCCAGAGCAACCATGTAAATGTTCTGGAGGAGGCATAAATCCTCCATCCAGTCTCCCACTCAATTCCCACCGAGCTGACAGCTACCTCTGGCTTGCAGTCCTACCTTCACAAGATTGCCTGTTTTGAATTACCAGGTCAGGGGACTCCACAGCTAACAAATGGAATGAAAATGAACAAAGCAGACCCAAACTCCATGCCTGGTTCTTGGAGCTATAGGGCTTTAATATCCTATGTAAAAGCAAATCTGACTAAGTGTTTAAATAGAACTAGGGTTCTGGAACCCCTCAAATTGGAGCAATGTAATCAGCAAGGGCTTGGGGCAAAGGCAGACATTAGATCACCAACTATACCCACTTCCTTCAGGGACACAGAGAATCCTGTGGAAGGAGAAATGGAATAGACCTGCCTTCAGGGAGTGGGGGGCCAGGGGAGTCACTGCTACATCTATGTGATGGAATAAGTCAGTCTAGGTTGTTTGCATGCATAGATGAGGCCAAGTTTAATTAAATTTAATTCGTGTACCATCAGACTCTAATGCCCCTTATATTTACTGGGTTTCATGAGCTTTCTCTCTCTGTCCTGTTCAAAGTCAGCCTATGACTCAGAATCAAGTCATTTAATTTATAAAATAAAAGTACATAGAACAACAAAGAAACCCAAATATAATGAAATACAGTTCTCAAAGTATTTTACTACTAGTAGTCCTTCTATGTCAAAGAGGACCATACTATCCAAGCAAGTGGTGGGTGACATAGGTTGCACAATTATGTTTATTATAGTGAGGGGTCTGCTGTGCAAGGCACCTTTCTCACTTGCCTTTATCAGAATTGTTCCATCCCATGACCTGAGTGACAGGGAACAGGGCTCTTGAAGATGGTCTGGCTGCTGTGGGAGTCTCTCAGCCTCCCATATCATGAGGTGCCAGGGTACACCATCAGTGCTGGGCAAGAACCAGCATGTGACATCTGGAGTATTTTTTTTTCTTTAGAAAGATTTTATTAATTTTGAATTTTACAGTTTTTCCCCCATTCTTGCTTTCCTCCCCCCACCCTCCACAGAAGGCATTCTGTTAGTATTTTTTTTTTTTTTTTAGTTTTTGCAAGGCAATGGGGTTAAAGTGGCTTGCCCAAGGCCACACATCTAGGCAATTATTAAGTGTCTGAGGTCGGATTTGAACTCAAGTACTCCTGACTCCAGGGCCAGGGCTCTATCCACTGTGCCACCTAGCCACCTCATCTTTTCATTGTTTCCATGGTATACATTGATCTCAGTTGAATGTGATGAGAGAAATCATATCCTTAAGGAAGAAAAAGTATAAGAGATCACAAAATTACAAAAGATAATGGGGTGTTTTCCTCCCTAAATTGAAGGTAATAGTCTTTGGTCTTTGTTCAAACTCCACAGTTCTTTCTCTGGATACAGATAGTATCCTCCATTGCAGACAGCCCAAAATTGTCCCTGGTTGTTGCTCTGACGGCATGAGCAAGTCCATCAAGGTTGATCATCCTCCCCATGTTGCTGTTAGGGTGTACACTGTTTGTCTGGTTCTGCTCATCTCAATCAGCATCAGTCCATGCAAATCCCTCCAGGCTTCCCTGAATTCTCCTCCCTCCTGGTTTCTAATAGAACAATAGTGTTCCATGACATACATATACCACAGTTTGCTAAGCCATTCCCCAAATGAACATTCACTTGATTTCCAGTTCTTCACCACCACAAACATGGTTGCTATGAATATTTTTTTACAAGTGATGTTTTTACCATTTTTCATCATCTCTTCAGGGTATAGACCCAGTAGTGGTATTTCTGGGTCAAAGGGTATGCACGTTTTTGTTGCCTTTTGGGCTTAATTCCAGATTGCTCTCATCTGGAATATTTTTAAGAAGCTTCTAGAGCTCCCAGGTTAAGAACTTTTGCTTTCTATTGGTATATTTTTTAACTGCTTTAAAGAAAGAGATCCATTCTTCAACTAGAATTTTTGTTCATTCTAAACATGGCCAAAGAAAAATAGAAAATTTTCTGGCAAATTACTTTTTGGACATGTTCAGTTTTTAAAATGCCTTTTTGGTACATTTCTTTATACTATTTTTGGAGCTTTTGTTTATACCTTATGTGGCATCCATCAGTGAATTTGTGTTATATTGGAACCCATGTTCTTATAAAAAGGTAATCGTTGCCCTTTATAGACCTTCTAGTTTTTTCCTAACTATTGGACCTCTGTTAAATAGTCTTTTCTGTTACAATATCTCTGGGTTTTGCTTGATCAATTTTTTTTCCCTTGAGTTTTGTTTCTCTTAGCTGTATAGCTCCAAGACCAGCCTCTGCAGGATGCCAACCAGATGCCTCAACGAAGCCTTCACTGTAATACATTCATCTCCAAATGGATTCTGAAAGACCCTTTCTGGGTCCTGAATAATTTTGAGGGGTGAATGATGCAAAGGAAAGACAAGAGAATTGTGAATGTAACAGAAATTGAGTGGAGATGTAATTTGACTCCCACCTCCTCTTGAGATATAAATCGACTAGCAGTAGAGAATTAGGATTGTAACCAAAACAATTATAATCTTAAAGGCTGCTAATCTTGTCAAATTGGGTGAAGAGTCCCATTCTTGATGTACTTTTTGCAAAGTTTGTATCCTGGTTTCCTTAGGCTTTACCCTCTACCTAATTCCAGGTGCAGTATAGGGGAAGGGGGTTCACTTTCTGCCCTCTGGATGAGAGGCAAGAGGAGTTGGACTCCAGCTCAGGGCCACCAGTCTTCTCTGAACTGTGGCCCAATCTGGCTGTTCTTTTATCTCTCTCTCTCTTCCTAGACTTTCCTATGTCTTGTAACCTTTTAAATAAATTTGTTTTATTCCCACCCCCCCCCAAAAAAAAGAACCTTTGCTTTATACTAATATAGAAATGATAAAGAAAAGGATAGAGAGTGAAATTAAAGAATTTTGGATTTGGAGTCAAGAGGATCTGTTTTTTTTAATCATAGCTCTGTGACCTACTAGCTATATGATGCTGGGCAAGTCATTTTATTCCTTTACCCCTCAGTTTCCTCAATTGTAAAACAAAGAGATTGGACTTGCTGCCTTTAAGGTCCCTTCCAGATCTAAATGTCGAGTCTCCCATGATCTTTGGAGATAGAATTGCTGCTGTGATTCTGATGTCATCTATGTGTCCCACATCCAGTATGATGGGGAAAAATGTGTTTTCAATGACAGATTTTCCAGATTGCCCTGTTTAGATGCCAGCTTTCATCTCTGGATCCAAAACAGTCTATACAGAAGAAGGGCTGGAGGGCATTCCTAGTCAGATGTGGCCACAAAGGTTTTGTGATAGGTTGAGACTTTCCCTCAAGCAAGATGCCATCTCCCAACATCTGTTACCTGATTCTAAATTCAAATAATTCCTTTAATCCTGAAACTCCCTCCTCCTCACCCCAACTCTGCTCTGGGCATTAGGATTTGTTGACACTAGTGACTGTGAAAGCATTTTTTGTTTTGGCGAGGTAATGGGGTGAAGTGGCTTGCCCAAGTTCACACAGCTAGGTTAATTATTAAATGTCTGAGGTCGGCTTTGAACTCAGGTACTCCTGATTCCAGGGCCAGTGCTCTATCCACCGCGCTACCTAGCTGCCCTCTGTGAAAGCATTTTTTAAAAAAAATCCTTTTCAGTTTCTCTAGGAGTATCAAGAAATAATATTTTTCTCTAAGTGCTTTCCAGATTCTTGGAAAAACATCTTGGAAAGACGAATGATAGGGTGAGCGTGAAAAAAGACATCTCATTAAATGAATGCATTCAAAGGCATTTACCTCTCTTTATTCTCTGAAGGATTTGCCTGAGATTCACCCTTTGAGAGGTGCCATCTTCCACTCAAACATTCTCATCATCTCCTATTCAACTTAGATGCCTTGAAATAGATCTCTAGGAAAGATTATTGATTCCTCAGGGGGAATGTCCAAGAGGAATGGAATAGAGACCTGATCGGTCAATTCTGGCATGTCAATATAGGCTGTATTTTAGGATATCGATTTCTTTTTCAAGATTCCTGAAATAATATCGGAAATTTCTTGGCACAGAAAATTATGTTCAAAGGCATGGGAGACTAACCCAGTTTGGACAGCTCTCTCCAAGACAGAATGGCTTGTTTATTAAACTACTGTTAAATAAAATCATTAGGCTGGTACCTAAATGAAGAGTGGTGGTTCAGTCATTCTTTTAGTCATGTCCAGCTTTTCATGCATGACCCTGTTTGGGGTTTTCTTGGCAAAAACTCTGGAGTGGTTTGCTATTTTCTTCTTCATAAATGTAGAGAACTGTATTATCATTTTTCCTTGATATGACCTTGACCAAGAGATGTCATTCTGGTTACCTTTGGTGATCATGTCTTGGACCCTGCATTTGTTACCTTCAGGCATATTCTCTCTCGCTGAGATAATTAATTGCTTTTAATTGCCATCAGGTCTCAAGTTGACCCCATCTGTGTATAGGAGAAAGAGGAGGCGGGAAGCGCAATTAATTTTATGGAGGGATGCCTGGTTCTCTTTATCACCCTGAATTATTTCATTGATCTTTTTCAAAGGTTCAATAGCAGAAACATGGGTTCCTAGAAAAAACTGAGGGATAACCAACTGACAAACACTATTATACTGCTGTCTGCTGCAGTTCAGTCATTTCAGTTGTGACCAGCTCTTCATTACCTCATTTAGGGTTTTCTTGGCAGAGATAATGGAATGGTTTGCCCTTTCCTTCTACTCATTTTTGTAGATAAGGAAACTGAGGCAAACAATGACGTGTCTTAAGGCCACACTACTAGTAACAGGTCAGATTTGAAAATGAGTTTTCCTGACTCCAGACCTGGTGCACTGACCACTGGTCACCTAACTGCCCATTGTTATGCTGGTACCCACTAATTAGAGTTTAAATTTTAAGGTAGGCAAAACACTTTATAAATATCTCAGTGGGGCATCATAATTACCCTGTGAGGGAGGTGCTGCTATTGCCCTCATTTTACAAATAAGGAAACAGGGCCTTGCCCAGCATTGCACAACTAGGAGATAGGATTTGGACTCAGTATAATACACAGTGAATGTGTAAGACAGACTTACCATGCTATATATATTTTTTAGGCCTGTTAGTACACTAATAAAAAGATTCAAGTTTTGATAATTATTTAATAATACAAATGTAACAATGACTCCCTTGACCCTCTCTCCCCCACCAATCTGCCTAGAGGTAGGGTTGTTCCATTACCTACTCCCTCAGGATTCTCAGGTCCCTTGAATGGAGTTGGGGAAGTGATGAGGTGAGCTGGCAAGGGAAGGGGGAACCATCGGCTCAAATCTTTTGTCCCAGTTTTAGGGGTTCCAAAACTCCAGTTCCATTTAAGAATTTAAATGTCAGATTTGCTTTCACAAAGAAATATTTATTTCAAAACTGATGACTATGTTTTGTCCTTTGTTCTTGAAGACCATGACAACAGGGGAGGTGATGCCATGACATGCATGTGAATTGGCTTTGAGTGAGGGGGTGCTGTGCTAAGTCACCAGCCTCACTCTCTCCTTCAGAACCATCTGGGTCCAGTGACCACATATGAATCGGGACAACTGGGGATGACCTCGGATTTAAGGCAGGCAGTGTGACCTTGGGCAACTATTTCAAAAGTATAGAAGAAGCAAACATGAAAACTTCCCCCTCCTCTCTTCTGGACCCTCTGGCTTCCAGAGCTTCCATGCTGGGTTGGCAGCTACATCTGGCTTGGAATTCTGGCTCCAACATTGCAGTGACTTGAACTTGGGTCAGGGGACTCCACTGCCTACAGTTAGTACTGAAAAGGACAAATAGACCCAAATGTCAAGCCTGCTGCTTGGAGCTATGGCACTTAAGAGAATGAGAAAGGGAACCCTTCCCCCCCATTCAGTTTAGTACCCACCGTGCCCATGCTGTGGATGGACATGACCTTCACCTTGGATGAAAAGCAATTCAAAAGAGAGATACTCTCCCAGGCTGGCAGGTCAAAATGAAAGCTCTTCTGCTTCAGGGCCAATGGAAACAGGCTATTCCCACTCACGTGGAAGAGGAACATAATGTCTTTTCCCAGAAGCAAGTCTTTGCTGGCTCCCACATGGGTTATGTCCTTCCTAGCTGACCTGGGCCCTTGCAAACACTGTGATAGAAACACCAAGCCCTCTGGATCCCTTCTTGGAGCATTGACCTGCCTCCCCAAAGTTGGGAGCTGGCTCAGACTGGTGCTCATGATCAGGCCCCTCTCTGCCCACAGGAGTTTGGCATGTCTGCCCCCAGCTTGTGCTCTTGTAAGTTCAGATGTAGCTATCTATGTATGTAAGGCACACTTTTTCTTAAGCTTTATCTGAATCGACATTTTCTCTATTACTTTCCTGGGTCTGGGCAGTCCTCACTTGATCCGTCCATCCCTGATGACTATTGTCCTTTATTTCTTTTTTTATGGCTAATTGCCTCAAAAGGCTGTCTACAATAGAATCTTCTCTCTCAGAGTTATGACCTTATCATCCCACCAGCACTACTTTCTCCAAAATTAATGATCTCTTAGCTGTCAAATCCAATGGTCTTTTTCAGTTCTCATTTTCTTTGACCTCTCTGCTGCCCTTTGATTGCTGATCACTCTCTTCTCTTTGATTCTCCCTTCTCTTTAGGTTTAAGGATTTCTCTGTATCTCTCCTTTGTCTCTCTCTTTCTCTGTCCCTATCTCCTATCTGAGTTTTGTCCTATGTCTTTTTTGTTGTTGTTGGATCCTCTTCCAGATCATGCTTCTGACTGTAGGTGTCTCTCAAGGTTCTGGCCTGGGCCCTCTTCTCTTCTTCCTCTGTACTTCACTTGGTAATTATCATCAGCTCCCATAGATTTCATAACTATCACTATGCTGATGATTATCAAGTCTATATATCCTGCCCCGACTCTCTTATTGACACATCTCTAATTGCCTTTGAGATATCTCAAACTAAGATGAGCAGTGGGCATCAACTTGTCCAAAATCAAAAATGATTTTTTTTTTCCTCCTCTGCCCTCTTGCCAGCCCACCTTCCCCATTACCATAGAGAACAAGCCTATACTCAGTTCCTCAGGTTCAAAACTTAGGTGTCATCGACACTTTGCTAATCTCTCATCCTGCCCCCCCATTCCAATCTTTTGCCAAGGGCTGTCAGTTTCCTCTTTGCACCATCTCCCCTCCTCTGGTGCTGCCTCCACCCTGGTGCAAGCTCTCATCACTTTTCTTTTTTTTTTTTAAGGTTTTTGCAAGGCAAATGGGGTTAAGTGGCTTGCCCAAGGCCACACAGCTAGGTCATTATGAAGTGTCTGAGACCGGATTTGAACCCAGGTACTCCTGACTCCAAGGCCGGTGCTTTATCCACTACGCCACCTAGCCGCCCCTAGCTCTCATCACTTCTGACCTGCCATAGCTGCTGCAGAGTCCACTTGCCTCAAGTCTCTTCCTACTCCAATCCATCCTCCATTCAGCCATGTCACTCTCCTATTCAATAAACTCCTGTGGGTCCCTATCACATTCAGGATGAAATACAAAATACATTCAAAGTTCTTCATAACCTTTCTCTCCAGTCTTCGTAGCCTTTATCTATCTACCCACATCTAACCTCTTCCATCTAGTGCCACTGATCTCCTGGCTATTCTTTCAGGCATTTTTCCTGACTGTCCCTCAAGTGAGGAGCATTCTTTGTCTTCCTTTCCATCAGCTGGCTTCCTTCGAGCCTCAATTAAAATCCCAAAGGAAGACTTTCCCAACCCCTCTTAATTCTTAGGGATTCCCCTTAAATGTATTTGTTATTTTCTCCCTCCCATTAATACTGAAACCCTTGAGGACAGGAACTGTTCCTTTCCTCCTCTTAGGTCCCCAGTATTTAGTATTATCACAAAATGGACACTTAATGTTTATTGACCTGTCTATTGACATATAAGACTTTTCCCAAGGCCACACAGCTAGTTCATTATTAAGTGTCTGAGACCAGATCTGAACCCAGGTACTCCTGACTCCAGGGCCGGTGCTTTATCCACTGCATCACCTAGCCACCCCTTTTCCTTTCTTCTTGAAGAAGACCATGACATCAGGGAGGTGATGCCATGAATTGAATTTGGGGGGGGGGGACTGTGCTAAGTCACCTGCCTCACTGTCTCCACCTGGATCCAGTGGTCAGATAGGAATAAGGATGACTGAAAGATGATCCTGGATTCAAGACAACCGGGGTTAAATGATCTACTTGCCCAAGGGAATGGGAAAGGGGGGCTGACAAGAGAGCAAAGGAGGGGAAAATAATGTTTAATTTTGGACATATTGATGTCCACTGGTCATCTTAGTTTGAGATATCTCAAAGGCAATTAGAGATGTGTCAATAAGAGAGTCGGGGCAGGATATATAGACTTGCTAGTCATCAGTATAGCAATAGTTATAAAATCTATGCCAGTTGATGGCATCACCAAGTGAAGAGGGAGAAGAGGGCCCAGCTAGCAAGTGTCAACTGTCTGAGGCCAGATTTGAAGTCCTGTCCTCCTGACTCCAAGGCAAGTGCTCTATCCACTTTACAGAAGGAAGTCTGGAAATGATGAGGCGTGGTCCCAATCCTCCAGTGCCCTATGGGAGACTGCTGAGGTACACAGATGCTGGAAGGGTCTTGGAAGGTCATTTTGTCTCCCCTGCCCCCAACTCAGAAACTCTTCTCCAACATCTATGACAAGAAAAACTAAGCCCACGTTTGAAGTCCTCCAAGAATGACTTGTTCCTGAAATTTGTCACTCATGGCAGCCTGTGGGCCTCCCTGATTAGAGAAACCCAGAGCAGCAGGAGGTCCTGCCTGATTTCCTAGAACAAGACATTTCAAGATTTGGCTGAGCTTCCTTAAATACTAATCCAGTGAATGAGATTATCAAATGTCAAAATACAGAATGCCAGAGCTAGAAATGACCTTAGAAAATAAATAACAGGGGATGTCAGATCTGTGAAGGGCCTTGCAACAGGGAACGTCAGGGTTGGGAGGGCCTTAGAACAGGGCATGTCAGAGTTGAGGGGCCTTAGAACAAGGAATGTCAGAGCTAGGAGGGCCTCAGAATAGAGACTATGAGCACACAGAATATCAGAGGTGAAAGTGTCTCTTTAGATTATCTTCTGTTAGAAGACAATCATCCTTTGGAAGAAAGAATACTCTTATTTGTATTCAGAAGTCCTGGATTCAAACCTAGTTCAGCCTCTTAAGACCTTGGGTAAGGTACTTCACCTCCTAGGCCTGTTTCTTCCTCTGAAAAATTATGGAAGTGGACTAAATGATTTAGTGGAGAGGAGACTGGAATCAGGAAGATGGGTTCAAATTCTGTTTCAGAGTCTTACTATAACTGACTAAATTTTTTAACTTCCCTGTGCCTCAGTTTCTTCATGAATGAGATGGAATTTATGAGCTCTTAAGTCCCTTTTAGTTCAAAATTTAGGATCCTCTAAGTCCATCATACAACCGGGATTTGGGCTCCTTCCAAACTCAACCTTGATCTTTCCCGTCATAACAGGGCCCTCCAGAGCTTCACTCACTCCAACTTCAGCATCTTGGGCAATGAAAAGGACTCACTGGAGGCTCATTCTAACAATATCTATCTTTGACTCTTGTTGGAACTAGAGTAAAGGGTGTTTCCCCTAGAGGTTGACCTCCCAGCCACCTAAGTCCTGTTTATAAAACTTTCTTTTACTATCTTTGAAAGGACAAATACTATGTTAAGTTATTTAAGGTCCAAACTATTGGCCCAAACTTTTGGTATATTAATTCAGCAATCATTTATTATCTACTGTATTGTGCAAAGCTCTGGAGATACAAAGAAAGGCAAAAACATTTTCTTCCCCCCACCCCAACAAGGCAATGGGGTTAAGTGACTTGCCCAAAGTCACACAGCTAGGTAATTATTAAGTGACTGAGGTCAAATTTAACTCAGTTCCTCCTGACTCCAGGGCTAGTACTCTACACTTAGCCACCTCCAACATTTCCTCGTGTCAGAATTTCACAAACCAATGGGGGGGGGGTATAGCATGTAGTAACTCTCTCTTTCTGTCTGTCTCTCTCTGTAGGGCCTTCTCTTGGTCTTTCTGACTCTCTCTTCCACTTCCCCCACCACCACCACCACATACAAACAGAATGAGAGAGAAGGCATTATTAGTTTCTCGGGGAAGTGGGAAAGGCCTCCTGGAGCGAGCAGTATTGGAACTGTCTCAAAAAAGTCAGGGAAACATAAGTGGAAGTGAACGGGAAAGACTATTCTAGGAATTCCAGTCAGTGGGAGGACATAGAGATGGAAGATAGAATTTTATGTCCTAGAAAAGAATGGAAAATAAGGTTAGGGCCGGTTATGAAGACATTTGAATGTTAAATAAAAGCATTTACATTTGATCCTGAAGATGTCACAGTCAGGTCCATGCTTTTAGAAGATCAATTTAATATGAGTGAACAAGGGAGTGAAATAGAGAGACTTGAGGCAGAGGCAGAGAGAGGTATTAGAACCAATTAGACCAATTAGAATGCTGTAGCAGCTGTCCAGGCGGGAGGCGTTGAAGGCCTGAATCGGGCTGTGTCAGTGGAGAGAAGGGGACATATTTATTACAAAGGTGGAAATGCCAAGATCTAGCAGTTGGATTAGGGATGTGGAATGAGTGAGAGGGAGGCTTGGTGGGCAGATGGTGTTGCCTCCAGCAGTAGTGGAGAAGTTAAGAGGGCAAGACCGGGGGTGGGGAGAGATAACGGATTTCATTTTGAACATTGTGTCCTCTAAATATTTCAACTCACAAAGTTCAAAGTGTACAAATGGTAATTTGGTGATGTAGAAATGGAGGGCACAGCACTCAGGAGAGAGAGACTAGGTCTGGATAAGTAAGCAGGATTCCTTAAGTTACTTTTCCAATTATATGTAAAGGTAGTTTTCAACATTCATGTTTGTAGTTTTCTCCTTCCCACCCTTCCCTCCCCTGCCCAAAGATAGCAAGTAATCTAAAATAGGTTATAAATGCACAATCATGCATCACATTTATTTTAGTCATTCTGTGAAAGAAGAAACAGGGTAGACTGGGGAGTGGAATATCCTACCTTTGGGGGTCTAAAAGCATGGGAACTGATGAGAGGGTCAAGTGATACAATGCAGAGGATAAAGAAAAGGGGGCCCATGACAGACCCGTGGGGGATTCCCAGGGTTAGTAGGTGTGACATGGATGAAGAACCAATATTGGGGGGGCAGCTAGGTGGTGCAATGGATAGAGCACCAACTCTAGAGTCAGGAGGATCTGAGTTCAAATCTGGCCTCAGACAATAATTACCTAGCTATGTGATCCTGGGCAAGTCACTTAACCCCATTGCCTTGCAAAAACTAAAAAAGAACCTGCATAAGGGTTGTGATCAGACAGGTAGGAGGAAAACCAGGAGAAAACAATGCCACAAAAAATTAGTGAGATGAGTACACAGAAGAAGAATGGCCTCAACAGTTTCAAATGATTTGGAGAAGTCAAAAAGGATGAGGCCTGAGAAAAAGCCATCAGATCTGACAAGCTCATTGGGAAACATATTAAATGAAAAAGGTTGCTGGGACAGCAGTGGGCTGCCTAGTTCGTTCACACATAGCTTCAGCAACAACCTGAAGTCACGCCAAGTCCAAAAAGGCTCCCTGAGAAAGCTCAGGATGGTTGTAAACCCATGATGGGGCTCTGGGGAACAGAGACCAGTGCGAAAACCCCAGGGGCCCCCAAGTGGCATCCTCCCCTGAGACACTATCTGAATTCAATGTGCTGAACTTGGGGACCAGGGAGGGAAAGGTGGGAGAAAACTTTACAAAGATGAATGTTGGGAACTATCTTTATAACTGAAAAAAATAAATTAAAAAAAGAATCACTGGCATATCAAAAAACCTTAAGTCTGATATATAAGAAATCACACATGAAAATTGTATAGATCTGTTAGAATCAAGGGATAAAGTGATAAAAGAAAAATGTCCCCGATTATCTCCTGAATCCCAAAGGAAACATCCCCCAGAGATCATAGCCAAAATGCAGAGATCATGTTTGGAAGAAAAGATTTTGCAAAATTCTAGGAAGCAGTTCAAAAACCAAAGAACTACACTCAAGTTCACACAAAATGTAAAAGCTTCTATTAAAAGAAAAGACCTGGGAATACAATATTCCAAAAAAAGCAAATGATTTGGGTTTATTCTGGCAGGGAAAGTTTTCATGGAGAAGATGGGACCTGTGCATGGACCTGGAAAGATGGGAAGGACTTTTTAAATTGGAGGAAGAGCATTCTAGGAAAGGGTTTTTTTTTTTTTTTGCAAGGCAATGGTCAAGTGACTTGCCCCAGGCTGCACAGCTAGGTAATTATCAAGTGTCTGAGGCTGGATTTGAACTCAGGTCCTCCTGACTGCAGGGCCGGTACTCTATCCCCAGGAAGAGCATTCTAGAAAAATAATGTGACCAAAGGCAGGAAAAGAACAAGGTAGGAGGACCATGATCTCCTGGTTTTTCCCTTTTGTTCTGTTTCTTTCACAGAATGACTAAAATAGATAAATGTGACGCATGATTGTGCATTTAGAACCTATATTAGATTACTTGCTATCTTTGGGCAGGGGAGGGAAGAGTGGGCGGCAGAAAACTACAAAGATGAATGTTGAAAACTATCTTTACAATTGGAAAAATAAATTAGGGCTCCTACTTCCTTTCAGCCCCCAGAGTTCCAGGCAGCCTCAAGGGCCGTCTCAGGTTCATCAAAATTTATTTCCATGGTGCTGAAGAAACCTTGTGCTTTTGGAAGGAATGAATTTCCTGAATATTTCCTGAATAAACCAGAAATCCCATGGTACTGAAATAACCTAATCATCAACAGTGAGAGCTTCAATCATTGAAAAATAAGCATATCCCAAATGACTTGACTTCTTTTTAAGCACCAGACCTATTAAACTTGGAGCCAGATCTCCCCAGGTCATTATTTCCTTCCTCTCCAGTTCCAGAAAGGGAAACTGAGGCGGGGAGAAAGGAAATGACTCACCCCAGGGTGCCCTAGTTAATTTGGGTGGTAATTCATTGGGTTAATTATAGTTGATATCTCAGGGGCCCCAGGGGAACTGCCTTCCCTTTGAAAATCGAGGACCCAGGTGGGGAGGGCCAGAGCGGCTCCGGGAAGCCCCGGATTTCTAGATGGAAGGCTCTTTAGGACCAGCGCCTCTTCTGGGGGGGCCTCAGTTTTCTCCCTTTGAAAGCAGAAATGAGGCGGTACCTAATGCACCGGTCTCTGGGCCCCAGGGCGCTCTGCTTTTAGAGCCCCAGAGGTAGCAGCTCCCACTGTCTGGCCTGCCCTGGGAGGGCTCTGAAGTGCATTTTCCTGATATTTAATCCAAATTGTTAGTCTCTCTCTCTCTGTCGGTGAACGGGGGGGGGGGGGGGGGGGGGGGGGAGAGGAGGGAGGGAGAGGGGGAGAGAGAGAGTGAGAGAGAGAGGAGGGAGGGAGAGGGGGAGAGAGAGAGTGAGAGAGAGAGAGAGGAGGGGGGGAGAGGGGGAGAGAGAGAGTGGAGAGAGAGAGAGAGAGAGAGAGAGAGAGGAGGGGGGGAGAGGGGGAGAGAGAGAGTGAGAGAGATGAGAGGAGGGGGGGAGAGGGGGAGAGAGAGAGAGAGAGAGAGGAGGGAGGGAGAGGAGGAGAGAGAGAGAGGGAGAGGGAGGGAGGGAGGGAGAGAGGGAGAGAGAGAGAGAGAGAGAGAGAGAGAGAGCCAGAGAGCGGGCGAGCGTCCGTCTGTGTCTGTCCCTCCGCCGCTCGGGACGAGGGCAGCGCAGCGGTCCCGGGCGGCCAGGGCCGGCCCCGAGCGCCTCTGGCTTCTCCCTCCCTTTGTTCGCGCCCGGGCCGGGCCGTGGAGACGGAGCCCAGGCCCGCGGCCGCTACTTTGTATCCAACTTCCCTTCGCGGCGCGTTAGCCTCGCCTCCCGGGGCCCCTCCCCCGGGCCCCCCCCGGGCCCAGGAGCTCCCGCGCTCCGTGCCGGGGGGCTGCGCGCCTCGCCCGCCTCCCCCGGGGCCCCCCGCCCCCCTCCCCCGGGGCCCCCTCCCCCCAGGACCCCCTCCCCGGCCCCCCCCCCTCCCCCGGGCCCAGGAGCTCCCGCGCTCCGTGCCGGGGGCTGCGCGCCTCTCCCGCCTCCCCCGGGGGCCCCCTCCCCCCCAGGACCCCCTCCCCCGGCCCCCCCGGGCCCCGCCACCCCCCCGGCCCAGGAGCTCCCGCGCTCCGTGCCCGGGGGCAGCGCGCCTCGCCCGCCCGGCTTCTTCAGTCCGCCCCGGCCCGCGCTGAGCCTCCGTGTCCCGGCCTGGGCCGGGAGAGAATGGGCAGCGGGGGAGGGGCGGCCCCCGGGGCTGGCGCGGCGCCCCGGCCGCTCTCCGGGGCCCTCGGCGGGCACCGGCCGGCGGGCACCGGGCACCGCGCCGCCCGCGCCCCCCTCAAACCGCCTCAACCGCCGCCCGCGGCGCGGCCCTCGCCCCGCCCCCCCCCGGCACGCGGGGTCGGGCCGGCTCCCGGGGGGGGCGGGGGCGGGGCGCTCCGGACGCGCTCGGCCAATCCAGGCGCCCCCGCTCCTGGTCCGATCCTCTGCGCGCCTCGCCATTGGCGGCGCCGGGGTCTCGGCCCACCGAGCCCCGGGGCGGCCGAGCCAATCGGGCGGCGGCTCGGGGCCCGGCCCGGCTCCGCGCTGGGCGTGGCGGCGGGCCTGGGCGGGCCGAGGACAGGGCGCGAGCCGCGCATTTAGGCCGCGTCCTCCCGAGCCGCGGCCCGCGCCGCCCGCCGCCGCCGCGCGCCCCGCCATGGAGCCGGCCGTGTCCCTGGCCGTGTGCGCGCTGCTCTTCCTGCTGTGGATCCGCGTGAAGGGGCTGGAGTTCGTGCTGATCCACCAGCGCTGGGTCTTCGTCTGCCTCTTCCTGCTGCCGCTGTCCCTCATCTTCGACATCTACTACTACCTGCGCGCCTGGGTGGTGTTCCGTCTCAAACAGCGCGCCGCGGCAGCACCTGCAGCGCGTGCGGGACATCCAGAAGCAGGTGGGCCGCCCCCGCGCCCGCCCCCCGGGTGCCCCCTGCCCGCCGCCGGGTGCCCCCTGCCCGCCCCCGGGTTCCCCCTGCCCGCCCCCGGGTGCCCACCTGCCCGTCCCCGGGTGCCCCCTGCCCGCCTCCCGGGTGCCCCCTGCCCGCCCCCGAGTGCCCACTGCCCGTCCCCCGGGTGCCCACCTGCCCGCCCCCCGGGTGCCCCCTGCCCGCCCCCCGGGTGCCCACTGCCCGCCCCCCGGGTGCCCACTGCCTGCCTTATGTGCCCCGCCCCACCGGGTGCCCCCTGCCCGCCCCCCGAGTGCCCACTGCCCGCCCCCCGGGTGCCCACTGCCCGCCCCCCGGGTGCCCCCTGCCCGCCCCCGGGTGCCCACTGCCCGCCCCCGGGTGCGCACTGCCTGCCTTATGTGCCCCGCCCACCGGGTGCCCATTGCCCCGCCCCACCGGTTGCCCACTGCCTGCCCCCGTGCCCACCCCTCACCTCATGGGCCTGCATGTGTTCTCTCTACCCACTGCGCCGCCCTGCTTTCTTGCCCTCCACCTTATGGGATCCCTCCCTCCCCTCCCCAGCTCATGGGCCCACCCTCTCCCCCATTTGCCCCCCCCCCGCACCTGCCTCCTTCCTCTGCCCCCCACCTTATGCATGTGCCAGTCCGCTCCCGCGGCTTGCCCCCTCCTCCGCAGTGATGCCCGCCTTGCTCTGCCTACATTGGGCACCTCCTTTCTGGTACTTGGACACTCCACCTGGTCCAAACCCTTCTCTCCTCCCTGAGGAACGCAGGAGGCTCTCCCCCCCACTTCCCGTGTGTTCCTCTCTCCTCCCTCCGGGTGAGATGCCCAGGTACCTACACCCCCCCCATTTCCCTCTACTTTGGGAGGGGGGACAGGTGGGGGCAGATGCAGAAGCCCAGCAGGAGGAGGGAGAATCCAGATGCGGCAGGGCGCTGGGAAGCAGGGTCTTCTCTCTTCTCCCCCCGGGGCCCCCAGGGCCCTTACTACTTCAGGGCCAAGTTAAAGCCCAAGTGGCCTTGGGATGGGGGGGCGGGGGGCCTCTGAGTTTCTTTACCAAGGCCTCTGAACTGCGTCAGGGAGCAGGGTGGTCTGAAGGTGACCAGGGTTCTCCTGCCACTGAGTCACCATGGACTATGACCTTGGACCAGTCACTGCTGCTCTCTGGCCTCTCTTCACTCATCCAAAGAAGGAGTGAGTGGGTTGGCGCATCTTGCAGCGAGTTGGGTATCTAGGTCCTTGACCACCGAGAGCCTTGCTGAGGGTGCTGTGGAGGGGGAGGAGGAGAGGCTCAAAGGCCCAGGGACAGAGGACTCCGAGAGTTTTTCAAGGATGAAAGGGATGTTGACATATTCCTTCCTCCCTCCTGTAGCTGGGCCTTCTCTATGCTAGGGGAGGGTAGGCCGCGGCGAGGACAGTGCATGAGCGGGCAGGAGCCCCCCAGAAGGGAAGGCTGCAGCGGGCCCCTGGCTCCGGAGGCTCCGTTCCTCCAGCACCTCTGGTATATTTTGAGCTAACACGTCTCACAGCTTCTGAGGAGAGAGGCCCAGCGCCTCTGGTGCCCTTGGGGGATGAGCTGGGTGAAGGCCTTGGCCTGTCCTTGTAGGCTTGTGCCATTCGCAGGGACTGCTTACTTACTCCTGTCTCTCTGACCCTCAGAGCCCCAGTGGGCTGTAAAGGTTGGGGAAACTGTGATGGCCTTCTTGATCAGGGCTCACCCTCCTTTGGGTTTTTGGCTCCACCACATGACTCTGGACACATCACTCGCCTCAGATGAAGTTGCAGAGAAGGTGCTGAGCTGCTTTGGTGGAGGGGGTTTCCTCACCTGGGACTTTCCAGTAGCATTGAAATCACATTGGCCCTTCTGATGACTCTTTGTATAGGAGAGGCAATTTAGCCTAGAGTCTGGAGAACTGGGCTCAGGGCTGGGAAGACCTGGGTTCAAGTCAGAGGCAGCTGCTCAGGGAGCTCCAATGTGGCCTCAGATGCATCCTAGCTGTGTGACCCTGAGCGAGTCACTTAATCTGTTTGTCTCAGTTTCCTCAATTGTTAAATGGCGATCATAATAGCACTTAGCTCCCAGAATTGGGTTGTGGTGAGGAAGAAATGAAGTCATGATTGTAAAGCAAATGAGCAGTGGCCAGCCTGCAGTGGGTGCTTGGAATTATGGAGTGAATGATTAAGAAGTGTTTGCCGATGGATGGATTAATTGAGGAATGTAGTGTTTGGGCCTAGAAGGAACTTCGACTTTTCTCTCCAAACCCTGTCACTTACTTGGAGAAACAAAGGTTGAGGAAAGGAGAAGGGTTTGGCCAGGGACCCCTACTAAGGGTGACAGGTGCTTTTTGTTCACTCCCACCTTCTCAACCTGCTCCTATTGGCAGCCTCTGGAGGGCACCTAGCTCTGTCTTTAGCATGAGAAGGGGAAAGTGATGCAGAAGAATGAGAGGGCCAGGCCAGCCCCCAAAAGCTTGGCACTGTGGATGGTGCCCCAGGTACAAGGCCCTGAAGCTCAAGTTTTTGCCAGGTCCTCAAGGGACTGTAACTACTCACTGTAACCACTCACTGTGGTTACACCTCACCTGGGCCCTAGTGCTGGCTCCACAGGATGGACCCCCAGCCACTGCTCTTTGGAAGGTTTTATGACCAAGGCCCCGCCTTGGGCAGGAGTGTTAGCTTGGCACAGGGCTTATTGATGGATTGGCTAATCCTAGCCCTAGGCTGGGTGGCCTTGCTGGCTTCCCTTTAAAATGGGCTGTTCTTGCTGATTCCCTTCCCCCAAACCTTGTGTAGCTCAGAGGAGATCAGAAGGAGAGGGCCTTGGGGACATAGAGACACAAAAGGAGCAGCTCCTGCCCCTGTGGAAGGTCTTCATGGGGCCTCAGAGGCTGCCTGGTTCAGCCCCTCATTTAACAGGAAAGGAAATTGAGGCCCAGTGAGCACTAGGGCCTGAGTCTTAAGTTCAGGTCTCTCTCCATGTTCTTAATTTGGGGAAATGGGAAAAGAATAAAGCTTTTAAACAGGACCTACCACGGACCAAGCCCTGGGCCTTATACATGTAGCCACATTTGTCCATCTCCTACTCTGATGTAGGTATTGATGTGATTGATCCCCATTTTACAGTTGAGGAAACTTGAGGCAGAGGTTAAGTGACTTTCTCAAGATCACACAACTAGTAAGTGTCTGAGGCTGCATTTGAACTCAGGTCCTCCTGACTCCAGGCCTGGCTGACATTCTACCCTCTGTGTCACCAAATTCGCATTAATTTATATTTATTTATTTATTTTTAACTCCTACCTGTGACGTCATCTTTCTGGATGAGCCAAAGGGATATCAGAGGTAGGCTTTGAACCTAGTGACAGTTTATCTCTGCTTCATTGGCTATGGGGAAATGACCTTGGACTTTGGCGTTAGCCAGTCCTCCCAGGACATCACTAGCTGGCCCTATGGGAGCCCTGCCCAGGAGACATTGGTCAGGATTTCCAGCCAGGGCCACCGAGGAAAGCCCTTGCTCAGGAAGCCAAGATCCACCCACATCTGTCAGAAGGAGCCCTGGTTTTACTTGTACTTTGCATCTGATCCAACCCCTCTGAACTCCCAAGCCAGAGTCCTTCCTATCTGCATCCCTTGCCCCACTGGGGAACCGAAGCAGCCCTAGAGGAGAAAGGGTAGAGGTGAGATGCAGGAATGAAGCTGTTTGTGAAGAGCTGCCCACCTCCGTGGAGGGCATTCCCAAGAAAAATGAGCCCTCAGCTTAGTCAACCACTCCCTCTTTTCACCCAAGTGGAAATGACTTAGATTCCACAGATGACATAACAAGATTTGAACTCAGGGCCTCTGACTACGGTCACAGGGCAGATGATCAGGACACTTGCCTTACCCTGGGGGCAGATCAGGAACCCCTAGCAAATTGGATGATCCTTGGGCCAGTGTAGGACCAACCCAAGCTGAGGAGGAACTGAGCAGATAGGGATCAGTATCTACCAGAGATTATTTCAGTATTTCAGATTTTGTCTGAGCTCAGACAGAAGAGATCCCTCTGAGGTCACCCAGCTCCCCCCCGGAGGGGGTCAGTGCGAGGGCCCAGATTTCATGGTGGCTGGCTGGCTAGATGGGTGAGTGGCAGAGACTTGTGCCAGTCCACCAGCCCTGGGCCCGAGCTGGCTTGTCCTGGGGGGACAAGGAAAGGCCAAATGTGTTTTACTCAGTGCTGGAGTTATTCTCTTTCTCTTTCTGGCTTGTTCCCTCTTCTGTTAGGCCAAGGATTGTTCTATTTTTTGTTCTTGCATCACCAGATTCTGGCACATAGTAGGCTTTTAATAATTGCCCAACCACTAAACACTAGGAATGCAAATAAAATGGTCAAGCTGAGTCCCCCCCCCCCAAGGACCCATTGAGATGGGATCATCTAGATGGAGGGAGGGGTTGACCAAGGAGGAATATTGTGGTCTGAAGAGTCCCTGACATGTTCCCCTCTTCCATTCTGGGATTGGGGACTTCTCAGACTGTGGGTGATACTATAATGCTCTGGAAGAGAACCTGGAGAAGCAGCTGAGGAGAAGACAGGGATTCCCATTTCTCTGGTTTTGGAAGGTTTACAAATCACCATCTGCATAGCAGCTCTGGATTACCATCAGCCTTTGATTTCAACCCTGTTACTTCTCACCTGGGCGACTTTGAGCTTGCCGGATCCCATCTCTGAGTCTCAGTTTCCTTCTTTGTAAAAGAAGGGGATGAAAAACTTGATCATGACGATCTAATCTCTTCAGGATCAGGAAACAGGCTCAGAAAATTAAAGTGGCTTGTCCCAGAGAAAAGGTTTTGTTAAACTAAGAAATGGGATTCAAAATCCGATTTGTTGGTTTTTTTCTCTTCTTTTTTTTTTCTCTCTTCTAAATATTAGGTTTCCTGGAAAAAATAGACTTGATCTAACCTGTAACAATAGGTGTGAATTGGGTTGGCAAGTAAATAAATGGAGTAGGTGGAGGTTCGGTTCAATTATCTCTCGGTTAAACCACCCTCCTGGCCTGGCTGCCCTCAGGCAAGGAGGGGGAGGCGGTGGAGTAAATGGAGTAGTAAATTCAGAGAATTGATTTGATAAGGCAGCCCCACCCCTCTTGGATTTTGGGGATGAGATTTGGGAACCTCTGATCAGGGTGCCCCGTCCTACTAAACTCCCAAGTCCTGAGCCCCCAACTTTGCTCTGACCTCCTAGCTTTGTGTCTCTCCCTGGATTCTGAGATCAGCTGCCACTGAGACTGCTCCTGTAACTTCTCTCTTGTTCTTGTGGGATGCCCAAGGGTGACATTCCCTCCAAATAAACCAAGAGGAACTCCCTCCCCCCCAAACTCATTCAGAGGACCTGGGTTCAACTCCTGTCTGGTGCTTACTGATTATGTGACCTTGGATATACCACTTAAACAGTACTCATTTCCTCCTTTGGAGAGTGAGGAGGTTAGACTAATTAGACTTTCAACTTTGATCTCTCCTCCATATGTTTTCATAAACGGGGTCCTCTACTTGGAGTGCCCTTCTCCCCCATCTCAGCTGCTCAGATGCCTTGACTTCTCAGACTGCTTCTTCCCAAAGATGTCCTGGATGGGAACAGAACTCTCTCCCTTTTCAAATTAGCTCATCTATCCTTGTTGTAAATGTTGTGTCTCCTCTCATTAGAATGTAGTCTTGAGGTCCTTGCTGTCAAGGAGTTGTTCTAATGGGGGCGTCAATAGGTGAATAATCAGAGGCACCCAGGCTATTTATGAGTAGAGGGAAAGCACTGGCAGCCCAGTTGACCGAAAGGCTGTTGCACTAGGTGGGAGGATGGAAGGATCTTAAGTTATCATCCAGTTCCACCTCCATGTGGAATTGGAATTTCCTTTTCTAGAGAGGGGAGGTGAACTCAAGGCCAGATCTCTTAACTCTAGATCTGGGTTCCTTTCTGTGCTGGAGGTCCCCAGGTGAGACTATCATCTCATCCCCTCAGGAAACCTCCTGAGAACATTGTCAGTTTAACAGGTGCTTTCTGAGTTTTATACAATGTGTTCCTTAGAACAATCCTATTATTTCCACTTGGCCATTGAGCAAACTAAGGTTCCCAGAATTCAGGTGAATTACTCAGGGTCACACAGCTAGTGTCTACAACCTCCCATTCCAGTGCTCTATCCACCAACCACTTGCAGAATTGGCAATAAACATCACCTGCTGTGTTTGAGGACTGTACTGAAAGCTGAGGATACAAATAAGAAAAAAGAAAGACAATCCTTCCCTCAAGGAATTTACAGTCTATTGGACGATACAAAAGGAAAGTGAAGGAGGGGGCACCATGACGGACTGGTGGACTGGTTGTGGGCTCGTGATGTTGGTAGAATCAGAGACCACATAGAGTAGCTGATGAGAAATGGAATGTTGAAGGTCAAGGCCCCATGCTTTGGCCAGCCCTGCCGCAGGTGCTCACTCAGTCCTCAGATCATTTACAGGCCTCTCTGCCCCTTGTGTCCTGCGGGTGAGGGAATGGAAGGAGGAGGGGAGCAAGACCTTCATGTGCTGGATTGGATTATCACTTTCCCTGTTAAGTCTTAGTTAACTCTTCTGTAGAATGAGGGTGTTGGATTGGAGGGTCTCTAGGATCTCTCCCATTGTCCATCCTCTGCTTCGCTCTGAGCTGTGGAGACCACTTCTGTGAGACTGACATGTGAGAGGGTTTCTTCTGTGAGACTGACATGTGAGAGGGTTTCTTCTGTGAGACTGATATCCTCCTCCTCCTCCTCCTGTGCTTGCCCAGGCCCTGCCCAGCCTACCTTGGGGCTGAGAGCAAAGCCAGTCTGCAGAGTTGGAAGCACCTGAGAGATGATGTGAGTCGGTGAAGTCTTTTTGACTCTTTCATAGGTGACTCTAAGTTGCAGATGAGTGATAGGAAACAGCTGAGGTGACCTAATGGAGAAAGTGGGGCTGGGGGAAGGGAGTCCCTCTGAGACACCCAATTAAGACCATCCCTAAGAGAGGGGGCTCGTATCAAACAGCTCTAGTTTCTTTTGCTCAACAGGAAGTGGAAAGGGCATGAAATTTTGAGTTAAAGTCTTGCTTCAAATCCTAGTTCTGCCTTGTGGGGCTTTGGACAGGTCATCCCATTTCTCTTCTTCCTATTTGTAAAATGAGGGGGTTGTATTTGATGATCACTTCCAGCTGTAGTCAGCTCACTAGAGAAGATTCACATTTCTGGTTCGCCTGCCCTGATAGATCTATCAGGATTTCCATGATAAGCACCTCTCACGGGACCAGTCCCAGAGGGAGGTTAACCAAGTCTGAGACATGGACCCTGCTTTTACAATCCAGGAAATCCTAGAGAGGTAGATTTCTAAAGAGGTTGGAAAGAAAATACTTTTAACAGTGAGAGCTGTGTGAAAGGGGAATTGCCTGGCTTGGGCAGTAAGTTGGGAATTTACCTTCTCCACTTTTTGGGTATGTCTCAGAAGAGATGGCTGTCCAGCCCCAGGATCCTGAATCTTTAGGCAGAAAGTTCTATTTTCAGGGTTTAACCAGGCAATTTCACTAGAATGGAGATTGCTGGGGGGTGGGGGATACCAGGGGTTTGGGAGCTCAGAAGCAGATAAAACTCCCACTTTGCTGCAGTCCATTGCCTCTATAGTAAGGGGAAAAAGTGGTTCTTGGATTCTGTTCTTTTTTAGGGTGAAACTTGGGGTTCTACGTTTAACTTGGCCAGGTAGATGACCTAAGGCAGACTTCCACCATCCCTGGGCTTATGTGGAAGGGATTTTTTTTTGGGGGGGGGGAAGGAATGGGACTAACTTGTAATTTCATCAGTGTGGGGAATTCCTAAGGAACTTTGCCCTCTCCTTCCTAAGGTGGGTTTCCATCCTCCTGGTAGAGGGCACATTATTACCCCAGGACTCAGAAAATATCTTTGGTTTTTTCCTTCTGCAGTTCACTACAAACAAAGCTCAGACTTTCTACCCCCCCCCCCCATACCTACAATGTACCGCCTTTGTCCCATCCCCAGTCACAAGCCCCTAGTTTTCTTCTAGTCACCACCATCTGCCTGAAACTCTTGCTCCCATCTCCTGGTGCCCTCTCCTGCCTCTAGTTGATCTGATGTTTCTTGTCCTTGTGAATGGGCTCCTTGCCATCAAAGAATGGAAGCTCCTAGTGGTCAGGCCTTGCTTTTGTTGGTTTTATTTTGAAATTATCTCTCATGCTAGGCCAGCATTTGATGAATTAGGGATGAAATAAATGTTTTTGGATTGATTGTTTAGAAAGGTCCCTGGGTCATCAGTGTAGAGCCCTGCCTGAGGGGATGCTTTGGCCAGCCCTCCCTGCAGCAGGTGCCCACTGAGTCCTCAGATCATTTACAGGCCTCTCTGCCCCTTGTGTCCTGCAGGTGAGGGAATGGAAGGAGGAGGGGAGCAAGACCTTCATGTGCACAGGCCGGCCAGGCTGGCTCACGGTGTCGCTGCGGGTCGGGAAGTACAAGAAAACCCACAAAAACATCATGATCAATCTGATGGATATCTTGGAAGTGGACACCAAGCGGCAGGTGAGTGGCCCTGAGCTCCAATGGGCAGAGTGGGGGGGGAGTGGGAGTAGAGATCCCTGGGCCTTCAGCAAGCGGGTAAGGAGGAGAGTTTACAAGCAGTCTGTTCTCTGTCTCATCTGAGAATTTAATAAGGAAATTCATGATTCCCTAGCTCCTTTGTGGGGCAATTTCCACCCGCCTTCACACTCATTGTTTCTGGGCCCTGTCAAAACCTGGGCACTGGGCAGGACTGTAATTATTCCCATTTTACAGGCAGGAAACAGACTGCGAGAAAGTAAGGGCCAGACTTGGAGCTTTAAGACTTAGAAGAGACTTCAGCTGGCTGGAGTCCAGCCCTCTTAAGGTGGGAAAGAGGGAGGCACTCCTCCAGAGTCCGAATCTTTGCAAGCAGACCTGAGGCTTCTGGAGACCTTGGGGCATTTTCTCGTTATGGGTTGCTTCTGTCCTTCTGGGCAGGGGGTAGTGCTCCTAGAGGCAGCTAGAACATAAGAGGATGAAGGCTGGATCCTTTCTAGTCAGAAAGACCCGAGGTCAACTCTAGTCTCAGATATTTTGCCAGATGTGGGAACCTATTTATTTGCCTCAGTTTCCTCAGCTGTCAAATGGGGATAGGACTAGCACCTACCCCTCAGGGCTGTTGAGAGGATCAAATGAGGTCTTTGTAAAACTTTTGCCCCAGGTCTGGCACCTCTACCCCATTCACAATGTCTCTTTTTTTTCTTTTCTTACTAAGATTGTCTCTGTGGAGCCTTTGGTCACCATGGGTCAGGTGACAGCTCTGTTGAATTCTGTCGGCTGGACTCTGCCTGTTCTCCCAGAGTTGGATGACCTCACAGTAGGTGAGGTGGTGCTGTCTGGAGTGGGAATGGGGGCCCTCTGGGGCTAGGAGCCCCTGAGATGGTAGATGAGGGAGGGTAGAGATGGGATCTTCTGGGACCCCAGCCTGCTCCATCCCAGATGAGCCAGACGGGACCTGTAGAAGTGGCCTGTCAGTAAAATGAAACTGGCCTTGCTTCTGAGCTCCCCCCAAAGAGAGGAACACAGGGAGGAGGGGGCGGAGTGGAGGGAGAAGGCCCCTCAGGAAGCTGGGCAAGACAGTGGACCGGCCCACTTCTACTTGGCTGCCACTCAGGTGACCTCACGTCCCTAAATGTTTTCCCCTTGATAAAACAAGGGGACTGGACTGTTGGGCTGGGGGGGGGGGGGGGGGGCAGAGCTCAAGGAAAGGCCCAAACTCGGCCTCCTCATTTAATGGATGAGAAAATGGCAACCCATTGGTTCAGAGTGACCTGTTGTGGGGTCTGGACCCAGGTCCTGGGGGGTACCACGTACTGCTCTGGTGAAGAGAAGGACTTAGAGCTGGGGGAGAGGGTCCTCGGGCCTCACTCTGCCTCTCCAGCCTTAGTTTCCTCATCTGCAAAATGAGGGGTTGAGATGAGATGATGTAGCTCTGGGCCTGTGATGTCTGGGGGCATTGGAGAGGCGTCAGTGATGGAGGTGTAGACCGGAGACATGGTCCAAGGTACACTTGTTGAGGACGAGAGGATCCATGGCAGTGAAAAGGATGGAGACACAGATACCCAGACAGTTCTCCGTCCACCCACAGTTCCAGGGATAGGAGAAGGGGTCTTCGGAGACTGAGGGCCGATCACACGGATGGGAGGAGACCCAGGATTGAGCCAGCCACTGGCAGACGAGTGGAAGGAGAGGAGGGGCTGCTGAATGAGCCCCAGAAACCCTAGAATGAGGTCTGAGCAAGTGTTTGGTGGGAGCTGGAGACCTTTGGGGCAGCCTTCCAGTAGAGGCCCTGACGCCAGATTGACGTGGTGGCCTTGGGGGTGAGTGGGATCAGGATGCTGCTGTCCCTGGCAGGCGAGGTGGTGCTATTGAGCAGATGGTAGTTCTGACCTGGAGCCAAGGCCAGGGCTTCAGTTAGCATCTTGAGTTCCTCTCTTGTCTAAAGCAGGGGACCCAATGGTGGAGGGTCCTCAAGCCTCTCCCCTTTCTCCTGCAAACTCACTTTCCTTATGTGTGAAAGGAGGGGGCTAAACTAGCTCCTGGAGACCTTTCAGGCCCAGAGCCCCGGCTGTGCCAGAAGTGGGGAAGCCTGTGAGGAACAGTGTTGGGCCTTCCCCATGGCCGTGCTTGAGCCATAGCAACCAGTCATCTCTTACCAGGTGTCCCCTTGACCGAGGACCTGGTGATGACTGTAATCTAAATAGCAAGCCAGGACAGGTGGACCGGGGAAGAGGGGGACCAGGAAGGAGTTTGAGGCAGATAGGTGCCTTCTCCAGGAGCCTGGCTATGGCTGGGACGAGTCCCTGAGCCCAGGGCCCATTGGAGGGGGTGGGGGAAGCGAGAGCTTTCCAGTCGAGGATTCTTGCAGCTCTGTGTGTGTGTGTGTGTGTGTGTGTGTGAACACGTGTGTCTGCACATGTGCCTGTATACAGAGTGTCTCTGGTTAGAAAGGAGAAGCCATCTGTGCCTCAGCTCTGGGCCAAGGGACGAGCCGGCAGAGAGATGTGGGGAGTGTGAAGTCAGAGCCTCCCCCTCCCTCTAACCAGAGGGTGGAGGCATCGCAAATAGTGACATTTTTCCTCTGTTCCTGGGGCTCTTCCTCCAGTATGTCTGGGAGCCTCAGTTTCCTTATTTAGAGAATGGGAATGATGATAGCTCCTTATTCTGGTGGTTGTGAGGATTATATAATGAGAGGCAAAGCCTCGGAACCCTGAACAACCTTCAATACTGGGTTGTATTTTGTATAGAGATGATTCATGATCTGTGATACACGTGTGTACACATGTCTGTGCTGTGTTGGTGTGTTGACTCCTGAAGGCAGGGCTGCTTTTGTATCCCTAGTCACTGTGGTAAGCCCAGAAGAAATTCTTGTGGCTTTTTTTTTGTGGTTATACTTATCAGTGTATTTTAATAGCTTGTCTAGGTGGCATTTTCCACTTCTAATGTCCTTCCCTTTCAACAACTCAGAGATAAGCCCACTTTGAAGATAAGGAAACTGAGGCTGAGCTAGGGTAGAGGGTGTGGGACTGCCAGGGCCAGGGGTGGGTCCTGCTTCACAGGCTTAGTTGTTCTAGTTACTCCTCCGAGCCAGACCCTTCTTAGCCCTCTTTAATAGATGAAAAGACTGAGGCCTCGGTGGTAGTGATGCTCCTGAGCCATGCTTCTTTCCCTCCTAGCACCCACATTGTCTCATGGGTTTCTTGTGAGTCAAGTCTCCCTGCCCAGATGGATCTTCACCATTTTTTGTATGTTCTGGATTTTTCTCAGAATCAGTCTAATTTTTAAAGGCATAAAATGTATAGGACGACAAGGAAATCAACCATAGCAAATTAGTTATCAGAATGCTAAGAGCCTCCGTTCTGGAGGAGTTAGACTTGGATGACAGCACACAAGAGAGAATGATCCAGAGGTCTTAGTGCTACAGGTGTAGTGAAGAGCAATCCAAAAGGTTAGATATTTCAGTCAGAGATTTGGGGCCAGGACTGGGCCAATTGCTTGATCTTTGGCAAATCACTTAGGGTCCTTGAGCCTTGGTTTCCTCATGTGTGTAATGGGATGGTTGAACCAGAGCTGAGAATTCAGTAGGATGAGCCTGCTGACTGCTCACACCCCTAAGATCTGTAGCATTAGATGGGGTCGTTGTCTGACCGCCTAGGTCAGACCATCCAGTCCGATCCACCCACAAGATGGGGGGAGTGAAGGGTGGAACCAGAGGAACGCCCGGTCCCAAGCTTCCTAGCATTGCAGGCTCCCTGGCACTTCCCCCAGCCTCTGGAGAGAAGGGCTCGGGCCTGAGACGCATCTCTCTCCATTCAGGAGGCCTGATCATGGGCACCGGGATCGAGTCCTCATCCCATAGGTTCGGGTTGTTCCAACACATCTGTACAGCCTATGAGCTGATTCTATCCGATGGGAGCTTCGTGCGATGTACCCCGGTAAGGAGAGGGATGGGAAAGGATGAGATTGGGGGAGCGGAGAGGAAGGAGGGGGAGACTGGAGATGGAAGGGGGGAGCAGCGAGTCAGTGTGGATGACAGGGACCATCCCAGGGTCTCCACCTCTCATGCTGCTCACCCCAGTTGCACATTGGCCATGGGGAGACAAAGGTGGGGGATGGTCTCAAAACTGGATGATGGGAAGAATAGGCCTTTGCCAATTTAACCATGAGTAAGGCATGCTAGGAATGCAAAGATAAATTGAAAAGCCGCCCTTCCCTCAGGGACCTGCCCCCCCCCCCCCCCCCCCCCCCCCCCCCACCAGTCATCGTCAATGGCTTTGAGCCCACCTGTCTAGACAGGCGCTGGGAACCAGTAGAGGTGAAAGGCAGTCCCTCTCCTCAAGGAGCTTGCACTCTAGTGGGGGGGGACAACCCCCCACATGGTCTCAGGAAATGTTTGTGACCCTGCATTGCAGACGGAGAACTCGGACCTGTTCTATGCCGTGCCCTGGTCCTGCGGCACCCTGGGCTTCCTGGTCGCTGCAGAGATCCGGATCATCCCTGCCAAGAAGTACGTGAAGCTGCGGCTGGAGCCGGTGCGCGGCCTGAAAGAGATCTGCGCCAAGTTCGCGGAGGAGTCCCAGAGGAAGGAGAACGACTTTGTGGAAGGCCTGCTGTACTCCTTGGAGGAGGCGGTCATCATGACGGGAGTGATGACGGACGATGTGGAGCCGGGCAAGGTAGGGGGAGTCAGGGAGCCGGCGGAGTGCCAGTCTGAACTCCATAGTGCCTATGGCTTACAAGGTTTTTCTATTCCTGAGCCTCGGTTTCCCAATATGTAAACAAGGTTGTCAGACTAGGGATTTTTTCATGCACCTTCCAGTTCTGATGTCCTAAGAGCTGGGCCTTCCCTGAGAACGTCAATCTCCCTTGTACTTGTGAAACATGGAGAAGGAAGAGAGCAGGGAGTGGTGGGCTTGTGTCTACCGAGAGGAATATTTGTGTGTGAGGGTGTGTCTGTGCATCTGGGCGTCTGCGTGTGGGCTCCTGCATGGTGTGAGGCGGCTGAGGACTAGCCGATTCTCTGACTTGCCTGGGGTGTGGCTGCCCCAGAGAACCAGGCTAGGTCTTGGATGTTAACTTGGATGTTAACTGACTTTGGCGGAGGTGGTCAAGATAATCAAAGAAACCAGAACATAAAGCTGATTCTCTAATGAAAGACTCCCCACTGCAGCCCAGGACAGGGACCGGCAGGGCCTCGGAGCCTCACGGACAAGAAGCTCTCCAGGCCAGGGCTTGGGGAAGGTTTACTGGCCGAGGGTCTTGTGCCCAGCTGGGAAGTCCATGGTGACACCCATGGGGTTCGGAGGCCTCCTGCACAAGGCCTGTTGGGGAGGGGACCAGTTGGGCCACATTCTCGCCTGCTTAGGCAAGACCTCTGAGAGTGAGGCTGGGCCCTTGGGGTCCTCCTCAGTTGGGCCCCTCTCAGGGTGGCCGTCGGGAGCCTCTGGTGGATGCCTGGGTCCCCGAGGGACACGGCTGCTTCTGTGGGAGAGGCTGAGGCAGCCGGTAGCTGCAAATACAAAGCCTTTATTAAGTCCCTGCTGTGTGCTTCATCTCATTTGAGATGCTACTGCAATGGAACGGTAGAAGCCAGGACACTTGGGAAGCTGAGTGAATGGTGGAGACCACAGACAGAGGGATGCCAGGAGGAGGGGCAGCAGCTGGAGGCTCAGGTGATGGGGCAGAGCCTGGGGAGCAGGGAGCACCCTGAGGTGTTCAGAGACCCAGGACATGGTGGGGAAGAGAAACAATGGAGGCCAGAGCCGGAGTCTGGAGAGGCTCCCTGGCCTCTTACAGCAGGATTAGGGGGAGGGGAAGGGCATCGGTCCTCAGGCCGAGCAGGTGCTGGGTAGGGACAGTGTGTACATCCAGGGGTCCGCTCTCCCGAAGCCTATACAGATTCTGGCTGGGGAGAACTGGTGGGACTATTAAAGTTCATTAACCCACATTTCTCTGATTCACTGGCAAGGCAAGGCCTGAAGCCAAGGTCATCAGTCTCCCGGCAGCCACCAGCTCAGAAATGTCCCCTCCTTTGTCGACCTGCCCAGCCCCCGCCAACCTCGTCCCACCAGTCTCGGAAGCAGGGAGACAAACAAGGACCGGCATTCTTTGCCGCTGACTCAGCATCTGGCAGGGATTGCTGGTGGCGTGTTAGCAAACCACTCTGCGCAGGGTGTGCAAGTTGTAGCGGAGGCAAAGGTCATGGGAGGGGGTGGAGGGGTGGTGGTGGTGGTGGTGGTGACAGCCGGCTTTACACTGGACTCAGGCTGGGGCCATTCCCGTGTTGTGTTTGGCTTCTCTGGGATGGGGGCAGAAGGGTGGGATGGACTTGGCACAACCTCCTCTCTAGATGGAGCCTGAGAAGCTCAAATGTTAGAGCTTGGGGCTGGGGGGAAGGGGGCTTAGAACGGGGATGGCAGTGCTCCGAGAGGTCTTAGAACAGGGGGTATCAGGGCTAGGAGAGACCTTTGAATGGGGAAGGGGTCTTAGAATGGGGGTATCAGGGACAGGAAGGGCCTTAGAACAGGGGATGTCAGGGCTAGGAGGGGCCTTTGAACAGGGGGTGCCAGAGCTGAATGGAACTTTAAGGGTACGCAGACCAGAACGCTACGTCCCAGTCTCAACTGTTTGATTTGGAAGGGACCTTTAGGGGCCTCCCAGGTGCCAGAGTCCTCTTTTTACCTAAGAAGAAGCAGATGCAGAGAGATTAAGACACTGGGCGGCAAGCTTTTTGTTCCCCCGTCCTGGGGCCAAGCTGCAGTGCCTCCCTCGGAGAGTCTCGGTGTAGCTGGTTAAGGGAACTCTCAGACTGCCTTGTTCTCTTCTGACCAGTGGCTGGCGACCAGCCCTGGTGGGTGCTGCCCAGGCCAGGGAGAGCCCAGTGCTGATCAGGAGAGCCGGCCTCCTAGGGAGGCCATGGGGAGGCTTCCTTCCTGCCGGGAGCTGAGGTCAGAGGGACGACCCAGTGTGGATGATAAGAGCTGGAAGGTCTCAGTGGATTATCAGGCACCTCAACAACCTAGCAGAAGCAGCAAGTACTAGATTTGGAGGCAGAACACCTGAGTTGGGGCCTCAGTTTCTCCATCTTTCAAATAATTGATGAGTGACTTAGGAAGTCCACAAAGGATGGTCAAGGCAGACTCTGTCCTCAAGAAGCTTCCAGTTTAATGGGAAGACAAAGAGCCCTGGACAGACGAGCTCTAGAAGGAGTGAGCCAGGGTAATCTTAGAGGAGAAGCAGCACCTCAGAGAGGAGAGCCCCTTGGAGCTCCAGGTCTCACATGAGGACATGGGCTCAGAGAAGCCAAGCCACAGGCACTGGGCACCTGTGGGTGAGGGTCTGAGCTCTGCTTTGGCTCAGCTCTTCCAACCCCCAGCTCTCAACTATTCTACTGTACCATAACAGTGGCAAAAGAATTTAGGGATATAGTCCTTTCCTTTGTAATGGTGGCTGGTGTGACGCTACAGCATCTAGGCTGCAAACCATCTTCCTGCATTCAGATCTGATCTTACGACACTTTGTGGCTGGGTGATCCTGGGCAAGTCATTTCACCCTGTATATCGAAGTTTTCTCATCTATAAAATAAGTTAGAGAATGGAAAAGCCCAACATGGGGCCATGACTGAAGCAACTGAACAACAACAGAATTCTTTTGAAATGATAATAAAAATTAGAATTTGTAATTGCAGTCATATTAACTGGTGCTTTGAGGTTTGCAAAGGTGTGTGTGTGTGTGTGTGTGTGTGTGTGTGTAAGATCTCATTCCCATCTGTTTTGTTTTGGTTTTTACAAGGCAATGGGGTTAAGTGACTTGCCCAAGGTCACACTGCTAGGTCATTATTAAGTGTCTGAGGCTGGATTTGAACTCAGTCCTCCTGACTCCAGGGCAGGTGCTCTATCCACTGTGCCACCTAGCTGCCCCATCTCATTCCTGTTCCTTGGGATTCTCAGCTAGCTCGAACTTGGTGGTCTCTACAATCATGTTCAACCCATCTCAAGAGCAGCAACACTGTCATGACTCCTTCATTCTATTGACTAGGGATTGAGCTCTGCCTATTTCTGAAGTCGTGGCCTGGCTATTGTGGGAGACACAGAGAACCCAGCCAGGTCTAATATCCATGTAGGAGAGATAAAGGGTAGAGGGTCTTAAGAAACCCTGCCCAGCCTCGAGGGTCTCTGTGGACAGAAGTGTGGACCTCAGTCCTCAGGAATCTTTCAGACTTTGTCCCCCGTTCACCCCAAATATACATTGGCCCATGTAGATCCTCATGATTCCTCTTGCATCACTGTCCCCAAATGACTGTTTATGTCAGATCAATTTGCATTGACTTGAGGGTGTATATGCTTCCCCTGGAGGACATCACTTCCTTGAGGATCAAGTGTCAGGCCCAGGTCCCTGGCACACTTTTGGCCTGGAATGTTGGCTTAACTCTTTCTTTCCTCCCTCCCTCCCTCCTTCTTCCCTCTCATTCTCTCTACCTTCCTTCCTTCCTCTCTCTCTCAGGCCACATTTCAACTCAGGTCCTCCTGACACCAAGGCAGGTGCTCTGTCCACTGTGCCATGTAGCTGCCCCCTTAACTGTTGAATTAAATGGACCTATTTGGAAGACAAAGGACGAAGTTGGTCTGCCGTTTCCTCCTGTGACCCCAGTAGTAGTTCTGGCAAGTTGTTGGGTAGTCTGTGGGAGTCAGCCCTGGACTGAATTGTTGAACCCAGCATTATTTTATAACTCAGATCCAAGCATCTACCAAGGGTGGTCCTCTTCTGGAGGCCCTGGGGGGAATCCCCTCAAGCAATTGGGGTCATCAGAGAATCTAGTAGGAGAGAGATAGGTGATGAAGATGCTCTGTTTCCTAACTCAAGGCAAGAGATAAGGAGCAGGAGAGATAGGTGGCTTCTGCTACTCCTCTCTTATTCACAGATAATCAAAGAAATTAAAAAGAGGTGGAAGAGAATCCCAGGTTACAGAATGTCAGAACAGGGATTGTCAGAACTGGAGGGGCCTGAGAACTAGGGACCTTGGAACAGGGAGTGTCTGGTCTGGGAGGAACCTTGCAACTCTTTGGTAGAACAATGGATAGAGTTAAAAGATGATCTCATTCAACTTTTCCCCTCATTTCATAGTTAGATCAACAGCCCCAGAGGCAGTGAATAACTTGGCCTAGGTTACATGATGTCGCCAGAGCTAGACCCCTTCTCTGATCCCGCTTTGAAAAGATGTCAAATGCCCCAAAGATACCAGGTCCATGTGTCCATCCCATTTTTAGCCTCCCCACCCCCTGATCCTCATGAATCTGTAGCTAACCTTTTGGGTTGCTTGTCTCTTCCTCCCTCCAGATGAACAGAATTGGGAATTACTACAAGCCCTGGTTTTTCAAGCATGTAGAAGAGTACCTAAAGAAAGACCAGAAGGGGCTAGAGTACATCCCCTTGCGCCACTATTACCATCGCCACACACGTAGCATCTTCTGGGAGCTCCAGGTAAGCTTTGGGACCCTAGCGCGGCTTTTGCCCCCCCCCCCCCCCGAATCTTCAGTAGAGAATGATTTTTTTTTTTTGCACTTGTCAAAAGAATTCCTCCTTTTCTTGGTGTTCACTTCTTGGATTCTTCCTTCTGAAGAAGTATTTCAGCAGGAACACTTCCCTTGGGAACCTCATCTTGAAGCTTTCATTTTTAATAGCTTAGAACCACACTTGGGGGCAGCTGGTGGCACAGTGGATAGAGTGCTGACCCGGGAATCAGAAGCACCTAAATTCATATCCGGCCTCAAGATATTTAATAATTACTTATCTGTGTGACCTTGGACAAGTCACTTAACCCCATTGCCTAACCAAGAAAAAATAACCACTCAGATTTTTGGGCCACCCCAATAATCATCTTTGAGGAGATGGATGGACTGGGATTAGTTTTGTTACCTCAACAGACTGGAATGAGGGAGTGAATTTACCAGGATCAGTTTTATGGAGAATAAAGTCAATGTAAGTCTGAAAAAAATGGGAATAGTATGAGGAGCTAGGGAGTGGGGAAAATAACAAAGGGTCTTACTGGACCACAGATTTGCCGAGCAACCCCCAAAACATTGTCATCTTCCTCTGTGAAGACGGGCATTGGATCCATCATCCTGGTGGGTATTGTCCTAATCAGATTGTGCGTGACACTCTTCTGGTCATCCTATATATTTCTTTTAGGTTTTTGCAAGGCAAACGGGGTTAAGTGGCTTGCCCAAGGCCACATAGCTAGGTAATTATTAAGTGTCTGAGACCAGATTTGAACCCAGGTACTCCTGACTCCAGGGCTGGTGCTTTATCCACTGCACCACCTAGCCGCCCCTAGTCATTCTACATTTCTAAAATGTCTCCTATGTGCCAGAATAACAGAAACAAGAAGTTTAGGCTAGTGAAGAGAAGGTTTGGGATGTGGCCACATCTTCAGTTGGCCAAAGGGTCATCATACGGGAAATCCCTAGCAGAGAGCCAGAACCTGAGGCACAAGTGGGAGGGCTAGGTTCCCCTTCATGTGATGAAGATCCTGTCCTGGATGTCTGCTGCTCTGGGAATGCCTTCACCCCATGGGAGGGCTGGCTGGGGTCCCTCCTAGCACTGAAGTGTACCCTAATCCCACCTGTCTTTCCTGTTTCAGGACATCATTCCCTTTGGCAACAATCCTATCTTCCGCTACCTCTTTGGCTGGCTGGTGCCTCCCAAGATCTCCCTGCTGAAGTTGACTCAAGGTGAAACCCTGCGTAAACTGTACGAACAGCATCATGTGGTGCAGGACATGCTGGTCCCCATGAAGGTGCTGGAGAGGGCCATCCAGACCTTCCATAATGACCTCCACGTAAGCTGTCCGCCCCTAACCGCATGCCTTCAACCCCAGGGTAGTCCTGGCTGCTCTTAAACAAGCAACGCCCCCTGGGGGCCTGCGTGGGAAAAGATAGACCAGCCGATAATTGTCCATAACTATACAGTGCATTCCCAATGTGATTCCCACAGCATTGCAGGGAGGAGGGCAGGCCAGGGCAGGGATCTTACAGATCAGGAAATAGAGTGGCTAAGTAAGGCAACAGCCAGATGCTTCTCCCTGGGTCTGTCTTCTGATGCCACATCTGTTTACTGACCCAATCCTTCCATGGTATCTGGGGTCTCTTCTGGGCCTGACATTCCAGGAATCCCATATCAGAAGAGCCGAGAATCCTGGAGCTGAAAAGACTTCTGGGGGCCATTTAGACTAAACTTCATATTTTACAGTTGAGAAAACTGAGACCTATAAAGGTTTACTAGCTCAAGGTCATATAGTCAGTCACTATGCAATGGCTAAGCTCCTGTTCTGTGCCAGGCCCTGAATTCATCATCGGGCCTACAAAGAAAGGCGAGGACAGAGTCTTCTCTCAAGGAGCTTTATATTTTAAAGGGAAAAATAGCATGCAGACATTTTCTGAATGAACAAAGTAGATCCACAATAAATTGGAGATATTCAACCTAGGGAAGGGAATCAAGAAAAACTCCTTCTAAATGGTGAGATTTTAGGCTCTGCCTTGAAGAAAGCCAGGGAACAGAGATGAGGGAGAGACATGGGATATGTGCCCAGGTAGGGGCACAGTTAGAGAAGGCACTCAGGATCAGGAAATAAAGAGTCTTGTTTGAGGAACAATGGGGTGGGGGTGGGGGTCCCAGTGTCAAGAATATGGTGCAGGGTTTGGAGTGAGAGGCCAGGTTAGGTAGGACCTGGAATACCAAACAGAAGGTTTTATATTTGATCTTGGAGGTGATGAGAAGCCATTGGAGTTTATTGAATAAGGAGATAACAAAGTCAGTCATGAGCCCAGTTTTACAACTTGAGTGGAGAATGAATTTGAATCAAGAGAGACTTGAGGCAGAGGAACCAACCATCAGCCTGTTTCAAAAGTCTAGGGTTGATGTTGAGACTGTATCACTTCAAGGTGAGGGAAGAGGGCTTGCCTCAAGGTGATGGCAGCATCAAAAGATAGCAGGAAAATATATGAGGGGTAGACTCAACAGGCCTTGGCAACAGATTGGACATGAAGAATGAGAGAAAGGGAGGGGTTGAGGATGAGACTTGGGTTGGGAATCTGGAGCCTCTATAGGAACAGGGAATGAAGGTGGGGAGAAAAATGAAGAGTTCAGTTTTAGACATACAGAGTTTGAAATGCCAGTGGGTTACCATGTTCAAGGTGTCAGCAATCTTAAGATGCAAAAGTGAAGCCCAACAGGTTAATTTGAGAATCGTAGAGATTTTTGTTGAATCCACTGTTGCTGATGAATGGAAGTATAGAGGGAGAAGATGGACCAAGACAGAGCCTTGGGGGGCACCCACAGTTAGTGATAATGACTTAGAGGAAGATACAGCCAGGGAGACTGAGAAAGAGTGATCTCATAGTCAGGAGGAGAAGAACCACAACAAAGACAGTGTTTCAGAAATGTAGAGAAGGGATTTCAGGACCTGAGTCCCCTCTTTGCCACTCCCCAGGCCTCAGCTTCTTGGCTGGATGTGAGCAGGCAGCACTTGACCTTCCCCTTCTGTCCTGTGCAGGTTTATCCCATCTGGCTGTGCCCATTCATCTTGCCCAGCCAACCAGGCATGGTCCACCCCAAGGGGGATGAGACAGAGCTCTATGTGGACATTGGGGCCTATGGAGAACCGCAGGTGAAACATTTTGAAGCCAGGTCTTGCATGAGGCAGATGGAGAAGTTTGTCCGAAGTGTGCATGGGTGAGTAGTTTGGCATCATCTCAGAAACCTTACTGCTGCTAGGGTTGTGGGAGCCTGGGCCATCCAGGAGAGTATGGTGTGGGCAGGCTAGGAGCTTGGGTTAAAGAGAAGTCCAGGGGAGGGGGTATGCCTGCTGCCTGCTCACTTATCTGGAGTTCTGAGCAGTTCTGGGATGCTGTCATTTAGTGAAGAAGCCTTGCCCAAGTGTAGGGTTAGGGCAGTCAGTGCCAGCCCCTTAATGGAGAGCCCCTTCTGGTTAAGACTCCAAAGAGTTCCACCTAGAGGAAATGGTGGACCAACCCTGAATTTTCTGGGTGGTGCAGTGGTTAGAGTACCAGGCCTTGATACTGGAAGACCTGAGTTCAAATTCAACCTCAAGCTGTGGAACCCTGGGCAAATCAGTTAACCCTCTCTGTCTCAGTTTCCTTATCTGTGATGTCATGACAAGCACATGAATTGGATTTGAGTGAGGAGATATAATATAGCCTTTGTAGCAGCCATCTGGGTCCAGTGGCCAGATAGGAATCGGGACCACCTGAGTTGGCCCTGGATGTGAGGTAGTCAGGGTTAAATGACTTGCCTAAGGTCACACAGCTAGTAAAAATCAGGTTTCTGAGACTGGATTCAAACTCCCATCCTCCTTACTCCAAGGCCAGTGCTGTACCCACTGTGCTACCTAGCCATGATTATGAGACCAGCACCTCTCTACAGGTTGCTGGGAAGATCCAGGGAGATGATAATTATGATGCGCTTAGTGCAGGGTCTGGTCCTGAGCAGAAGCTCTAGAAATGCTTGTCCCATCACCCCTCTAGGTTCCAGATGTTGTATGCTGACTGCTACATGAACCGAGAGGAGTTCTGGGAGATGTTTGATGGCTCCCTGTACCACAAGCTTCGGAAGGAGCTGAACTGCCAGGATGCCTTCCCCGAGGTGTTTGATAAGATCTGTAAGGCTGCACGCCACTGAGTGTCTTTCCCTGCCCGGGGCAGGTTCCAGCTGCTCTGCCCACTTGTCCCACCTCCTCGAACTAGCCTTTCCTTATAATGCAAAGGACCCGCCTTGCCCTCTCAGCCCCTGCCAACCGACCTATGGAAAGTCCCCAAAGCCAGAGTGCCGTGAAAACACTTGGGATTGCCCCTGACCATTGCTACGAGGCTCAGGAAGGGGCCTGGTGGCCTCTGGGCAAGGGGCATTTCCAGCGACCCAGAGGAACTCCTGATGGCTGGGAGCTCCTTTGGCCAAAGTCAGCATCCCTCACTCACTTCCTCCCACCATCTTTCCAAGCGCGTTCTCACCCGGGCCTCCAGTGACAACAGAGGTCCTTCCACAGACCCCACTGTGGCCATGCCCAGCTCCAATAGGGATGGGCCAGCCATCAGTGCCTTGAATGTAGTGGGCACTTAATGCGGCTCTGGCTCCTGGCCTGGGAGGCTCCAATGTTGCTGGGGCACACTGGAGTGTGGCAGAACTTGGCACTCTCGATCCCTCCCAAAGCCTGTCATTGGCCCGGTGGAGGCCTTGTGGGTCCGTGCTGGCCTTGCCCGGGAGTCAGAAAGACAACCTAGATGTCTGAGGTGCTGGGGTGCACTTTGGGGTTGGGTGCCATGTGGCAGTACAACCCCAGCATGAAGTCAAACAACAGTATTATCTCACGGCTTCTCCAACCTTGAGTTGTCCCTCCTCTGCCCACTTCTTCAGAATAGCTGGTGATGGTTCATTTCAGTGCCTTAAAAAAATCCTAAGCCTGGCAAGAGCTTGGAAGGTTCTTGTCTCCCCTTCCCTGGGGAGATGACCCCTGCCAGAAGGTACCCTAACCCTCGGTCCTGATTTGTGACACTTCATCCTTATTTATGCAAAGCTCGTTTTAGGGGCTCCCTAGTACAAGAAGAATCCAGACTGGACAAGGCTAAACTGGACTGCAAGATCAGCTTGGGTTGTGCAAGCTGTGCCCAGGCCTTGGGAATGGTCATATGGCCTTTCTGGATGTCAGTGTCCCCATCTGCAAATCGAGGGCATTGGACCAGATGACCCCCTTTAGTTCTCCGTTTTTCAGAATTTCCTTTTCCCTAGGGTGGTGATGGCTGCACGAATTGCCTCATTATGTTGTTGGGGGACCAGCTTGACAGGATCCACTCACTTTTTCTTGGCTAAGTCACCACCAAAAGGGTTTGTGGTCAAGAAACCCAGAAATGTTGGCCACCTCTAGCTGTCCTAGCCAAAGGCTGGCCGGATTGAGGTGGCAAGTGGGTCCTTCTATGCCCGGGTCTGGTCTCTTTGCATTCTGCCGTGTGTCTTAATCATACGTTCTATGCATTGCTTAGGACGTTGGCACTCTTGTTGGAAAGGCATGACCTGGCCCCTCTGAGGACCTCTGCCTCATGGGCTGCTTGTTTCTTGCGTAAGCCAATGATTCTACTTACTGTAGAGGAGAGTTTACCAGTAAGAGCTGAACCCACACTAGTGACCCAGGCCTTGGCCCATCACCATCTGCCACCTGAAGCACACATGGGAAGAGGCTGGTGGCTGCCATGTCTACTGAGATGCGGTTACTCTCTTGAAACTCCACCAAGAAGTACAACTCAGCCAAGGTGACTGGAAGCTTCCAGGAGCCCTCAGATGTTGAGTCCATGTGGTATCTAGTTTGGGAGAGCAGTTTGTTTTTAACAATTTGCCTCAGGTTCCTTTTTCATCTCTGTGTAGCCCCCTGGTTGTCCTCAGATGAGTCATTTAGAGCATCTTCTGTAGTGTGAGCGAGTCAGAATTGGTGACCCCCTAAAGGTTCCTCCAGTACCACTGTTCTACAGTTGTTTCCTTCTAGTTTTGACATTGTCTGTTCTGTCATAGTCTCTATGAGACCTCTGACATCCTCTTTTCTCAGGCTCTTCCCAGCTTTGACACATTCTATACTCCAGGGTAGAGATATCAGACCTTGAGGCAGTGGGGCCCAAACCAGATTAAAATGTAATTGGGAAATAGTTAAGCAAGTAAATTAAAAAAAAAAAACAATGAAGATAATGTTAAGTTGTGGTTTTCTAAGTCAGTAATTCAAGTTCATGAATTGGGCACCACTGCTCCAATGGTCCAACCCTGACCTGTCTTTGCTCACCCATCTTGTTTCCATTCTGGTCTATTATTTTATGTTTTAAAATTTCCTTTTAACTATGACATTCTATTCTGTGATGTGTTATCTGGGAAGAAAACACCGCAACTTATTAAATTCATCGTGAGCCATCAATATTTGGGGCTTGAGGTGGAGTCCAGATTCAGGCCAGAAAGTGTGCATGTGAGGCTATGGCAGCCAAAGGAGGGGTCTGGAAACTCCTCCTTCTTGTGATTGGTGTAGGGAATTGAATTACTTTTGTGGCTACAAATGTGTAACTGAATTGTGGGGGAGGGTACTGCTTAGATTGTGGAGAGAAAGTGGGAGAGCTTGGGGGAGACCCCTCGGGGCCTGGGGAGCCCTGGTGAAGAAGCTGCGACTGTTCTTCCCATCTCCCCAATGTGTTTGTGTGGTTGTTGTCAAAATAAAATAACCCAGGAACCATATGGTGTCAGGTCCTATCTTTTTTGGGCCTGGGGGGGGCAGGCAGCAGATGGATGGATGGATGGATGGATGGATGGATGGATGATGGAGGGTCTGCTTCTAAGAGATCCCTGTTTATATGACATCTTGGAGCCAAGCCCAATGACCTGGACCTGCTGCCAGCATCTTACCCTTGGAGGACAGGCTATTGAGTTTAATAGTAAAATGCCTTGCAGAAGTAGGCCTACCCTGGTGTAGATCCCTGGCATTGGGTTCTCCCTGCTGGAGCTTACTCTGCATCACCTGCCCCAGCTGCTTCCCTTTCATTGACTCCTGTCTGGACCACACCTCTCTGTTTCATGCTTTGACAGTTAACTTTGGTGACTTCTTCAAAGAGCCCTTAAAAAAGCTGTGCCAGCTGGTTAAACAACTGGCAAAAGCCCTCACAGATCCTTGTGGAGGTGGCAGCTGGCAATAGGCCATGGTAGGCAAGACCATCTTCTCCATAACCCAGTCCTCAAGCTCCTGCCTTGGAGCTCTGCACTGCCTTCCTCTGTCCTGGGAACACTACCTCATCAGTCAACCCTCCTATGGGGCCCTTCATTGTGCCTAGGATTTCCTGGATGGAAGCATGGCACTCTGGCCATCACTTCCTTTTTTAGGCACCTTGGGGAGCTCTGGCATTTTGGTGTTTGTAACACCAGGATTTAAATGATTTATACCCTATTCCCACAGAAGAGTCTTGGCTCCCCACAATGGTTCCAGGGTTACTTCCTGAAGAGTCAAGCCCCCCGCTCTGCTATGTTCTCTCCAATATCAATTGGCCTCAGTTGTTTTTTAATTGTATCCAATTCTTTGTGGTCTTCTTTTGGGGTTTTCTTGGCAAAGATAACTGAAGTGCTTTACTATTTCCTTTTCCAGCTCATTTTATAAATGAGGAAACTGAGACAAGCAGGGTGAAGTGACTTGCCCAGGGTCTCCCAGCTAGGAAGTGTCTGAGGCTGCATTTGAACTTGGGAACATGAGTCTTCCTGACTCGAGGTATCAGTGCCCCTGAGCTGCTCCATGGAACAGGGATTTCTCCAGTTCTGTGGAACCTCACTCTTTCACCTTAATTTTTTCAGGATCTCTGACAGTGACACAACCTCACAGCTGCTGAGTAATCAGGAATTCTGACATCCACATCGTCCCCTCGATATTCCTGTTAATTGCAATTTAGTTAGGAACCGAGTGCCAGATTTTCCAGATGCCAGAGAACTTGCTTAGTTCAACATCTTCCTTTTACAACTGAGGAAATTGAGGTCAAGAGGGTGAATGAAGGAGCTGACTTGCTGGATCCAAGCTGTAGGGAGCAGAACTAAGACTAATGAGTGAAAGCTAGGAAGAAGTAGCTCTTGACTCCATGGAAGGGGAGGATCATAGGCATCTACCAGTGAATGAGCCATCCTGAGCACTAAGGATGTCTCTGTGCTGGTCCTAAAGAGGACTTTAAAGAATTACATCAGTCATGAAACTCCAATGCAGGGCTTCTTAACCAGGGGTCCATGGACCTTAAAGAATTGTGTGAAGATATTTCAGGGGGATCCAGAAAACTGATGGAAGAATAACATGACATTTTCACTAACTTTTGGTTTCCTTTGTACTCCTGATTATTTTATGCACTTAGAAATATGATTCTAAGAAGGTGTCTTTAGTCTTCACCTGACTACCCAATGGGGTCCAAGACACAAAGAGGATTAAGAACCCTGGGTGGAACCAAAATGGCTGAGAGAAGCTAGGAACTTCCCTAAGCTCTCCTGGGCTTTCCTTAGAAACAACATTAATCAAGCCTTTCAATGGATTCTGAAGCAACAGAACCTACAAAAAAAAAAAGAGTGGAGCATCACCCAGCATAAGATACCTTACAGGATGTAAGGAAGGGTCTGGCTCCCTCAGGTGGAGGGGACCTGATGCAGGGAGCAGAGGCTGGTGCAGGCAGGGTATGCAGGACAGCTAGAGGCTCTCTATGGCAGCGAAGATCAGCAACTAAGCCCCCTGACTTGGCACAGCAGTTCAGTGGTGAAGGCTCTAAAAGCAGTGTCTCCTGCAAATTGAGAGTCCCAACTTGACCAGACCAAGTCACTAGTATCGGGCCAAGGAAAGTCTGGTGAGCAAGTCCCTTACCTAACACAAGAAGCTTAGAACAGCCTTCACTATAGTCCAGAAGCAGAATTCAAAATGAGTTAAAAAAAAGAGAGAAAAGCTCTGCTTATAGAGAACTACTTTGGCAATAAAGAAGACCACAACATCATTTCAGAAGTGGATGGTAGAAGTAGTTCCTGTGGAGCCTCAAAGGGGAATATGAATTGCTCTGTAGCCCAGAAAGACCTCTTGGAAGAGCTCAAAAAGTATTTGAAAAATCTGGGAAAAGAAATGTAAGAGAAAGTCAACATCTTGCAAAAGGAAGCACAAAAATTGGAGAAAACAATTCTTTAAAAAATACTATTGGGAAAATACAAAAAGAAAATAGCTCTTTTAAAAATAGAATTGACCAAATGAGGAAAAAATCCACAGAAGAAATCCACCCCTTTAAAAAATACAATTGGCAAAATGAAAAAGGGGATATTGAAGAAAATAATTCCTCAAGAACTAGAATTGGGCAAAAATGAAAACCAATGATTTTATGAAACAGAATCAGTTAAGCAAAATCAACAAATGAAAATAGAAGTAAATGTAAAATATTGCATTGGAAAAACAACTGACCTTGAAAATAGATCCAGGAGAGATAATTTAGGAATTATTGGTTTACCTGAAAGCCATGATCGACAAAGAGTCTGGACAACATCTTTTTTTTTTAAGGTTTTTGTAAGGCAAACTGGGTTAGGTGGCTTGCCCAAGGCCACACAGCTAGGTAATTATTAAGTGTCTTGAGACCAGATTTGAACCCAGGTCCTCCTGATTCCAGGGCTGGTGCTTTATCCACTACACCACCTAGCCGCCCCTGGACATCTTTCAAGAAATCAACAAAGAATACTTAAAAAAAAAGAGTAAAATAGCCTTTGAAAAAAATCTATTGATCACCTCCTAATAGAAACCCCAAAATGAAAACTCCAGGGAATAGCATAGCCAAGTTTCAGAATTATCAGGTCAAGTTAAAAATACTGCAGGCAGTCAGAAAGAAACAATTCACATGCCAAAGAGCCACAGTCAGCATCACACAGACTTGATAGCATCAACATTAAAAGATTAAAGGGCTAGAATATGATATTCTGGAGGGCAAAGAAACTTGGACTATAGCCAAGAATCAACTACCCAGCAAAACTGAGCATACTCTTTCAAGGGAAAAAAGATAGATATTTAATGAAATAGTTGAACAAAATAGTTGGTTTCCTTTGTACTAATGTACAGGAATTGAACAAAAAAAATTGATATTCAAATGTAAGATTTGCGAGATACAAAGAAAGGTAAACGGAAAAAAATGTTATTCAATAAAATTGGTTACTTCCCTACATAGGAGTATGATACTTGTAACTCTTGTGAAACTGTCTATATTGGGACTGAACATAAGAGGGTGTGGTCTTAAGATGATTTTGATGAAGACTAGGAAAAGAGAAAAGGGGGAGGCAGAATAGAATAATTGGCATCACATGAAGAGGAATAAAGTATTAATTTCAGTAGAGGGAAAGAAGATTGGGTAAGGATTACTTGAATTTTACTCTCATCAGATTTGGCTCAAAGAGGGAATAATATATACATTGAGTTGGGATTAGAAATTTATTTTACCCTACAGGGAATTAGGAGGGGAAAGGGGAGAAGGGAAGGAGGGGTGATAGAAGGGAGGACACAAGGGAGGGTAAAAGGGAGGAACTGATAAGAAGGGAGAGCAGATTGAGGGAGGAAGTGATCAGAAGCAAAACACTGGTGAGTAGGGTAGGTTGAAAGGAGAGAGAAAAGTACTGAGGGAAGATAGGATGTAGGTAAGACAGAGTTAGTCATCATGGCTGTGAATGCGAATAGGATGAACTGTTCCAGAAAACAAAAGAAAACAGAGTGGATTAAAAATCAGAATCCTACAATATGTTATTTACAAGAAACACATTTGAAGCAGAAAGATACACGCAGAGTAAAGGTAAAAGGCTGGAGTAGAATATATATTAAACTTCACCTGAAGTTAAAAAAAAAAGCAGGGATAGTAATCCTGATCTTAAAGTAAAAGCAAAAATCTTATTAAAAGGAATAAGGAAGGAAATTACATCTTCCTAAAAGTTACCATAGTGAAGTAATATTAATACTAAACATATATGCACCAAGTGATAATAGCAACCAAATGCTTAGAGGAGAAAGAGATGGATGACAAAACTATACTAGTGGGGGACCTCAACCTCCCTCTTCCTCTAATAATAAAATAATAAGAACCCTAAAGGGGGTGAATAGAATTGTAGAAGTTTTAGCATCATAGACCTCTGGAGAAAACTGAATGGGAATAGAAAGGAATTTACTTTCTTCTCTGCAGTTCATGGCACCTAGGCAAAAAATCGACCATGTTATTAGAGCATAACAAGCTCACAGTCAAATGCAGAAAGGCCTAAATAGTAAATGTATCCTTTTTAGATCATGATACAATATAAATTACCTGTAATAAAGGGCAAAGGAAAGATAGACCAAAAATTATTTGGAAACTAAATAGCCTAATTTTAGAGAATGAATGGATCAAACAAAAAATCAGGGAAATAACTTCATTTGAGACAATGACAATAATGAGGCAATATACTTCCAAATATACATGCAAAACTTTTTGGATGCAGCCAAAGCAGTCATTTGGGGAAATGTTATAGCTCTAAATGCTTACATAAATAAAATAGAGAAAGAGGAGATCCCTGACTTGGACATGCACCTAAAAAAGCTAGAAAAAGAACAGATTTAAAATTCCTAATTAAATGCCAAATTAGAAATTTTGAAAATCAAAGGAGAGACTAATAAAATTAGAAGGAAATTATTGCACTAATAGAACTAAGAGTTGGTTTTATGAAAAAAACCCAAAAATTAGATAAACTATTTCTTAATTTAATTTTTTTTAAAAAAGAAGGAAGAAATCCAAATTACTAGTATCCAAAGAATGAAAAGGGTGAATTCTCCACCAAAGAGGAAAAATGTTAAATGCTCATAGGTAGGCTGAGCTGATATAATAAAAATGACAATTCTACCTAAATTAAACGACTTACAATCAAACTGCCAAAAATTATTTTATAAAGTTAGAAATAGTAACAAAATTCATCTACAGGGATGAAAGGTCAAGAATATCAAGGTAATTAATGGAAAAAAAATGCAAAGAAAGGTGGCCTAGCCATGCCGTATCTAAAACTATATTATAAAGCAGCAGTCATCAAAACTGCCTGGTATTGGCCAAGAATAAGGCTTGGAATAGATTAGACATAAAGGAAGCTGTAGTAAATGACTAGTATTTACTGTTTAATAGACTCAAAGACTCCAGCTACTGGGATAAGAACTGACAAAAATGGGAAAAAAAACAGGAAAAAGATAGGAAAAGTGAAAAACAATAAGGCAGAAGCTAGGTGTAGAGCAGCATCTCACACCCTATACTAAGATAAAGTTGAAATGGGTGCAGGACTTAGACACAAAGGATGATGATTCCATATGTCCATTAGGAGAACAAGGAATAGTTTATCTGTCAGATCTATGGAGAGGGGAGGAGATTTATGACTAAAGAAGAGCTAGAGACTACCATAAAAAGCAAAATGGATAATTTTGATTATATTAAAATTAAAAGGGTTTGTACAAATAAAACCAATGAAATTAAGTGAATGCCCTTCAATTGGGGAATGACAACAAACTATGGTATATGTATGTCATGGAATACTATTCTATTAGAAACCAGGAGGGATGGGAATTCAGGGAAGCCTGGAAGGATTTGCATGAACTGATGCTGAGCAAGATGAGCAGGATGTTCATTAATTGAGGAATGGCTGAACAAGTTGTGCCATATGATTTTGATGGAGTACTATTATGCTGTGGGAAATGAAGGGGAAGGTGGCTTTAGAAAATCATGGCACTCCATTTCCCATCGATGATGCAATATGCTTTGTAATCAGTCATATTGTTTTCCCCCTCTATGATGCTGCCTTTTAAAAATATATTTGGTTTTCCAATTATATACAATAGTAGTTTCTATCAATCATTTTTTGCAGGGTTTTGAATTTTACAATGTTCCCCCTCCCTCCTCCCCTCCCCTCCCCCAACAGAAGACAGTCTGATAGTCTTTACATTTGTTTCCATGCTATGCATAGATCAAAATTGAATGTGTTGAGAGAAAAAACATATCCATAAGGAAGAAAATATTAGAGATAGCAAAATTATGTAATACATAAGACAGCCTTTAAAAAAATGAATAATCTTTGGTCCTCATTTAAATTCCACAATTCTCTGAAAACAGATGGTATTCTCTGTCTCAGATCCCCTAAAATTGTCCCCAATTATTGCATTGATGGAGTGAGCAAGTCCATCAAGGTTGATCATCACCCCATGTTGTTTTAAGGTTCTTCTCATTCTGCCAATCTCACTCTATGATGCTACCTTAGCTTTAGGATGCTTCTTCTGTATGTATAAAAATGATCTGACTGCCCTCAATCAAGTCTTTTTGCTTGCTGAGAGGCTAAAGACTACTTTTATTGGTGTTGTTGGCCTTATGAATGAATTTAACATGCTTGGAACTTTGTACTTCAGTTTGCCTTAATTTCAATAGTAACATTAATCCATCAGAAAATTGGTAGAATAGGAGAAAATCATTAAGAGATAGTATTAAGTCCTCACTCCCTCCTCCAGGCTGTAACAAGTGAAAGCTTGGCCTTGTGCAAAGAACCACTGACTTGGAGTTTGTCTTAGAGTTTGGAAACTAGACAGCTCCCTTGACTTTCCTGATCTCCAATTACTCATTTATAGATAATATTCTAAGCCTTACAAAGCTGAGGTCGAGAGTATTAAAATGATTAATTCCCCATTTTCCAGAGGCTGATGATGCTCAGAGACAAGAGATGACTTACCTGAAGTCTCTCAAAAGTTATTTTATATAAATATACTAATAATTTGAATTTTTCAGAGCTCTGTTTTCACAGGCAGGCTCTGGGCCTGGGAAAACAGTGAACAAATAACAGAATCCATCCATCAATCACAACAGGTCTGATCCTGAATTGTGATTGTCTGTGTTGGTATCAGTATAATTTGTAGTATATGGTAACCCGCAAATTACACAATTAACCCAGCTGTTCTCACAAAATTCCTGCTTGAATGATCACAAGTGATATAGTCGTTTTATTGTCCTGAATGATGAACTTGTTCTGGGAAGATCACTCAAGCCCCAAATCTGATTGTTCTAGGATCCATCTGCCTACTTAAGAGCATGTATAAAATATCTGGGTCCACCACAAGATGATGGAGCTCCAAGGAATGGAAGAATTCCATGATTTTCAAATAAGTTCCTTGCAAAGAGTAATAATAAACTGCTTAATGATTTACTGACACTCTGGTCTGCCTTGCCACAATCAGGTTAGAGATGATTCAGGAAAAGCTTGGTTAACATTAATTGGTGACCAGTGGCTCTCTAAGGGAGTGGTCATGAAGGTCCTGGACTTTCTAATATCTGAATTGGGACTGGGCTTCCTGGAATACTTGTTCCAGAGATCCAGTTCACCTATCAGGTAAGTGCAAAATTTTTGACCCCTTTTACTTATCAAGCCAAACCTTTGATCAAACCCACCTTTCATTGTGAGGAATGTTAAGAATCCCTTTTGGTGACCATCTGGGTTAAGGCCATTTTTTTTTCCCCTTAGCATTTGACACATGGATTGGCAAAAGTTTTTTGTGTTTGTTTTTTTTTTAATTGCTATACACATAATTTTTTTTAGGTTTTTTGTAAGGCAAATGAGGTTAAGTGGCTTGCCCAAGGCCACACAGCTAGGTAAGTATTAAGTGTCTGAGGTGGATTTGAACTCAGGTCCTCCTGACTCTGGGTGCTCTATCCACTGCACCACCCTACACACAAATTTTTTTTTATTTTTTTATTCTCATTTTGTACAAATGCTTTTTTACATTAATAAAATATTCTTGTTTACAAGTAAACAAAATACCCCTCCTCCCCCATGAATGTAGATAGACTTGCTTGGGCAAAAAAAGTAAAGGGGAGAGAAAAAAATTAAAATAAAAAAAATAATAGTAATAATTGTAGGTATGGCCAGGTGGCACAATGGATGAAGCACCAGCCCTAGAGCCATGAGTCCATATCCAGCCTCGTAAACCCAACAATCACCCAGTCGTGTGACATGCAAGCCACCCGATCCCCACTGCCCTGCAAAAACCAAAAAAAAGAAAAAAAAAAAGACCTAAAATAAAATAAAATAGTAATAATAGTAGGGGTGGCTGGGTGGCAGACAGAGCATTGGCCCTTGAGCCAGGAGCACCTGGGTCCAAATCCGGCCCCAGATACCCAAAGATCACCCTGCTATGTGGCCCCAGGCAGGCCACCCAGCCCCACTTGCCCTGCACCCTCCCCCAAATAATAATAACAAAAAATGTGCTTGAGTCTTTGTTCCAATACCAACACCTCTGTCATGGGTGGATCTCATTCTTTATGATAAGTCCATCACAGAAGTTACTTCCGTATTTTTCCACCATTGCTATTGTTGATCGCAACTCCCTCCTTTCTTATTTCTCCACTACCATGTACTCTATTTTCTCTCTCCTTTCACTCTGACTCTGCTGTAGGGTCGCTGAGTGGCACAGCAGACAGATCCCTGGCCCTGGGGCCAAGAAGCCCTGAGCCCCCATACCAGCCCTTAGGCCCAGAATCCACCTGGCCCTGTGGTCCTGGGCAGGCTTTCCAATCCCAGCCCCTTGCAAGAAGTAAAAAAGAAAATGTGTTATATCTGACCACTGTCCCCCCATGGTCCATCCTCTCCTCCTTTATTCACATCCCCACCCCTTCCCCCTGCTCCCCCCTCCTTCTTACTCCAGATGTCTATACCCCATTGAGTATATATGCTGTTTCCTCTCCTAGCCATCTTTGATGAGAACAAAGGTTCCCTCATTCCCCCTTGCCTCCCCACTTCCATATCATTGCAATAGCTCATTGTAGTAAAAAAAATCTTATGTGAGATATCTTGGACTATTCCCCCTCTCCTTTTTCTTTCTCCCATTCCATTTTCCCTTTTTTTCTATTGACTCCATTTTTACACCATATTTTATCTTTGAATTCAGCTTTCTCCTGTGATTCAACTATAAAAGCTCTCTCTACCTGCTCTATTAACTGAGAAGGTTCATATGAGTATTATCAGTGTCATTTTTCTATGCAGGAATACATGCAGTTCATCCTCATTAAGTCCCTCATATTTCCCCCCTCTCCTCCAATCTCCATGCTTCACCTGAGTCCTGTATCTGAAGATCAAACCTTCTGTTCAGCTCTGGCCATTCCAAAAGGAACATTTGAAATTCCCCTGGTTCATTGAAAGTCCATCTTTTTCCCTGGAAGAGGACATTCAGCCTTACTGGGTAGTTCATTCTTGGCTGCATTCTAAGCTCTTTTGCCTTCCGGTATATTGTATTCCAAGCCCTACGAGCTTCCAGTGTCGCTGCTGCTAAGTCCTGTGTGATCCTGACTGCAAGCTCCACAATATTTGAATTGTGCCCTTCTGGCTGCTTGTAATATTTTCTCTTTGACTTGGGAGTTCTGGAATTTGGCTATAATATTCCTAGGGATTGGTTTTTTGGGATCTCTTTCTCGGGGGGATCGGTGGATTCTCTCCATTTCTATTTTGCCCTCTGCTTCTAGAATATCAGGGCAATTTTCCTGTAGTAATTCTTTGAAAATGATGTCAAGGCTCTTTTCCTGATCATGACTTTCAGGTATTCCAATAATTTTTAAATTATCTTTCCTAAGTCTGTTTTCCATATCAGTTGTTTTTTCAATGAGATAGTTCACATTTTCTTCTAATTTTTCATTTTTTGGGTTTTGAAGTATTGATTCCTGATTTCTGGTAAATTCATCAATCTCCCTGAATTCTATTCTTTGTCTGAAGGATTTGTTCTCCTCAGAGAGTTTTCTTATCTCTTTTTCCATCTGGCCAATTTTGCTTTTTAAAGCATTCTTCTCCTCAATAACTTTTTGAACTGTTCTATCCATTTGACCTAAGCTGGTTTTTAGCATGCTATTTTCTTCAGCATTTTTTGGGGTTTCCTTGACTAAGTTGCTGACTTCATTTTCATGTTTTTCCTGCATCTCTCTCATTTCTTTTCCCAGTTTTTCTTCCAACTCCCTCATTTGATTTTCAGTCTTTTTTAATCTATGTCATAGCCTGAGCCCAATTTCTGTTTTTCTTGGAGTCTTTAGATGCAGGAGCTTGTGCTTCCTCATCTTCAGACTGAGTATTTTGATCCTTCTTGGGCTCATTTGCAAAATATTTCTCACTAGTCTTCCTTTTGTTTCTTTGCTTGCTCATTTTCCTGGCCTGGGCCTGGTTTGGGGGTGCTTCCTGAGCTTTTGGGACACTCCCACAAGGGTCTCAGTGTGTGAGGCTCTGTCCTCCCTCCTGGTCTGTGAATGACCATAAGCACCCCCCCTCTGCCACGGGGCCGAGGTGGGGGCCCTGCTGTTCTGTGGGGGGGCCTAGACTGCTATCAGGATCTGAATGTGGTCAGAGCCCCAGAGTCCTGTTCCAGGGGCAGAGGACAGAGCTCAGCAGTCTCTCTTCACTCCCCTCCCTCAGCTCCATGGGCTCATGCCCTGGGGGCTCCTGCTTACCAGCTCCGCCTGCTTCTGTTTCCTGGATCAGGGCTGGGGAAAGACCATGCTGCTCGCTGTGTGCCCTGAGGGCTGGGCTCCACTGCTCGCTCTGGCAGAGGTCACCCGCTGTTCCCCCATTTTGTGCCCGGTGCTCCTCGGGATGCAACTCAGGAGACTCCCCCGCTGCTGTGACCCTCGGCTCCCAGTGCCCTGGGGCTGCCTCTGGGAGACTGAAGTTCTTTGGCTCTGGTGGGCCGCCCCTCCGATCCCAGGGAGCAGAGCTTTTCTGCTCTTTTCCAGGTTACCTTGAGTAGGAGAACTGCCTCACTGGGTCCCTTTGTGGGTTCTGTCTCTTGAAAGTTTAGTTAGAGTCCTTAGTTTATGAGTTTTTTATCAGAGAGCGCCTAAGACTCGATCCCTTTTTGTTGCCATCTTGGCTCCGCCCCCCCACACATAAATTTTTGAGTGAGAATTGCTTACCAACTCTGTTGGGTTTTTGTCTTCAGTTTAAACTGGTTGACATTAAGATCTTTAATTGCACACTTGGTTAAAGTTGTGGAATATTAACTCTTGTAATTTAAGTGGATTGCTAGCACAGTGTGGATTAATTGTATTTGTGTTATGTCTTTTATAGTGCACTTGTAATTGTGAAGTGGTGATATTTTTGAGTGTACACCTTTTAAATGGGACAGTTGTATGGCAAAGTTGAAAGGGAAGTTAGAACAGTTTCTATTTGTGAGCCCTCAGACATTATGGTTGGTTGAGTGGTTCTGGTAGGACAAAGGATGCTCAGAGGCAAATGAAAGTGAATATAAGTCTGAATTAGAATCAGTGCAGGAAAAGATTAAATCTCTTGAAAGCCTCATCTCCCTCCCCAACCCACCTACCCACCTAAACCATATCCACCTTAAGTAAAAGATTCCATCAGTTCCCTAATTTTTATACTCCTTTTCAAAGTGAAAGATAGTGGCTTCATCAGAACCTGTGGTTTCAAGCCCTGGTGATGTGGAGAACTTCACGCTACTGCCAAGGAATATCCTGGCCTAGGGAGGATCTCATAGGCTTCTCTGAGTGGTTCCAACTCAGCCAGTGTTTATACAGATCTGAGTATCTGACTGTATTAACCCATGGTTATCTTAGTTGAGAAAGGGGAGATTAAAAGTTGGGTCCAGAAAGCACCCAAGATGGCAATGAAGGAACCTCCAGGCAATCCCAATCACTCAACAAGACTAGCTGTGGGGAGGGCTGGCAGGCATGAAGGCTGGCAAAAGGACAGATATACACAGACCATGCCAGTTATCCCCCATGATTCCTGTTAAAAATGTCTCTTTGTTCATATGAGAGCAAGAATTATCTGATTCAGTTGACACTAGTGCCATACTCTCAATTTTAAACCTTTCTGCCTTTCCCACTCTCCCCTCACACAAAAGAGTATTTCAGTTGTGGGGATTGCTAGTGAGACCATTGTAGCCCATGTCTCAGAACCACTCTCCCTTTTTATTGGAAGGATCCCTGCCTTTCATCCTTCTGTCCTGGTCCTTGAGGCCCTTAGACAGGTCATTCCATTTGACCCAGGAGGGACCACATCCTTGGGTCTTTTATCCTTGATACTCTTTTATTTTATTTTTTTAAGGTTGTTTTTTTTTTTTGCAAGGCAATGGGGTAAGTGGCTTGTCCAAGGCCACACAGCTAGGTAATTATTAAGTGTCTGAGGTCAGATTTGAACTCAGGTCCTCCAGACTCCAGGGCCAGTGCTCTATCGATACATTGCGCCACCTAGCTGCCCCATGATACTCTTTTAATTCCTTCTGGCCATTGGGCTTTTAATCAAGTTCCTTCCAGTTTGCTACAGATTATTCACCTCTGAGAAAGGAGAGGTGGCAGGGGTGGGTATAAACATATTCAATCCTGTCAGTTATCTCCCTGACTGCCATGGCAAATGGGGATGAGACTTTCTATTATGACTGAGTAATATATTTGTTTTTCTCCTGAGAGGACTTGCAGGAAATTCCTTTCTAAGGAGCAGACTGGTACATCGAGAGATTCCACCTCACACATGAGGAAAGAGATTTGATTACTGGTTCATCATCATTACTTGATGCTCATTCAGCACAAGCTTGGTTTCAAAAATGTTTTGGTTATGGTCTCTATGTCATCCCATAGGAGGGAGAGAAGCCTCTGGAGTAGAAAAATCCTCTTGGAAAAAAATCATTTCATTATGGGAGATTCCTAAAGAAATTCATAGTGATAGAGGTACCCATTTCACAGGAGCTTCATTAACTAAGTTGCTTTCATCTTGGCCAATTACTCAGCATCTTCATTGTGCCTATCACACCTAGTCATTAGGAATGGTTGAGTTAATGGGGTGCTTAAGACCTCACTCCCTAAATTATCTAAGGAGCAAGGTATCCCCTGGCCCATGAGCTTTGGTAGGCCTTAGATCTAGACCATTTGGTTCTCATGAACTCAGTTCCTATGAGATAGTAAAACAACACCCAATGCCACTGTGCCTGTGGATGGGAAGCCTAGTAGCTCAAGTCTCCCTCCTTGCAATACTATCTGTATTGGGTTGGCACAGAAAATATCAGAGACTTACAATGTGTCTCATAGTCCCATTCTTTAGAAATCCTAGTCAAGACTCAGCCCCTGCTCCAACCCAGTGACAGGTTCAACTCCAGTGATGCTCCAGGAACAATCACTGGAGCCATGGTGTAAAGGTCCCTTTGAGGTTCTGCTCATCATTCCCATCGCTGCTAATCTTTGGTGGAGTGGAGTTCTGGACCCCATTGTCACACCTTAAAATGGCAGTACCACCCATTTGGATTGTGGAGCCCACAGGTCACCTGACCTTGAAAATCAAATGGGTCCAAAGCAGCCAACATCTTGAGGTGGACTGCTGTTCCCAAGACCCCCAGTCGGGGAAGCAGCTGACTTCTGATGTAGACCATGGACCCAAGAAACCAGACATGGGCTAAAGTTTATAAGTTACATCATCTGTGACCTAAGACTTTTCTTTCTCCTTGATAGTGTACACCTAGTTGGGGTTTTTGGGGTTTTTTGGATTTTTGCTAGGCAATGGGGTTAAGTGACTAGCCCAAGGTCACACATCTAGGTAATTATTAAGTGTCTGTGACAGAATCTGAACTCAGGTCCTCCTGACTCCAGGGCCGCTGCTCTATGCACTGCACCACCTAAGTGCCCCTGTACATCTAGTTTTACTGAGTCATAGACATAGCAGTTTTTCTAAATATATACTCAAACTTTAAGTAGTAGTTAAGTTTCTATGACTAATTTGTTTTGTGTTTTGATTCCTGGGATGGTTGTCTGAGAGAATGTCATCTCTAGCAGTCTGAGAACTGCTAAGGTGACTGTCTGGAAAACTGTTCCACAGCTTAGGTGGGATTCTCTTGACTCTAGTTCCCTGTTATGATGGAAAAGGGAAATTGCCCACCTGGTGAAACTTGAGCCTTCTCTTTAACACCCTGTGACAATATAATTGGCTGTCAGATAAGACTCATCAGGCCTGGAATCAAACAGAGCTAAGGGAGTTTTCCCCTTGTCTTTTGCCTTGTCATCTGATAACCATGCCCCCCCCCCCCCCCCCCAGCAGATTTCTCTAATTAAAAGTTCTGTAAATCTGTATCAGATTTATTAGGTAATCGACAAATCATTATCAAAATTGAAAATCTTGGTTGGGCTCTGCTCTTATTGGCCAAAAGGAAGAAATGTCAAAAGTTATGATTTTATATCGATTAATATGATATGTATAATGAATATACTAATAATTTGAATTTTTTTTTTAGAGCTCCCTTTTCACAGGCAGGTCCTGGACCTGGGAAAGCAGTGGAAACAAAATTATGACAGACCCCCTGTGAATTATGCTTGCCATGTTAAGTGAAGGTATAAATCTTGTCCTAATCTGCATTGTCCCCCGCAAATTATACAATTAAGCCAGCTGTTCCCACAGGAATGCTACTTGGATGGTCACAAGTGATGTCATTGTTGTATTGTCCTTCATGGTGGATTTGGCCTGGGAAGACGACTCAAGCTTGAAATTTGATTGTTCCATGATCCACCTGCCCACTTAGGGGCAGGTATAAAATATCGGGCTCCATCACAACAAGGCGGAGCTCCAAGAAATGGAGGAATTCCATGGTTTGCAAACCAGTTCCTTAAAAGGAAAGTAATTAATAAACTTCTATCTGATTTACTGCCACTTTGTCTCTGGTCTGTTTGGTCATGACCAGGTTAGAAACTGCTCAGTAAAAACTTGGTCAACAGTCCACAGTCATGGAGTTAGGACTCAAACCCAGGACTCTGACTCCAAATTTGACCCAACTTGCCTCCTGACCTGTGATACTCCCTACCTCCTGGTCCCACCCCCATCTTCCTTCTTCCTTCCTCCCCCATACCCTGAGACCCACTTTGGTCACAGCACTCTAGTTAGAGTGGAGCATCTCAGATTGAAAGCATCTCCAGTCTACACTCATGACTCATGAACATGGGAGGTACACACACACACACACACACACACACACACACACACACACACACACAGCTTGACCCAATAGCTCTGCTCATTTCCTGATGCATCTGACAGCCTCAACTCAGTGTACTCCCCTCAATCTCTACTTTAATGCATCAAACCCCAGAAAATCTATTTTGAAAAAGGATGGCTCAGAGGCTTCTTCCCAAGTGTCTCCTGCGGTTTGCTCGGGTTGGTTGACCTTCTTGCCAAGTTAAGCCAAGAGTTCTCTGTGGCTTCTCAAACTGGCTGATCCCCTGAAGCAAAGGTGTATCCCAAGCATCAGTTTGGTTCTGGGCCCAGCATCAGGCTGATGGGTTGAGCTGAAATCCTAGCTTGGCAGTATCTTCTTTCTCTCCCAAATTTCCCCTCCCTGTGTCCCCCATGTCTCTTTCTCCACATTTTGAATTGCTTGGCTTCTTGGGAGAGCATAGATCATACCGTGGTGTCCAACACTTTTGTGAGGAGCTTGAAGGAGGGGGGTCAGAACTGTGATCAAAAGGCTGATAATCCTTCCCTTTGTTAAATGGGATGAGCCTTTGCCTGAAAGAACCAAAAACAAAATAAAGGGAAAGGAGGAAAAAAAACATCAGCAATGAAAACGACTGGTTGGTCATTATATCAATTGGGTCATAGTTTTAGAGCTGGGGACAGGATCTTAGAAAAATCCCTTTTGCACAGATGTTGAAACTGAGGCCCAAGAGAGATTAGCAATGATTCCAAAGTCAAACCCAGCAGTAAGAGACTGAGTAAGGATTTGAATTCAGGACTCTGATGCTTGGACTTAGTCTACCATACCATTCATAGAGCTTCAGAGAAGAATACCAGGGATAATTCTCTTCTTTGGACAGAGGAGGAAATAGGCAAAGAAATCTGTATAGAACACTGGACTCAAAAGGGATTATAAGACTGGTTTCGAGTCTTGACTTCAATGCTATTCCTTCTCGGAACCTATTTCTTCCTATCAAATTTGACAAGTGTCCACCAAGAGTGGCACAGTGAATAAGGCCTGGAGCCAGGAAGACTCCTTCCTTAGTTCAAATCTGGTCTCATACACTTATTAGTTGCGTGACCCTGGGCACCCTGCTTGCCTCAGTTTCTTCATCTGTAAAGTGAGCTGAAGAAGGAAATGGCAATCCACTTTGGTATCTTTGTCAAATGAGTTTACAAAGAGTTGTACACAACTGAAAAGTGACTTGCTGACAATAACAACAAATAAGAGATAGGCACGAAGGAGATCCCCATTTTTTTTTATTTTTTTGGAGATCCCCATTTTGAATCAGAACATCTATGATTGAAGGACCTCATAGTCCACGATCTATTCCAGTGATCCCTAACTGACTTAGTCAGACAATCAATCAGTAAGAACCTACTTTGTGCTACAAATTGTGCTACATACTGGCTACAAAGACAAAAATGAAATAGTTCCTGTCCTCAAGGAGCTTTCATTCCATTCTATTAACTTAGGTGCTCGCTTCAGCAGCACATACACTAAAATTGGAACGATACGGAGAAGATTAGCATGGCCCCTGCGCAAGGATGACATGCAAATTCGTGAAGCGTTCTATTAACTTAGACAAACTGTTCCCAGAAGCATATGCAAATTAAATAAATAAAAGATAATCAGGGGAGGGGAAAATTAACTCCACTATAGGAGGTGGCAGTTGGGCTGATCTTTGAATGAAACTGGTGTTGTAAAGAATTAGGGGGAGGAGATATGGGTCACAGCCTGGGCAGATACACCATCATGGGAGATGGAATGCTGTATCTGAACCAGAATGCTTCTGTTTATCAGGTCCTCCTGATTCCAGGGCTGGTACTCTGTCCACTGCATCACTTAGTTGCCCTGCTTCTGTTTCTCTAGGCTATATTTGAAGCATCCCAAGGGTGTAGATGTCAAACTCAAATAGAAGCTGGGACCACTAATCCATACATAAGGATCCTTGTACGATGAGTTGACTTAATTTTTAATATGAAATGTTATCTCTATTATATCGGTTTTTTCTAAATTTATTTTGAGGATGGAGCAGACACTTAGACCCTGGGTAAGTCATTTAACTCTGTCTGCCTAATTCCTCCTCTGTAAAATGGGAACACACTAGAGAAGGAAATGGCAAACCACTCCACAATCTTTGCCAAGAATGCCCCCGGCCAAAGTCCATGGGGTCTCATAGAGTCAGACGTGACTGAACAACGACAATTACATTTTAATTTGATTCCACTGAATGATGGCAGCAGCTGCCAGTTATTCTAATGAGGGCAGCACTGCCTCCCTCCTACTCTCTGGTTTCTTGTAGGCAGTTAAATAAAAGGCGAATTCCTGCCTTAGGGCTGGTGTTCTTTGACTAGAGAAGGTTGCTTGGGTCGCCAAAGGAGAAAGTAAGAGAGCAAGAAGAAACTCCTTGTTGGCTGAGCCATGAAGCTCTGGGCAGTCTGCTTGATCTGTAGCCTTCTGTCTAAATCAGTGTCTCAGATCCTCTGCTCTGTGTGTGTTCCTGGGGAAGCCTTTTGAATGAAACTGGGCTAGAATCTGACCACATCTTTTGAGCCCTTCCTCACTCTCCCCCTTGTCGCATCCTTTGTAGTCAGAGGTCAAAGGACTCTGACATTGTGAGTCCTATACATCCTCACCTTCAAAACCAAAAACAATTTGGGGGGGAAAATTCAAAGGAAAGTAAAACTAAAGTGAGAAAAAGGAAAAAAAAAGGCACCTAAGCTACCCATTTAGATTTCACAAAACTCAGGTACTTTACAAAACTTGTTTGATAGTCTCACAGACTTTCATTTGGACCTATTGACTTTTACTTTATATACCATTTTAACAAACTGTTTTCCCAGTCTTTTTTTTTTAGATTTTTTTTTTTGCAAGGCAATGGGGTTAAGTGACTTTCCCAAGACCACACAGGTAATTATCAAGTGTCTGAGGCTGGATTTGAACTCAGGTCCTCCTGACTCCAGGGCTGGTGCTCTATCCACTGCACCACCTAGTCGCCCCTGTTTTCCCAGTCTTGTAGAGAAAAGAATTGAGACCCTTTCCAAGGCAAACAAAATTATCCAGAATTCACAACGATGTTTGTACCCACCCAGAAGTGAGCCTTAATGGACAGAGCATTGGCCTTGGAACAATGATGACTCGAGTCCTTGTCTCAGCTGTGCTAGTGACTTGCTGAATCACTTTGATTAAATTGTTCAACATCTCTGGGCCTTGGAATCTCAGATTAAAAAATAAGGTTAGACAGGATGACTTTTGACTACTACTCTTTGCAAGGCAATGGGGTTTAGTGATTTGCCCAAGGTCACACGCTAGGTAATTATTCAGTGTCTGAGGCCGGATATGAACGGTCGATGTTCTTGCTAGTCTAATATTCAGGAACCTAGAACTCCCACTCCACCCATCCATCCTCAGTATGCCCTACTTCCCAGAGGCTCTGGGCTTCACTTACTGTAGGACTGTTTCCTTCAAGAGGTTGTCACATGGATAACGGTCAGGTTTGGACAGGTAGAGCCACCGGTACCGTTGCTGTCTATCCTTTGCCTCATGTTTTATGTGGTTGTAGCGCCCAACACCCACAGGGTTCTGAGGGGAGCAAGACAAAAAGAGGCATCTGCCAAGTTGGATGTCTAGACTTGCCAGAGGAGACCTCCCTAGAACCACAGCTTCTGAGATCTGGAAAGAACTAAAGAGGTCAGAATATTTCTTCAGGCCACTGTTCGACCCCAGAGGATAGAACTGGGAGTAATAGGAGATGGAAATGCCCAGAGGCAAGTGTGTGGATGGACATCCATCAGTCCTTTTGGAGCATATTTCATTTGGGGGCAGCCCAAGTTTTTCCCCTACCTCAAGATTACTCTTTACAGGAAACCTTCCCAACAACTCTTAATTCTAGGACCTTCTCTCTGTTCCTGATTTCTTACTTGTCCTGCCATAACCTAACCTGTCTATATTTGTTTATGTATTGTCTCCCCCGTTAGATTATAAATTCCTGGAGAGGAGAGCCTACCCTTGGCAACTTAGGTACTTAATGTTTATTAACAGACACTCTCTGCCTTGTTTACACATTCCTTCTAATGCTGCCCTCCAAGCATGCCAAGGCTAATAAACCCTCTTCTTTATAACAGGCAAACAGTCTATCAACTATTTAGTGGACCATAACCCTAACTCAACAACCATTCCATTTCTTTATTTTCCAAGGGACCATTATGCCAACCACCCCACATCCTTTTTCTCTGAGCATTGGGAAATCTGTGAATTGCAGGGCCCCTTGGCAAAGGTTTCAGAAAGACTTCCCTACTCGGTTACTTTTCTCTCCGTTAGTAACATAAGAAGATGAGGGTCGGTGCTTGTTTGACTTCTTTCATATTAAAAAGGGAATGTTGTTTGGTCTCCCTTGTAAAAATAAGAGAGTGGGATGGCTAGTTTATATTTTTTTAAATTCTCCTTAAAAGGGTACGAGATGTGTTCACCACAAGTCCAGATTTAAGAGAGTGAGATATGTTCATATGTTACTGGGAAGAAGTAGAATAGCATCTGCTGCCTCATCCTTCCTTACTTTGAATATTGGTTATAGTGGCTTTCTTCTTATCCATCTCACCCTCCCCAAAGTTGTCCCCACTCACCATGTTTCCTATAAAAGTCTGATAGGCTTTCAGGTTCACCCTCTTAGAAGAAGATCCAAATGGATGCAGGTTGCTTAGCTCATACCCTTGAATAGGTTTAGGATCATAGGAGCCTGGGCCCAGGTTGCACTAGGAAGGAGAAATAATTAGGGAAGCCAGCTAGAAGGTACCAGAAGGACTCTTCCCCTCCCTCCTCCCTCCTCCCTCCTCCCTCTTCCCTCCCTCCTCCCTCCAATGGGAGGGACCTGGGGAGGGGGAGAGAAGATAAAGTACTAGCTAAACATACATGCGGTAACCTGGTGATGGGGAGAACAACAATTCCTGCTTATGGGCCATTCTATAGAGAAGTTTACTCATAATACCTCTGTCAGATGGACAGTACAGGTATAATGGATGACCATTTTTATGGATCAAGAAACTGAGGCTCAAAGACGATTATCTCTGTTTTATAGATGAGAAACTGAGGCCTATGATCCAGTGTGACATGGGTCTACCTTCAGATGTCCTCTAAGCTCTTTCTTGTGGTACTTTCTTTCCAATGAAAAGGTTCACAAAGATTCAGAATTATGAAAATTGGGTAATTGTGAAGACTTGGCCATCAGAGCCAAGAAAATGCCTGTCTCTCTCACAGAGAACTTGAGGACTCAGAATACACAAATATAGTGGATCTCAAAGGACACTGGCACAAGAACTGGGCTTGTGATTTCCCTGATAATAAATGATGCCCAATTTAGGAACTCCCTGTGCTAATGTGGGTTGGCACATTCTCTGTAACATGTCCTCTCAGACCTGGAACATTGGGACATACAGTGACTTTCAGAGTCACAACCAGAATATGGCTGAAACCCCAGTCTTTCTGTCTCCAAAGATAGCTTTCAATCTATGACACCCCATCATGGGACCCAAGGAGAGCCAGAACCTGACTAAAACATATTTGGAATATATTTAACAAAATAGATAAAAATATGGCAAAACACCCCCAAAATTACATTGAAAACTAAGTTGGGGGCAACTAGGTGGTACAGTGGATAGGGCACCAGTCCTAGAGTCTGGAGAGTTCAAATCCAGCCTCATACACTTGATAATTACTTAGTTGTGTAACCTGGGCTAGTCACTTAACCCCATTGCCTTGCCCCCCAAACCCTAAGACATGATCATAATGACCCGCAGAATATTTATCTAAAAAAAGTTGTGAGTAGCAATAATTCTTATAGATTCACCCCCCCCACAAAACTGCTGTGAGATCAAATGAATTTCACTAGAAATGATTGACCCCCATTTTAATTTGGATTAGACACCACTGCACTAACTGAGATTATAGATTTAAAGTTGGAAATGACCCAAGAGAATATCTATTGCAGCCTCCTTGGTTTATACAGGAGGAAAATGAAGCAATACTTAATTCTTTCCTCCCACGGTCCAACCACAATTCCTTTACGGGGGTGTCCTAACCATCATTTAAAACAGAATCAGCTCCAAGGAGTTCTTCTAGCTAATTGGTCCTCCTACCTTACCTCCCTCTCTCCAGTCTACTAATTCCTGGAAAATTGTTCTAACCTCAGTTACAAATCCCCCCCAGACTAGCTATGGTACTGCCAGGCCAGCTATGAATATGGTTATCAGATCCGATGGGCTCTTATGTGTTGGGGAGCCAGAGGAAAGAGAGATTAGAGCTGGGAACAGCTTCATGGACAAAATGAGACTCTAAGGAAAAAGGAGCTTGACCCTCTAAGGAAGAAGTAAATCTCCTGTGTTTCATAGAATTAAGGGGTTGATCATGAATCAACCAACAGCTTTAAGTAAACAACTGTGTGTTATTTAAAAATAGCAAGAACAAACATTTATTTAGCCTTAACGTGTTATTTCTTTGGGGGTTTTTTTTTCAAGGCAACGGGGTTAAGTGACTTTCCCAAGGCAGGAAATTATCAGGCTAGGTAATTATTAAGTGTCTAAGGTAGGATTCGAATTCATTTCCTCCTGACCTCAGGACCAGTGCTCTATCACTATGCCACCTTGCTGCCCCGGTTGGTATTTGGATATAGCAAGGGTTAGGCTAAGGAGCAACACACAGCAGCAGTTGGTGATTCCCTGCTGAGGGGTTGAGATGATAAAACTGTAGAGAGTTCTGCCATTTGGGGTCTAATCCAGGAGGTGATGGAAAGCCACCCAAGCAGGATTGGCTACTACATTTCTGATAGGATTTACCTGGGCACAAATGAGACTGTCAGAGAAGAAGACTGAATAGCATTCAAAAGGGGAGGGATAGAAGGGGAAGTTCAGGTGATGCAAAACCAATGAGATTGTTCGTCCTTTGTTTTCGAAGAAGACCATGATATCAGGGAGACGATGCCATGATGTGCAAGTGAACTGGATCTGAATGGGAGGGGGGAAGCTGTGCTGTCACCATCTCATTTTCTTCTCTGGAGCTATCTGGATCCAGTGGCCAGATATGAAATGGGAGGACTGGAGATGGCCCAGGATGTGAGGCAATCAAGGTGAAGTGACTTGCTCAAAGTCACACAGCTAATATGTGTTAAGTTTCCTAAACCAGATTTGAACTCAAGTTCTCCTGACTTTAGGGCTGGTCTTCTACCCACTGCATTGTCTAGCTATTCCTTATGAAAACAAATGTTGTCAATAAAAATCTATTTTTCTAAGTAAAGAAATTATCAAAAAAATTATTTCCAGGAAGGAGAAAAAGGCTTTGATTTGGAGTTTGGTCTTGAGATTTTTTGTTTGTTTTTGGTTTCATCTTTTCAGAGCTGCTGGGTCCTGCAAAGAATGACCTGGAACAGTCTAAGAAAATCAGAAGTTATGCCACAGTGTGGTGTAGTAGAGAGAGAGCGAGAGAGAGAGCTGGATTCGCATTCAAAACAATCTGGTTTCAAATCCTACTTCTCCTTTTTCTAGCCATGATCATAAGCTAGAAACTTAACTTTTCTGACTCAGAATATTTATCTAAAAAAGTTGAGTAGCAATAATTCTTATAGATTCACCCCCCCCAAAGCTGCTGTGAGTTTCAAATGAGAGAATAATGTATGTAAAGCACTTTGCAAATCTTTTCAGTGATCACACACACACACACACACACTCAGAGAGAGAGACAGAGAGAGACAGAGAGAGACAGAGAGAGACAGAGAGAGAGAGAGAGAGAGACAGAGAGATGCCCAGAGATAGAGAAGTGATGACATTTATATGAGGGTGAAGTTCATGGAAATTAGATTTATGAATCAAAGTTAATTAGGTAAAACCAGACACTGTCAGATGGTAGAGTGAGGCAAACACCTTTGCTAAAAACTGCCATATCCCCTCCCTCCTTTCCTCCTACTTCACTGCTCATCCTCTCAGGGTAAGGCTCTCCCTGTCTTCTCAATGAACTTGAGCCTTTCTACTAATAGGAAATGATCATAGAGGCTCCTCGGGGCAAACAACAATAATTCTTTGGCTGATGTGTCTAATGGGGGTGGAGGAAGGTGTCGAAAGGGGAGGGCTAGAGGTGTAGGTCTCTCATTTCATCAGCACACCTTGTATGGAAAATAGTTCCAGGAATGAAGAGTAGCAGCTTCTCTACAATTTGCAATCTTAGTGAGCAGCTGGGGACACTGGGAAAATTAAAGGACTTGCTCACAGTCATGTGTATCAGAGGCTGGTCTTGAATCCAGGTCTGCCTGAGTCCAAAGTCAGCCTTCCATCCATTAAGTCCTGCTGGAGTATATAGTTACTTGTATTTAAAGTAAAGAATACAAATGCCAACATAGATGAGATTGCTAAGCAGCTAAGTGGCACAGTAAGGAAAACCTGAATTCAAATCTAGCCTCAGACTAGCTGTGTGACCCTGGTCAAGGCATTTAAGCGCTATCTGCCTCAGTTTCCTCAATTATAAAATGAACATGATAGAAAGTCCCTTCTCAAGGTGGTCATGAGGATTAAATGAGATAATTGTAAAGTGCTTATCATAGTGCCCAAGAGGAAGTTAGTTTTATTATTATTTTTGCTTTCAAATCTTTTGAAACAATTGAAACCAATAAGAATATATTATGTATATGGCTCTTCAAAAAGTCATGGTGGACAAGCATTTCAGAAAATGGATCTTAGTATCAAAACATTAGAAAATTGAGACTCCAAAAACATTTTACAGGCCAAATTCAATTTCCAAACGAGCACCCTTAAAAGTCAGCTGACTTGACCAGGGCCCCAAGACAGTGAAGTAGCAGAGACAGGATCTGCACCCAGAACCTTTGACTGTGAATGCAGGGTTTTTCTATCACACTGCACTGCCTCCCTTGAAAAGCTGTTGCCCTCTGATGAAGTTCAATCCCTTCTTTTCAGAGGGAAAAACCTGAAAGTCAGAGATGGGGAGCTTTGTTCTAGGTCAGCAAGCAAGCTTGTGAGAGATGTGGGACTAAAGTTCATATTTGTGAGTTCTCACTATCTCTCCTAAGTCTCTGAAGCATGAACTTAAGTGATGAGGGAGGGTATGACCACATGAGTCTGGGGAGGAAGGAAGCAGAGACCACTGACCTCTCGGATGGGCCACTGGCTGAGGGTGGAACAGTAGATCCTCTCACTGGGGACAGCTGGGCTCCGGGAGAGTTTTCCAAATTTTCCATGATTTTTCTTGCCATCTGAATTCAGCTCATCCACAAAGCTCTTGAATGAAAATAGCTCAAATGGCTTTTTTTTCTAGGATCCAAGAACAATGCCGAGAAATTGTAATAGAGAAATGAAGGAGGTGCTTTCCTAAGTGGGAATGCGAAACATGTAATTGGTACATGATGATGTTTGGGCTGCCCTGGGCTCCCTTCTCTCCTCTTTCTACATTTTTTAAAAAGTTTTTGCAAGGGGGGGGTGGCTAGGTGGCGCAGTGGATAGAGCACTGGCCTTGGAGTCAGGAATACCTGAGTTCAAATCCGACCTAGGTTCAAACCCGACCTCAGACAATAATTACAATAATTACCTAGCTGTGTGGCCTTGGGCAAGCCACTTAACCCCATTGCCTTGCAAAAACTTTTTTTTTTTTTTTTTTAGTTTTTGCAAGGCAATGGGGTTAAGTGGCTTGCCCAAGGCTACACAGCTAGGTAATTATTAAGTGTCTGAGGCCGGATTTGAACTCAGGTATTCCTGACTCCAAGGCCAGTGCTCTATCCACTGCGCCACCTAGCCATCCCTACATTTTCTTTCTTGAAGGTTGCAACAGCTTCCACAGATTCAACTATTACCTCTAGAAATAGGACCCAGACCAAAGTGTTCTTCCCTAAGTTCAAGATCTTACTGACCTGCTCAGAAGACTCCAGTGGCTCTATGTCACCTCTAAGATCAAATATAAAATTCTGGGCCCCATCCTACCTTTCCAGTCTTCTTATACTTTACATTCTCCACATAATCTGTGAGCTAGCAACATTCCTCAGACATAGGATACCTGGCATCACATTTTCTAGCACTTTCTTATTTATTTGTTTTTGTTGCATCATGAGTTCTGAGTTCTTTCCCTATCTCCCTCCCTGGCCCACATAAGAGAAGGCCAACATTTGACACAGATATATATGGGAAATCATATACTTTCCATAGATCAATTCTTTTTCTGGAGGTGGACAGCATCTTCTTTCATGGATGCCCTTTGTGGCTCATTTGAAGGCTCTTTACTCAGAATGTATCACTGTATATACACTGTTCTCTTGATTCTGCTCATTTCACTCTTGGCTATTTCATGCAAATCTTTCCATGTTTTCCTAAAATCAACCCACTCACCATCTCTTAGTTGTATTCTATCACAATCATATACCACCACTTGTTTAGCCATTCCCCAATTAATGGGCATCCCAACAATTTCCAGTTCTTTGCCATCACAAAGAGAGCTACTATAAATATGTAAAAACTTATAGTTTCTTTTCCTTTTCCCCTGATCACTTTGGATAACAGATCTAATGGTGGTATTGCTAGGTCAAAGAGCATACACGGTCTTATGACAATTTGGGCTTAATTCCAGATTGTTCTCCAAAATTGCTGAATAAGTTCAGTTTCACCAATAGGGTATTTGTGTCCCAGTTTTTCCACATCCTTTCCAACATTTGTCATTTTTTCCTTCTATCATTTTAGGCAATCTGATAGGTGTGAGGAGTCTCAGAATGTCATTTTAATTTGCATTTTTCTAATAAATAATGATTAAAGCATTTTTTCATATAACTATATAAAGTTTTGATTTTTTCTTCCAAAAATTGCCTGTTCATATTCTTTGACCATTATTACTTGGGTAATGACTCCTATTCTTATAAATTTGTTTGTTCTCTCTCTCTATTTAAGATATGAGACCCCAATTCTGCCCCCAATTTTGTGCTTTCCTTTTAATTTTGCCAATATTAGCTTTATTTGTATAAAACCTTTAAATTCAGTGTAATGAAAATAATCCATTTTACTTTCCACAATTATTCCCTCTTATTTATATTAATAAATTCTTCTCAATCTGATAGGTAAGATGTTTCCGTGTTCATCTGATTTTCTTATATATCTCTCTTTATATCTAAGTCATGTATCCATTTTGATCTTATCCTGGTAAATGATGTAAGCTTTATGTAATCTTAATTTCTGCCATTCCAGTTTTTCCAGCAATTTTTACTAAATGGTGAGCTCTTTTTCCAAAAGCTTAGATCTTTGGATTTATCAAACACAAGAATACAAAATCATTTAGTACTCTGTATTGTATATCTCCTCTATTCATTGATCCACCATTCTGTTTCTTAAGTCAGTACCAGATAGTTTTGATAATTATGGTTCTATAATAGTTTAAGATCTGGTACTGCTAGACCTTCTTCCTTCACATTTTTTATTAATTCCTTTGATATTCTTGACCAATTGAATTTTGTTATTATTTTTCCTATCTCAGTAAAAAATGATTTTTGATAGTTTAATTGGGATGACACCAAAAATAGATCAGCCTAGGGAAAATTTTTATTATTTTTTAATTTTTATATCTTTTTTTATTATATTGGCTCAGCCCACCCATGAACAACTAATATTTCTCCAATTACTTAAAATCTGACCATTTGAATAAAAAGTGTTTCAAGATTACATTCATATAATTACTGAGTTTGTCTTGGCATTTAATCCCAGGTATTTTACATTGTCTATAGCTAATTTAAATGAAATCTCTCTTACTCTTATTGATGATATATAGAAATGCTGCTATCTTAAGTGGGTTTATTTTATTTTATATCCTGTTATGTTGCTAAAATTATTGTTTCAGCTAACTCTTTAGCTGAATCTCTAAGACTTTGAAAATATGTCATCCTATTGCCTGCAAAAAAGAGTTTTATTTCGTTATTGTCTATTCTTACTCTTATTTCTTTTTCTTCTCTTATTGATATTGCTAGCATTTCAAGTGTGATATTGAATAATATTGGTGATAATGGCCTTTCTTACTTCACTGATAAGCCTGATTTTACTGGGAAGGTTTCTAGCCTTATACTCATGACAGATAATACTCACTGATGGCTTGTAGGTAGATTCCTCTTATCATTTTAAGTTGCTTATGCTTTCAATGTTTTTTAAATTAGGAATGAGATTTGTATTATGTCAACAGTTTTTTCTGCATCTATCAATATTCTCATATGATTTTGTTAATTGATATGGTCAATTATGTTAGTAATTTTTCTAATATTGAACTAACTGCATTTCTGGCATAAATTCTACCTGGTCCTAATATGTGATCTTTGTGATACATTGCTAAAATTTCCTTGTTAGTATTTATTTAAAATTTTCACATAAATATTCATTAAGAAATTTGGTGTGTAGTATTCTTTCTCTGTTTTTGCTCTTCCTGGTTTAGATATCAGCACTATATTTAAAGGAACTTGATAGGACGCCTTTTTCTATTATGCCAAATGACTTATTTACTTTTGCAATTAGTTAATCTTTGAAAGTTTGGTAGAATTTATTTGTAATCCATCCTATTGAAATGTTTATTTTTTTTAGATCATTTATGGCTTGTTCACTTTCTTTTTTCTAAAATAAGCTTATTTAGATATTTCTTCTGCTGCTCATATGGGCAGCTTGTATTTTTGTAAATATTCTTCCATTTCACTTAAATTATTAATTTTTTTGGCATATAATTGAGGGAAATAGCTCCTAAAATTACTTTAATTTCATCTTCATTCATGGTATATTCATCCTTTTCATTTTTGATACTAGAGATTATTTTATTCTCTTTTTGAGAAATATATTAACCAAGAGCTTATTTATTTTGTTTATTTTTTATAAAACCTGCTCCTAATTTTATTTTTTAATTCAGTAGTTTTTTTTAAATTGGATTTTATTAATCTTACCTTTCATTTTTAAGATTTCCAATTTGGTGTTTAACTGAGAATGCCTAATTCGTTCTTTTTCTTTTTTAAAAAATTGCATACCCAATTCATCAGTTTGTTCTTTATTTATTGATGTGAGCATTTAGAGATAGAGAAATCCTCTGATTACTGCTTTTGCTACATCCCATAAGTTTTTGCATATTGTCTTATTATTACTCTCTTTAATAAAATTATTTTTCTAATTTGTTCTTTGATCCTCTCATTCTTCAAGATTTGGTTATTTAGTTTCCAATTGATTTGTAATCTGTGTTTCTATGGTCCTTTATGAAATGAAATTTTTATTGCATTATGATCTGAAAAAGGTGTATTTAGTATTTATGCTTTTCTGCATTTGTCTATAAGGTTTTATGTCCCAACATGTGAGCAATTTTTGTAAAGGTGTTTTGTACTACTGAGAAAAAAGGCATAATCCTTTCTATTTCCATTTAGTTCTCTCCATATGTCTTATCTAGCTTATCTAAGATTCTATTCATCTCCTTGACTTCTTATTTTTTGGTTAGCTTAATCTAGTCCAGAAAGGAGATGATTAAAGTCCCTCACTACTAGAGTTTTGCTATGTATTTCCATCTGTAATTTATTTAGCTTTTCCTTTATAAATTGGATGCTTTAGCATTTTTGCATATATATTATTATTGGTAATACTTCATTATCTATGGTACATTTTTTTTTTAGGCTTTTGCAAGGCAAATGGGGTTAAGTGGCTTGCCCAAGGCCACACAGCTAGGTAATTATTGTCTGAGACCAGATTTGAACCCAGGTACTCCTGACTCCAAGGCCGGTGCTTTATCCACTATGCCACCTAGCCGCCCCTCTATGGTACATTTTTAACATAATGTAATTTCTCTGCTTATCTCTTTTAATTGAATCAATTTTATTTTTTTATTTTTATTTAGGGCAATGGGGTTAAGTGACTTGCCCAAGATCACACAGCTAGGTAATTATTAAATGTCTGAGGTCGGATTTGAACTCAGGGCTGGTGCTCTATCTACTGTACCACCTAGCTGCCCCTGATTGAATCTATTTTAGCTAAAGCAGGTTTGCTAACCCCTAGGGAAAAAAATATTCTATTCCAGCCCTTTATTTTACTCTATGTGTATCTCTCATTCGTTACATGTGTAAACAACATATTGTCAAGTTTGGGGTTTTGATCCATTCTACTATCATTTTTTTATAGGTGAGTTCATCCCATTCACATTCAAAGTTCTAATTAATAGTTGTGTACATCCCTCCACCTATTTTCCCTATTGCTTATCCTTCCTCCCCTCTCCCTTCCCCCCTTTCTCCTCCTCCTCCTCCTCCTCCTCCTCAGAAGTCTAATTTACTTCTGATCACTCTTCCCTAATCCCTTCTAAGATTTAGCCTAACCCTTTGGCTTCCTATTTCTCTGTAAAGAGACATTACTAAATGTATTATTCCCTCTTTTTTTTCAAAGTTTTTGCAAGGCACAATGGGGTTAAGTGACTTGCCCATGGCCACACAGCTGGGTAATTATTAAGTGTCTGAGGTCTGATTTGAATTCAGGTCCTCCTGATTCTAGGGCCAGTGCTCTATCCATTGCACCACCTAGCTGCCCATGTTATTCCCTCTTTAACCCAGTTCTAATGAGAATAAGATTCACCCTCCACACCATTCTCTTCCAATCTGTAAAAGTTCTTTCATTCATACCTCTTTTATATGAAATGATTTGCTCCATTTTAACTCTCCCTACCCAAATTTAGTTTTTAGGATCATCCCAGCATTATCAATTGAAACCTCAAGTCTTCCAATTATGCATTTTCTAACTATTATAAATCTGAAAAAGTAATAGCCATCAGTACCCCATTTGAGAGAATAAAATAGTTTAATTTTATTCAAACCCTTACAATTAGTCTTTCTTGTTTAACTTAAATTTCTTCTGATTCTTGTATCTGAAAGCCTGATCTTTTCCTCAAGAATATTTTAAGTTCCTTTTAATTCACTAAATATTTTTTCCTTTGCAAGATTACACTCAGCTGTACTGGATAAATTATTCTTAGTTGTAAATTTAACTCCTTTGCTCTTCAAAATATCATATCCTATGCTATTTGGTTCTTTTAAAGTAGAAGCTGTTAAATCTTATGTTATCCTGCCTGTAGCTCAACAATATTTGAACTGTTTCTTTTGAGTTGCTTATGCTAGTTTCTTCTTCTTCTTCTTCCTCTTTTTTTAGATTTTGCAAGGCAATGGGATTTGGTGGCTTGCCCAAGGCCCCACGGCTAGGTAATTATTAAGTGTCTGAGGTCGGATTTGAACTCAGGTACTCCTGACTCCAAGGCCAGTGCTCTATCCACTGTGCCACCTAGCTGCCCATGATAGTTTCTTCTTGACCAGGGAGCTCTGAAACTTAACTATAATGTTCCTGTGAGTATTCATTTTGGGATCTCTTTCAGGTAGTGATCAGTAGATTTTTGAATTTCTATTTTACCCTCTAGTTCTAAAATTCTTGAAGTGAAATAATTTCCTCAAGTCTGCTCTAGGCTTTCCTTTTGATCGTGGTTTTCAAGTTGTCCAACAATTCTCATATAATCTTTTCTCAATCTGTTTTCCAGGTCAATTGCTTTTCATGTTCTTTTCCATTCTTCCATTGATTTTTAAAAATTATTTCTTGATGTCTCATGAACATTAGCTTACTCTTATCTAATTCTAATTGTTAAGGAGTTATTTTCTTCAGGAAATTTTAAAATCTTTTTCTAATTAGTTGATTTTTTTTCATATTGTTTTTTGATTTTCTAGCATTACTCATTTCTTTTCCCAATTTTAACTCTCTCTGATTCTTTTAAAACACTTCCAAAAACAATTTTGGGGCTTGTGACCATTGTCCATTTTATTTTGAAGTTTTACAAGTAGCTCTTTTGACTTTATTGTCTTTTTCTGGGTTTCTCCATTACCAAGATAATTATATATGGTTAAGTCCTTTTTCTGTTATTTAATTTTTTTAACTGCCTATTTCTTGGCTGTAAACTTTAGAGTAGGGGTCAGATTTTGTTTCCAGAGAGTGGAAGTTAATGTCTGAAGTTTCAGGTTTTATGTGTTATTGTTTTCAGAACTCTATCTGGTTGACTTTGACATTTTGATTCTCCCAATATGCTATTATCCAAGGCCAGTTGTGGGCACTGCTCTTCTGACTCATGCCTTGCCTTATGAGTGACCTCAAGTTCCTGGAGCCACAGCCAGGTCCACTTTATTGCTGCCACCACATACGCTTTCACTTGCACCATCAGCCTTCATTCTCCTGAGGCTGCAAGCATCAGTTTGTCCCTCTGTCTGGAACCAAAATCAGGGACTCAGCCCTCAGTGACCATCATCAGCCCTCTCCATCCTGGAACCAGAAACCCTGCCCTGCTGCCATCTTTCCTGGTGTGTACTTTCTCCTCCTCATTTGTCAACAGATCTGAGTCATAAGTCGAGACCCCCTACCTGGTCTTCTCCTGAACAGCCATCTTACCGCCACCCCCAGCCATCCATAGGGTGAAAGTTCCAGAAACTGGGGCTGTCATCAACATAACCATCCCCAAGTCCTAGTGCTTGTTGGCACTTTGGTGGCTACTTACACTCTTCCAAACCACCAAACTACAGGTCGGATCTTTCTTAAGTTATCCTAAGGCTCGAGAACCGTTTTACTCAACTTTTTATTATTTCTGCTTCTCTAAAATTCAAATTCAAGGTATCTTATTTCAGAGAGGAATTTGGGAACTCAGGTCATTCCCCACTTTATTCTACCATTACCCTCCAATCCCCTTCCTCCTAGCATTTTTATTTTTATTTTTTTTTAGGTTTTTGCAAGGCAAATGGGGTTAAGTGGCTTGCCCAAGGCCACACAGCTAGGTAATTATTAAGTGTCTGAGGCCAGATTTGAACCCAGGTCCTCCTGACTCCAGGGCCGGTGCTTTATCCATTGTGCCACCTAGCAGCCCCTTCTTCCTAGCATTTCTAAAAACTGTTCTCTGCACCTGAATACTCTCCCTCCTATCTCCCCCTCCTGGCTTCCCTGGAGTATAGCAGGAAGTTTACCAGTAGGTAGGAATGAGGAGGGAGACTGTGCTTGAAGAAAAGCCAGAATTAGAGTACCGCTGTGTCTGTGGTACAGCCAAGAGGCCAGGTTCACTGGATCATCAATTATACAGAGGGGAATTAAAGTATAAGATGACTGGAAATATAGAAAGGGCTTTAAAAGCCAAACAGAGAATTTTCTATTTGATTCCAGAGGTGGTAGGAGATACTAGAGTTTACTGATTAGGGCAGTGTATTCCAGATACATAGAAACCTTTTGACAATGGACAACCATCATTTATGACCAAAGTCTTAGAAATAGAGAAGGACCTTTTTGACAAAAATATAAGTATCTCTTTAAAACTAAAAGCTGGCATTATTTATTTATAACTTGGAAATATACCATCCCAACAAAAATTAAGTTAAAGGAAGGAAGTTCTCTTTCCCCACTGCCAGTGGTCATCTATCTCAAAATGAGGAAAGAAAAAAATTAAAGCATAAAGACAGGAAAAGAAGAGATAGTTACTATCCCTAGTTGCTGATAACAAAGAGGCTTACTTAGAAGATACTAGAGAGTCAGCAAAGAAATCAATTGAAACAATTCTTTTTCTACTACAAAATCCAACAACATTTCTAAATTATAATAACAAATTTCAGGAGGGAAGAAGAAAAAGGGAAGTCTCATTCAAAATAATTACAAATTCATCAAATTTCTAGCAATCAATCTATTAAAGGAAGCTATGTGATGCTATAGTGGATGTGATAGGACTGGAGTCAGGAGGCCAGTCAAATCTAGCCTCAAACATTTACTAGCTAGATAACCCTGGGAAAGTCACTTATTTCTGTGTCCTCAGTTTCCTCATCTGTAAAATGAACTGGAGAAGGAAATATCAAACTACTCTGAATGGAGTATGAAGAGTTGGATAAGAATGATTAATGATAAGAAGTCATTCTTTCAAGATAAACCCCAGGGGCAGCTAGGTGGTGCGGTAGATAGAGCACTGACCCTGGAGTCAGGAAGTCCTGAGCTCAAATCTGACCTTAGAAACTTAATGATTGTCTATCTGTGTGACCTTGGGCAAGTCATTTAACTCCATTGCCTTAAATTAAAAAAAAAATTTTTAAAGATATACCTCAGGGGCGGCTAGGTGGCATAGGGGATAAAGCACTGGCCTTAGAGTCAGGAGTACCTGGGTTCAAATCCGGCCTCAGACACTTAATAAGTACCTAACTGTGTGGCCATGGGCAAGCCACTTAACCCCATTTGCCTTGCAAAAAAAAAAAAACAAACCTAAAAAAAAGATATACCTCAGATCTGGATAGATACAATTGATTTAAACAATCAAAGGGATATTCCATGCTCATACTTGAGCTATACCAATAAAATAAAAATGATACTGCTATCTAAATTAATTTGTACATTTAGTAGGATAGTAAACAAATTATCAAGGAGAGAAATAATCATATTCATCTGAAGAATCAAAAAATGTTGTTTCAAAGAAAACAAAGAAAAAAATATAGGAATGAAGAGGGAATGGCATTCCAGTCCCAAAGTTATCTCATCAAGCAATAATCGCCAATACTATCTATTAATGTCTAAAAATTGAAAAATAGATTAATGGAAGAAATCCTAGTCAAGCAGTAACTGAACCCCACAACTCAAGTGCAAGAAAACTAAACCAAAAATTTCTACAGAAGTACTTCTAGCTTTTAAGAATTCTTGGAAAAACTGGAAAGCATTCTGACAGAAATTATATTTAGACTACCATCTTATACCATATGTATGTAACTAGGGGGCATAATGGATGCAGTACTAGATTCAAGTATTGGATTCAAATCCTGATGACATTTTACTAGTTGTTGAGTCTGGGTAAATCATTTCACCTTTCTCAGCCTCAGTTCCATTATCTGTAAAATGATTTCACATACTTCACAGAGTCCTTGAGAGAATCCAGTGAGCTAGTTCATGTAAAGTCTTTTACAATCCTTAAACCTCTCTGAAAAGCTATCATCTGGATTTGAATCCAGACCTCTCCTTCCTCCAAGATACCACTCTAATGCTAACATTCTACACTCTGACTTTCTCATCGATTGTAGTTACCTGTTTAGGGTTCAGAACCAAGGCCTCAGGTAGGGCTAGGGGTCCCATTAATCCCTCCTGACTTCTTTCAGGACTTACCAATTTCAGGGGGAGATGCATTTTTAGCCCAACCATAATGAGTCAGTCAAGCCCTCTTCCTCTATAGTTCATGTGAATTCCCTGGAATAAGTTACCACCCCATTGAGGACCAGCATACAGACCTGGGTGGCAAAATGCCCATAGGGGATAGGCTTGGACCGGTCTCCTGAGAAAACATCATAGGGTCCACGCTTGCTGATGGTGCGGGTCAGTAATTCTTCCATTCCACTTTTGAAGGTGTAGGTATCTGGGGATAAGCCACTGCCCTGGAGCCAGGGGAAGGACCAAGAATTAGAAAATGCATCAATTTTAATGTCTTTCAACAAGCATCTCCTACAAGTAAAGCTCCATGCTCCAGAATTAGGGACAGAAAATGGAAAAATGGAATCAATTCTGGCCCTCAAGGAATTTTTGGATTAGCCAATGTTGGAATCCTTGTGAACTCATGGAGGGTGTTGGTTCCAGAGCTCTCCAGGTAAATGGGTTTGAGAAGGACCTGGACAGTGGAGTTGGGTATTAGAGGTCACATGGACTGCTGTCCCAGGAACTCATCAATCATTCAATAAACAACCACCTCTGTGGGCCAAACTCTGAAGGTACAAAACCAAAACAGACCCTGTCCTCAAGGAGCTTCCATTCTATTGGCTCAGATACCTCCCCCCACTCCATATGTATATATATATATATATATATATATATATATATATATATATATATATATACACAAATGCATTTAATCTATATAATATGTATATTTATAAATAAATGTAATATGGTAGAGAGTGGGGAAGGGGAAGCACTATTACACATACACATATATATTTTTGGCATGATGTTTTCAGCAATGGTGTTGGATATCTTCAGTGAGGACAAAAATCACATTAGTGTCAGTTACTGCATTAATTGTAAATTATTTAATGTGAAAAGGTTCCAAAGGAAAGTCTGGGATTGAAGAGAGACTGCCTACCAAACTACAGGTCTACAGAACTGCTGGGCTGACCTCATCGCTCTGTGTCTGTGAAACCTGGACAGTCTACCAACCAGGAAACTGAATTGCTTCAAAATGAGTTGCCTCAAGAAGACTGTGAAGATCACCTGGCAGGATAAGGGGTTGGACACCGAGGTCCTTTCTCGAATTAAACGACCAATCATTCAAATTCTACTAGCAGGACTGCAACTCTGGTGGGCTGGCCACCTTGTTTCAATGCCAAACATGGCCTTAGCAAAAGACTACTATGTGGAGAACTCCCACTGGGCTTGCCCTCCCTGGAGGTCAGAAGAAGTGATACAAAGACACTCTCAAGGTCTTTCTGAAGAATTTTGGAATAGACTGTGAGACACGGGAGACAGTGGTCCAGGACTACCCAGTATGACGTGCCTGCCTCAAAAGTGGCACTGAGCTCTGGAGCAAAGCAGAACTGCAGGAGCTCAAAAGAAAGGTGAGCCGGCCAAGTTTAGAAAATCCAGCTCTGGCATTCTCACAGAGCATTTGTGCCGTAAAGCCTCAGTCTGATCAGTTATACGTAGTCGGACACTTTGTACCTTGACCCCAGCATAATGATGCCAGTTTGGTCCTCTTCAAGAATGAAGGACAATCGCCAACTAAACTAAAATAAAAATCAAAGATGTGTATCTGGAGGGACCTTTGGGAATCAACTTAAGAGCATTTACTTCTACTGTCGCCCCTATCTCCCAAGCCTAGTGAGGCTATAGCTTCTTCCCTCCCACTAGAGACAACTCTTTGGAAGGAGGGGCATGTAATGCAACTTAATCGCTCCCCTCCCACTAGGGGCGACTCTTTGGGAGGGGGGGCAGGTTATACAACGTCCTTATGCTTGAGCTTTTGTCTGGCCCACTCAGAAGAGATGTTGCACAAATATCTTATGAATGAATGAATATATTCTAGAGAGAAGAAAGGTGAAACCAAAGCTCCCTGGACTTACCTCAGTAGAGACTTCAAAGGCCTTCTTCCCTTTGGTGGACATAACCCCTTTGGTGTGGGATCGCTCCCAGGCCTTCTCTTCCATCTCAGTGTAGGGGTTCCCTCCTTTCCCATAATTCCCAGGACCAGGATAATAATTCTGCCAGGTGGAAAGAACAAGGGTCATGGTATAACATTGCTGCTAACCTTTTGCTTTGACTAAATCAATCATTTCCAGGTGTCTTGCTCCACTTTGCACCAAATTAAAACAGGATAAGCAAAAGGAACTGTAACAATGGAAAGAAAATGGGTTTAAGGATCGGAGAACCTGGATTCTCCCCTCTGACTCTTAGTATCTGCATGGTCTTGGCCTAGTCATTACAATTATGTGTCTCCATGACCTCCTGTATCCAATGAGGGGGTTCGACCAAAATCTGGGTTCAGCCAACCTCAGGTACAGATACAGATTAGATGTGTTACCCTAGATCAGTCACTTCACCTCAGGGGGGATAATGGCAGCCCCAGGAGACCTCACCGGTGGAGGTGAGGATCAAAAGAGAGAACAACAGGGCAGCCCATGGCAAAGCCTCCCTGATCGCGGCTGCTACTGATTCACCTGTTTGGACTGGCATCAGCTCTATGATGTCATGGTCCTCTTCAAGAACAAAGGACAAGGGCGGCTAGGTGGCGCAGTGGATAAAGCACCGGCCTTGGAGTCAGGAGGACCTGAGTTCAAGTCTGACCTCAGACACTTCATAATGACCTAGCTGTGTGGCCTTGGGCAAGCCACTTAACCCCATTGCCTTGCAAAAGCCTAAAAAAAAAAGAACAGAGGACAAACAATAAGAGTGATTCTCACTAGGGGAATTGGTGATGAAGTGGCCACTCAGTGAGGACAAAAGCCTCATTAGGGCAGTTACTGCATTAATTGCCAATTAAATAATTTTAAATAACTTGAAAAGGTTCCAAAGGAAAGTCTGGGATAGAAGAGAGACTGCCTACCAAACCACAGGTCTACAGAACCGCTGGGTGCCAGAGCACACTTTGGACCAGCACTGGAGTCAGGAAGACTCGTGGTCCTGCGTTCAAATGCGACCTCTGACACCTGCTGTCTGTGCCTGGGCAAGTCATTTCATCCAGCTTGCCTCAGTTTTCTCATCTGTAAAATGAACTGGAGAAGGAAATGTGAACCCCTCCAGTGTCTTTGCCAAGAAAACCCCCATGGGGTCATGAAGAATTAGACATGCCTGAACAAAAAGAATCAAAAAAACACAAGCTAAGCCATTATCCTCTGAGCATCTTTGGAAATCCAGTCCTTCAGACTTCTCTCTCTACTTCAACCAGTCAAGCACCTACTAAGAGTCTACTATGTGACAGTTGTGTCAGGTAGTAGAGACAAGGGCTAATTAAGGACCTACTATGTGACAGCTGCTGCCTCAGGGAATAGAGATGAGAGCTTATTTGGGACCTACTCTGTGACAACCACTGCATCAGGCAGTAGAGATATGGATTTATTAAGCACCTACTATGTGACAGCTTCTGCATCAGGCACAAGTGTTTATTAAAGAACTACTGTGTGACAGCCACTGCATCAGGCAGTAGAGACAAGTGTTTATTAAGGACCTATTATGTGGTAGTCAATACACCAGGTTGTAGGGACAAAAATGAAGCCATCTCAGGGGAGAGACTATTGGACCACTGATTCCTCTAATTAAGCTCCTACTGTGTGTTAAGCACTGGAGATACAGAAACAAAAATGAACTTCATCACCAATTCCCCAAGAACTGGAATAAGAAACTGGCATCCAGGTGGCATCACACAAAGAGTATGGCCCACAGAATCAAGAAGACCCGAGTTCTAGTGCTGCCTCACAAATTTACCATGTGACCCTGGGCAAGTCACTTAACTTTGGTCTCTATTTCTTCCTCTGTAAAATGGACACCATCACATGTTCTCCCTTCAAGAGTTATGTCACAAGGATAAAATGACATAATATCTGTAAACCTTGCAGTGTTATAAAAATTCTACAACCAGTGGGTAGAGATCTCAAAGAGAAATTTTGCCTTGAGGCCCGGAGAGCTTCCTCCAGGGAGGGCTCTCCCACATTGGGTGGGCAAGGTTACATTCCTAAACTGAATGGCCACTCATCAAGGATTCCAGAGGGAGGCTGGGCAGGATGCTGCTGAGGCAGATGCCGGGCTTCTATGACCTGACTGCTGGTCCAGTCAGCCCACCCTCAGCATCTAGGGGTCACCTTGGGCAGAGGCCCAGGGATGGACAGCTCTTTCCCTCTGCCCCTCGCTACTTCCCAGCCACAGCCCCCTCATTCACTCCCGACCGCAGGTGCCTCTCCATCTCTCCACATCCACTTCTGCTCTCAGCACTCTGGCCAGCTCCCTCGGAGCTGACCTGAGCAGAGACCAGCAGCGGAAGGTCCGACAACTGGCCGCTCCTCTGAATCGCAGAAGCTAACTTACAACTAAGGGAGCTTTCAAGCCTCCTCATGTTGATGACAGAGCTACCGAGCCTATGCAGGCGTGACCTTGGATAAATCATTTTCTTCTTTGCACCTCTGTTTCCTGCTGTGTAAGACTGGAGTGGGTGGGAGGTGCTGGATGATTTCCAAGGCCCCTTCCATTTTGAACTGCCTTTCTAAGGCTCCTCCCATCTCTTCCATGCCCTCTTCTAAGCTCCCTTCCAGTCTGACATCCTTGGGTCTAAGGCCCCTCTCAGCTCTGACCTTCTGTGCTAAGGTCCCCTATTTCTGACATTCTCCATTCTAAGGCCCCTCCATCTCTGATGTTCTGTATTTTTAGGTCCCTTTTCTCCCCTTTTGCCTCCCCCCCTGACCCTACCACAGGGTTGCCGCTGGTCCCTCTAGATGCTTGAGAAAGAACTGATGAGGACCCCCACTTCATCTCAGGGCTAAGCTCGGGGATTCCTTTCCTTTCATTGGTCCACAAAGAAAGATGCAGCCTGGAGGAAAGGCAGAGCTGGCTTGGGTGGGGGGAGGCTCGCCCCTCCCCAGGCTTCTTGTCGGCTGTAGCCCCCTGTTGTTCCTTCCACCTCCACTGTAGGTCACTGCTGCCTCACAGAACAGAGGAAGTGGCATTGCCAGCTCCTGCCCAGGGTCTCCAGTAGGAGGAAAGGGAGCTCAGAAAAAAGGGGGAGAGTGGAGACCAGAGACAAGTGGACTTGAGGAGGGGGCAGGGGAGCCTTAGAATGTACAACACAGATTGTCGAAACAAGCAGAGCTTCAGGGGAAAGACCCCTGGGTCTAAAACCCTTCTTGTACTGTTTATGACTCTGGGGCATCTTTGGACAAGATCTTTGAGGGTCTTGGTTTCCTGACTGGGAAAATGAGAGTGTTGGCTTTTAGGGTTCCTTCCAGCTTTAGATCCCTGAAGTCAGAGCTGGGAGGGGCCTTGGAACAGGGGATGTCAGAGCTGGGAAGGAGCTTAGAAAAGGGGATGTCAGAGCTGGGAGGGAGTTTAGAACAGAGATTATCAGAGCTGGGGGCCTGAAAACAAATGCTAGAAAACAGAATACAATACATCAAAGGTGAAAAGAATACTACATGTTTGAATATGAGAGTTTGCCAGACCCTCAGAACTCCTATTCAGCAGACTTGGAAGGCATGTGCAGCACTTCTTTAGTCTGACCCTTTCATTTTATAGATGAGGAAACGGGCTGAGAGAGCTGAAGGGACTCCCTCAGGGTAACAGACTCATAGAAAAATACTCTTCCTCTTTCTTTCTTTTTTTAATTATTTTTTTTTGCGAGGCAATGGGGTTAAATGACTTGCCCAAGGTCACAAGCTAAGTAATTATTGAGTGTCTGAGGCTGGATTTGAACTAGGTCTTCCTGACTCCAGGACCAGTGCTTTATCCACTGCACCAACTAGCCGCCCCACCCCTTTCTTTCACAGATGAGAAAAACGAGTCCCAGTGAGATGATAAGACTTGGCTGAGGTCTCACTGCTAAAACTAAGGACAAGATTTGAACCCAGGCCCTGTGATACCAAAGAAGATTCCTTGTTCACAACACTGTGCTGATTCAAACATGAGTTGGGGATCATCTCTTCCTCCAAGGAGGAAGGAGCTCATTCAAGGTCAGATGAAGGTTCCCCCTCCCTCCCCCTTGGCTTCCTTGCTTCCTCAGTCATCTCTCCTCAGTGTATAGTCCCACTGGAGTTCAGGCATGAGAAGAAAGGCTGCCTTCCCCTTGCCATTCAGAGGCTTATTTAGAGTGAGCTTGGGCTGCGCCAACTTGGCTCCCATAAGGCAGGGGAGGCCGTGCCATCCATTGCCAGGCTGTTTCAGGCCCTGATGCACATGAGGCAGCTTTGTGACCCCTCTCTATCACTATCAAGGTAGCAAAGGGGAAAAACACCAACCCAACGTAAGCCAACCCAATCTTAGCATAAGGATCTACCAATCCAGATGCATCAAGCCAATATGGCCAAGCAGAAAGGGTCCTGCTGTCTTCTGCCCTGGCCAGACCACCCTCACCTAGAGTATGGGCTCTCTCTGGACCCTACAGTTCAGAAAGGATATTTAGAAGGAGGGGAGTGACAAAGAATCCCTTGGTCAATAATCATTCATTATTTCTTGTATGGGAGGGAGAGATGAAGGAACTAGGGATACTCAAACCAGAGAAGAAAAGCCTCAGGGGTGACATGATAACTCCCTTTAAAGAGTTTACTGGTTGGCCAATGGGGAAAGGGTCTGCTTGGTCCCAAAGGGCTGACCCAAGAGCATGGGGAGAAGTTGATGGGAGGCACATTTCTACTTAGCAAAAAATCTACTGCTAGTCACAGCTAACAGTTCTATTGTCCCTTGAGATTTATGAAATACTTTACAGGGAGGTAGGGCCTGCCACTATCCCCATTTAACTGAAGAGGAGACTGAAGCTGAACAGGGTCACACAGTCATTAAGTGTCTGAAGCAGATTTGAATTCGGATATAAGAAAGGATTTCCTAGCAAAGGTGCCTTTCTGAGAGAATGTGTGGACCCAGGAAGTCAATGAGTTTTCTGTCATTGAGGGTGTTTAGGCAAAGGACAGAAGGCCACAAAGGAAGTAGTAGAAAAATATTCTAATTTAGTACAAGGAATGGGGGAGCTAGGTGATTGCTGAGGTTTCTCCCAATTCTGAGATTCTGTGATTCTTACAAAAAAAGTGTCTCCTCTTGCTATAATTTTCCTCCCATATCCCTACCACCTGCAAGCCAAGTCTAAGTGGGCATCCAGCCTCTGTGGGAAGACTCCCCCATGCCTGGGAGTTCACTCCCTTACCAGGTAGCCCAGACCATTTTGTCAATACTCCAGCCTAAATTGACCTCATTGCAATTTCTATCTACCCTCAGGAGTCATCCTTCAAAAATGTAAACCAGCTCCCAATTTCCCCAGTTCTACTTTTCAGCCCACTTCAGGTGAATATTTCTAGTTTCTTCAACAGCTACCCTTCTACTGGGTTGAATGGAATCAAAGTCCTTCACCCCCTCTTCTGGACAATATCCAGCTGAGTCACAACCTTCCTAAATGAGGGTGCCCAGAATTCACTTCATTTAAATGAAGTAAAAATATTCTAGATGTGGCTATAGTGCTCTAGGAATATTATCTTCTTACTCTTGAAAGTTAATCTAAATCACATTGATGGGGGGGGTTACCCCATCTCTTTTATTGAACTTGTAGTCCACTAAGACACCAAGGTCTTTTTCAGACAAAGTGCTGCCTAGCCATATCTCCCCTGCCTTGTACTCATGGAACTGATTTTTTTAAAAATTTATATAAGGGAGACATATAAGGCTTTTACATGTCTCCTTTATTTTGTCTTATACAGTTTGGCCCACTATCTTGGGCTATTGAAATCCTTTTGGATCCCTACTCTTTCATCCAGTGGGTTAGCTACCTTCCCCAATTTTGAGTTATCTGCAAAAGTGATGAGCCGACCATAGTTTTACCCAAATCATCGATAAAATGTTCAACAGCAAAAGTAACTAGAACAGGTTACTAGAGGTGTCCTGCCAAGGAGGTCTGTGAAGGTGATCCCTTTTGTGTGGGGATTAACATGGTATTATGGAAAACCTTCTAGATGTAGAATCAGGAGACCTGGAATTGGAAACCAGTCCTGGCTTTTGTTATTGGCCAGTGAGACCCCTCCAAAGTTAGGAAACACATACTTAGGGTCACACACAGGTGCTATCTTCAAGGATAGCACCCTATCCACCATCCTGTACTGCCTGGGCTTTGGTTTCTTACTCTACAAAATGGGAGTGGACCAAGTGAACTCCAACTGGATGTCTCCTCTGCCTGGGAATAAAGGGTTGTGGCTTCTTCTACAGCATCCTTGGAGGGAGCAATTCCTGGAGAGGCAGACCTTGCCAGACTCACCCCATCTATCTTGGCGAAGCGCATTCCCCCCGAGCTGAGCATGCCAACATTGCTTCTTGGCTTTTCCTGGGCCAATTCAATGAAGTCTTTATAGTCGTAGGTTCCTGGACCAATTTTTCCTTCCTTCTTCAAGACATGAGAAAAATAATTAAGGAAAATATCAAGTTTTCTGGGGAAGCCTGGAAGCCAGGATTTTTGCTCCCTGTTCCAAAGGGAAGCCATAGTTTAGTCAAGTCCAACACAAACCCGCAACTTGGATCTCAGCTTTTCCCCACTCTTCTTTTGGTAGCAGCCAAAGTGTTGAAAGCTTGGCACCAGGACAGGATTAGGATAGGGTTAGATGGCATTCCTCAAACAGCTCACAAGTATTTCCCACTAGATATTAAGCACTGGACTAAACATTAGGAAAAGAAATGTGCAGAACAAAATAATCCCTACTTCTGTTGGGAGAGCCAAGCACATGTAAAATTATGTCCAGCATAAATATAAAATAAATAAAAACAAGTATTGTGTTAAACACTGGGGATACAAGTGTGAAGAATGAAATAATTCCTGCTGACCTTCTATTAGGAGAGACAAGTGCATGTGAAAATAGGTACAACACAAAAATAAAATAAATCTAAGATAGCTAAATATGAGGAACTTGGGGAGGGTCCAGGCAGTTGAGATTGAGAAAGACTTCTTTCAGAAGATAGTGACACTTTCTGAAGAAAAAAAAAATCAGCTATAAAAAAATACTCTGAGTAACTATCAATTAGAGAAATGCAAATTAAAACAATTCTGAGGTGCCCCCTCACACCTAATAGATTGGCTAAAATGATAATTCGTGGAGGGGATTTAGGAAAATTGGGACATTAAAACACTGTTAGTGGAGTTGTGACCTGATGCAGCCATTCTGGAGAGCAAATGGGTACTATTTGGAAAGGGCTATAAAACTATGCATATCCTTTGATCCAGCAATACCACTGCTAGGTCAAAGAGATCAAAGATCAAGAAAAAGGATCTACTTGTACTTAAATATTGATAGCAGTTCTTTTTTTTGTGGTGGCAAAGAAATGGAAATTGAGGGGATGCCAATCAATTAGGAAATGGATGAACAAGATGCTTGTGGTGGAATACTACTATGCTAGAAGAAATGATGAGGGGGTAGTTTCAGAAAAACTTGGGAAGACTTCTATGAACTGATGCAAAGTGAGACCAGGAGAACATTGTACACATTAACAGAAATGTTACACAGTGATCAACTGTGAAAGACAGCTAATCTCTTTAAGAATAATAATTCAGGACAACTCCAACGGACCCTTGATGAAAAACACACTCCACCACCATAGAGACAACTAAGGAAGTCTGAGTTCAGATTGAAGCATAATAATTTTACTTTCTTTTTCTTTCTTTTTCTTTTTGAACCAAGGCTTATATATAAACATGCTTTATATGATTTCTTGAGAATAAGTGATTTCAATATCAGTTTCTTAATCAATGGGGAAGGAATAAAGGGAAACAGAAAATCTAGAACTCAAAAAAATTGTTAATGAATATTTAAAGTAAATAATATTATACCATAAAAATATTCTTTTTAAAAAATATGGCCCAGAACCATTCTCACAGGAAGAGAGGGACCCTTTGAGATAGAAATTAAGGAGAAAATGCATTCCACTGGGAAATGGTAGGATCTCCTCTATTAAGATTAGGAAAAGGACCTGGAAAATCTACTAATAACCATGATTTTTAAAAACCTATTCTGGAACCTACTTGCTCTACTTAAAACTTATTCTTTGCTCAATCTAGGGTCTGTTCCCTCATTTGAAAAAAATTTAACCTTGAGATGTGAAGACTTAGTGAGAATCTGACTATCATACATCAAATATCTGAAGGACTATCTTGTGGAAGAATTCATTTTATTCCATTGGCCCCAGAAGACAAAGCAAGGCACAGTGCAGGAAAAGTGGATAAAGGCTGATTTCAGTTCTATAGACAGACACTCTCATCAGTGAGAGAGGGTGATTCTCAAAGAGAGGAATCTAAGGGGAAAGAAGATGGTAATGGGAAATAGTGGGTCCTGGGGGAAAAAAAACAGGCAGATGCCACAGAAGTTTCCCAAGAGGGAAGGTATATATGTGGGGGTAGAGGAATCCCTTCCTGGGATGAGAGATTCAATTAGATGTTCTTATTTTGTCTATAATTGTAATTTTTTAACTTATAGGAAACCTCAAAACCCTAATAAATTTCACTGATCCTGTCCAAGTCTCAGTTTTCCCATGTGTGAAATGGGAATAAAAATATCACAGGGGTTTTGTAGGAGCAAGTGAGATGTGTTCAATGTAGACACATCTGCTATTTACCATTATCATTCAAGATCTAACTGGAGAGCTGGTTTCAGTGCAAAATTTAAAGAAGGGCTTCAGCTCAGTCCTACCTCTGACAGTTATTAGTCCTATGACCCTGGACCAGTCACTTAACTGTCATCTGCCTCTGTTTCCTCATCTGTAAAATGAGGGATTGAACTCCATAGCCTTTAAGGTAACCTCCCAACTCTGTATCAGTGATCTGATGGCCTCCCTGATTTTCACTGTCATTAGTGTCTCCCCACCACCACCCCCATGACTGCTTTTCTATATATGTTCTATATTTGGAGTTATAATCATGTCACTCCCTTACTCTGTAAACTTCAATGACTTCTGATTGTTTCGTTGGGTAAAATGGAAATTCTTCTGTTTAACTTCTTTTTAAAAATAATTAAATATTCCAATTATATGTAAAATTAATTTTTAGCATTCATTTTTGTAAAATTTTCTTCTTCCCACCCTTCCCCCCCATCCTAGGGTAGTAAGTAATCTGATATAGGTTATATATATTTCCATATTAGTCACACTGTGAAAAAAGAATCAGAAAAGGGAAAAAACACAAGAAGAAAAAAACCCCAATAAGTTTTAAAAAGTGAAAATAGTATGCTTTGATCTGTATTCAGATCCCATAGTTTTTTCTGTGAATGTGAATGGTAATTTCCATTGCAGGTCTTTTAAAATTGTCTTTGACCACTGTTTTGCTGAAAAGAGCTAAGTCTATTATAGTTGACCGTTGCCCAGTGTACAATATTCTGCTATGGTTCTGCTCACCTAACTCAGCATCAATTATTGTATTTCCAGGTTTTTCTGAAATTTGCCCACTCATCATTTCTTTTTTTTTTTAGGTTTTTTTGCAAGGCAGATGGAGTTAAGTGGCTTGCCCAAAGCCACACAGCTAGGTAATTATTAAGTGTCTGAGACTGGATTTGAACCCAGGTACTCCTGACTCCAGGGCTGGTGCTTTATCCACTGTGCCACCTAGCTGCCCCCCATTCATCATTTCTTATAGAATAATAGTATTCCATTACAATCATATGCCACAACTTGTTCAGCCATTCCCAATTGATGAGCATCCCCTCAATTTCTAATTTGCTGCCACCACAAAAATAATTGCCATGAATATTCTTGAACATGTGGATCTTTTCCCCATTTTTAAGATTTTCTCATATTTTATTGACCTTTGAGCATAGTTCCAAATTGCTCTCCAGAATGGGTGGATCAGTTCACAACTCCACCAAAAATGCATTACTGTCTCATCCCCTCCAATATTTTTCATTTTCCTTTTATGTCATTTTAGCCAATCTGATAGGCATGAGATAATACTTCAGAGTCATTTAAATTTGCACTTTTCTTGTGGACAAAGAGCATTTTTGGGGATAGAGAAAAGTCATCTTTATTTTAATGTAATTGATTTATTTGCATTACTTTGTATTTTATAAATTTTTTAAAGATTATTTTGAAAATTGATCTATGAGTTTCACTTTTTAAAAACTTCTTCCCTGGTCATATGCAAAGACATGTTTCAACATTCATTTTTAAAACCTTGAGTTCTGAATTCTCTCCCTTCCTCGCACCCCAGTCACCTTATTGAGAAAGCAAGTTATTTGATAGAAATTAAAAATGTATAGTCATGAAAAACATTGCCATAATAGTCATGCTGTATAAGTAAACACAACTCCCTCGTCCCCAAAAGAGAAACCTCAAAAAATAAAGAAAAAAGTATCCTTTAATCTATATTCAGCCACCATCAGCTCTATGTTTGGGAAGGAAAGTATTCTTTATCAGAAGTCCTTCAGAATTCTTTGAGTATTTTCATATAATTATAGTTTTAATTTCTTCATCTGAAAACTTCCTGTTCATTTCCTTTGACCATTTAGCAATTGAGGAATGACTTGTACTCTTATAGATTTGACTCAGTTTCTCTATATAATTTAGAAATGAGGTCTTCAGGGCAGCTAGGTGGCATAGTGGATAAAGCACCGGCCTTGGAGTCAGGAGTACCTGGGTTCAAATCCGGTTTCAGACACTTAATAATTACCTAGCTGTGTGGCTTTGGGTAAGCCACTTAACCCCATTTGCCTTGCAAAAACCTAAAAAAAAATGAGGCCTTTAATCAGAAACACTAGCTGTAAAAACTATTTCCCAACTTTCTGCTTTCCTTTTAATCTTGGTGGCATTGGTTTTGTTTGTGCAAAACCTTTTTAATTGTATGTAATAAAAACTACCCATTCTACATTTCATAATGTGTTCTATCTTTTCTTTGATTGGAAATTCTTCTTCTTTCCATAGATCTGACAGGTAAATGATTCTTTGCTTTTCTAATTGACTTGAGTTTCACCCTTTATATCTAAATCAGACACCCATCTCGACCTTATCTTTGTATAGGGGGTGAAGTGTTGGTCCATGGCTAGTTTCTGCCATACTATTTTCCAGTTTTCCCAGAAGTTTTTGCAAAGAATGAGTTCTTATTCCCAAAGCTGAAATCCATATATTACTGTGTCTTGTGAACCTAACCTACTCCACGGATTCATGATTCTATTTCTTAGTCAATACCAAATAGTTTTGATGACTCCTGCTTAATAATAAAGTTTTAGATCGTGTCCAGCTAGGCCGCCTTCTTTGGCGCTTTTGGCATCTTTTGGCATTAATTCCCTTGATCTTTTGTTCTTCCAGATAAATTTTGTTATTATTTTTCTAGTTCTATAAAATAATTTTGATAATTTGTCAAACTTCTAAAGCATTTCTCTACCTGACCCCAGTCCATCTTTCCAACTTTATTATAGATTACTTTCTTCTCACAATATAGTGTAGCCAATCTGGTCTCCTTGCTGTTCCTCATATATGATGCTGCAACTCCCACCTCCATGTCTTTGCATGGGCTATTCATGGCCGAGGATGCATCCTCACCTTACCTCTGCTTCTTAGAATCTATTGTTTCTTTTAAAACTCTTATCAAATGACACCTTCCACATGAAGCCTTTTTTGACCCCCCCAACCCACCAAGTGCTCGAGCCCTCTGTCAAAAAAACAAATAAACAAACAAACCTACTTTGAATTTATTCTGAATGACTCAGTGTAGCCCTTCCTTGATAGTAGAAAAACATTTAACTTTACATCCTTTGACTAGGACCTCTGGACATCTATCTGACAAATGATGGGTGAAGGGCACCTTTGAATAGGAAACATCTGGATACAGAACAGAATGGGAGGGTCTTATGAATGAAAGAGAAGTTAAATGAGCTGTAGGAAGAAACATAGGTATGAGACAGTACTGATAGGTATGAGATAATTTACCCCTTTTAGACTTGGATAAATTCACCCAAAAATAATTAAGAAAAAAGTAAAGGACTGTAATAGAATTTTAGAAAAGTTAGATAAAGGAACTGGCATGGAGGTGGAGCCAAGATGGAAGAATAAAGAAGGGGACTCACCTGAGCTCTTCTACAGACTCCTCCAAATACTTTTAAATAATGACTTTAAACAAATTCTAGAGCAGCAGAACCCATAAAAAGGATGAAGTGAAACAATTTTCCAGACCAAGATAACTTAGACGGTTGGTAGGAAAGATCTACTGCACCATAGTGAGAAAGAAGAGCAATCCAGGGCCCCAGCAAATCGGGGTGCAAACCTCAGGGTGACTTAATCAGTGGCAGCTGTTTACAAACCTCTCAGCTCACAGATGGTAAGGGGATTGAACACTGGGTCAGAAGGAGGGGTTCCTTTGCTGGCACTAGAGGGAGGACTCTGTTACATTGCCTATACATGGATCTGGGTCACAGTCCTGGGTCTTAATCCCAGAGTGAAGAGGAGCACTAGTGCAACAGAGTTTGAGGATGCCAGGGAGCAAGGACCTTGGTCACAGTTCCAGGGTTGAAAAGAGGGCTTGTGGTTCCTTGTAAACTCATGCACAGTACAGGAGAGTAAAAATACACTTCTCCCTAGATCATACCACTTTGGAAGAGTCAAAAATGTACAGGTCCCCAGAATTACCTCTGAAAACGGCTGCACAGGAAACCTAAAGCTTGGGACAATGTCCCCCTCCACTTGGGAAGTAAGTACCACATTATCATAGAATTAAAAGTCAAGAAATAGGGTAGAAAATTAGCAAACAACAGAAAAAATTTGGACAATGAAAGTTATTTTTTTTCCTTCATTTTCGAAGAACACCATGACATCAGGGAAGTGATGTCATGACAAACATATGAATTGGATTTGAGTGAGGAGGTGCTGCATTAAGTCACCTGCCTACTTTCTCCTCCTGGGCTATGTGGGTCCAGTGGCCTGATATGAATCAGGATAACTGGTGATGGCCTTGGATGTGGGGAAATCAGGGTTAAATGACTTGGCCAAGGTCACACAATTAGTAAGTGGCAAGTGTCTGAGACCGGATTTGAACTTCCTCCTGAATCCAAAGTCAGTGCTCTATCCACTGTACTATCTATAGAAAGTTATTGCGTGACAAAGACAAAAAAAAACTCAGAAGAAGATAACAAAGCCAAACTTCCTGCATCCAAAGCCTCAAAAATATGAATTGATCTCAGGCTATAGAAGAGATCAGAAAGGATTTTAAAAATCAAATAAGAGAGGTAGAGAAAAACTTGGAAGAGAAATGAGAATAAAGAAAAAATAAAAAATGTTTGGTAAAAGATAAATAAACAACAAAAAGAACTGAAGAAAATAATGCCTTAAAAAGAGAAGTAGGTCAAATGATAAAAAGAGGCACAAAAATCCAGTGAAGAGAAAAGTGCATTGAAAAGTAAAATTGGCCAAATGGAAAAAAGATATACAATAATTCACTGAAGAGAAAAACTTTTTTAAAAAGTAGAATTGGCTAAACAGAAAAGGAGGTACAAAAGTTCACTAAGAAAATAATTCCTTAAAAGAATTGGATAAATGGAAGCTAATGACTCTAGGGGGCATTAAGAAACAATAAAAAACAAAGAGAATGAAAAAATAGAAGAAAATATGAAATATCTCATTGGAATTTTGACCTGGAAAATATTTCTGAGAGATATTTGAAGTATTATTGGACTCCCTGAAAGTCATAATAAAAAAAAAAGAGCCTAGATATCATCCTTCAAGAAATTATCAAGGAAAACTGTCTTAATATTTCAGAACCAGAGAATAAAATAGAATTTGAAACAATCCACTGATCACCACCTGAAAAAGATTCCAAAATGAAAATTCCCAGGAATAGCCAAAATTCAGACCTCTCAGATCAAGGAGAAAAGACTTCAAGCAGTCAAAAAGAAACTATTTAAATATGGGGAGCCACCATCGCGATAACACAAGATTTAGCACCTTTTGCATTAAAGTATTGAAGGGCTTGGAATGATACTCCAGAGGGCAAAGAAACTAGGATAACAACCAAGAATCACCTAACCAGCAAGGCTGATGAAATAGATTTTCAAGTATTTCAAGTATGGAAAGATCAGAACTGAATAGAAAATTTGGCTTTCTAACATGAGATACAAAAGAAGCATAAAAAGGAAAACAGGAAAGAGACATTATTAGGGATTTGATAAGATTAAACTTTATATTCTCATTTCCAAATGGTAAAATGATATCTTTAGCTCCTAAAATCTTCCTCATTATTAGGGCAGTTAGAAAAATTATACATAGACAATAAACAGAAGTGTAAGATGAATGTGATAGTATGATTATCTAAAATAATTAAGGAAAGAGTGGGAGAAGTGAAAAGGAAAAAGTAGAATGGGATAAATTATTTGACATAAAAGAGGCCTGAAAGATATTTAATTACAGCATTACAGATTCCCCTCCAAGTGTGGAGGAAAGCACATGAACTTTACTCTCATCGGAAATGGCTCAAAGAAGGAGTAATATACACTCAGTTGGAGATAGAAATCTACCTTACCATAAGGGAAAGAAAGAAGGGAGAAGAGAGCTGGTAGAAAGGAGGCCAGTTTAGGGAGGTACAAGTCAAAAGAAAAACACTTTTGAGAATGGAGAGAGAGAGAGAGAGAGAGAGAGAGAGAGAGAGAGAGAGAGAGAGAGAGAGAGAGAGAGAGAGAGATAAATGGGGGGGAAATAGAATGGAGGGTAATTTATAGTTGATAATGATTACTGTGAAAAAAATTTACAGTGAATTTCTCTGATAAAAGACTTCATTTCTCACACACTGAAAACTGAGTCAAATTTAGGGAAATAAAAGCCATTCCTCAAGTATTAAATGGTCAAAGCATAGGAACAGGAAGTTTTCAGATAAAGTAATCAAAACTATCCATAGTCATATGAAAAAAATACTCTAACACCCTATTGATGAGAGAAAAACAAATTAAAACAATCCTGAACTACCATCTCACATCTGTTAGACTGACTAATATTTCCAAAAGGGAAATGACAAATGTAGGAGGAGATGCAGAAAAATCAAAATACTACTGAAATTTGGGGAGCTGTAAACTAATCCAACCCTTCTGGAGAATAATTTTGAACTATGCCCAAAGGGCTATAAAACCATGCATATCTTTTTTTTATATACTTTTTCTTGATATAGTCAATTATGCCAATAGTTTACCTAATATTGGAACAGTCCTACATTTTTGGCATAAATCTCATCTAGTCATGATCTGTGATCCTTGTGACTTATTGCTGTATTCTCAGGGCTAGTATTTTATTTAAAATTTTTGTATCAATATTCATTAGCAAAATTGGTCTACAGTTTTTTATCTCTCTCTTTTTTTACTCTTCCTGGTTTAGGGATCAACAAAATATTTGTGTCATAAAAGGAATTTGATAAGATTCTTTCTTCACCTATTTTCCCCTAATAGTTTATATAGTATTGGGATTAATTGTCCTTTACATGTTTGGCAGGGGTGGTTAGGTGGCACAGTAGATAGAGCAGTGGCCCTGGAGTCAGGAGTACCTGAGTTCAAATCCAGCCTCAGACATTTAATAATTACCTAGCTGTGTGGCCTTGGGCAAGCCACTTAACCCCAATGCCTTGCAAAACCCTAAAAAAAAAAAATATTTGGCAGAATTCACTTGTGAATCACTTATGGCTCTGGGGATTTTTTCTTAAGGAGTTCATTGATAACTTATTCAATTTCTTAATAATTACCTAGCTGTGTGGCCTTAGGCAAGCCACTTAACCCCATTTGCCTTGCAAAAAAAAATAAAAAAGAAATGATGAGCAGGTTGCTCTCAGAAAAACATGAAGAGACTTACATGAAATGATGTAAAGTGAAATGAGTAGAAGGAGAATACTGCACACAGTAACATAGATATTGTATGATGGTCTACTATGAATAACTTAGCTATTCTCAACATACAATGATTCAAGACAATTCTATAGGACTCATGATAAGGGCTATCCATCACCAGAGAAAGAAATGGTAGAGCCTAAATGGAGATCAAACATACTTTTTCTTTACTTTCTTTTCTTTTCTTGTGTTTTTTTGTCTGTTTTTTTTTCACAGTATAGTTTTCATAGAAATGTGTTTTTCATGACTACACATGTATAACCTGTGTCATATTGCTTGCTGTCTTAATGGGGGGAGAGGAGAGAAGGAGGGAGAAAATTTGAACTCATAATTTGAAAGAAAAAAGGTGTTAAATTGTTTTTACATGTCATAGGGGAAAATAAAGTAATAAATAAAAAAATAAATTAAGTGGCAGGCCTGTAGAAAAACAGGCACATGTCCATGCACTGTGGGTGGAGCTGTGAATCAGTCCAATTATTCTGGAGGGCAATTGGAAGCTGCCAAAAAAATCATTAACTTGTGCATACCTTTTGACTCAGCAAAGTGATTACTAAGGTATATATATATATATATATATATATATATATATATATATATCAAAGAGCTCAAAAAAAGAACATATGTATGAAAAATATTTCTAATAGGTTTGGGTTTTTTGGTTTCCAGCAGCAAGAAAATTTAGAAAGTGAAAAAGTATCCATCAATTTTTGTTCTTCAGACACGTCTGACTCCTTATGACCCCATTTGGGTTAGCTTGGCAAAAATACTGGAGTGGTTTGCCATTTCCTTCTCCAGCTCATTACAGATGAGGAAATTAAGGCAAAGAGGGTGAAGTGTCTTGCCCAGACTCACACAGTAAGGTCAGGGGTTGGATTTGAACTCAGTTGTTCCTAACTCCAGGCCAGGTGCTCTATTTACTTTACCACCTAACTGTCCATTCATTAATTAGGGAATAGATATCTATCTATAAGTTATAGTATCTGAAAGTGATAGAATACAATTGTGCTATAAGAAACGATGAAGAGATCAATTTCAGAAAAATCTAGGGAGACTTGTATGAACTGATACAAAATGAAGTGAGTAGAACCAGGAGAACAATTTATATAATAACAACGACAAAAGAGAGACAATTTTGAAAGACTTAAGAACTCTGATTAACAAATTGACTAGATGCAATTCCATAGGACTCATAATGAGACATGCTACTCCCATCTCCTGAGAGATGATGGATTCAGGCATATTTGGGGGGACATGGTTAAGGGGGGGAAATGTTTTGCATAACTACACATGTGGGTAAAAGGGGGTTCCATTTTTCTTTTTTTTTTCCACAAGGGAGAAAGGGAGGGGAGAGGGTAAACAAGCAGATTTTTCAATGACTGAGAAAAATTAAAAATAAAATTTCACTTTAAAATTAAAAATGAAAGGGAAAATTCTAAGAGAATTGGCAGAATCACAGAACTGCAAAATTCAAAGAATTCTTCTCACAACCAACTAGTCTAATCCAAATGTGAACAAAAATCTCCTGTCACAATGTCCCTGAGAAATGGCTTCAGTGACCAAACGAATCACTCATTTCACTTTTGGTCAATTTTCAGGAAATTTTCCCAACATTACGTGGGATTAAATGCACATCCCTGCCATAAATATTTGATGATCAAGGAATAATTAATCTAAGAGCATGGATGAAGAGGAGAATACTTATGGAGAAGGGGAAAACAAGGATCTTACAATTAATTTCTTTTCTTTGATGGCAGCCTTATACTGGAAGTGAGGTAAATGGGTCAACCTGGTAGCCTCCTCAGCCTTGGCCCAGCCAGTTCCAATGATTTTCTTCAGCTTCTCCTCATCGAAGCATCCACCATTGAAGTGGTACATGCCAGGTCCCAAATGGGCCTAAAAGTCAGAACAGGGTTATAATTGGTTCTCCAGGGTCCTGCTCTACTTTTCTTGAAAAAGGCAGAATTATAAACACATAGAGAGTCAGAACTGGAGAGGTCTTAGGAGAGAGAAGATCAGAACTGAAAGGAATTTGAGAATGGGGAATTATCAGGGTTGGGGGGGGTCTGAGAATTGAGAGGACCCCAGAAGTTGGAATGTTTATATTTGAAGGAGTCTTGGTGACCCTTTAGCTGAACACCCCAATTTTTAGGTGAGGGGCAAGCCCAAAGTCAGAGATCAGAAGGCTCTGACAAGGCTGGGATTGCTTCTCGGATGTGTCCTCTTTCCACTCCAAAGAGTCTTCTCTTCTCCCTTTCCCCCCACCCCTAAAACTTTCTTATTCAATTCTCCGATGGGACTTCAATTTATGGCTTTTAGGCTTAAAATTCTAAGACCTCTCCAGCTCTGACACTCCCTATTCTAAGGCCCCTCCCATCTTTGACACTCCCTATTCTAAGACCCCTCCCAGTTCTGACACTATTCCAAGGCCTTTCCCGGCTTCCTGTTCTAAGGGACTTAACACCTCAAGCCTGGACTTCACTAGATCTTCCCCACCCCAATCCATCCTCTTCTCACCTGTCAAAGGGATCTTCCTAAAGGGCAAGTCCCTTCCCTCCTCTATAAGCTCCCGTGGCTCCCTATCCCCTCCACCATCACACAGAGGAGATGGAGAGTCCTCTGGTTGCCTTCCCGCCCTTCCAGTCTTCTTGCACCCGATTCTCCCCTCCACTTACTTGTGTCTTGCAGAGCCTGGCTCCCCTGGCTCTTCCTCGATTGGACAATTACTTGTCCCTGTGAACATCCATCCCCCCAACACCATCTCCCGGCCTCCCTGGCTTCCTTGGGAGTCCCGGGCAAAGAACCATAGCTTGATGACTACTTTCACTCGTCCTGTCTGTCTTGTTTGTCCAGAGCTATTTCCTCCTTTTCCAGAGAGTCTTCTCACTTCTCCTGGAAGCTCCTTGAGGGCAGGGACAGCCTTGTCTCTCTTTGTATCCCCAGTGCTTGTCACAATGCCTAGTCACAAGTCATTTGACTTGATTGGAGCTTTTCAGGAAAATTTGTAGTCAGGTAATAAAACAGGATTTTGATCTGGGGAAGTGTCCAAAGTTCCTTTGAATTTTGGCTGTGCCCTCCCTTCCTCCTTGCCAAATTCCCTTGCCCCACTATCCCTTCCTTCAGGCCTTTACCCTGAGATGACACCACTCACCCTACTTGGCAGATAATGCTTTGAGTACAACACATGAGGGAAGCTGGGGGTTTCCGTCTTTCGAGGCACCACCAGGGAGGACACATCAAACCTAGCCCAGAAGAAGAAACAAAATCTCCAGGTGAAATATTCCTGCCTACTCTGATTCACTGTGTGACACTGAGCAAGTCCTTTGCCCTTGTCTGGGTCTCTGGGAAATGAATAGGGACTTTCAGGTATTTTGATGTCAGGACCTTTTGATACTCTTAAAAATTGTTAAAAGTTCCCACCAGCCCCCAAAGAGCTTCTCTTTACATTGGGTTACAGCAATTGAAAGCTAGAAGAGAAATTAAGATGTAGGATTAAAATGAAAATGATTTTGACTCACAGACCCCCGAAATAGTCCTGGGGGACCTGAGAATCCTCTGAGGACCATGGAAGGAAAGGATCTCTTAAGTTCCTCATCCAGCACAAATACACTGTGCCTGTTAAGGAAGGGGAAAGAGGACACTAAAAATAAAGTGAAATTATAGAGTATTTGCATGAGAAAAGACCCCAAAGGACCCACATAAAGCCTTGAAAATCTCTATTGCAATAGCACAGAGATGAGCACCCAACCTCTTCTTGAATATCTCTAATGACAGGGAACTCATCACTTTGCCTCACTACTCTTATCTTTGGATTGCTTTCTTATCTTGAACCTGTATCTGCCTCCCTGTAATGTCTTCTCCCAGGTTAAAGTTGAGATTTCCAGGGTCAAGCTGCCGTTCTCTGCCACCATACCAGTCTTTCAGAGAGGTCTGGCATAAGAAGCATAGTGGCACAAGTTCTCAGTAATCTCCAGGAGACAATTACAGGACAAAGATGATATCTCCATTAGATCCATTTCTGGAATATAGTTAATGAAATGGGTTTCAATTCAAATCAACTCTTCAGCACCCACTAAGACCTACGATGTTCAAGGCATTGTATTAGATACAAAGATAAAAACCAATCTTCGCCTTGAGGGCCACTTTACATCCTAGTGAGAAAAACAACATTAAAAATAATGCAGCCAATCAATAGAGATAAGAAGGGAATCATCCCTAAAAACAAGGGGATCAGAAAATACTTCCACTAAGAAGTAGTGCCTGAATTCTTCCTTGATAGAAGCCGTTAACCAAGTTTTTCCTGAGTGTGACAGCACAGGCCAAAGATGAGAGTGCCAGAAATCAGGCAGCAGATTATGAATGACTTTCTTGGCAAGGAACTGATTTGAAAATCATGGGATTGCTTCTTCCTGGGAGTTCTGCCTTGCTATAGTTCAGACAGAAATTATAGTCATGATCATAAATGGGAAGGTGGATCAGAAAGCAATCATTTTGGGGGCTTGAGTGATCTTCCCAGGACAATTCAACAATCACATTACTTGTGACCTTCCACACAAGGTGTCCTTGGGTCTTGTGGGAATGGCTAAATTGATTGTATAATTTTGAATCTACACCATTCTTGGGTACAGTACAAGATATACTGATACACTTTAACACAGGCAAAAGAATGCAGGATTTGTCAGGATTAAAACAAATTACTCAGGGCAGCTAGGTGGTATAGTGGATAGAGCAATGACCCTAAAGTCAGAAGTTCCTGAGTTCAAATCTGACCTCAGACACTTAATAATTGCCCAGCTGTGTGACCTTGGGCAAGTCATTTAACCCCATTGCCTTAAAATGAAAAAAAATTAAAAAAGCAAAAAAACCCCAAATTTGTTTTCACTGTTTCCCCAGACCCAGAGCCTGCCTGTGAGAAGGCTCTCTAGAAACTAAATGAGTAATATTAAATTCATTATACATATATTAATCAGTATGAAGACCATAATGTTTGACAAAGCTAAGTAGTCTACAAAGGTGGAGATGAGGAGGGAGTGCTTTCCAGGCATAACCTTTGCAAAAGTATTGAAGTGAAAGAATTCCAAGGCCAGAGAGAACAACAAATTGTTTAGTGAGGATGAAATGTAGATTAAAAAGAATTATGACAAATGCTCCTGGAAAGATAGAATGGGGCCAGATGGGTAAAGGGCTTCAAATGTCCAGCTGAGGAGGAGCTTTTATCTAATCTCTGAGACCAAAGAGAGACAGTAAAGATTTAGGGCCAAGAAAATGAGTTGGCATGTTCATTTTGTAGAGGCAAGTGGATTGGAAAAGGGAGAGACCAGCAGTTGGGAGATGTTGCAAAAAAAAAAGAAATTCTTATAAGAAGGTAAATATGAACTTATTTTTCTCTACTGTCTAAACCAGGTAGGTGGTCTAGTGGGTAAAGACCATAGGCTGGAGTCAGGAAAATCTTGAATTCAAATTCAGCCTCCAACATTTACTAATCACCTAACTTCTGTCTGCCTCAGTTTCTTCACCTGTAACATAGGGAAAATGGGCATCTACTCTCAGGGATATTGTGAGAATCAAATAAGATAATATTTGTAAAATGCACAATTCTTAGCATATAGTAGGTACTATATATAAATGATAGCTATTATTTTTATTAAAGTCATTGCAATAGGGGCCTCAGATACTTAATAATGACCTAGCCGTGTAGCCTTGGGCAAGCCACTTAGCCCCATTGCCTTGAAAAATATAAAAAAATTAAAAAATTAAAAAAAATAAAGTCATTGCAATCTGGCTTCTGGCCCTAAGTGAAATTGCTCTCTCCCAGGCCATCCCACATCACTAACTTTCAGATCTGATGATCTTTTTTTCTTCTTAAGTTATTTTATTTTTTTAAAATTATGTATTTATTTTCTTACTCTCCTACATCATCTTTCCCCAAAACCCAAATCTCTTTATAATTAATATACATAATCATCCACAAACTTGGGGTATCTCCCCAAACCTCTGTTCAGAGTCCTTGATCTCACATCTCCAACTGGATACCTTATAGACGTTATAAGTTCAATCCAAAAGGAAATTCATTATCTTTCCCGTATAACTCTTTTCCCTTCCAAACTATCCTATAAGAGGGTAATGCCCATCCTCCAGTTGTGGGGCTCCTAATCCAGACATCAGCCTGAACTTTTCACTATCTTTCAGCCCCCATACCCAAGTTGTTGCCAAGGCCTCTCACCAATTTCACCTGTGCAATATCTCTTGCATCTGCCCCCTTCTTTCCTCTCTGACACCGTCAATACCCTGATCCAGGTTCTCATGACTTCAGGTCTAGCCTTTTGGTTAATATCTCTACCTGAAGTCTCTCCCATCTTCGATTCTTCATCCACCCAGCTGTCAAACTGATTTTCCTTGGATGTAAGTTGACCGTGTCACTCACTTCCCTATTCAGAAAACCCTATTGGCTCCCTATCACTTCTAGGATCAATTATAAAATCTGCTTTTCATTCAAGACTCTCCATAATCTATTTTCTGCTACCTTTCTATTCTTCTTACACCTTATTCCCCCATATCCACCTCCAAACTCTGTTCCTCCCATTTATGTTCTCTTGGCAGAAAGTGGTTTGCCATTTCCTTCTCCAGCTAATTTTACAGATAAGGAAACTGAGGCCAACAGAATTAAGTGACTTGTCCAGGGTCACATAGCTACTATGTGTCTGAGGTCAGATTTGAACTCAGGAAAATGATTCTTCCAAACTCTATCCACTAGCTAGAGTTTCCACTTGGCCACCCCTAGCACATAGTGGACATTTAATAAATGCTTCCTGACCAGCTAATCAAACCAAATAAATTCACAGCATTTGGCATTGTAGATAACTTTTTTTCTGAATTAAAAAAGTATTTTTTTCACAAACATTTACTGTCCCTTTTATTTTCCTCAGGCCACCTTGGAATAAGTTTTGAAGTGAAAAATAAACGTAACAAATGTGCATAATGCATAGAAAGACATTTTTCATATTATCCATGTCCAAAATCTGCCTTTTAAACCTCTCTAAAAGGAGGTGGATATTGTCTTTCCTCTTCAATCCTCTGAACTTGTAAATGATATTTTCTTCTCTCATTCTCTCTGTCTTTGTCTGTCTCTCTGTCTGTGTCTGTCTGTCTCTCTGTCTCTTTCTCTCTGTTTCTGTCTCTAGTCTATTTCTAGCTTTCTGTGACACTGCTTTCTCTTGATTCTCTTCCTCCCTCTCTAACTGCCAATCTTTCTGGGTCTTTTCTTGATGAATCTTCCTCCATGCAAAGTCTCTATCCCTAGTCCTCTCCCCTTCATCTCTATATTCTTTTGACAATCTCATCCTTTCCCATGGATTAAATTCTCACTTCCAGATAAGAGTAGAATTAGACCAGAATTAGAAGGACCCACATTAAAACCATGCCTCCCGCTAGCTATGACCCTGGACAAGTCACTTAATCTTTTAGCCTCAGTACTTTCTTTTATAAAACAATGTAAATGGACTGAGTAGCCTCTTGGGTCCTTTCAGCTCTAAATCTGTGATTCTAAAAATACAGTCCAGGTCGGCTAAGTGGTGTAGTGGATAAAGTACCGGCCTTGGAGTCAGGAGTACCTGGGTTCAAATCTAGTCTCAGACACTTAATAATTACCTAGCTGTGTGGCCTTGGGCAAGCCACTTAACCCCGTTTGCCTTGCAAAAACCTAAAAAAAAAAATACAGTCTTGATCTCTTCTTGAGTTCTAGTCCCAAATCATCAGTTGCTCACTGGATGTTTCTATATGGATGACCCAGAAGCATTGCAAACTCAACATGTCCAAAAGGGACCTCAAGAACCTGCCCTCTGTGGCCCTCCCACTGATGTGGAGAACACTAGCATCCTTCCAGTTTGATAGCCTCGATTTCTCCCTCTGCCACATCCATCACATCCATCACAACCCATTCTGGTTGATTTTACTTTCTCAACATCTCATCTTCCCATTCGCTTCTCTCTACTTATGTGGCCACCAACAAAGTAATTTCCCTTTTCCTTTTTAAAGGTCACTTCCCCCCTCAACGATCTCAGGTAGTTTCTTACTAGCTCTTGGAGCAAATGCAAACACACACCTCTGTGTTCCATTGAAGCCCATCCCAAGCTGGATCCGCCTTTATTAAAGATCATTCCTCTATAAAAGTTCTGTAGTTCAACAAATTAGCCTCCTTGTCATTCTCACCCTTTTCATTCCATTTCCCATCTGCAGGATTTTTCACAAGCTTCCCCCCCCCCCCCATCCTAGACTGCACTCTCTATCTCAAATTAGAATTACTGAATCATTAAAAAAAATCCTCTGCTCAAACATCGCCTTAAATCTACCGGAGGGATTCTTAACCTGGGGGCCGGGAATTTTTTCTTAGAACAAACAAAAATTTTGATAAATGTATGTTAATATAATTGGTTTCCTTTGTAATGCTGTATGTTTTATTTGATGCATTTAAAAAGTCTGAAGGGATTTGTAGGCTTCGGCAGACTCTCAGAGCAGCCAGCACACAGCATAGGCTAAGAACCTCAGAAGTGGCCCTGCCCCTCACATACTCCTTTGGATTTGTACGTAGTTGAGAAGTCCTCTTAGGCTCACATGTCTGTGTGGCCCCCAGCCCCTGCTCCTGGAGACATTCATTGTATCTTTGGCTCTCTTGGCTCATAGACGGCATTCCATTAATACTGCTTAGATGAATGAAGAGGGTAAAGCAGGGCTGAGGAGGGGGAGAAGGTGAAAGGCAAATCCCACCGTTCGGGGCTCCCTGGCTCAGAGGTGGGGGTCTGACATCCGGGAGCCCCCCGGCCTAAGGGAATGGAGATGGGGGAGGCGGGCATGAGGGGCTCTAGAGAGGGCGGGGAGGAGAGGCCAAAGAGTCCAGTCTGATCTGGGAAGGGTCATCCCTTGGGATTCCTTTCTCGGCTTCTCCGGGGCTGCAAACTGAGGCCAGTCCGGGCTCCAGGTCACTAAGCCCAAACCCCAAACCAGCCCCTCTTATTCCAAATCCGGCATTTCCCAAGATGCTGTCACGGCTTGAGCCCAGATCTTAGGAAGGGACATTTAAAAAATCACAGAAGCTCCATGTTATAATGAAGGAAACGGGGGCCAAGAAGGAGAAAAGACTAGCCCAAGGTAACACAAGTCAGTGGTGCTGGGTGGATTTGAACACAGGGCTGAGGGGGGCTGGGGGGGCGGAATAAGGGATCGGGAAGAGGACCTCCCGCCCCCCGGGTCCCCTGGACTTCCCCGCCCCACCTTGAGGACTGCATCCCGAAGGGCGCTCCGGTGAAAAGCTTGGTTGTAGCCATGGCTAAGGTCCGGAGAGACGTTTCCAGACTCAGCCGGAGCTTCCTTGGCTCCACAGCCCAAGCTTGCCCAGCGCTTCGGAGTTCAGAGGCCCAGAGTGGGTGCCCTCGCGCCCCGCTGCCAGGCAACGCCCTCTAGATTCTTGGGACCGGGGTGGGCAGGCGGGGCGCCAGGAGCAGGGAAGGGGGGGAGAGAAGAAAGGAAATGGAGAAAGAGAAGGAAAGAGGTGGTGTGGAAGTATGGGCAAGAGGAGGGAAGGAACGAGGGAGAAGGGGAAAGAGGGCAGAGGGAAGGAACGAGGAAGAGAAAGGAGGACGGGAATGAGGGGAAAACCGAAAGGACAGGGAGGAGGGAGGGGCAGGTCAGGAAAGAGGTGGGATGGAGAAAGAAAAGAGGAGACAAGCGAGGAGGAGAGCCTCGTCGAGGAGAGGAAAGTGAAGAAGGAAGGGGGGAAGTAGAGGAAATATGGGTGAGGGGCAAAGAAGGTAAAAGGAATGAAAGAGGAGAGTGGGAGAAAGGACGAGGGAAAGAGTCAGGAGAGAGAGAGAGAGAGAGAGAGGGAGGAGGAGGAGGAGGAGGAGGAAACTGGAGGAAGAGTCTCCATACAGAGTCTTACTCCCAGAGTCTGTGCTGTCTCTCCTCCACAATTCCCTATCCGTCTCTATCCATGTCCAGTCTCAGCTAAATACTGCCAGGGCACTGGTACAGATCAATTGTCTCTTCTCCACTGCCCACCCTCTTCAGCGTCTCTTCCAAGCCTGATGCTTCTAGCTTCTATTCCCCACGGCTGTGCTTCATTTTCTGAGGTCATCAGATAGCATCTCTAGCCCACCTCCGATTCAAATCGCAGCATCTTTGGTTTCTACTTTTCCTTCCAGAGGAAAACACATCCTTACTTCTCACTAGCACCAATCCCTCTCTGCGCTCTTTGTTCTGTTCCCTATATTCTCCTGCCCAGGGCAGCTAGGGGTCAAAGTGGTCTTCAAAAGTGAAGGACAATACATCATGATCTCCTGCCCAGCCTTCTTGTAGATATCCTTCATTGTTCATTCTCCACTCTCTTCCTATCAAACATACTCAAGTATTCACAATCCTGAAAGAACTTTCTCTGCACTCTCATTTTTGAGAGGGAGGAACCAGATGTGTGATTTCATCACATTTAAGGAAGTTGCTTTAATCAGCAAGGTGGCACAGTGGCTAGTCCTGGGGTTTAGAGGTCAAGGGCAGCCTCAGATGCTTAGTAGTTATCTGTCTGGGCAAGTCATTCAACTCCAATGACCTCCTTTCCAAGAAAAAGAAAGTCTCTACTTTCTTAGCATCTACTGTTGGACTTCTTGCTAGCTACTTCTGAGCCCTATCAGTCCTACAGAAACCTTCAGGAAGATCACCAGTGTCATTTTAATCGGCAGATCTACTGGTCTTATCTTAGATCTTTTATCCTCTGTTCAGGTTTTGATACTTGGTCATCCCCTTCTGGATACTTTTTTCTCCCTTGGGCTTTGGGGTGGGGTGGGGGAGAAGACTTACTGTTGGCTTTCCTCTTTCCTTTATATGGCTTTGTTCTCATAGCCCTTGATGATGTGTTAAAAGGAAACTTCTTTATTTGGGTTTTCGCCCTGATGGGTGAGGCAGAATTCAGGGAAAAAATGAACTAAAAAGGAGTTTATTTTTAAAAAACCACATCAAGGTGGTTGTTTGTCCTTCATTCTCGAAGACAACCATGATATTGGGGGGGGTGATGCCATGACAAGCATGTGAATTTAATTTGAGTGAGGGGGGTGCTATGCCAAGTCACCAACCTCACTTTCTCCCTCAGAGCCATCTGGGTCCAGTGGCCAGATATGAATAAAGACAATTGCAGATGGCCTTGGATGTGAGGCAATCAGGGTGAATGACTTGCTCAAGGTCACACAGCTAGTAAGTGGCAAGTGTCTGAGGCTGGATTCTAACTTCCACTCTCCTGACTCCAAGGCCAGTGACCTGTCCGCTGCACCACCTAGCAACATGTTGATGAGTGACGAGTGGATCACTAGAGATCAACAAAGGATTCTAGTGGAATCAGTTTTTATTGATAACTTTCTCATGAGATAAAGAAAATCTGGATAGGTCCACAACAGCAGAAAGGGAATGGAGCATTGTGTCTCAGTTCCTCCCCAGTTGCTGGCAAGTGCTGGCTGACAGGTAGAGATGACCTGTGATGTCCTTTGGCAGGTAATACAAAGGCTGCAGACTGAGCAACTTTTCCTTCACTCTCATTGACCAGCAAAACGGAAAATGATGCAGCCACTGAGTCAGCAAAGTTTCAATACTTGGTCCTCTCTTCTCTATATACTCTCGCCCCTTGACTTCTCATTCATCCCAATGACATTGATTTATCACCCCAAGGCAGGTAGCGCCAGTGCCGACCTCCCTCCTTCACTCTGGACTTGTGTCTCCAGCAGCATATAGTTCAACCTGGATGTCCTAAAAGCTCTGAACTCAACAGGTCCTAAATGGAATGTCCTCCCCTCAGCAAGATTATAGTACATCAGAATGAATGGAATGGAGGGAAAGAAGAAACAGGAAAGTGGAGAAGGAAGAAAGGAAGGGCGCAGAGGGATAAAAGGAAGAGAAGATGGGGAGAGGAGGTGGGCTAGAATGACAGCTTCATCTTGGAGAAATAGAGGCAATTGTGGGGATGATCTCCATGTTTAAGTAGTTCGATGCTTCCTCTTGGCCAGTTAAAATTGTCTCCCATTGCCCAGTTCTTGTCATCCCCCATCTGCAGTTCCACTTTCCCACACAACGCCCCCACCCCAGTCTAGAAAGTGGGAAGAGATGGAAAAAACATAGTTCTGGGAGTCAAGAGACCAGGGTTCTAGACTCAGCTCTGCTTCTAACTCAGCAGTATGACCTCATGGGAACCATTTTGCCCAACTGTCCCATAATTTTCTGTGGCCTTGGAGAACACTCAGGAAAGATTTTTGCCTCATGAAATGTTAGAGCTAGTGGGAATTGAACATAAAGTCTTTCCCTCTGTTGCTCCCCTTCCATATCCCTTTACCATGACTGCCAGATCTCCATGACAGGCTGCACTGCCTCCTCAAAGGCTCATTGTTCAAGTGAGAAGAATAATATTTGCACTACCCATCTTACCCAGGGTGGTTGTCCCAGAGACAAGCCTTTGTAAACCATGGGACTCTAGAGAAAGAGAAATTACTGGGCAACAAGGTGTTGTAATAGATAGTGTTCTAAGAATGGAGCCAGAAAGATCTGAAATTAAATCCAGCCTCAGATACTTATGTAATCCTAAGGAAGTTACTTCACCCCTGTTTGCCTCAGTTTCATCATCTGCAAAATGGGGATAATAAAAACACCTATCTCCTAGGGTTGTTGTGAGAACCAGATAAGATAATAATGAAAAAGTCCTTAGTCCAGGGCTTTTATTTATTTAAGAATGGGTTTGGAGGGAGGGTAGGATTTGCTGAACTCAATTTCTATTTTATAGATTAAGAAGGCAAAAAAATATCTTCCAGTACCTAATTTCCATGAATACTAATATATTTTGAGGGGTTGGGAAAGAAGGGAGTATTGTGTTAGAAATCAATTAATCAACTAGCATTTATTTATAAAATGAGAGAGTTGGACTCAGTGGCTCCAAAGTTAAGGTCGCTTCAGACCTTCAATCTGGAGCCTGTTGCTAGGCAGCATCTGTAGTTTTATCCTTCTTTGGAAGACAAGCCAAATACCCCCTCACCTCCACAACCCCGTAGAGGTCTTCAAGCCGGGTAGGGGCTGGATGCCCACTTGTTGGGGACAGCCATTTGTGTCCCAATCAATTCTAAATTCTGGGATTCCTCCTCAGGAATCCTCTCCTCTCCAGAAAGAGGTTCCAACCTGACTTTTCACTCTCAGAGGCAGAGGCAAGATGGTACAATAAAGACTGGGACTCTTGGCTTCCCCTGTGCCCGAGAACACTCCCCCTTCAGAACCATTGTTGGAGATACAGAGCAACACCTGTATAAAAATCTCAACTCAACAAGGCAGCCAGGTGGTCCTGCAGCTGTCATCTGCCTCTTTGGAGCATTCTCTTTTTCTTTTCACACCAGGAACCTTCTAATATTTTCAAGAACAATTCATTAATTATTTTACTGTGATTATTCTCTGTTCTTATCACCTTTATGTCCACCAGGTGGTGCCAGAATTCATAAAATACCAGGTCTTAAGTCAGGAAGATTCATTTTCTAGCTATGTGACCCTGGGCAAGTCACTTCACACTCTTTGCCTCAGTTTCCTCATCTGTACAATGAACTGGAGAAGGAAATGGCAAACTATTCCATTATCTCTGCCAAAAAAAAACCCCAAATGGGATCATGAAGAGTTGGTCATAACAAAAATGAACAACAAAATCCCCTTATATTCAGTGGAGTTCAACTAGTCAAACCAACAATAGTACCTACTATGTGCCAGCCCTGGATTATACTGGATTCAAATCCCAGCTCTTCCGTTTGCTCCCTGACTCAGGGCAATCACATCTCTGACCCTTGAAAACTGTGAGATCATGGGCAAGTGCTATCTTCCCTGGGTCTCAATTTCCTTATCTGTAAAAAAGAAAAGGGTTGGATGTTGGCTTCTGAGATCTCTTCCAACTTTAGATTTGTGATCTTCTGCCTATGACCCTAACAGGTCATCATGATAAGCATATGAAAATGGATAAGCCAACTACCTTGATTTTTTTGAGCCCCCCCCCCCCCAATTATCCAGGTAAAGGAGAAGAGCTGTATGAGGACTTTCTGCAATAGCTAAGATACAGAGTGACTTGACGTACCAACAATCCTTTGCGGTGACTGACAGTAATAAAAAATTAGAAACTCTGAAGCCAAGCTCATGCCATTTTTGAGGCAGATCTGACCCATTTGGTGGTTTAAGGACCTTCAAGAGACTATTTTTAGAGACTCCCCTGTTTATTATGAGGCTCTTGGACACATATTGTTTTATGGCTTTTGAAGACATCCTCTTTGTGTTCAAGCCTTGAACTCCCAGACCTGCTTAACACCAAGCATGCCTTCTGATTTGTATTTCAAAGAACCACAGCTCTGACCCCTGAAATTCCTCACTTCCCCTACTTTCCTAGGAAATGGGGCTCCCTGCCTCATTCCCTCCTAGGATTCACCTTATCCCCTGCCTTTCTTTGTTTAAAAAGTATAAAAAGTTCACTCCTTCCAATTGGACTTTGATCAGATGTAAATCCTACTTCACTGGTCCAGCTTACAAGCTCCATCTCAGGAAATAGATGCATTTATAATCTGTGTAAACTGTGATCAAACTCATTCCAGGCCCCATTCTTGGACCTTAATTCCTTCTATTTTAACAGTTCACAAGAGTTTAATTTAACAAGAAATACAGAGTCAAAAATGAATCAGTTCTTACATAAAGTCTTTTTTTTTTTAGGTTTTTGCAAGGCAAATGGGGTTAAGTGGCTTGCCCAAGGCTACACAGCTAGGTAACTATTAAGTGTCTGAGGCTGGATTTGAACTCAGGTCCTCCTGACTCCAGGGTCGCTGCTCTATCCACTGCACCACCTAGCCACCCCTAAAGTCTTATGTCTTAATGCAGTTTTAGTTTATTAAAGCATACAGTTAATACTATGAAACAAGGTAATTGAAATAGGCATGGCTCAGGAGGTGGTCTTTGAAGGAAGGGAAGGATTCCGGTAGGTGGAGGTAAGAAAGTATCATCATACCTGTGAAGAGGAATGATGATAAGAGATGAAGCATTAGGGATGAAGGCCAGAAAAGAAGCCAGTTTGTGAAAGAAAATAAGGTGTAGTAAATCTGGAAGGTCAGGTTGGGGACAGATTATGAAGGGTATTCAAGGTCCAATTTGGTCCTTGAGACCATAGGAAGCCTTTGCAGTTTCTTGAATGGAGGAGGAAGGATGGTGCATTCAGAACTGTGCTTAGGGATATAGTTAGTGGTTCCTGTAAGGATATGCGTTAGCCTCCTAGCACTTTTGGAAAGTAACCCAGAGATCAGTCCATGCTTCTTTGATTCCAATAGATTAAGGTATAAAATTGGGGCCATATGAGAAGAGCAACCATATCAGATTAAGATGTCCTTGGGAAAATGTTAAAAAAAACAGACAAGTTTTCAAAGTCAAAATTTCCATGGCAGGAGCCCATGTCCATATGAGTTTGACACCACTATGATTCTAGGGCTCTTACATTTTAAGTAGTTCTGGGATTCTGACATTCTGGGAAAGATTCTGAGTTTCTATGAGATCAAATACTTATTTCCTCCTCTTGACTTGTATTTGGAGATGGAGGGGATGGATTATCACCTCCTCTTGGCTGCTGATGCTGGATGGCAACACTCTTTTTAAAAAAATTTTAGGGGCAGCTAGGTGGTGCAGTGGACAGAACATTGGCCATGGAGTCAGGAGGACCTGAGTTCAAATCTGACCTCAGAAACTTAATAATTACCTAGCTGTGTGGCCTTGGGCAAACCATTTAACCCCATTGCCTTACAAAAATCAAAAAAATTTTAAATTATTAAGTGTCTTAAGCAGGATTTGAAGTCAGGTCCTCCTTATTCAAGGGCTGGTGCTTTATCCATTGCACCACCTAGCTGCCCCAGTGAGAACACTCTTCTCCAACAATATAACCAAGGAGTCTCTCTTTGTGACCCTCCATGGGGCAAATGGACCTAATTTCCACTTTCATTTCATCTTCTACCCTTTTCTATTTCTCTGTCTCTAAAGTGCCCATTCTGTGTGTGTGCCAGTTGAAACATTCCTTTCTCCTTCATAGAGTCATTTCTGTCTCACGATGGGTTTTACACCCTCCCAACTGTCTTCCTTTTGGATTATTTATTAAGGATGCCTTCTCTCCCCTACCCAAATCCCTTGCACAGATCCCACAGGTATCTAAATCTGAGTGGCCTCCAGCTCTCAGTGGGGCAAGAAGTGCAGGACTGGAGATACAAGGGGCTCCGGGGGAAGAGAGATCAGACAACAATTACCATCAGAATTGATGTTCATGGAATGAATTATATGAACTGATGCTGAGCAAAGGGAGCAGAACCAAGAAAACTTCGTACACATTAGCAAAACCATTGTGGTTCATCAACTATGATGGATGCAGTTCCTCTCAGCAGTTCAGAGAGCCAGGACAACCCTGGGAGACCTGTTATGGACAATGCCATCCACATCCAGAGGGAAAAAAAACAAAGCACAAAATATATTTTCCCTTCCTATCTCATGGTTTTCTTTCTGTTCTCTTAGTCCTAATTCCTCTTATACAAAATGACTAAGATGTAAATATTAGGCACAAATGTATATGTACAACATTTACCAGACTGTTTGCCACCAAAGGGAGGGAGACAGAAGGGAGAGTGGTTGAAAAATGTGTGATTCATGAATGTGCAAATGGAAGGATGTTGAAAAACTACCATAAAATATAATTGGAAAAGTAAAATGAAATATCAATAAAAAGAAAGTGATGGGAAAAAATGTTAATAACGAAGCTTAAACTTAAGAGAGTTTTTTAAGAATGATTTTATTTATTTTGAGTTTTATGATTTTCCCCCAATCTTTCTTCCCTCCCCCCCACTCCCCACAGAAAGCATTTGGTTAGTCTTTACATTGTTTCCATGGTATACATTGATCTCAGTTGAATGCGGTGACAGAGAATTCATATCCTTAAGGAAGAAAAATAAAGTATAAGAGATAGCAAAATTACATAAGATAACAGGTTTTACTTTAATAAGATAATGGTTTTTGAGAGTTTTTTACTATTAAAAAAAAGATGTGATGTTTAGAGAGTCTGTAAGGGTCATAAAACACTCTACATCCCACCTTCTTCTGGAAATTTTTCTCACCCCCGCCTTTAATGCTGATTCTTTTCTTCAGAGATTCTCCAATTGATCCTTCTTTATTTTCTCATCCTCTCATCTTATGAGTACTCAACGCATTTTGCATATCATCTTCCCAGTTCAACTGGAAGCTCCTTGAGGGCAGGGGCTATTTCTGTCTTCCTTTTTATCACCATCACTTAGTACCGAACCTCTTCTATGGTAAACAATACATGCTTGTTGATTTTATTTAATTCTATTATCTCTTTAAAGCACCTTAGAGAGACCATCTAGTTTAACTCCCTCATTTTACAGAGGAGGAAGTGAAGGCAAATAGGGTTAAGTGACTTATCCGGGGTCAGACAGCCAGAAATTGGTTGAAACTGGATTTGAAGCCAAGATGAGTCTTCCTGACTCCAGTCCCAGAGCTCTAGCTGCTAGCTAGGATTTCATAGCTATTTGTGTCTGAGGCAGGATTTGAACTCAGATCTTCCTGATTCCAAGTCAAGGAACTCACCAAATCTTTTATATATGTATATATATATATATTTATACATATAAATATTTTGTTTTCCAATTATATACAATAGTAGTTTCTACCTATCATTTTTGTTAAAGTTTTGAATTTTACAATTTCCCCCCACCCCCTTCCTTCCCCCTCCCCCACAAGGCAATCTGATGATAATCTTTACATTTTTTCCATGTTATTCATTGATCAAAATTGAATGTGTTGAGAGACAAAACATATTCTTGAGAAAGAAATAAAATATTAGAGATAGCAAAATTATATAGTACATAAGACAACTTTTAAAAAATTGAAGATGATAATCTTTGGTCTTTGTTTACACTCCACAGTTCCTTCCCTGGATATGGATGGTGTTCTCCATAACAGAGCCCCTAAAATCGTTCCTGATTATTGCATTGAGGGAATGAGCAGGTTCATTAAGGTTGATCATCACCCCCATGTTGCTGTTAGGGTGTACAATGTTCTTCTGGTTCTGCTCATCTCACTCAGCATCAGTTCATGCAAATCCCTCCAGGCTTCCCTGAATTCCCATCCCTTCTGGTTTTGAACAGAACAATAGTGTTCCATCACATACATAGACCACAGTTTGTTCAGCCATTCCCCAACTGATGGACATCCCCTCAATTTCCCATTCTTTGCCACCACAAACAGAGCTGCTACAAATATTTCTGTACAAGTGATGTTTTTACTCTTTTTCATAATCTCTTCAGGGTATAGACCCAGTAGTGGTATTGCTGGATCAAAGGGTATGCACATTTTGGTTGCCCTTTGGGCATAATTCCAAATTGCTCTCCAGAAAGGTTGGATCAATTCACAACTCCACCAACAATATATTAGTGTCCCAGATTTCCCACATCCCTTCCAACAGTGATCATTGTCCTTTCTGGTCATATTGACCAATCTGAGAGGTGTGAGGTGGTACTTCAAAGATGCTTCGATTTGCATTAACATGTTAATGTTACTGATTTAGAGCAATTTTTCATATGACTATAGAGAGCTTTGATTTTCTCATCTGAAAATTGCCTTTGAATATCCTTTGACTATTTGTCAATTGGGGAATGGCTTGTTTTTATGAATTTTTTATATGTTTTAGAAACGAGTCCTTTGTCAGAAACACTAGTTGTAAAAATTGTTTCCAATTTACTAAATTTCTTTTGATCTTGTGGGATTTTTTGTGCAAAACCTTTTTTAATTTAATGTAATCAAAATTTTCCTGTTTGTTTTTTATGATGTTCTCTATCTGATCATAATTCACTAAATCTTAAATCAACTTGGTCCATGTTGGGAAAGCTCTAATTTTTAGTGAGTTAGGGCTATACTATCATCTGCAGGGTCAAATATAAAATCCTCTATTTGACATTCAATGCTTTTCATAAACTGGCCTCTTTTGACCTTTCCAGTCTTTTTACTTTTTATTCTCTTCTAAATACTTTACAACCTTGCACTGGCTTCTAGGTGTAGTAACACCAACTCCAACATTCATCTCCCATCTCCATGAGTTTGCATTCATCACCTTTCCCCATGCCTTGTCCTCACTTCCACATCAAGACTCAGATCCAAACCACCTTCTCAAAGAAACTTTTTCTCATGGGATTTCCCAGGCTGCTAACATTCTCCATGAGCTCCATTTACACTGGGCAGCTCTTCTCCATTAGAGTGTGAGCAACTTGAGGGCAAGGTTCATTTCTTTGCTTTTCTTTGCAGCTTCAGAGGTAAGCTGACACTTGGTCCTTCCTGGTCCCCTGGGAAGTGTTTTTTAAATAGCTTTTGATTGCGGGTGGGAAAGGTAGCAATGACTTTCCCTGCATTAGTCGAGTGAAGGAAGGCTGTAGGAGTTGGTGCTTGGTGGAGGGAGAGGGAGATGAATGTGTATCCCCAGGTCACATGTTAGGAGCACCATAGAAGGAAAACTGGGTCTAGACCAGAGATGCCAACAACCCAAGGGCATCATCTGGTCCTGAGTATAGCTAGCACCAGATTGAAATGTAAATTAGAAATATTTTTAAACAAATAAAAATACAATAAACCATAGATAACATTAAAGTAAGCCAAAGGTGCAGCTTGGTGGTACAGTGGATAGAGCACCGGCCTTGCAAAAAAAAAAAGTAAGTCAATAAGCAGCAGCAGAGATCTTTGGTAGAGATTAGTAGCCCACATTTCTATCTATTGATACCCCTTCTCTCCAGTCACGAGCCCCTAAAATTCAAAACCTGCTCAGATACTTAAAAGTTGTGTGACCTCAGATTGGTAGCTTAACTGCTCCATGCCTCAATTTCCCCATCTGTAAAATGACATAGTCAGACTTCATGGACTCTCAAGTCTTTCCAACTCTAGATTTATAATTTTTTGATCAGGGGCAGCTAGGTGGTGCAATGGATAGAGCACCAACCCTGGAGTCAGGAGTACCTGGGTTCAAATCCAACCTCAGACACTTAATAATTATCTAGCTGTGTGGCCTTGGGCAAGCCACTTAACCACATTGCCTTGAAAAATGTAAAAAAAAAAAATTCTTTGATCAACCCCAAACACCCTAAAGGCAAAGCTAAGCCTTAGAATGGAGAGACACATCCTTGGTAATTGAAACAATCATCCACAAGAAGTTGAAAGAACAAAGGCTTTCTAGTCATGCTCTCTCAGAACAATCTAGCATCTTCAGATGTTAATATTTGTATCTCAGACCCACGGCAAGTTATACATGGGCATCACCCAGTATTATCAAATAAACCCAGTTTAAAGAAGAGACAAATAGGTTCCAGAGAGGCCAAATGATCCACAACATGGCAGTCAGAGCCAAGGGATGACGGAAGACCTTGCACACCTTTGTATTGATAGCCCCTCGTCTAGTGCATCTGACAGTCACCAAATAAACAAATAAATGATTGAATGACAGAAAAAGAACAAATAAATAGATAGAATTTTGGATTCTCAAACCAGCACTCTTCCCAGCATTCCATTGTTTGGTTTCCCCTCCTTTTTCCTGGAAGTCAGGTTTTTTTCACATAACCTAAAATTCTATTGTTTTTTGGTCTTGCAGGTCACTAAGACCCTCAGACCTTTTCAAGATATACTATTATCTAGCTTTCCCTCCCCTCCCCTCCCTTCCCCTCCCTTCACCTCCCCTCCCTTCCCCTCTCCTCCCTTCCCCTCCCCTCCCTTCCCTTCCCTCCCCTCCCTCCCCTCCCCTCCCCACACTCCTCTTTCACAAGAGGAAGCTGAGAGCAGAGAGGAGGAAGGATTTTCATCAGGTCCCACACTGTGTTGGTGGCAAGGCCAGGACTGGAGCCCAGCTTGCCCAGCAGTCCATCCCATGATCTTTCTAGCACCCCGGCTGTCTCTCCATCATTCCTCTCTCTCACAATCCTCGACTTGACCGGGCTGGTTTAACAGTTTACCCAAAGACACAAGGACACACCTCTCCTAGCTGTTCAGCCTCCCCTCCTGCCACCTTGGGAATCACCCCTGGGAGGGGGGTGTGGGTGGAGGACAGGGAGGGGAGCCAACAAGCCCACGGTCAGTTAATCATCCTCTGCCTGGCTAGGACCTGGGCTCAAGATCCCATTCTTCTTGTTCCGACTGTATGACCTTGGATAAGTGCTTTCCCTTCTCCCAGCTTGTGCCCTCAGCTGTAAAAGTGAGGGCATTGGATGAGATGATCGCCAAGGCCACTTTCAGTTCTGGCACTTTCTGTTGTGAGGACCTGAATTCTCCCCAGCTCTGGCAGCCGCCCAGCACCGACTGACCTTTCCATTACCCTTCCTCTAGGGAGGCCTCTCCCCTGACAAGCTCCTCCCCCAGACTTTGACAAACCTGAAGAGCCAGGTAGGAAGGCTTGGCCCTCAGGTAGAGGAGAAGGATCCTCAGGGAGTGGAGGGTAGGATCGAAGTCAGGAAGGCTCCGTGGAACTCATCTCCAGTCCCCTCATTTTACAGATGGGGACACGAGCCCGGAGAAGGGAAATCATTCCCCCAACGTAACACAGCTAGGAAACGGCAGAACTGGATGGAGGGCTTGGCACCCCCCACCATGCTCCCGGGCCTCCCTGATGCCGGGGCTCTGCCCCTGGGGGACAGCCCAGAGGAGATGTCCGAGGAGGACATTGAAGCCCTCATGGAGGAGATGGATTATCTTCCTGGCCACTTCCACCTGGACTTGAACCTGAATTTTGAGCCAGGCACCCGAGCCCCCTTCCGAGGCCGGGACATGAAGCTGCAGAGGGAGAGCCTTCGGACGGAGCTGGAGTTTGAGCCTGGGCCCCTGTGCTATGCAGTTTGGAACCTCCTGGGGGTCTTCACCTTCTACCTGGAGGAGCTGGAGCAGGCTCGAGAGCTTTTCCTGCAGGTGACCCAGAAAGCCCCAGACAACCTCAATGCTTGGGCCAACCTGGCTTATGTCTATGATCAGTTGGGTCTGGAACAAGAAGGGGCCCAATGTACCGAGATGCTGTCCAGTCTCATGGGCCTGGAGACCGAGCAGGAAGGGACCACTGAGGCAGACCTCAAGCTTCGGGCCGCCCGGTGCCTGGCCGAGCAGGGCTATGCCTCAGTCTTTGACGTGGGCTTCCTGAATGAGAACGACCAGGTCCAGAAGCTGGAGGCCGGCATCGCCCTCTTTGACAAAGGACTGGCATATGGGCAGAAGGTCAGTGACCCACCCTGGGTCTGTTCAGGGGTGCTTTGGTCCTCTGGGGAACTTAGAGGGATACTGGGATAAAGGCAGTGGTTTGGGAGATATTCCAGGAGACAAAGAGCAATGATTAAGCACCGACTGTATGGACTTATTCACTCATTCACTTACTCATTTCCAGATTTCTAAACTGAATTGGAAGTTAGAACAAAACTCTGCTTTGTGTCTTTGTCTGCCCAACACTAAGCAAAGTATCTGGCAGAGAGCAGCTAATTAGCTGACTGTGTGATTTTTTTTAGGCAAATCCTCCAGGGTCCTCAGTTTCCCTATCTGTAAAATGAGGTGATTGAGTTAGGTGGCCTCTGAGGACCTTCCAGAGGCAGATGTGGAATCTAATGATTGACTCTAGTGTTTGTTCTTAGACTAAATCCTAGGATGGATCACGCTAGCTTCGAGGGAATCCAGGAGTATTTGAGAAGACATGACCCAAGCAGGGTGGTTGTTGATTAGTCATTTCAGCTGCGTCCAACTCTCTGTGATCACATTTGGGGTTTTCCTCGTAGCAGATACTATGAAAAATTTAAAAGACCCCTCCTCCGGTCCCCAAATAACTTTCCTACTCATGTCTCATGGGAGCACTCAGGTGAACCCTCTCTCCCCAGAAATCAATTTGTACTTTTAAATTTTTATTTTTGTGAGATAAAGGGGTTAAGTGACTTATCCAAGGACACACAGCTGGTAACATCAAGTGTTTGAAGTTGGATTTGAACTTGGATTTTCCTGACTCCATGGCAGGAGCTTTATCCACTAGATCCCCCAGCTGCCCCAGATTATAATGATTTTGTGTAAATAGATGGGAATGCACATTGAATAACTGAGTGAGTGAGAGTGAGGTCTCTGAACACCCAAGGGAGTGAGAGAAGGGACAGGAAAGTGGTGTTCTAGGAAAGTGATGGAACGTCCAGGGAGTGGGAGGAGGATGCAGGCTGCTTAAGGATAGTTAAAGTCAGATTTCAAGGGGGAAGGAGAGGATGGCCAGCCAATTAGTCAGGAAGTATTTATTAGTCCCTTCATGAGTGAGGGGCAGCTTGGTGGCACAATGGAGTCAGGAGGACCTGAGTTCAAATCCTGCTTCAGGCACTTAATACTTAGCTCTGTGACCTTGGACAAGTCACTTAACTACATTGCCTTGCCCCACTCCCCACCAAAAATAAGTGGTAAGTGCTGGGTGACACATAAGGATACAGTCTCTGCCCCTCAAAAGCTGACATCTTTGGGTATAACAAGGTCTCTGCAGAGTAGGTGAAGGAAATCTCAGTCCCTCCATCCTCACAGGTATAAAACATTTTCTATTATTATCCTCTTATCATCCTTCCCTGAGCTGATTTTTCATTACTGTATAGATATAGATCCACAAATATAAATGTATGCAGAGATGTGTAGATACATATATTTATACTGATCATCAAGGCAGAGTTGCTTGTGTGTTGTCTTCCCTATCAGGATCCTAGAGGGAAGGAACCATCGTTTTTGACTTTTGCAATATCCACAATGATTAGGTCAGGGACTGATATACACTAGGAGCTTAATATATGTTTGTTGGTTTGATGATGATTCCTAAACAGGTTTGGGGCTGGACAAAATTGCTATGAAGTCCCTTCCAGCTCCAAGATGCTTAGGTTCTATTAAGGGTGGTGGTCCATTTTGTCCCTCAGACTGAGATGTCTTGGGTACAATTATTAACAGGAAAGGAAGACAGATGCATTCTGTAAATGCAAAATTCCTAGATTGTTTAGGGTACAGAACCTTCAGTGGCTCCCTATTGCCATCCCCATCAAGTTCAAATTGCTGAACCTAGGATCAAAAGCTTCCCCACAATCTGGTCCCAACTGACATGACCAGACTTATATCTTATTATTCCCTTCTTGAGTTGCAGCCCAGTTGGAATGCCCATTGCCCCTTAATACAGCCTCTGGTCTACTCCCTCCATAGCCATGAATGACCTTCCTGTTATCTCTGCCTGGTGAAATGTCACTCAAAGCTCAACCCCGGATGCCTCAGTTTCTGGGAAATCTGCCTTGATTTCCCCTAGCCAACTGTGATCTTCTTCCTTCTCATAAGCCCCATAGTCCTCTGCCAGGGCCTCTCTCGGGCTCATTTTTAGCAGATGCTCATAGATTGATGAAAAATCTTTGTTCATCTTTCTCCCTGAGCAGACTGTAAATTCCTAAAACATACTCTATCTAGACTTCTGGCCTATTTTTCTTTGGCTCTCCCCAGCTCTAAGACACAATGGTGAAAATCCATGTGCTATGTCCTGTTTTTATAGGGCCAAGGACTGGAGTTGTGATTTCACCAGAATGGGGCACTCCCTTATGAGGAAATTGCCACCACCAAGACAGGCTGCCACCTTCTCCGAAGTGAATTGCCTGGGACCTTGGAAAGGGAAGCGATTTGCTCACGGTCACCTAGCCAGAATCTTGCTGACTCAACAGCTAGCGTCCTCTCCTTGATGCCAAGCTGCCTTTCCATTCTGCCTTCTAACCTTCTCTAGGCACCAACAGAGTGCCAGTCTCTTAGCTGTTGCCACTTATCAAATCTACCATCTTATGGGTTTCCATTATAAATATTAAACAGTCTAGAAAGGTGGCCACTCCTATGCACTCTGAAGGCCTCTCCCTTTTCTACTCTCTCCCTCACCCCAGCCCTGGAGTTATACTCTTCCTGGGTCAGAATGGCAGGGTTGGCAATTAGACTTTCAAGGATCACCCAATCCAACGGGGGAAGCAGACAGGTCCATTGGGTCAGGGACTTGCAATCAGTTAATCAATCTGGGAGCTTCAGTGAATAATTACTTTGTGTTTACACACACACACATTCACACATGCACACATACACATTCACACATACACACACACGCAAACACATGCACAGGCACAATCAGCTTCAAGCTAGGGTCGAGTGGGGCAGGTTGCCTGGAGGAGGTGAGGAATAGAAATCTCATTGGAGGTCCAATCATTGGCCTCTTTGGGGGAGAGGGAAGGATAGAGAGAATGGAGAAATCTGTTTGTGGTAGACCCCATCAAGATATTGGAGAAGTGGGCTGAAGAGAGCTTAGTGGGGTGTGTTGCCTTGGGGCCCTGAGGGAGATTGAGTCAGACTGGGCAGACTCCCAAGGAACATCTCTCTGAGCTTCTAGTTCTTTCTCTGGCTTCCTCAAAAGACTTTGATCTGAGTTTGAGTTCTGACACTCCCTGACAAGATCCTTGAAGTTCTCTGAACCTGTGGGAAATGGGCTAGAATACTTAAAAATTGAGGCCAAGGAGGTAGTTCAGGGAAACAACTCTACAAACTGCAAAGTTCCATTGAAATGTGAGATATCATTTCAGCTATTGCCATCATTGTTTGTAAGGGGCCACGGTACAAGAGGGGAGAGGGAGCCCCCTTGTCATTAGTGTGACTGCCTCTGACCCTAAGGATGTTATTGTTCATCATTCATTCATCCATCCATCCCTCCATCCTAACATTCATTAAAAAATTCAAGGCTTCCCTCTGTTGCCAGAGTTTAACACATATCTCACAGTCTGGTCAGAGACAAAACATAAACAGGGCAACTCCTCCCTTACTGAGGATAACATACTAGGGAACAGCTTGAGCTCAAGAAAGTTCCATGATTTGTCCATGGACACACAGTTAGAGCCTGTCAGAGATTTTAACTCAGATCTTCCTTCTGCTCTAAGTGAGACCTTGTAGTTCCACTCAGCTTTCTCTTGAAACGGATATAGGAAGCTAATGTTGGAGACAAACTGGTGGAAAGACATCCAGAGAGTTGTAGACAGTGCTGTAGGGGCTCTGAGGAGCATATGGATGAGGATGAGGAGGGTGATGATAGTGGTAGTGATGATGATGATGGTGGTGGTGGTGGTAAAGGTGAGAATGATGATGGTGGAAATGATACTAATATTAACTACTAACATTTATAGTGCTTTATAATTTACAAAGCACTTTAGAAATATTGTTTCATTTGATTCTTATAAAAAATAGGTACAATTATTATCCCCATTTTAGAGTTGAGAAAACTGAGGCAAAACAAGCTAAGGGACTTTTCTAGAGTCACACAGCTAGTAAGTGTCCAAGGCTGGAATTGAACTCAAACTTTTGCGATTCTACATCCAGGGTTCTATCCATTTACCCAATTCACCAAGAAAGAAAAGAGAGAGCCTCTCTGGCTAGAGGGATCAACAGAGAAAATTTCACAGAGAAGGTGGCACCCAAGTTAAACTTTGAAGGAGGAAGAGGATTTCAGAGATGAGGGATGAGAATCACGCACTCTTGGATGTGGGACTAGTGTATGCAAAGGCATGGAGGTAGGACGATATGAACTACCTTTAGGAGAAAAGGAATCATCCAATGTTGAAACCAAGGAGAACAGTGGGACATAAGTCTGAAAGGGCAGGCTGAAGGCAAATGATCATCCATGAGACTAAGGAATGAGAGGTGCATCCTGGAGACAGGAAAAGGCCACTGAAGACATCTGAAAAAGGCAGAATATAAACTGGGAGGCAAGTACCTAGTTTAGCTGAAGGGTGGGAAGGGCCCCAACTGGGGTGTTATCCAGTGAGTTGATGGAAAGGACTGGATGGGAGATATGTTGTGCCTATGTCCATCAAACTTGACAACAGAATGGATATGGAGGAAAGGGGAAGGAGAGAGAAGGGTTGCAGATGACTCAGGAGCAAAATAGAATATGTACGTGGATGTCTTCTCCAGTTGGGTGTACTTCCTTTCTCTTCTTTTCCTTCTGTCCTCCTATGCCTCTGTTTCTTTCTTTTTTAGTAAACATGGCAGAGAGTTGACCTTGGAGCCAGGAAGACCTGGACTCAAGTCCTGGCTCTGACACTTATCTGTTGGCTGGGTGACCCTAGGCAAGTCCCTTACCATTTCAATTGCCTTCAGTCCATTCTAAGATTAAAAATTGAAGGGTTTCAGAGGGGGACTTTCTTGATGAAGAGTTCCTTAGAGTAGCGAAATCACAGATTCCGTCCCTCTGCCCTTCCAAAATATAACACAATGAGAGGAAGCACTGTTGCTGGGCCAAACAGGAATGACCTCAAGAAAGGAAGGGCTCTTGATTTGTGCCTTGAACAAAAGTAAGAAAATTAAGAGATAGAAATATGGAAGAAGAACACTGCAGATATTGGAGCTAACCAATGCAAAGGTAAACACGTGGAAAAGAGAAAATAGCTCAATTTGGTTGAAATATGTACTAGGTTTGGTTAATTATCATCCCCATTTTACAGCTGAAAAAAAAATGGAGGCAAAACCAGTGAAGTGACTTTTCTAAGTCACATGGCTATGAACTGTGACAAAGGACCTTAGGAAAAGGGAGTTTCCACATTGGGAGTTATATCTAAATAAAACATTTTAGTAATCTGGAAACCTAAGAAATGTTTGTTTCCTTCCTTCCTACTAACCCCACTCTCCAATACAAGTAACCATCCCTCAGAATTAAGGAGACTTGAATCCAAATTCTTCAGATACATATTTTAGTGTGACCATGGGCAAGTCCCCTAACTTCTCAGTGGACCTGGGCAACTTTCCAAAATGGGTGGTTGACATATTCACTTGTCTGAGATCCTGGAAATCAGTGGTTTGAATTTGTTTTTTTGTTTGTTTTTAAATTTAAATTTATTTTATTTTAGTACAAATGGTGTTTTTTTATACATTATTAAAATATTCTTGGTTTGAATTTAGAAAGGACTTTTTAAACTATCTAAATCAACCCCTTCCCCCAATTCTATGAATGAAGAAATTTAGACCTGGAGAATTTTCCAGGTAAATGGTTCCATACTGATTTTAATTTAGACACAAAACAAATGACAATGGCAAAAATATGAAATTGGCATATTTGAAGATCTTGGTTGGATTGATTGAAATTAGTTTTAAAATTACAGCTTCCCATTGGAAATCAGTTGACTGAAACTCATCTCATTTTTTTCATTCTTGTGCTTTGAGGGAGCCAGGAACCCCTGCTCACAGCTGCATGTCCCAACCCATCCAGACCCGTCTCCTTCTTTCTGTCCCTTGACCTTGTCTTCCCATAAATTCTCTATGGAAACTCCTCAGTGGGCCTCCAGATGGACACCAATACATCCTTAGTATGTTATGGACACAACTGGCTGCCCTCCTCTGTTACTCACACATTTCCTTGAAAAGGACTTTTAGCTTGTTCTTTATGGGAATTAACCTTCTCAGAGGTACCAGTTCTTAGCCTGCTGATAGCCATCATGCCCTTGGATAACTTATAGTTTTAAAATTTTTTTAAATATTTTATTTTTTCAATTACACATAAAAACAATTTAAACCCTTTTTTAATAATTTGAGTTTCAAATTCTCTTTTATGCACACTCCCACCCTCTCCTCTCTCCTCATTGAGAAGACAAGGAAGTTGATAAAGGTTATTAAATGTGCTCAGGCATGCAAAACATATTTCCATATTAGTCATGTTGTAAAAGAAAACAGACAAAAAAAAGGAAAATAAAGTTTTAAAAAAACATGTTTCTGTTTGTGTTCAGATTCCACCAGTTCTTTTTCGAGAGATGGATAGCATTTTTCATTATAGATTTTTCCAGATTGTCTTGGATTTTTATGTTATTGAGAATATCTAAAACAGCATACATTGTTGTTATTGTATAATGTATTCCTGGTTCTGCTCACTTCACTTTGTATCAGTTCAAATTTTTTTGAAACTATTCCCCTCATCATTTTTTTCTTTTAGTTTTTGTAAGGCAATGGGGTTAAGTGACTTGCCCAAGGCCACACAGCTAGGTAACTATTAAGTGTCTGAGGCTGGATTTGAACTCAGTTACTTCTGATTCCAGGGCTGGTGCTCTAGCCACTGTGCAACCTAGCCGCCCCTCCCCTCATCATTTCTTGTAACACTATAGTATTCCATCACAATCATATATCATAACTCGTTCAACCACTCCCCATCTCAATTTTCATTTCTTTGTGACCACTAAAAGAGCTGCTCTAAATATTTGTGTAAATCTAGATCCTTTTTCTTTTAAAAAAAATCTTTTGGGGGGCGGCTAGGTGGTGTAGTGGATAAAGGGTGGCTAGGGATAAAGGGCTAGGGCCCTGGAGTCAGGAGTACCTGGGTTCAAATCCAGTCTCAGACACTTAATAATTACCTAGCTGTGTGGTCTTGAGCAAGCCACTTAGGCCTGTTTGCCTTGCAAAAAAAAAAATCTTTTTGGGATACAGACTTAGTAGTGATATTTCTGGGTCAAAGCCTATGGCCATAGTTCCAAATTGCTTTCCAGAAAGGTTGGATCAGTTCACAATTCCACCAACAGTACACTAATGTTCCAATTTTCCCACATCTCCTCCAACATTTGTCATTTTCCTTTTTTTGTCATATTAGCCAATCTGATAAGTGTGAAGTGATACCTCAAAATTGTTTTAATTTATATTGACTAATCAATAGTGATTTAGAACATTTTTTCATGTGACTATATATAGCTTTGATTTCTTATCTGAAAACTGCCTCTTCATATCAGTTGACCATTTATTAATTGGGGAATGACTCATGTTCTTTTTAAATCTGACTCAGTTTTCTGCAGATTTGAAAAATGAGATCTTTCCTTCTAATTTTGGCAACACTGATTTTGTCTGTGCAAGAACTTTTAATTTAATTATTCAAAATGATCCATTTTATGTCCCATAATGCTCTTTCTTCTTGTCACTTACAGTTTAGATTCTTTTGAGATGTTATGTAACCCAAAACTAAAAATTGGAAGGCTCTTCAGAATTCATTTAGTATATCTTCTTCCTTTTCTAGATGAGGAAACTGAGGCCCAGAGAAGTTAGTTGACTGCCACAGGTAGTAAGAGGCAGAGCTGGGATTAAAACTCAAGTGAATTCAGTATACTTTCCACAGCACCATGTTATCTCTTTCTGTTCCATATAATAATACATGGAGAAGGGTCAGGAATTCCATAAAATAGTTATTTCATTTCATACATACACATGAACATACACACAAGCCCTCTCCACAACATACTTGTTTCTTATTTGTGACTAGCCCTTAACTGTTTTCATCCCTCTATGAGCAGCAGAACCTAGATTTAAAAAACAAAACAAAATAAAAAGTCTTCCTGGCCCCATCTCTGCTAAGAGAATGCCTCGAACCCTGTTATTGTCAGAGGATGAGTCGTGAAGATGAAACTTAGGCCCTCCCTGTTGTGGGGGTCAGCAGACTAGAAAGGGGAGGAGGACTGGAGGGGGAGCAGGGAGGAGCTCTGTTGGATTCCCAGTTTTGCCTCTGGCAGCTGCACAAATAAAGGTGTGGTTGTACCAAACGTACAGCCTGTTGGGGAAGGCAGAAGTCAAGGCCCTCTCGGGGTCAATGTCCTAGACTCTGAGCTGTGGTCATCAAGGAAGTAGCTTCTGAGCTAGGGGAGAGAAAGTATAACACAGACCTGGAGAACATTCACAGGGGGAGGGGAAGAGGGAGAGGGAGGAAGAGGAAGAGAGGGATGTATAGAAAGGGGACTGCGAGCACGGAAGGAATGATAGTCATAGGACCTTTGACTTCCAAGGGGTTTGAACTGGGAAAAGGACCCTTAAATTCAGAATCATGGAGACTCGAGTCTGCCCATTCTTGACCAAGAACCCCTCCCAAGACCATCTAGACAAGCCTACTGCTGAAGGCGCCCAATAAAGAAGACCTCACTATTCCAACCCACTTTAGAGCAGCCTTGATTGCTAGCTCCAGATTGCTCCCACCAGCTTCAGTTGCTTCATCTCAACACCAGGAACAGTGCTTCAGCACCCAAGCTGCTCAAAAGTCTGGTTTGTAGATCTAAGTTGTCAAGTGACCTTCCCTCCCCTCTAGAATTTTTCACGACCGGGAAATATCCCTCCCATTTGTTCCCTTGCTGGACAGCTCTAATCAGTAAGGAATTCAGTGTTACAGCTTTCCCAAGGTTTTCCTCCCCCACCCCACCCCCACTACCAGTCCCATCATTCCTGGTTCTGCCCCCTGGGGCCAATCTAGATGGTGTTTCCTCATCAGACTCCTAATCTGAATGAATAATCTCCATGTTCTCTTTCAGATCTAACACTACAATCAAAGCTACCCTCCACATGCCATTGAGTCATTCAGAAGTGTCTTGCTCTAGGTGACCCAATGGATTGTCCATTGGGTTTTTCTTGGTAAAGATACTGGCATGGTTTGCCATTTCCTTCTCCAGTGTTTTTCTCATTTTACAGGTGAAGAACTGAGGCAATTAGGGGTTAAACAACTCACCCAGGGTCACGCAGCTAGTTAATGTCTGAGGCTGAATTTGAACTCAGTTCTTCCTACCTCCAGGCCCAGTACTCTACTGTTCCACCTAGCTGCCCATCATCCACATGACGGTTCTTCAAAGATAGATTTGGACCAGACTAAAAGACCCCACATTCTTACATGAATCCTCACATGGTATTGAGTTCCTTTACCATAAGGCAGTCATCAGTGAGCATTTATTGAGCTCCTTCTGTATCCATCAAGGTTGCCCTTCTCTAACTGTCCTCCAGTTTATCAGCCTTCATTTCAAAATGTGAGATGAGGTTCTGATCGTATTAATTCCAGACACAGTCTGACCAGGGTAGAGGACAAAGGGACTTTGTGGTGGTCCAAGATGTCACACCTTTCTCAATATAGCCATTACCTTTTTAGGCTACCACATTGATTTATAATAATCCACACAGCAGTCCAACAAAACCCCCAAATCCTCTTCAGATGAGCTTCTTTCAAGCTGTGCCACCCTGTTTTTGAATAGATGTTCTTTCATAGGGAAGGAAATTGAGGCCTCTAGACAGCTGATCATATATTTTAAAAATTAGTGTTGTGGAACTTTAAATTTATCATAAAAATCACAAAATGAAGAGGCCTTTGGGAGAAGGTAGAAAAGTAGATTTAAACCAGAAGACTTCCCATTAGTATTTTTTTAGGTTTTTTTTTTTTGCTAGGCAATGGGGTTAAGTGACTTGCCCAAGGCCACACAGCTAGGTAATTATTAAGTGTCTGAGACCAGATTTGAACTCAGGTACTCCTGATTCCAGGGCTGGTGCTCTATCCACTGAGCCACCTAGCTGCCCCAACTTCCCATTAGTATTACAAAAGGGTGAGGAAAGTGTCTGGTGAGATCAGTGAATTAGGATGGTTTCCTAGTGCGAGCTTTGGGGATTCCAGGTCTTTTTCTGAGATGCTCTGGTTGTCTGGATGCTGATTCTTCTTTCCTTGACTTGCTTCCACTGTCATTCTCCTGCCCTCTACACACACACACACACACACACACACACACACACACACACACAGCAAACCACTTTCCATGCTGACCCTGATCCTATCCTTCAATGGCCAATGAAATTCTGGAGTGTGGAGACATTCACAATTAGCCATCTCAGAATGCTGAGGATCACAAGGATTTCCATTTAATGATTTTCCTGGTTGCACACTTAATTGGGGGTTAGTAGTCAAGAGGCCTGTCAGATTTAGGGGTAGTCTCTGCAGAAATAGAACCATAGAAGTAAAGTTGGAAGGGATCCTAGAGGTCACCTAGTCTAACCTCTTCATTTTACAAGTAAAGAAACTGAGGCTTTGTGATAGGAAGAGGCCAGTTCCGTTCACCAAGAATGGATTAAATACACCTGAGTCTACAACAACAAAAACAAAACAATCTCTGCCCTCTAGGAGTTTACATTCTATCAGAGGGTATAAAATCATGAACATAGAAAAAGATCGACATATTTAAATTAAATACAAATGAATTTTGAGGGAGATGATGGGGAGCAATAACGAGGGGAATACAGGGAGCAAGCAGGGGAGGTCATGTGGAGCAAAGGACATTTTAGCAAAAAGGCAGAGATGAAGAGGTAGAACTTGGACGTGGGGAGAAAGAACATGGCTTTCCTTGGAAATGGGGTGGAGATAGTTCCATCTTCCTAGTTGTGTCTTGGGTCTTAAGCATTCCTCTTTCCATAATATTTCTTAATCATCAGTTTTCTTATCTTTACTTATTTTTCAGGTCTTACTTCCTGGATTGTCATGACCAGGCCATGTGAATGCTAGAAGGCATGTGGGGGGAGGCTTCTTTCTCTGGGGTCCGGGTAATGAAGTAATGTTCTTCAAAGACCTCAGGGGAACCTCTAGTTAGGGGACAGCACCTGAATTTCTGAGCAGGTTTTTCTGGCTAAACCTCTTCCCTAATGTCCACAGGCTTCTGGCAACCTCTTTATGCTGATCTAGGCTGAAAAACATGCTTACAGGAGCTTTTCTTTACATGCCTAGATCATTTCTCAGTCTGGTGCTCTTTCTTCTTTCCTTACTGGAGAAGTTGCTTTGAGGGAGCCCAGTTATTTCCTCTATTTATTCCATTCTATTTCCTCTTGGCCACCTTAGGGAAGAAAGTCGAGGGTCAAGTCACATGCAAGAGGCAGAGGAAATAGAATGTTGTATATGAAGAACTAAAAATAGGTCATTTTGACTGGAGCATCAAATGTAAGGGAATAATGGGAAATCAGGTCGGACAAGTTATATGGAAGCCAATTGAGAAAGGTTTAAATATCAAGTAAGGGAGTTTGTATTTTATTGTATTGTATTGCTTGGGGGGTGATAGGGAGCCCCTCAACTCTTTGAGAAGTGAAGTAATATAGCTAGACATTCTTTAGGAATATCAATGTGTGGAGGATGGGCAGTAATTAATCACCAAGGAGTTAGCTTCCTCTCTGGGCTTACCTAAACTGCACCTTAAAAAATCAGATGACACCTGTGGCTGGAACCCTACTGTTCCATTATGGGAGAACCTGTTTTTCTCTGTTGGCAGAACAGGATACAATAGGATATCACACAGCAAGGGCAGAGGATAACCAGAAAGCTTCCCCAGAATCTTTTCTGTACTCAAAGTTGACCAAGGCTCTCACTATGTTGGAGGAGCCTGTGGTGAACTTATGGGCAGGAAATGGTTGAGATGTTGGTAGGCTTCAATCTGTATCATTGGAGGGAGTGTTCTCACCACTGAGGTCACAGATCCATTGACATCTTTTGAGTGTTTGACTGGAAGATGAATTGGAGGGCAGGGAGAAATCAGGTGAGAGACAAATGATCAGAGAACCAGAGAACCCTGGAATGAGATGTGAAAGAAACCTTTAAGCTTACCTCCCTCATGTTACACATGAGGAATCTGGAGCACAGAGAGGCAAGGGTCACACAGCCAGTATTGGCTAAACTGAGATTTGAACCCAAATGTTCTTGCACTCTGCCCATGGTTCTTCTCATGAAAAAGGGAGGTGATCACTCAAAAAGTGACGAGGTCCAAACTAGGGTGGTGGCTGTATGAGTGGAGAGACAGGAATTGGTGGTGGGGATGTTGCAGAGATACAGAGGAGATTATTGAGTAAGAGGGAGGTCCCATGTTTGATGCTGACATAATGAACTGGGGTGCCCAAAGGAATGATGCTTGTCTTGAAATCAGGATAAGAAAACAAGCTCCATTTTGGATATATTATGGGCAGGAGGTGGAGAGATGAAGGCTGGGAATGTCAATCTGAGAGTCATCAGCAAAGATGATCATTGAACCCATGGGAAGTGATGAGGTCTCTCAGGAAGTGAAGAGAAGCCAGGGCAGAGAGCTGGGGCAGGGGATCTTGGTGGGGGGGGGGGTATGAAAAAGAATAATAATCCTGTAATAGAAACCGAAAGAAAGAAGAAAATAATTGTATAATACTGACCATGTAGCGGGGTTACAAACATCATCTCTTTCATTCCTAACAACTCAACAAAGTAGGAGTTTTTATTATCCCCATTTTACAGTTCAGGAAAACTGAGACAAATAAAGGTTAAGTGACTTGCCCAAAGTCATAGGTGCCTGAGGTTGGATTTGAATGCTGGACTCAGCACTCATCCCCTGTGCAAACAGTTGACAAAGAACAGATGGTCAGAAAAGCAGAAGAGAATAAGGCCAGGAAAGCACAAGGAGGTGAGTGCAGCCTAGAATGGGAGATGATTAATACTGTCAAAAGCTGCAGGGAAGAGCATCAACCTGGAATCAGAAGGATCTGAGTTCAAATATGACCTCAGCCTCCAAAGGCTGTGTAACTCTGGATGAATCATTTAACCTCCATTGCCTCAAAAGAGATGGGGCGTGGGAAAGTCCATGGTGTGAAGCCATTGAGAGATCATGAGTGACCAAGAGAGAACAAATGCAGCGGAGTGACTGAGAACAACGATTCCGAAGCCATCACACTCTCAAACATGTTTCAGCTTGTAGTGCTGACTCTCCAAAGCAGGCCGGGCCACTCCCAAGGTGCTACCTGCTTTCACTCTTCACTGCATTCAATTTGAGAACCCAACAAACTCTTCCTGCCCCAATGATGTCATAAGGTGGAAGCCCGAGTACAGCCCTTCCTATCTGCCTTGCTGGGCCTAGGGAGGGAGTATGGTATATGGTAAAGTTCATTTACCCTGAAACTGAAGGATCTCGATTCAAATCGTGCCTCTGGGTGACACTGGGCAAATCTCCTGACCGTTCCAGGCCTCAGTTTCTTCATCTGTAAAATAAGAACATTAGACCAAGTGGCCTGAGTTCTATTCCAGTTATAATTTTGATTCTATATCCTATATCCCAAGTCATCAAACCTCCCTGGACCTCAGATTCTTCATCCATATGATGAGGGAATTGTAGTTGATGGCTTCAGAGGTTCCCTCCCCCCACCTCAAAGATCCCAGACCAGGAAAGTCCTCCCAAAAGGTTTTAATAAAGTCTTTCTCATGGGATAGAAGCCAAGACACTAGTCCAGACATCTGAGATCCCTGGCAGCTTTCTGCTCCCTCCCCATTGTCTGGAAATAAGGATCACTCCACCAACAAAGGCTTCATGACTCCATTGTGGTCATTTTCACATCTGGAGAAAGTCCAGGGACTCTCTGGGACTGCATTTAGTCCCAGATGTCATAGTTTAGGAAATTTCGTTGACAAGTTGGATCCTGCCCAGAGCAGCAATGAGGTGGGAAGGTAAATGGAGACCATCTTGTACAAAGCCTGGCCAGTGGAATTCATTTAGAGGGCGTTTGGCCAAGAGAAGACTAAAGGGAGAGCCAATAGCCCCTCCAAGTATTGGAATGGATGTCATCGGGAAGGGGGGGAGGGGATTCCAGAAGGCAGAACTACAGAGAAACGGGGTGGGGGGAACTGAAGAGATACAGACACTGGCACTAATACTTGCACTCCTTGCCATTAGGGCTATCCAACAATCAAGCATCAACAGGTGACTCCCATGTGCAACAATGGAACAGGTTGTCTCCTAAGGTTGTGAGATCCCGGTCATTGGAGGTTTTCAAACTGGGCTTGGATGACCTCTTCAATTCAACAACCAGTTACAATAGTGCTTACTGTACCATAGTTACAGACCTTTGAGCTTGGTACTGAGTGGAAAACCAAGATTAGATAAGGGAAATATTTAGCTAGACGTAAGTAGACGAGTATAACAATCCTTGCTCTTCTAAAGATTGGCATTGGCTGCCCCAGGCAGTTGTGGGCTCTGCTCTTCTCTCTCTGGCGTTCTAACAGAGCCAGAAGAAGGAACTCCTTTAGAGTGGCATAGGGGGTCTTCCTGCTGGATTGCAGTGGAGGCTGGGTAGCTGCCGAGATCTTTCTTTTTTTTTTTTTTTTTTTTTAGGATTTTGCAAGGCAGTGGGGTTAAGTGGCTTGCCCAAGGCCACACAGCTAGGTAATTATTAAGTGTCTGAAGCCAGATTTGAACTCAGGTATTCCTGACTCCTGGACCGGTGCTCTACACTGTGCCATCTAGCTGTCCCCCGAGATCTCTTTCACTTGAATTTTTCAGGATTCTGGTGTTGGGCTCATTTTCTGACTTAGTTTCTTTTTCTGTATTTCTTGGTCTCCCTCAAAGAGTTGCTGCACTTGGTAAATCAATCGATGAACAAATATTTATTTAGCTCCTACTGTGTCCCATATACTGAGACTGTGTCTGTGGTAGGTACTGAGAATCTAAGTGCAAAGTATGAAATACCTCCCTTCTCATAAGAAGCACGCACGTTAATGGAGGAAAGACAACCAGGAACTAAACAAGGGCACAGGTTAGATCCTAGCAGGCAAGAGGAGTAGAACAGTCACCTAAAGTTCTTTGCAAATAAAATTTATTATTGCTGTTAAGAAATAAAATCTATCCCCTGTTTTCCAGTAGATAGGTAGACATTGAATACCTCATTTCAGACTCACAGATGGAAGATGCTATTATTATTCTTATTTTACAGATGAGGAAACTGAGGCAGACAGAAGTTAAGTGACTTGCCCAGGGTCACACAACCAAACTGAGGCTGGATTCAAACTCAGATCTTCCCCACTCAGCTTCATGCTGTATGTTTGCCACCTAGCTGTCCCTAACTCTAATCCTAAAGAAAAATGATCCTTTAGAATAACCCTCTAATGAAATTCTTAAGGCATATACTTGTACCCTTTCTGGTCAACTCAATTATTCACATTCTAGACGCCCCCCTACTTTCATATAATGGGTTACATTAATCATGAACCCATGTTAGAATGTTAACAAGTCAAAACCTCTCCAAAGCTTCACTCTGTCAAATCCTCCAGTTCTTTGTGCTTGGTTCCTGGAGATTCATGTTGACTTGAAATCAAAGCCTCTGTGTTTCTATTGCTTGACCTTACTCAGGAGAGTGACCTCTGGTCTTTTCTGTTTTTTCTCTAGCTCTTCTCTTAGATGTCCTTTAGACAGAGAGGGTTTCTCTGTGGCTCCAACTTACTAAGAGAGGAGTGAAGCAGCCCCCTCCCATCTCTCCTCCAGAGGAGGTCTGTTTGGTTCAATGTATTCCCCAATAGTTTTTTAGTTATGTAATAACCTTTTCCTGTTGCTATTAGCTGTGGTTACTTCTGCAGTCAGAAAGTTATAAAGACACAGTCCTCCCAGAACAAAAGACAAACGTTCAATTAGAATTCTAAGACATTTCATCCCTGGGACTGAAGTGAGGGAAATTAGAGCTTTGCTAATGACATTAAATGGAAACTCAAAGACTGTAAAACCCAACCTTGGCCAGTTGCTTAAAGAATCCTGGGTCTTTGAACTGCAACCCACCAGTCCCATATGTCCAAGGTCACACAGATAATCAATGGCAGAACAAGACTTGCTGCTTGGGAAATTCATGCTGTTTTATCCAAAGGGTGAACTGAGAACATGAATGGGTTTGGGAACTGTCATGACACTTACCCTCCTCATAATTCTTGTTATGGAAATTTTATTTTTTCAAGGAATCTGGCAACCACCCCTGCAATTTAAGTATATTGCTGCCAGGTGGCAGTCAAACATGTGCCTTGGAAACCCATCTTGACTTCTACGGAAGTAACTCTAAGCATGTACCCTACTCATGGTGATCAAAGAAGTTTTTTAAATGCTGTTCAATTTAACATACATTTATTAGGTGCCTGCCTCATGCCAGGTCCTCTGCTTGGGGACTGGAGATGCTGAGATGAAAAGTGGCATTGGTTCCTACCCTAGAGAACAATACGTGATAATGATTATTGGAAATTTGTGTTGGTGGAAATGCCAACTGATATGGAAAATCATATGAAAAGAAGGGAGGAAGGGACTGTGTCTGTGCAGACTGGAGCAGATACAAGGAGGAGGGAAGACAAGTATCTGAATGAAGGGTTGGCTTGGGGTGGGAAGAGTCTGTGGGGACCTAGCTGGCCAGACATCCATGGCCATAGTCAGCACATAACAATGGTTATCATTTACATTGCACTTAAAGGCTGGTTTTTACATTTATTTCATTTGGTCCTCTTCTTCCTTCTTTCCTCTTTGCATTTGATCATCAATCTAGTCTTCCTCCCTTCAGCTAATTTGGAGAGAGAGATCTGGGGAGAGAAGTAGGAGACAGTTAAGTATTTGATAAGAATGATGTAAAAAAAGATTTTAGTGCCAGATTTGTTTCAAGATTGATATTTTTAAAAGTTTTTTTGTTTTTGTTTTTGCAAGACAACAGGGTTGAGGGACTTGCCCAAAGTCATACAGCTAAGTAAGTATTAAGTGTCTGAGGTCAGATTTGAACTCAGTTCCTCCTGACTCTAGGGCTGTGTATCCACTGCAACACCTAGCTGCCCTTATTTTTTTTTAAGGCTTGATGAAGTTTCTGATTCAGATGAGTCCAAAAGCTTCAGACTTAGATATTAAGGAAAATGCTTTCTTAACATTTCTAAAAGAGAGATAGGATAGGGGAGGTGGTAGATGGATCTTAGTGTATGCCTGAACCAATTGGATAAACATGCTATGTGCCACTAACTGTCTTTTGGAAGAAAAAATATGTACTCACAACACATTTTTAGTTTAATTTGCATAAATATTATTTTTACCATCTCTTTCTTAAGTTCAGACAATCAACAGAACAATAAATCAAGCCATGATTTGTAGTGTTAACTAATTTCCGAGATATAAATGCTCACACTAAAAATTTAACAATCAGCTCACTGTATGAGTTGGTTCCAGCACATCCTTACATGTATGTAGGTCTTTATCCAAGTCATTGATAAAAATGATAATCTGTTCAGTGAGAAGCATAGATCCCTGGGGAACTCCACTAGAGACCTCCTGCCAAGTTCACATGGAATGACTTATTCACTCTTGCCCAGGCATCACCATTCAACCAGTTCTGACTCCATCCAGTTTCACTGACCTACTTCTCTCCATATTGTCCACAAGAACAGTTCTGTCATTGTCATTGTCACAGACTTAATAATTTCTAGGTAACCTTTATCTCTAGCATTCGCTCGATATAACAGGAAAGCAGTGAGGAAAGCGAAAATTTGAGATGAATCAGAAGATCCGTGTGCAAATTCTGACTCTGATATTTCTGGACTTACATGACCAAAGCAGTCAGTAGTTCTCTGGACCCCAGTTCTTTCATCTATAAAATGAGGAACCTCTAAAGTTCCCTTTCACTTTGCCTCTATGGTCCTATGATGCTATTTGAGTTATCCTGTCAAAAATAGGTGATAATCAGAAATTAGATGAAGTCAGTTTGACTCTTTGTGATAATCACCTCTTCCTTTTCTAGAAGTTTTAATAAAGTTTTAATAAAATTTTCTAGGATTCAAAGTTAGAAGTATGAATCTCTTGTCTATAGATTCTATTTTCTTCTCTTTTTTGAAAATGGGACAGCATCTATCTGCCTTTCTTTACCATCCTGCCTTCACTCTCCAGAGGCTCTCAGAGGTCACTGATGGGGGCTCAAATATCACATTTACCAGTGTTTTCAACACTCTGGGAGGTGGCTGAGTTTGCTATGATGATGTGTACTATCTAGGTCAGCTTAGGATGTTCACCGACTCCTAGCCCACTTTGGGCTTCACTGCCCCATTTTCATTCTTTCTTGTCCAGTCCAAAGAGTCTCCTTGGTAGAGAAAATAGATGAAAAATCAGGACTTAGCTGTTCCATTCTCTTTCCTACATCATCACCATATACAGTTGCACTCTTGGAGAGAAATCAATCTGTCTGTCAAAAAGCATTTACTAACCATTTAATAACAGTAATGGCTATTATATATTTAAACAGCAATTTATTTATTTATATTTATATGCTTTAAAATTTTTTTATTTTATAGCAGTTTAAGGTTTTCAAATAGTATTCATTTGATCCTCATAACAATTCCGGGAGGGAAGGGCTACTATAATCCTCATTTTTCATATAAGGACCAAGGCAGAGGGAGGTTAAGTGACTTGCCCAGGGTCACACAGCTAGTAAGTATCTAAGGCCAGATTTAAATGCAGGCTTTTCTAACTTCAGGTCTGATACTTTATTCACTGAATCATCAGTGAATGGTCGGGCTCAGTGGAGGCTGAGAAAATGGAGGCAGGCAAAATGGACTACTAAGAGGAGAGAAGATGATGGACAGGAGGATTCAGAAGGAATGTTTTTTTTAAGATAGGGAGGATGACTCTATTTGAGGTTGAGGAAAAAGCTATAGTGGAGGGGCAGCTAAGTGGTGAAGTGAATAGAGCACCCACCCTGGAGTCAGGAGGACCTGCGTTCAAATCCAGCCTCAGACACTTAACAATGACCTAGCTGTGTGGCCCTGGGCAAGCCACTTAACCCCATTTGCCTTGCAAAAAAAAAGCTATAGGGGAGAGAGGTAACTGAAGACAGAGAGAGAGAGGCTATGGGAGAAGCGAAGCCCAATCTCATGGAACCTCCAAGTCAGAATGGTCCTCAGTGGTCCTCTAGGCCAGCTCCCTGCCTGAAAAAGACTCTTCTTACAATTGAGCTCAACTTTACACTTTCCATCTGAACATTGAATCTCCCTGGGCCTCAATTTCCCCATCTGTAAAATGAGGGAGTCATCCAAATTGGTTTCTGAGGTCTTTTCCATTCTAGACCTAGAACCAGATGATCCCTGACAAGTCATCATCTAAGCCTCCTTGAAGACTGCCAGCATCGGGGCGCTCACGCCTTCTATTCGAACATAGCTCAGGCTGTAGGGAGCTGGAGGCAGGAAAGGAACAGAACTTCAGAGACTGAGAATGGAAAATCAGTACTTCAGTATAGAATACCTGGTGAAGAAACTGAGGTCCAGTTATATAGGAGGGGCTTAATTAATACTTGCTTGCTTGGGGCGGCTAGGTGGCGCAGTGGATAAAGCACCGGCCTTGGAGTCAGGAGAACCTGGGTTCAAATCCGGTCTCAGACACTTAATAATGACCTAGCTGTGTGGCCTTGGGGGAGCCACTTAACCCCATTTGCCTTTCAAAAACTAAAAAAAAAAAAAAAATACTTGCTTGCTTGATTGAACATTCCCAGGTCACATTAAGTGTAAGTCGATTTGAACTCAGGGCTTGAGACTTTCATTTACCTCTGGACATTGGGGGTAGGGTAGGGAATATAGGCTTGGAAAGTGGGGAGATTCACTGCTTCCCTGACAATAAGAAGAACAGAGGCACAGGGACATTATACTGGACAGTATGAGGAAGTAAGAGAGTGATTCCACGAGACCCATAAACAGGGGGATTGCTCCTTTGACCTGCCTTTGTCTGTGCTAGATCCCGCTGGAGGAGAAACGGAGCTGGTACTTTACGATGGCAACACTGTTCATCAGGTAAGATGGCCACACGCTAATGGAAGGAGGAGATCCTGGAGATGAGAAGGGGTCCTCAACTTACCTGATCAAAGGTCGGGGGTCAATAAGGGACCAGACCCCTCTCCTAGGGGCTGCCCAGTAATAGCCCACTTCCTGATCACTTTTTGAGAGGTAGTAAAAAACAGCAGCCCAGAAAGGGCTATCCCAGGGCACAAGAAATCAACCTCTTTGTCCTTGATTCTAGTCCAGGGTCCAGCATTGTGGAGGAACCTTTTGTTTGTTTGTTTGTTTGTTTTGTTTGTTTTTTTGTTTTTAGGTGGGGAGGAACCTTTTAAAAATGTATCTTGATGAGGGGGCGGCTAGGTGGCACAGTAGATAAGCACCGGCCCTGAAGTCAGGGGTACCTGGGTTCAAATCCAGTCTCAGACACTTACTAATTACCTAGCTGTGTGACCTTGGGCAAGCCACTTAATCCCATTTGCCTTGCAAAAACCTAAAAAAAATGTATGTTGCTGGATGGATAGATGGATGGATGGAATGGCCAAATAATGAAGGTACTGAGAAAGTTTAGAATCTCTTCTAGCTTTGGAGGCCCAGTACAGAAATTGAGGAAACTAAAATAAAACATATAAACAACAGTAACACAATTACTATTTGATTTTTTAATATATTTGACAGTTACCTTTTTTTGTATGATGGTATGAATGAGGAGGCATAGAGGGTGGATGGAGCATTGGTTTGGAGTCATATTTGAGGTCTGCTACTGTGTGATCTTGAGCAAATCCCTTCCTCTCTTATGGGCCTCAGTTTCCTCATCTAAAATGAGAAGGTTGAACTAGAAGGTCTCTGTGGTCCATTCCAGCTTTACAACTGTTATCCTCTATGAACATATGAAATGAAGTGATATTTATAATATGAAAAAAACCAAACCCATAGTAAATTGTCAGACTACAGTAGGCATTTTTGGTTGTTGTTCAGTCATTTTTCAGTCATGTCTGAAACTTCGTGACCCTATTGGGGGTTTTCTTGGCAAGGATCCTGGAGTGGTCTGCCATTTCCTTCTCCAGTTCATTTTACAGATGAGAAAACTAAAGCAAAGGGTAAATGACTTGCCCAGGGTCACACAGCTAGGAAGTGTCTGAGGCTGGATTTGAATTCAGCTCTGCTGGACTCCAGGCCTGGTGCTCTATGCACTGTGTGTTAAGTAGTAACCCAATAAGCAGTTAGTTGATAAAGCTTATTCCCTTCCCTTCTTCCTTTGTAGCATTAAGTCTATCTTACAAGGTTAGACCAGATCAAGATTTCTTAACCTGGGGCCCATGAAATGTTTCAAAACATTTGTCCAACTATATATTGAAATTGGTTTCCTTTGTAATTCTGTGCATTTTATGTTATTCATTTAAAAGACTTGATTCTGTGGAGGGGTTCAATGCTCCCCCACTCCCAAAGGGAGGAGAGGAGACACCTGACTCCCTCCAGAAGTCTCCTGCACAGATAGCAGGTTGAGGACCCTGAGAAGAGGGATGACCTCACTTTTGCTTTTGAGTCCCTAGTACCCAGCCAAAGTCCTGCCTCCTAGTAGGTAATCACTAAATGTTGTTTCACTTCACGATTGGTAGTAATTGTCCTTAATTGTCCCATGGATCTTAATTGCAGTGGTAACAATCAGATCACTAATAGAGCTTCACTTTAACTTTCTCAGACTCAGTTTCCCCAAGCACTACTTGTTCTCACCGGGCTGTGATGAAGAAAGATCTTTGTAAACCTTGAAATACTCATGAAGTGGGGGCTCCAGTGATTATTTTACTTTGAGGGCTCTTTGAACTCATGACCACAAGACCTGCCCCTCTAATTGGCCTGGATCCCAGGAGCTGAAATTTGGAGCTGGAAGGGATCATAGCAGTACTCTAATTGAAAGCCCCATTTTACAGATGGGGTAACTGTATTGGGGAGAGAAATGTGTTGGGTAGTGTCCTTCTAGGGACTGAACCCCAGTTCCCACAAATTGAATTTGGAGAGTCCTGGGGAAGGAGAATCATTTGACAGGGAAAAATTCCTAACTCAGCTCCAAGGGAGGGACTGACCCATGGTCTCCTGGTGCCCCCCACAGGCTAGATGGCATCTTACTGAACCAGGGTGCTGAGGAGCAGAGGAGGCTGGCCCCCTTTAACCGCACCCTCAGGCTGCTCCGGGAAGTGGTCAAGTCCTCCAGCACCCACCATCAAGGTAATCAGAACCTGCCCACCTGCTCCTGGCCCAGAGCCCCTTCCTCTCATAGCCCTAAAGGCCCCACCCCTGGTCCTGGCCTTGACCTCAGCTTCTTTCCTTGTCTCTGATCTTGCCTATGTCTCTGTATCTCTCTGGGAAACCAACACCTTAGATAAGACCCTCAGCCTCAGTTTCTTCATTTGTACAAGCTGCAGGGACATGAGGAGGGAATGACAGATGAAGCAGAGCTAAAACTCACCTCTGATTGTGAAAGGTCCCTCCCTGCAAGGAGGGGCTTGGGCTAACTGGCCTCTGAATCCTTACCTGTGCTAGATGATAGACATGGGTCCTTTCTCTCCTTTCCTGTTTATTTCTATTACTTTTCAGGCCTCTATTTCTGTGACTCAGGTCTCTTGTTTTGTCTTCCTCTCTCCTTTAGCCTCTGCTTTTGTCACTGTATCCCTGCCTCCTCCTTTTCTCTCTATCTCTGTATCTGTGACCATCTCTCTGTTTCCTTGTCTGTTTCTCTCTCTCTCTCTCTCTCTCTCTCTCTCTCTCTCTCTCTCTCTCTCTCTCTCTCTCTGTCTCTGTCTCTGTTTTCCTCTCTGTCTCTCTACCTTTGTCTATCTATCTCTGTGTCTGTCCATTCTCTGTCTCTGTCTCCCTCTGCCTCAGTTTCTTCATTTGCAAAATGGAGATAGCAGCCCCTTTCTCCCAGGGTTGTTATGAGGATTCAATGAGGTAATAATTACAAGGCATTTAGTAGGTACTTTAACCAATATTGATTGATTGACTCACTGACTACTATTAGGTCCCGATTGTATGCCCAACACTGCTGAGCTATGAGAACCCATAGAAAGGGAGAAGTCTGGTCCTTGCCCTGTAGGAACCCACACTCTAATAGGGCAGATGACACACAAACCAACAACTCTGGACAAGATATAGAAAGTATGAAGAGATTGTTGTCTCAAAGGGGAGTCACTGGCAGCAAAGGGAAACCAACAAAGACCTCTTAAAGGAAGCCCAAACCACCCTCAGAGGGTAGTCATATTGGTCTTCTTAGAGAAGGAAGGCCAACCACCAGAGGCAGAAGGAAGGAAGTAGATCATTGCCCAAGAGATCTGCGGGGAGGGGGGGTGCCCCAGAGGATGATGGAGTGATATCTGGAAGGACCAGCCAGTAGATTGGTATCACCTGATCCTGGAGCAGTAGGAAAATGTAAAAGCCTGGAGGGGCAGGCAGGACTGGCACTGAAGGGCTTTAGAAACCAAACAGGAGATTCTAGCTGATCTTGAATGTAATTGGGAGCCACTGGGGAAGCGACACCGTCAGACCTGAGTTTGGCTTCCCAAAAGGCCCTTGACAGGTTAGACCATGAGGTGAAATCAAATAAGATGGAATTAAATGGCTTAAATGGGAAATCTCATGGTTGGGTTCTAAAAACCGACTTCCCAAGTATCAGAAGGGGGAGACAGGGATAGACATCAATGTGTTAACTATTTATCCCATCTGTTTCTTGTTCTGGGAAGCTAGGTGGTACTACACTGGATCTAGAGGCAGGAGGATTGCAGCCAGTTAGGACTGGGCAACCCTACAGTGAATGGGTCAATGGCAGAGTTATCTGTGAGATGTATGTTATCACCAGTAAGAGCAAAGTGAGTTGGGCATATCAGTGGTCTGACCTCCTTTGGATGTAGTTCAATGGCTGGAGGATAGGCGAATCTGGTCACCAGTCCAGTCAGCACCAAGGCCAGGGGTAGGATACTGGTGAATTGGGTCTTCATCTCAAAGTGGCCACAGGCATGAAAGGGAGGTGTCTGTCCCTATGTCTCCTTCCCTTGCCCATTGTCTGGAGCCTAAGGTAGGAATTCTCAGGGTGGAACCCAAAGGTCCAGAAGTTCATACAGCAGGCAGCCTCCATGATGGATATCCCTCAGCATATCCACCTTCTTTTCCCAGAATTCTGGGAGACCCAGGCAAAGAAATGGTCTTTTCCAAGCAAATTTCCCAAGTGTCCAGGACTAAAGGGTGATTGTTCTGCTGTTCCTTGTTCCAGTCAGACCATAGTTGGAGGATTTGTGTTCCATTTGGAGCATCAAATTATACATTGATCAGCTAGAGAGGGTTCAGAGGAAAGCTAGAGGACTGGCAAGGGCCAAGTCTGTCTCAGAGGGAGCAGATGAAGCAGCTGAGGATGTTACCCTGGATGAGAGAAGATGGGAGTTGGGGATGGAGGAAGAGGGGGGAATGAGAGTTGACCTCAAATATTCAAAGATTTGTCACATACTCAGTTTGCTTCCTGGAGGCAGAACTAGGAATGAAAGGTCTTATTGAAGTTCAAAATTGGGTGGGGGGTGGGGGGCGGGACAGGGCGGGGCGACCTGACTTCCAACAATGAGAATTACCCAGAGTAAAATTGGACCACTTCTGGAGATGACTCCTCATTTCATTCTGTGATTCTGTCAAGTTTCCACTTTCCAGATACTGCCTTGGAAACTCATCTCCTTCCTTCTTTGGGTCTCTTTCATTGCCCCAGAGGTTGGAAGAACTGGGTAGATGGCCAGCTCATTTCAGAGGATCCTGAGGGGTTTTCAAGGGAGAAGAGACCATTTTAACTTCTGTCTTTTCTGTTCCAGCAACAAGTCTAGTCTCTAGCACATAGTAGGGAATTTGAATAAACGCTTATTTGCTTGATTAATGTGAAAGAATGAATGAATGAATGAAAGCATTTATTAAGCCCTAGGTGCCAGACAGTATGTTTGATAGGAGAGTATTTCTTGAGGACTGAGTTCCCATTTGCCTCAACTTCTGCCTTTGCCAGAGCTTGGAGTAGATAGAGGTCAAGATCAGGCTGGGGTCTCCTTTGCTTGTGTCCCTGAGATCCCTTTTCCCCTTTCAGCTCTGGCCTGGTGCTACCTTGGGATGCTCTTGGAAAGGAAAGACACCTTCTCTACCACTCCTATGGGTGTGCACGATTACGGCTACTCAGGGACTGACCCCCTGGACTGTTTTGGCAAGGTAAGTAGCCCAGGAGGAAGAGGGAAGAAATCAGAACTGGTCCCCTGTGCCCCCTTGGGGGCAAGCATAATTGGATCAGGATGGCTCAGGTGATGTTACACCCTTGATCAACATCCTTAACTGACTCCTCATGGCCAATGGGATGAGGTCTGGAATCTTCCCCATCAGCCTTTGCAGGACAATCTTCTCTGGGGTATTTTGGTGACAAGATCAATGACTGGAGAGTCCAAGAATTTGGATGCAGATCTTGACTCTGGCACCATCTGTATGGTCAGGGGCAAGTCCAGGCCTCAGTTTCTTCATCTGTAAAGCAATCAACAAGGTCCCTTCCATCTCTAGGGTAGTCTTCTTTTCTTCTGCTCTTCCTCATGTGCTCTTTGTCACCTAGCCCAGAAAGACCAAAATGAAACCTATAAGCACATACATGTCATCCAAACCAGATTAAAATACAACTCCTATCTAATTTGAATGTATTGAATTATGGAATAAAAAGCAACAAACACAAGTGATTTTCTATGTCAACGTGTTTAGCAGTCCCCTGTTTCCTTCTCAGTTTGACCCCCCCTGCTCTACATCTTAGACCCATACAAGTTTTATCATTTTTCTCTCTGGTATAGAATCCCTCCTATCTCATGTCCATTCATCACACACTATCCATCCTTCAAGTCCAAGTAGAAATGGCAACTCCTCCTAGAATCCATCCTTGATATCCCCAGACAGAAGTAAACTTTCCATCCTCAGATCCGAGAATCATGGAATCCTGGACCTTTAGGGATCTTAAAGATGAGGAGACCCAGACAGGAAAAGTCACTTGTCCCAACTCACCTAGAGAGCTTTGAACCTGGAGACAGGAAGACCTGAGTTCAAATTTGCCCTTGGACATTGATTAGCTGTCTGACCCTGAGCAAATCACTTAGTCTTTGCTTCAGTTGCCTCAACTGTAAAATGGGGATAATAATAGCACCTATTGTCATAGGGTGTTGGGAGAATCAACTGAGAATAGTCGGAAAGACCTTAATTTAGTAGGCACTTGGGAAATGATTCCTTTCTTGTGTAAATTGTATAATTTCTGAATTCTATTTCTTTTTAAATTATATATTTAATGTTAAATATATATATTATATATATATATATCAACAGGTATTTATTAAGTGCCATAGAGAGAGATCCTTTGTTTTTATCTCAAGTATTATATGTGTGTGTATACCTACATCCACACATGTATGTGTATATACATATATATATATATATCATTCAATAAATGTCTGTGGATTGAGTCCCCATAAAATAAAATTCCTAAGAGTCAGATTCCTAAGTCATTCCTTTGCTTAAAAGTCTTCCACAGTTTCCCATCACCTCTTGGATACAAATTCCTCCTGCTGACATCTCAGCTCCTCCCCAATATGACCCCCCACCTACCTTCCCAGTCTTATTTCTCCCTGGCACCCTTCATATACTCTCCCTTCCAACCAAACTAAACTATGAGTTCTTCCCTAAATTCAATATTCCGTCTCCCCGTGGTGCCATTCCCCAGGCTTGGGAAGTCGTCTCTCCTTCTTAATGTGCACCTTTCAGAATCAGTGTTCCCCAACGAGCCTTCCCCAAAGACCTCCTTGATCTCCTTTTTAGCTGTCTATGCCCCTCCCCTCCTCCCATTGGCATCCCTTTGTTCATTTTTCCTAGTTCCTCATCTTCTCCCACTCTATGTAAGCAGCCTACTTCTTGAGGACGCGGACTGACTGGTGTGTCCTTCTTGCCGTAAGACAGAACAACTCTAGTCTCCTAACACTACTCAGAAAACAAGGTAGAAGCTCATTGAGGGCAGGGATCATCTTGTCTTATTCCCCATAGCTAGCATTGAGCTAGGTAAACAATAAACACTTAATAAATGCTTTCCGAATTGAGTTAAATTGAACGACTGTCCCTTATTAGATTTTAAGCTCTGTAAAGACAGGAACCAGTCTTAGCCTTTTATCCTCAAGGAGAACAGGTGCAAGACTTTACATAGGGTAGGGGCTTTGAAACTGTGCTGAATGAATGAATGAATCCTAGTTCCCTTTCTTGACTTTTATATTCTTTTGCCACTGCATTTGCCTACCTGCCCAATAAATGATTTGTATGCCAACATTGTCCTCTCTAGGCCATAGAAATCGCCAAGGACCATGCGCCCATCTTGAACCGATTAGCCAAGATCTTCCACTTCCTGGGGAAGCAAGACATGGCCATTGGCATCTGCAACATGGCTCTGGACATCCTGCCAGACCCCAAGCTCAACTGGCAGGCTTACTGCACCAGGGCTAAGGTACAAAGCAAGAGCTTTGAAGTCATGGTTATAGGCAAAGTAGAAAAGAGGGAGGAGGGCTGGTACCAAGGGACCCTTGACTGATCAATGTAGTATTTATGAACTGGATAGTCATCGACTCTTAGGGATGATGGGTAGGATGGGAGAAAGTGTTCAGGTGTTTGTCTCCTAGAAAGGAATCATCCAACTTTACTGAGCCCTTCTAAGGATGGGGAACTCACTATCTCCTATTTCCCCTTCTCATAGTTCTGACTGTTAGAGAATTTTTGACTGGCATCAAGTCTTAGATAGCTGTCTGAGGGTTTCTCCTGGTTCTGCACTCTGGGGTCCAAGTAGGACAAGTCTAAATTTTCTTCGGTGTGATAGTCCATCAGTCACTTGGTCACATCTCTCACATTTTCTTCTCTGACGTTGTCTGAATCCTCTACTCCAAATCCAAAGGGATCATTGAAAACTGATTTGAGAGGTTATCCTGGAGGAGTTAGGATTCCTGGGAGGGAGGAAGAATGTCCAGAATTCTCCGGAGCTAATTCTGTTTCCCTATAGATCCACACCAAAGCATACCTACATGACCTGGAGCGGGCCAAGGCTGGGTTAGGAGGTCTCCCAGACAGGAATCACCTCACTGTGGCCAAGGCTGACTTGGAGGAGGTGGTCAAGGTGTGTCCAAGCCTAAAGACCTACCTGGACATTGGTCAGGTGAGACAATACTCAGGGGGGCTCCCACATTTTTCCTTCTCTGCCTAAAACACAAGAGATTAGGGGACTTGTCCAGAGTCACACAGCCAAGATATCTCAGCCCCTTGAACCTAGGTCCTGAGATCATCACTCTATCTAGTAAGCCATGCTGCCCCAAAGTAAATACTAGCAAAATAGTTTTTCATTATTTCATTTTAATCAAGTATATGAAGCCATGAAGCTAAAAGTGACAGTATTAATAACTCTAGATTCTCAATATTGGGAGGGACCTCAGAAACCACCTGATCCAACCTGAACCTGAAGAGTGAATGGCCATCCAACCTCTTCTTGAATACCTCCAGTGATGGGAACTCACTACCCACTGGCTTCTAGCTAGAGAGGCATTATGATAGCTCATTGGGAAGAGCTCTGAATTTCCAGAACAAAGACCTCTGTTCAAATCTCAGTGCTATGGTGACTTAAGCTTTCTAGAATTTGGTCTATAAATAGGAGTCGGACTGAATAACCTTACCAATGTCTCTGGCATCTCTTCCATCTTGAGATCTGAGATTTCATAATTCTATCTACTGAGTCAGCTGGTCCCGCTTAGCTATAGGCTAATCATTAGGCAGTTTTTCTTCAAGTTAAGTTGAGGTCTCAGTTTCCCCAGATGTAACTGGAACTGGTGAGATCCATGCAGCTAGGTCTCCTGACTTGCTCAATCACACCCTTCCCTTCTTGACCCAATTAAAGAGACTCTACTGCATAAAGTCTCTTACACTTAGCGCAATGAAGCGTATAGCTTAATGGGGGAGACAACCCCTCTATAAGGAGGATGTTAGAAGTCATTTAGTTCAACTCCTTCATTTTAGAAGTGAGCTGAGGCCCCCAGAGGAGAAAGAATTTGCATAAGACCACACAGGTATATTCAGAGTCAAGATTTGAACCTGAGACCCCTTCCTCTAACTCCAGATCTCTTTCTCCCACCCTGCACATCTGACTTGCCTCTGACTTCACTCTCTTCTTCCCAGGTCTACTATTACATGGGGGTGGACGCTGTGCAGGAGCTGCTGGCCGTGGATGAGTCTGCCCTGAACAAGGCCCTGGTCTTCTTTGCCAAGGCCATGGAGTCGGATGTGGGCGAGACGCTGCCAGAGATCCAACTACTCCGTGGGAAGTGCCTGCGGATTAAGGGGGAAGAACCCAATGCCGTGGAATGCTTCAAAAGGGCCATCGAACTGGATGAGAGTGGGTCACGCCACACAGAGGGCTTCCGCTGCCTCCTGGAGACCTTGTTGGTCCTCCTGGGCCAGGCCCGGCTGAGCCCCAGCGAGCTGGGCCTGGAGGTGGACCTGTGGGTGCGCAAGGCCGAGGATAAGTATCCGGCAGAGCGAGTGAAACAAGAGTTACAGCGTGTGTATCGCAGCCACACAGCCGAGGTGGTGGCCCTTTCCAAGGCCTTGGTGGCTCAGGGCAGGCTGCAGCTGGTCCGGCTGCTGTTTGACAGCATGGGTGACAACTGGAGAAAGCCACACCTGAGTGAGAGGTCCCTCTCCTTCTGACCCACTAGGGCTTCTAGAATCAAAGGATCCAACAATGTGGTGGCCAGTTGTAGGATGGCCATCGAGCAGCCCAGTAAGTCTAGATGGGCTTAATCTGAATATCACTGGAAAGTTTGCAAAGTATAATCAGTGTGTTGCAAAGATTGACCCAGCATGAAAACCTTATAAAGGACCCACAATCCACTGGTTTCCTGCAGGTACCAAACAAAACTGGCATCTTTGACTCTTCATCTAGCCAGCCAGACATCCAGTATCTGAATAGTCCTCCCTCATTCCTCTGCTTTCTGGAATTTTGTGAATCCTTCAAAGATAGTTGAGGGCACCTTGTCTTCCTCCTCCTCTTCCTCCTGCTTATTCTCATGAAATGTATTACTTTGTATATGTCATATTTACTTAACCATAAATGAGACTATAGAGTATAAGCTGCCAGACAACAGTTTATTTTTGTCTGTATATCTCCAATGTGTTGCACATAGTAGACACTGAATAAATGAATTTATACATTCATTGAGCCTCCTATCTTGATGAAGTCTTGGGAATCAGCCAGAAGCATGATGCTGGAGAGGGAGAATTCAGATCCATTATTTTATTAGCGTAGAACCCCAACTGAAGAAACACTCTGATCATTGAAAGAGTTACCTAGTACCATTGTGGGGTTGAATGACTTGTCTGGGATCATCAACGGAGGCAGGATTTGAACTTTCATCTTTCTGACTCAGGAATCATCATACCATACTGTGTGTTCAGAGAGTGACATTTTTGGTGCGACCAGAATACTATAGAGACCAGCGACCATGCCATTGGAGAAACAAAGGAGTTTATCTTGGACAAGAGAAAGCTTAGGAGGGATGTGATACCTGTTTCAAAGCATTTGAAGGATCATTATATGAAAGATGGATTATTGGTCTTTTTCTGCTTGTCTTTATATGGCAAAATTAAGAGTGATGGGTGGCTGTCACAATAAGACAGATTTAGGTTTAATGTCAGCAAAGAGTGTCGCTATTTTAAGTCCCATTTATGTAGCACCTTCCCTCACAACTCCATTAAGGAACATTATCCTTCATTTTGCAAACAGGAAACTGAAGTCCATATAGCTAGGAAGTGATGAAGTCAGGTTTGGACCCAGGTTCCCTCCACTCCATGTCCATCCTACGTCTGCGTAAGACTTACAAAATGCTATCCTTATAAAGACTCTGGTTTCCATGGTTATCTCCATTTTTCCTGACCCCAGGACCTTCAGATTGTATTTTTCACTGGTTGTCCCCGAGACCAGGAATGTTTTCCCTCCCCCCCTTCATCTCCTGATTTCTCTAGTTTCCTTCAAGACTCGGCTCAAATCTCACCTTCTGCAGATCTTTCCTTTTCCCCTCTTCCTCCCCTATTCCTTCTCCTCCACTAATTCCTTCTCCCTATCCTGTCCCCCCTCCCTCATTTTCCCTCCAGGATTACCTTTCATGTACACTGTCTATAATATAAAATGTATTATTTCTTGATGCCTATATGTAACCCTTGATAAGTTTGGGGGATGATGTGGCTCCAAAAAGCTAAAAGGTTGGACAACCCCAGTCCAAATCTTGAATGTACACAACTCTTTGTTTGCATGTTGTCTTCCTGATGAAATGTGATCTTCTGGAGGACAGGGACAATGATTTTCAGTGCTTAGCTTGAAGGACTTTGTGGTTGACTAACTGATGGTTTAGATCCAATCAAATGCATTCTTAGGCTGCAGGAGGGGAGACATGGATTGAAGAAAGGTAGGGGGAGATGCCCCCATGGGCTCTGCCTGCCCAGGCTGTATCTGGGACTGAGTGTTCAGTGTGTGACATTTTTGGAGTGACCAGAATACTATAGAGACCAGTGACCATGCCTTTGGAGGAACAAAAGACAAGGGAAGCTTAGAGGGGGATGTGATAACTGTCTCAAAGCATTTGAAGAATCATCATAAGAAAGATAGATTATTGGTCTTTTTCTACCTGGCTTATATGGCAAAATTAAAAGTGATGAGTGGTCATCCCAATAAGACAGATTTGGGATTAATGTCAGCAAATACTTCCCAAAATGAAATGAGCCACCTTGGGAGGTAGTGAGCTCCCTGTCACGAGGGAAGATGATCCAGAGGCTGGATGATTAGTTGCCAGGTAAGTTGTAGAGGGGATTCATGTTCAGGTCTGAGTTAGGCAAGAGATCTCAGGGGTCTCTTCTAGATTTGATATTCTGTGATTCAGCCATCCTTGTGCTGTCACCCTCCCATGGGTTGGTTTTTTGTTTGTTTGTTTGTTTTAGTTTTTACAAGGCAGTGGGGTTAAATGACTTGCCCAAGGTCACACAGCTAGGCAATTATTATGTATCTGAAGTGAAATTTGAACTCAGGTCCTCCTGACTCCAGGGCCAGTGCTCTATCCACTGTGCCACCTAGCTGCCCCATGGGTTGTTTTAAGGAAAGTCCTTGGCAAACCTCAAAGAATTTGTAGAGATTCAATTTCTTCCTCCAGTTATTGTAAAAAACCGTCAGAGGCAGATTGAGAAGGAGTGTCTGGACTTCAGGGACATCTGGCAGCCACTACTGTTTCAGAGGATTTGGGACCTCGGGTCAATAAGGGGAGAGAGCAGGGTAGGATGGGCTAGGGTCAGTGGATTATTCTTTCATTACAACTGAGAAAACTTCTCAGCTTCCCTCCCCACCCAAACCTCTAGGGAACCTGCTGTCATGCTTCATTAGGCATCCAGAAGTCTCTTAGGAGGTACCTCATGAAACCCCTAATAATAGAGTAATTAGTGTAATGATGATTAATGACACCTTGCATTTCTCTCTCTTCTATCTCCCTCCCTCCAGTGAGATCTGACCTCCCCCAACAGTCATGGAACACGTGGGATGGGGGTTCGAGGGCCTTGGAACTTGCCTCTTCTTCCCAGATGGCCAGCACATCCCCATCCAATCAAGTATTTATTAGCCATCTTTATGCAGTGGAAAGGACATTTAGAGTCAGAGGAGCTGAGTTCAAATCCTTACTTTGCTACTTAATGAATATGGCCATGGTCAAATTACCCTTACCCTCTCTAGGCCTCAGTTTCCTTATCTGTAAAATAAAAGAATTGAATTCAATAATCCTTAAGCTTGAGATCTGATTCCCTGATTTATATATAATGCCAGATAGACTCTACATACATTAAAAAAAAACTATAATATGCTAAGAGATGGGATGAAGGTGAGATCATTCCCAAATGTAGGAATCCAGAGAAAGACTTCATGAAGAAGGAAAAATTTGAAAGATGACTACTAGGAGGCAATGTATGAAGATTAGAGAGGAGAGAAAGAGGAGTGAATGAATGAATGAATGCCCCATTCCCGCTGTATTTGGAAAAGGCAAAATCCTCTTGTTTCTTTCATGAAACCCCAAGGGTTCTATGGAGAGATTTCAATGGGTTCATGAATTTGGAAGGGAAAAAAAATTTCATCTTTGTTTTCACTAACTTCTTTTTTTTTTAGGTTTTTTTTTTGGTGAGGCAATGGGGTTAAGTGACTTGCTCAAGGTCACACAGCTAAGTAATTATTAATTGTCTGAAGGCGGATTTGAACTCAAGTACTCCTGACTCCAGGGCCAGTGCTCTATACACTGCACCATCTAGCTACCCCATAACTTCTAACTGAATTTAGCATTATCTTCCATTTTGAATGTAGGCAACAAAAACATCATTTTGAAAGGATTTCCTAGGCTATCAAAGTGGTCCATGATATATAAAAAAGCTTAAGGACCTCTTACCCAAAAAGTCTCTCCCAGAACATCATACTCTAATCTTTGGATGATTTCTAACAAATTTGGACCAGACAGACAAGGATAAGGGCATAGTGGGGAAGAGATAGAAAAAATGATGATCAAGCCCAAGGTTTTAAGATCTCCTTTTATGACTGACAAAGAGCCATTATTGTTCAATTTTGATGAAATATGTAAAATCCAAAAGGAAAAGGAATTCTTCTCTATCAATGGTGAGTCTCTCCAAATGCTTTTATACAGGGATAATAGGGGAGCCTCAGAATTTTATACAGCACATCCTCAGTGAGAGAAATGGTCACTTTATACATAAGACTAATAATACACACTGGAAAAACCAAGTGGTTCAATGTTATCCAGACCAAAACATGTGGTTGGGTGATTCATTGAATTTGCATTTTCAGGCACTGCAAATGAACAATGAGCTGAGGCCAGAGTTGAATAGGAGGAAGAGAGTGAATGGGATTACATTTGGGAAACCTTACAATGCTTTTCAGTGGCTAAGTGGTAGAATGGATAGATGACTGATCCTGGAGTCAGAAGGATCTGAGTTGACCCTGGCCACATCATTTAATTGTTTGCCTCAGTTTCCTCATCTGTAAAATATATCAGAGAAGGAAATAGCAAACCATTCCAGTACCTTTGCCAAGAAATTCTAAATGGGATCATAAAGAAACAGACATAATTGAACAATTACAATAACACTCAGTGATGCCAAGCTGCTTTCTGACACAAGTCTCCATCTTTTTTCCCCCAAAATTCTCCTGGTGATAGTTTAAGGTTACAAATCATGGAGTCTTACAACCTCAAAAGGATCTACATAGCAGACAATTCCCAGAACAAGGGAGAGATGCCCAGTAAACATAAGGAGATTGGGGCCTATTACCAGCTATGATTCACATACAAGAATCAACATAAGATACACTATCAAGGGCATCTGTAGCTAGGAAAGGAGGCCGGTCAGTCATGTAGTAAGAAGGAAAAATAACAGATGGATTGCCCAAGGTGGCAATGGAATCCATGTACGCCATATTAAAAGACCCAGAAGAAGGCCTCTAAGGCATTGGGTAGATGATCTGTGGAGAACTAATGTAAAAACATGGACAAGAATCACCCAGTTGAGAATGTGCTGGACTGCCTCTATATCTTAGAGGGAAAAACAATCACAGAGCCACTGAAGTATTGAAAGATAATTATGGGTGACCTGAGGCAAATTTCTTCCTCTCCCTGGGTCTTAGTTTCCTCCTCCCTTAAAAGACTGCCTTATGGAAAAGCACTTTGGCAAGTCAGCAAACATTTATTAAGAACCCACTATGTGCTAAGTGGTAGATATACCACAGAAGGCAAAAGATGGGTCCTCTTCTCAAAAACGTCATGGGCTAATGTGGGAAGAACACTTGAAAACAATTACATACAAATCATACGAGATATATATGAAGGACAAATTGGACATAGTCTCAGAAGAGCTCAAATCAAGGAGGCCCAGAATGTAAAAGGCAGGATCTTAGCCAAGATTTGACAGAAGCTAGGGAGATCATTGATCAGAGCAGAGGAGGGAGAGCATTCTATAGGTCTGAAGGGCAGTCAGTGAAAATGCCTAGAACCAAGAGAGTTCGTGGAACAACGTCCCTGGATCAAAGATTATGAGGAGGAGGGAGGTTGACAGAGAGGAGCAGGTTAGGATAGAAAGGGCTCAGAAAGAAAACAAAATGATAAATGGTGAAGCATTACTTAATGGAGCTTGGGAAGAGTCTAGCCAAAGATACCCTGGCTTTCTCTTCAAGATGTCATGAGCTTCTCCCATCCCCAGAAACACATATGCATTGATTCTTCTGCAAGATGCTTGTTTTTATCACTGGTGATTCACAGGCTATAGACTGTTCAGGGAGGGAGAGAGCAAAGGATGAGGAGTGTTTATACATCCAAACATCTCCAAAGCACTTGAGCAGTGGTAACTAATTAATCCTTATGGTCCCCTTGGGAAGCAGCAGGGAATCACATGCTCCAGTTTATTGGGTGTTTACAGGAAGGTTCCCTCAGTTTTGCACTGACTTCTGAGGTTGGCTTTAGGCTAAATTTCCTCCCTCTGAGACATCATGAAAGAGTGGGATGAGCTCTGGGAGTCAGGAAGAATGGGTTCTGGTCCCAGCTCAACCACTCAATAGCTGTTTGACTTTGGACAAATCCTTGCTCTTCATTGAGCCTGGCTGTGAAATATAGGTGTGGGATTTGATGCTCTCTAAGAGTTTCACCAGCCCTAACCTCCTCCTACTGTATTTGGTTATCCCTAGTGACCTTGCATAAGTAATTTCTAATCTCTAGAATCCTAGTTCCTCATTTACAAAACAAAGGGGTAACTCTAAGGACTCTGCCATCTCTAAAGTTTCTCTCTTATAAGACTTCCTCCCAGGGCTGAAATTCCCTATTCTAAGACCCCTCAGAGTTTTGACTTTACCAGTTCTATAATCCCTCCCAGCTCTGACATTCTGACATTCCTTCCAGGTCTGACATTCTGTACTCACTATGGTAGATGATGATGATGATGATGATGATGATGATGATGATGATATTGATGATCATAGGGGTGGGGGTGTTGGGAATGATGGTGATTACTGGTCCCAATTCCAAAGAACCTCCAATTTAACAATTTTGTTGTGTATAGCTATGGTCCAGAAATAATGAGGCCTGGGTTCTGGTCCTGGTTCTGCCAATAACTCAAGTCAAGCAGACAAACATTTATTAAGCACCTACTATGAACCAGGCTCTATGCTAAGCCCTGGTGTAACCATAACTCCTGACCTGCTTGTGGACCCTGGGGGTGTTGTAAAATTTTGTCATGGCCAGAGCACTAGACTTGGATCCATAAAGATCTGGGTTCAAATTCTATCTCACTCTCACTTGCCACCTGAGTAACCTCAGGCAAAACACAACTCTCAGCCTTACTTTTCTCATCTGTAAGATGGGATTAGTTCTACCTGAAATCCTTGCCTCAGAGGGATATTGTGAAAATTCAATTTACAAACATTAAAGTTCTATTATTAATTATTATTATTATAATACCCTTTCTGTACAATTTTAAGCTTTACAAAAATGTTGGAAAGGACAATTTGTTCATGAGAATTTGTTAAGCACCACTTAGGAAGGCAAAAGTCAAGGTGAAACAGTTACTGCCTTTGAGGGTCTTACATTCTTGCTGGGGAGCCCATGTGTCCACATGGAAGCATGTGCAGAATATATGAGAAATGAATGCAAGGTCAGCTCTGGGGGGAGGAGCACAAAAGATCTCATGGAAAGAAAGATCCGAGTGTCAGCAGAGTTGGGTTCATCAAGAGTCCAAAGGCAAAAAGAACCATCATTTCACAGTTTTTGCTTTTCAGCCGTCATCAGTCTTCTTGTATCTGAGGGCTTGTGATGAATATTTGCAAAAGGATCACCATGAATATGATTAGAGATTATGAATCAATTTTTAAGTAGAAGATGAAAAGGTAAGAAAATGCTACAAACACTGGATGAGAACCTCTCTATTCAATTAATATAAATTAGGATAGTGAATGACTTCAGAACAGGGAGAAAATATGGAACATATGAGTCAGAAGTCAGACTTGAAAGAGGTCAAAGACTTGGCGGCTGGTTGCACAGAAGCCCATGTCAACATATCATGAATACGTTCTTTTTTTTTAATTGGTATTTTATTTTTCCAAATACATGTTAAGAAACTTTTTCAACATTCATCCCCATGCCTACATATATTTTTAAATTACAAAATTTCCTTCCATCCTCCCTTCCCACCCCACTCCCCTCAACAGTAGTCAGATTCATTTGTGTTAAACATTGCGCTAAACATTAACATCTATAAATGGCTTTATAGATAGGTCATTTTGAGTGGGAGGAATTGGGACTAAGGGAAAGAAATACATGAGAAATATTTTTTAAAAAGTGAAAGTAGTGTTCATCAGATTCTGAAAGGGTTTTTTTGTGTGTTTTGTTTTTGTTTTTCTTCCTCTGGATGGGGATAGCATCGTCCACAGCCAGTCTAATGCCCATTCATGAGCTCTCTGAATTGCTGAGAGGAGCTCCATCCATCAAGGTTGATCATCTCACAATGTTGCTATTAATATACAATGTTTTCTTGTGAACAATGTTCTCTTGGTTCTGTTCCTTTCACTCAGTGTCAGATGCTGTAATTCATTCCATGCTTCTCTAGAGTCTGACCATCTATGATTTCATACAGAACAATAGTATTCCATAATATTCATATACCATAACTTGTTTAACCATTCCCCAATGGACTTTTCTCTGACAAAAGATTCAGATCATAAACATCTTCCAAAATGAAATAGTTTTTATTTGAATCTGTCAGTAAATGACTTATTATTGTTGTAGGAACTGATCCCATATGGGGTACAATCAGACCCTGTTAGAGTAAAGATAAAAATTTATTTAAGAAAAAAATAGAAAGAGGGAGAAAGGAAAGAAAAAAAGAAAGAAAAAGATAGAAAGCAAAGAAACAAATATTTATTAATTCCTATATGTTAGAGGCACTGTTCTAAGTACTTTACAGATTCACTCTCAGTTGTTCCCTACAATCCTAGGAAGGAGGTGTTATCATTATCCCCATTTTACAGAAGAGGAAACTGTGTCTGACAGAGATAAGCCTCTTGCTTGGAGTTGCAGAACTAGTAAGTATCTGAGGCTGGATTTGAATTGTGGTCTTCCTGCCTAGCAGAGGAAAATGCAAGGCAATTACTAACCCTTGGGGATTTGAAGAATTAAAGTCTAATGTTGCTGAAGGAATTTTAGTTGGCTGTAATAATATATTGCAAAAGACATAAACATAATAAAGGAGATAGGATACATGAGGGGAAGGGGGAGGAGATGGGCTGGTCAACTTCTCATGAGTTTGGGCTACTGCTTTAGTATCCATTTAGTAGTAAGGGAACTAGAAGGTCTTCCATGCTTCGATGGGATGGTCCTCCAGTAGAGAATGTATCATTCAGTTAATATCAATAAGTTTAATTATGTGCTGGCTTACTGCGTCATCTAAGAGGTTACAAAGAAAGCAAAACAGCAAACTCCCTGTCCTTGAGGACCTCGTTTTCTTACGGGGAAGACGACAAACCAGGATGAAAGGAATCAAGTCAGAACTGGGTAATGGGGCTGAGAAAATAATGAAACTGAAGAAATGGGGGGGGGGGATAAAAGAAGACAATAAATGGGGCAGAAGGGCGAAATATAGGGAGAAGTGGAATGGGCCCAGTGGACAGCTATGAATCAGGATGACTGGAGATGACCCTGGATGTGGGCAGAGTTAAGTGATGTGCCCGAGGTCACTCAGCTAGCTGGATTCTAACTCCCATCCTCCTCACTCTTGCTCTACCCACTGTGCCACCAGCTGCTCTAAGACACACACACGAAGTGACTGGTCTGGTGCCAGGCAAAATGCCCCCAAAGGAGGGGGAGGGGGCCAAGGGGCGAGGTCCTCACAGGTCTAGGGGAGCATTGAAGCTTCTCTAGATGACCCCGACCCTTGCCTGCCTCCAATAGTGAAGAGCTCAGGGTCCAAGTTGTTTTTAATAAAAGAAAGATTTTATTTATTTTGAATTTTACAATTTTCCCTCTGCTCTTGCTCCCCCACCCCCACCCCACCCCCACAGGAGGCATTCTGTTAGTCTTTATATTGGTTCCATGGCATACATTGATCTCAGTTGAATGTGATGACAGAGAAATCACATCCTTAAGGAAGAAAAATAAAGTATAAGGGAAAGCAGAATTATATAGTAAGATAGTAAGTAAAATTATATAGTAAGTTTTTGTTCAAACTCCACAGCTGTTTCTCTGGATACAGATGGGATTCTCCATCGCAGACAGCCCCAAATTGCCCCTGCTTGTTGCCCTGATGGGATGAGCGAGTCCATCCAGGGGCATCGTCCCCCCAGATTGCTGTCAGGGTCCACAATGTTCTGGTGCTGCTCCTCTCGCTCAGCATCAGTTCATGCAAATTCAGGGTCCAAGTTTTAATGGCCATTTTTAGTTCTCTACAAATCATGGTATTTATGGATGGATTTTATTTTGTTTTTCTAAGAATAGGAAAAAAGATTCCATCCCAGGCAGGGCTCGAACCCCGGGCTTCCCGAGCGTCCCGCCGAGGGCGTGGCGTCGCCGCTCCGCTCTGTACGCAGCCCGGAAGGGGGCGGGGCCTCTTGAAGCTCCTATGGACTGGAAGCACCGATACAGGCCTCCGGGGGCCTAGAGGGGACTTCCGGTGGGGCGAATGCTGACGAACGGCCCTTCCTCCCTCTGTCTCTATGGTTCCGGAAGGGGCCGGCTCTGCCTCTCTCTTCCCCTCCCCGGCCTTTCCTCAGCGTCCGAAAGGGGCGGGATTAGCCTTCTGATTGGCTGGATGTGCCGTGGGAGGCGGGGAACGCTCGGCCGGCCCCGCCTCCCACGTCCGGCGAATGCGTCCTCCGGAAGGAACGGCGGTGCCGCGACGTACGGTGGGTGAGGGTGAGGGGGCGTGGGCGCGGGGGGCGGGGCCCCGACTTTGCGGAGGGGGCGGGGTGGGGGGAGCGCCGGCGCCCCTTCCGTGCCTCAGCGCCCCCGTGACTCGTCCCCTCCCCCCTCGGTCCCGGAGGCGCCCTGGAGCGCCCCCCCCCCCCGTGGTGCAGCTGCGGAACCCGAGGGGGGGCTTCCGGCCCCCGTGCCCGCTTCCGGGCTTCCTCTTCCCCTTTCCCGGATGGGGAAGCTGAGGCCCAGGCCGCCCCGCCCCCACGTGAGGGGGCGGAGCTCACGGAGGCCCCTCCCCGGGATGCCCCGCCCCTGTGAGGGGGTGGAGCCCACGCAGGCCCCTCCCCGGGATGCCCCGCCCCTGTGAGGGGGTGGAGCTCACCGAGGCCCCTCCCCGGGATGCCCCGCCCCTGTGAGGGGGTGGAGCCCACGCAGGCCCCTCTCCGGGATGCCCTGCCCCTGTGAGGGGGTGGAGCCCACGCAGGCCCCTCCCCGGGATGCCCCGCCCCTGTGAGGGGGTGGAGCCCACGCAGGCCCCTCCCCGGGATGCCCCGCCCCTGTGAGGGGGTGGAGCTCACCGAGGCCCCTCCCCGGGATGCCCCGCCCCTGTGAGGGGGTGGAGTCCACGCAGCCCCCTCCCCGGGATGCCCCGCCCCTGTGGGTGGAGCCCATGCAGGCCCCGCCCTTCCCATGGGCCAGGCTGACCTGGGGCTGGTGGAAGGTTCTGGGGCAGCGGCGGCCCCAGGCCCTCTCCCAAGCGGGGGGCGCCCCAGAGCCCCCCAGCTCCTGTGGCCGCTGCCCCGCCCGCCTGCAGGGAGCCGGGCAGGCCCGACCCTGGCCGCCGCCCTCGTGAGGGGCGCCCTGTGCCCCTGCGGAGTCACAGATGCCCCTTCCGTGGGGGCAGTTGGAGGGGTTCCTTCTGTAACGCGTCTACACAGGAGGAAGCAGCCGAACCGGGGGGCCTGGCTCAGAGCCACGGAGGCCGGCCTTGACCTTGTCCACACGCCCCCCTCCCCCAGCCAATGCTTAATGTCTCTAATTCGCTTTCCTGTAGAGCTGCGTGGTCTCCGCCTGAGGCGGCATGGACAGGCTTCTGAGACGCTGGGGGCGCCTGCTGCCCAGCTGCCCCGGGCCCCGGCGCCCCCCTTGCAGGCTGTACCAGCACCCCCCAGGGAGGGCGAAGCGCCTGGCGCTGTCTCGCTTGTTCCAGCCGCAGAACCTCCGAGAAGACCAGCCGGCCGGACCGGAGAGCGGGTCCGAACCCACCTGCAAGAGCCAGAGGCTGATGCTGCGGACCGGGCTGCTCCACCCGGCCGGCCCCGGCTGCTACCACTACCTGCCCTACGCCGTCCGAGCCCTGGAGAAGCTGGTGGGCGTGATAGACCAGGAGATGCAGGCCATCGGCGGGCAGAAGCTGGACATGCCCACCCTGAGCTCGGCCGAGCTGTGGAGGGCCAGCGGCCGCTGGGACCTCGTGGGCCCGGAGCTCTTTCGGCTGCGGGACCGACAGGACAGAGACTACTGCCTGGGCCCGACCCACGAGGAAGCCGTCACCAGCCTGGTGGCCTCCCAGAAGACCCTGTCCTACAAGCAGCTCCCCCACCTCCTCTACCAGGTCACTCGGAAGTTTCGGGACGAGCCCAGGCCCCGCTTCGGCCTCCTCCGGGGCCGGGAGTTTTACATGAAGGACATGTACTCCTTCGACTGCTCCCCCGAAGCCGCTCAACAGACCTACGACCTGGTGTGCCATGCTTACGGCCGGGTGTTTAACCGGCTCGGGCTTCAGTTCGTCAGGGTGCAGGCGGCCGTGGGGAGCATCGGAGGGACCATGTCCCATGAGTTTCAGCTCCCCTTGAGCATCGGAGAAGACACACTGGCCATCTGCGCAAGTTGCGGTTTCACAGCCAACATGGAGACGCTGGAGCCCCAGCAGTCCAATTGCCCTGTGTGCCGGGGCAGTTTGACAGAAACCAGAGGTGTCGAAGTGGGGCACACCTTTTACCTGGGCACCAAATACTCTTCTGTTTTCAATGCTGAGTTTGTTAATTCTCAGGGAAAGCCTTCGCTAGTAGAAATGGGGTGCTACGGGTTAGGCGTGAGCCGCATCTTAGCTGCAGCCATCGAAGTACTTTCTACAGAAGACTGTATCCGCTGGCCTGGTCTGCTTGCCCCTTACCAGGTATGCCTTATTCCTCCCAAAAAGGGCAGCAGGGAGGAGATGGCAGTCAAATTGACGGAGACTCTATACGATGATATCACTGAAGCCTTGCCCCACCTGCGGGGGGAGGTCTTGCTCGATGACAGGACACATTTGACCATTGGAAACAGACTGAAGGATGCCAATAAACTTGGCTACCCCTTCGTGGTGATAGCTGGCAAGAGAGCCTTGGAACAGCCCTGCCATTTTGAGGTTTGGTGTCAGAGCACTGATGAGGTGATGTTCCTTCCTAAACAAGGGGTGATCGATTTACTGCAGAAAGTACAGGTTGTCTAAATATCCTATCTCTGACCCTTACTAGCTCTCAGTTAGGTCCTTTTGCAATTACGTTGTGTACTGTTCTATATAGAAGCAGTGCAGCAAATGGAAGATGGATGCTCATTAGGAGAGCACTTCTTCACATGAAAGAAATTTAATTTTTCTTTCCATTGACTATCTACCTATTCTACTTTAAAGCAACAGAAGCTTCTGTGATGTGAGGAGGATGTTTGTAGCACATTAATTCTTAGTCTTCAACTTAAAGACCATGTCTTCCCACTCAAAGCCTACTGGAAGATTGGAACAATTAGAAAGGAGACCAAATGAGAAGCTTCTCCTGGAGACCTTTACCCTAATTAGACTGGACTAAGAGCCTGGGCTCATTTTCTCCTGATTCATGACACCAAGCTTTTCAATTTTGATCCTCATATATGGTTCATTTTTCACTTTTATAATGTTCAGCCCATGTTAACAGGTCCAGGCAAATAACAACTTAAGAAGGTAGGGAACCAGCATTGGACAGCCAGAGTCTTCTGACTTCTACCCAGTGCTTCTGCCATCCGCTCATATTGCTACTGTGAAAACTCAAATCTTGTTCTCTTAATGATGGTGATTTGCTGCCTGCCTCAGGGAAATGCAGTGACCACAAGTGAGATGCTATCTGTAAAATGATTGCATTTCCTTGAAGGACTCAGATGGCACATAAGGCACTGTGTTCCTATCATCTTGGCCTTGCTGACTTTGTTTCTTGCCTTTGATGGATGACTTGGGGATTTTGGCAAAAGACCAGGTCCAGGATGAATATCCCCTGCCTGTTCCTGAGGGACCACTGAAGGGAAGAAGCAGAGAGAATTTTGAGTAGAATTAAAAAAAGGGTCACAAACAGGCCAGCATTATAACACCAATAATGAACTCCTTCCACGTTTTAGTGGGAATGGAGCCTGTGATGCCATGACACTTTCAGGTTTACAAAGTACCAACCCTGGGAGGAGTAGGTCATATGAGGATTCACATTCCTATTTGCAGATGAGGAAACAGGATCAGAGAAGACAGTGGCTTGCCCCAGAGTCACCTAATGAATTAGTGTCAGAGGTGGGCTTAAACTTAAGTCTACTGACCCTGATCAATACTACTTTTGTCTTGGGCAACTAGGTGGCCCTGGAGTCAGAAGGACCTGAGTTCAAATTCTGCCTCAGACACTTAATAATTCCCTAGCTGTGTGACCTCGGTCAAGTCACTTAACTCCATTGTCTTGCAAAAAAAATTACTACTTTTGTCTTAGTAATAAACAATATTTGTAGAAATGGGTGAACTTTGTGTTTTTAATCGATTAAGGACTGACCCTCTTCCTCCCCCCCCTCCTGTGCCCTTCTCCTGTCTTTCATTTGCATCCTGGATACTTGGAATGATTGATGAAGGACACCTAAGGGTTTATTATCTCTGAGATAGGTAGAGGGTTTTTTTTGAAAGAAAATGAGGCAATTTCCTATTCTCTTATAAAGGGCCATTGACCTTTATGGTTTACAGCACAAACTGATGACTAGGAGAAGTTCCAAGGTGTATTATTCCTTCTGTAATGAAGGGCACTGTTTTTAAGGTTTTACTACTGAGCAACCAGAGCTTCCAATAACCCCAGATGGCAGACCTGCAAGCTCAGCCCTAGGGCAGCTCAAGCAAGAGGCAAGAAAAAAAGAATCCTGTTTCCTCTTTCCCTTTGCCTTTTTATTTTCCTCCAATGTGTATAAAGATAAGCTGTGAAAGTCAACCTAGCGATTGAGGAAGAAAATAAATATTACCTTTTGTAATCCCAAAATATGCCCTTGATATTCATAAATGTATGTGAGAATATTGGATTATTTTTATAACTGCTTTTGTTTGCTTAAATTTTATTTAAAAAGACTGATAATTTTAATATAAGAGCTGTTCAAGTCCAAAGAAAGATACTACCAAAGAATAGGAATTGTGTAATTATTGGAAAGTTCTTGTATGGAGCCAACTAGGATCATAGCATGTTGAGGTGGAAGAGACCTTTAGAAATTATTTGTGATTTATGATGCCTCTGCTAAGAAGGTTTGATTCAATTCAATAAACATTTATTAAACACTTATGAGCCAGGCCCTATACTAAGCACTGGAGATAGAAATACCAGAAAAAGACAGTCCTTGTCCTCAAGGGACTTAAGCTAATGGGGGGAAGATAGCACACCAAAGGAAACTTGGGGAAGAATCTTGTTTCATGGAGTTCAGATCAGGCTGAGTTGCAGGTCCATAAAGGCTGAAGGAGGGGGGAGAGGTGTTGAGTGTCCAAGGCTGAGTTTAGCATTGAGATTTCAGATGATGACCATGATGATGTCTGTCCTTGGTTCTCAAAGAAGGCCATGACATCAGGCACGTGATGCCATGACAAGCGTATGAATTGAATTTGAGTGGGGGAGGGTGCTGTGCTAGGTCCCCAGCGTCACTGTCTCCTCCGGACCTAACAGTCCAGTGACCAGATATGGATCAGGAAGACTGGAAATGGCCCTGGATATGAGGCGATCAGAGTTAAGTGACTTGCCCAAGGACACACAGCTAATAAGTGTCTAGTGCCTGAGACTGGATTGGAATCCCCATCCTCCTGACTTCAGGGCTGATGTTCTATCTACTGCATCATCTAGCTGCCCCTTGTTCTAGGAGAGACAGCAAAGACCAGGGGAGGGAACAAAAGCCCAGGTATCTGAGTAATTTGCCCAAGGTCACACAGGTCATATCCAAGGTGGATTCCAAATGGGGTTGATTGACTCCAAATCCAATCCCTCTTCTTTTGATTTCAACATGTTGTAACTGTCACCCTTCACCTCTGACTCCCTTGTAGGGCCATACAGAGTTTACCCACCTCTGTTGAAGATAGCTATTATGTCCCCCACATTTCTTCTTAGAGTAAACATTCCTACTCTCATCAGTCTCATAGGACATAACTTTGAATCTCTCTTCCTGGTCATGGAGAAATTTATCAGTGTCCCCTTGGGGAATGTGGCCCAGAAGTAAATGGGGAACTTTCCATGTGGGCTGCCCCGAGTGCAGAAGTAGGGGATAGTGTCTCTCCTAGCACTATTGGATGAGACTCCAGTGACCTGTGTCTCGAACTGGAAGAGACCTTTAGAAACCACTGACAACAACCCCCTCATCTTAGAGGAAGAAACCAAGGCCCTGAGTGTTTGGTGCCTTGCCCAGGGTCACAAAGTTAATGTTATAGGTGATATTTGAACCCAAGTCTTCCAGACTCCTTAGTAGATTGAGCATATATTAAGTGCCTCCTATATGTCAGTCTCAAAGCAACAATTTGGTGATAAATTTTTTTTTTGTTTTTTTGCAAGGCAAATGGGGTTAAGTGGCTTACCCAAGGCCACACAGCTAGGTAATTATTAAGTGTCTGAGACCAGATTTGAACCCAGGTACTCCTGACTCCAAGGCCAGTGCTTTATCCACTATGCCACCTAGCCACCCCGGTGATAAAATTTTTTTAAAAAGTATCCTTGCCCTTCTCTTTTCTTGAGGGGGTAGATTGTTTACTCTTACAACATAATTATTGTGATAATGATTTTTTCTACATTTCTAACCTATATCAAATAACTTGCTTTCTCAATAAGGGATGGAAGGGAGGGAGAGAATTCAGAACTCAAAAATTTTAAACGTGAATATTGAAACTTGATTTTGCATATAATTGAGGAAAATAAAGTTAAAAAAAGTCCTTGCCCTTGAGGAACTTACCTACTATTGCAAGAGTCCACAAGTTCTTAGTTAAATAAATATATAGACAAAGTGATGGGGTGGAGAATGGGGAACAGGGGAGCAATGACGCATTAACTGAGAGGATCAGGAAAGGCTACTTCCATCCTTTCCAATGTTACCATTCCATGCCTGTACAAAGGCGAATAGACCTGCTGATGACATGGAGAATGGTCAGAACCCCACATGAAATAATCTCCAGCAAAATTGAAGGAAACTGATAAGACCTCCAGGAGCTGATGTTGAGCAACAAGAACAGAACTGAGAGAACGATTTATTCAATGATCGCATGGAGAAAAACAGCTTTGAAAGATTGATCTCTGATCGATATCATGATGAACCAGCAGTCCAAAAGAATGAAGATGAAACATGCCATTCACCTCCTGACAGAGAGGTGACGAATTGGAAGTGGCAAGAGAGATACACATTTCTCACTTGGTAAATGTGGGAATGTGTCTGACCTGTGATGTAGAGATGTATTAAGAGATCTGTTTGTTGTTTGATCCATTCAAGCAAGGGAGAATGGCAAGAGGGACAGATTACTTGAAAAAACTAGAAATAATCCGAGGGAATCACCAATTAGAAATAGGGAATCTGGGGGCTTCACTTTTTTTTTTTAGGTTTTTGCAAAGCAAATGGGGTTAAGTGGCTTGCCCAAGGCCACACAGCTAGGTGATTATTAAGATTATTAAATGTCAGACTGGGATTTGAACTCAGATATTCCTGACTCCAGGGCTGGTGCTCTATCCACTGCACCACCTAGCTGCCCCCATAGGGCTTCACTTTTCTTGACTGCTATATATCACACTTTTTTTTTGCAAGGCAATGGGGTTAAGTGACTTACCCAAAGTCACGCAGCTAAGTAATTATTAAGTGTCTAAGGCTGCATTTGAACTCAGGTCCTCATGACTCCAGGGCTAGTGCTGCATCCACTGTGCCACCTAGCTGCCCCATATGTCACAGTCTTGACCAACATATTGCTTTCCTTCAGTGAAACTCTCCCCCCCCCCCATTTTTTTTAGGTTTTTGCAAGGCAAACGGAGTTACGTGGCTTGCCCAAGGCCACACAACTAGGTAATTATTAAGTGTCTGAAACCGCATTTAAACCCAGGTACTCCTGACTCCAGGGCCGGTGCTTTATCCACTAGGCCACCTAGCCACCCCTCTCCCCCCCATTTTTTTGAAGTTTTTTTTTCCTGTTTACATGTCTCCTGCCTTGTACCTTAGACGCTGATTTTCTGAATCCAAATGCAAGACTTTACTTTTATCCATATTTCCTTCTATTAGCTTCAGCCCAATGCTCTAGCCTGTCAAAATTTTGGGTCCTGACATCTAGTGTGTTAGCTATCCCTCCCAGCTTAATATCATCTATAAATTTAATAGGCATATTATGTTTTTATCTAAGACACTGATAAAAATATTAGCAAAATCCACTGGAGACCTCCTGCTCAGTGGACATTAAACCATTTAACAGTCACTCTTTGCTCCAGTCATCTAACCATTTTTTTTAAAATTCACATCTTATTTTTCTAATTAATAGCATTTATTTTCTCTTCTGCCCCCACAATGAAAAAAACAAGCAAACCAAAACCCCTGTAATACATATGGATAGTCAAAAAACAATTCATCATCATTTGTCCTCTGGTATCAGAATTGGTCAAGTCACATAATCTCTCTAACCCTCAGTTTCCCCAATCTGCAAAATGATGGTGTTAGATGAGAAAATCTCATCCCAGACCTGATGAGTGGAAAGTTACCTGTGGAGACTCTGTTCTTTGGAGTGTGATCAGAGGAAGTGCTAACTAAGGCATTAATGTCTGTCAAGCTACAGTGTTCATGGCTCTGCTAATTAGCTCACATAGTTAAAGCTTAATTGAGCTCAGCTAATTAAAATGGTGTAGAGGCCAAAAGGGTTTGTAGGATAGCAGATTCCTAAGTAAGGAGAACTGAGGCCCGTGTATCTACAAGGTTAAACCACCTCAAGGGCGGCCTTTGACAAGGCCACAGCCTGGCTCATTCCCACATGCTGATGGAGTTAAGTCACTGGACGTGGACAGAACATTTCTGTGACTGGTCATGAAGAGACTTTGGCCAAATGGCTTTCTCCAAATTTTGACACAGTCTAACGGTGAACTAGCTCTTTACTTCAGCCTCAGTGTCCTCATCTGTAAAATGGGGAACACTAATGTGTTACCTCCTTTTGGGGATTGTTTTAAAGCATTTTGTAAACCTGAAAGCGCTGAAGAAATGTGTATTATCATTATAATGGTAATTTCTGAGGCAGTGTTGCCTGTGTATACAGAGCTGGTCATAGAGTCAGACTCCTATGAACACCACACAATGGCTGTGTTTTCCTCTTTGGGGCCTAGGGAATGCTCATAAGACTCCCAGGTGCAGACTAGGTACCAACATGCTTTGGGAGAGGGAATTCCCCTCACCAATGAAGTCACAGGCCTTAGGGAACTGGGATTATAACATAGCTTGAGGGTGGCAGTTACTTCTTTAAGTCTATTACTGAATCCTGTTTCAGATGCTCATAAACTTCAGTTTATCATTTTTATTTTTCAATTAAGCATATTAAAAAAATTAATCTATTCCCTCCCAGATCCCTTCTCCATTCCTTCCCTGTAACTAAGGCAGCTGATGGAGCAGTGGTTAGAGTACTGGGCCTGGGTTAAGAAAGGTCTGAATTCAAACCACCCAGCCTTAGATACTTTAAAATAATAATATTTCATTTTTTTTCTAATTACATATAAAGATAATTTTCACCATTTATTTTTTCTAAGATTTTGAGTTTCAATTTTTTTTAATCCCTCCTGCTCCACCCCCTCCCCAAGATGGCAAGCAGTCTCACACTCTTAGTAGCAATGTGATGGCAAGTCACTTACCCTTGGTTTGCCTCAGTTTCCTCAATTGTAAGATAGGGATAATAAGAGTACCTACCTCCCAGGATGATTGTGAGGATCAAATGACATAATGAATGTAAAGTATTTGGCCACATAAATATTTATTCTCTTCCTAGGCCAATACACGGCAGCATAGTCCCTCATTAGCTATGTCCAAGTGTCTGTCTTCCACAGGAGGTAAACTGTACATTGCACTGATCAGCATTTTTCTCTGTAATGTGATTGTCATGATCTGAATCGTTCCTGTTCTGCTCACTTCTCTCCACATTCCTTTACAAAAGACCTCCCAGTTTCCTCAGAAACTGTCTGTTTCATCATTTCTGATGGCACTAGCTTGTTCCATCCCATTCCTCTCCTTAGGCCTTCCCAAGAGGAAGGCACACCCAGTTTTTGACTGCCATTAAAAGAGCTGCTATAGAAATTTTTGTACACATACTTTCCCTCCTTTCTATGATTTCTTGGGGGTCATAGGTCTAGAAATGGTTTAGCTGGGTCAAAGTCAATGCACAATTTGGTTACTTTCTGAACAACTTAGCTGTTTGACCTTAGGCAAGTCATTGAACTCTCTAAGCTTCATTGTTTTCATCTGTAGACTGGAGAAAATAATTCCTCCTCATAGGCATAGTGTGTGGAGCAAATGAGATCATGTGTAGAAATAGTTTTACAGACCTTAACATTTTCATTAAGGGGTGGCTAGGTGGCACAGTGGATAGAGCACCAGCCCTGGAGTCAGGAGGACCTGAGTTCAAACCAGCCCCAGGCACTTCATAATGACCTAGCTGTGTGGCCTTGGGCAAGCCACTTGACCCCATAAAAACCTAAAAAAACCATTTCATTAAAATGCCAGCCTTATTGTCAGTGAACAGACTGGATATTGTGGTGGCAATGTTAGCACAATTTATACCTTTGTGAGGAGTTAAGGATAAGGATTATTCAATTCCACTCAACTCAGTACAATTGCAGAAATGTTTTGTAAGTCATCATTTTGTCTGCCTCTCCTTCTCCCAAGGAACAAAAAGGATGTGGAGAGAGGAGAGAATGCCTCTTCAGTCCCCAAGTCCCTACAGTAACTTCTTGGTAAGTATCTCAGTAAAAGTATCTACTAAGTGTTTCCTAAGTATCTCAGTAAAAGCTAATTGATTTTAATTGCTTATCAATTTTATTGAGCAGATTATCAACTGATTAATGGAAGATACTAATACTGGTGATGGATCCTCTGAGATTAGGGCTTGTGCCTGTAAGATTAGGATTCATCCTCAACTTCTTGGGTTACCCCAAACCCCTGAAGAGATGCATTTGGATTGGGATTGGGAGAGCCCCAAGAGTAGACACACACACATACACAAATTGTATAGCTGTGACCTTGGGTAACTCAATCAATAATTGTTTATTAGGCTCCCACTAATGGAAGACTAGTGTTTCCCAGGACACTGAGATACAAAGATAAATGGAAGATGTCCCTGTCTTCAAGGAACTTAAATTGTTTAGAGAGGGAGAAATGATCACTTTTCTGAAACCCCAGTTTTGCTTAACTATGAAATAGCTATAATAATAACTTATATTTCCTTCCTCACAGGGCCACTGTAAGGGAATTGCTTTGTAAGCCATAAGCCCTATAGATATTAGAGTTGGTATCTTTTCCATCGTCCACCCTGTTCCCAGGCCTATGCCTGAACAAAGCAGGAACTCAACAAAGATCTGATGATTAAAAAGGAATGACTATAACAATATGAGTTCACATTTTATTCAGACTTTCTAGGCAAAGAGCAGGGGGATCGTTCTTCCTGAGTTGATTTCATCGGCACCATCCCCTTGAGAGTGAGGCAGTATTATTTCCCTCGTAGAGTCTCAGATGCCAGACTGGCTAAGTCAAATCTGAGTGAAGATCCCTTCAACAGTCCCATCACCAACATCTACACAGTGTTTTAGGATTTACAGAGTATGAGCTGGTTAAATAGTTAAAGGCATTCTCAAGAGAAGAAACAATTATATGAAAACAATGTTCCAAATCACTGGTGATTGGAAAAATGAAAATTAAACAACTCCAAGATCTTACCCCGAGCCCTATCAGATTAGCAAAGATGGCAAACAAAGAAAAGAAATGAAAAGAAAAGGAACATAACAAGCATTGTATGGGTTGCATGAAAATAGTCACATGGATCCATCGTTATTTGGAACCATGCCCTCAGATCACTAAATTGGGCCTGTCCTTTGACCCAGCTGTTGTACAACTTAGACCAATACCCCAGAAGATAACAAGGAAAAGGGGCTGTATGGGTAAACACTTTTTGTGGTAGCAAAACACAGGAAGCAAAGGGGGTGTCCATCAGTTGGGGAATGACTGAACAAAACATAGTATATGAATTAATTACTATTGGTGTGTGAGGAATGATAAAAGACAGATTCAGAGAAACTAGGAGGTGTCAGCTGACCTGATGAAGAGAGGGGAGCAGAACCAGGAGAACAGTGAAGATAGGGAGAGATTCTCAAGGAAGACAACTGTGAAACTCATAGAATTGGGATCAGTGTGATGACTGATGCCAGTTCCAGAACACTAAGGATGAAGGGTGTCTCCTGCCTCTTGATAGAGAAGAGATGAATTAGATGTGCAGAAAGAGGCCAACACAGACTCTCCAAATTTGGAATAATTTTCCTTGGAAGCTTATCAACTGACCAGTCAGTAAGCATTGATAAAATACCTATTATTTATTCCTCTATCCATCTATCCATCCATCCATCCATTCATCCATTGATTCATTCATTCATGAAAATTTCTTAAGTACCTCCTCCCCTGACCAGGTGATTCCAAGATAGAAATAAAGCAGCCTTTGTTCTGGATGAATTTACATCCTGTCTTTTACATTGTGACTTTTCTTGCATGCAGTCTACATTTCCCAATTTGAGACAACTTCTCTATGTTTCTAGTTCATTATCGGCCTCTGAAAATACAGTTAAACCACTGGTGGATGTCTACCCTCTTCTCCCACAAAGGGGTCTTTAGCTCTTAGATTTGTACTTATGAACTCCAGGTCATTCCTGATGAAGGTCGACCTCTAAAGAGGAGGGGTTGGGCCCTTTTGTTCACAATCTGTGGTTCTTTAGACCCCAAACTCCCACCCCAGAACTTTGGGGGAATCGTTTAAATATTAGATTTGGTTCATTTCTAAGGTTTCCCCAACAAGAGGGAGTAAAAAGGTTGTCAACTTCCTCCTCTCCTTTGATCTTGGTCCCATTCTGGGCAGGAAGAACAAGATGGGATCTGCTCCACCCACCTGCTGAGCTGGGAGTCACCAACTACAACCCTTCTGGTGAAATGAAGGCCCATTAGGACTTCCATCTGCCCTGCTCCTGCCTCCTCTGCTCCCCTGGGCCTTACCTTCTGCATTCCTATTAGGCTGTCCAGACTCCTGGGCACTGCCAACTGACCTCTTGATGTAGCTTAAGGGCCCCTGAGTCCTGCCCTAACCCCCCCATACACCTTTAGGATCTGTGGGTGTGGGAGCCTCTGCATCGCCCCCCCCCCCCCAAGCTAAACTGCTTTATACCGGGCCTTTTTTCTAGTGCGAGGGGGTGGCAAGCCCTGTCCTGCTCCTTCTATTTATATTCTTCAGCACATAGTGTCTAATGCAATGTGAAACCATTCATTTCCTCATTCATTGCTGGCTATTTCTTCTTGCTTACACAGTCTCTCTCTCTCTCTCTCTCTCTCTCTCACACACACACACACACACACACACACACACACACACACACACACACACACACACACACACACTCTCTCTCACCCACCCTCCAAACACATCCATACATACATACACCCCAAACACACACACACACACATTCACATACTCTCAAGACATACACACACTCACACACATACACACTCACAATTACACACATTCACATACACACACTCAATCACACTTATTCATACTCACAGTCACATACATTCACACACTCATAATCACACACATTCTTGCTCACACACATAACTCACACTCAGTTTCACACACTCATAATCAGTCACACCCACTGATAATCACACACATTCACATGCACTAACACACACTCACAATCACACATACACACATACTCACAATCACACAAAACTCACTCACACACTTTCACACACTTACAATCAGTCACACACACTCACACACATTCACATGCACTCACACACACTCACACATACTCACATAACTCACACATGCTTGCACACACAGTCACACACTCACAATCACACACATTCACATGCACTCTTTCATACACATATACACACTCACAATCATACATACACACACACTCACATTCTCTCATACACACACATACTCACACCCCCAAACACATACTATACACATATTCTCAAGACACATACACACACTCACCATCATACTCTCATACACACTCACACAACTCTCACACATATACTCACAATCACACACACTCACACACTCATACACTCACACAGACTCACAAGTGCACATTGTCAGAGACTTAAACAAGTAGTAGCAGCCTAGTGACTGTGATTCCCTCCTTGGAGGTCGCCACTTGAACCATCCCGCCACGAGCTGGCTGAAGGAACTTTTGGCATTCTCCTCAGCCCTCAGGAGCCCCCCTGCAGGTCCTCTGCCAGGCCAGACTGGCTCTTCCTCTCTTGGTGGCCATCTTTCCAAGGTTGGAGTCATCCATCCCAGGTCTGTGGCTCAGTCGCCTATGCTCAGAGAAAGAAGCACAAAGCAGGAAAAGGGAGCCAGGCTTGGGAGGCCCAGGCTCAGCTCTCCTGGCCAAACACCAGTTCTAACTATTTTGAGGCCCAATTGAGGACTAAGGCCCTTCCATTACCAGTCACCAAGAAATGAGAGAGAGAGAAAGAGGAAGAGAAGAGAATAAGATTAAGAGAGAAGAGAGATCGAGAAAAGAGAGTTTTAGAGAGAAAAGAGAAAGTTTCTCTGATAGAGTGAATAGAGATGGAGAGAGAAGAAAGAGATTGAGAGAAAAAAGTGAGGAGAAAGACTGACAGATTAAGAGAGAGGGAGAGGGAGAAGGGGGGAGAGAGAGAGAATGAGAATATCTATCTGCCTCTTGAATCAGAGAAAGGAAGGACAAGTCAATGGGTGGAATTTCTCCTTTTGAAAGCTATTTAATGGCAGACTGGCTTCTTGGTCTCTGACCTCCCTCTGAAGCTCCCCCGCTGCCCCTGCAGCCATGGGGGGCCCCCAAGGACCACCTTGGTTTTACTCTCAAAGTGCTGAGTCCTTCAGAACAGAGAGCCCTAGAAGTGCCAAAGGTTCAGCAAATGTGAGGGGTCTTCAGTTTGCACCCCATTTTTCAGATGAGGAAGCTGGGCTTTGGTAAATCAGGAACCCAAGCCAACCTTTTCAAGGAGCCCTTTGCTCTTCCGGTCCCCAGGGACTCCCCCAAGCGGTGGCTGTTTGCTTTCTCCTCCACACACTCCCACAAGGGAGGGTGAAATGGGCTCCCAGTCCTGAGCTGAGTGGGTGACCCATGGCAGAGTCATGGGGGGGGGTCCCTGTTCTTCCCCCAGGAGGCATCAGCCCAAAGGCTTCTCCAGGGCTGCTCCCAGGCTGGGCTGGAATCCCGGGGCCCTGGTGGACCCCAGCAGAGCAGGCTGCGTGGTGGTATGACCCAGTTGGCACATGGCAGCCTCCTACCTCTGTCTCGGGGTGCCCGCTCCCCCGCGGAGGCCAGCTGCGGGCTGCCTGCATCTTCAAGCTGGCCTCCCAAAAGTCCTGGAGGAGGGCCCTGGGATTTGAACCCAGATCTTCTGCCAAGTGCAGAGATCCTGCGGGAGCCTTGGGAAGGGGTTCTTTCATGCTGGTTAGAGCCTGCCCCCCCCAGGGGCTCCGGGGGGGATCCTGCTGAGCCCAGGAAACAGTACACAGCAGGCGCTTAATAAGTGTTCGCCCCCAGCCCCAGCCAGCAGCGTTTCGGGGTGGGGGCCGGAGGAGACGGGGCGGCTCCAGAGGCCTGGGGCAAGGGAGCGGGGAGGGGCCAGGAGGAGCGCGCTGATGTGGGGGCCCCGCCCCGCCGCCTCACCCCGCCCCCCGGCCACTCGGGCCCCCTCCCTGCGGGGCCGCAGCAGCTCCCGGGGCGCGGCGGAGCCGAGGGGTCCCCAGGTAATGGCCGCGGGGTCTGGCGGAGGGCGGGGGGGCTGGGGTGCAGCCGCCTCTGCGGGTCCCCACTCTTGGGCTGACCCAGATGGGGGCGAGGGAGGGGAAGTTGATCTGAGCCCCCTCCCGCTTCTCCCCCCTCTCTCTCTCCTCCCCCCCTCCCCTTCTGCGGATTTCCCCTCTTCTGCTCGCTTTAGTCCCATCTAAAATGACTCAGTTTCCCACCTGTTCCTTCCCTCTTCCGGCAGCCTGCATTATCCGCTCCAAGGCCCCTCCTAGCTCCGACATTTTCTGCTCTAAGGTCTAGCAACAAACCTGGATCCCATCGTCTTCATGTATTAAGCACCTGCTGTCTACCGGGACCCAAAGAAGGGCTCAAACCAACTCCTGCCCTCCAGGAGCTCCCAGCCTCCTGGGGAAGGGACGACAACAAAGCAGCTGGGGGGGGCGGGGGGGGGGGGGGGGGCTTCCGTATATGTATGCATATGTCTATGCAAATGTATTTAGGATTTTATATTATCCCGGTGACATGTAAAAACGATTTTTTAACTTTTGTTTTTAAGACTGAATTCCAAAATCTGTCCCTCCCTCCCGACCCCCACCTCCCATTGGAAAGGCCAGCAATTTGATATAGGTTATATGTGTGTAATCCTGCAAAACACATTTCCATATTAGTCATGTTGTGAAAGAAAACAGACCAAAATACGCTCAAGAAAAATTAAGTTAAAAAAAGGCTGCTTCGATGTGTATCGGACTGGGGACAGGCTGCATTCCTCATCCTCAATCCTTCGGAGCTGGCAGATCGTCTAACAATGTCCCCGATACTTTGTATACCTTGTATCAGCTCTGTATACTTTGTATCATCTTTGTGTACTTTGTATCAGCTCCTGGGAGTCCTCCAGCTTTTTCTGAGAGCATCCTGCTCATCATTTCTTATAGCACCTTGATGAGACCCTCCCTCTCCTGGCTTCAGGCTTTCTCTCCCTCCTGGCTCCTCCAGCTTCTTTCAAGTTCCATCTTTTCTTGTTTGTTTGTTTGGTTTTTTGCAAGGCAATGGGGTTAAGTGGCTTGCCCAAGGCCACACAGCTAGGTCATTATGAAGTGTCTGAGGTTGCAATGGAACTCAGGTCCTCCTGACACTAGGGCTGGTGCTCTATCCACTGTGCCACCTAACAGTCCCCAAGTCCCATCTTTTCTGCAAGAAGCCCCCAACTGGAAAAAGTGAGACATTAATGCATTTGTTATTGGTTCATTATTATTCCATCACAATTACATAGTACAATTTGTTCAACCATTCCTCAATGGATGAACATCCCCTCAAATCCCATTTATTTGCCACCAGAAAAGAGCTGCTATATATATTTTTGAACACTGAGGTCCTTTTCCTTTCTTTAAATCTCTTTTAGGATACAGATCTAGTAGTGGTAATATGGGTGATTTTACATAGTTCCAAATTGCTTGTAAGAGAGGTTGAATCAATTCACAACTCCACCAACAGGACATTGTTGTCTCATTTCCCCCCCACATTCCCCAGGAGGGGCTTCTTGCAGAAGATGGGATTTGAAGGAAAACAGGAGGCAGAGATGAAGAGGAGAGAAAGCCTGAAGTTAGGAGGAGGGTCTTGTTCAAGTAACAGTAGGGAGGTCAGTGTGTGGGTAAAACTGGAGTCCACCTTGTAAAGGGCTTTTGTTTTTGTTTTTTGTAAAGCAATGGGGTTAAGTGACTTGTCCAAGTCACACAGCTAGGTAATTATTAAGTGTGAGGCTGGATTTGAACTCAGGTCCTCCTAGCTCCAGGGCTGGTGTTCTATCCACTGTGCCACCTAGCTGTAAAGGACTTTGATAACCTGAGTGGAGGAAGAAATGGAGTGAGTCCAGGAAGCCAGACCCCCTCCCCCCCCAAGCAGTGATTGTTATCATCCAGATATGAGGTGAGAAAGTGACTGTCTCTGTCCCTCTAAAACAGATCACCAGCCACAAGTCCCTGCAGGCCACGATGCCTACAGATGTGGAACCCTCAGTTCTTGCCAAGACCCTCCACCTTATTTTCCTTTCAACCTTCTGGGGGATGCAGATTTGGGTGACTTTCATTTCAGGTAGGTCTCAGGGGAGGGCTTTATCCAGTCCTGTGGTAGACATTTATCCAGCCCTTCATTTGGACTCAGTAGGGAAGGAGAGATTTGATTCATTAAGCATGTATTAAATTCATTGTCCCAATCTTGGAAAATCTGCCCTCGATGTCTTTCCTTCCTCACCATCTGCTCATTGCTCAGTGCCTTGCAAACCTGTTTCTGATCTGGCCTTTCAGTGGAAACCTCTCTCTCCAATGATCCAGTGAACCCTTAGGTTCTCTCTTGGAATCCCGGTTTGACTTCATCCTGGATGGACAAGGGCCTTAATAAATAAATCTCTAGATTTGGAAGGAATTTTGTTGAGTCGATCCACTTCATTTTACATCAAAGGGACTGAGGCCTAGACAGGATGACAGGATCACAGTTGCCAGGAACTTCCAGAGGCCTTGCAGTCCACTTCATTGGGTAGGTGAGGATCCAGAGGCATAAGGAAGATCCCCCCAGCCGGATTGGCGAAGCCCATGGACCCCTTTCTCAGAATCATGTTTTAGGATTTAGTATTGATAAAATACTTAGTATTACAAAGGAAACTAATTATAGTGAAATGGTTATCTAAGTAGTAAAAAAAAACACAACTAAGCAATTACAGGTCCCAACTTAAGGACCTCTGAGAATGTATCTGGGGGGCTATTTCAGCTCTGATATTGTACATTTTAAGGAGGAAGGTTGACATCCAGGCCTTTTCTCTGCTCTAATCAGACCACATGTGGAATATTTTGTTCACTTCCGGATATTCTGTTTCAAGAGGACAAACTGAAGTAAGTCCAGAGAAGGGACCATGCCTTAGGGCATTAGGGATGTTTAGCTTAGGAGAAAGTTCAGGGATGGAGCATGATGCCTGCCTGCCAGTGTGAAGGGACGACTCTTCCAAGAGGGCTTAGATTTGTTCCACCTGGACCCAGGGGTAGAACTAGGATCCAAGGGGCAGATTTAGCATCAGTGTAAGGAAGCATCTCACTGGGAAACATGAAAGGGCCATGTGGTTGCCTTAATTTATTAACATTTCTTATAAACATCTGGGATGTAATTGAGTGGTCCAACTCTCCCATCAGGACAGATTTTTCAGTGATTTGTACTGTTAGTTATCTGAGAGATTGTGACTTGCTCATTGTCCCACAGAGGCTTAAAGTCTTTTGACTTCCGATAAATGTCTTACATCTGTTTTATGAATGAGGAACTAAGGCTCAGAGGAGTTAGGTGATCTACGTAAGGTCATACAGTTTGTATGTATCAAAGGCAGACTTGCATCAAGCCACAAGATGAGACTATTCCAGGGACATCCAGTTTACTCCCAGATGTCAGTAAAAAATCCCTCTGACTGTGGCAGGCAGTGAGGTGGTCTTTCATTGAGTTTGTCCAACAGTGTCCAAGGTCTGGACTATGATCTTTGGAGGGTCAGTGAGTGGGAATTGGAGGAGTGGGAAGGAGTGAGCCATCTCTGGCTATTTTCCAGGACAGATACCCATCAGTGAAGAGCCTAGACTGGCTTAGATTCTGTCAGGTTCTTAGTTTCTGACCCACCAGACTCCTGAGAGACACAGGGTGGGCACAGGTAGGCACGATTCACAGATGGAATATATTCAAGAAATAGTCAAGAGTCAGGGAGAACCACAGGTGATAGATGGATAACAGATGGGTAATCTCAGGACCCCAGTGATTCACACAAAGTAGAAAAAACTCTCAAGCACTGGGTGCCCCCCCCCCCGGAAGGATTCTGGGAAACTACAGACAAAAGTCACATCTGAGCTTTGAAAGGTGCGAGAAGTTTGGATCCCACCAATGTGGAAATTTACCTGAGTATGCATCTTTGTTCCAAGGTTTGCTTTGTTGTTGAGTTTTATTTTTAAACTGAGGGAGAGAAAATAATTTCTTGTTAATTGAAAAAAAGATGAACATTTTTATAAATACAGAAGATTTGGATGGGGAGCAACTTTCCTTAGTCAAATTTAAGTTCCTTGAGGGCAAAGTTACTTTTTAGATGTTTTCCCAGAGCTTAACATAGCCTATGAATGAATGAATGAATGAATTCTGTTCATCCCTCCCCTTTTGAACCTAAGTACTGGACTTTCCATTTCTCCTAAGCAAATTTCTACTTGATGATGTTAAAATGAATTCATTGCCTGGCTTTCTCACCACTCTCCCCTTTTCTGTCCCTGCAGGCTTTGTGATGGGTGGAAACCTCACCCGTCACACCTTGGGCTTCATCCAGAGCCGCCTTTTCCCTTATTATTTCCACATTGGTTCTGCTTGCTCCTTCTTCAACCTGACCATCTTTGCCATGTGCCACCCCAGGGAGCTGCTCAATGATGAAGAGACCACCCAGGTAGATGCCTCTTGGACCCCTCCCCCCACTTCTGAGCTTGTGCCTTGCCCCTGCCTTGCCCAGGTTGGCCACCCCCCACCCCGAGGTCTCCGGACAGCTCAGAAGAGGTCTGCAAGCATGTAGATATTTCTCAAATACTGTGGACTGTGAGTCACCCTAAAGTAAGAATAATAGCTAGCATTCCAGGTGTGGAGTGGGCGGGAAGTCAGTGGGTTAGGGTTAGTTCAGCTTAATTCAACAATATGTTAAGCTGTCTCTGCGCGCTGGCACTGTGCTAAGTACTGGAAATCACAGAAGATTGCTCAGAGCTCACCTTGTCTGGCCCCTTCTTTTTACAGAGAGGGAAACTGAGGCTCTGGGACTTAAGTGACTTATCTAAGGACACAAAGATAGCAAACAACAGATCCAGGATTCAAATCTCAGCCCTGTGGTTCCAAGCTTATCACTCTTCTCCTTGTATCACAGTGCCTTCTTCAAAATGGCAATAATAAACCACTGCCTGGCCTTCCTCCCAGAGATGCTCTGAGTCCTGAAGGCTTGTATCAGATCAGAAAGAAAAGGCCCAAACACCCCCTACCCTTCAGAAGCTGGACATAACCAATTATGTCTACGTCGTCTCTCCCCTGAGAATGCAAGCTAACCTTTGCATTCTCAAAGGAGAGACAACATAGACATAATTGGTTATGTCCAGCATATGATGATGATCATGATGATGATGACGATGACGATGAAGGCCTCCAGGGGCAGAAGTAAGAAGGACTAAGGACCAGCTCTGAACCTTTCCTGTGGCCACTGCTTCACAAACAAATAGTGCCTTCTCTTTTTGTCTTCAGTGCTTAGCACAGTCTGGTATACAGTTGGTGCTTAATAAATATCTGTTTACAGACTGGCAAATCCATGGGTTGTTCTCACATCTGGATGCTACCTGGCCATGGGTTTCTGCATTGCTCAGCAGGGGATCCCATCCCTCTCCTCCCCTCCCCTATAGTACAGGTTGGAGAGAATTCACATTCTAGCGGGGGAAAGAGCCCTGCTAGTTATACGAGGGAGGCTTCTTGAGCCTCATTTTCCTCCTTTGTAAAATGGGACAGTAATGCTTGCACCTAAATTGGCAGCTCTTTGTAAACCTCCTTGATCCTAAAAATCTGAGGCTCCACACTTTTTGGTTCATCCCCCATGGCAGCTCATCGTTTTCTTCGTGTGTGTCATTGTGTCCGCATTGAATGCCCAGTGGTTCGGCCAGATGACCTCAGACATCATGGCTGACATGCACCTCCTGGAGCAGAGTTATGGACTGGGTCAGGACATCGGCTTCTTCTCCCGCAAGTCCTACACACGGCTGCGCGAGTCCAACTCCAAGTACAGACAGTTGTCCAGCCAGCTCTTCCGCTATCGCCTCCTCTCTTCTCTCTGCAACCTGGGCTGCCTGGCATGTAACGGCTTCAGCCTCTGCCACATGGCTACTCACCTCTCCACCTTGTGACTGGAGGGCTGCGCAGGCCAGACTCAGCCGTGATTCTCAGGAATTAGGAGAGTGGGGGGAGGGACCTGAACCAGGTGGTACAGTAGTGGCCAAGGATGAAGGAATTCAAATTCTCTCTCAGATACTAGCCTTTGTCCCTGGGCAACTAACAAATGAAGAATAAATGAATGACTGCCAAGTTTGTTCAGCGATAAAATGAGGAATTTGGTCTCTTTCCGCTCGACATCTATGATTCTCTCATCTCAGACTTTTTTTAGAGGCTGAGGTTGGATTCCAGTGCCAAGGAGGGGATCTTTGGAATTGAGGTCAGAACTTTGTTTCCTCTTTACTTTCTTTCCAGAGTTGGTTCTGATTCTGTGGGTCAGTTCATAAATGGATGAAAGAATAACTCCTTAAAAGACTAAATGAAGGAATAGGGAGATGAAGAGGTGGATGGATAGATGAATGGATGATAGATAAATGAGTGGATGAATCAATGGATGAGTAAATGGAGAGATGAGTGGATGAATGGATGGATGGATGAGTAAATGGATAGGTGGATGAGTGAATAGTTGAAAGATGGAGATGGGCAGATGGATGAATGGATGAGTGATAGGTGGGTGGGTGAATGGATAAAAGGATAGATGAGTGGGATTGAATAAATGGGATAGATGGATGAGTGCATGGATGGATAAATGGATGAGTGAGTGAGTGGTTGGGTGGATGGATGAATAAAAGGATGCATACACAATAATGATGTGTACGCCTAGTCATGATAGTTTAGTTTTCAGTGGTTAAAGGAAGCTTTTCCTCTGGATGGTACACCTCTGGAAGTCCTCTTGCTATTACCCCCACTAATGATCATACCATATTACAGACCTTAAAGACAGGGCCAACATGGCACAGTGGACTCCTCTGAACCAAATCCCTATCCAGAAACTTATTACCTAGGTGACCCTCTGCCTCAGTTTCCTCATCAATAAAAGGAGAGGGCTGGACTGTGTGACCAGCTCTCAATGTAAGACGTAGCCATGTTGTGTTGCCTTGAGTGAGGAACTCCTTCCAGGTCTGTTTTTCTTCCCTGTAAAAACAGAGTGGTCCCCTTCCAGGTTATCTCAGGCCAGGGATGTGAGCTGTCAGGACCTGGCTGGCATGGCTGCCACATCCACATAATTACAAGATAGGGTCGGGCCAACTTTTACATTTTTTCCCAACAGAGTGTCACTCGAAGGGCCCCATCCTTCTTTTGTGGGCTGCATAAATGGTATTTCTTCAGCCTTCTTGCCCTACCTACCAAGCTTACCAAAGGAAGGAAATGATCACTTATTAAGGGCCAGCCTTGTGCTAGGCCCTGGGCCACGCACTTTACCCATCCTCCAGCAACCCTCCCCATCCAGTCCCATAGCCCACAGGGTCTTGGGTCCCAGAAGATGTTTTCTGGCTAGTCTGTTAGCCACCATCCCTGTATGCTCCAGCTGGGGTGAATAACCCGAACATGACTGTTCTGTTAGGAGTTGGCAATGCCCGTTGGCTCCTTGGGCTCCCCTGGGGCTGAGGGGGATCCCTTGGATCACGAGTCCCAGTGCTGACCTCTCCCTGGAGAGCTATGACAGTGCAGAGAGCTCCAGACCTGTGGTCTGAACCCCTGAATTCAAATCTGTTGAGTTACCAGCCATCTGACCCTTGGCAAGTCACTCCATCCATTGGTCTCAGTTTCCTCATTTCTAGAAAGGGAAAAACAACAGGACCCACCTCCCGGGGTTGCTGTGAAGATCAAATGAGATAATCCTCTTCATGTTCACAAGAGGAAACTGAGGTCCAGGCAGGCTGGTTAGCCCAAGGTCACCAGATTGGCGAGGGACACCCTTGACCAGTACCTTAAGTCACAGCCCTAGCTCCACCCCCCCCATCCCCCCCCCAGGCTGGCTCCCTGAAAGGTGGGGCGGGATGATGGGGAAATCGCAGTCAGGGTTAAAATAAGGCATCGAAGTCTTTTCCAAGATGATCCTCATTCTGGCCACAGCTCAGGGTGGCTATAGGGAAAGGCCCTTATAACAGTCGAGGTGAATGGGGGCACAGGGGATTCGCTCCCCTCTGAGGCAGCGGTTGGCGTTAAGGTTCCCAGGGAAGAAGGCCCCTGGTCAGAAAAGGGGATGTAGCACGATTAGGATGTTGTCATTATTTTGTTCCTTCTGGCAACCTAACGTACTTCAGGGTTTCTGGTTTCAAGTGGGACTTGGTTCTGTTTTGTTTTCTTGGAGACGGTTACCAAGTTGGCAATAAAACAATCGGAAAAATGATAAGCATACTTCTTAAAAGTAATTTCCCAAGAGCCTCTCCAAAGGGGGGCTGCATGGACAGTAGCCTGGGCGGCCTGGAAGGCAGGAGCCATGGGGGGGGAGGCACCGGCCCCTAGTCTGGGACACCTTCCCCTCTGCCTGCTGCCCTCCCACTGCGGCCTGGGGGCAGGGAGCCCCCACCTCCACCTCTTCCATCAGCTTCCATCAGGTTGAGACATCTGTCATCTAGGACCAAGGGGAGCCTGGGCTCAGGGTGCCAGGCTGGAGGCCCGGGCTCCTGTCACTTCAGCCGATGTACTTTTCTGCCCCGGAGGAAGTTCTTGCAAAAAGGAGATTGTTTGACCAAGATCAGAAAGGCTGGAGTCCACGCTTTGACGAAGTACCTGAGAGGAAGGACAAGGGGCGGCCTCTTGGTTAGCTCCCAGCCTCCCTGGACCAGGTCTCTTCCCAAGGGGGGAAGTTCCAGGACTCCATGGAGACATGTTGGGTGCCCCCTGGCATCTCCTTGGGCCCTGACCCCTCAAAGGCATTCAGAACTGGGGGAGCCTGGGCAGGATCTCCCCATTATTCACCTGCTGGTATGTCACCTCATAGAATTCCCACCTGTCCCTCATTCCCTGGGGACCCCTGGGAAAACGGAAGACAAAAAAATTCAAGGAAATGGCTGGTAGTATTCTCACTGGGAGATAGGCAATGCCTCCTGATCCTCAGGGTCAGGTTGGCTGCCTTTGCCCTCTGACCCCGGGACCTAGGGAACAGCTTTCACTCTGAACTTTCCATTGGTCAAGGGAAGTGACTTTCTTGGGGTCCCCCCCAGTCCTCTCAGCAGTCCTGTCAGGAGGGCAGAGGGTATGGGTTTGAATCCTAACTGCCTGCAGTGAGGGTAGGGGACTGAGCCCCCTGGCCTCTCCTCCAGACCCCAGCCCAAAGTCCAAGGATCCCTGTTTTCAACTAAAGAAGCAGAGGCTGGGCCTTGGTCAGCTGAACCAGGTTCGAGCCAGGCCCCCGCAGCCACTCTCCTGCTTTGGCGGGGTGGTGGTCTGAGAGCCAAGAGCCAGGTGAGACCAACCCCCAGCTCACCCTGCCCCAGGGGGAGCAGGGGGGAAAGTAAGGCCCGACCTGTCCAAGGGGTGAAGCCTCGAAACCCCCACTTCCCCAGCGGGATGACAGCAGAAACTGGTTTTCCTCTGAAGCTTGGCTTCTGTCCCTGAGCGTGAGAGCTGCCCACCCATCCACCCACGTTAGTGGGGGGAAACCCCTGACCCCTGAGGCTCTGCAGGTAGTCTCATTATCTTGGCTGTGGGCTTACAGAGAGGGGGGAGGGGAAGGGTCCTGGACCCTTGAAGGACAGTGGTTTAAAGAGCCTAGAGGGTCTATGTGATGGAGCAGGTGAGTGTTGCGCCAGAACCCAAAGGGCACAGTCATGCCTTGGCTCCTGGTCAGCGCAAGGGCCCCCATCCAGCAGGGAGAACACGGAGGCTCAGGGACCAGGTACGAGGGAAAGTCTCGGCCCACTGTGACTCCCACTGCAGAGGCCTCCAGTGCCCACCCTTGCTCCAGAATGGCCATTCTGTATTCACTCAGGTGCGGTGCCCTCTGTGTCTCGGCATCTGGAGCAGCGTGGGGGGATTCCTAAAGCACCGCATTCTCAGTCTGGGGACTCAGGGGCTGAGGCTCATGGACCCCAAGCTGGAAGGGGCTCCCGAGGCCTCGTGTCCAGCCCCTCACCGAGCAGAACATGCGGGCAATAGTGGGTTGAGGCCCAGACATAGGAGGAAGTGACTAGGAAGCATCAGGAAAATGTCTGAACCAGAACAGACGGGGGCTGCTGGTGCCCTGCCGTGGGGGCCTGCAGACGCCTGGAGAAACCAAGGAGGGGCCGGGCCCACCGGGGGCCACAAGAGCTTCCTGACCTGGAGGACTCTGGGCACTGCTCTCGGGGCTCCACACAGTCCAGGGCCACAGCTGAACAGGTGCCCCCCGAGGCCATGCTCACTCCTGTGAACGAACCTTCCCAGTCCCCCAGGCCCTGGGCTTGACCTCGTCTGGGCTAGACCGGGGATCCCCCGCTTCCCCCCAAGGGGCTTACCTGGGATGCTGCAGGGCCTCTAGCAAGGTGCTCTGTGGGTTCACCTGGTACACCTGCTCCTGGGCTTCATCTTCAAAGTAGACCTGGGGATGGGCAGAGAAGGGAGGATGTAATGGGAAGCCCTCCCACCCAGGTGCTGAGCAGAGAGGCTGCCGAAGCCCCTGCTACAACAGCCCCTGCCCAGGGCCTCCCTTTGACCGGAGGAAACGATGAGGGCAACTGGGCGGCTCCTTGTGGAGGACCCCACGCCTCACCTCCAGACGATCCGGAAGATATTTGCGTTCCAGGTCCCAGGGGGGCAGCTCCTCAAACATAACCAGCAGGTGGTCGATGAACCTGCAGGGCCAAGGAGGGCTCTGGGTGAGCCTCGCACACTTACCCTCCCTTCTCATGGGGGTGAGGGCCAAGGGGGCCCAAATGACAGAGGCCTTTGGATGCTGAGGCTCCGGCCTCCCTGGGGGGTTCCCAGAGCAAAGGCCTGGACATAGGAGACAACATTCCAGAGTGACCCCCCCCCCCCACTTGTCCAGATCTCCAAGCTGGCCCCTGGCCGGGGTGGGGGGGAAGAGGTTACCTGGAGTCCTCGTGAAAAGCCGAAATGAAGTCTGTCTGTCCGTGCTCGGGGTACAGGAGCAGTGTGGGCCAGCTCAGCCGGCCCTGGTCATCCAGAGACACGCGGGCACCCACAGCGTTCTCAGAGCCCAGGCCGCCAGGGGGTGCCATCGGCTCCTCATCCTCATCCTCGGTGGAGGTGGCAGACATCACCTGAATATTTCTTGCCTAGTTTGCAAACAAGACCATCCCAGTAACCTTCGGGCTGGGCCAGCCCAGCCACACGCCGGCTTCTAGGGATTGTCCCTTCTGCAGGGAGTCGCCTCCACTTCCCAGCTGCAGGGGCCATTCCCCCCCAACTTCCCCCGTGGGTTCTGTCTGGAGCCTGCAGAGACCCAGGGACACTGAGGAGCTGACACTATGACTATCCCCATTTTACAGATGGGGAAACCGAGGCTGAGGAAGGTGATGCACCCCGGAGCCTCCTCCAGAGAACAGACGCTCCCAGGGGCAGGCCGTGGTCTTCTCAAGCACATGGTCACTCCCCACAAGCAGTGGAGACTTTGGGTGATTTTAGGACAGAAACCATGTCTGCTCATAAGAATGATGAAGACCAAGAAGAGCAAGACGACTGCGACCTGGGCCCTGGCTGATGCCATGCTCATGTTGAGGCAGCTCCTCTCTCTGGGCCTCAGCTTCACCCTCTGTAAAGTGAGGAAGCAGGACCAGAAGGATCCTCAGCTTCTCTCCAACTCCAAGTCTATGACCCCAGGGCCTCTGGGGGCCTCAGTTTCTTCTTCCCTAAAACGGTCCTTGCACGATGCTCCCCTCAAAGGCTCAAGGTCAGTCCAGCTCCCTTGTTTTATAGAAGAGGAAACTGAGGCTCAGAGAGGGAAGCAGGTTGCCCAAGATCACAAAGGCAATGAGTGGCAGTGATGTGTCCGAATTTGAACTCAGGTCCTCAGACTTAAATCTTGCTCTTTAGTGGGTTCCCCCCGGCTCTATCGGGCATCATTACTATTGAATGGGGCCTGAAGGTAGTCTTGCTGCTGTTCACTTATTTCAATTGAGGCTGACTCTTCGAGAACCCTTTGGGGGGTCTTCTTGACAGAGACACTGGAAGGTCTGCCATTTCCTTCTCTAGTTCATTTGACAGATGAGGAAACTGAGGCTGAGTGGAGTGACCTGGCCAGGGTCCCACAGCCACTAAGAGTCTGAGGCTGGATCTGAACTCAGGAAGATGAGTCTCCTGATTGCAGGCCGGGCCCCCAGCTGCTCTATGGTTAGTTTTACCAGCCCCCCCCCCCCCCCCCCGGGGCTGCTCTGGGTGTGTTTTTTTTTTAATTCTTACAGGTTTGTGATTTCCTTGGCTCAGGAGCCTTCCCAGTGGAGACAGCCCTGGTCTTGGCGTGTGGCCAGACCCTTGACCCCTTCCTCATGCCGCATCTTGGGCTCCACTTTCCCATGGCTGGTGGGGTGACACAGGAGCCCAGCCCTCCCCGAAGAACAGGAGGGGCCCTCCCAGATGCGGGCACTCCCCAAGCCCCAGGCACTCACCTGGACCGCATGGAGCAGCGCCTCCTTCTGGGCCTCGTCCTTCCTCTCTTTCAGTTTTGCCTTCCTGACATCACGCTGCTCAACTCGCTAAAAGGTAAACCACAAGAGCATCAGTCCCCACACTCCCCACCATCCCTCTGGGCCCCACCTTCTCCATGGCGTTAGGAACGATCAGCTGCGAGGATGGTGAGAACTCGGTCAGCAGAAGGCTGAGGGGCATCCCCTTGGGTTGGCCGCCATGGCCTCTGTGGCCCCTCCACCCACAGGTGGTCTGCAGCACATGCCCCAACCCCATGCTTCTCTACCACCCTACTGCTCTCTACTGTGTGTCACAGCCTCTCCAGCCTGAGAATTCCCACCCTCTTCTACCCTGTTGGATTGAGGGTCAAGTGAGGCGCTATTTGTAAAAGGGTCTTTGTGACTGCTGCTCTCCTCCCCTTGGACCTGGCTCTTCTAGACGGTGTGTCCCAGGAACATGCTGTGTCACCGCAGTAAGACTTCCAGACTTGGGCCTGAAGCCATAACGATAACCGTGAGCATCTGTAGCAGCCTCAGGGCCACACAGCGTCTCACAGATGCTCTCTGGGCCGACTCTCTATAGCCCAGGAGTGGTGTCACAACGCCAACAATGATGATGATGATGATGGACCACCCACCATCCAATACTATCCACAATAAGCCCTTTATAATCACTTCATCTGAGCCTCAGGCTGCCGGGGGTCAGGGCCGCTATTATCCCCATTTCACAGATGGATGCAGGGAGCATTTATAAATGGGCTGTGTCTAAAGTACAGGCAGGGTGTAGACAGGACAGTGGGGATCCCTGGAGACATTTAACCGAGGGAGGGCACCAGCACCAAAGGGGGGATTCAACCCAGGACCCTGGATTGGTTTTTGAATATTTTTCTTTTTGGGCGGCCCAACCCATCTCTGCCAGCCCCAAAGCAGGATCTGCCTGGCTGTATCAGAAGCTGGGCCGGGGACAGGCGCTGGCTACCCACGCAGCGACCAACCTTCAGCTTATCTGCCTTGGCTCTTGTTTCCAGAAGCTTCTTCTCCTTGGCGTCCAGCTTCAGGCCCTCATCACACCAGCTCATTGCCTCCGAGAAGTTCTTCAGTTCTAGATGACAGATGGCACCTGTGGGGACCCAGGGGCTTTAGAACCCACGATCCGACTAATGACAAAGGGCTTCCTCCTCAGGATCAGTAAGAGACCACAACTGAGAAGGACCCAGGAGCAATGAGTCCAGACAGGCCTGCAACCCCGGTGTGGCCCCCTGGATGGTCAGCGGGCTGTGGGGTCCACATTAGGGGTAGAACCAAGCCATCCTTAGAGGTCCCTTCAAGGTCTACCTTCCACTGTTCCTCACGACCTTCTACCTTCTATCACCTCAAGACTGGGAGATCCTAGAGGATGGGGTCCATGTCCCCATCATCTCGGAGACTTCCCACCCATTCCTGAAGACACTTCTGAGCCCACAGGTGGGGCAGTGGTTGGAGCTCCAGGCTTGAAGTCCTGAAACCTGAGCTTGGATCCTGCCTTGGACACTTCCTCCTTAAGTTTCCTCATCTGTAAAACTGGGATCATAATAGCCCCGATTTCATAGGGTTTCACAGGGTTAAGTGTATAAATGTTTGTTTTGTAAATCACAAAACTCTGAGTAAATATGATCTCTATCTATTGTAAAAAAAAATAGCTTGTCAAACCGATCTGTCCTCATTGTCTGTGAGCATATGACAGCCATGCCCCTCTTTTGTCAGAGACGCAAGGGGTCAGAGAGGAAGACCTCCCTAGCTCAGGATTCTGGTCACCAGCGTTGGATGCCCGGGGCCCTAAGAGGCCTGGGCTTCCGCTGCCAGGAGGGCAGGACCATCCAGGTTTCTGCATTTGTATCCCCAAAGCTTGGTCCACAGAATGCTTTAAATGTTTTCATTCATCCATTTGGATAGGTCTATCTGTCTGTCTGTCTATTGATCTCTGTCTCTCTGTCTATCTGCCTATCGCTATCTGTCTGTCTGTTCAGTTCTCATCCATCTCAGAGTTTAATAAATGTCTGCTGACTTGAACTGTTTGTGGAAGGCAGAAGGCACTGGGGAGATGACTCTCAGAGGCTGCTTGCCAAGGCCAGTCACTTCTCCCTCTGGGCCTCGGCTTTTTCAACTGTAAAATGGGAGCGCAGTCCCTCGAGTACTCCCCATGAGGCTGCTGAGAGGCCAGAGAAAGCAGTAGTCTAAGGCCTGATGATTGTGACCATGAGCTCCCAGCAAATACCACCTGGGTGACAGATGAAGACTCCTCTGTCATTTGTCTCTGTCCAAGGAACCAAGGTCCAGAAGACGCCGCCAGGGTGTCCAGCCTTCCCCCAATGCATCCAGGCCTTTCCTGGTCCCCCACTTTCTAGCCATCAGCTGCTGGCTCCCTGTACTGCCTTGAAAGTGAGAAAAACCCAGCCAAAACCCTCTTCTTGTCCTCTTTAACAGGCAGTCCTATCCTCACTGCTTCCAGAAACAGAGAACAGACAACACAACTGAAGCCACACACTTCAAACCACCCCTGGGGGTGGTGGAAAATGAACATCGGATGAAAAAATGAAAACTTTCAAAGAACCTTTAAGCCTATCAAAGAAAAGGTGCAACTTAAGTATAAAAATAATTAGACACATTTCTGTGCAGGAAAGTCTTAGGCTGACAAAGAGGAGGAAGCCCAGGAAAGCTCAATTGGCCTGCAAAGTGAGGTCCCTTGTCTTTTAATGAACACAAATGGCGGATGTGATAAATCTTGCCTTTTGATCAAATGATGCAAAACAACAAAGGCACATGTGGTGTTGGTGCATCTGTAATTACCTTTAGAAGATGAGTTTTCAACTTAAGCAGAAAATTCTAAGTAAGAAGGGTTGGTTTACACTTTAAGGAATCTTTTAAAAAATGCCTCTCTTGCTATTAACAGGATCAGAGATTTTGAGCCAGCAGGAATCTCGGAGGCTCTGGAGCCTGACCTTTGCCCATATGACAGAAGAGGAAACTGAGGCCCAGGGAGACTGAGGGACTTGCCCAAGGGAGCGGGTGACGTGGGCACATTTGACCTCAGATCTTTTCACTGCCTTGGCCTCCTTTCTACTGCCCCACAGGGCCTTCCTAGCCTCTAACCACGGGACTCGAAGTCTTTGTGGTCCAACCCTTCCCGCCGGGGTCTGTGGCAAGAGCTTCCGACACCCCTAAGCTCTCCAGGCCCCTACAAGGTGCCTAACTGAACATGGCAGGCAGTGAGGACAGAGTCCTCCTCCTGGAGCTTCAAGACCTGGTTTTAATCCCACCTCTGATGTTTACCACCTGGGTGACCTTGCATGAGTCATTTCTGGTGTTGGAGCTTTAGTTTCCTCCCCTGTAAAATCAAAAGCTTACACTCAAGGGTCCCTGAGCCCCCTTTCAGCTCAGTTATGAGCCTCTCAATGACTATGAATCTTACAAAACCAAGGTCCCCCTTCAGTGTCCCAGATCCCTAAAAGACTCTGTGTGTGTGTGTGTGGGGGGGGAGCAGGGGTCTCCTGCCAATGCACAGGAAGGAGGCTCACCTCTGACGATGGCTTTGAGATGGTTCGGTTTGAGCTTCCTGGCTGCAGTGACGTCATTCAGAGCTGAGCGCAGGTTGCCTAATAAATTAAAAAGAAGAGGACATCTCTCAGTCACCAGACATTCTGCTTGGATTTCTAAAGCAAACACAGCAAAGGATGAGGAGCTGGGCCCCAGAGTTCAGACAAAGCAGCTGCTTTCCGGGGTTGGGCACTGACAGCAGTGAGAAAGGCCTCAGAAATGGCTCCATCTCACTTCATTCTCACAATAACTGGGTAGGAGAGGCTATTCAGGATTGAAGGTTACAGGTAGGGGAAGTAAGGCACCAAACAGCTAAGGGCCTTGCTCAGAGAATCTGCATCACCCTAGTCAATCTCCCTCAGAAGGGACCAACACCATCACCTCTGGCACCTCGGGCAAATCACCTCCCTAGGCATCAGTTTCTCCATTTTTAAAAAGAGGCCTTTGGAGTAGATGGTCTCTTTCAGCTTTAATCAAGGATCCTTGGACTCCCAGTAAAGAGATCTGGGCCCTCCTGGGCATGGGCCAGATGGCACTGAGGCCCCTGCAAGCTGGTAGACACCTCCCTCTGATCGCTTGTGTGACCACATTAGCCCCAAGTTCCTGCTGAGGAGCAGCCGTGAGCTGCTCTCCCCACTACGACCTTCAGACACGGCTCACCCAGGTAGAACTGAGCTGCGGCACGGTTGGTCAGAAGCACGGCATTGAGAGTGGGGTCTGAGCATTTCTTCCTCAGCCCTTCTGTGTAAGATGCCACTGCTCTCTTGTAGTCTTTGTCCTTGAAGTAATCATTGCCCTCATCCTTGTAGGTCTTGGCTTGTTCTGTGAAAGGAGAACAGAGCACTTTAAAACTTCTCTTAGGTTTTTCCTTCCTATCCCATGGGTTTCTTTTTTTCCCCCTTTTCTAATTCCTCATACACAAAAATGACTAATATGTACACGTTAAACACAAATGTACCTGCACGACTTTTACCAGACGGTTTGCCTCTCAGGGGGTGGGAGTGGGAAGGGAGAATGGCAGAAAAATGTGTAACTCAGAAATATGCAAGTAGATGAATGGTGAAAAACTTTCTTAATTTGTCATTGGAAAAATAAAATTAAAGAAAAGGACAGAGGTTTGTATCCATCATCCCTCCTTAAAGGCTTTGGTGGTGACATGGACTCTCAAAGGGAACAGGCCTCAGCACCAGTTCTGGCAGGTTTCACTCACAATTTATTTATTAAGCTCCTACTGCATGCCAAAGAAAATCCCAACTTTTTTTTTTTAGGTTTTTGCAAGGCAGTGGGGCTAAGTGGCTTGTCCAAGGCCACATAGGTAGGTAATTATTAAGTGTCTGAGGCAGGATTTGAACTTAGGTACTCCTGACTCCAGGGCCAGAAGTCTATCCACTGTGCCACCTAGCTGCCCCTCAACTTTGTTTTTATTTTTATTTATTTGTTTGTTTATTTATTGGTTTTTTGCAAGGCAAATGGGGTTAAGTGGCTTGCCCAAGGCCACACAACTAGGTAATTATTAAGTGTCTGTGACTGGATTTGAACCCAGGTACTTCTGACTCCAGGGCCGGTGCTTTATCCACTGCGCCACCTAGCTGCCCCTCAACTTTGTTTTTAAATCAATTCCAGACACCCCCAACAATCAAGCAAGAAGCATTAATTAAGCGCCCACTGTGTGCCAGTCATGAGGCTAGGATGAGGAAACAAAAAGGACAAATGGCCCCAGTCCTGACCCAGATCACAGTCTTCTAGGGGGGAGGGAGGGAAGGGTATAATAGTAATCAGTCAACCAACTAACAAACGTTGATTCAGAGGCTTAATAAGACAAAGAAGGAGATGCTCTTAGCCCCCTCTCTAGGCCCACTCCTAGTAAGCCACAACTTCCTGAAGATGGGCAAAATGCTGATGCTGGTAACAGCAAGGCAGGGCGTTTGTCACCTCCATTTCTATGTGCACTTTCGGGTTATAAAACAGTTTCATCTATCACAGAATCACAGATTACAAGCTGGAAGGGCCCGTCCTCAGTCATCCGCTAGGATCATCCACTTAATCATCCAGCACGGAGGGATAAGCCGCCAAACCCATCTGCCCACAATGTCAGGAGTCCCTCTCAAACACCTTGGTAAGGCAGGTGCTATCAGTCCTATAGTTGCCTCGGCCGCAGGGCATAAAAGCCGTGTGGCCCATCCGTGACGCCCGCCCCTCTGCCAGCCACCACACAGCCTGCACCTTCGAGAGGTCTCTCGTCATCAAAAATAAGGGACTGCAGACAGGCCAAGTCGGGATTCTCTTGGGGATTGATTTCCGCTGGCGCTTCCTTCATGAACATCGGGATCTTATCCAACTCCTGGAAGACATTGAATTAGGGGGAAACACACTCAAGTTTAAAGTCAGTTTTAAAGTGCAGAGACACCGCAAAGTCAGTCTGGGTTTGTTTTGTTTGCTTTTGCAAGGCAGTGGGGTTCCGTGGCTTGCCCAAGGCCACCCGGCTCGGTCATTATGAAGTGTCTGAGGCCGCCTTTGAACTCAGGTCCTCCTGACTCCAGGGCCGGGGCGCTATCCACTGCCCCACCTGGCCGCCCTCAAGGTCAGTTCCTCTACACGGCTGCCCAAGCTGTCAGCGGGGGCGGCCGGGGTCCCGGAGGGGGCGAGGGCCCGTCAAAAGGAGCAGCTCCCAGTTCAGGGGGGCGGCCCCGGGGGGCTCCTGCCAGCCTCGCGGCCTCCCCGGGGGGCCGCCGGGAGGCCGAGCACAGCTCTTCTCCCACGGGGCACCAAGGCGCCCCCAGGCCTCGGAGGCGCCTCCCGGCCGGTCCAGTCGGGGATACATTGTTGCGCAGACTCGGCCCGGCCCGGCTTCCCTTCTTCCCCAGAGCCGGCGGGGCCCGGCCCCGGCCCCGGCCCCGGCCCCGGCCCCGGCCCCGCCTGGAGAGCGCCGTCATTTTTATGGAGTTCCTCCCCCTCCCCGTGCCTCATTTTACCCTTCCGTCCAAAGGAGCGGCCGAGAGCAGGCGGAGCGGTAAGACAGAAGGGTAAACTGAGGCCGGGCCGCACCTGCTCCCACGTGTCCTCGCGCAGGCGGCCCCGGTACGGCTGGCTGCGGAACTTGTCCAGGAAGGCGTCCATGGCGTCCTCCTCCTCCTCCGGCCCCGGCCGCGGGCCCTGGCCCGTCTCCTCGGGCCGGGGCGCCGAGCTCGGCCCCCGCGCCTCCATCAGGGCTCGGTCCGCGCGGGCCTGCCCCACTTCCGCCCTCACTCGGCCGGTCCGGCCCGGCTTCCGGCCCCGCTTCCGGCGGCGGAGGGCCCCGTGGCCTCCGCTCTTGGGTTCCGCCCGCAGAGCGGCCTGGGCTTGGGCCGGGAGGAGGAAGGCGGGAGGTGGGAGGAGGGAGGAGGGGAGAGGGAGGCGGGAGGCGGGAGGAGGGGAAGAGGGAGGAGGGGAGAGGGAGGCGGGAGGAGGGAGGAGGGGAGGAGGGGAGGAGGGAGGCGGGAGGCGGGAGGGGAGGAGGGAGGCGGGAGGAGGGGAGAGGGAGGCGGGAGGCGGGAGGAGGGAGGAGGGAGGAGGGGAGGAGGGGAGAGGGAGGCGGGAGGAGGGAGGAGGGGAGGAGGGGAGGAGGGGAGAGGGAGGCGGGAGGAGGGGAGGAGGGAGGAGGGGAGGAGGGGAGAGGGAGGGGGGAGGAGGGGAGGAGGGAGGAGGGGAGAGGGAGGCGGGAGGAGGGGAGGAGGGAGGTGGGGAGGAGGGAGGAGGGGAGGTGGGAGGCGGCCCCAGGGTGTTGGAGGCTTCAGGACTGGAAGCCGCAGAGCAAGGGCCCGGGCCTCGGTTTCCCCTGCTGTAAAAATGAGGATTTTGGACCAGAGGGCTCGTAGGGTCCCTTCTGTGGACTCCCGTGGCCAGCCAGTCCTACAGCAGGGAAACTGAGGCACGGAGCGCTGAGGGCGCCGCGTGTGGGGGGGTTCCCCACCAAGGCCCTCCGCCATCGGCCCCCCTTTCCCACGGGCTCTCACTGATTTCAACAGTTAATGCCCTTCCCTCCTTTTTTTTTTTAGGTTTTTGCAAGGCAGTGGGGTTAAGCGGCTTGCCCAAGACCACGCGGCTAGGTAATTATTAATTGTTTGAGGGCAGATTTGAACTCAGGTCCTCCTGACTCCAGGGCCGGTGCTCTGTCCGCTGCACCACCCAGCCGCCTCTTTATTTTTTAAAAGAAAGATTTTATGTACTTTGAGTTTTACACCTTCCCCCCATTCTCGCCCCCCCCCCCGTCAGTCAGTTACATTGTTTCCATGTGGAAGGCGCCAGAGATCTTTGCTGCCCCTCCCCCAATAACTCCGCTCACTCGGGTGGGGTTTAATATCTCCTTTTATGCGTCCGTATTTCTTTCCCCAGGACTTTGTAGGGCTGCGGCCGCGGCTGTGGGGGCCAGCGCATGCCCCCGGCGGTGCCAGAAGAGGCCGACGCTAACTCGCCACCCCAGCTCGGGTAGGCCGCCCTGGCGGCTGGGCCACCGCCGGGGCCTACTTTAAAGTCTTCTTCCAGAGCCTCAGCGCGTGCAAGACCCAGTTGGTCCGGTGATGGGAGACGGGGAGGTTCTCCTTGCTGGAGTTCCATCGGTGGTTGGTGGCCGGGTCACAGACCCAGGCTTCCCCCCGGGGAAGGGGCCAGGAGTTGCGCCAACAACTGGCTAAAATGTGGTCCTGGGCCTGGGCCGCAAAGATGCACACTGAAGCTTCCGAGTCGTGCCTGAGAGCCTCCAGGTCTGATGGCCAAGAGGAGAGGGAGAGAGAGAGGGGTGTTACCCAAGTCAGGCCACAGACTCCCTTCATACTTTCTAGGTCCTAAGTTGTCAGGTGGCTTCCCGGCCTTGACCTCTGACCCATTAGTCTCTTCTTGTCTCAAATGATTTTTTTGTCCTTCCTTCTTGAAGAAGACTATAACCTCGGGGAGGTGATGCCGCAACATGTGCTTGAATTGGATTTGAGTGAGCTGGGATCAGTCACCAGCCTCAGTTTCTCCTCCGGAACCATCTGGATCCAGTAGTCAGAAATCAGAACGACTGGAGATGGCCCTGGATGTCAGGCAATCATGGTGAAGTGACTTGCCCAAGGTCACACAGTTTACACAGAGCGAGTGTCTGCCGATAGATTTGAGCTCAGGCCCTCTTGCTCCAGAATTGGTGTTCTACCCACTGCACCACCTAGCTGCCCTCCTTGTCTCAGCCTACTCCCCAAATACAGTTTTTTCATTCCATTCATTAGTACTGTCAAGTAATTCCTTATCAGTATACAGCTCACACCTGTCCATTAAAGGAAAGACTAATAGAGACTATCCTGAGTACCCACGCCGAGGTTGGCAGCGAGATCACAGAATTGTTCATTTCAATGGGACCTCGGACCCAGTCTAGTCCAACCCAGATTTTAAAGAGAATCTTTACCACAAGACCTAGGACAAGTAGTCCAACCTTTTGAAGACCTCCAGAGGTACCTGTTCCACTTCTCAAAACTTTCCCTAACATCTCCCTCTCCGGGACATCTCCCCATTGCTTCTACCAAACAGTACAAATCGGAGCCCCTCCTACATGAGTGCCATTCCGTTCTCGAAACCTGAGATCATGTCTTTCATGAATTTGCCTGTCTCTAGTCTAAACATCCTTGGTTCCTTCAACCCTGAGTAAGGCAAGGGAGAGGAAAGGGAACTCTCAGGAGAATAGTGATGGTCATTGCGAGGGAAGGGGAGGTGCCTAAAGGTTTTGCTTCCATCTTTTAACAGGCAGATGGCAATTCTGGAAACTCAACCCCATGTTGCCAAAGAAAGTGGTAGACCAGATGGCTATGCTTATCGAGCCAGAAGAGGTTGTGGAGAAAGAAAGTAGGAGAAGAGAAAGAGAAGGGGAGAGAGAGAGAGAGAGAGAGAGAGAGAGAGAGAGAGAGAGAGAGAGAGAGAGAGAGAGAGAGAGAGAGAATACAGAAAGCAAGAGAGGAGAAAGAAAATGAAAGATAATGAGAGAAAGAAAATGAAAGATAATGAGAGAAAGGAAGAAGAGAATGAGAGAAGGGAGAGAATGAGAAGGTGATAAAGAGAATGAAAGAGGAAAAAAGGACAGAATGAGAGGACAGAATTGAAAGAAGAAAGAATGAAAGAAAATAGAGGAGAAAGAAAATAGCGAGAGAGAGAGAGAGACAGAGAGACAGAGAGACAGACAGAGAGAGAAGGGTAAGGGGGAAGGCATTTAACTTACCTGTCTTTACTTCATTTAGGATATCTTCAGTCAGCATGCCTTCCATGCAGGGTACCAGGGACCCTACAAGCACAATTCCAAAGGGTGACTCAGCTGACCTCTTAATCTCTCCTCTCCCTGTCCCTCAAACAAACTTCTGGATCACAGCCCACATCTCGGCTCAACATCATCCACTTCATCCCAACTCCCAACCATGGAAATGTCAAAATACAGGCAAAGGGAGAGAATCTCCAGGGTTTTAAAGATTCCCTTTCATCTGTTAACAACAACAAAAGACAATATCTTCTCTTATGCCAAATCTCCCATAGAGGTGCAAGGGCCTGAGTTTCCAGAGAGCCAGATGAGTGGCAATCAATCTCTACATGAATTTGAGTGAAGCACATTACTTCTATGGACTTCAATGTCTTCTTCTGTCAAATGGGATGATAATTACTTGTTCTATTTATGCCTCTGGAACAGCGTGAGGATCAGTGAGAAGAGAAATGTAAAACGAAAGCTCTTTGAAAACCCTTAAGCACTACTACTCCCATAGGTCTGCAACGTGGAGTCTTAAAGAGACTCCCAGAGAGATGAGAATGTAGGTGACTTTCAGGGTCACATAGCCAGGATGGGTCAGAGGTCATTTACTTGACCTAGCTCTCCCTGGCTCCCAGGTCAACTCTCTAATTAAAGATACTAAACTGGGATTATTATTTATTATTATTATTATTATCATCATGGTTTTGCCTCTGAGGAATTGGTCTGTTTGGCACTCACCCTTCCAGGGATTATAGATCTCAAGTCAGAGGGGATCTCTGAGGCCATTGATTCTAAACCCTCATGTAAAAGATGAGACCAGGGACAAATAGTAAGTGTCTGAGGTGAGATATTTCCCAGTGACCTCTGGGGGAGCTAGGGCAGGAGAAGGACTATGTCCATTTGGAGACAAATTGTAGCTTATAGGGGAGAATGGAAAGTAATGCATTTTGATCTAATACAGGGTTCTCCACCTTGATCTCCTTCTTGAGACTTGTCTCATGGTGGACCCCATTCAATCCCCAGTGCACTCACCTCCAGCCCCACCACATGGGACTCCAAGACAAGGTTAGGCTTTACCTATAAACGTGACCGCACTCCTCCGGAGGGCAGCCCGAGGGCTTTTGGTATACTCCAGGCTCTGGCTCAGGAACACTAGGGCACTGTCACGGTGGGTGTTCACCTAGGCCAAAAGCCCCCACAATGTCCCATCTGCCAACTGAGAAATGGCTCCATTGAATTCTTTGTTTTTACCCACCCCCAAACCAGATTAAAAAAAAACATTTATGACTCTCAACTCTAACATCTGGAAGAGTGTTGAGCCTAGGTTATCCTCTCTGATGTTCAATAACATCAAAGCAACAGAGACCAAGGAAGCTCTGTTATTTAGCCAGATCTCAGGCCTCTGCTCTGCAGAATAGGGACAAGCATCTCAGTATAGTGAGAAAGAGCCCAGAATATGAGAATCTGAATCTTGACTCCCTTATATATTGGAAATATAGTTAGTGAGTATGCTCTCTGACCCACCATTTCCCCATCAACACAAGGGTGTAACACCTGATCTCTTGTTTTCACAAGGTTGTTGAGACAATAAATAATGGTTTAAGTGAACTAATGGCTGTATTTTTAAAAGAACTTTAAAATGTAATAGATATGTGGATTGCCAGATTCCACCAGATTCCATTTAACTCAAAAGTCCAAGTCATTGTGGTGGACCCTTTGTTGTGAATTTGTGGGAAGACATGAATAAGAGTTTCATGGGATGGGGGTGCAATCAGCATCATTGGAGAGAGTTCCACGATTCCATTGGAATGTTGAAGGTTGTAACCTGCCTTGGGGAGGTTTGAGGTGACCTATTTCAACAATCATTCCATGCTTCACATCACACAGTGACATATTATGAGTTGATATTATGGGAAGGAACAGATGCAAGGCCTGCTCAGAACTGACTGGTGGAAGGGGACTATCTATTGCCAGATCAGTGGAGCATCTAATCAACTGAAGGACAGACAGAGAGCCTTGAAAGAAAGAATGTTAAAGTTTGGGATATCTGAACTGGGGGTATGCTCAGCCGTTATATTAGCTATCATTTACATGGCACATCAAGGTTTGCAAAGGGTTATCTCATTAGATCCTTAGGACACCCAGTGAGGCAGTTGCTATTATTAATCACTATTCTATGGCAGAGATTAGATGACTTGCTTAGGATTACATAAGGGTCTGAAGTCACAGTTGAACTCAGGTTTTCCTGACTACAAATCCAGTGCTCTCCATCTACTTCTGTATCAGAACAGAGAATGTCAGACCTGAAAGAACCTTGAAAGAGAGAATGTCAGAGGTAAGAGGAATCTTAGAACATAGTATATTATGTTATATTGTGGAGAAAGAAAGTAGGAGAAGGGAAAGAGAAGGGTAGAGAGAGAGAGAGGGAGAGAGATACATATATATATGTAACATAGCATATTACAACTGGAAGGAACCCACAGTTTTCTTCTAATTTTCCCTAGTTATAAGAAAATCAGTGTCATTTAGATTGAGATCTATCACTGAATCAACAGAACTTATCAGCTGATTGAATGAAGCAGAATCCAGCAGCATATACTATTATTCTGACCCCAAAGTCAGGAACCTGCAGACCTTGGGCCCAAGGGAGGCACTAGACTTTGTCTAGATCAGACATTTTGGGAGCACTGAAAGCTTATAGGTCTCCAGTCTGAACTGTCTCTGAGATGCTGAAACAATATAAGAAAACCACAAGAGGGGCAGCTAGGTGGCACAGTGGATAGAGCACCAGCCCTGGAGTCAGGAGGACTTAATAATTACCTAGCTGTATGGCCTTGGGCAAGCCACTTAACCCCATTGCCTCGCAAAACAAAAATCACAAGAAAGTAGTAGCAGGACCAGACCATATACAAGATTTTGCCCCAAAATAAAATCTGAAGTCATAAAATTGATTGGGAGAATAAGCAAGCAAATAAATAACCCCATCATTAAAAAAAAAAAACTATTATGGTTACAGATTATGTTCAAAAGGCAATCTAAATGAAAAGCATGACTTCAGAGCATTTATGAGCAAAATCTCAAATTAAAACACAGCTTGGTTTGTGCCCAAATAGAATTGAATTCCTGAGGGGATGAAGCAAGAATCTTAAAAAGAGGGTTTTTTTAAATTTATAAATTAATTGAAAGCATTAGGAGAAAAATTAGAAAATAAATGAGAACTATGGAAGAAAGAATTAGAAAGGGAATTGAAAACATAGTACAGGGGTGGCTAGGTGGTACAGTGGATAGAGCACCAGTCCTAGAGTCAGGAGGACCTGAGTTCAAATCTGACCTCAGACACTTATTACCTAGATGTGTGGCCTTGGGCAAATCACTTAACCCCATTGCCTTGAAAAATAAATAAACAAACAAACAAATAAATAAATAAAAGCATAGTACAACAGGCACAAAACATTGTCCAAGAAACAAACTCCCTAAATAGTGGAATGGACCAAATAGAACTCAATGACTCCATGAAACAATATGTAATGTTAAAATAAATTCAAAATACTGACAAAAAGGGAGGGAAAGAAATCCCTTTGCAAAAACAACTGACTTGGAAATAGATCAAATCAAAAAAATGCAAGAATTGTTAAACTATCTGAAAGCCATAACCAAAACAAAAGAACCTACACATCAAATTTCAAGAAATCACACAAGAAAACTGCCCAGATCTCTTAGAATCCATCATCAACTTCTAAAAGAAACTCCCAAATGAAAACTGTCAAGAATGTTCTAGTCAAAATCCAGAGTTATCAGGTCAAATAAAAAATACTGCAAGCAATCAGAAAGAAAGAATTCAAGTACTGAGGGAGCCACAGTCTGGATCACACATAATTTAGCAGCCACCACTATGAAAAAGTGGAGAGCTTGGAATATGATTTTCTAAAGGCAAAAGATGTAAACTTATAGGCCAAGAATAGTTCACCTGGCAAAAGTCATACAAGGAGAAAAAACAGAATCTTCAATGAAGTAGAGGTCTTGCAAGCATTCCTGACAAAAATACTAGAGTTGTATAGAAATTTTGAACTCCAAAAATAAATGTCAAAGGGAAACATTAAACGGTAAAAATAACTGAATTCTCATAAGGAACTAAGTAAGGATTATTTGTTTATGTATGGGGAGATTATATATGTGTCCGTTTTGAACCCTGTCATTATCAGGGGTCACAGAAAGAATTTAGAGGGTAGGCCTGGGAGTGGTTCTGTTATGTCTTGGTAATATTAAAAGAAGTATGGGTAGACTTAGGAAAAGAGGAATATGCTAAGGGGGAAGGGAAAGGAAGGTTAAAGGAAATTATTTCACATAATTGGAAATGCATGTATTTATATGTGTATATAAATATACATATATGTCTATATATTGGTACATATAGTTTTATGTGTGTGAATGTATTTGGACATGGCCAATGTGGAAATCTGTTTTGCATTTTACATATATATTGATAGATAGATATACACACATATACATATATATATATATATATTTATAACAGAAGTTGTTTCTCTTTTATTCTCAATAGAGGAATGGGGATGAAAGGATAAGTGGTAAATTTTTGCTAATTGAAAAAATTAAGATTTAATTACTTAATTTAAGTAAGACTTTTTAAAATGAGATAGTTGAATTAAAAGCTTTTCAAGGTCTTTTCTAGACTGTAGTATTTTTTATCCTCTTTTCTCGACAGGGCCTCAAGTTCCTGTTCTAGAAAATGAAAGAGCTAACCTGGCCCTTTTTGACACTTTTCCCTCTCTGCCCTCACTTAGCACAATGTTTGACCTTCTCTTATGCACTTACCATGTAATATTGAGCATTATTGTTGGACTTTTTTGTATACTGTGCCTTTTGAAGCTTTCAACAGTTGTAAATAAGACTTTTAGAATACCTTGTAATTATATATATATATATATATTAATATTTTATTGGTATTGTTGCATTACTATGAGCTATGGAATCCCATGGTTTCTGAAGAGACACTTAAAAATGCTTATTCTCTTCTTTTCCCAGAGGGCAATGGGGAGGCTCATGATACACCATGTGATCCAGTTATAACACTTAACAAAGAAGGAACTTGGCCAGATAGGGCTTTATTGGGTATTTCATTCTATAAAAGCATGGTTGTCCCTGCCTGGTTTTATTTCTTATTTCTCTTCTGTATGTACTCCTTCTTCCAATCATACTAGCCTACCTAAGATTCTTGCAGATCTAGAACCAGGCAGGACCTCAAGGTCATCCTTTATAGATGAGGCAACTGAGACTCAAAAGAGAAGTAACTTGCTCTCTGAGCCTGAAGTCCCATTTATTTCTCACCTCTGTGTCTTTGTACAGATGTTCTCTCATGTCTAGAGGAATGCATTTCCTTTTCTCCTCTGCCTCATATAATCTTTGCCTTCCTATAAGGCACAGTGCAGATGCCTGATCCCCACCTCTCATTAATAGCCCTCTTTCTCTATTGAAATTATTTTGCATCATTTTGTATATATTATTTAATTTTTTGTGTCTATATTGTTTCTTTCAAATAAAATGGAAATTTATTGAAAGTAGGGCCTTTCACCTTGATATTCCAGCACTCTGCATAGAGCTTGGCAACCTAAGAGTTAATAGGTGCTTACGGGGTTGCAGTGCACTCCTTGCCCAGGTGGGAAGCATGTGCCTAGAACTCACCAAGTACTTGCAGATCTTGGTCACGGTCTGCAGACTGATGTCCCATGGCTTGTTGCTAAACATCATTTTTGGCAGGACCCAAGCCATGTGGTAGCAGCAATAGGACAAGGTCTTCTTACATTTCTGCAGGTGTATTGGAAGGGGGGAATCAAGAGAATAATAACCCATATTTTTATGGGATACTTTACTGAAGTATCTTTTGAGGTAGCAAGGAAGGTCATGTATCTTTATCCTCCATTTTACAAATGAGAAAACAAAAGCAAAGAGAAGGCAGGTGGCTCCTCCAAAGGCATTCAACTAGTGAATGGCAAGGTCAAGACCTTGTATTCCATGGCCCTGCTGAACCCAAACTGAGACCAGATTCAGAGCAACATGAGTCAGAGTGCAATTTTTCCCATCCAGTAGCTCCATTTCATGGATAGGTTTTCCTTTAGTAGGAAGGACCACATAGAGGTGCATGTGTACAGTACTTCCGACCTGGAGATTTTCTGTGTTTTAGAGCAGGTTTGTACTGAGATACACCTTTATTCCCAGTCCCCAGCAGCTTTGCTTAAAATGGGGAACACTTTCATCTCCCCATTCCTCTCAACAGATAACCTTTCTCAGGGCCCCAGACACTGTTTAAATTGAACAATGAACACACTCACCTTCCCCACGATGGGGTTCCCCTCCTGAAGCTGCAGGATCAGGGGTACCAGGCAGTTCACCAACTGCTGCTCTGTGAGAGGCATGCAGGGGGTTCGCAGTAGCCGGACCACCTTACCAAAAAGGGTGATGGCCGTCAAACGCACCTCTTCCCTGTTCTGAAGTAGGAACCACTGAGTCATGGGGTGACTGAGTTGGGATATATGTATATGGGTTGGGGTACAAGGAAACCTTAGAATAGAGAATGTCAAAGCTCAAAAGGATTTTAGAGATTTCAAGTCACACCTATTCATTTGACTAATAAGGAAACTGAGGCCCACAAATGGATCATGACTAGTCCAAGGTCACCCAGATAGTTAGCAATAGAGCTGCAGGCTTCCTGGTCTCCATTCCAAGGTTCTTTTCAGTACTCTCTGATGCTTCTCTACAAATGTGGCTTCCCTCCCATCGTACTTCAGTATCTCACTACATCTTCCATAGCAAGCTTGTGATCCTGTCTAAGCAGACAAGACTACAGGGAATTGTGCTTGGAGATCTCTAAAGAAATGACTCAAAGGCTTCTTTCCTTTGTTTCACAAAGTTCAGAGGTGTACAGGGATAGATTTCAGTCAGATATGAAGATCAATTAATTGGAAATTGTAGCCTCCCCCAAGCTGAATGGCCTATGTTTAAAGGAAGGGAATTTCCCCAATACTGGGGATCTTTAAGAGAAGGCTGGACTACTTGCTAGTTTTCCTTGCTTTTCTTTCCTTCTTTTCTTTCCTTCCATCTTTCTTTCCTTCTTCCTTCCTTCCTTCCTTCCCTTCCATCCTCTCTCCCTCCCTCCTCCCTTCCTTCCTTCTTTTCTTCCTTCCTTCCATTCCATTCATCCATTTCATCTATCCCATCCATCTCCTCCATCCCATTCATTCATCCATCCATCCTTCCATACATTCATCTACCCATCCCATCCATCTACCCATCCCATCCATCTCCTCTCTCCCACCTTTCATCCATCTATCTATCCTTCCACCCATCCACCCATCCACCTATCCATCCATCTATTCATCCATCTATCCATCCACCCAGTCAGCCATTCATCCCCAGAGGTGGTGCGTTATCCACTGTGTCACCTAGCTGCCTCATCAATTATATTTTAGAACTGATTTTTGTTTAAGTATTCATCTTGGGGTGGCTAGGTGGTGCAGTGGATAGAGCACCGGTCCTGGAGTCAGGAGGACCCTGAGTTCAAATCCAGCCTCAGACACTTTCTAATTACCTAGCTGTGTGGCCTTGGGCAAGCCACTTAACCCCATTGCCTTGTTAAAAAAAAAAAGCATTCATCTTACATGACTTATGAGGTTACCTCCAACTTGGGAAATTTTGTAACAGTAGCCCCTAGGAAACTACCCCAGAAGAGCTTCTCAGCCAGACTCAAAATGCACTCTGTATTCACATCCACTCAAAAAAGGGTTCACAAGATCCCATTGACATATAGACCTTTTTCTCTAGTCAGTGGGGACACAATCAACTCTAAACAAAGTTATTGTCTGAATAGCATGATAAGAAATGGGGCATGCTATCCATAAATGAAGACAAGCCCTACATAAATATACACACAGTATGTGTGGTGGTGTGAGCAAGGATAGGGCTTACATATTACAGCATTTCAAGATTTCTTCAGGTAGTTAGGGATCCCCAAATACAAAGAGGGTTGGGCCTGGAGTAGGAAAACCTGAGTTCAGATGTAGCCTCAGACACTTGCTAGCTCTGTGATCCTAGGCAAGTCACTTTATCTCATCTGCCTTGTTTTCCTCAACTGTAAAATAAGACCTACTTCCTCCAGTTGTACTGAGGGTCCAATGAAATTTTGTCAGTCACTCAACACAGGTTCTGACATGCAATAGGAGCTCAATAATTGCTTGATCTCTTTCTCTTCAGGCTTCATAACCCTGAACATACACCTTATCCTCACCAAGTTATCAAAGTTAGGAACTACATATGTTAATTTTTCTGAGAAGCCACCTGAGGCTTGGAGTCATTAAGAGACTTGTTCAGAGTTTGGGAGCACACCACCTTAAAGATCAGGTCTCTCCTGACTCCTGATTTCCCCTTGCATGTGGTCCCTGGTTCTGCCATATTCTCCCTCTTCACTTTTGCTTTCCAAAATCCTTAACTTTCTTCAAGGTTCATCTCAGAGGCTGCTTCCAATGGGAAACCTTTTCTGTTGCCCCTCATATCAGAGTACTCTCACTCTCCTCCTCAAATCATAATGTCTACACAAAATTGTTTTCCATTGTATCTCCTAGCCCCAACCCCACAAGACGAATACAAGCTGTTTGTGGGTAGGGAATATGTGCTGTTTTGTCATTGCTTCAATAAATGCTTGGATTGTGTTGGGTTGTGATGTGTTGGGTTGGGTGGTGTTGTACTGAATTGATTCTGGGATCCCCAGCACAGGAGAGGAAAGGAGTTAGAGAAATAGAAGAGAAGCCTGGGGTTGAGAGATCACTTCCAGGCCCTAGCCCAGCACCCTATGGAGAGTAGACATTCATAAGAAATGTCTATTGACTTGCCCCAAACAAAGACTTTCTGCTGTGGTCTCTTGAGCCAGTTCCATGGTCCCGGGTGGCGCCCCTGACTCCACCCATCCTTCCCTTCCCCTTTTTGCCCTTACATCGTTGAAGTGAGGCTGGAGAACCTGCAGGATTTCCAGGTAAATGGTGATGTCCTTTGACTTCTTGTCCTGACACTTGAGGATGGTCTTGACGTTGCTGACTGCCTCCACTGCCAACAAGCCATCCACCCACTGTAGGCCCTTCATCATGGAGGGCAGGAGAGCCTGGATTTTGGCACTCTGTGGAGAAGGGGAGGAGTGAGCCCTTGTCTATGAGTCAGTGGACTATTCTCTCAAAATGTCCCGTTTTCCTTCTGCACATAGCTAATTCCTACCCTAACTGGGTGACCTTGGAAAGCCATGTCTTCTCTCTGGGCCTCAGTTTCCTCATTTGTAAAATGAAAGGATAAACTAGATATCTCTGAGATTACCTCCAGATCTATATCCAGCCCACCCTGTTCCTTGCCCTCCTGAATTTCTATGAAGCATACACTAGGTAGGGCTTGCCCAACCCTTAGGGTGGATGGTCTCATGGGGATCTTGTATTTGTGCCAACTCTCCAATCAAACTATGAGCTCCCTGAGGGCAGGGACCCTCCCTGACACTTGTCTGTGTCCCCAGAACCAAGCCCAAAGTCGCACACATAATTGGTCTGTGTTTTGTCTTGAGGTTGTTGCTGATGATGGAAACTTAATCTCTTTGGTCTTCAGATTCCTCCCCTGGAAAAGAGAAATTCAAGGTCTTTGTCTGGATCCAGTCCCAAGATGTAACTTGATGTATCATGAATAAGTCAAAGACCCTTAAGGGGATTGGTTCCTAGGGGAGATGGGCTACTTACTAATTTTACAAATGGAGACATTGAAATTCTGAATAGGGACAGTAACTGGACCCCCAGGTCATGAGAAGTTGGACTCAGGAACAAAAAAACTTGGGAATTCCCCTGCCCACATGTCACCCCCCTGCCCTCTGAATCGCTGATGGTGACCATCTTCCCCCTCCTCCCTCAGTTCTCTCACCTTTTCTGACCTGTGGGCCAGAATGACCAGGCCCCTGATACAGAGCACCTTCATGATAGGGTCTTCGTTGCTCAGGCCCTCAGACATTCGACCCAGGGAGTACTCCTCTGGAATCCTCTTTACCTGCTCCAGGCGAAGGAGCTAAGGAAATAATTGAACATTGCCCCTGGGGCTGGTGACAGGAAGGGAGAGGGGAGGAAAAAGGAGAGGGAAAGAGAGGGGGCAGAAGGAGAGGGGAGAGGGAAGGGGGAGGGAGAGATAGAGACACAGAGGCAAGGGGAGGAAGAGGGAAAGGAAGGAGATGGAGGGAGGGAGACAGACAGAAAGAGAGAGAGGGAGGTGGGGAAGGAAGGAGAAGCAAAAAAGGGGGAGGTGAAGAGGGGGGCAAGGGGAAGAAACAAGAAGGCCCTCTGACCATTCATTAGCATCACCAAAAAGCTGAATGATGATGAAGAAAGAAGAGGAAGAAAGGAGGAGAAGAACAAAAAGAAGATGAAAGAAAAAGAAAGAAAGAAAGAAAGAAAGAAAGAAAGAAAGAAAGAAAGAAAGAAAGAAAGAAAGAAAGAAAGAAAGAACACAACATCCCTGCAAGATAGCAAGTGTGGGTATTTTTTTAATTCTCATTTTACAGATGAAAAGACTGAGAAAAATAAAGTGACTCATCCAGGCTCACCCACTAGTCAGTATTGAAACTAAGTCACTCACCCAGCATCATTAACTCAAAAAGCAGGACCCTTCTGACTGCCTCTTATATTTCTAGAAGCCCATGACCCTGAGCACAAGCCTATGTCCAGAATGGAACCATTTCCTGCTTGGCTCTTTTTTCCCTTTGGTAGAGGGCTTTGTGAGACCTTGAAAGAGCCAAGTCAGAGTTTTTCTAGAAGCAGTCAATACATATTCATTATTTATTAAAATGTTGCCTACTGTAACTAAGGTACTGCCTGAATACTAAAGAGCTGAGGAACCAATGATTTGCTTGCTTTAGTCATCAGCAAGTTTCTACTCTTACTGTTCCCTGTAAATAAGTGACTCATTTGTCCGGTGGTCAAGTGAACTCAGTTAAGGATGGGTACTTGGTAATAACCACTTGGGCAAGTCACCTAATCCTGACTGCCTCCCATCCAGGGCCAACTCCAGTCATTCTGATTTGTATCTGGCCACTGGATCCAAATGACTCCAGAGAAGAAAAGTGAGGCTGGTGACTTAGCACAGCCCCCCTCCCAGTTCAATTCATGTGCTTGTCATGGCATCACTTCCCTGATGTCATGGTCTTCTTCATGAATGGACAAACATTATCAGTTAATCATGGACTTGATCAGTGACACAGGAGAAATGCTGATTATAACTGGTGATTGATATTGGGGGCATTGGTCCTCAGAGGGAGAGATGTAACCAGTCACACTCTGGGGATCTGACTTCTTTTTCATATTCATATATATATTATTATATGTGTGGGGATTGAGAGAGTAAATACAGAGCTAATAGAGACTACGGATTTTCTGAGGTCCCTTCCCTTTCTGATAGTCAGTGGATTGAATAAACATAGATCTTGGTTATTATTGCTTCACCTATTTCTTCATTTCCAACTGCATTCCTCAAAGGTGATGTTTCTGAATAAGTGATTTAGATATGTATTCACCCCAAGGCTTAATTCTGTGGTTCATACAGGCAACTGGTTTTAAGATGAGGACACTGATGCTTCAGTAAATCAAAGTAAATCAAATCACTTTCCCAGACATTCTCATCTTATCGCTCACTTGATCTTTCCATCCCTTGTCTCTTCTGCCTTTCTGGCTAAACACCCTGAGAAAGGTCACACTAGGTACCTCCACTTTCCCTCCTCTCACAGTCTTTTTTTAAAGGTTTTTGCAAGGCAAATGGGGTTAAGTGGCTTGCCCAAGGCCACACAGCTAGGTGATTATGAAGTGTCTGAGACCAGATTTGAACCCAGGTACTCATGACTCCAGGGTTGGTACTCTATCCACTGCCCCACCTAGCTGCCCCTTTCACACTCTTTTTTTTTGGCAGGCAAGGGGGGTTAATTGATTTGCCACACAGTTAGTATCAAGTGCCTGAGACCAAATTTGAACTCAGGTCCTCCTGATTCCAGGACTGGTGCTCTGTCCACTAAGTCATCTAGCTTCTCCTCTGCCTTCTTAAGCACTTACAGCTTGGCTTCCATCCTCATTGTTCCACCCAAAAGCCTCTGTCCAAAGGGACAAAGGATCTCTCAGTTGTCAGACCCAACGGTCATTCTCCTTGGCCTCTTGACATGACACTGTTGAGCACTCTCCTCCTGGATCCTTTCTTCTGAGCCTTTCTACTCTCTCTTGGTTCTCAGCCTCCTTTGTTGGATCTTCATCCAGGTCATGCCCTTTATGAGTGTCCCATAGAATTCTGTCCTGGGCCCTCTCCTCTTCTCCCTCCATATTGCTTTATTTGGTGATCTCCTCAATTACTGTGGATTCAGTTCTCACCACCTATCCTGGTTCAGTCTCTCTGCTGATGTCCAATATCCCATCTCTGACTGCCTTTCAGACATCTCAAACTGGAAGTTTCACAGATATCTTAAACTTAGCATGTTCAAAACTGAACTCATCATCTTTCCCCCGAAATCTTCTCCCATTCCCTCTTTCTGTCAAGCTCTCAGTTCCCCAGGCTCACAACCAGGATCCCTCTCCCCTTACCCCACATAGTCAATTAGTTGCAATGGCTTGCTAATTCTTTCTCTGCAATATTTCTCTGATACTGAGACCACCCTGGTGCAAGCTCTCATCCCCTTACCTCTACTGGGGAGGGGGTCCACCTGTCCCAAGTACCTCTCCACTCCTTTCCATGGCCCACTATTTTCCTAATGCTCAAATTTGATCATGTCACATGTCCCTCTACTCAAAGAACTCCAGTGGTTCCCAATAGCCACCAGGATAAAATACAAAATGTTCTGTTTGTCATTCAAAACTTTCCATAGTCCAGTCATGCCAACCTTTACAGTCTTCTTATTCCTTAATATGAACTCTTTGATCTAGTGACACCAGCCTTGCCTATTCTCTGATACAAGAGACCACCCTGGTGCAAGCTCTGTTCACCTTACATCCACTGGGGGAGTGGTCTACTTGCCCCAAGTCTCTTCCCACTCCTTTCCATACTCTCTAATGTACTCTTTGATCTAATGACACCAGCCTCTTGCCTATTCTACCACCAAGACTCTCCAACTGAGCTCTAGGTATTCTCTCTGGCTGTCTCTCCTCCATATCTCTAAAGCTCTCCCTCCTCCACTCCAATTGCTGACCTCCCTAGCTTCCTTTAAGTCCCAATTAAAATCCCACTTTTAGGCCACCTACCCCAACCCCTCTTCATTTTGGTAACTTCCCTCTGTTAATTTTTTCCTAGTAATCTTGCATATAGATTGCTTTGTATATACTTGTTTTATTGATGTCTTCCCTATTAGATTGCAAGCTCCTTGAGGGCAGAAACCATCTGTTGCCTCTTTTTTTTGTTTCCAGCCCTTGGCATAGCACTGACTTAAAACTGCTTAATGGCTGATCAGTGGCATGCCTGTGGAAGGATCATGGCAAGAATTGTTCTCTCCATTTTTGAAAGACGGAAAATGAGACCCAGATAGGGAAGGTTGACCAAAGTCACACAACCAGTTCGAAATAGAGTCCAAACTAGAATCCAGGTCTCATGAATTGAGCATCAGGTAACTAAATGGCACCATAGTGGATAGGTAGATGTATCAATGATAGAGGAATGAGAGATGGTAGAGGGATATATGAATAGATAGATGGATGGTTAGACGGGTAGATGATGGGTGGATAAATACTTTCAAAGAAACAGAAGTACATGGATAGATGGTAGATGGACAAATAAAGAGATGATAGAGAAATTGTTATAGAAATAGATATAAACACATATCAGAATTCAGACTAGTGGACACACTATGGGGATGGAGCTCCATTGGCTGGGCCCCTTTTTACATGGAAAACTCATAGGACTCTATTAGAGCAAAGAATTATATTTATCATGATATAAACTCTATATGAAACATATTTTGCATATTAGGAAGCTCAGCACATATAAAACTCAAACCATATGACTATAACTATCAATAAACTATATTTCTTATGTATGTATGTACACACACACATACTGGGTGCTGGGAGGAGAGTCAAAGAGGATCTGAGTTCAAATTTGATCACAGCTATTTGCTAGCTGTGAGACCTTGGGCAGATCATTTAACAGCTGTCTGCCTTGGTTTCCCTAAATTATGAAATAAGGATAGTAATAACACCTACTTCTTGTTGTGATGGGGATAAAATAAGGTACCACAGTGCTTGGCATATCACAGGTGTTTATTAAATGCTTGGTCCCTCTCTTTCCTCTCATTTTTTTAATTTAAGGCAATGGAGTTAAGTGACTTGCCCAAGGTCACACAACTAGGTAATTATTAAATGTCTGAGTCCGGATTTGAACTCAGATACTCCTGACTCCAGAGACAGTGCTCTATCCACTGACCCACCTAGCTGCCCCCTCCTCTCATTTTGCTTAAAAAAGGAAGGAAGGAATAAGAAAAAGGATAGAAGGAAGAGAGGGGAGCAAGGAAGGAAAAAGTAGGGAAGGAAGGGGGGAGAGGGGAGAGGAGGGAGGAAGGACTTTGGGCAAATCACGTTCTTTTCTGGGCCTCTGTCCTCTATAAAATGGACTGGATGACCCAAATAGCATTTTATAATCTCTTGAGGATTTTATAAACCTTAAAGCCCTATATAAACTCAGTTATTAAGTCTTATGACTTCCTTAAAATGTAGCAATTATTAAGTACCTACTATGTATTTATTCCAAAGTTTAGATAAGATACAGTCCCTGCCTCCACGGAACTCATGGTCTGAAGAGGAGGAAAGTATATAGTACAGTTTGGACATTACCATTATGTGACAAGTGATAAGAATGTGTCAGTGGAGAGTGACCCCAAACAAACCACAAAAATAATCACATGTCTCCCAAGTATCAAAGACGGGAGTTGGAAGGTGCCAAAAAAGGAATCTGAGAAATATGAGGGAGGAAATGTTTTCATCTACATTTTTAGGGAATTTCCAGGTAAGGAAACTCCCTCTACCAATGTCAGTCAGCATCTCCTGTATAACCAATAGACTTGCCTAGCCCAGTGGGAGGTACTGATTTGCTACTTGGTTAATCACATGGCTAGTGGCTATCAGTGGCAGAATTTGAACCTGATTTCTTGGCTTCAAGGCTGTCTTTCTCTCGCTCCACTAAGTGAGGCTGACTCTCATACAGATGTGGGTGTATAAGTAGGTGGGTAGATGGGTGGATGGATGGATGGATTAGTAGCTGGATAGGTGGGCAGGCAGATTGCTAGCTAGCTAGCTACATGAAAGATGATAGATGGATGGATGGATGAATGGATGAATGAATGAGGGGAGGAGAGATAAATAGAGGAATATATGAGATATATATATATATACATCATATATAATATGACATATGGAGGAATATAAGATAGATGGAGGAAGGTATGGATGGATAGGTAGATGGATGGAAAGATAGATAATGGATAGATGAGAGAATAAGAGGAGAGAAATAGAGGGATATATGATAGATAGGTGGAAGAATGTATAGATGGATAAATAGATGATGAATAGATGGATGGACAGATGGATGTGGAAGGGAAGGGAGATAGAGGAATATATGGATAGAAGGATGGATGGATGGATGGATAAGGAGCTGGATAGGTGGGTAAGCAGATAGCTAGCTAGCTAACTACATGAAAGATGATGGATGGATGGATGAATGGATTAGGGGAGGACAGCTAAATAGAGGAATATATGATATATAATATATATATTATATCATATATAATATGACATAGAGGAATATAAGATAGATGGAGGAATGTATGGATGGATAGGTAGATGGATGGAAAGATAGCTAGATGAGAGAAAAAGGGGAGAGAAATAGAGGGATATGTGGATAGAAAGGTGGTGGAATGTATAGATGAGTAAATAGATGATGAATAGATGAATAGACAGATGGATGTGGAAGGAAAGGGAGATAGGGGAATATATGGATAGAAGGCTGTATGGATGGATGGATAGGCAGATGGATGGATGAATAGATATATAAATGGATGAGCAGCTATAGGTAGATAGATATTGAGATGTGTTAATGATTGATAGATGTATGGATAGATGGATAGGTAGATGGATGTATCAATGATAGAGGAATGATCTAACCCTCATACGGTTATATGAATACAGATGGATAGTTACATGGATGATGGGTGGAAAGATACACAGAAACAAAGGCAGGTGGATAGATGGTAGATGGATGAATGGATAGACAGATAAAGAGATTATAGAGAGATTAATGCAGAAATAAATAAAGATATTCACATATCAGAATTCTGGTTAGTGGGCACACTATGGGTAGGTAGCTCCATTGCTGGGTCCTGTTTTACATAGAAAGTTCACAGAACTCTATATGGAGCAAGAATAATTACATTTATCACTATAAACTCTATATGACACATATATGTATATTTTGAGGAAGCTCACACATATAACACTCAACTGTGTGACTATAACTATCAATAAACTCTATATTTCACATGTGTGTAGAGAAGCACCCACTCACACATACACAATACACACATACACACACACACACACACACACACCCAAAGGGGAGACAATGTGGAAAAATTATTCTCTGGCCAGTCTGATTTTGGGGCCCAAGAGACCTGAATTCAAGTCCTGCCTATATATAGACTTGCTGCATGACCCTGGACAAGTCACTTCATTTCTTAGGGCTCCAGGAAGTGACTTCTGTCAGATTCAGAAAAGGGCTGGATCTGCACTTGGGAAGGACAGCTTCTCCCTGGAGAATTCCTGACTCCATTGACATCAGAGGTTCAGCCCTGTCCCTGGATACAGCTATAGCTCTATTTAAAGCCTCATTCAGATTGCTATTCTCAGAGGTCAGCCTTCCCCAGTGCTCTGGGTGGGGAGGCCTTCAAGGTCCACCCTGAACGTATAGCCCCATCATGGGGTGGTTTCAGTCCTACATTGGACTGTGAATTCCTTGAGGACAGGGTCTGGTCGTCTGCCTTTCTTTGAATCTTTTGCACTTAACTCAGTGCTTTGTATATAGTAGGTGCTTAATAAATACCTGGTGACTGGCTCATGGCCCAGGCCCGGGTTTACCTCCACAAAGAAGGCAGTGGCAGTGATCTTGTGTTTCTCATCCCCTCTTTCCAGGAGTGGAATCAGCAGATAAAGCACCCGACAGAGTTCTTGACAGGAATAATGCACCATGGCCCTGGAGGGTTAAAGTGGAGAACATAGAACCAGGGATCTGCCTCAGTGGGTGGGAAGGGTTGAAATTAGGTCAGGCCCTTCATCATTAACAGATGATTTCCTGATTTGTAAAATGGGGGTGGACTCAATGATCATTATTCTTCTATCTCAAAGTCTGAATATGCCACAATTTTATGACCCAGTGGTTCTCCATCCATCATCTTTCACCAATCAACCAAGGGTCTAGATACAACTCAAATGCCCACTGTCATATGAATATGGACCTTCAGATGTGATTTGATTCTCCAACTTCCATCACTGAGAATCTCAGAGGTAGAATGGACTCTGGGGTTCCATAGAAGAATCACCCTGGGCTCTCTTCTACTCCTGGGGTGGGAAAAGGAGTCAGAGGTCCTGGCTTGGCCATTTACTACATCGGTGGCCCTTATAGAATCCTTTGACTTCACTGGGGCTCATCTGGAAAATGAGTGGAGCTCCAACCTCTACAATCTCTTCCAGGATATGAACCCATGATTCTACATTAATGCTCCTGACAAAAAAAGCCAGACATTGGCTTGTGTCTTACATTCCTTAGGAAGCGTTAATGAAGTCTTTTTTAAACATGTTTTTTGAATTATTTATTTATTTATTGAGGTGTTAAATGGGGTTAAATGACTTGCCTAAGGTCACACAGCTAGGTAATCATTGTCTGCGGTCACATTTGAACTCAGTCCTCCTGACTCCAGGGCGGGGCTCTATCCACTGTGCCACCTAGCTGCCCCTAATGAAGTCTTTAAGTGAAGGGATGAAGGGAATTGGTGGATGTTTCTGCTCATCATTTGGGTTGGATCAGACCCTTTCTTTGCATCCTTAGGGGGATGGGGGAAGAGTCTATAATTCTGACTCAGTAGTACAGCCTAGAGTCAAGCACATACCCTACCTCTCAGCCCAGGGCACGATCCCCTGAACCACTCTGCAGTTGATCCTTTAAGGAGTGTCTTTTTTGGGGGGGTTGGGGGAGTGTCTCAATGTCCACATTCACACAAGGCAAGGTCCTAGGCACTCAGGATGCACAAGAACATGATTTCTGTCTTGTAGAATAATTCTGCCAACCCAGCTACTCCATACCACCTTGGGATAGTTCTCATTGTGATTACAAAGACATTTTTTCTTTTCATTTACCCCAAAGTTGCCTCTTTGAAAGTCATCCCCTGCGACTAGCAATGGGGTCAAGCAGAATCAATCTAATCCTGCTTCTGTTTGAAAATCCTTCAGTCTAGCAGCAAGATTTCATGAGCCCTCTTCTCCATTGCCAGGGACTGAGGTGAGTGAGCAATGGAGAACAAAAAACAGAGCAAATAACATCCTCATAGAACTTATATATTCAGATACTAAAGACAGTTTGCATGTCTTCCTCAGGCTAAATATTCCTTCTTTCTTTCAACTATCTCTGGTGGCACAGGCCTCAGTCCTCTACTGACCCTGGGTGGCCACCTGTAGAAAGAAGGCCACTGGCTCCTGGCTTATGATCTGTAGTATGGACAGTGGGGTAGTGGTTGAGGTCTAGGAGTCAACAGATCTGAGATATATGACCTCTCATAGACTGCTTCACCTCACTGAAACTCAGTTTCCTCCTGTTTAAACAAGGGATAAAAATACTTAGGAAAATACAAGGACTATTGTTAAGGAAGAGCCTTGTGTGCTGGAAAATGCTATAGGAAGGTTCAATTCAGAGTCTGAGCTCTCCCTCCCAGTCCTTTAGGGCCCCCACCTGGGCCAAAGAGGGGCTTACCTGGCCAGCAGAGACACGCCCCGGTGGTGATGCTCAGCCTGGCCCATGAGCTCCCAGCCTCCTTGGCTCTCCAGCAGGGTAGCTTCATAAGAACAACCCATTTTCAACAAGAGGGTCTTGACCACTTTCACCACCCACCTGGTGGGATATCAGAAAGTTGGCATCAAACCTATCCTATACCCTGTCCTGAGGAAGTTGGGGCTGTCTATCCCCCCAAAATACCCTCATTCCCACCCAATCACCTTGACCATGGTCCTGGGACGCAGCATGCCAGTGAAGGGCACTGCAGGTCCCTTCATCTACCTGCAACTTAGTACACATGCTGTGTTAGGTACTATAAGTCTCCATTAGGGGGTGTTAGTGCATTAAAAACAAGGTTTTGAAAAAAAAGTTAGCCTTGGAAACTCAAGAATAAACAGAAGCAAAATTAATTATCCTTTTGAGACCTTCCTTTATCTACCTTCTAACATCCTTTTGTTGGACCATCTATACTTAATGGAGAAGAACACTGAGATCTGTCTTTACAGAGAGGCTGTGCCCTAAAGTCCTTGGGCTGGTGGCAAAGCAATGCCCTTTAGGCTAGCCCACACCCAGTTTTCTGGCTCCTGTATCACCTGAGATGAAACACTGGATGGTAGAATACTGGACTTGGAATTAGAAAGATCCGAGTCCAGATCTTACATCTGGAGTTACCTAGATGCTTGCTCATGAGCAAAGCATTTCCCCTTTCCTAAGTCTCAGGGTTGGACTTCATAGCAACCAAGGTTCCTTATAGTTTATATCTATAGTAAGCTTCCCTATTTGACTTTGGTCTCCAGAGAATTGAGTTTGAGTCCCGCCACAAACTAGCTGTGTGACCTAAAGCTAATCACTTCCCCTTTTCTGAGAATATTTTCTTATCTGTAAAATGAAAAGTTTATCAGTGGAGGCTCATGAGCTATCTATCTATCTATCTATCTATCTATCTATCTATATATATATGTTTGGGGTATTTTTGCAAGGCAATGGGGTTAAGTGACTTGCCCAAGGCTAGGTAATTATTAAGTGTCTGAAGCAGGATTTGAACTCAGGTACTCCTGACTCCAGCGCTGCTGCTCCATACACTGCGCCACCTAGCTGCCCCAAGCTATATACATCAAGACTAACCCTAGTACCCAATTTAGCAGTATCTTCTTAAGACCTAACCAGTGTGCATATTAATGGGATGTTACACTTATATTATATACTTAACCAGGACTATTGTGGAAAAAATATTTTGTAAAACTGGCATATGCTTTTAAAAATGTGAATGACTTAAACTGAAGCTTCTAGAGAAAAATGAATCATAAATAGCTGTGCTCTAGATTAAAAAGCTCGTCAAATTTCAGGGCTAGATGGGACCTTGGAGAACATCTAGTTCAACCACCCATCATTGGAGGAACCCTGCTTCCCCTTGCCAATTCCCTTCAGGTACTTTAACTAAAATGAATGGGGACAGAATTTCCAGGAAATTATCTTATATTAACCATGCTAACTGACCACTCATACAACTCCCCTCCTACCACTGCTATCCATACACTGCTAAGAAAAGGTGGTGACTCAGGATGGAAAAGTGGATAGAGCACCAGCCCTGGAGTCAGGAGGACCTGAGTTCAAATCCAGCCTCAGACATTTAATAATTACCTAGCCGTGTGGCCTTGGGCAAGTCACTTAACCCCATTGCCTAGCAAAAACCTAAAAAAAAGGTGGTGACTGATTCTGACTTAAGGGTGAGAGGCAGCTAAGTTAAATGGGAATAATTGTTAAAAGCTGACATTAAAGAAGTCTTAAGTATTTTATATAGCAACCTCATAGGTTCGATTCTCTGCTTACTACCTATGCAAGAGTGGGTAAATCCCTTCTCTCTGGACTATAACTTTCTTATCCAAAATAATCTTAGGTAGTCTCTAAGATATTTTCCCATTCTAAATCTTGTGATCAGTTCTTGTCTCCACCCTCCTGTCCCAATAACTTGGCTTTACCCTAAGGAATACTTGTTTTCTAAACTTATGTTCATGGTAAGGTAGTGAAGAATGAGCAGATTCACTAACTGTGCCTCTGTTTACCCTTGAATTGCCAAATCTAATGGATGATTTGTTGGAACTCAGGGTTAGTAACAGGAGTAGCAATTACCGAACAGGGACAAAGATGGAGCTTTGGCCATCCCTGAAGTTTCGGTTGTTACCAGGTAAGTTCAGGCCAATATGGTAATGGACCTGGACCAACAGGGCAAGGAGCAACTGGGGATAGATGCGTCTCACTCGGCTCACACAGCTGTTCACAGAGAGGAGCTCGCACAGACCACTGGCTGCCTAGAGTAGGGAGGGGGAGAGAGGAGATGGGAAGAAATGGGAAGGTCAAGGTTATCTTTCATAGCTCACTAAGATTCCTCTGCAGTCAGGCATGGGCCACTCTTCCCTCTCTGGGTAGATAGCTCCCCTCCCTCACTCCCCTTGTGAATCACCTGTCCTTCTTTGGAGGGAGACCAGGGGACTGAACAAAAGCTTAATGGCTTCAGTCTTTCTTTACCAGGTCAAAGTGTGGGCCCTTAATCAAGGTGAAAAAGGAGAGTGAAAAAGTTGTCATGAAGCTACATTAAAAAAACCAACCAAGATCTTAATAACTGGTCCCATCGTTTCTTGGCAAATAGAGGCCCTCTGGGGAGGGTCCACCTATCCACAATATTTATCTGAGGAAAGCAAGGATGAGCCCAACCTCCAGAGACTCTGGATTTGTCTCTCATTTAAGGGCCTAGAAGAAGAGGAAAGTCACAAGGTTCTGAATTTTCTACTCTCTTTGTCCAAAAACTAAGCACACTGGGGGCAGTTAGGTGGCATAGTGGATAGAAGCACCAGCCCTGGAGTCAGGGGGACCTGAGTTCAAATGTGACATCAGACACAATAATTACCTAGCTGTGTTTGGGCAAGTCACTTAACCCCACTGCCTTGCAAAAGTGAGAGAGAGAGAGAGAGAGAGAGAGCATGAGAGCACACTGGACTGAATATGCATGAAAGCAACACTGGTTGATACGATTCCAATGAATTGCTCAAGGCTGTTAGACAAGTCAGGTGGAGTAAATGAAGGAAAAGTCCATAGATAGGTTTGAGCACATTTCATTCAGTAGGGAAATGGGAGGGAAAGGTCAGAATTTAGGGAGGGTGGCATAAGAGAGAGATTAGCTCTAAGCAAAGCAACCTAACTAATGATGCACAAAAATATTTAAAAGTTCGTTAGAGGTGAGAAAGAATGGGAAGCTGATGGAGAATGGCTGAACAAGTTAGGACATAAACGTGCTATTCGTGTGCCATAAGAAATGCAGAGGAAGGATGGTTTCAGAGAAACTTGGAAAGATTTGCATAACTGATGAAGAATGAAGGGTAAAGAACCAGAAGAACAATTTATACAATGTCAAGAAGTATGGCCAATGCAGTTTTAAAAGACTTAGGACCTCTCGTCAATGCAATGACCAACCAAGATTTCACAGGATAAATGATGGAAAAACTCCCCACCTCCTAAGAGAGAGAGAGGGGAAGAACTTACAGTGCAGAATGAGACAAATATTGGGTTTTTAGGTTTTTGCAAGGCAAATGGGGCTACGTAGCTTGCCCAAGGCCACACAGCTAGGTCATTATTAAGTGTCTGAGGCCGGATTTGAACCCAGGTAACTCCTGACTCCAGAGCCACTGCTCTATCCACTGCACCACCTAGGCACCCCAAGACAAATATTTTTATTTTGACATGGTCAATGTGGAAATGTCTTGACTATCTGCTCTTTGTAGTGGAGTTTTCTTTAGTTCTCAAGTTGGAGGGGTGGGAGAGGGTGAGAAGGCAGATTTTTGCTGAATGAAAAAAAAATTAAAAATATAATTTTAAAAAAATGAACAAGTCATAAATGAACTCACAAAGAAACAAACCCCAGGACCAGATGGATTTCCAAGCAAATTCTACTAAACATTTAAAGGTTTAATTCCAATTCTACATGGAATGAAGCTGCTGGGAGAAATATCAACAATTTGAGATATGCAGAAGATATCACTTTGAGGCAGAAAGTGAAGGAATTAAGTCTCTTGATGAAGGTGAAAGAGGAGATTTGGCATAAAGTTTTACATTAAAAAAACTCAGATCTTGGCAACTGGTCCCATCACTTCCTGGAAAATAGAGGGAGAAGAAATGGAAGCAGTGTCAGATTTTATATTCTTGGGCTCAAAGATCAGTGCAGATGGAATTTGTATCATGAAATTGAAAGACTCCTGCTACTCGAAAAAAAAAAAAACTATGGCAAGTATGGACAGCATACTAAAAAACAGAGACATCACCTTGCTGTCAAAGGGGATCAAAGCCATCTTTGGTTTTTCCAGGAGTAAGGTAACTGCTGTGAAAACTGGATTATAAGGATAATGAGTGCCACAGAATCGAGAGTTTTAAATTGTGCTTCTGGAAAAGACTTTTGAAGAGTTCCTTGGACATCAAGGAGGTCAAATTAGCCAATTTGTAAAAAAAAAAAAAATACCAAATACTGAAGTTGAAGCCTTAATACTTTGGCCATATAATGAAAATATTTTGGCCACATCGTTGGAAAAGAAAATGATAATGGGAAAGATTGAAGGCAAAAGAAAAAAGGGCAACAAAGGATGAAATGGATAGATAGTGTCTTGGAAGCAATGGGAGACAGTGGAGGAGAGAAGGTTCTGGTGTGTTATGGTCCAGGGGGTCACAAAGAATCAGACACAACTGAATTCAACAATAACAAAACAACAGTCATTTGAGGGAAGAAAAACCTGTTTGAGAAAGAAAATCAGAGACCAATATCCCTAATGAATATTGATGAAAATATTTAAATAAGTATTAGCAAGGAGACTACAGCAACGTATCACAAGGATTATACACTTTAACTAGGTAGAATTATACCAGTTTGATATTAGGAAAATTATAAACTTAACTGATCATATTAATAATAAAACAATGAAAATTATATTTATAGATGCAGAAAAAGATTTTGACAAGATCCAACACCCATTTTTTATTAAAAAAAAGGAGAAAGCATAGAAATAAATGAATATTTCCTTAAAAATGATAAAGAACATCTATCTAAAAGAGTATCTGTCTAAAACCAAGAACTAAAATTATCGGCAATGGAAATAAGCTAAAGGTCCTTCCAATAAGATCAGGACAAAGTAAAGGATGTCCATTATTATTATTATTATTATTACTCTTCAGAATAATCCCAGAAACAGTCTCTTTAGATATAAGAAAAAAAAGAAAAATGAAGAAAAAAAAGCATAGAAAAAGAGGCAGCAAAAGTATCCTTTTTTGTGGATGGCAAGATGATTTACTTAGAGAAATCAATCAAAAAAATTAGGTGAACCAATTTCACTAAAATTTCAGGATATAAAATAAACTTCCACAAATCATCAGCATTTCTGCCAGTGTGAAGCAATAGAAAGAGAAATTCCAATTAAAAATTATTACAGATAATACAAAATACCTGGAAGTTTACCTTTGTGAACACCATTATAAAACACTCCTTATTCAAATACAGAACTGAATAATTGAAGAAATATTAATTGCTCTGGATAGGCCAAGTCAACATAATAAAAATTATAATACTTTCTGAATTTATTTACTTACTCATGGCTATACCAATCAAATTACTGAAAGTTTACATTATAGAACTAGACAAAATAACAGAATTCATCTGGAAGAACAGAAGGTCAGGAATTATAAAAGAATTATGAAACAAATTAGGCAGGAAGGGAGCTTAGCAGTATCAGATCCTAAACTACACTATAAATTATTATGTCAAAACAATTTGGCACTACAGAGGAAATAAAGAGGTTGATCAGTGGAATGGATTAGGTGCACGATATATAGAAGTAAATGAGTATAGTAACCTAATGTTTGATAAGCCCAAAGATCTCAGCTATTGGACAAGAACTCACTACTTAACAAAAATCATTTGGAACACTGGAAAGCAAAAGGCTAGCAGAAACTAGGTATAGACCAACACTTCATACCATATACCAAGACAATCTATAAAAGGTATATATTTAGATATAAAGGCTGACATCATAAATAAATTAGAGGCTCATGGAAGAAATTACCACTCTGTTTAACACCAAACCAAAAAGATAGAGAAGTCCACAAAAGGTAAAAATGGACTATTTTGATTACATAAAATGCAAAGGTTTTTTTTTTTTAATAAACAAAATCAATACCCCTAAAGTCAGAAGAGGAGCAGGAAATGGTGGGAAGGGGGCATTTTTGATATAAATCTCATTTCATATATAATATATAAACTTGTATCTACATATATTCATATATCTATGGAACTGATTCAAATTTTTAAGAACAGGAGCTGTTCCCTAGTTGAAAAGTAATCAAATGATATGAATAGATAATCTTCAGAGGAAGAGATCCAAGCTATTAAGAGCCATATGAAAGAACATGCTCTAAATCAATGAATAACTAGAGAAATGCAAATTAAAATAACTCTGAGGTACCACTTCACATGAATCAGATTGGCAACACTGACAAAAAAGGAGTGATATCTACTGGAAGGACTGTGAGAAAATAGGTACATTTATATAGTATTACTAGGCATAAATTCCTATGATAAGTCATAGCTAGCTAACATTTATATAGCACTTTTGAAAAAATTTTCAAAGCACTTTAGAAATATTATCTCATTTGATCCTCAAACAACCTTCAAAGGCATCTGCCATTTTTCAAGTTAAAAAACAATAGATAATGATTTGCCCAAGATCACATAGCTAAAAAATATCTAAGGTAGCTTTTGAACTCAGGATATGCCAAAGTTCTGGGTGGGGAGGGGAGAGATAAATCTGGCCAAATTTTGGAAGAGGGAACCTGAGGAAACTTGCTACCGATAGAATCAGCTACGGTTAGAGATGTAGGGAGAATAGATACAGGCTGTGGAAGGGAGAGTGACAAGTTCAAACTTCATTCAAATCTTTGAAAAAATGATTGTCCATGACAGAGTATAAGACTGAGTCCTGGGTCCCTGTACTAGAGACTACATCATGAAATGCTTTTGATTTGAAGCAGTTGTCATCTCTGTCTGAGCCCCCACACTGATGGGGGCTCAGGGGATAAGTTTTTTAAGTGAGTAAAGACTTATAAAGGACCTTGAACCCTCTGTGACTTTGTCTGAGGCTTTGACCCATCATATCTACGTAGCAGTATTTAGTTTCTTGGAGTCAGAGGGACAGGTGCTAATTACTATCCAATACCTGTATGACTTTGAGCGAATGTTTTGATCCTATCTTGATCTCAGTTTTCTTGTCAAATGAGGAGTTTGAATTAGAAGGCTCCTAAAATGTCCACCAGGTGGTAAAAAATGGATGTAGTGATGATGGAATTAACCAATTAACAAGTAAAATGTTAAAAAAAAAACAAAAGGAAATAATGAACAAAAGAATATCGGAATGAATTAAAAATGAATGAAACAATGGATTGTAAATTTACATGATGTTAGCACTAGAAAAGATCTTAGAATGGAGTTCCTAAACAAAGAATATTAGAACTGGAAGGGCTCTTAGAGAGCGTGTAGTTTGCAGTGGTCAATGTGGCTTGCCCAAGGTCACATGGAATTAGTGATAGCTAGGACTAGAAAACAGGTCTTCTGACTTCAAGTAAATGAAAGAAGAGATGAAGCAGTTGAGGAATGAGTACACAGAGTTCTTACCGCCAAGGGTACAATGGAGGCCCGGCCCTTCTTGGTGATGGGCTTCTCTTTCAGACTGGTCAGGAGCAGCTCCAGAAGGTCTCGGATATCACAGCTGGGTTTCCGAAGAATTAGCTGCCTCCACATCTCTGCCCCATTGCTATGAGGTACAAAATCAAATCATGGAGGGGATGTAAACCCATCCATTTGCCAATGGATTCCAGGTGGATGGGAATGAAATGGGATAAAAAGAGAAGTGGAACTCATTGGAGATCCTGGGTAGATCTAGTCCAGTATAAATTGGAATGGACTCCTTTGGCAGTCAGGTAGTAAGTGAGCTCCCCATCACTGAAGGTGTTCAAGAAGCATCTGGGTAGTTATTTCTCAGAAAGAGGATACATACATAAGACGGGGAGTTGGATCAAGTGCATCCTCATGTCTCTTCAAACTCTAAAATTCCAAAAGTGTGGTTCTAGGACCCATGCTTTGTCAGTAATCTTCCCAAAAATTGTTTAAACACAGTCTACTCTCATTTTTAGCCAGTCTCATTCCTGGCTGGTTACGACCATTACACTGGGGAAGGCGGGGGGTAAAACTGGCACTGACTTGGTCCTTGCCATTAAAGATATGAATATTTCATGAGTTATTATCAAGGATCATGTCATCATAATTCACATCTACATGGTACTATTTAGCTCCTTGAAATTGGAGGGACAGGTTCTAATAGCTAGTTCTGCCACTCAGTATCTGCATGACTCTAAGCAAATGATTTAATCCCATCTGGGCCTCAGTTTTCCTGTCAAATGAGGAGGTTGAATTAGATGACTCTCAAAGTCTCCACCAGATGCAAATCCTATGATGTGATGCACTTCTCATGACAATATTTGAGAGTCAGAGCTTATTTCTTATTTGACAAGTGAGGCAAGTGAGGCTGAGGAGGTAGAAAGTTCTTTTAGATAAAGAGGCTCTGTCCCAACAGTTTTGACTGGTACCTGTCCAGTGGAAGGGGGCACATGAGCAGAGCGATGACCACCTCAGTCATGAAGGAACTGGCCAGGAGAGAGATGGGCAAGAGGGCAACTTCTCGGGCTCGTGGCTCGTGGATGGCACTTAAATGGACATAGATGCCATTCATGATGTCTGGTATCTGGAGGAAAATGGGATGTAGAAGTAGACAAGAGGGGGGGAAATAGAAGAGAGAGAGGAGAAAGGAAAAGAAGAGAAAGGAGAAAATGTAGAAGAGGAAAGGAAAAGAGAGGAGAGGAGATAAAACAGAGAATTAGAAAAGAAAAGAAGGCAAAGAGAATAAAAGACAGGAAGAAAATAGATGAGGAGACAAGAGAAGAGAAAGGGGGGAAATGGAAGAAAGAAGAGAGAAGGCAGAAAAAACAGAAAAGAGGAAGAGAAATGTATGGAGGAGATGAGAGGAAAAGTAAAGAAGGGTAGAAGTATAGATGACAGAGGAGGATAGGAGAGGAGGAAGAAGAGGCAAGAAGGGAGAAGAGACAGAGGAGAGAATGGGTAGAAAGGGAAGAGAGGGTAGAAATGAGGAAGGAAGAAGAGAAATCAAGTGGAAGAAAGGAGAGCAATTAAGTGAGAAGAGCAATGGAAATGGACAGAGGGGATGAGAGAAGGAAGGAAGAGAAAGACAGAAGGGAAGAGAGCAAAAAGAAGAGAAAAAGGGAAAATGAGAGAAACAGAAGGGAAGAGAGAGGAGAGAAGGGAGGACAGTAGAGACAAAAAAGAAGCAGGTGAGGCATAAAAGATAAGGGGATATGGGTGAAGGGGAATGAAGAAAGAGGGATGGGAAGAACACATGGGGAGAAATGAGAGGCAAGGGAGACACAGAAAAGAAGTGGAGAGAGAAAAGGAAAGGAAGAGGAGATTGGGAGGAGGCAAGGGGAGAAACCAAGGAAGAGGGGAAAGGATAGACAATGAAGGTCAAGTAGAGAAGAAAAAGAAAGAAGAAAAGAGAAAGTAAGAGAGAGAGAGAGAGAGAGAGAGAGAGAGAGAGAGAGAGAGAGAGAGAGAAGAAGGAGGAGGAGGAGGAGAATAATGACAGGGAAAAGGAGGAACATGGGAAAGAGAATGATCAGTAAGGACAGAAGAGAAAGGGAAGAAATCAGAACAAAGAGTGAGAGTGAGAGAGGAGAAAAGCAGAGGCAAGAGGAGTAAAGGTTTCTGCTTAGTCTCCTTCTCCAGGTACAGAATCTCAGCCCCAGCCTGAGAGTGATGACTCTCCTCCATGGTCCACCCCAGTGTGGCTGTTGCTCAAGGGGAAAGAGCAAAGGGAAGAGAGGGCCCCCCCTGGGGCTCTGCTGTCTTCCAAATGTGTAGTCAACCTTCTCATCTCCCCTTTGGATACCCAAGATAGCTATGTAGGGCTCAAATCACCCAAAGATGGGATGAAGGGAGGGAAGGGGGAAGTTGGGGTTCCCTGCACTTGGGACGGCCTCCCTGCCTCTAATACTTTCTCTAGCAGCCTTCTTACCACCTCCAATACCCTGTGTCTATACCACTCCAGAACTGAGCTTAGGGTAACTTCAGAAGCTAATTGCATCATTTCTGCTGTCTCCTTTGCAGGGGTCTCCTGGCCATCCCTTAGGCCTTCCAAGGTTGCCAGGAGCAGATCTTTCAATTCTTGAGATCCAAGATAGTCTCCAAATTCCTGAAAAGCACAGACCCATATCCAGAAGGTTAGCCTTAATTTCACTTGATTCAGGTGGAAAGAATAAGACCCAAGAGTGCATGTTGGAAAGAGGCAGGTTGCCCACCACAATATTTGTCATACTTTAGGAACCAAAAAGAGAGAGAAATTCAGGGCAGGAGCAGCCATGTAGATGAATGGAGGGATGTCTAAAAACTACTAGCTGAGTGACATACTCCTGTGATGAAACTGGGACACAAAGGGAAGAAAATCAGAAACAGATGCCTGAGGATGGTTGGGGACAGACTATTGAAGGTCCATGTGAGCAACCAAGGAGTTCAGTACTTTCTTGCCAAGCGCATGGAGACCAGGAACATGGAATATAGTTAAGTGATTTGTTTCCCTTAACTCTGAGACCAAGTATACTTAATGATATCCTTCCTCCTAACCTTTGGAAACATTTGCATCCAGGGTATCAAAGAAGGACAGAATGGGAGAGTAGCTGAACACTCAATCAGGGAGAGTAGCTGAACACTCCACCCTATCAAGAGTGGCCAAACATGATGCTCCTTATCTTACTATCCTACTTAGCATTAATGTTTATGCATTTTTATATATAACTTCATCTACCCATGGTAAGTGATTGAATTTTTTTTTTTTTTGGATAATGGAGAGGGGAATTAAGACCGATAGTTCTTTTTAAATGTTTATCACAAAAAAATGTTTATCACATTTTTCAATGAACAAAAATCTATTTTTTCTCCTCCCCCTCTCCTCTATCTTACCCTCACTTTCTCTCTTGCTCTTCCCCTCCCAATGAAAAAGTGAGAAAAACAAAATTCTTGTAACAAGTATGTTTTGTTGGGAGTTATTTTCAAAACTTAATCTATTTTCCTGGACTTTAAATATAAGATCCGAGGGTTGAGTGGGTTCAGTTAATAATGAGCTAGCTGCTATGGAGTTGGGAGGCAGGTAGTTGGTTTTGCATGGTTCAGATGAAAGAATGGGAAAGAGTGAGCTTCAAGTGGCTTGTACTCCAAACAATTGCTTTAAGACATAACCCTTAGTGTTAGCAGTATCCTCAGTAGGACCCAGACTGTCCTTTATAGAATTATTCAAAAGTAGATCTCCCTGTCATTGGGAAGGGTCCAGCAGTGCCTAGATGATCATCCCCAACTGACTCCTAGGTTACCTCTTGACCCTACCCCTATTTAGAGATTTTTCACCTACCTCCACTTTCCAGTTTCTTTTTATGTCCCCATTAGAATGTAAGTTTCTTGAAGGCAAGGACTATTATTCATTTTGTTGTATCTATATTCTCACAGTTTAGCACAGTGATTGCCATACAATAAATGCTTCTTAGATGCTCTATCTATTGCTAGGAGTGTTGCATAGGGAGTTCTTGCTTAAAGTCGCTTTTGAAGTCCATTGTTATAGGGGACAGGCCACCATCAAGGAGTTTTTACTGAGCCCCTATGTGCTTGAAGAAGGTAGTTGAGCTGCGACTTGAAAGGAGCTGGGGAAGCCAAGTGTGGAGGGGGAATATTCCCTGAATGGGCAAGGAATCTTCATTTTTGCTTCTGCAATCCTCTAGGAGGGTAATCTAGCCTGAATACAACCAACCCCCCTGTCTCTCTCATCCCACCCATTAAAAGGTATGCCCCTAAGGCATAGCTGAGAGTCCCCAGCCCTTCAATATTGTGGAGAGGTCTTATTGTGTATGTGGAGATCAATAATTCAGAAAGATTGGTTATACCTGGAGAATAATCTTAGGGAGGGATACTGAATCAGGGAGGAAGCAAAGACACATATTCCTTAGATATCAGTATTCTGGAGGCAAAGTCCTTGTTGCCCATACTAAGTCTCTGGATCAATAGAATGTAATCCCCTTGAGGACAGGTGCTTTTCCATTGAATAGTACACAGCAAACATTTAATAAGCGCTGTTGAAAAATTGCTCAATCAACCAAATCCCCCCTCCCCCTTGCCTGTAGTTACCGCGATTACTCTCAAGATGTTTTGGCAAGGGCTGATGGGGTTGTAGGGGCCTAAAAATCGCTTGTTACTCTCGTACAGCTCAAGATGGTTGGTCTCTTCCTTATCTAAGTATCCTGGAAGAAAAAGGAGAGATAATGCTTTCCCCCCAAAATGGAAGCCCAACCCATCCCAGCTCAGCTGGTCTACCTTCATAGAAACCTGATCCCCTTATAAAAACCCAGGTTACGATTTGGGGTGCAGAAGCCTTGGAATCAGAGTCATCCCTGCTGCCATCTTTCCTAGAAACCTTCAAGATGCTGTCCGACAGTTTAGAGTTGAGAAGGATCTTAAAGATTATCTCTCTCATTCAGAACCCTCATTTTACAGATGATGAAACTGAGACAGAGTTGCTAGGGAGTGGCAGAATTGCACTGTTAGTTATTGCATTCCTTTAGTGGAAGCATTGGACTAAACCAGCCTTTGAGAACCTTATCCACTTCTAGCTCCAATATTCTATTGTCTTAATTCTATTCTAAAGTTCTGTCCAACCCTAGCATTCTAAATTTTCTCTTGATGTGTTCTCTTCCCTTCCATCTCTGACCCTTGATGTGCTAGCATTCTGTGTTCCAGTATCCATAAGGTTCAACAATTTAAAGTTCAAGGAACCTAATGCTATTTGTGGATAAAGGGGGATAAAGGTGGTTCCCTTGCTCTCTCTCCCTCCATGTCACTGGTCCCATCACATACTCTTCTGTAGCTCCAGGATGGTATAAAGGACTATGATGCCATCCAGGGCTTCATGGCCAATGTTTTCATCTGGGTCACAGACTCGAAGAATCAACCTTCCGAGCAGAAGACCAAACTTGGGGAAGCCAAAAGTTGCCTGTTAAAAAGGATCACAGACCAGAGTTAGGTCTCAGGTACCAAGAGGTTCAATCTGCCCATTTCACAAATGAAGAAATTGAGGATGAGAGAGATTCAGTGACTTGTTCAGGATTACATGTAAGCTCACAAGAGTCAGAAGCATGATATGAAACCAGGACTGCCTGACCTTGTTGCCTCTCTCACTTAATTAGCAAACACTTATTGGTCCTGTCCCTGCCCCTTGAAGGATGGGCTAGGCTTGTCTCTGCACATTGAAGAATGGGCTAGTCCTTGCTCTGAGGGATCTGAACACAACAGTTCATCAAGAATTTCCCCCCTTCCAACTCATCCTTGGCATGTCTGACATAGATCTGGCTATGTTGTTGTTCTCAAAATCCTGCAATGTTTGTCCATTGCCTATAGAAAGGTCAAACTTTCTAACACTTGGGGCCCATCACAATGTACTACCACCTGCCTTGTATCAAACAACCTCCAATGTTCTACACTAGGACAAGCACTGGGTGATGTAGTGGACAGAGTCCTGGACCTGGAATCAGTTAGATGTGCAATCCAAATGTGACCTCAGCCACTTACCAGCTGTGTGGCCCTGGGCAAGTCATTTTAACTTGTGTTTGCCTCACTTCATCATTTGTAAAATGGGAAGAATAGTAGCATCTACATTACAGGGTTGTTTCGAGGATCAATGAGATAATATTTGTTAACAGTGCCTAGCCATATTGGGGACGTAATATGTGCAAGGAGCCACTAGATGGTGCTGTGGTAGATAGAGCGCTGACCTGGAGTTCAAGTCCAGCCTCAGACACTTACTAGCTGTGTGACCCTGGACAAATCACTTAACCCTGTTTACCTCAGTTTCCTCACCTGTAAAAAGAACTAGAGAAAGAAATGGCAAACCCCTCAAGTACCTTTGTTAAGAATATTCCAAATGATCTCAAGAAGAGTCGGACATGACTGAAATGACTGAACAAAAGCCAAATAAATGCTTGTTCCATTCATCCAGTCAGGCAGTCAAATTGACCAATCTCCCCTAAGCTTTCTCAGCTCTAGTCTTTGCTCATATCCTAGGGATGGAATTCTTCCTTCCCTTTCTTGTTATATTTAATTTTAGCCTTTAAAGTCTAACTGAGGTACCATCTTTTCCAGGAAGCTGCTTCTCATTCCCCACTTTGGAATGAAGAATGATCTTCTCCTGCGACCTCACCTAATGCTTCCCTACTCCTCTAACTAGGTCTTATATTCCTTTTTGTATGTGTCTCCTCTCCTTCCATAGAACTGTATGCTCCATGAGAACAGGGACAAAAATACACATCTTCCTATCATGGCTAATGGTGTGCTGCTCAATATACTGCCAACCTTTTTTAAACAAGTGGATGGTGAACTGCTTAGAGTGAAGACATATTTGGACACAAAAACAGATATAGACACCTGTACAGGTATGTGTGCAGGGAGACAGTGTGAGACCTCAGGAGGCCTCAAGTCTATTTCTGGTTAATGCCCCTCTATGAGGCTCAGTTTCTCCTCTATCACAAATCAGGATTAGATTAGATAATCTCATCAGTCACTTCTAGCTCTCACCTCCCAAATCCACACACATTCACACACATCCAGCTGACATACTCAGACATGTGTGGATACTAATGGAGACACACAGACCATCCTGTGAGACTGGCACCCTCAAAATAGTTCCCTCAGTTGTGCTTGAAGGTCACCGTTCCCTTAGGTTCCAAAGGGAAGCTTGAGACCTGTTCTACAAAGTTGGTAAAGAAAGGTTGAGTCTGGAGCGTGCAGTTTAGCAGGAAGACATTGCTGTTCACCGCTCTGGCTCTCTCATGCGCCTTTGCAGATGTCATCCAGGATCCCAGGGACTGTGGAGAGAAGAACGTGTCAAGAGTCCCAGCCTTGGGTGGCCCCTGCCCCCAGCTCTGCCCTGACTCGGTGTGTGACCTAGGCCAGCTTCCTCGCTCTGGCTTTTGTGTTTTCCATGGGGTGGGTGACCCTATAAGTCCTTCCTAGCTCTGAGGTGCTATTAGTCTCTGTTTCTGTAGCTTCTGGGCATGGACTTTCGCAACTAGTGGCCAAGGGTTGTAAGGGGCTGAAGGGGTTAGAATGGAGAATGTTAAAGCAAGAAGAAATCCTCAAATGCAGAGTGTTAATGAATAGAACACTAAAGCTAGAGAGTTCCTTAGAATGAAGAATGCATAAAATGTACATTAGAGCAGAAAATGTTAGAGCTGGAAGGAAACTTGGGATTCAGAATGAGAGAGTTAGAAAAACCTTAGAGCATAGAATATATAAAATGTACATTAGAACAGAACAGAGATGGGAGGGAACTTAGAACACTGAATGTCAGAACAGAGGGAACTAGAGCATAGACTATCAAGGATGGGAAGAAAGTTAAAACATAAGATGTCAGAGTGGGGAAGGAACTGAGAACATGGAACTCAGAACTGAGAGGGAACCAAGGACATCACCTATCAGAGCTGAGAAGGAAACCAGAACAGAGATTGTCATAACTGGGAAGGATCTTGTAATACTTAATGTGAGAGCTTGTAGGGATCTTAGATCATGCAATGTCAAAGTTTGGAGAGGTCTTTAGGACACAGAATGTTAGAGCTGCATTAGAACATAGAACACAGAATATTAGTGCTCTGAAAGACCTTAGAGCAAAGGATGTGTACAATTATACTAGAACACAGAGAACAGAATGTTAGTTAGAGTTAAAAGGATCTTAGAATATAGAATGCATTGATCCAGACAATGTCTGAGCTAGAGATAGGAAGAAAAAAAGTAAATTGGGATAGAGAAAGTAGGAAAAAATTGGGAAGAGGGAATGAGGTTGAAGAGGGTGAAGGGATGAGGGAGACACCAATGGTAGAAAGAAAGATTTAGATAATGGAGATGATGAGAAGCAAAGAGGGAATAACTTGAGAATGAAGGGGCTTGAGAATAGGAAAATGAGGGTGGAGAAGAAGAGCAAATATGATAAGACCATGACCTATCCTGCCCCCTAGTGGCAAAGTGTGACCTTGACAAACTTCTTCCATTCTCTGGATCTTAGCTGCCTCATTTGTAAAATGGGGACATTTCTACCTAATCTGTCTGTTTTACAAAGCTACTATGGAGAATGAATAGAGTTTTAAAAAAAAAACCTTTGTTAAGTTATTAAACCCACCATCTTGGACAGAAGTTGCTAGGGGACAAAGAACTGGACCCAGAATTGAAAAGAAGTTGGATTCAAGGATCATAGATCTCCTATTGGTAGAGTCCTTCCTTGGTCTCCATTCTGGGAATGGACCTAAACTTTTCATGAACCATTTGCCTCTTAGATGTGCTTCTGAGTCTACTGACTTCTCCCTTCCCCTTTTATGCATGATCTTCTCCAAACTCTTTGAGTGCCGGGAACCATTTTTCTTTTCACTTGATTTTGTACCTATGATGCTTACTACAGTGTCAGACAATAAGGAGGTGTTTAATAAATGCTTAGTGCCTTCTTCACCGGCCTAGAGCTCAAAGGAGGGTCAGAAATCATCTAGTTCCTCCTCCTCATTTTACAGTTGCAGAAATTTTATCGGAGAGATTGAGTCATTTGTCCAAGGTCACACAAGTAGTAAGTGACTGAGACTGTATTTGAATCCAGCCTCTGTACTATCCCTTCAATAGATTCTAAATTATTCCCTAAACACCAAAGTCCATCTTTGGGGAATCAATATTCCCTCAGTGATACTGTATGGTTTAAATGATCAAACACTGCCATCTTAGAAGAACCATAGGGGCATAGATTGGAAGTCAAGGGAGTCAACACCCTTATTTGACTTGTCAAAGGTACTGCATATAGTGAGTAGAAGACTATGTAGTTGAACATAGGGCCTTCTGATTCCAAATCCATGACCTTCCCACAGTGAGATTGGGTAAAAAGGACAATGATGGGCATAGGAATGGGGATGGAAATAGGAATGGAGGATGGAGTAACAGAGATAGATAAGGAGGAAGGAGAGAAGGGAGAGATGAAAGAAAGGGATAAGGAGCTGAGGATGGAAAAGAAAGGGTAGGGAAGAAGTTGGAGGGACAGGAAGAAGAAAGGGTCATTTCTAATGACCTCAAGATGTTGTGATTTTGCTCATGTCTCTAGTCCCAACCCTACCTTCTAAATCTCATGCCCAGACCCATCTCCATTAGTACTTCACTCTGGTCCTTCCATTATCTCTAATTCATCCTATATCAGGGCCAGAACCTTCTCGAACCCCCATGCTGACCTCCAAAAGGCTAGATAGTCCGTCTGGGGAAGGATCTTCTAAGAAGAGAGAGTTCAGCAATGTCTGAAGGGCATCCAGTGTCCGAGAATACAACATCTGAGGGAGGAGAGGAAAAGAGAAGGGAGGCAATTAGGAGTTCTGAAGAGTATGAGAGGACCTCTCACAAACGATGGGCTGTTTTGGGGTTGGGGATCGAGGAGTTGCCTTTTAGACCTTTCTGTGAGCCAAGAGGAAGAGAATCATAGAACTTCACAGGTGAAATGCCTCCTAAAGTTAGTCAGTCAAAAATTATTTATCAAGCATCTATTATGTTAAAGTCAGTCAATAAATATTAAGCACAATACTGTATTAAGCACTACTACATGGAAAGACAAAATAAACAAGCAAACAACAACACAAACAAAAACCCAGACCCTAACCTCAAGGAGCTCACAGTGTAAAAGGGGAGAAAACAAGCCAACAACTATGTGTCAACAAGTCATATGGAGGATAAATTATAGAAAAGCATTAGTATTAAGGGAGAATTAGGAAAGATTTCTTAGATTAAATTTACGTGAGACTAGAGAAGCCAGGAGGAAGAGATGAGGAAGAAGATCACCCCAGAGATTCTACCAGGAGGGAGGTACAGCCTGAGAAAATGCCCAGAGAGAGGCTAGAGATGGAACAGTATGAAAGCCAGTGTCACTGGATCAGTGGGCATAAATGGGAAAGGGTGTTAAGGGACTGCTGATAAAAAAGGTAGGAGGAAATCAGGTCATAGAGGGTTTTTGAAGCCACAGAAGATTTTTCTCTCTGATCCTAAAGACAATAAGAAACCATAGTTTACTGACTATGGAGTGACTTGCCCATCTGAGGGCACTTTGACATGATAACTTTGCTGAATGGAAGATGGAATGGAGTGGAGTGGGGAAGAGACTTGAGTCTGCAGGTTATTGCAATAGTCCAGGCACAAGGTGATGAAATCTTGCATCAGGGTGCCAGTATGAGAGGAGAAGAGACAGGATGTGACACCTGACTGAATGTGCGTGGGATTTAGAGGGAGAAATGGAGTATGACTACTTCTTTCAAGCTTAGGTGCCAGTTAACAGTATTAGGGAAATCTGGAAGCAGGAAAAGTTTTAGGGGAAAACTTTAGAGTTCAGTTTTGGGCATCTTGAATTTAAGTTATTTATGGAACATTCAGCTGAGTAATAATATCCAGTTACATAAGTAAACATTAATGATGTGAGTTCTTTGAGACCAGAGATGGTGTTTATGCTTCTTTTGGTAGCCCTAGCTCTTAGTACACTGGCTTAGCATACTTTGTCTGGATCATCCTAGTAAAGGCTTACTGATTATTGGATCAGTCCCCAAATATCTATTAAGCATGCAATTAAGTATAAGGCACTACCCTAAGAGTTAGGGATTAAAAAGGGGGGGGAGGAACAAAAATATCAGCAAAAGGAATGTCCTCAGAGAGTTTATATTCTAATGGAGAAGACAACACATAAAGGAAAGCTAAAATGTGGGGAAGGTAGCCAGTGTGGGCACATGATGGAGAAATGCAGAAGAGTTCAATTTGATGGAATGCTAGAGAGATAACTGGCCTGAGTACCCTTCTTCAAGGATGGTAGTAGAAAAAACCTTCCACCATCCAATCCAAGGAAGGGATCTAGGGCCAGAGGGTACTTCTGAGGTGTGAGTTCCAGAACTGATTGACTTTCCAGGTTATCTGGCTAGCTGCAGAAAAGATTGTAGATTGGTCAGCCCCTTTCCAGATTCATACTAATGCACTGGATCCTCTTCTTATGTTGAATGAACAAAGGAAGAAGGGAGATGAATGATGTATCCAGCATTCCCATTGATTTTCTGAAAGCAGGCCAATCAGTCATAGTATAAAAACAATTAAAGTCATCAATAACTGACCAGATATCGATAGCTTAACCATCCAGTTAATGACTTTGGGGAAGAGGGGGTGGGAACAATCTCTTCTGCCTTCAAGGTCAATAGTTCTCTCATCTTTTAATGCAAAATTCCTCCTAAGGGCCCTGCTTCTACCATTAGAACTTCATTTCTTTGGCTACTATCAGGAGAGGGGAATTTGGATGGCTAGTTGTAGAAGAGATGAGGGAAAGATGCCTAGGAAGAGGGAGAGGGGCACTAAGAGGAAATAGAAAGCTGCCAAAGGCCACTCTCCCATCTTCACATGACCTCTTTCTGGGCCCTATCAGATTATTCACTATCAAGTGGATGGGGGAAGGAAGGAAGGAAGGGAGAGGAAAATGTGGAATTCAAAAATCTTTAAAAAATTAATGTTGAAAACTATCTTTGCATGTAGTTGGAAAAATAAATAAATTCATACAAAATATTAAACTCTCAGGTGTCTCTTTAGTACAATCACTTACAGTGAATTTGATGACCTTCAAAAAAATCTGCCCAAATTAATGCAACAGAAAATAGAGGATTTAAATAATCCTATTTTAGGAAAAGAAATTGAAAAAAGTCATAAAGGAATTCCCAAAGAGGGGAAAAAACTCCATTAGACCAGCTGGATTTATAAGCATATGTTACTAAACATTTGAAAAACAATTCCAATTTCATAGAAACTACTTGCTAAATAAATAGGTAATGTTTGGGTCCTACTGAATTCCTTCTATAACACAAGTATGATTTCAACATCTAAACTAGAAAGAGTTAAACTAATATACCTAATAAATATTGATGCAAAAATTTTTAATAAAATATCAGCAAGGAATCCACAATACAACTACGATCAGACTGGATTTACACCAGGAATGTCAGATTGGTTCTCTATTAAGAAAACTATTAATATATACTTTATCATATTAACAAAAAAGCAACAAAATCATATTATTCTATCAAGAGATGAAAAAGCTTTTGATAAGATGTGATACCTATTCCTGTTTAAAATAATTAAAAAGCAAGAAAAAATGATGCTTTAAAAATGTTAATGTATCTATCTAAAATCAAGAACCAACATTATCTTTAACGGGAATATGCTACAAGTCCTGCCAATAAGATGAGTAGCAAATCAAGGATGTCCGTTTTCAACACTACTATTCAATATACCTCCTAGAAATGCTAATTATAGCAATCAGACGAGGAAAAATAAATTGAAGGAATAAGTATAAACAAAGAGAAAACAAAATAATCCCTTTTGTATATTATATGATAGCTTCCTTAAGAGAACTTTAGAGAGTCAACCAAAGAACTAATTAAAATAATTATTTCAGTAAAGTTGTAGGATATGAAATAAAACAAGACAAATCATTAATATTTCTTTATATTATCAACAAAACCAGTAGGAACACATAGAAAGGACAAATAATGTTTAAATGGCAGAGACACTATAAAGCACTTTGGATCACCTAGCTGGTACAGTGGATAAAGCTCTGCATCTAGAGTCAGGAAGATCTGAGTTCAAATGTGACCTCAAACACATACTAAACTGTGTGATTCTGGGAAAATCATTTAACCCTATTTGCCTCAGTTTCTCATTTCTCAAATGAGCTGAAGAAGGAAATGGCAAACTACTGTTTCTTTGCCAAGAAAACTCCCATTGGGGTCACAAAGAGTTGGACATGATTAAAAATACTAAACAATATAACATTTGGAGATGAAACAAACCAGAACCAAGACCAAAACCAGAACCTCAAATTTAGAAACCAACAAGGATTTGTTGGGTTTGCCAGCAAGAAGACTCCACCTGCATCAGTAGAGACTCCCCAAAGGAACAAAGCACAAAGTTTATATAATTTAGGAAGGAGGTAAATTGGGTTTGGACTACCTCAAGATTGGACAGAAAGTTTCTTCTTCAGATTAGTTATCTCCTATAACTCCTACCCCAATAGTTAGGACTATCCTTGCTTTAGCAGTCAAGAAGGTCACAGACACATTAGTTGTTCATCACTTTTTTTTTTTTTTAGGTTTTTTGCAAGGCCATGGGGTTAAGTGGCTTGCCCAAGGCCATACAGCTAGGTAATATTAAGTGTCTGAGGTCAGATTTGAACTCAGGTACTCCTGACTCCAGGGCCAGTGCTCTATCCACTTGTGCCACCTAGGCGCCCCAACACATTAGTTGTTGCAATACAAACAGTCAAGGGCAAGAAGAAGGAACTGCAGACAAAATGGAATTGCTTTGGTTTTATTGGCTACTAACAATTCTCTTCCTTGAAACAACTGATAGTCTCACAATTTTGTTTTTTATTAATTCCCAAATCAGGATCAGTCCAAGCAGAAATAAGTAGCTTATTGATAACAGGTCTATAACACATGCAAAACTAAAATAACAATAGGATGATTAATGAAATCTAATATAAAGGTATTAAGTTTCTTCAGGTTTAGTAAGCCCTTCCTATTCATCTTTCAAGCATATGTGGAAGGATCCAGGGCAGATTTGTGTAGGTATTTCCTTGACCAAACTCAAGTTTCTGGTCACTTGTAGAGAATCTCTAGGTAATGCAACTAAAGTCTGCTAATAATAGTGATAAGCTTTAGTATAATTTAGTAAAAACCCAATAAAATATAATCAGATTGACCTTCCAGTAATTAGTTCATATGGTCAAAACCATTTTAGATCTTATGGAAATGACCTTATAACTAAGAGAGTTCTAGAAAGAACATCAAAATAGGCAACACAATAAAGACACCTCGTACTTGTATTCTTTTATAACAATTCAGAGGAGCTGGGGTATTGCATCAAGATTCATTACATACATATATAGGTATATTATATATATATGTATATATATATGTATATATATATATATGTATATGTTACAGCTTTACCTTCTATGGTTAAAGAGATTTGTTATGAATAGAAAAAGGAAGGGCATGATTATAACACCAAGGCTGTTCCTCTAGGTTTAAGCCTAAAGGAACAGAATGATTTAGCATAAGCATAGTAGGATAAAACATTCTTAGTTCTATGTGATTTCAGGTAAGAGTCATATTTAATTTTTTAGAACATCCAATCATATAGCAAAGTTATGCATTCTTCACAGGGTATCAAAACCAAGGTCAGGAGTAACTGGGTGAAAAACATTCCTGTTCAAACAAAAATAGCACAATAGAAAAACTGAGTCAGTAGGCTTCTGTCCTCACTAATGCAAAGTTAACTTTTCCAGACTCAGACATCCACCTGTAGCAGTTCTTGGATCATAATCTGTTTAAGTGATTCATGACATTTCTCTCAAATGGTGAATTACTAACTTAATGATCATTCAATTATACCTGAACAGAAAACTCAGAATATCAAATTACATCCTCAAGAGATTTTGCCTCAAATAGTAAATTTCATTAATCAAAGTTTAGGGCTAGATATAGTTACTATTTCTCTCATGTTGTTGCAATAAAAATTAACGATAAAAAGTTTGCCAGACTTTACAAAAACAATTCATTCAACATCCTTTTTTCATTTTTTCCCTCTTCTCAAGTTTAAATTCATCCTGATATAAAAATCTATCAAGAAAAATAATTATAGGGGGCAGCTAGGTGGCACAGTGGATAGAGCACTGGCCCTGGACTCAAGAGGCCCTGAGTTCAAATTTGACCTCAGACACTTAATAATGACCTAGCTGTGTGACCTTGGGCAAGTCACTTAACTCCATTGCCTGGCAAAAAATAAAGCAAAACAAACAAAGAAAAATAATTATATCTAAATGCAAGAAATCAAGAAAATAATTACATTCTGGATTTCTGGATAGTGAATATTTATAGCTCACTCAAAAAAAAAAAAAAGCAATGACTGATAACTGCAAACCTCCAGACTAAAAGATATCTATTTTTTGAGGTATTGCATATTAAACCCTTAATACAATCTTTAAGACTAGATTCTATTGAGACTAAGTTGACACAAGAAGTAATTTTATTCTATACCATTCCAGTTATAATTTCATAATTTTCATAATCACAAATCATATACATCATATGTACACTATAAATAAACTTTTAAGTCCCCCCCCATCTAGGCAAGAAATGTTTGTGATGGAAGAGGTGACCCCATTTTCACAGTAAACCAATTCATTATTTTAGAATTTCACAACTTTTCCAGGTCAGATAAACTTTCATGATCTTGCTACTTTCAGTTAGTCTACTGCCAGAGATTTAAAGTGACAGGGTTTTTTTGCAAGACAATGGGGTTAAGTGACATGCCCAAGGTCACACAGCTAGGTCATTATTAAGTGTCTGAGGCTGGATTTGAACTCAGGTACTCCTGACTCCAGGGTGGGTCCTGGATCCACTGCACCACCTAGCTGCCCCTAAAGTGACAGTTTGTAACCTCCACTCCCTATTTTAGGGTCCAGCAGAATTTTATATTCTTCAGATTGAGTAAACTATAATCTTCTAATGGTCCTTAGAAACATAAACTATCTCCAAATAATTTCATGTTGCAAATATAGTTTTCATATAATGAAGAATAATCACATAATATTTTTCATATCCTAGTCTCAGTAAGTTCATAAGCCTCCTTGAACCTCTCTTTTTAAAACTCCAACCTTTATTTTCAAACTCTTGATTCACATTCAGTAGAAACAGATTCTGATTTTCTTTCCCATTCTCTTCTCATCCTTATTTGCATAAACTTTCTCTTTTTCTTTCTTTCTTCCCCCAGTGAACTTTGAGTAGAGCCATTCAAAACAGACCTTTTTCTTTCTGACATTTCTACTTTCTTAATTCCCTTTATCTTTTATTTCCCTAATCATATCCCAGACTATCTACAGAACTTTTCCTTTACAATTTAACAAGTTTTTATTACGCATAACAATTAACTTCAATTCCATTACCTTTTTGGGTTCTTAAGAATTTACAAATACATGGTCTATTCAAAAATCTTTAGCTGACTTTGCTGCTAGTTTACTTAAACAATTATATTGTTATATTACCTGTAGAAGAAAATATAATGATAACATAAAACATTCCCCCAAATTAAATTTTATTTTACTTTTTCAAGTTGCTCTCAATATTAAACAAGCTTCTATCTTTTTATAGTCAAGAAAAGAGTTAATAATAAGCTGTTCTTAAGGACCAAATAAATTTACATTGCAGACGGAAAACCCATTTTTTTTCACTTTGGAAATTCACTGATAATACTTTAAAATTAGCTTCAGTTCCTTTTTCTTTTTAGTCAATGAAATAATCTTCCTCCTTTGCACTAAAACAATGAATCTGTCACTTTCCAAGGGAAGAGTGATAAAAGTTATGTTATTTTCATGTAATTTTCACAGAAATTTACTTTTATTTTTTCTTGAAATAAATAATACAAAATGGTAGCCCAAAACTGAGATATTTTCGAATTTTAAAAACATTCAAACAAAATTTTGAAATTCACAGTAGAGAACTTAGATTTCAGTCATAAATTTAGTGCCTATTTAGTTTAGGATGCCACAAGTTTCTTCGCTTTATTTATTTTTCCAATTAAATACAAAGATAGTTTTCAACATTTATTCTTTTGCAAGTTTTTGAGTTCCACATTTTTCTTTCACTCTTCTTTTTCCTCTCTCCTCTCCATGGCAACAAACAATCTGATATAGATTGGACATATACAATCATGTTTAATATATTTCCATATTAGGCATGTTGTGAAAGAAGTATTAGAAATAAGGAGGATGCCATAAATTTCTACAGACTGAGGGAAAAGATTCCTTTCCCTATAATCCCTATATCTCATCTGCCTCCCCATCTCTGCCTGAGTTAGAAATGCAAATAACTAAACTACCAAGCATTCAAACTTTACTACAGAGAGCACAGTTACAATGGGCTGGTCATGTTGTTTGAATGCCAAATGTATGCTTGCCAAGAAGACTATTTTATGGACAACTCACATAGGGCAAATGTTCATGAGGACATAAGAAGAAATAATTCAGGGAGACTCTGAAGGTCTCTCTTAAGAACTTTGGAATTAATCATACAGAATGGGAGACACTATCAGAGGAGATACTATCAGAGGACCATCCAGTATGGGATGCTCTCATCAGAGAGGGCTCTGTGTTACATAAGCAAAGTAGAATTGAAGTAGCTCAAAGGAAACATGAGATGAGCAAGTCTAGAGTAACCACCCCAAGTAGACTATTTGTGCCTGACATATGATAGAACATTCCAAGCTCATATTGTTCTGATTAGCCACAGTTGGATACACTCTAGTTAGTCTCAAACATAGTGATGTCATTTTAGTCTTCTTCACTAACAAAGGACCAGAACCAACCATCCTTGAGATCACAGACCTGGAGCTGAAAGATCTTCTCGTCTATCTCCTTTAACTGCTTCAATGATGGAAAAGAAGCATTGAGAAATTAGGTTCTGTACCTCAGATCACACAGGTCATAAGCAAAAGACTCAGGTGTTGAAGCCACGTCCCTTCACCTCCAGAACTAGTATTAACTCCACTCACTCTGGATCCTTCCTAAGAGTCTTTCCTATAAGCATCCCTTCTAAAATATAGTACCTACAACTGGTAGGCACCTTTTTCCTTGGTAAAATAAAGGAATGGTGTCAAATTCAAATTTCAGGTCACATTGATATATTACAAATTCACATTGTTGGAATTGTGCTGTATTTTTATTTATTTTGTTAAAACATTTCCAATTACATTTGAATCTAGTTCAGTAGCACCAGAAAACATTGGCCACATTGTCTGTTGTCCCTGGTTGAACATATCTGGACTAAAGTATTTAGGGATCCTCTAACCCCTGAAATTCTGATTGTATTACTAATTACTAATTACTGACTCTATTACTATTACTAATTAAGCAAGGTTTCTCAGGAGATGGACATTCACAGAGCAATGTCAATATTTTAGCATGTTCTCAAGAGTACCTTGGGTAAAGTTTGGTGTCCTCTACCATCTTGAGAGAGAGGGAAAATGCCCATTCTTCTCAGGGAGCTGAAAGAAGATGGAAGGTATGAAGCAGCTGGGGAGCCAAGTCTTACCTGTTTAAAGTCTGCATTGGCTCTATCCTGCTCCTGCATGGTCTGTACTGAGGGTAAGGAGAACACACTCTTCACACAGTTGGCCACCAGATTGTTTTTCTCCCATTTTTCCAGTTGGATGTGTCTAGGGAGGAATAAAACAGGGAGGGACTACTGCAGCAGCCTCCTCATTGATCTCCAACTGCCTTTGTAATTGTCCTAAAACATGGATCAGATTATGTCTCCTCCCTTAAATTCCAATAGCTCTCTAATACCTACAAGGTCAACTATGGCACTTAAAGTTCTTTATAACCTGGAGACTTCCTACCTTTCTAATCCTATTACCCAGGATCTCCTGTTTACTAGACAGACACTTTAACTACCATAAGCCATGATGTCTCTTTTGGGGGCAGCTCAACAGCACCATGGGTAGAGTGCTGGTCCTGAAGTCAGGAGGATCTGAGTTCAGATTCAACCTCAGACATTTATTAGCTGTGTGACCTAAGGTGAGTCACTTAACCCTGATTGCCTCACATTCAGGGCCATCTCCAATCACTGGACCCAGATGATTCTGGAGGAAAAAGTAAGGCTAGCAACTTAGCACAGCACCCCCTCACACAAATCCAAATCACTTACTCAATATGGCACCACCTCCATGATGTCAAGGCCTATTACACCTCAGTGCCCTGCCCCCAACACAGCCCACGCTGACATTTTCCTCAAGCATAACCCTCTTCTTCCTCCATGCCCTTAGCTGGATCTCTGTGCTCCCCATTTTTGTCTTTGCATTCCAATCCTGGCACTACACTTAGTTGGTGTTTAACATGTGTTTGCTGATTGATATGAACTACAGGTCCACTCTACTGTGAGTCAAATCTTTTGCAATATTTTTGTTTAGGCTTTCAATCTCTCTTTGGCTCCATTGAGGTTTTCTTGGCAAAGATTCTAGAGTGGCTTTCCATTCCTTCTCCAGCTCATTTTACAAATGAAGAAACTGAGGCAAACAGGGTAAAGGGAGTTGCCCAGGGTCACATAGCTAGTAAGTATCTGAGGTCAAATTTGAACTCAAGAAGAAGAATCTTCCTGATTACAAGCCCAGCACTCTATCTTCTATTAATAGGAATTTAATATATATTTACTAATTGATATAAGATTTTGGTTCATTCTCCAGGGGAGCCAGATTATCTTGCCATGTAGGCTATGCCTAAGACTCTCCTGAGACTTTGGCCCTGTTGTTCTCAGTTGGATCCCAGATCTTTTTAAGCCACTTTCAATAAATGTCTTGAATATATTGAGTTATTAACATGCCATGTCCCACAGACCCATCTATGGCCTATCCTTGTGTCCCTTGTGCTTAGCACTGTGTTTGGTGTCATAAGAAAAAACTGATAAATGTTTGTGAATTGACTGATGGACAAATTCAATATTAACCTACTTTGAGCAAGGCAAGCTGGGTGCTGAGTTTAGTATGACTTGCCTTCAAAAAGCTTATAATTCAATGGAGAGAAGTATACAATACAGTAAAGACAATATATTAGCTACAGTGAGATCAGAACAAAGGAGGGATCCAAGGTGGCCTAGGAAAATTGGAAAGGAGATCCATTACCTCCAGCCTGGGGTCAGATTAGAACTTGAAGGAGCCTTGGTCCAAGGGCCAAATTGTGATGGGAAAGAAATGCCCTGTTTTTGCAGCTAGAGAATCTGGGTTCAAATTCCACCTCTGACATTTGTTCTCTGTATGACCTGACAAATCACTTCCCTTTTCTGTTCTTGAGTTTCCTCATCTCCAAAATGAAGAGACTGGACTTATTGACCTCTGGCTTGGTGTCTGCCATACTTAATAAAGGCTTATTCCCTTCTCTTCTTTGGACCTTAGTTTCTTCAATAAAATGAGGTGTTGGATCAGGCAATCAGGGTCTCTTTCAGTAGTAGTAGCAGCAATAATAATTTTAAGTAGTAATAATAATAATATTAATTCTATGGTCCTTTCAGTTTATATGAAGATGATGAGGGCTCTACCAGCTACCACACAGGGAGTAAAATAATCTACACCCCAAATCCAATGTTCTTCCCACTGTACCAAATGCTGGACCTTCTTGACCCTGATTGCCCCTCCAGCTTTGCCATCTTACTATATAAATAACTAGTGAGCTCCATGAAGGTAAAAATCAAATCTTAGCTAAACCATCTTTCTCAGGGGAAAATTAATACCAGTTTGATTGATTTTCCAAGGATATGCCAGGAGAAGCAAGTTCTGGGAGAAAGTTGTATTCTACCAAGCTGGTAAGACTTCAGGTAGGATCCTGGTCACTGACTGGGGCTCTTATCTTTGAACAAGTCAACTAAGTATGCAGACATTCATCACCTACAGTAACTTAGATACTGGGCAATGACTTCTTTGGCCATGGAAACTCATCAAATAGAAATAATACAAAATGGCAGCCTTTGGGCCCATTTAACCCCTTTGGATTTCTTTGCTGATGGTAACAAAACAGTGGCAAAGGAATTAGAGCATGCTAAGAATCCCAATTTTTAGACCATTAGTTGCTGGTCCTCCCAATGTGAGATATTTATTTATTGACCAATAAGTGAGCACACTGTTGAAGGCAATCCATTGTATCTTCCTTGATCTCTTGATATAAATAGAATATGAAAGATATAATATGAAAGTTGCAGCTCATTGGAAGGAAGACACATAGGTATTCCCTGGAGAAATAAAGGCTTTGGCGGGTTGTTCTTTGGTTCCTAGATCATTTCAAGCTAAAAGACCCTCATGCCAATAGTCATGGTATATGCACCAACATCTATGGTATATTGGGTTAGGAGGTGGAAAAATTCTCCAGAAACCTGAATCATAACCTCCAAATTAAATCGGTGTCTACTTTAATAAGCAATGTTATTGTCTGTTGGTTGTTTTTCAGTTGTGTCCAACTCATGATCCCATGGTGTTTTCTTGTCAGAGAGACTGGAGTAGTTTGCCATTTCCTTCTCCAGTTCTTTTTACATATGAGGAAACTGAAGCAAACAGAGTGAAATAACTCTCTCTGGGTCAAGCAGTTAGGAAGTAAATGAGGCCAGATTTGAACCCATGAAAATAAGTCTCCTTGATCCCCAAACCCAGGAGCTCTATGCATTCTGCTGCCTCCAGTTGCCTTCAGTGCAAGGGTAGAGGAGAAATAATAAGAGATATCATAGAGCTTTAAGACTTTCAAAGCAATTTATAAATATTATCTCATTTGACCCTTACAACCCTGGGAAATAGGTGCTGCTATAAGCCCATTTTATTGATGAGGAAACTGAGTCTGAGAGGTTAAATGATTTGTCATTTAGGAAGTTTTTTAGAGGTGCAACTTGAACTAGTCAGAGCAGAAGTGAATTTTTGTCTCTAGGGAATTCCAGAAAAATTTCTCTACCTTCAAGAAGATCCTTCATCTTGGTCCCAATCTATCTTTACAACCTCATCTCATTCTAGTCTCTCCCACAAACCCTTAGACAAATGCTTTTGAAGGCTCCTACAAGGCTGATCTCTGAGTGCAGTAGGGACAGAAGGAAGCCTACACATTTAATTCTAGATTGGGAATCTCATGAAGAGGGGTGTCCATGGAGGAAAGAAGAGCAGACTAGGGAGACAGGAGGTAATAGAATTCTCCATCCTCTAGACATCCCCTGCTTGTCTGGCTTTAGGTCTTTGTTCACTCTCCCCTCCCTGAAGGCATTCCTGCTGCCTCTTCTTAGCCTATGAGATGCTGGCTTCTCCTCTAAAAACCACCTGCAATGTTCACCTCCCCCCACCCCCAAAAAAGCCTGCTGGGATACTCTCCCCTATCAGTTGTAGACTTCCTGCTCAGCCTTAGTTATGAGCCCACTCTGGACCAGTGTGCATTAGAGCTATTTGTGCTTATGCCCCAGACTGGAAGTTTCATGTGGGCAGAGGATATGTCTTTTTTTTTTAGGTTTTTGCTAAGCAATGGGGCTAAGTGACTTGCCCAAGGTCACACAGCTAGGTAATTATTAAGTGTCTAAGGCCGGATTTGAACTCAGGTCCTCCTGTCTCCAGGGCCAGTGCTCTATCCACTGTTCCACCTAGCCACCCCTAGGATACGTCTTTTGGTAACTTTGTATAGCCACCAGGGTTTAGTCCAGTGCATTCCCCAACTTTGAGACAGAAGCCAGTGGAGAAAAACTATCCATAGATGCAGATTGGCACCCTTGTCCCTTCAAGTCTTAAGAGAGCTCTGTGGGGAAATCGAGAAGCCATGATCTGTCCAAGATCACAGTCAGCAAATATCAAAGGTGAGACTTGAACCCAGATATTGCACCCTTTACCAGGGTGCCTCTCTGCCCTGTCCAGAGTAGCTTAATAATTGTTTGTTGAATTGAATTATTGAAGGGAGTATAGAGATTTGTGGCAGATTTGGAATGGGCCAATTTGGGGCCAAAATACTTGGTTTCTTTTCCTTCTGTGTACAAAGAATGTTTTAACCAAATTAGAATGCACATGTCTCCAGAAGGTTCTTAGGAATGGTGCAATGCATTGGTAAAAGGAATGGGGAAATTTTTGAGTGGACATGCAGAGCAGTGTAGACTTCTGATTCTCAGGGCTAATTACCTTCTTCACAATAGGAGGCATGAAAGGGGACACTAGGAGAGAGACATCAGGCAAGGATGGGGATGGTTCTGCTCTTAGCAGGAGAAGAACTGGGTCAAAAAAGAAGGGGGTGCCCCAGCTATGAGATCCAATGGGAACAAGGAAATGGGTTGGGGCAGGGGAAGCAGGAAGAAGCCTAGGAGGGGAGATCTGTATACCTCAGTTGGGCCAGGGTTACCAGTGCCTCCTGCAGGGTGGGATTGGAGAGTGTATCCGTGGGCTCCTCTTGGATCTGCTTCTGAAGGAGGGAAAAATGGAGCCAATGAGTCCTCCTTCACTCCAATGTTCCTATCTCATTCATATGGGGCCCACACAGAATTACAGAGAATTGGAGCTAGAAAAGACCCAGAAGGTAGCCTGTCCAACCTCTATCTAGGGCAGAAATTCCCACTACTATATCCAACAAGAAGCCATCCAAACTCTGTTTGAATACCTCCAGGGATAGGGAAATCACTACCTTAGGAGATAACCCATTCCAATGAAGGACAACACAAATGCTTCTAATACGATCTCTGAGAGACATGTAGTAGGGTCAAAATGAAGCCTACATATTTAATTCTAGATTGGAAATCTCATGAAGAGGGATGTCCATGGAGGAAAGAACAGAAAGCTAGGGAGTCAGAAGATAATAGAATCTTAGATTCAGGGATGGAAGGGTCTTTGGAGGCCATGGAGCCCAAGTCCTCCCTTTTTTATAGAGAAGGACAATGATGGAGGTTTTCTGTTCAAGAACCATTAATGGTTCCCTATTACTTGTCAGAGAATGATTTTCTAGATTTATTGATCTAATAAGAAGCTTCCTGTTCCAGGCAAGGTTAAACAAAATCAAGTGATCAGCAATAGTGGCAGAGTAGGATTTGAATCCAGGTCTTTCTGGTTGTTGGTTTTTTTTTTTTGCAAGGCAATGTGGTTAAGTGACTTGCCTAAGGTTAAACAGCTAATCCAGGTCTTTCTGATATCAAAGCTAGCTCTCTATCTGCTAGATAGATTGCCTACCAAGCCAAGTTAAATTCAGACAGGCATTGCAGGATCCTTGTAATCTGAGATCTGATCCACCCTGGGAAGGGGAGGGTCTCTGCCTAGAAAAGAATTAGCAGTTCAGCGGAAGGAACTTGGAATGTATAGTCTGGAAGACTAAAGAGTCAGGGGAATGAACTTGAGAGCTGTCTTCAGGTATCTGAGAGACTGTGACAAGATGGTGGGACTAGCTTTGGCCTGTTTAGTTCCAAAGGAAGAACCAGGAGAACTTGGTGTGAGAACAAAATTCCTACCAACGAGAGCTCTCTGAAAGGGGACTCAGGCTACCAGGGGATTAGTCCCCAGCCTTGAGGATCTTCAAGCAGAAGCCAAAGGAGTGACCATTGTTTGGTCCCAATGTAGTGGTTGTTATGGGGGATGAGGGACTGGACTGAATGGTCCTTGTTGCCATCCCTTCCTACTCTAAACACTCTCATTCTAGATCTTCTCTAGGCTCAAGTCACATGTTCTTCTCCCAGGCAAGCAAAAATGACTACCATTTACCATCTACCATCTTTAAAATTATCTCATTAATCTTCATCTCAAGTAAGTGACTAAGTGTTGACAGTATCCCCATTTCACAGACTCCCTTCCTTGGCTCCTCACTGGCTTTTCCCTTTTTGTCTTCCCTTAGTAAAATACAAGCTCTAGAGGCCAGGGTCTGTCTTCTTCCTGCTTGTGTATTTGTCTTCCTCACGCTTAGTCCAGAGCCTGGCACATGGTAGGAAGCCTTTGTTGATTCCTCTTAATTCTAAAGATTTCATTGTTGATCATTTCCAATTTAGCCTTAACATGACTAGATGTATTTATTCCTTCATTTGACTACAGACTCCTTGAGAACTGGTTTTTGGTCTTTCTTTGCCTGAACACATAGTAGGTGCTTCATAAGTGTCTACAGCTCTAGTTCTCCTGCAGAAGAAGCCCTCCCCCATTTCAGGGTCCAGACATGCTAAATCACTTGTGGACATACTAAGCATCAGAAGAAAGATTCAAAATCAGGTCTTCTTTGCCTCCAAAACCAATGATCTTCCACTATTCTCTGAACCTTCAAAATCCAATATGGTAGAATCTCAAAGGCAAACTCCCTCCACCAGTCAAGTCAGCACCTTCTCTGAAATTTATGGCAATTCATGGTGCTTTTGGTAGAATGATGAAAAAGTAAGTGACTTGCCCTACTTAAAAGATCATCTTGGGGCAGTTAGAACACTGGTCCTGGAATCAAGAGGACCTGAGTTCAAATGTGAGCTCAGGAATTTGATACCTAATAGCAGTGTGTCCTTGGGCAAGTCACCTAACCCCATTACCTCGCAAAAATAAAGAGAGAGAGGGGCGGCTAGGTGGCATAGTGGATAAAGCACTGGCCCTGGAGTCAGGAGTACCTGGGTTCAAATCCGGTCTCAGACATTTAATAATGACCTAGCTGTGTGGCCTTGGGCAAGCCACTTAACCCTGTTTGCCTTGCAAAAACCTAAAAAAAAAAACAAAAAAAAAAGAGAGAGAGATATCATCTCATTTTGACCCCCTTCCTTTTTAGAGGAGGAAACTAAGGTCCAGTCATGCCTTCTGATTCTCAGAACCTTGAAAAGCTGTAATGGAATCCTGGAAAAGAATCACCCTGGGTTCTCCAGTTTTGACATCCAGGACAAGGCATTTCCACTTTGAACCTCAGTTCCCTCATCTTATAGAGGAGGACAATAGAGATATCTCCCACTTTGAGGGGTGATAGTGAAAAAATCACTTTGTAAATCCAAAAACTCTACACAGATGTCAGGGATCATTGGTACAGTTCAGACAAGGAAAATGAAAAAGGCAAATGACTTAGCCAAGGTTACATGACTGGTAAATTACTGGCAATCATGTCTGCTAAATCTCCTGTACCATCCTGGGAAAGATCCCAAGACTCCAGGCCATTACTATCCCCTAAGTGAAAAGGGAATCTCATCTCATTTCCAGTATCTTAAGATTACAAACTTGGAAGAAATACCCTCCATCCCCTTATCTTTATGGTTCGCATTTCCAAGATCATGTCCATCTCTGAAAATCTATATTCTAAGTACTTTTCCAGGTCTAACATTCTAGGTTCTAAGGGTCTTCCCAGCTTTGCCATTCTGGATTGTAATGTCTCTCCCATCACTGACTCCCATCATTTCCATTCTTGTTCTCAGCTCTGACATTCCCTGATCCAAGGCTCTCCCAGAATGTTCCTCTACCCACACACTGTAGGTCAGTCAGGTAAATCAGTTTATTGATGGTGTTCCCTCCCCAGGGTCCCCTCTCCTGCCCAGGCCCCACAGACCAGCACAAGGCGCCCGCACCATCATCTTCTTTATCAGCTGCCTCTTGTCTTCATCTGGTTCCAGCTGCTCTTGGTTTCTCTCAATGATGATCTTATTCTCTTCCTCCCAGAGGGTAAAAGGGAAAAGGGCACAGGATGAGCCCCAGCTTCCCATGGGCTCAAAGATCTGGCACACATAAAACAAAATGCGTCTCTCTTCTCTTCAAGCTGCTAGCCAAAGTTTGTACTTTAAGGGCAGCTGGGCCTTCCATCTGATTCAGGGAAGGAACCATCATGTTACAATCTAATGACATGGGGCAGCTAGGTGGAGCAGTGGATAAAGCACCAGCCCTGGAGTCAGGAGTACCTGGGTTCAAATCTGGTCTCAGACACTTAATAATTACCTAGCTGTGTGACCTTGGGCAAGCCACTTAACCCCATTTGCCTTGCAAAAATCTAAAAAAAAAAATCTAATGACTAATTTATGACTGAGAATTGAGAAGTACCAGAGTAGTCATTTACTCCATTTTAGAGATGAGGAAACTGAGGCTCAGTTACACCCTCCACAGAGGACTTGCTCCAGGTCACCCAAGCAAAGAAAAAAGTTGGGATTCTGTTCAAGTCCTGACTGTTGGAAGGAGGATCCAGGATCCAAGGAGGATGATTTGGAAAGGGAATGGAATCTACATCTCAGGTAGATCATTTATTAGATAATGAAGCTGGGAGGTGGTGTTTCCCAAGGCCAATACCCAGACTAGGACCCCATTTTAAGGGACCCATATCATCAGTGTTCAGAAATAGTGGGTGGGGGAGGGAGAGGAGTGGGGGAAGAACTCAAAAAGACTCAAGCTGGGCCTCATCCAAAATGGGCCATGAAGGGCAACTAGGTGGTGCAGTGGATAGAGCACGGGCCCTGGAGTCAGGAGGACCTGAGTTCAAATTTGGCCTCAGACACTTAATAATTGCCTAGCTGTGTGACCTTAGGCAAGTCACTTAAAAGCCCTATTGTCTTAAATAAATAAAATTTTCAAAAAAGCTAGGCCATGAGTCTGAAAAAGAATGAAAAGGACCAGTTCCACCTGCTTTTCCTTTCTGTAGGACTTCTAAAGGTTTCAGGCTTTGTTGAGGGTTCCTCACAATTGGAAGAGAGACAGAGAATAGACAAGAGCTAGAGAGAAAGATAAAAGAAGGGTTGGAAGGGCTGACGCTAACCCAGAATGAAAAGGGATAGTGCTCTTCTACTTCCATTCAAAATATGTCTCCTACTCTGTCCATCAAAAATCCTCATTTTCAAGCACTACTTAGAACCTTCCGAAGACATGTGCATTCCAACTGAATTAAGGCATTTTGTTGCCTATGAGTTGTTTTATATTAGTTGCCACAGTAGTAGAGAAAATCACACAAATAAGGCATGGCCCTGGGAGCATGAGACACAGGATACCTCCCTCCCTCAGCCTTTCCAAATTCTGCCTCATCTTCATGATGTGGGAAAGCTTTCCCTGACCATTCTCGTCCACAACCAACCTCACCTCTCCCTACTTGTCCCTTGACCTGGAGCTTAGACTTAGTTTGCCCATCTCTACACTGAAGGCACCGAATCAGAGAAAAGAATGCTTAGACCTCAGGTCAATCACTAATTCACTAGGTAATTTTAATTTGGGGTTCACAGGAAATGATCCCCAAGGATGTTTTAGGGTTACTAGGGATTGTCTTGTCTCTGCAGACTGGTGGCTTCTCCGGGTCTGGGATAAGGTACTTCCTTAACCCGGGCCTTATTAGTTTCTTTGTCTTTCAAATGGGAAGATAAGAGTAGGTGTGTTTTTAGCACTTCCCTACACCTAATTTTCTGTGTTCTGAGGTCTCTCCAAGCTCAACCTTTCTGTTTCTAATATTCTGTGTTCTGTATTCTAAGGTCCTTTCCATCTCTGGTGTTCTATATTCCAGGTTCCTTCTAGCTCTGACATCCTGTGTTCTAACATTCTGTTTTCTAAAGTCTTTCCCAACTCTATGTTCTAAGTTCTAAGGTCTCTGCCAGCCCTCAGATTCTGTGTTTTGTATTCTAAGGTCCTTTCCATCTCTAGTGTTCTATGTTCCAAAGTTTCTTCCAGCTCTGACATCCTGTATTCCAACAACTAAGGCCTTCCCCAACTATGTGTTCTAAGTTCTAAGGTCTCCGCCATCTCTCACGTTCTGGATTCTAGCATTCTGTGCTCACTATTCAATGGTCCTTTCTCAACTCTGATGTTCCGTGTTCCAAGGTCTCTTCTAGCTCTCACAGTTTGAATTCTAGGCTTCCTCTTCGTTCTATTATTCAAACATTTTGATTATTCCATATCTCACACAGCTCCTGCCAAAGGATCTTCAGTAAATACAATATAGGAGTATAGCAAAAATATGAATAGACAAAGGAAGGAGGGTATTAGTCACTTGGGGGAAAAGTTGCTCCAAATCTTGGGGTCTTCTATAAGGCCAGATCAGACTTCTAGACTCCATAAAGAAGAACCCCTACAAAGACATGTGGACAGGGTACACTGGATCATTGAGCAGGGAGGATTCCTGTTTCTAGAGTCTCCCAGAGGGGCACAGAGAGATGGAGAACAGTGGGCCAGGAACCTTCACTTTAGAGAAAGCTTCTGACCAGCCAGATCCAAAGGTAGTCATTTCTCAATGGATAGCAACCTGAAGGCAGGTCTCTAGTGGAGGGACCAGGGACCAGGGACCTGGTCTGGCCCTAGTGCTGGTCAACACTTTTATCAATGACTCAGATGAAGGTAGAGATGGAGCACTTATCTTACTTCCGTTACTTTTCTGCTATTCTCCCTTAACTCGTCCTTCTTGCAAAGGCTTGAAGAGTTATTATCATCATAGATCTCTGGACGTCGATGGTTCAAAACATGGAAAAGAAGGAAATGAATTAGGTTCTTCCCATCACTCTCTAAGAGGGAAAGACATGTCTGGGTGGTAGGGATTGGGGGAGGGGGAGGATGATACAGACTGTTCATAAAATCCCTTGCCTCTGCCAGACGCAGTAGTTGGGGCCTGAAGGCCTCTGAACATTCCTAGACTTGGGAAATCCTGTGGAGGTGCCTTATTAATGGAGCTTCATTCTAAATCTCTAAGTGAGTGTTGTGAAGGCAGAGTATCACAGACTCAAAATGTCAGAACTGGGAGGGGTCTTAGAACAGAAAAGTGTAGAATGTTAGACTTGCTGGGAGGGCTCTTAGAATGTCCTTTGAATTTTGACTGTTGTAATATAAAATGCAGAATATTAGGGCTGGAAAGTCAAACTTCCTCATTTTAGAGGTGAAAAAAAATACAGATAAAAAAGTCCAGATAAATATCTTACCCAAAATCATACAATGAATTATCATGTGATTACCTTCCTATATGTTAATATCTCATTCCCTTCACCATATTATAAACTTGTCTGGGACCATGATTTCTTTTAGGTCCTGCCATCATGGAATGACTCTAAATCTTTCTTCTAGAAAACAATTTTTTTCTGTTTATAAGACATACACATATATTTTGGCCTAATGTTGGGTTTGTCACTGCCACTTCTGAAAAAAACCTTAACAAGGGGGAAAAAAAAAGAGAAGTGAAAATGATTGAAATTTTAAACTCAGTTGGGTTAGAGATTATTACTGGGAGTGGAGAGGTTGCTCTCTTCTTGAAGTTAGAGTAGAAAATGACAGATTGGAGGGGGAAAAAAGCTTGTGGTTTTGTGGGGTTGGCACAGACACATGATTACATGGTTGATCTTTTTATCTCTATTTTTTTTCCAGTTTAGTGTAGTGAGAGAATCCCTGATCTTAGGGGTTCTTAAGGAGGAACAGGATGTTAGTAATAGTTCTACCATGTGTAACTAGGTAAGCCACTACTACTCTTCTCATCAGAGAAATTTCCTTATTCCTCAGTTTCCTCATTCACTTCCCAGGATTGACAAAAATTAAGTACTTTTGAAAATCTTAACATTCTACAGAAAGTGGACTGTTATTTCTTTTTAACTTTGGTAGTTCTTCTCTAGTATAGCTAAACAAGAGAGCTAAGACAGACAGACATATTCTTTACCTGGGAAGGGAATATAAAGAAACGATCCCAGCTACAGTGGGGTTAAATGCTTAGTAAAAATCCAAGCAAATAAAATCAAGGTACCAGTGATAATGATGTGAACCTGGTGTGGAATATTCTTATGACCTGACGCCAGGGTAAGACCCTCTAGTGTCCTGAGTGGGAAGCCTTATCCCTACAGCTGTGACCTCTCTCTCTCTACTCAAGGATTAAATCCTAAAGTTTGTGTATCACATGGACAAATCACTTCCCCTCAGTGGGCCTTTAAAGCCAAAGTATGAGGACACCAAGAGAAAGCAGATAACTGTTTACTGAAGAGCAGTTTTTCATGTGACTGCCTGCTATTCATTAATCCCCATACCTCATCAGAAATCATTCATTATCCCTCTGGGCTATAAGAAAGGTTCAGGATGTTCTGGATGCTGATGAGTAAAGGTTTGGTGAAAACAAAGTTCATCGATCAATGAACAGATATGTATGAAAATAGAGAGTGTATGTACGGTGTGAAACTTGGAAGTTTGGTCAGTCCTCAAGTTGGAAAGCTAGATGGCACAGTGCATAAAACCTGGAATCCCGAAGACCTGGGTTCAAATCTGACCTCAGACTTACTAGCTATATGTCCTTGAGCAAGTTACTTAACCCAGTTTGCCTCATTTTTTTTCATTTATATAATGAACTCGAAAAGGAAATGGCAAACTGTTCCAGTATCTTTGCCAAGAAAATCCCAAATGGGGTCATGAAGAGTCAGACATAACTGAAACAACAACAAAAATAGCTAGTTTGGGGCTTGAGTCTGGGTTTACAGAAACATGAAAGGCGTAGCCACCCAGTGATTGGCTCATTCTGCTGATAATTTAAAACACTCTCTTGACCACAGGCAGCTCTGGCTTCCAGAGTCCTTCCATGAAGGGATGTAAGCATTTGGGGAAGCAACCTAATCTTTGGAGTGAGGACTATAATGACAAACTGAGGCATTTGTAGATATCTAATTATTACAGTTTCTGAGCCCCTAGAGGTCTCAGCAGGAGGAAAAAAGAATGTTCAGGAATAAGCCAACAGACTCAGAGTTTGAAGTATGCATAATCTTTGGCAAGGGGAAAATATTGATGAGGGCAAATTATATTGGGGGAAGGAGGGTTGAATTATGTCAACTATATTCTTTCTGTTCTGTTATTGACACGTTTGTGTCTTCCAAGCTCTTCCATTAAGCAGCCAATCTCTCCATCTGTCCACAAGGATTGTATGATTGTCCTTTGCTTTGTCAATGGGATCCCAGTAATTGTTAGCAAAGAAAATGGGGGTAATATAGCCCAACTTAGTTTCAGTGACCCATGATGGCTCACCAGAAATACTTCTCTATTAAGAAAAGATTCTTAAGCCCTTTTTCATGAGCTATTCTAGAATTTTGCCAATAAGACAATCCAAGTTCACCATCCACAGTGGATAGCTGCCTTCTTCCCCATTTTGATAATCTTCAGCTGGTCAGCCCCTCTGCAGACCCAGTCTGTACCCCTTAAGTTCTTCAAGCATCATCTGCAATCATTTAGAACCCCAGACAGGGTGGATCTAGAGGATTGGACCATGAAGACCTGGGTCCAAATCCCAGCTCTGCCACTTGGTAGCTATGTGACCCTGGACAAGGCAGTTCTCACCTAAGACTCAGTTTCCTCATTTGTAAAATAGAGATTATAGAACCAATCAAACAGGATATTGTGAGGATCAAATGCCTGCAGAGTGCTTTGGAAACCTCAAAGTACTTTGTAAATGATTGCTATTATTATTCTAGACCTGTAGGACTTTCTCTCTGTCTCTCTCTTCATCCCCTCCCTCCCCCACCTTCCCTCTCTTCTTTCTCTGTCTCTCTCTGTCTCTCTCTGTCTCTCTCCTTTCTCTCCATCTCTCTCTACCTCCCCTCTTTCCTCTCTCCACCTCTTCCTCTCCTTTTGTCCTCTCTCACTAGAACAAGTTTTCCCCTAATATTTAAAAGATTAAAGGATTCATAAAGTTGCTTCTCAGTATCCTATTCTTTGTCAATCAGGTCAAAGCTTTCAGGGCAGCAGGTAGTGGAGGTGGGGGTAGGGTAGGGTGAGGTGAACATAGTACCATTTCATGGATGAGGATATTGAGGCCTGGGTGGAGGGGGGGAGTAGCTTGCCCAAGACCTCCAAGACAATGGTAGAACCAGGACTTGAACCTAAATCCCTTAGCTCTCAGTCTAGATCTCTTCATCATGGGTTCAGGGCAGAGAATCTTGGATGGGCCTGGTATGTCAGAGGAGCTGAGTTCAAGACCTAACCTTGTCACTAAACTCCATGATCTAGGTCAATTCCCCTCATTTCTCTGGATCTTGAATTACCCACATATAAAATTAGATGGATACAAAGTCTTACGGCATTAATAGAGATCTTAGTGCAAAGCCCTGTGTTTCCTTACCATCAGATAAGGTCTGATAGATGCTGATGTCTTCAGAGGTGAATTGTAGAACTTGGGGTATCATGGAGATGCCATTTTCCATTTTCCTCTTGACTTCTCCTGTCCTGCTGTTAACCCTGATGGGAAGTCTGAAGTTCTCTAAATCATTTTGACTCATCGTCAGGGTCACGCAGGAAGCATCTGTTAGGATGCAGCCCACATCGGTCTTCTGGTCCTGACTATTGTCGACCACTAGGGACATGGAAGTGATTGGTGCAAGGGCCATGAGTGAGTTGGGTCTGTTGACACTAGAGTCTAAAAGAATTTTTTCATCCAAATTAGAATTAAGGGCTGCATTGGAATTGCCCATTGCCATGTTCATGGTCTTCCTGGAGCCTGGGCTTGAAGCTGGGGATGGGGCACTGCTGGAACTGGACCTAGAGTTGTTGCCTAGGCCCATCCCCAGGGACCTCCTGGAGGCAGGACCAGGAGTTGTGTTGGAGAAGGACCAGAGGGCTAAGTTGGAGTTTGGCCTTGAGATGTTTTCCAGGCCCACATTCCTTAGGAAGTTTGGATTAGGGGTGGAGTCAGAGTTCAGCAGATGAGTGCTGGTGGAGTCAATCAGGGAGCTGTTATCAAAATTCAAACTCAGGGCCTTGCCAGAGGTCAGGCTTGAACTGGGACTCAGCTTAACCAACTGGGCCCCAACCAAGCTGCTCTTAGGGTTGCTGTTGGAATTCAGGTCCAAGGTCCTGTGCTTGCTAGGACTCTGATCCACAAGGATTGTTGAAGAAAGAATTGGTACGAGGGGCCCGTGGGAGCTGGAACGGGGGCTGTCGACCCCTTCGCCTGGGAGGAAGGTCAGGCTGAAGGCTGGGGAGATCATGGTATTGGAACTAGGGCTGGAAATCTGATTGGAGTCAGGATCACTGAAGCCTGAGATGAGAACCTTGTTATGGGCTGGGACAAGGAGGAGACTGCAGTCAGGACTGCAGCTACGGCTTGACTCCATGCTGTCGGTCTTGCTGTCCCCGTAGATCTGGGTCTTGGTGTCCCCAGAGATCTGGGTCTTGGTGGAGGGCAGAGCAACGGCAGGGTCCAAGCTCTGCTGAAAGCTGATTTCAGAGCTCAGATTCTCAGAGTCATTCCCCATAGGAATTGGAGCCAGGTCTACATTTGAGGTCAGCATGGGCAAGCTATCCACATTGGGAGGCAGGGTCTCACTTGTGCTGGGACTTGGGGATTTGCCTAGGACTGGGAAGAGGTCCATGACTGGATTGGGGGTCATGTTGGACCTGTTACTGAAGTCTGTGCTCGTGTCTGGTCTCAGGTCCATGCCTGATGCCTGGGGCTCTAGAAACTACTGTCCCCTTCTTCCCTCCAAAAGCCAACTGTCCAGCAATCTCCAGCTTCCCTGAAAAAAGGGAAAAGTTAAAGACCATGGGCATCCTGCCCTTCAACACCAAAGAGGAAGAGGAGATGGAGGAGGGGCACCTTGGAACAGAGAGGCGGTGGGCTACAGATACAGAATGAGGCATACCTCACCAGCTATCCCTGATAGGTATTTATTAATTGAACTTTGTTTCAAAGAAGGGTTCTACTGAGGTGATGGGTGGTGGTAGAGTGTTGAAGAGTTGTTGGGAAGTTACAGCAAAGGAGGGGAAAGAGCTTCAAAGATACATTCATTAAAAAAAAAAAGATTGGGGAGGTACCTCACAAATGGTGACCATATTTCCAACCAGCTCATAGATGAAGAATGGGGTGAGTAAAATTGAATAATATTTGAACTAGCCCTTCTCCATATGTTTCAACCCTGGGTGAAGGGGAGGCCCCCTCAAGCCCATGTGCTCTTTGGCCAATAAGGGAGCACAGGAAAGGATTGTAGGTTACAAGGCAGAGAAATGCTAATGAGCTCCAGAAAGCACTCTGTGAATGGTCACACCATTAGTTTCCACTTAGTTTTTCCATTCAAAGAGCAGCTTGTGACACTCACCAGTGTGTCTACATGCTTTCAGGAAACCTGGGTCTAAGCCAAAACTGTTCCAGTCAGATCAGACACCCCTCCTCCTTTCAGCGCCCAGAGGGGATGCCCTGAGCCACCTTACCTGCACACATGTTGTCCTCAAACTGGAGCAGCCCCTGAGGATAAAAAAGGAAAGAGCATCAGGAAGAGAGTTCCCTGAGCTCATCATGGCAAATGGACGAGGAGCATTTCATTCCAAGAGGGCAGCTGATTCTCAGATCTCCTTTCCCTCACTGACTTCAACCTTATTGACTAGCCCCACTATACTTCTCTGCTCAGCTTTTTCTTGATAGTAACCCATATATTGCAACAGATTTCCTCATTCATTCCAACTCAACAGATTTCCTCATTCATTCCAACTCCCTTCTCCCTTATCTTCCACACAGCTTATAAATAAGTTCAAGCATCCCCTAATCTTAAGCAACTTTGCCTAAACTTGACAATTTCCCAGAGATATTTCTTCTTCCTTCCTTCCTTCCTTCCTTCCTTCCTTCCTTCCTTCCTTCCTCCCCTCCATTCCCCTCCTTCCTTCCTTCCTTCCTTCCTTCCTTCCTTCCTTTCTTGTTTCTTTCCCTTTGCTCCTTTCCTTCCTTCTTTCTTTTCCTCCCTCCCTCCCTCCCTCCCTTCCTTCCTTCTTTAACCAAACTTCTAGATACAAAACTTTCGAGCTCCATTTTCTTTCCTTTCTGACATCAAGCTTAATTTGAATTCTTGACCAGCCTCCCCCATTGTTGCTGGTTCTGCCCTCTCAAGCCACAAAAGCAAACTGAATGAATCCCTTCTCTACATTACAGCCAATACTCATGTTCCGCGTGTTTTCTTTTCCAGATTCTTTCAATCAAATCTGATATGATATGAACTTAACTGCTTCACTCCCATCCAGCTGCCCTGCTCCTTCCACCTTCCACCTTGTCTCTGTCTTTTTGAGTCAAAGTGTCCAGAAAGGACCCAATCTTCCTCATTTGCACCAGAGCATAGGACAATGGGGCCATCACCTCCCTATGCTGGGAAGCCTTGTCTCCTTAGCTTGGCTGGCCACCACATCACTCACATGGAGCTTGTAGTCCACTACAATCCTTAGATCTTTTTCAGAACTAATTGTCTAATTATACTTCACTATCTTTTACCTATGAAGTTGAATTTTTTTTTGTACCTGAGCATAAAAATCTCCATTGAAATTCATCTTTGATTCAGCCTAATACTGAGGCCTGAATTTTTTCAAATCCTGACTGGGTCATCCTGTATGTTTGTGATAACTTTGAGTTTTGGATCATTTGTAAATTTAATAAGTAGACAATCTAGGCTTTTATTTAAGTCATTGAGAAAAATTTTAAAACAGCAAAGAGCTAAGTATAGATCCCTGTAGTCCTACCCTAGAGACTTTTAGTTACAATGACATTGAGCCATGAACAGTCATCCAACCAATTCTAAATCTCTCTAAAACTGTTCTTGTCTTCCATATTTCCCCATGTTTTCTGGAAGAATAATATGAGATACTTTATCCAAAGCTTTCTAAAATGTAGGGAAATTTTAAGTAAACAGCATTCTCTTCATCTACAATTATAGTAATTCTGCCAAAAAAGACACTAAGCATGGCTTATTTTCTTGATGAAGCCAGGCTGACTCTTAGGAATCACTCCCTTTATTCTCTAGATTTTCTCCAACCATCTCTTGAATGGTATGTTCATGAATTTCCCCAGAAATCAAAGTCCTATAATTTGCAGACCCTAGTTCCTTTCCTTTATTGAGAATTTGGACACCATTTGTTCTTCTCCAGTCCTTTTTTTTTTTTAGGTTCTTGCAAGACAATGGGGTTAAGTGGCTTGCCCAAGGCCACACAGCTAGGTCATTATTAAGTGTCTGAGTTCGGATTTGAACTCAGGTCCTCCTGGCTCCAGGGCCGGCGCTCTATCCACTGTGCCACCTAGCTGCCCCCTTCCCCAGTCTTGTAGCCCCTCTTCTGTCTATCAGGAACTTTCAGGTATCGAAGACAGTGGCTCAGACATCCTATCACTTGGATCATTTAGGACCCTTCAGAAGGTATAGCTCATCTGGGCCAGGTAATGAAAGCTAATCAAAGGCAGTTAGGTGGTCTCACACTTATTAGCTGTGTGACCTTCGGTAAGTCACTTAACCCTCTCTAAACCTCAGTTTCTTCATCCACAAAATGGACATGATACTAGCACCTACCTCCCAGGATTGTTGTGAGGATCAAATGAGATAATAAAAGAAAAAGCTTTGAAAACCTTGAAGTGTGGTAGAGATAAAAGCAATTATTCTTGAGCATCTCTCATCCTTCCTGGACTAGTTTCCTCTAAAGTATTATAATCCATGAGGTCCTACCTTATCTCTCCTCTTCATGCTTTGAAACCCACTTTCCAAAAATCTAGAATTCATGTCACTGTGCCCAGATTTCCTTTTTTTCTTTCACAAACTCGAGAATGAAATGGTCACTTCCCTCACCCCACCCTAGGGCCCCATCATTCCTCCACTACCTTGCACCCAGCTGCTAGTTCCTCCTTCCTATTATGAAATCAGAAGAAAATTCACCTCAATGTCCATCTTTGGACAATTCAAGATCCTCAGAAACACAGTGGCTCTGATTTGTGCAGAGACAGAGCCCCAGAATCCATCTGAGTGAGAGAACATCTCCTGTTTCTGAGTTTTTGTACAGGCTGTGTCCTATCCACCACCCTCCAGTTCTTCATCCCTCAGACTCTTTAATTTCCTTTGAAGCTTTCACTATTTTTTTTACTTAAGGCCTTCCCCCATCATCCCATATGTGAGGTCTTCCTTCTCAAATGATGAGTATTGACTGATAATGTACTCATGTTGTCTTCATGGAACAGAAGTGTCTTGAAACCAAGAATGTTTTGTTTTTAGTTTTTATATCTTCAGCACCTTAGTGCTTAGTATACCGTAGGTGCTTTATAAATGCTTGCTGATGGATTGATGAGGGCTTAAGATTGCTTTTCATTGATTGATTGATTGACTCATTGACCAACAGAAGGTAGAAAGGAAAAGAACAGAAGAAAAAGAGCACAAAAAGGAGAGGGGAAGACAATGAGAGAAGGAGAAGTGCAAGGGATACAAGAGGAATATAGATCCTGAGTGATTGGTCAGGCCCTACTTCTCTTCCAGAAATCATGAGACTTGGGATAAATCACTTCCCTTACCGGGGCTTATAAAATGGGACTAATAACCTTCCTTTTCCCAGTATAGCTATGAGGATCAAATTAGATAAGGGATAGGAAATCCCTCCTGGATCAATGTCTTGTGATGGCAGAGGAATTCTTGTAGGTATTTCTATGAAACCATGAACTATTCTGGATGGACCCAAGAGGGACAGGTCATAGTAGAGAGTCCTGACAAAAGGTGATCTACTCCAATATCTTTGCCAAGAATACCATGGACAGGGGCAGCTAGGTGGCATAGTGGCTAGAGCACCGGCCCTGGAGTCAGGAGGACCTGAATTCAAATCCAGCCTCAGACACTTAATAATTACTAGCTGTGTGACCTTGGGCACTTGCCCCCATTGCCTTGTTAAAAAAAAAAAGAATACCATGGACAGTAATAAAATGATAAATTAAATGACACTGCAAGATGAGTCTCTCAGGTCAGAAGGTGCCCAAAATGATAATGGGGAAGAACAGAGGATGGGCTACAAGTAGCTCTCGTACTAATGAAGTGGCTGAACCAAAGCTGAAAAGAAGCTCAGCTGCAGTGATGAATGGAAAGGCCTATGCTCAATATTGCAAAGGATTCTGGAATATCAGCTCTATAAACTAAGGTAAGCGGAATGTGATCAAACAGGAGATGGAAAGATTAAAACATTGATGTCTTGGGGGTCAGTGAACTTAAAAGAATAGAAATGGATGTATTCAACTCAGGCAGTCCCTACATATATTACCATGGGCAAGAATCCCTTAGAAGGTATGGACTAGCCCTCATAGTCAATAAAAGGGTGAGAAATGCAGTACTGGATATAATTTTAAAATGTCAGAATAATATTTGTTTGAATTCAAAGTAAACCACTTAACATCACAGTAATATAAGTCTATGTTTCATCCATTGATGTTGAAGATACCAAAGTTGATCAATTCAATGGAGACCTAGTACATTTAGAAATAACACTCAAAAAAGATGTTATATTCATCATAGGAGACGGGAAGGCTAAAGTAGGAAATCAAAAGATAATTGAAATAACAGGCAAGTTTGACTTTGTAGTACCAGATGAAGCAGGGCAGAGACTAAGAGAGTTTCATCAAGATACCTCACTAGTTGTAGAAAACACTCTTTTCAACAACCCTACACAGGGGCATCACCAGCTGATCACTATCAAAATCAGACTGATTATACACTTTGCTTCCAAAGATGGCAAAATTCTATGCAGTCAGAGCTGACTATGGCTCAGATCATGAGCTTCTTATTGAAAAATTCATACTTAAATTAAAGAATATAGGAAAAATCCATCAGATCATCTAGAGTTTGAGCTATATAACCTCCTTTATGAATATAAAGTGAAGATGATGAATAGATTTAGGGAAATAAATCTGGTAGATAGAATGCCTGGAGCAATATTGTAAAGGAGGCTGAGCAAAAAACATTCCTTAGAAAAGAAGAGCAAGGAAGCAAAATGGCTATCTGATGAAACTTTACAAAAGCCAAGGAAAGAAGGAAAGTGAAAGGAAAAGGGAAACTGGAAAGATCTACCCAACTGAATATAGAATTCCAGAGAATAGCAAGGGGAGATAAGAATTATGCAAAGAAATATCGTTGTTGTTTAGTCATTTGATTATGTCTGACTCTTTGTGACCCCATGGACCTTAACCTCTTCCACTGCTTCTTGATGTCTGTCCAAGTTCAGGTTCATTGGTTCCGTGACTATCTAGCTATCTCATCTTCTGCCATCTCTTTTTTCTTTTGCCTTCAATCTTTCCCAACATCAGGGTTTTTTCCCCAGTGAATCCTGTCTTCTCATTATGTGGTCAAAGTAATTAGACTTCAAATTCAGTATTTGACCTTCCAATGAATAGTCTAAGTCAATTTCTTTAAGTGTTGGCTGATTTTACCTCCTTGCAGTCCAAGAGACTCTCAAAGTCTTCTCCAACACCACAATTCAAAAATGACTATTTTGCAGTGCTCAGCTTTCCTTATAGTTTCACAGTTATACATTACTAATGGAAAAAACAAAGTTTTGACTACAGGAACTTTTGTCAGCAAGGTGATATCTTTGCTTTTTAGTGTACAGTCCAGATTTTCCTTAGCTTTCCTTCCAAGGAGCATGCATCTTTAATTTCATGACTGTAGCTGCCATCTGCACTGATCTTTGAGCCCAAGAATATAAAATCTGACACTGTTTCCATTGATTCTCACTCTATTTGCCAGAAAGCGATGGGACTAGCACCCAAGATCTTTGGGATTTTTATGGTAAACTTCAAGCCAACTTTTACATTCTCCTCTTTCATTCTCATCAAGAGACTTCTGAAGTCTTCTTCACTTCCTGCCTTTAGAGAGATATCACCTGTATATTTGATGTTGATATACAATATACAAGTTTGTTGTACTTCCCTTCCAATCTTAAACCAATTAATCATTTCATGTTTGGTTTCATGTTAGTTTCTTGGCCTGTATATGGGTTCTTCAGGAAATAAGTGAGATGATCTGGCGTTTTGAAGACTTACCACATTTTGTTGTGATCCACACAGTCAAAATCCTAGTGTATTCTCAATGAAATCATCAATGAAACAGAAGTTGATGTTTTCCTGAAACTCCTAGCTTTCTCCATAATCCAGCAAATGTTGGCAATTTGGTTTCTAATTCCTCTTCTTCATCAAAAACTAGTCTGCTCTTCTGGAAATTCTTAGTTCCTATATTGCTGAATCTCAGCCTTCAGAATCTTAAGTATATTTTTTTCTGATGTGTGAAATGAATGCAATTGTCCAATAATTTTGCACTTTCTTCAGCATTGCTCATTTCCTACCATGTTTGTCTTTTATCATGCCCATTTTCACATGAAATTTTCCCTTGATATCTCTAATTTTTTAAATTATTTTTTATTCATTTAAGGCAATGGGATTAAGTGACTTGCCCAAGGTCACACAGCTAGGTAATTATTAAGTGTCTGAGGCTGGATTTTACCTCAGATCCTCTGGACTCCAGGGCTGGTGCTCTATCCACTGCACCACCTAGATGCCCCAATCTCTAATTTTCTTGAAGAGATCTCTTTCACATTCTATTATTTTCTTCTATACAAAATAATTGGGAAAGACAGGAGATCTCTTCAAGAAAATTAGAGATATCAAGGAAACATTTCATGAAAAAAAATGGGCATGATAAAAGACCCAGGAAAGATACTTCCTGAGAAACTCAGAGACGAGGCAATAAAACAAATTGGGTTGACCCAGGCTATGGTAAAATCATTGACAAAAGACCTGGTAGGGACTTAATAGAAGCAGAAGAGATTAAGAAGGGGATGGTGAGAATACTCAGAAGAACTATACAAGAAAGTTCTTAATATCATCAATAACTTGATAGTATAGTTACTAAACTAGAGTCAAACATCCTAGAGAATGAATTCAAGAGGACCTTAGGAAGGATTGTTAACAATGAGGCTAATGGAGATGACAAAATTCCAATTGATCCTTTTAAAATCCTTAAAGATGATGCTAAAGTACTGCATTCACTAAGTCAGCAAATTTGGAAAATTCAACAGTGGCCACTAGCTTGGAAAAGGTCCAAAGGAAGGATGTTCAAATTTTCAAACAATTGTACTTGCTTCACCTGCCAGCAGAGTTATACTTAAGATTCTGCAAACCGAGTTTCAGAAATATGAGAACCAAGAATTACCAGAAGAGCAGCCAGATTTTCAAAGAAGCAGAGGAGCAAGAGGCCAAATTGCCAACATTTGGTGGATTATGAAGAAAGCAAGGGGTTTCAGAAAAATATCTACTATGTTTCATTGACTTCACTAAGAACTTTGGCTAGGTGGATCACAACAAAATGTGACAAATCCCCAAAGAGATGGGAGTACCAGATCATCTTATTTGTCTCCTGTGGAACCTGTATGTGAGTCAAGAAGCAATAAAACATGGAACTGAACATGGAACAACTGATTGGTTTAAGATTGGAAAAGGAGTACGACAAGGCTATATTTTATCATCTTATTTAACTACTATGCAGCACACATCACATGAAATGCCACATTAGGTGGATCAAAAGTCAGAATTAAGGTTGCTCAGAGAAATATCAACAATCTCAGATATGTAGACAATCCCACTCTGTTGGTAGTAAGTGAGGAGGAATTCAAAAACCTCTTGATGAGGGTGGAAAAGGATAGTGTAAAAACTGGTTTTGAGTTTAGCATTAAATAAACTAAGATCTTGACTTCCTGGAAAATAGAGGGAGAAGAAATGGAAGTGATGTCAGATTTTATATTCCTAGGATCAAAGATCACTGCAGATGGTGACTCTTGCCATGAAATTAAAAGACACTTTCTCCTTGGAAGGGAATCTATGGCCAGTCTGGAGAGCATATTAAAAAGCAGAAATATCACCTTGCTGACAAAGGTCCCTATAGTCAAAGCTATGGTTTTTCTTGGAGCAATGTATAACAGTGAGAGTTGGACTATAGGGAATCCTGAACACTGCAGAATCGATGCTTTTTGGTTGGGGTGCTAGAGAAGACTTTTGAGACTTGCATAGCAGGGAGGTCAGATAAGTCAAAACCTAAAGAAATTAATTCAGGCCATTCACTAGCAGATCAGATACTGAAGCTAAAGTTTAAATATATTGACCGCATAATGAGAAGATAGAACTCACTGGAAAAAACTGTAATGTTGGGAAAGCCTGAAGGCAAAAGAGGAAAGGGACAGCTGAGGATGAGATGGATAGTTTCCTGCAAACAAGGAACATGAACTTGGACAGACTTTGAGAGCTAGTGGAGGAGAGTAGGGACAGTTGTGCTGTGATTCATGGGGTCACAAAGAATTGGACATCACTGAATAATTAAACAGCAACAACAGAAACCTATTAAAATCTCTAGAGACCTTGTGATATAGGTCAATAGGGCAACAAACTTGAAGTCGCTCCAAATACTTTAGCTTTGTGCTTCATGGCCAATTTGTTCTAACAGAACCTCCATTTCTTCCCCATAAAATGGAGATCTTCATCCTTTCATTCCTAACCTCATTGAGTTGTAATCCCAAAGAGATCATCAAAAGGGGAGCTTTTCTTCTGTAACTTTTAAGTTCTGTTTTGGTTTTGGTTTGTTTTTAAGGGGGTGGTAGTCAGACATCTTAGAGCAGGAGTTCTACTGCTGGCTCAGGAACAAAGGGCTGGGCTGGTCTTTAGAGAACCAGTGTGTATAATGGGAAGTATACTGGGCCTGAATCTCAGCTACTACTACTACTTCTACTACTACTACCACTACCACTACTACTACTGCTACTACTACTGCTACTGTTACTACTACTACTGCTGCTGCTGCTGCTGCTGCTGTTACTACACCTACCACAACCACTACTACTACTATTACTCCTCCTCCTCCTCCTCCTCCTACTACTACTACTGCTGCTGCTGCTGCTGCTGCTACTATACCTATCACAACTACTACTACCACGACCATTACAGCTACTACTACTACTACTACTACTACTACTACTACTACTACTACTATTATCACTAATGATGATGATAACTAGCAGTTATAAAGCACTTTACAACTATTATCACATTTGATCCTTAACAGTAACCCAGGGTGGAAAGTGCCATTTTACAGATGAAGATGCTGAGGCAAACTGAGTTTAAGAGACTTGCCCAGGCTCACACAGCTGGTGAAGCTGATTTTGATGTCAAATCTTCCTAGTTCTTACTGGGCTCTATCACTTGGATCACCTAGCAGTTGTACTTTCCTTTCCCCAGTTCAAATGCAATAGGAATTGACCTAGATCTCTGTGTAAACTTGGGGCAAAGTCCTTTTCCTATTTGGACCTGTCACCTCCTCCAGAATAGGAGGGATTTGGCCTAGATGATCTCAAAAGGGACTCCCATCCCATGATTTATTCTCACCCTCAGGGTGCTATCTCTGGTGATACTACCCAAGCAACTCAGAGACAAGGTAATCATACAAGTTGTGCTGTCCTGGTCCATGGAAGAATCATTGACAGAGCCCTTGGCCTTGACCTGGCAGAGCTGTCTGGCATTAACCCTTTGAGCACAGGGATGGGGGTCTGGGATGGAGAGTAAGTAGTTCATGGGACAGTAAGATGATTTCTTTTGCAAAACCCAATGCAACCAAAATTATAAAGAAAGCAGAAAACTGGGGAGGGGGGAATTTTGTTTAAAAAATAAAAACAGGGGCAGCTAGGTGGTACAGTGAATAGAGCACCAACTCTGGAGTCAGGAGGACCTGAGTTCAAATGCCACCTCAGACACTTAATAATTACCTAGCTGTGTGGCCTTGGGCAAGTCACTTAACCCCATTGCCTTGCCAAAAAAAAAGTAAAAAAAATAAAAACCACATTTCTCAAATATATAAAGAACTGAGTCAAATTTATGAAAATACAAGTCAGTCTCCAACTGATAAATGGTCAAAGGATATGAACTGACCATTTTCAGATGATGTCATATTAACAAATGCCCTAAATCATTGATTAGAGAAATACAAATGAATACAACTCTGAGGAATACTCTCACACCTCTCAGATTGGCTAATAAAACAAAAAAGGGGAATGATTGATGCAGGAGAGGATATGGGAAAACAGGAACACTAATTCATTGTTGGTGACCAAAGGACAATTATTCAACCTAGTATTGGGATCCTAAATCTGTATCCCAAAGAGATCATAAAAAAGGGAAAAGAAACCCTATGTATAAAAATATTCATAGCAGCTTTTTTTGTGGTGGCAAAGAATTGTAAATCCAAGGATGACCATTGATTGGAGAATGGCTGAACAAGCCTGGGAGATATGATTGTGATGGACTATTATTGTGCTAAAAGAAGTAACAAGTGGGATGATTTTAGAAAAATCTGGAAAGATTTACATAAACTTGATGCAAAGAGAAGTAAGCAAAGCCAGGAGAACATTGTAATATTGTTCAATTAACTTAGCTATTCTCAACAATGCAATGATCCAAGACAATCCCAAAGGACTAATGATGATGCGATCTGCTTCTGGAGAAAATTGATATTATTTGAATACAGACTGAAGCATACTATTTTTCACTTCATGTTTTTTCTTTTATTCAAGTCTTCTGGTACAAAATGACCACTATGGAAATGTTTTACATGATTGTATGTGGAAGACTTTAAATAAAAATGTTAAAAAATTGATGATTGTGATGTACCTAAGCTTACAGAAATCTATTCCAGGGCTACAAGGGGCTTAAAAGGCATTTATTCTCTACCTTGCCCCAAGTTCTAGAGTTCTCTCTACAATATTCCTGCCAGGGAATCATCAATTTTCTACTTGCACACCTCAAGGGATGGAGAGCTCACTACCTCTGTATCATGAAGGGTTTTAGAGCTATGAGGTCCTAAGAGCCAACCCTCTTCATTTTACAAAGCATGAAAAGAAGAGAAATGAAGTGACTTCCTAGGTAATGCCTGTCAGAGGCAAGATTTGAAACCACATCCCCCAGACTTCTCTGCATCATTCCATGGTGGCCCTTCTCTGTTAGCAAACGCTTCCTCCCACCCCACTAAAATCAGCCTCCCTAGAACTTCTGGTTCTTAGGGCCCAATCCTCCCTTCTTAAACTGGCCTATTTTGTTGGCTTCACTAGAATGGGGGAATGATTCTTCACTTCCAGTTTCCCAGGCATGGAAAGAGGAACAAACTCTAAATGCTGATAAAAGGGGCAGCTAGGTGGTGTTATAAGTGGATAGAACACCAACCTTGGAATCAGGAAGAACTGAATTCAAATCCAGCTTCAGATACTGACAAGCTATGTGACCCTGGGCAAGTCACTTCACCCTGATTGCATCCAAAGAATACCTACCACTAATTACCCACCACTGAGTGTTGTCTCATACTCATATACATCCTCCTCCCTTCTCCACCCCTTCCCCGTCTCTGCTTGAGGGCTGATGACCAAGGCTGAATACAGAACTTTTTCCAGAGAGGGATTTTATCTTTGAGACAGAAAGGCCTGTATCCAAATTCAGACTCTGCTACTTCCTATCAATGTAACTTTGGACAAGTCACTTCTTCTTCTATAAAATGATGGGTTTGAACCAGAAAATCTATAATCCTAAAGCTATGAGCCAAAGATATGAATTTCTAATGGGGGAAACTCAGAAAGTTGGAGGTTAACATTTTTTTGTTCCTTGTGGGTAGCTGTAGGAAGGTGTTCTAGATTTAGAAATCACTTCCAATTGGGACCAGGTCTGAGATGGCCCAGGGGTGCCAGCAGAGTGTGGGGAAGTCCTCAGGAGATCACGAAGGTTCATCTAGGGTAACAACCCCCTAACCTCTAGTCTATCCCCAAGCCCATCCCCTCCCCAGAGACTCACCTAAGACTCCCTCCAGCCGGAGACTGCTTCAGCTGAAAGTCTTTGTGATGTCACTAGGAACTGGCATCTTAGAGGTCAGCCAGACAATGGGCTGGGGAGGGCATCCCCTGACCAAGATGTGTGTGGGGGATGGGGAAGGCAGAGCAGGGAATATGGTGAAGGATCTGAGGACTCTCAAGTCCTCCCTGCTCATTTGTAAAAGAGTAGGACTGGTCTCTCAAATCTGATCCCTTATTCCTCTTGGGTGACATATTCATCACTTTGAACCTTCATTAGTCATCATCTGATTCTCTCCAATGGGCTTATCTTTTTTTTGATTGGTGATTTGGATGGGAGATTTAGGAAACTCCCAGGGAGAAAAATCCCTCCATCAATTAATAAAATTGATATTCTTTTTTTTTTTATTTTTGCAAGGCAAATGGGGTTAAGTGGCTTGCCCAAGGCCACATAGCTAGGTAATTATTAAGTGTCTGAGACCGGGTTTGAACCCAGGTACTCCTGACTCCAGGGCCAGTGCTTTATCCACTGCGTCACCTAGCCACCCCAAAATTGATATTCTTGGCTGCATGGAACACAGAAAGCTAAAAGAAAAAAAATATCAGCTTTTTGTCATTGAATGAAAATATTAGGAAGTAGGTTCATTTTCTGTAGGTTCCCAGAATACCTCAGGACAACTGCTATAGCAGAAGAGAAATAAGACCAACAGGTACTCTCTGCTTCCAAATGGCTTAGATATTCTCAGCCCAGTCTATAGTTTGGGTTTTGTATGTTGAGCTTGGACATTATGAGTATTTTGGTCATGGTATCCCAATGGTGGCATCAAGGGGTTGGAGAATCAACTTTTTCCTGAAATTCTCTTGATATCCTTTCCAAGGTGGATTGTTAGAAGGTACAGTGGATTGTTTTGGACTTGGAGTTGGAAAAACCTGGTTTTAAAATCCTGATTAGACAATAATTCTGTGACCCTAGGCCAGTCATGTAACCTCTCTCAGCCTAAGTTTTCTCATCTCTAAAATGAAAAAACTATCAGCCCTACCTCAAAAGACTATTGTGAGGCTTAACTGAGATATATGTAAATCACGTTGAAAATCTGATGTGCTATTATAACTGTCAGGTTTTTATGAATCTCTCTTATCTCCAGATACTGAAGAACACAGTTTGGTTTGGGATAATGGTATAGTTTTAGCAATTTCCTGGTTAAATTCCCCAGGATATGTTGAGGCCCATATTTGTGAGTGGGAGGAGGTTTGTCTTCTGTCACTCCATGAAAGACAGTTTAGGATGGATAAATAATTAAATGAACCTCAAAGAAGTAGAAGTTAATTAGTGATGGAGGTAAGGGGAGAACATAGAAGTGGCCATGGGGAGCAAAGACTATCCTAAATCCTCCACAATGACCGATATTCTTTGAGGTTCACCGGGTCAGGTCTTGCTAAGTATTCAATAGATGTTCCATTCTTACAGTTGGCAGCATCATTGTCACTGGGTTCCCAGCATCTCCTTGCAGAGTCAGTATTGATCACTAAGCACATCTCTCAGAGATGACCAGTCTAATTGACAGTATAGCCCTCTCCTTCCACCCTCCCCCAAATAAAGTGACTAAGGAATTTTATTGTAGCACTAGGTGTAAGTACTTGGATCTACAAATTGTTTTCTGGATTCATAGGAATGTCACCCTAGAGGGTGACAAGAATATTCCTTGCTCCCCATGGCCACTTCCATGTTCTCCCCTTCCTTCCATCGCTAATTAACCTCTACTTCTTTGAGGTTCATGCAATTCACATCTATCACCCAATCAAAATTCTAGTAGCCGTGGTCTGCAGACCTCCAGATCTTCTTCGTTGAGTTTGGCACACGGCTCACAATTCTCCTCTCTTTCTCCGGTCCTCATGCTAGGAGACTTCAACATACATAATGACTCTCTCTCAAAGTAACCACTCAATTCCTCAACCTACTCCCCTTCAATGACTTACTCCTCCATGACACCGCAAAGATGGTCATATTCTTGCTCTTGCCAACATCACAAATATACCATCTCCATGTTCAAGAATCTCGAAATTCCATTATCTGACCATAATCTATTGTATTTTCACCTCTCCCTTTGCCTTCCCTTACCAAACCCTACTCTTCATTCATACCATGATCTCTAATCCCTTAACACCTCAGTTCTCTCCCAGGCCAATTTCTCTGCACTAACAACTCTCTCCTCTCTTATCCATCTTGCCCCCTTCAAGTCTACACCATCCTCTTATGTTCCTGCTGCCCTAATTATGTTGCTGATCTTGCCCTTCCAAGCCTCAGCCTTGGACCCCTCCTATTATCTTTAGCTTTGCTCCTATTCACATGTGGGGAAAAAAATCACACAATCATTTTGACATGCTCCATTACAAATTTTTATTATACAACCTCAACTAGGCCCTCACTACTGCTCATCAGTTTTTCTATAACTCCTTTATATACGCAATTTCCCACTCTCCACAGGATTCTTTCAAATCTTTGCATCCCTCCTCTAACCTACTCTGCTCCTCTCCCACTTTGCCTCGACTCAGAACCATTAAATCAAGGTCATTTATCATGAGCTCCCTCTTCTCCCCACTCACCCCCATTCCTGTGCTTTCCACCACTATCTTCTCCTTCATCTATGTCTCACATAAAGAGTTGACCCTACTCTTTACAAGGTCAACTCCTCTACCTGGTCAAATGATTCCACTCCCATTTTCTCACTTATTTCAACGTCTTGCTGTCTATCAGTTCCTTCCCCACTGCCTACAAACATGTCCATGTCTCCCCCCATCCTGAAAAACTATTTTACCCTCCTACTCCTATTAATTACTGTCCTATATTGCCTCTACCATTTGAAGTTTTAAGTCTAGGAAAGAGTCATTAACAACCAGTGCCTTTGCATTCTCCTCTTAATTCCTTACATTTTGGCTTCTGACCATTTCATTCTATCAAAACATCTCTCTCCAAAGTTACCAGCTTTCTCATAGTGACCAGCAGCATCTCCACAACCTTTGACCCTGTCCATCACTTTCTTCTCCTTCATACTCTCTTCTCTCTAGGTTCCCAGGAAATCCCCTCTATCTTCTGGTTCTCCTCCAACCTTTCTGACCACTCCTCCTCTGCCTTCTTTGCTATATCCTCCTCCAGATCATTTTCTCTAACCATAGGTGTCCCTCAGGAATCTGTCCTGAACCCTCATCTTTTCTTCCTCTCCACTGTTTCACTGGGTAATCTCATCAGCTCCTGAGTGCTGAGACAACTATTGGTATTAACACTATAGTATTAAAGTGACAGGTCAGAAATCAAGAAGACCTGAGGTCAAAATCTTGCCACAGATACTTACTAGCTGGTGACCCTGGGCAAGTCACTTAACCTTTGTTTGCTTCAGTTTATTCTCTATAAAATTTACAACCTAGACCTGTTGTAAAAATCAAATGAGGTAATATCTGGTAAAAAAAAAAAAAAGCACACAGAACAGCATCTGGAACATAGCAGAAACTATTTAAATGCCTATTTGCTTCCTCTTCACTTTCCTTTGATTTAATGATCATCTCAATACTTTTCAACTCTATCTATCCTGCACTGACCTCTCTACTGACCTCCAATCTTGCCTCTCTTTTTGCCTTTCAGATATCTCCAATCGGATGTCAGTAGACATCTTAAACTCAATATATCCAAAACCAATCCTATTAATCTAAACCCTCTTTTATTTTTAATAGCATTTTCCCAATTATATATAAATATACTTTTTAGCATTCATTTTTACAAGATTTTGAGTACCAAATTTTTCTTCCTTCCTCCTCTTCCTAAAGTGATAAGCAATTTGATATAGGTTCTATGTAAAACACATTTGCATATTAGTTACAGTTGTGGAAGAAAAGACAGACCAAAAGGAAAAAGCCATGAAAAAAAATAAAATGAATGTAGTATTACTTGATCTGAATTCAGAGTCCATCCATTCCTTGTCTAGAGGTGGATAGCATTTTCCTTCATGGGTCCTTTGGAATTATCTTAGATCATTGTTTTGTTGAGCAGAGCTAAGTCATTCCTTGCTGATCATCATTAATGTTGCTGATGGTGAACACCAATTTTCCTGTAAATCTTTTTCTCTTTCACACTTCCTAGAGGGGGCACCACCATCCTCCTTGACCCCCAGACTCTTTCTAAATCCCACCTTCTATAGGAAGCCTTTCCCGGCTCCTTTTCATTCTAGTGCTTCCTCCATTCATTATCTCCTATTTAACACACACACACACACACACACACATTCTTATCTCTTTTTGACTCTTTTTGTATCTCCAGCACCAAGATCAATAGAAATTTAATATATCTTGTCAGCTGACTGACTATAAATATATATATGTAGTCTCTATTAGATTGTAAGTTCCTTGAGGGAAGGGAACTGTTGACTTTTTATCTCCTATGATATAGTACCTGGATATATTAGGTGGATTAAGGTGGATATTCCTTCAGGGAAGATCCCAATGTCTCCATGACTGTCCCTTCTGGGCAGACTTTATCCAGGAGTAGAGTGATCTGATCTTTAATAAAGCCATGGACTTACATGAAGGATTATAATTAGGTCTGCATGATGAATGATCCCCAATATCAAAGGATTCACCAACATTCTTGAGTGCCAATATAGTATTAGGCTGGGAATCTAATCCTCCAAAGGGTCTCCAAATAGACAAGAGGTATAAAAGAGGGAGTCACAAGGATGTGACCCCAAATTCAATTCCTTTCTGAGGGAAAATCCAAATTATGTAGTGATTTGTATAAATATTGTGTGGAGACCTTGAGGATGACATTTTTTATCAAAGGGACACTTCAGATCTTTGAGAGGATTGCTCAATTTCCCAAGTCTAAAGTCATCCCACTCTCTTCCTCCCTTTGCATCCTAAGTGTGGTTTATTGCCCCACCTGCAGGTCCAGTACAAGACACTGGGGAGGTGGGGAGGGGGGCTGCCCACCCAGCTACCTAGGCCAGAGACACTCTTGGGAGGAGGCATCAAGAGTGCTGAATGTGTAGGGCTGAACTCAGAATCATTCAGCTTGTCCAGCTCAAGGGTCCTGGAGCACCAAGGTAGTGGAGAGATAAGACCCATGCACTTGGAATTGGTAAGACCTGGGTTCAAATCTTGTTTTAGACATAACTAGCTGATTTACACTTAGCTGACGCTCAGTATCCTCACATAAGAGCAGATATACATTAGCAGAGTCTCACTTGAGAGTTCTCTCTACAAAATCAATTCTAGAACCAGACCCTCTCTCCATCACACAGCATATAGTGGGAGCTAACTAATAAATGCTTGCTGAATGAATGGATCAATGGCTATTATCTGCTAAGAGGTGTATCTGGAAGATGTTGTTGTCGCTAAAGAACTGTTCTTCGGGGGCAGCTAGGTGGTGTAGTGGATAAAGCACCGGCCTTGGAGTCAGGAGTACCTGGGTTCAAATCCGGTCTCAGACACTTAATAATTACCTAGCTGTGTGGCCTTGGGCAAGCCACTTAACCCCATTTGCCTTGCAAAAAAAAAAAAACCCTAAAAAAACCCTCAAGAATTGTTCTTCTATTTGGATTTGGCTCAGTGTCTTCCATGGCAGATGAGGATCCTTGATGAACATAGGAGCCATAGGAGATAGACCCTTGGGCTTAGAATCAGGAAGATCTGAGTTCAAATCTGACCAAATTCAGTGACTATGTGACATGGGAACAAAAACAGCATCTAGAGCCCCAGAATCAAATGAGAAAATAAAAGTCCTTAATGCAGTTTGGGTCCCCCCTCTCCCAAAAGGCTATTCTGGTTGATGTCTCACCTCTTATGAAGAACCCTAGGACTAGGAGGTGGCTAGGTGGCGCAGTGGATAAAGCACTGGCCTTGGAGTCAGGAGTACCTGGGTTCAAATCCGGTCTCAGACACTTAATAATGACCTAGCTGTGCAGCCTTGGGCAAGTCACTTAACTCCAAAATACTTAAAACAAAAAGAATAATAGGATTGCTATAACAAAGTCATGTCTGGTTGCTTTTATCAAGGCATGATTATCATCATAATGACTATATGAGATAGTGTTGGCACAGTGGATAGAGAGAGGGTCTTGGAGTCAGGAAGACCTGAGGTTGTCTTACCCCTGACTCATCCTGGCTAGGTGATCCTTGGCAAGTGTCTTACCATCTCTGTGTCGCAGGTAATTCTCCAAGACCTGGCTTGCAGAGAAGATGCCAACCTGCATTGATGGATGGAAATTCTCCAACACCAAAGCAACCACAGACCTTAATATGAATCATGGGAGACTCTTTGTAAAGTGGTAAAAGGGGACATAAAGTGTTTTTTTTAAGATTTTATTTATTTTGAGTTTTACAATTTTTCCTCTAATCTTACTTCCCTCCCCCCACCCCCCACAGAAGGCAATTTGCTAGTCTTTACATTGTTTTCCATGGTATACATTGATCCAAATTAAGTGTGATGGGAGAGAAATGGTACCTTTAAGAAACATAAAGTAAAAAAGATAGCAAGAGCAGACAGTAAGATATCAAGGGTTTTTTTTCCCCTAAATTAAAGGGAATAGTCCTTGGTCTTTGTTCAAACTCCACAATTCTTTTTCTGGATACAGATGGTATTCTCCATCACAGACAGCCACAAATTGTCCCTGATTGTTGCACTGATAGAATGAGTCCATCAAGGTTGATCATCACCCCCATGTTGCTGTTAGGGTGTATAATGTTTTTCTGGTTCTGCTCATCTCACTCAGCATCAGTCCATGCAAATCCCTCCAAGCTTCCCTGAATTCCCATCCCTCCTGGTTTCTAATAGAACAATAGTGTTCCATGACATCCATATACCACAGTTTGCCAAGCCATTCCCCAATTAAAGGACATTTACTTGATTTTCAATTCTTTGCCACCACAAACAGGGCTGCTATGAATATTTTTGTACAAGTGATGTTTTTACCCTTTTTCATCATCTCATAAAGTGTTTTTTTAATTTTTTAATTTTTTTTAATTATATGTAAAGATAGTATTCAATATTCATTTATGGATGTTTTCTCCCTCCCACTCTTTTTCCCCGCCCTAAGATAACAAGCAGCCTGACATAGTTTATACATGCACAATCATGTTACACACATTTCCATATTAGTCATGCTTTGATAGAACAATCAGAACAAAAGGGAAAAACCAGAAGAAAGAAAAGTCAAAATAATTTTAAAAAGTGAACATATTATGCTTTGATCTGCATTCAGGCTCCTTAGTTCTCTCTCTAGATGTGGAGGGTATTTTCTATCACAAGTCTTTTAGAATTGTCTTTGATCACTGTATGGATGAGAAGAGCTAAGTCTCTCATAGCTGATCATCATACAACATTGTTGTTAATGTGTCCAATAGTCTCCTGGTTCGGCTCACTTCACACAGCGTCCTGTAAGTTTAAGTATTTTTTAAATAATCCCCAATGCAGCCACCTTGTGTTCTCTATACGTTTCCATAAGGAAATTTGTGACTAGGAAGAGATGACTTGATGTAGAATACGCTTACGAGGAAAGATGATCCATTCCCTTCTCCTCCCCGTTTTTGTTTGATGGGTCAAGTTTCCCATTTATTCAGCATCTCTCCTTCTGTCAGATGCCAGGATAACTGCTTCCTCCAGAACTAACCAGCTGTGTGACCTCAGACAAATTGCTTGATCTCCCCGAGCCTCAGAATATCTGAGCCATCTTTTTATAATTTTTTTAATTTAATTTTTCCCAATTACATGTAAAGATAATTGTCAACCCTGATTATTGTAAGCTTTGGAGTTCCACATTTTTCCCTTCCTCTCTTCCCTCCTCCCTCTCCAAGACAGCAAGTGATCTGATATGAGTTATCATGTACAATCAGGTTAAATATATTTCCATATTATGCTCATGTTGTGAAAAAAAGAATCAGACTCAGAAGGAAAGAAAAAAGCAAAAACAAATGTCAAAAAAGTAAAAACAGTATGCTTTGCTTTGCATTCAGATACCATGATTTTTTTTTTGGTCTGAAGGTGAATTGCATTTCCATCTCAGGTCTTTTGGAATTGTCTTGGGTCACTGTAGTGGTGAGAGGAGCTAAGACTATCATAGCTGATCATCACACAATGGTCTCTGTACAATGTGCTCCTGGTTCTGGGAGCCATCTTTAAAGGGATGATTAGTTGACCTTAGAGATCTCTTCTTTTTTTTAAAGATTTTATTTGAGTCTTGAGTTTTACAATTTTTCTCCCAATCTTACTTCCCTCCCCCATCCCCCCATGGAAAGCAATCTGTCAGTCTTTTTTTTGTTTCCATGTTTCCATGTACATTGATCCAAATTGAGTGTGATGAGAGAGAAATCACATCCTTAAGGAAGAAACATAAAGTATAAGAGAGAGCAAGATCAGACAATAACATATCAGTTTTTTTCTAAATGAAAGGGAATATAGTCCTTGAACTTTGTTCAAACTTCATGGCTGGGCAGCTAGGTGGTGTAGTGGATAAAGCACTGGCCTTGGAGTCAGGAGGACCTGGGTTCAAATCCGGTCTCAGACACTTAATAATTACCTAGCTGTGTGGCCTTGGGCAAGCCACTTAACCCCATTTGCCTTGTAAAAACCTAAAAACAAACAAACAAACAAAAATCAAACTCCATGGCTCCTTATCTATATACAGAAGGTATTCTCCATTTCAGACAGCCCAAAATTGTCCCTGATTGTTGCACTGATGGAATGAGCAAGTCCATCAAGGTTGATCCTCACCCCCATGTTGCTGTTAGGATATACAGTGTTTTTCTGGTTCTGCTCATTACACTCAGCATCAGTTCATGCAAATCCCTCCAGACTTCCTTGAATTCCTGCCCCTCCCGGTTTCTAATAAAACAATAGTGTTCCATGACATACATATACCACAGTTTGCTAAGCCATTCCCTAATTGAAGGACATTTACTTGATTTCCAATTCTTTGCCACCACAAACAGAGCTACTATGAATATTTTTGTACAAGTGATGTTTTTACCCTTTTTCATCATGAGATCTCTTCTAACTCAAATCCTACAAACCTATGATTTTCTACCTTAAAATCTCCTCTGCCTATTGGACCATACCTAACCTAAGTCCAGTATTCCAATAAAGGGAATTCTTGTTCAGAAATAGGGTGGACTACCACCTTTACCAGACTGCTTGCCACTAAGGGAGGGAAGGGAGGGTGGGTAGGAAAATGTATAGCATGTGAGTTTGCAATTGGATAAATATTGAAAAATAAAATAAAATAAAATAACAACGAAATGGGGGTAGATTAAAGACTTCTATACTCCCCACTCCAAAGTTCCAACTTCTATGATTCCTCATGTTCCAAATTCCTTCATCTCCTTGTTTCCACCTATGTGAAATGGGGAGGGCTGTAGGTTTTAGAGCTGGGCTAAACCTCAGATACTGTCTAGTCCAACCTCTTCCTTTTGTAAAGAGACAAGCTTGGGTAGAATCTCGATCCTGGGCTTGTTCTCTGTGTGAGGGAAGTAATCACAACCCTGCTAGCTCTGGATTTGTTTGGGTGAGGGGAATTGTATATACTCTACAGGACTCATACAAATATATCTAATGAGGCTCTAACCTCATGATCCCCGAGGGTGCCTGGCTACACCTCCCCCTCCCCAGTGTTCTAGGGGCACCTTGAGAGGTTGGAAGTGTCTCTACTTTAATATTAACTCCAATTCCAACACTCCCCCAAATGCAGTTTATGGAGATTCCATTTAACCTAATAGCATGTATTAGCTTTCACAAAGACTTAGCAAGAACAGAAGTGCCAACATTTCTCCCCAATCTTTGGAGACATCCTTTGCCCCTTACTACCTTGATCCCCACGAGGGTGAGCTGAGTGGGCCCAGACTTAGCAATGTTTCTGCATAGGTCAAGTCCATGGCCAAGGGTAGGTTAGCCATTGGGGGAGTCTACATCTTAGCTATGATGGGCTTGAGCCTCAAGGTCTCAGTATTGGACTTATGAACTCTAGTCCTTGATCTCCTGGCAACTCACTCCCAAATCATTTCCATGTGGGATGTTGCATCCTATAGAGCCTGTTGATGCACACAGAATAATTTGTGTGATTCTAATAAGAGAAGACAACACACTTAGGTGGTGGTGGTCAAGGAAGGCTATCTTTGCTTGTTTTGGGGTTTTTTGAAAGGCAATGGGGTTAGGTGACTTGCCCAAGGTCACACAGCTAGGTAATTATTAAGTGTCTGAGGTTGGATTTGAACTTGGGTCCTCTTGACTCCAGAGCTGGTGCTCTACTGCAACACTTAGCTGCCCCAAGGAAGGCTATTTTCTTTTTCTTTTTTTCTTTTTTAGGTTTTTTTGCAAGGCAGATGGGGTTTAAGTGGCTTGCCCAAGGCCACACAGCTAGGTCATTATTAAGTGTCTGAGACTGGATTTGAACCCAGGTACTCCTGACTCCAGGGCCGGTGCTTTATGGAAGGCTATTTTCATCTGGAAAGTTATGAGCATGCTGAGAGGAGTCAAAGTGCTGAGTAGATTCAAAGTTTTTCCAGGAGCCCTGGTAGTATTATAAGGCTTAAACTGGAAAGCCTGGGGTGGGGGAAGGGGAGGAGGGGTAGGAGAGGGAGGAAAGGAGAGGGAAGAAGAAAGAAGATAGCTTAGATGGGAAGTGAAGCTTGGCCAGAGCTTGCTTATATTTGGTGGGATGAGATGAGACCCTTCAAAGAGGGCAGCTGCAGGGAGTTCCCAGGCAGAAAGAGTTTATAAATATAAAGAAATTTGCACACAGTACCTGAGACATCTTGATAAATCCTTCCTTCCTTCCTTCCTTCTTTCCTTTTTTCCTTCCTACCTTTCTTCCTTCTTTTACTTTTTTCCTCCTTCCTTCCTCCACTTTTATTCCTTCCTTTTTTCCTTTTCCCCTCTATCCCTTCCTCTTTTCCTTTCTTCCTTTCTTCCCTCTTTCCCTCCTTCCTTCTTCCTTTCCTTCTTTTTTCTCTCTCTCCCTCCCTCCCTTCCTTCCTTCCTTCCTTCCTTCCTTCCTTCCTCACTTCCTTCCTTTCATTTATCATAGAGACCTACTCAGGCAGGGATCAGATTAGATTCAAAGAAATTACAGTCTTAAACAGCCAATGACATAATTCTATTCCCATTCAATAAACAGTGAGGTGACTTGTCCAGGGCCTCCTTGCCTGAAGGATGGCAGATAAAGGGCTTGTGCCTCTGAGGCCAGAGTTCTTTGGTTGCTGTCCAATGCTGCCACATTTAAAGCTTCAACCCAGGGCCAGGGGATGTTATTAGGCAGCTGCCTGGCACCCCTCCCCAAGAGCAGCTGTGGAGCCCTTTTCTCTGCCCACCAAGTTAACCAGATAAAGGCCATGTGACCCTTTGCAGCTGTTGATCTCCTCCCCGTGGCCTGGCACACTGTGGGTCAAAGAACACTCCTGGGGAGGAAAGGACAAGGGGTGGAGAGTCTGGATTTTCTGCTTCACCTCCAGGCTAAGGGCTGGGAAGAAGGAGGCCAGAAGGAGTGGCCTCCCTCCTGCAGTCATCTGGACTGTAGGGAGCTCTGGCTTCCTCACAGCAGACGGCAGACTGAGCCCCTGGATTCCTGTTCCTCCACTTCCCAGCCAGGAGGAACACTCTCTGGGAGAGAAACTAAGCCAAGGACTTTTGCCAAGCCGGCCGGTGGAAGGGGGTGCCATGGCTTCAGGGAAGACCTGGGCAGTGGCAGGAGGAGTGGGAGCAGTGTCAGTGGTCGCTGTGGTACTGGCCGTCAGTCTCACCCAGAGTCAGAGCTCCCAAACAGGTAGGAGGGGTAGACTCTGGGCTTCCCCCCACCCCAAATATTCTGATTGGCTCAAACCCCTTCCTTTCCTCTCCCTAAGGTCTCCCTCACCCTTCACCTCACCTAGCAAAGTCCTACTTGGCTCAAATTCCCTCCTTCCTTCTCATGGTGTGCCCAGTTAAGGGTGAGGACCAAGCTTTGCCTCAGGGGGACAAAGAAGAAACAAAGTACTGGCAGTCCTCAGAGTGAGCATGTCCCCCCTCCCCATCTCTCCCTCCTAGCCCCATCCCCACAGCAACCACCTCCAAAGGAGGAAACCTTCAATGTGGAAACTTCACGAGTGTCAACATTCCTCTTGGGGGTTCTGACTTCTCTCCCAACCAGAATTCTGATTGGCTCAAGCCCTCTTTTTATCTCTTTCTCCCTAGAAGAACACTTACTGGCTTGATGTCTCCTTCTTCCCCCTTCCCAGGATGCCTCCTCCCAATTCTTCCCCATCACCTGGGCTCCCTGCCTTTACTTTCCCCATGATCCTCCCCCTTGCAACCTTCCAGATTAAAATCAGTCAAGCTCTAGTGAGCTCGGCCCCCTTCCTTTTCCCTTTCCAGGATTCTGCCCAACAGAATTCTCCCCCTCCCCATTCTCAAGATTCTACAAGGTTCTCCCCCTCCTCCTTGGAGGGATCTGATGGACGCTGCCTCTTCTTTCCCTTTCCCAAGACTGTTCTTCCATGAGCCTCAGAATCTCAGAATTGGAAGGGACTTCAGGCACCCTCTATACATGACCAGAAGCGGGACTCTTAGCAGAGGTCATCCAGCCTCTGCTTGAAGGGAGCCCACCCCGCCTTAAGGCCTGCAGGAATGAGGAGCTCCTGCTTCCGTTTAGCTCTCCTCTTCCCCTTCCCATGAGCTTGCTTCACTTCATTTCCTTCTTCCCAGTAAAAGTTGCTATGGCCTTGGGTCCCTCTCCCCGAGATTCTTCAATGCCAGCGACTCAGAAGGGAGAGTAAGTGGAACCCAGGAGTCCTGGACTCCCAGGTCGGCGTCCCTTCCTCTTCCATTCCCTTGATTAAGAACAAGGAATTCATCCTTTCCCAGATTGTGAGAGCTGTACCCCGGATGGCGACATGCTGGACTACCTCATCAGCACCGGACAAATCAGCCACAAGGATGGCCTGCTGGTCACCTGGCACCATGCCGCCAACAACCGGAGCCAGATGGAGGCAGCCCTGAGCAGTGAGGCCCGGGCCCTTAGAGGGGCACGGTGGGAGTGGGCAGCATGGCTGGGGGGAGGGTGGAAGGAGGTCCTGGGGGAAGGTAGGAAGGCCTCCTTCAGTCAATCCCCAGAGGCCAAACTGTGGAGACAGGGCACAGGGGTCCAGATTCCTCTTCTCTCCCCTAGCCTGATTCAAAAAACCACTTTCAGACTGATTCTTCTCTCTCCTTATTAGCTCTCAGGAAAGACTCTGACCTCATTCATTTAGAATCCTGCGTACTAGAATGTCAGAGCTGAGAGGGGTCTTAGAACAGGGGATGTCAGAACTGGGAGGGAGCTTAGAACGGGGGATGTCATAGTTGGAAGAAGCTTTAGAACAGAGAATATCAGAACTGGGAAAGATCTTAGAACAGAAAATATTAGAATTGGGAAGGGCCTTAGACCAGAGGATGTCAGAGCTGGGAGGGGTCTTAGAACAGAGAATATTAGAATTGGCAGGGGCCTTAGAAAAGGAGATGTCAAAGAGGGGGAGAACCTTAGATACCAAATCCTTCACTTTGCACTGCAAAGTGAGTCCCTTGTAAATGATCTGGATGACCAAATGTGAAAATCTGCCCTTGAGCTCCCCGCCAAGGTGTTCTGTGAAGGATACAACAACAGGGCAAATTGTAGAGTCACTTCACTTCTATCAAGTCAACAAGTGCGCCCAAAACACAAGGCCCTAAATCAATCTGAGCAATCTAGTTCCTGCCCTCAGGAAGCTGACTAAGGGTGGAGGACTTGGCCAAATGTTCTATTGATATGGCATCAAACGTGAAAGAATAAGGACTCCAGGAAACCTTCCAGAGGGAGAACCAGTTTCCACCTGGCTGAGCCCAGAGGATGTGGACAGGCTTGGCAGGCTTGGCAGGTGGGGCCTGGGCTAGGCCTCCCCAGCAATTAGGAAGCTACTGATGGAAGTGGCTCCTGCCAGAGATGATGAGGGTCTGACCTGAGGAGGTGGTGGTGGGACAGACAGGTGGAGGAGCAGTGAATTGTCAGCCCTTGGTAAACTGGAATGGGGAGGGGGAGGGGAGGGAAAATGAATGATGAAAGAACGAATGAATAAATGAGTGAAAAGTCAGTAAGTGCTTAGTCTGTCTGCGTCAAGCATTGTGCTAAATACTAGGGTTTACAAATAGAAAAGTAAGGGACAGCTAGGTGGCACAGTGGATAGAACACTGACCCTAGAGTCAGGAGGACCTGAGTTCAAATCCAAACTTAGACACTTAATAATTGCCTAGCTGTGTGGCCTTGGGCAAGTCACTTATCCCATTACCTTAAATAAGAAAAGAAAAGGAAAGGAAAGGAAAGGAAAGGAAAGGAAAGGAAAGGAAAGGAAAGGAAAGGAAAGGAAAGGAAAGGAAAGGAAAGGAAAGGAAAGGAAAGGAAAGGAAAGGAAAGGAAAGGAAAAGGAAAAAAGGAATGGAAAGGAAAAGGAAAGGAAAGGAAAGGAAAGGAAAGGAAAGGAAAGGAAAGGAAAGGAAAGGAAAGGAAAGGAAAGGAAAGGAAAGGAAAGGAAAGGAAAGGGGAAGGAAAGGAAAGGGGAAGGAAAGGAAAGGGGAAGGGGAAGGGGAAGGGGAAGGGGAAGGGGAAGGGGAAGGGAAGGGAAGGGAAGGGAAGGAAAAGGAAAAGGAAAAGGAAAAGGAAAAGGAAAGGAAAGAAAAGAAAAGAAAAGAAAAGAAAAGAAAAGAAAAGAAAAGAAAAGAAAAGAAAAGAAACCCTTCCCTAAAGGGGCTTCCATACTAATGCAGACCTATGTAGAGGCATATATAGGCAAGGAAGATGATGTGTGGGACGTGTGGGTTGGAAATGCCAGCAACACAGATTGGAGAGAGATTGGAGGAGAGGGAGAGGCTGGAACAATTCCTCTTTGTAGTAAAGAGGTGGCTCTGAGATCTTGAGGGCTAGACCACCATATTAGTCAATCAGCAAGCACTGAGTCCACTTCTAGTCCTCAGGCCTTGTCCCAGGGTCAAGGATTCCAGAAGGGTTGGCTGCTGTGGGATTACACTTTTCCAACCTGGAAATATCCCAACCCCTAAGGCACACGTGATACCTTAAGAGTTACCACTGGTGGCCTCTTGGGCAGTTCCCATGACCCCTCTGAGCCCCTCACTTGTGGATAGTCACTTGGCACCCTGCTCCCCATTTGAAGAAAGCCCGTAGTGACCTCCATAGTGATGCCCCATTTGGTATTATTCCTAACCTATGATGGGATGTGATAGGATATTCTTATCCTATGAGCGTCTGCCCGCTTGCTCACGCTGTCCTGCCTCAGCTCATCTCCAGCCCCCGCGGTCCAAAACAATGGTCCGGAGGAGCAGCAGTGCTCCCTAGCTCTAGAACTGAAGAGAAACAGAACCAGAAAGCATCCCTCACCCCTAGAAGCAACAGAGGAAGTGAGGGGGAGGGTGACAGTGAAAACTACTGAGGCAGAAGACTTGCTATTCTGGGCCTGGGGGGGGGGGGGGTCCTTACATGAGATATGAAACCAGGCAGGCCTCAGTTTCCTCATCTATAAAATGAGGACATCCAAGGGTTCAGTGGTCCCTGAGGTCTCTGTTCAGATGATTCTAAGTGAAATACATGGGTCATTGATGGGGGGGGCAAAGCAGCAACCTGTCAAAGCTGCCTTGTAACACTCTTTGCCAAGGAGCATTATTTGAGGCACGGACCCTACCCAAAGGGTTTTTATTAAAAAAAAAAGATTTAAAAGCACTTTAGAGTTGATAGGTATCCTAAAATATAGAATGTCCCTTCTGGGAGGACCCTTAGAGAAGGAAATGTCGAAGCTGGGAAGGGTCTTAAAACAGGGTATGTCAGAGCTGGGAGGCAGCTTAGAACTGGGAATGTCAGAGCTGTAGGGCTGAACGGGTTGGCTTTCTCAGGACTGGGGAATCTCTTCTGATAAAGGGAAGGATGGCCCCACCCTGGGTGATAAGGGAAGATAAGAGTCTCTCTGAGATCACCAGGCCTCATCTGACTAAACCTGAACTCTGGCTTAACTGAGAGGATCTTATCTCCCGAAATCAAGGAGGCTCTAAGGAAGGTCAGCCCCACTCAAACTTCATGTCTTTCCTAAGAAGGATTTATCTACCAAGCGTGAATAGGCAAATTCAGGGCCATGGAGACATCCAGGGTGGTCTAGCTGACCTAGTCTGGGAGGCAGGAGGCTTGGACTCTCATGTCTGCCCTTCCACTGGTGTGCTCTTGGGCCAGTCATTTCTCTTTAGGCCTCAATTTCCTCCTAAGGGGGAAAAGAAGCTAAGGTTTGGACTCTGGGCCTTTGATAATAACATGGGAACATCTTATCATTGTCTCCAAGGCAGGCAATAGAGATAAGAGAACCTAATGGGTGGAGGAGAGACCTGGGGAGATTTTTATAGAAGGACTGAACCCCAAAATGAAGGGGACTCAGGGGCCAGCTGGTCTAAGCTGAACAGGACCAAGTATCCCGTGATGTTATGAGAAAAAGACTCATCCATCTTCTGCTTGAACCTTTCTAAGGAAGAGGAGCCTGGAGCCTCCTAAAGCCCATTTCATGTCCATAGGGCTCTAGCAATTGGAAATTTTTCCTTACATAAACCTAAATTTGCCTGTCTGCACTTCCCCCATTTGCTTCCTTGTTCTGTTTTCTGGGCCAAATTGACTAAATTGAAATTTCTCTTCCACTTGAAAATTTTTTTTATGTTCACCCAGAGTTTTCCCCAGGATAGGATTGTCGAGTTCAAAGACTTCTCCAGGGTCACTCAGTTAATAAATCAGAAGCAGAGCTCGAACCCAGGTCTTCTTGGCTTTTGAGGCTAATGCTTTCCCACCATGCCAGACCCTACTCCAGGTTATCTATTCTAGATGTGTAGTGTCCACTCAATACTAGTCTGTGGACCAACCTGGATACATATTTTCTGCTGTCTGCTTCCCATTTCTGGTCTCATCTAACGTTCTTGACAGGAGTACCATCCCTTCATTATGATTTTTCATTCATTCATTCATTCATTCATTCATTCATTCATCATTCATTTTCCCTCCCCTTCCCCTCCCCATTCCAGTTTACCAAGGGCTGACAATTCACTGCTCCTCCACCTGTCTGTCCCACCACCACCTCCTCAGGTCAGACCCTCATCATCTCTGGCAGGAGCCGCTTACATCAGTAGCTTCCTAATTGCTGGGGAGGCCTAGCCCAGGCCCCACCTGCCAAGTTTGCCAAAGCCTGCCCCCATCCTCTGGGCTCAGCCAGGTGGAAACCAGTTCTCCCTCTGGAACAGGACACAGTGGATAGAGTGCCCCATATGGTGTCAGGAAGACTTAAGTTCAAATCTGGCCTTGGATATTAGCTACCTGTGTCACCCTAGGCAAGTCACTTCACCCTGTTTGTCTTGGTCTCCCCATCTGTAAAATTCTCTGGAGAAAGAAATGGCAAATTACTGCAAAAAAAAAACCCCAAAAAACCCACACCTAAATGGAGTCATGAAGAGTCAGACACAACTGAACAAGATTGTATGATCCTTAAGCTCAAAGTCAGAGACTTTTATAAACTCTTTTTTATACCCTCATATATACTTAAATTCCCATAAGGCTATTATAACTCTTGAGAAAAGTGGTACGGATAATACAGCTATGGATAATAGTAGAAATTACCCTCCTGAGAAGAGGTGAGAATCAGATAAGCTAATATATGTGAAAGTGTTTTGCTGCCTCAACCCTAGGACCAGCACCTGCTTGCCCTAAGAGAGTCCTTTTCTCAGTGTTTTTCCAACCAGGAGGGAATCTTCTGTTCTTTTCCAACCAGATGTCCAACCAGAGATTTGTTTGCCCAGGTACCAACATCAGTGGACACAGAGTGGACCTAATCTTAAAAACATCCCAGGATTGAGACCTGAAAGGGAACCTTGAGAGGGCATCTAGTCTCTCATTTTACAGATGGGAAAACTGACTTGCAGAGTGGAGCTCAGAGGGCAAGAATTGGAAGTAACCTTGTTCTTATTCAATTGGTTTTTTTTTTCAGTCCAATCATATCTGACTTTCAGTGATTCCATTTGAGGTTTTCTTGGCAGAGATACTGGAATGGTTTGCCATTTCTTTCTCCAACTCATTTTAGAGATGAGGAAACTGAGGCAACCATTGTGAAGTGACTTGCCTCGGGTCATACCACTAGTGTCTGCAGTTGGATTTGACCCAGGTCTTCAAGACTCCAGGTGGGGCAACTAACCGTACCTCTGATCTTACAGAGGAGGAAACTGAACTATTGGACAGTGGTATGGATAATGTAGCTATGGATAATAGTAGAAATTACCCTTCTGAGAAGAGGTGAATCAGATAAGCAAATATATGTGAAAGTGTTTTATAAATTTTGGGGGGGGATAAGGAAATGGGGTTAAGTGACTTGCCCAAGGTCTCACAGCTAGGTCATTATTAAGTATCTGAGACTGGATTTGAACTCAAGTCCTCCAGAGTTGGTGCTCTATCCACTGTGCCACGGAGCTGCCCTTAGTGTTTTGTAAACCTTAAGGCCTTTCTATGTCACTGTTAAGTGACTTGCCTAGGGTCTCACAACCAGTTAGTGTCTAAGATTGGATTTGAACATTGTCTTTCTGACTACAAGTCTAGCACACTGTCTCATACATCACAAACACACATTCATCATACATGCACATTTAAGTATCTTTCAAGGGATCTTTGGTCCATGTTATATGAGAATTTCAGACCAGTTAGGAGGGGTGGATGGAACCAAGAAGATATTTTGGGAGCAACAGAAACCTTTAAGTCCCACATTTTGTACAATATGGGGCATCCCCCATTTCAGAGGGTCTCCCTGATCAGCAAAGGGATACAAGGGTTTAGGTGTGATGGGAACTCAGCTTTTCCTTGTTACTCTTTCTCTGTATTCTTCCTTGGGACCCAGGCGATGTCATGGTATTGGAAGCAGATGTCACCGTGGAAGGACTGAACACAGTCAATGAGACCGGTGTCCCCATCATGGCCCACCCCCCTGCCATCTACAGTGACAACACCTTGGAGCAGTGGTTGGAAGCCGTATTGACCAGATCCAGAAAAGGTAACAGTGATGGCCTCTTAACACAGTGGTTGGCTCATTGTAGGCACTTGATACCTGTTGACTGATGGATTGGTTGACCCTGGATCTCATCCCCATGAAGGCAGCTAGGTGGCCATGGAGTCAGGAGGACAAGAATTCAAATTCAGCCTCAGATGCTTGTCATGTGCTAGCTGTGTGACCATGGGCAAGTCGCTTAACTCTGATTGCCTTGAATCCAGAACCATCTCCAGTCATCTTGATTCATATCTGGCCACTGGACCCAGATGACTCTGGAAGATAAAGTGAGACTGGTCACTTAGCACAACTTCCCCCTTGCTGAAATCCAATTCATGTGCTTGTCATGGCATCACCTCCTTGATGTCCTTGTCTTCTTTGAGAGTAAAGGACAAGGGGCAACTAAATGGCGCAGTGGATAGAGTATCAGCCCTGGAGTCAGGAGGACCTGAGTTCAAATTTGACCTCAGACACTTAGTAATTGTCTAGCTGTGTGATGTTGGACAAGTTACTTAACCTCATTGTCTTAAGTAAATAGAATTAAAAAAAATAATAAAGGACAAAAAACATCATCATCATCCCCATGTGGTCCATTGGAAAGAGCTTGGCTGAGATGCCAGAATCTTGGATTCCCACAAAGTCACAGAAGACTTTTAGAATTGGAAAGACCTCAGAAATCATGGAGACCAGCTCTCTCATTCTGTAGATGAAGAAAATTGGGGTCAAGAGATATTATGGGACTTGTCCATGACTACACAGAGAAAAACAGTTTTTCCTACAATATACCACTTTATTCCTGCTTCTCCTTCTATGTGCCTCTATTCCTTCATTTTTAAAATGGGAATAACACCTGCCAGTGGGAGAATCTGGTGAAAGCTATTTATAAGCCATAAAGCATAGCACAAGTTCAAGGAGTTATTGGCATCCTATTGACCATATATCTTTCCTTTAATCAAGCCTTCCTCTCTGGTCTCCCCCAGGTCAGAGGTGGAAAGGACCTGAGAAGAGAGAATGTCAGATCTTGGAGAGAGTTTAGAGTAAAGGATGTCAGAGCTGGGAGGGCTCTTAGGAGAAGGGATGTCAGAGCTGGGAGGACCCTTAGGACAGGGAATGTCAGAGCTGGGAGGACCCTTAGGACAGGGGATGTCAGAGCTAGAAAGGGCCTGGGATCATAGAACCAAGATTGTCAGATCTATATTAATATAGTACATTTTATATATGTTTTCTCATTGCAATGTCACCATGATGTGATGAGATAATTGCAACAAGTACACCCATTTTACAAATGAGGAAACTGAGGCAAAGAGTAACTTGCCTGTGATCTTGCACGTAATGTCAGAGAAGGGATTTGAACTCGGGTCCTTCTAGATTTCCAGTCCAGTCTTCTCCGCACTGCTGGACCCTCTGGTCTAACGCTCTTCAAGCTCTCTCGGCCCCTCTGGAATCATTCTAGAACTTCTCTGCATTCTTTGCTAGGTATCAAACTAGATTTCAAGAGCATCAAAGCAGTCGGCCCTTCTCTGGAGCTCTTAAGAAATCAAACAGAGAATGGGAGACTCCAGAGGCCTGTGTGGATCAATGCCGACATCCTGGAAGGCCCCAATGTGCCCATCCCAGTTGCCATCAATGCCACACGGTGAGTCCATGGCTCCTCCTCTCTCTCTGAATGTGTTGGGAGTCTTGGCTGGATCTCCTTCTTTTCCTTCCCCTCCCCAACTCTAGACCCTCAAACGATGGCATGAGTCCATGGGGAAGGCTCAGGAGGCTGAAGGAGAACATGAGAAATCGGGTGCTTAGGGCATAACCTTTCCCAACTCCCTTGTAGGTGGTGGCTTCTCTCTTTAGAATGTAAATGTCCAGAGAGGAGGAACTGTTGTTAGCTTTTATTTCTTGTTTGTATTTATAGTGCTTAGCACAGTCCCTGGTTGTGCCAAGACCTCAATAGGTAGTCTGTCTTTCTAGCCATATCTGTCTATTCATCTATCTACCCATCCATGAATCTGTCTATCTGCCTGTCTAACCATCCATCCATCCATCCATCCATCTCTATCAGAGGCAGAAATAGAGTTTGATGGGGACTTTGGTTCAATTCAATTCAGTCCAATTCAATGAGCATTTATTAAGCACCTACTCTTTGCTGGGCACAGTGGATGCAAAGACAGAACTGAAGCAGTCCCTTCCCTTACAGAACTGATATGCTCTGTGGGAAGTGATGAAAAATAAAAGACATGAGATGGGTAAAGGTAAGTGAATACAAGGTAATCGGAAGAGGGAGAGAACTGGAAAAAAACAAACAGGGTCAGGGCAAGTGCGTGTCTCAATATCAGATACAAGATTGAGTGATCTTATAATCACAACTAGCTATCATAGTCCTTTCCTCCCCCAGTTTTGTAGAGTAGGAAACTGAGGCCCAGGAGGGTCAAACAAATAGCCCAAAGTCACATGTCACACAGAGAGGAGGTAGCAGTGACAAGATTTGAACCCTGAATCCAAATAAATGCTCTTTTCAAACCCATAAACTGCCATGATTCATATTCAATAGGCTTTTATCTATTTGGTCCTAACTGTGTGCCAAGCACAAATCCATACTAGTTAGAGAGAAGGGGAAACTAGCATTTGGAGGGATCAGGAAAGGTTGAAACTGGGTAGGTCAGTAGGTCAGAGGAACCAGAGCATCCCTAGCATGGAAGCAGAGGCTGGGAAGGACAAAATCATAGTGACTTTCCTTAAAGGAGCTTGCATTCTATCAGAGTAAAGTTCAGTGAAAAAAAGCACTGGTCCTAAGTCAAAAGAACCGGGTGCAAGTCTCCCTGTGTCTCAGTTTCCCAATCTGTACAATGAGAGTATTACAATGCATTCCTCTTTCCACCCTGACAAGCTTCTGGCATCCTCATCGGCCAACAGCTGGAGGTTGCCTGCCCAATCACTGCACCTACCATGTGTCCAAACCTCCTGTGGTCAAGTAACTGCTATCTTTTCTCAAAGGGTGAGCAACCCTAGCATGGAAGTAGAGAGTGGGAAGGACAGTTCAGCAAAGGAACTGAGGTGGGAAATGGAACACCAAGTGTGAGGAAGAGAGAGGCCAGTTTAGCTAGACTGTAGAGTAGAGGAAGGAGGGTAGTATATACAGAGGATGAAACCATACACTGGGGCCAAGTTGTAAGGGGCTTTTAGAGTTTAGCTCTGTTAAGATGGTGATACAAAAAGAAGCAAAAAAGAAAGACTATCCCAGCCTTCAAGAAGTTTACATTCTATTTTATGTTAATAGTAATTTACTTTTTTCAATTGCATGGAGATCATTTTCAACTTTTTTTTTTTAGTATTTTTGTTTTTTTGCAAGGCAATAGGATTAAGTGACTTGTCCAGGTCACTCAGCTAGTAAGTATGAAGTGTCTGAAGACTCAGGTCCTTCTGACTCCAGGGCCGGTGCTCTATCCATTGCACCATCTAGCTGTCCTTCAGCAGTGATTTTTGAACGTTTCTCCCTCCTTCTCCAAGACAGCAAGTCATCTGATACAAGTTACACATACATAATCATGTAAAACTTATTTCTACATTAGTCATGTTGTAAAAAGAAGAATCAGGGGTGGCTAGGTGAGCACCAGCCCTGGAGTCAGAAGTACCTGAATTCAAATCCGGCCTCAGACACTTTAATAATAATCTAGCTGTGTGGTCTTGGGCAAGCCACTTAACCCCATTGCCTTGCAAAAAAAAAAAAAAAAGAATCAGAACAAAGACAAAAAATCATGAGAAAGAAAAAACAAATTTTTAAAAAGTGAAAATAGCTTGGTTCAATCTGCCTTCAGACTCCATAGTTCCCTCTCTAGACATGGATGGCATTTTCCATCACAAGTCTTTTAGAATTGTCTTTGATCACTGTATTGCAGAGAAGAGCTGAATATCATCTCTCAGTGTTGCTGTAACTGTGTACAATGTTTTCTTGGTTCTGCTCACTTCACTCAGCATCAGTTCATGAAAATCTTTGCAGGTTTTTTTTGGAAATCCACCTGCCCTCCATTTCTTATAGAATAATAATATTCAATTACTTTCATATAACACAATTTATTCAGTCATTCCCATAAAGACATACCCTCAGTTTCCAGGTGTTTGGCACCACCAAACAATTCACATGAGTGGGTCCTTTTCCCTTTTTTATGATCCCTTGAGATACAGACCTAGTAGTGCTATTGTTGGAACCTTTGGGTCTAGTTCCAGATTTTCAAGGAATTTACATTCAAATAGGGGTAACAGAACATATAAAGAAGCTGAGGGGTGGCTAGGTGGTGCAGTGGGTAAATCACTGGCCCTGGAGTCAGGAGTATCTGGGTTCAAATCTGGTCCCAGACACTTAATAATTACCTAGCTGTGTGGCTTTGAGCAAGTCACTTAACCCCATTTGCCTTACAAAAAAACCTAAAATAAATAAATAAATAAACGAACAAACAAACAAACAAACAAACAAATAAATAAATAAATAAATAAATAAATAAAAGGAAGCTGAGAAACAGGAGTGGGTGACCAGGGGAAGGGAGTCACAGTGGAGGAAAAATATCCAGAAAGTCAGGAGCAAGGTCCATGGAGCAGGTGCATGTCATGGATGGCTTGAGGACCATTCCTTAAAAAGGATAGTCCAAAACTTGAATGAACTGATGTTGAGTGAACAGAACCAGAAGAACATTGTACATAATAACAGCAACAAAGGGTGTGATCAGCTTTGATGGACTTGATCATTTCAGCAGCATGAGAATCAAAGATAATTCTAAGGGACTTGTGATGGAAAATCCCATCAATAACCAGAGAAGGAACTGTGGAGTTTAAATGAAGACCAAAGCTATTATCTTCAATTTTTAAAAGTGTCTTATGAATTTGGGTTTTTTCCTACATTTGGATTTGATTCTTCTTTCACAACATGATTAATATGGATCTATGTTTAGCATGGCTATACATTTAGAGCCTATATTAGATTGCTTTCTGTCAGGAGAAAGGGGGACAGAGAGAAAAAAGCAAAAAATGATTCTTGAAAATTACTGTTGTATGTAGTTGGAAAAATAATTTTTAAAATATTTAATTTTTTTCTAAATGGAGATTCCAGGAAACAATGACTATTCTCAGAGGGGCCTAGGGATCTGCCTGAATGAGAAGGTACTAAAAGAAGCCCTTCCCCATCCTTTAGGGGCCCGTCTTGGTCAAGATTGAATCTGGGCTTGGCTCTAGAAGAGAGTCAGACGTTCTTGGGGAGATGGGCCCTCTTTGGGGATGTAAATTTTACAAAGGCAAACACAGAGCTAATAGAGGTGGGGAGAGAGTCACAGTTGGAGTGGGGGGAATCAGGGTAGTTCAGGATAGGAGGTAGACCTTGTCCTGAGGTCTGAAGGGCTCAAAGCTTTCCAGAAGCACAGGTAAGGAAGGAGAGCAGAACAGGAATGTTAGGTGTAGGAGGGACCTCCTCACCTGTTTACAAATGGAGCAGAAATGTTCTCTGTGGAGAAGGACATGCAAATCAGCTCGGTTGGATTACAGAGGAGAACACCAGCTTGGGAAGGGCTTGAAATATCAGACAAGTTTGTACTTGATCCCAGAGGCAGCAGGGAATCATAGGAGCTTCTGGAACAGTCAGCTCTGACTCCGGAGAATTTGAAAGTGCAGTGGAAGGGAAGCGGGGGGACAGTAGTGCAGGGCTTTCAAGTGAGAGGCTTGTGTAATAATGCAGGTGAAAAGGGGACAGGATCTCCACCAGAGAGGTGGCCCGAATGCTAGAAAGGCGTGCAGGATAACAACTCATTGATATGGAGCTGCTTTGTAGTGCAGGGTCTGGTGTATGATAGGGCCTTAATAAATGCTTTCTTCCTTAGCTTCCTTTCTTTTTTTCCTTCCTTCCTTCCCACCAACTATCCTTTCTTTTTTCTTTTTTAACGTTCTTCATTCTTTTCTTCCTTCCTTCCTTCCTTCCTTTAACTTCTTTCTTCCTAACTTCCTTCCTGTCTTTATTCCTTCCTTTCATTTTTCCTTCCTTCCTGAATCCTTTTTCCTTCTTTTTTGACTTCTTTTCTCTTCCTTCCTTCTTTCCTTCCTTCCAAAGATCCCTTCTTTTTTCCCTTCCTTTTTAATTTCTTTCTTTTCTTTCTAAGTTCTCTTTTTTTCTTCTTTCCTAACTTCCTTCTTCTTTTCTAATTTCCTTTCTACCTAACCACAGCAGGTGAGGGGCAGTGAAAAGCTGAAAATAACTTAGAAGTGATTAATCTGAATAACGTGTGGGACAGTGGTGGTGGTGGTGGTGGTGGTGCCCTCAAAAGAAACAAGGAGGTAGAGAGTAGTATCTGCTGGCCAAGTTGAGGCATCTCATAATGGATTAAGTGCTGTGCTTAGAATTAGAAAGACCTGAATTCAAATCCTATCTCAGAGGCTTGCTAGTTCTGAGATCCTGAGCAAGTCACTTTGCCTCTGCCTCAGTTTCCTCAACTCTAAAATAAGGTTAATGATAGCACCTATTACCTCCCAGGGTTGTTTTGGAGATTAAGTTATATAATATTTTTAAAGCATTCTGCAAACCTTGATTTCATCTAAATGCTAGCTATATTGTTGAGTTGGGATATGAAAGTGAAGATATATGTTATTCTATTACTCTCTGGTCTGTAGTTAGGTGGTGATGTCGGACTGTATCTCAAAAGAAAGATGAGGGCTGGATAGGTTGGTTTGAGAGTAGTTTAATAAAAGTAAGAATGATACCAACTAGAATTTACTTAACAATTTAGGGTTTGCAGAGAACTCTGTACATGATTGCACGTGTGATCCTTACTACCCTAGGAAGAAGGTTCTATTATTATCCTTATTTTATATGTGGAAAAACTGACTCTGAGAGTACCTAAGTGACTTGCTTAAGGTCTCACAGCTGGTGAAGCATCATTTGAACTCAGGACTTCCTGATGCCAAGTCCACTACAAAGCTCTGGGTCTTGATGGGGTGGGCCAGGAGGTTGTAGAGAGTACAATGTCTTGGAATATGTCCACTCATAAGGAAGATGATGATGCTGAAGACACTGTAAAAAGGTGAAGAAGGGTGAGACCTGAGAGAATTATTGTAACAGAGAAGACCTGAGGCTCAGAGAAAGTTAAAGTCTTGCTCAAGCTTCAAATGTTGTCTGCTTCTCTTTCTAGGTTTCTGTCCCTGGTCCAGGAAAAGTACCCCAATGCCACCCTGTCTCTGGGTTGGACCACTCTCTATGTCCCCTTCGCTCCCAACAAAACCTACACCTGGGACATGATTGAGAAGATGCACAGACTGGTGATGGCCCTGCCACAGAAAGTGACCTTCCCAGTGCGAGCTGCCATGGCAAGAGCTGCTTGGCCCCATTTCAACTGGCTCCTGAATCAGTCCGAGAGGTGAGAGGGAGATGCCCTCCAACAGCACTAAGATCGATTAGCTAATCACTTCACGTGTATTAAGTGCCTACTAAGCACTAGGAACATGGGCAAAGAGCAGGACTGAGGCTCTCTGGCAAAATCAAGTCTATCATCAAGTGAGGCAGCAGAGCTAGCCAGTCAGGTTGCATGGCACTACCACTAATGACCAGTGAGGGCAATGTGTAGCTAGGCAGTTAAGGAATTAAGGCTATCAGAGATGGATGGGGTGCCTCCTGGCACATTGGGTTGTTTGCAAAGGGAGAAGCAGATCCAGGTAAGCCTCAGGGTGCATGGCCACATCCTCTAAACAATCTAGAAAACTTCCCTGACAGGAAGTGTTTATATGTTTCTCTCCTCAGAGCCATAAAAAGGCAGCCAAGATGCCACTGTGTCCCTTTCTCCTTCGGGCAACTAGAAAGTAACTCTTAATAAAGCACCTGGCTGACAGTGCTACAGCTGGCATTTTGAGAGGCAGTGTGGGGTAGTGGATAGAGAGCCAGTGTGGACCCAAGTTCAGTTATTAACTTTGAATGATAATAATAATAATGATGGTAGTGGTGGTAGTGATGGTGGTGGTGATGATGGTGATGATGATGATGGTGATGGTAATGATGATGGTGATAATGATAGTGGGGATGATACAATACTATAGTGGATGTGAAGCATTGCAAAAGTTGTGAAAGGCTTTTTAAGTAGTCAATCAACTAGAATTTATAAAGTGCCATGTATCAGTCACTGTGCTAAAATGGAGATAGAAAAAGCCTCAAAGAACTCACTGCTAAAAGCAAAATAGAGAAGTTTACAATTGATCCTGGAGGCAAGAGTCATTGAGTAGGGGGTAGTATGGTCAGATCTATTGTTGCTATTGTGACTAACCTTTATAAAGTGCCTTAAGAAATATTCATCCTGAGGTGGCTAGGTGGTGCAGTGGATAGAGCACTGGCCCTGGAGCCAGGAGTACCTGAGTTCAGATGTGACCTCAGACACTTAATAATTCTAGCCGTGTGACCTTGGGCAAGCCACTTAACCCCACTGCCTTGCAAAAACCTAAAAAGAAAGAAAGAAAGAAATATTCATCCTCTACTTCCCAGGACATCCCCAGTGATCTTGACTTTTGTCCTGCCACTGGACTTTGATGACTGTGGAAGAGAGAGTGAGGCTGATGATTTCATGTAATTTTGCCTCACTTAAATCCAATTCATGGGAAAATCAAGACCTTAAAACAGTCCTTGGAGATATCACAGGCATTATTATCCCTATTTTACTTATGAGGAAATGGAAGCTCAGAGACATTCAACTGTCGTCATATAGCTAGTAAATACTAAAGTTAAGATTCAAACCCAGGTCTCTCCTGACTCCAAACCCAGCTTACTTCCCAGGATGTAGCCACTGGGGTAAGGAATAAAGCCCAGGGTACAACACATTGAATGGAGTGTCAAGAGAAGGAGGTCCAAGGCTCAGATCACTGGGTAAACGGTGTGACTGTGTAACATGGGCAAGCCAAAGTTCCTTGCACCTCTGTTTTACCATTAGCAAAATGGGTGGTCCTATCTACTTAACATTCCACTTTTTTTTGAGACTCTCCCAAGCTTCCCTTCCTCCCCTATCTTCACTGACAGAGTTGGGCCTTCATAGAAGGTAAGTGCTCTTTGGTTTTACAACCTGTGATGCTGCAACCTGCCTTTGGGGGTTTTGACATGGGGTTAAAAAAAGTAAAAGATCAGTGAGGCCACAGAGAGAGTGGATCTGTCAGGACTGCTGAGGAGAATCATAGAATCATAAATTTAGAGCTGGAAGGGGTCTAGTTCAACTTCCCCATTTTACAGAAGGGGAACTAGAAAGCAGAGAAGCTGGTCAGGGGCAGGTTGTAAATGCCAGGGGCAGGATTTGCACGTAGGTCTTTAGACCCCATTCCCGTTCTTTCCACTGTATAACACATTGGAGGTACGATCCATCACTGGTCAACCCTGTCTCCTGCCTGTCGGATCGTTTTTCCTCCTTCAGCTGCTACCCAATGTAATCCCAGATGGACCTCAAAGTCTGTTGTCTAGTCCATTATCTAGTCCTCCCATGCCTGGAAGAGAAGTCCCTCAATAATAACAGCAGCAATAAATAAACACAGAAAAACCATGTGAACTAGAATTTATGGAGCACTTTCATGTTTGTGAAACACTGTACAAACACATCTCATTTGATCTGCACAACTCTGTGAAACAGGTTCCGTTATTTTGCCCAGTTTATAGTGGGGGAACTGTGACCGAGGAAGTTTAAATAACTTGCCCTGGGCAAAATGCTAGCAAATTGCTAAGGTAAGATTGGAATCTGCAACTTGGGGTGACCTAGATGGCCCCTGAGGACCCTTCCAGATCTAGAGCTAACAAGTGATTATTCAGCCTCTGCTTGAAGACTCTCAGTGATGGGGAACTCAAGGACCTAAGGTCATCCATTCCACTTTTGGACAGCTCCATTCATTAAGAGGCTTTCTTTGCATTGAAATAGAATTCATTTCTTTTCAACTTTCACTCATTGCTCCCATATCTGCAGGCCCCAAATCTAAAAACTATTTGATGGCTGCTATCATGTCCCTAGAGTCGAATCTTCTCTAGCTTAAACATTCCCAGAACCCCGAGCTATAGTAGCTGCCCTTTTCTGGACCATTTCCAACTTTATTCTTCCCTGCCCTAAATCCCCTTGGCCAGAGTTAAAGTTTAGGGTGTTCCTACTCTATGTCAGTCCTAATTCCTTATAAGGACCAAGAGCCAACTCCAAAGTCCAGGCTGAAAAGGGGATTTTTGTTCTGCTTGGCTCTCCAAGACAGAGAGAGCAGGAAAGAAGCTTCTGCAGCTTGGGCATCTATAATTTCTTTTATTGGTTCAGAAATTTCCATAAACAAGCCATGCTTTGGACCATTTGTCTGAGAGATTGGCCGACTATGGGCTTTTTCCCCTAAATCACAGAGGTGGAAACAGATCAAGAAAAGCAGAGAGATCTGCCTGTGGTTCCTCAGCTATGGTGGAGATGAGACTCATGAATCCAATGTCCTTTCTGCACTAGGACTGGTCATTGAGAGTTGAACAAACTAGGAAATCTTAGCTATTACATCAAAAGTCTTTAGAAGGTGTCCTGGGATTGACCTCAAGAGGGTTGGCTTCTAATCTCAGCTCTGCCAACTTTGTAGCTGTGACTTTGGGCAAGTCATTCCTCTCCTTGGACCTATATCTGTGACTCTCAATCTCCTCATTCATTCATGTTGGTACTCCTTGCCACACAGAATGGTTGTGAGAAAATACACTAGGTGGTGCAGTGGATAGAGTACTGACCTTGGAGTCAAGAGAATAGGGTTGAAATCCATCCTCAGACACTTGGCACTTATTAGCTATGTGTGGGTAAGTCACTTAACCCTGATTACCTCACATCCCAGACCATCTCCTGTCATCCTGGTTCTTATCTGGCCACTGAGCCCTAATGGCCCTGGAGGAGAAAGTGAGATATGCCCTTCCACATTCTAATCCAATTCATGTGCTTGCCATGGCATTACCTCCCTGATGTCACGGTCTTCTTCAAAACTAAAGGACAAAAAACCCTCCAAAATAAATAAACTATACAATACTTTCTAAATGTGAGCTTTTTTTGGTTACTGTCCAAATTCCATCCATCTTACAAGCCTGGCTCAGAAATCATGTATTGTGAAATCTTTCCCAGTCCCTGCCCTACTCCCAACCCATGGAAATCTCTCCATCTGAGCCTCCATAGTTTTTAAGAATGTTTGATATCTTCTGCCTTGTGAATATGATTTCCCTTTTCCTCCCACCTAACAAACCCTCTCTTGCAACCAAAAATAAAAAAGAGAGAGAGAAAACACTTCAATAGAATTAGCACATTGAAGGAATCTGATAATATATGCAGTGTTCCACATCCATAGACCACCACCAAAAAAAGGAGAGAGATGTATTTTCTCATCTTTGCCTCTGTGGCTTGGGTAAGTAATCACTAGGCAGGTGGAAAGGATGAGTCCAACTGAGGAAGCACAGAAAGGCACCCTGAGGTACATATTGGAAAGGATCCTAGATTTAATTTCAGTTAGAAAACCAGGCTGCCATTTGCTAGCTATGTATCCCTTGGGCGAGCCTCTTCCTCTCAGCAAGCTTAAGTTTCCTCATCTGTAAAATGGGAATAAGTGTTCTAGGGGTGCCATCTGAGCCCAGAAATGTGAGCTATCCACTTCAGCACTCCATATTTGGTGTGGGCTTCTGGGGGAGAGTATTCTTGTGGTTGATGTAGATCTCTCCGGCTTTCAGATACAGCCTGACCTTGTGGCAGGGCGCCTCGGACCGCGTGACTGTGAAGGACCTTCTTTACATCCGGAACCACAGTGCCCCACACCAAATCTACTATGACCTTTTTGAGCCCATCCTATCTCAGTTCAAGCAACTTGTCCTAAAGAAGTCTGGCTCATCAAAGGGCTGACTTAACAAGGGCAAAGAACTGAGGGTTGGAGAAGAATGGGTGCTGGGGCCCTGAAATCACTCCTCAACCTGTCACAAAGCAGGAGGGATTCTCCATGAACTTCTGAGCTAGAAGAGATCTCAGTGGACATCGTGTGATCCAACCCAGAATAAGAATCACTTCTCCAGAGTTCCTCCTGAATAGTATTCATTCCATCTCCTTTCTATATATCTTGTATCTCCTTAATCATTGATTTCTTGTCTCTCTCATTAAAGTGTGAGTTTTTGAGGGCAGGAATTATTTTTGTCTTTTTTTTTTTGTATTCACAGAGCACTTAGCACAGTGCCTAGCAAACAGTATGCACTTAATAAATCCTTTTTGACTTGCTTTATTGACTTTTCTTGATATCATTAATTATTAGAAAGTTATTCCTTAAAGAAATCCTAACACTAACTCCCTATAAATTGCCCACCCCACACAAACCACCTCTTTACTCCCAGTAGAACTAGGATTCTACCCTCCAGTTCTAAGGAGAATAGTTTAATCCCTTTACACAACTCATCACATTTATAACCTGTAACATATGATGGGGATCCCCTCAGATGCCAAGTCTATGTTACCACAAAAAGAGTTGTTCTAAATAGTTTTGTACATATGGGTCTTTTCCTTTTTTTTGTTTTTCTTTTTGTAAGACAATGGGATTAAGAGGCTTGCACAAGGTCACACAACTAAGTATTAAGTATCTTGAAGCTGGATTTGAATTCAGGTCCTCCTGACTCCAGGGATGGTGCTCTAGCCACTGTACCACCTAGCTGCCCCACCTCCTTTTCTAAAACATCTATTTAGGGGAGCAGTTAGGTAGCACAGTGGATAGAGCACTGGCCCTGGAGTCAGGAGGACCTGAGTTCAAAACTATTTAGCTATGTGACTTTGGGCAAGTCACTTAACCCCATTGCCTGGCAAAAAACAAAATAAAAATCTATTTAGGGTATAGACCTAGTAGCAGTATCATTGTGAACTTTTATAACTTTGGGAGAATAGTTTCAAATTGCTTTCCAAAAATGACTGTACTCATTCACAGCCTTCATGAATAGTACATTTAATGGATTTTTTTCTCCATAACCACTCCAACATTTGTCATTTTTCCTTTTTGTCAACTTTGTCAATCTGATGGATGTGAGGCAGTACCTTAGAGTTATTTCAATATGATTTCTAAAATTATGAGTCATTTAGTACAATTTATATGACTTTAATATCTTGAATTTCTGAAAACTGCCTTTTTCTATCCTTTAACCATTTATCATTTAGGGAATGGCTCTTATATAAATGTTGAAAACTATCTTTACATATAATTGGAAAAATAAATTAATAAAAGAAAGAAAATTATAAAGAGAAAGGAGACCTTTATCGGAGAAACTTATTGTAAAGATTCACCATTTCCCTAATTTTGGCAAGAAGAATTTTAGTTGTATGGGGTTTGTTTGTAAAAACAAACAAAAACAAAAACATTAAATTCTTCTGGGTCAGAATCTTTTAAGTGAATTCATTTACATTTGCTCAAACCCTGAAACTTTTAACCAAATACATTTTCCTGCAATGTTAGGAGATCCTGGCATAATAAATTATTTGTCCATTCTTGAAGAGGACTATGACATCAGGAAGTAATGCCATGACATGCAATTGAATTGGATTTAAGTGAGGGAGACTGCGCAAAGTCACCAGCCTCATTTGGAATCATTTAGGTCCAGTGAACAGATATGGCTCAGGACAACTAAAGATGACTGGAGATGCAGTGGAAAACTTGGTCTTTTAAAGCTCAGGTCTTTCCCGGGTCACAGTTTGACTAAGGAAAAGCCCATTTAGTAATTAAAGCTAGTTAAGAAAGAGATGGGGCAAAGAGGCCAAGAATAGTCACTTTTGCTTAGTCCAAAAAAAAAAAAAATTCAACTGGGAGGGCAAGATATTTAAGACTTTTCAGTGATTAAAGCAGGTAAGCAAGAAATGAAGCAAAGTATAACATCTTTTATAATCCAAAACATCATTCTGGGAGGGGAGGCCATTAGGGTTTCTGGTCAAAATAGAAATAATTGTTATTTATATTCATTCTGAAACAATGAACAAGTGGATTTAACCTGGGATTCTACACTGTTTGTGAACTGATATTTTTGTCCTCTTTTCTTTTTTTTTTTTTTGCAAGGCAATGGGGTTAAGTGGCTTGCCCAAGGCCACACAGCTAGGTAATTATTAAGTGACTGAGGCTAGATTTGAACTCAGGTCCTCCTGACTCCAGGGCGGGTGCTCTATCCACTGAGCCACCTAGCCACCCCTTTGTCCTCCATCCTTGAAGAAGGTAATGCCATGGCAAGCACATGAATTGGGGTGCCTCAAACTCCTGGGGTACCCCACTTTTTCCTCCAGAGCTATCTGGGATCAGAGACCAGATCTGAATCAGGATGATTGGAGATGGTCCTGGATGTGAGGCAATCAGGGTTAAGTGGGGGGGCAGCTAGGTGGCGCAGTGGATAGAGCACTGGCCCTGGAGTCAGGAGGACCTGAGTTCAAATCCAACCTCAGACACTTAATAATTACCTAGCTGTGTGGCCTTGGTCAAGCCACTTAACCCCATTTGCCTAGCAAAAAACAAAACAAAAAAAATCAGGATTAAGTGACTTGTCCAAGTTCACAGTTATTCAGTGTCAATTATTCTGAGGCCAGATTTGAACTCCTGTCCTCCTGACTCCAAGGTCAGTATTCTATCCACTGCACCACCTAGTGAACTAAGTGAGACTGAAGGTAAAGGTGTAACAAGTGACAGCAAGTGACAAGTAATGAAGCATTTTTTTTCTCTTCAATATGCTACAAGAAATGGATTTGACTAGTTCTCAGGTAGATAAGTATTGAGGTGGCACTGTAACATTACTTTTGTTATTAAAATAGTCAAAATGGAAGGAGGGAAGGAGAGAATTTGAAATTCCAAAATTGAGGATAGCTGGGTGGTGCAATGACTAGAGCACCAGCCTTGAAGTCAGGAGTGCCTGGGTTCAAATACAACCTCAAACACTTAATAATTACCTAGCTGTGTGGCCTTGGGCAAGCAACTTAGCCCCATTGCCTTGAGAAATCTTAAAAAAAAAAAAAGAGTACTTATGGGGCAGCTAGGTGGCGTAGTGGATAAAGCACCAGCCTTGGAGTCAGGAGTACCTGGGCTCAAATCCAGTCTCAGACACTTAATAATTACCTAGCTGTGTGGCCTTGGGCAAGCCACTTAACCCATTTGCCTTGCAAAAACCTAAAAAAAAAAAATTCCAGAATTGTTTTTAAATGATGTTTAAAAATATTTAATGAAATAAATTAAAATATATTTAAATTTAAAAAAATATATGGTTTGAGTTCTGGTAACACTAGGTCTCTAGGTGGCTCAGAAGATGAGCTCTGGGCCTGGAGTTAGGGATCAAATCTGATCTCAGACACTTATTAACTGTATGCCACAGGATAAGTCTCTTCTTTGTTTGCCTAATTCACTGGAGAAGGAATAGCAAAGTATCTTTGCCAAGAAAACCCCATACAGAATCATGAAGTCAGACATAATTGAACAACTGAACGACGATACTAAGACTTCCTTCTTTGTGTTTTTTTTTTCCCATTAATTTTCTTTATACTCTTGCTTTTTGTTCCTCTGGATGAATTTCATTTTTTATAGTTCTATAAAGCAATCTTTTAGCAGTTGGATTGATATAGCACTCAATTAAATTAATTTAGGTAGTATTATCATTTTATTATGTTGATTCAGCTGCCCATAAGCAATTAATATTTCTCCAATTATTTAGATATGTCTTTATTTGTATGAGCAGTGTTTGGTAATTATGTTCATTTGGTTCTTGACAGTAGACTTCCAAATGTTTTGTTCTATCTGTACTTATTTAAATGATATTTCTCTTATTATCTTCTGGATTTTTTTTTGGTAATTTACAGAAATGTTAATGATTTTGTGGATTTATTTTTTATTCTGCAATTTTGTGGAAATTGTTCATTCTTTTTTTTTTATATTTTTCAAGGCAATGGGGTTAAGTGGCTTGCCCAAGGCCACACAGCTAGGTAATTATTAAGTGTCTGAGGTTGGATTTGAACCCAGGTACTCCTGACTCCAAGGTTGGTGCACTGCACCACCTAGCCTCCCCAGAAGTTGTTAATTCTATATAATTTTTAGTTGATGCTCTAGGATCTTCTAAGTGACTATCATATCATATGCAAAAAAGTAATCATATTATATAATGCTTGCCTATGCTTACTTAAATTTTTTGTTTTTGTTTCATTATTAACTACAGAAAGCAATGATGTTGATAATGGACATCTTTGCTTTGCCCCTGATCTTAGTGGAAAGGTGTCTAGTCTCATTACAGAAAATGTTGACTTTTGGTTTTAAATGCAGACTACTTATCATTTTAAGGAAAGCACTATTTATTCTTATACTTTCTGATTTCTTTTTTTTTTTTAACAGGAATTAGTATGATTGAAGCAGGGCCCACAGAAATTATTGTACTCTCTTGAAATTTCTCTGTACTGTAGAAGATGTTCTTCATTCTGTGTTGAGGATTTGGAATTTCCACTTCTTAAGCCTTGTTGGACTTTTAATCACACTCTTTGGGGCAGGAGAAGACATAGCATGCATTAAGTCATGGAAATGAGTACTACTGCCTTAGCCACTCCTTGGGACCCACCCCTGTGGCATAAGCATTGGAGAATACCTAAAGTCAGTTCCTAAATCATTCCTCAAGCATCTCCCTTGTCCCACCCACCATGGAAATGCATTTAAACAAAATCTTCCAAAGCAGAGAGCTCTTTGTCTTTCATCTTTCTTCTCTCTCTGTTGGGTTGCCACTCTTTTTCTCTCTCTAAACTAGATGCACATGATCCAACCCATGCAGTTGGAACAATAAGGCCCCAGCTTCATTTGGCTAGATCTATTTTGAACTAAGATACTCTCCTCCCCTCCCCTCCCATCCCATCCTATCCCCTTCTCTCCTCCCCTCTCTTCTCTTTAGTCTTTTTAACCTCAACTTCTGCTAATCAGTCTGTCCTTTAAGAAACTATCTTGCTGCTTCTCCAAAGAACTTAACTTGGGAAATTTATGTAGTATCCCATGAACTTTCTGCAATAAGACTGTGAACTTTTGCAGTAACCTGTGAATTAAAGTTTAAACCTTTCTTAAATCCCTGAGTCAGAAATTTGATGAGCTCTTCAACTCAAACAAGCTCGATCTTTAAGCCCCCTTTCCTGAAACACATTTCCTCTCTTTTTCATTATGTCAAAAGCTTTTTCTGCCTCTCTTGATAAAATTATATAATTTTTATTGTTCTTGTTATTAACAAAGTCAAATATGCTTACAGTTTTTCTAATATAGAACTATTCTGCATTCTTAGTGTAACTCAAGCCTAGTCAAAGTGTCTGGTCTTTGTAATATGTTGATATAGTCTCTTTGCTAATATATTATTTAAATTTTGACATCAATATTCATTAAGGAAATTGATCTATAGTTTGCTTCCTCTATTTTGATTCTGTTTGCTTTAGGATCTAGATTATATTTGTGTCACAGAAGAAATTTGGTAGGATCCATCCTTTACCTATTTTCCCATCAGTTTATGTATTATTTGAATGAATTATTCTATTTTTAAGAATAAATTTGTTTCTTTAACTACAAGTTTAAGATAGTTTTCAACATCCATTTTTTGTAAGGTTTTGAGTTCCACATTTTTCTCTTCCCCCTTCTCCTTTATAGCAAGCAATCTAATATAGGTTATACATGTATAATTATGTTAAACATACTTCCACATTAATCTGAATGAATTATTCTTTAAATACTTGCATTCACCTTCTCCCATGATAAAATGTAAATGGGGCTTTTATCAAAACATACTTTCCCTATTGGTTTGAGAGGCAGTAATGAGGACATGAGAGTAGACAGATCGCTATATTTGTTCCTTAGTAACTCAGTCCTTTGGTTGAGAACATGATGTGCACCATGGAAATAGACTGTTTTTGTCTAGTTTAGTTCTGCATTGTAGATATGTAACAACTATCATGTTAAATGTGTCTGCACTGTAGTCCCTGATCACTGTAAATGTGTATAATTGTTTTAACACTTTTGATTTGTGGAACAGCTTTCTAGTGAAAACACCAGTCAACAACTTTTCTATTATTAAAAGGTGGTTTTTCCCCTCCCTAAATGGTTCATTGTACTGTATGCAGTGTTTTGATCATTGGCCAAGCTTTTTATGTATGCATCAACTTTTGTTGCTAGTTTGAGGCTGAAGATTCAGTTGTCTTTGTTCACCATTTGTGGAAATAGTACAAGTAGGATTTAAATAGAATATTTCTTCAGTTTTTAATATTAGCCATAGCACTGGTTAGTATCTGAGTAGTGTCATGAAACGTTTCACTTATTCAAATGTTTTGAGAGATTTTGTGACATTACAAAAAAAAACCAATCTGAATATTATGTTCAAGTTTATAGACAATAAGCAGCAGATTGTTAAAAAAATGTAGTAATCTTCCCTCTATGATTTGTCATAATGCCTGTGACCAAAAAATGTGCATGGACCAAACAATTTCATCTTTGAAGTAACATAGATATGTATGATTGGTTAAAAAAATAATAATAAAAGAATAAATAAATAAATAAATGCATCTGGTCCTAGGTTTTTTTTTCTTTTAAGACTTTATTTATTCTTTGTTCAACTTCTAAGATAGGGTTATTTAAGTATTCTACTTCTTATTCTGTTAATCAATTATCTATTCTTTCTTCCTCTCTTTTCTTATTTCTTTCCTTCTTTCCTTTCTTTTTAATTTAATGAAGGTGTATATGAATACACACATATATATATAAATATTACAATTTATATTTATGTAAATATTCATCCATTTCATTCAGATTACAAGTTTTATTGACATAGAGTTAGTGAAATTACTCCTAATTATTTTATTTCTTCATTGCTTATGAATTCACATCTTTCTTTTTGGATACTGGCAACTTTGTTTTCTTCTTTCTTTGTAAGATCAAATTAATTCATGACTCATCAATTTTATTGTTTGTTTTCCTTTTTTTAAAAAATCTCTGAGTTTTGCTTATTAATTGGGGGAAGGGGTTGCCTTCAATTTTGTTAATCTTTCCTTTGATTTTCAGATATTCAAATTTGTTGTTTAATTGAATTTTTAAAAATTTGTTTGTTTTCAAGCTTTTTTAGTTGAATACCCAATTTATTTGTCTCTTCTTCCTTCCTTCCTTCTTTTCTTTTTAACTTACTGGAAGTATAAGTTTATACACACAAATAAATATATATATACACATATACATATATGTGTATATATACATTTATACATATATATTTATATTTTTCTTCTAAGTACTACTTAGATTGCATTGGAAAAATATTGGTATGTTTTCTCAATGTTGTCATCACTTTTAATGAAATGATTATTTTCATAATTTGTGCTTTGATCTATCATTCTTTAGGATTGATTAAACTTTAAATCAATTTTAAATCTCTTTCATAGGTCCTTTATTCAATCTAATTTCATGGCTTTATTTTTGATAAAAGATACATTTGGTATTTCTTCTCTGCATTTGTTGATGAGGTTTCTATGCCTTAGTATATGTTCAATTTTTGTGAAGATGTCATGCATAGCTGAGAATGGGTTTACTTTCTATTCAATTCAATATTCTCCATTCAATATTTCACATTCAGTATTCTCTAGAGGCCTATCATATCCATTTTTTTTATAAAATTCCATTCAAATCCTTCATTTGTCTTTTCGCTTATTTTTGGTTAAATTTATCCAGGTATGGGGCAGCTAGGTGGCACAGTGGATAGAGCACCAGCCCTAGAATCAGGAGTACCTGAGTTCAAATCCAATCTCAGACACTTAATAATTACATAACTGGGTGGCCTCGAGCAAGTCACTTAACCCCACTGCTTTGCAAAAAAAAATTTATCCAGGTATGATGAGATAAATTAAGATTCCCCTACTATTATGGTTTTATCTCTTTCTCCTTGAAACTAATTTAGTTTTTCCTTTAAGAATTTAAATGCTTGCCATTTTGTGCATATATGTTTAGAATTGCATTATTTCAATTAATTGTATTCATTATCCATGGTACCTCTCAGCGAAATGAAATTTCTCTGTTTATTTCTTATAATTAGACCTGTTTTTGCTATTCCTTTGTCTGAGATCATTACTACTACCCCAGCTCGTTTTTTTTAGCTGAAGTATAATAGATTCTGCTTCATCCCCTAATTTTAACTTTGTATTTATTTTTCTATTTCTAACATAAAAGATGCACTGCTGAATTCTAGTTTCTAAGCTATTCTGCTATTCTCTTCCATTTTATGGGTGAGTTCATTCTATTCACATTCACAATTATGTATATTATTTGTATTTCCCTCCATCTTATTCTCTTACACTTTTCCTTATTCTGTTTTTTTTTAAGGTTTTTGCAAGACAAGTGGGGTTAAGTGGCTTGCCCAAGGCCACACAGCTAGATAATTATTAAGTGTCTGAGACTGGATTTGAACCCAAGTACTCCTGACTCCAGGGCCAGTGCTTTATCCACTGCACCACCTAGCCGCCCTGCTACTTTTCCTTCTTTTTGCTTTTCCCTCCATAAGAATTTGTTTTGCTTCTGACTAATCTCTTGCTTAATATATATATTCTCTCTTCTCTTAACTTTTTCTTCCCATTTCCCTCTTTAGGACAGATTGCTGTTTCATCTTTCTACTTGGTTGATTCTTCCTTTATTATGAGGAGACCCAGGTCAAAGATGTCTTCATCCCTCTCCAGGTTGCACTACTGGCTCATCTCCACACTACTTTCTCTATCATGACCCCTCATCAGGTATTTTCTCCCCCTGTCCCTCCCTGAACCCTCATCTCCATTTTTCAGCCCCCTTTTATATGTTACTTTTACCCATTAAAAGGTAAGGGCCTTGAGGGAAGGGACTTTCTTTTTGATTATATGTGTGTGTGTGTGTGTGTGTGTGTGTGTGTGTGTGTGTGTGTGTGTGTATATACATATATATTTTTTCGTTTATTACCACAGTTGATAGTGTTGCCCAATCAACCATTCCTCCTTACTTGTATAGACATATTTGTGCTTCCATTTGAGTGAGATGATTTTCCCCATTCTTCTTCTCCCTTCCCCTTTAGTATATTTCTCTCCTTCTCCCTTTCTATTCTTTTAAGATCATCAAAACATTAACAGGATCAATTCTAGACCCTCTAACTAGATCACCTCTATGACCCCCAAAGATGATAGAGTTCCACTGGGCTACATGTATCATCTCCCCATATAAGAATGCAAGCAGTTTTACTTGTTTAGTCCCTAACAACATCATTCATGTTTATCTCTTTATGCTTCTCTAAATGCCTGTATTTGAATTTCCAATTTTCTACTCTTGTCTTCCTATTAGGAATGCTTAGAAGCCCTTTATTTCATTGAAGGGTCATTCCCCACCAGTAGGATTATACTCAGTTTTGCTGATAAATTAACCTTGGTTTTAAGCCTAAATCTTTTGCCTTGTAGAATATTTTCACTTTCTGCACTCCCTTATGGCATTAGAAGCTAAATCTTGTCTGAATCCCAACTGTAACTCTTCAGTACTTGAAATCTTTCTTTCTGGTTATTTGCACTAATCTTTTTTTTTTCTTTTACCTAAGGGCACAGGAATTTTGGCTATAATGTTTGAATTTTCATTTTAGGTTTTCTTTCAGCAGTCACTGGTGGAGTCTTTCAATATCAATTTCTTTTATAACTTCTTTTTTATATTTAATATTTATTTATTCTCATTTTGTACAGGATATTTAAGCTAGTTTATTCTGCCTTTCAGATAATCCAATGATTCCACATGACCTCCTGGTCAATTGTTTTTGCTATACAATACTTAAGATTTTCTCCCCCTTTTTTCAGAATTTTTCTTTGTATAACTACTTCTTGGTGACTCATGAAGTCATTAGCTTCTCTTTGGTTAATTCTAAATTTTAGGAAGTTATTTATTTGGATAAGGTATTGTATCTCTTTTTTCAACTGTTAATATTCTATTCACATCTTTCTACCATAGCTCTCATTTCTTTTCCCATTTTTTCTCCACTGCTATCATTTAGTTTTTAAAATACTTTTTAACTTTTTTTAAAACTCTTGCTTTACTTTTCAAAGGAATTATGGCTATCCTGGGACCAAAGGTTGGAGATGGTTTTTGTTCATTCTTTTATTCTAGGTTTGTGCCTTTTGTTTTCCTGTCCCCATAGTAGTTCTTTATGATGGAAATCTCTTTTTGTTTGCGGTGCATCTCTTCAGTACTTCTTGACTTGAAACCATAGGTTAAGGCTGGACTCTGAGCTCTTTGGGGGAACATCTGGGCTAAGTTTCTGTCCTCTCTACCCTACTGCTTTCACAGCTCAGGTTGGGGGCCTGCTAGCTTTTAGCATTCTCAGAGTGATGTAAGCCAGGGTGAAGTCTGCTCACTGCCTTCCCTTTCAGAACTCTGCAAGCTCCTGACCCAGGTTTAGGCCTGTTGACTTGTTCCTGGTTGGAAGTTTCAGTGGTGAAAAGAGTAGTTGCTAATTTCAGTCGTGGCCACTGGAATAAGTCACTCTGAGCCTGCTGGGATACTCTGTGGGTTCAGTGACTGAGCTGCAGGCTTTCCCTTTCATCTGAGATTCCTGCCCTGGTTATTCTAATGCAGGCTTCAGCCTGGGCTGGATGCTAGAGCAGAGGTCCTGCTCTCCCCTCGGAATCAGAACCTATCATTTCTTTCTTCCAAACTTCCTATCCACTCAATGCATAGCAAAACTTCACAATTGTTGGGGCGGCTAGGTGACGCAGTGGATAGAGCACCGGCCCTGGAGTCAGGAGTACCTGAGTTCAGATCCAGCCTCAGACAATAATTACCTAGCCATATGGTCTTGGGCCACTTAACCCCACTTGCCTTGCAAAAATCTAAAAAACAAAATACTTCACAATTGTAACTGTTCCTCTCTGCCTGGATCCAGGTATCTCTTCAGTCTGTCTTGGATCTGTGACCCAAAGCTAAGTACTAGACCTCAATTTTCAGGTGGACATCCATTTCTACACTCTGGACTAGTTCTTGGGATATCCCAGACAATGCTTCTTGCCCCAGGGTACAGTCTTCATTTTTTTTAGTTTCTGGACAATGGACTGTCCCCCACAGAGTGTGTTCCTGGACAGACTTTGTCCTTATTACCCAAAGACCTTTCTGTTTGTCTTCCTAAACCACCTTGGACTAGGAAAAAAGTGAAAAAGCTTCAAGAACTACTAGACCCGTTGTTATAGGTTAGGGAGTTGAGGTTTAGAAAGAGTAAGTGACATTACCAGAGCCTCACAGAAGTTAAGTGCCAAAGTCAAGACACAAACCCAAGTCTTCCTGCCTTCTGCCTACTTATTCATACTTGGCCATATTGCCAGTAACGTTGCCATCTAACTTAAGACTTTGTATTTTATCACCGAGGTCATAGGAAACCTTTGAGTCTTCTTGAGCAGAGGAGATCTGACCTTTAGCAAAGTCACTTTAGCAGTCCTGTGAAAAATATAATGGGATGGAGAGGGGCTGAAGCTAGAGGACTCAGAAGGCCAATGCGAGAATATAGGCAGTAAGTGGTAGCTACATGAGTAGAGAGGAGATGAAAGAGTGAGATGCTATGGAGGAAGATGTGACAGAATTTGGTCTCTGATTAGACATATGGGATGAGGGACATGAAGGAGATTATTATGTGTTGGATTGGATTGAATAGAATCAGATTCTATTTGGAGCAGACCAGAAGAGGTTGACTGGGATGGGGCTAGGACTGGAGACTATCACACAAGGATGGCTGAAGGTATTGGGGATGTTGAGTCTGGAGAAGCCTGGGATGGGGTAAGGGGTCATGGAAAGGAGGGATCCGAATGATTCCACTTGACCCTGCAGGGCAGAACCAGGTTAAATGGGGAATGTCACAGAAGGAACTTAGGATTGATGTCAGGAAAATTTTCCTCACAATGAAAGTGGCCCCAAATGGGAGTGGGGAGGGTCTCTCTCAAGAGATAGTAGGTCTTCCTCCTGAAGACCTTCCAGAAGAAGCTAGGTAGTCAGTCACTCCTCAGAGATGCCAGAGAGGGAGCTCTGCCTCAGATAAAGGTCAGCCAATAAGCATTTATTAAGCTCCTACTGTGTGCTAGATAAAGAAAAGTAAGAACAGTCTCTTCCCTCAAGGAGCTCACAATTTACTAGGGGAAGACAACATGGAAGCAGCCATATCACACAAGATGTAGACAGGCTAAGTTGGAGATAATCTCAAAGGGGAAACACTGGCATGAAGAGAGATTGGGAAAGCCTTCCTAATATAAGGTGGAACTTGAGCTGAAGCTTAAAGCAGGAGACAAAGATCTCCTGAAGGAGGGAATTCTAGGCATTGGACACTGCCAAGGAAGATGTCCAAAGTCTGGAGACAGGAGGTGTTATGCAAGCGGCAACTGCTTTGTCACTGGACTATCACTGGACTGTCACTGGGAAGCAGGAAGGTGGCCAGGTTGTAATGGGCTATAAAAAAAATTGAAAGATCTTATTTAATCCTGGAAGACCTAGGAAGGAGTTTATTGAATAGGAATGTGACACAGCTAAAGATACTTTAAAATCACTGGGAGAGCTGAGTAGGGTAGGGAAAAAGGGGAGCTGGGGAGTTATTGCACATCACTGCAATGTCGGTGTGAGGTGAGATTCTGTGATCCTATGGATTACTATTTTTATCTAAAGACTGCTGGAACCCACACATCCATTAGGAACTGAGGCTTGTGTCAGCCTGGCAGGACAGAGAAGTGCCACCAGTGGGTGGTGGGTCCCACTGGCAAAGCTGAACATGCCACCCATGGAGCCAACCCATCAAGCCCTGGAAGAGTGATCACTTGAGGATGAGAAGCTGGTGCAATATCTCAAACAATAGAAGTGTAGAAGTATTGGGAGCACCAGGGAAGGACAACTCTCAGTCCAAGGGGAAGCCCCCAATGACTATCCTGAGCCATTTACTTTGGACATATCCCTTATTCTTCAGGGGTTTCAGTCTTATCAGTCAAATGAAGAGATTTGAGCTGCTTTCCTCTGCCCTGATCAGACCACATTTGGTGTTCGATTCTGAGTTCCGCCATTTTGTAAGGATATTGATAAACTGACAGTGTCCACAGGATTGCACTCAAGGGCCTTGAGTCCCTTAATAATCCTAACAACAATGGCAACAACCACTAGAATTTACATATCACTTCCAAGTTTGCACATCACTTTACATTTCTCATCTGGCCATATTCTTCTGAATTTCTCCATCATACCCCCCCACCTTCATGTGTTGGGTACCTTCTCTCCTCCTCTTATCCCCCCCTTTCAATTTCCCTTAATGTGTTGACCTTTCCAATTAGGATGTAGTTTCCTTGTATATTCTATCTTTCTTTTTGCTTATATTTTATTCTTAGCTTAATAAATATTTGCTGATTGATTGGTTAGGTGTTATCTGATCCTCCTTGCAGTCTTAAAAATTAATGCTATTATTGGGGGTGGCTAGGCAGCACAGTGGATAGAGCACTGGCCCTGGAGTCAGGAGTACCTGAGTTCAAATCCAGCCTCAGACACTTCATAATGACCTAGCTGTGTGGCCTTGGGCAAGCCACTTAACCCCACTGCCTAGCAAAAACCAAAAAACCACAAAAACAAAAAATTAATGCTATTATTATTATTATTATTATTATTAAGTCCATTGTATAAATAAGGAAATTAAAACTGGGAAGGTTATTAAGCATTTGAGGAAGGGTTTGAACTCAGTTCTTCCTAAGTGTAAGATCACACGATATCCACTGTACCAACTACATTTGCCAACTGAAGGATCTGAGGGTACCTATCCTAGAGAAAGACATGAGGAGAATACGATTATTACTGTTCCTGTCATTTGAAAAAGGCAGTTAGAGGACCTTGAGTTCAAATCTGCCCTCAGATCCATGCTAGCTGCTTGACTGAGCAAGTCACTTCACCTGTTTGCCTCAGTTTCCTCATCTGGAATATGAGTTAGTGAAGGAAATGGACAAGCACTCTAGGATCATTGCCAAGAAAAGCCCAGATGTGGCCACTTGGCTGAAATGACTGTGCAAAAAGATTTGGAAGAGGGATTGGGCAGAATATAGTATCATGGATGGGAGCTTCAAAGAAGCAAATTAAAAGTGGTGTCAGCCTATAAGCACTTATTAAACTCCTACTGTGAACCAAGCAAAACTAGGAGCAATGGGAAGGTGCTAAAGAGAGGCAACATTTGGTCTGACATCAGGAATAATGATTTCCAGAGAATTAGAGCTGTCCCAGAGAGAAATGGACAGCCTTGGGAAGTGGGATCTTCCCATAGAGATTGATGATAACAACTTCTCAGGAGAATGATGGGAAATTCTCATCCAAGTCTGGATTGGACTAGACAAGCGCTGAAGTCTCCCAGCCAATTCCACCCCATCTCCTCTGGAAGACGCCTCTCAGCCTCTGTGGGGCAGCAGATGGGGCTTGGAAGAATGCGGTTTGAAGAGAAAACAGACAGGAATCTAGAGAGAAGTTGGCTATTTATTCTTTTACAAATTAACAACTGTATTTACAATCCTCTTATCTTTGTAAAAACAGATCTAAACACTTCATCTAAAGGGTTGAGCCACTGACAGTGGGTGGCACCAGGAACGCTTCTCTGCCCCTCCCTCCCTCCTCTCTGGGCCATCCCAAGGAATCTTGGGATACCCCTGCTCTCGGACCATATGGGGACTGCCCTTTTGTTGTTTCGCTCAGGGCCTATTCAGTAGCCCAAACATATGTTTGGTCATCCAGTCCAGGTCCCACCTGTGACGGTGCTGCCCAGATCTAGGGCACGCTGGTTGTATTCACTGGGATCCTCTGATCTCCTAGAACTATGTGAGATCTGACTCTGTGGCCAGGTCATTGTCCATGGATGGAGCTGTTGGTGTCCTTCCTGTCATCTGACTCAATCATGATTAATGGGGCTTCTACACACCCACCTGCTTAGATATCAGCTGAAGCTGGTGGGGAGGGAACGAGGGCGCTGACCACCTGTGTTCTTTACAGTGGAGGCCAGGTCTATGGGCTGGGGACTCCAGACTGCTTGGAGATCCCAAAAATATGCAGTTCCCATCGGGCACAGCCTTGCTAATGCCCTAGCCACGGACAAAATGAGAGAGGTCAGAAAAGGGTGTACAAGGAGAGGCAATCCTGGAGCAATGCGCTATCTTCATGGCCTCACTAATGGTACAGTGTGGAAGAAGGCATCATCAGAAGACCGATCTTCACTAGCCAGGAGATAGGTTTGGGTGTGGAGAGCACTATGGCCCCCTCCTTCCACGCCGTTAAGCCCCCTGCTCCAAGGGGTGGTATGGAGTAGGAAAGGGCAGAAAGAGCACGGGCAGAGGTGGAACAATGGTGAGGGTGCTGGAGTGGGCTAATGGAAGGTGCTAAAGGTTTTGGAGGCTGAGCGCCAGCTCACTCTTATTGTCCAGGAGAAACTGCTCACAGGCCTTGAAGGTGGTGATGAATCCGGATGACAACCCGGACACATTGGTCGTCACATAGTTCAGCAAACTGGTCGTAGCCTGATTGTAGTAAGAGACCTGAAAAGGGTAGCGAGAGAGGCAGGGCTGAAGCAAGTCAAGTCAACAAGCAACACTGAAGCACCTACGGTATGACAGATACTGTGCCAGGGACACAAAGGAAACAAACAAAACCAGTCCCTGCCCTCAGGGAACTGACAGTCTATAGAGAGATGACAAGTAAAGAATTACATCCCAATAAAATAGAGAGAGAATAAATGACAGATGATGAGCAGAGGGAAGGTGCAGGTAGTATGAGACCTCAAGAAAGGCCTTTGGTAAAAGAGAGTGGCATCAGATGCCACGATGGGGTCTGGCGCCTTCTCAGCTCCAGCTGAGGAAGGGAGGGATTGAACCCTGGCAAACTCCTCCATCCTTGGCAAACCACCTGCTGTTGGCAAGACCTGGCAAAGTGCTGCAGCAGAAGAAAAACTGGGCTCAAATATTCCCTCTGATGCTTCCTACCTGTCTGAAACACTGGGCTAATCCCTGAACTTCCTGAACCTCGGTTGCCTCATCTGTAAAATGGACATGCCAGATCAGATGAGTTTTCAAGCTCTGTCTGGATCTAAGAGCACAGTCTTGTGCTTTCTGCTCATCCCCATTACGCAAGAGGTCCAGCCAGTCTTGGCTGTGGACTTGTTGATATGTGACAAATGGAGAACCAAATCCCACTGATTTCCAGAGTCCAAGAACTGTCGATCTGAAAGCAAAATCCCTGTCTTTTCTCCCTAATCCCTCACCTTCTCAGGGAACCCCACAGTTTATAATCACTGCTCACAATCGTGACCTCATCTGATATTCACATCAACTTTGGGAGGTTGGCAGGCAGAGGAGAGACTGTCCTCTCAGAATGATAGCACCCGATGGCTCTTGGTCAACCCATGCCTGATGAGGAAGCCCCCTCCCCACATTCTCCAACAAGTGGAGAGTGATTTTACAGAAGGGGAAATTGAGTCTTAAAGAGATCAAATGATTCTCTTGAAATCATACAGTCAGCTTAGTAGCGAAGTTGGGTCCTAAGCCCAGGTGACAGAATCATAAAGCTGGAAAGTCACATAACCCAGGTCCTCTGTCCCTAGTGATCTCCAGTAACTGCCATAGAACTTTGAGTGAGGATGAGCCTCTGCAGATACTTTGCCCTGACCTGGTGACTGGTTTTGCCTCTTTTTTTTTAAATACTAGCTGGCAGGGGCGGCTAGGTGGCGCAGTGGATAAAGCACCGGCCCTGGAGACAGGAGTACCTGGGTTCAAATCCGGTCTCAGACACTTAATAATTACCTAGCTGTGTGGCCTTGGGCAAGCCACTTAACCCCGTTTGCCTTGCAAAAACCTGAAAAAAAAATACTAGCTGGCATTTAGTTAGTACTCTAAGGTTATTCTCATTTGATTCTGGTTGCCATCCTGTGAGGCAGGCACTATAATTATCCTCATTTTACAGAAGGGTAAACTGAAGTCCAGGGAAATGAAATGACACTTTAAGTTTTTTGTTCTAGGAAGTGGTTCTCTAGGTGAGAGACACTGGTAAAAAATTGGTGATACAAAAGATAACAATAAAAATATAATTAAAAACTTTCCGTATGGAAACCCTGACTTTGCCACTTCCTAGCTCCATGGCCAAGCCAATTCATTCCGTACTTCAGTTTCTCCATCTGTAAAATGGGGGTGCAGCCTCACCAAGCTATTACGAGGATCAGAGGAGACAACAGGGAGAAAGTGAGGACCATAGGTTTCTTCTCACTGACGGATTCTCCTCTCATGCTATTTACAATGTGGCAGAAATTTGTTTTATGTGCCCTCCTAGATGTAATGGGTTTGGCATGCCTTCTTCAAAGGTGGAAGGTTTGGGAAAGGGAGAGGGCATTGGAACTAGAAATAAAATTAATGGGGAAAAAAGCAATATTTGCGCTGTGGGATGGGGGGGGGGGAGACATGCACAGAAAGCAGAGGCTCCTGATCCTTACCTTAGTTTGTTGATCCCCTTCCCTCCAGAGACAGAAGCCAGAACAGAGGGTCTCCCCTCTGATACGTTCGGGGGTCTCAGGGTGTGTGGGCAAAGTGACTGACCTTAGGGCAATGACATAGGGCTCCCTAGAACAGAAAAAGAAAGAGGTGATAGGAAGACCAATCCATAGGAAGAGAGAGCCTCCCATTTTCTATGAGACTTTCCAGGCCATAAGAGAGACATCCCTTAATTGTCACTTCATTTTTTTCTCCCAGGTCACCTGATTCATGTGACCTGCTTCAGAACCTTTTTATTTCATTGCCTGCAAAACATTAAGAAATGCCCAAGTTTACCCAGTCTGTCCGTGAGACAATGGGGCACAAAAGAAGTGTCCCAGTGTCTGAGGATCTGGGTTCAAGGCCCATTTATGGCCTGTGTGACCCTAGCAGTCTTCCTCTCTAAAATGAGGGAAGCATCAGCAAAATCACTTCTCACAGCTCTAACCCTAGAGACTTCTCCATGCTCTTCACAGAGAGCTGGGCCCCTCCAGCTTCCAGCAGTGGGACCCTCTTCATCCAGGTCCCCAAACATCCCCAGGGACCATCTCTGAAGACCCCCAGGACTGAGTTCTTGGTGGCCACTCTCCTTAAACTATAAGCCATTTGATTTAGCAGTGCGTTTTCTTAGTCTATTTTTTAATTCACATCCAAATTAATTTTTTAAAATTTGTTTAAGGCAAAAATGAATTAAAATGAAAATAATAGAATCTACAAGAAATTTTAAGGGATCAGTTAATCCATCATTAACTCTCACCTGCAGCCCAATCCCAACAAATGACTTGCCCAAAGTCACAAAACAAAAGAAGTAGAAAACCCGGGGTTTAATGGAAAGGTGAAGACAAAAAGGAAGGGGATAGAACAGGAGAAAAGATAAATAAATACAAAGCATTTGTAAAATAATCCAAAGTAATTAGAGGGGCAAAGGAAGAATATGGAAGAATCAGGAAAGGCTTCACAGAAGAGATGGCATCAAAGCTCAATCTGAAAGAAGTTAGGCATTGGGGAATTGTCTGTGCAAAGGCATGAAGGTGGGAGATTGTCATGCGTAAGGAAGGCTATTCCATGCCAAATCATGCTCAGTTCTGGGGATGTAAATAGAAGGAAGCAAGTCCCTGCCCTCAGTGAGCTTCTAATAGAAAGGGCGGAGGATAGTTGCAAGGAGGGAGACAGACATCAAAAGCAGAGGGACCCATCAGGCCTTCAAGACCCAGAACTCAGGTGTTGGCTGTAGAAGCAAAGAGACAGGCAAGAATTTGGGGAGGAAGAAGAATCAAGGGCATTCTTACCCTAATAAGATTCTAGATGGGTCTCAATAGTTGCATGTATGTTCTAAGCTTCCCTAGGCCCCACCCAGGTCTGGAATTCCATGTTCTAAGTTATCTCCCAGCTCTGGTCTGAAGCATACTAAGGTCATTTTCACATTAAAAGTCTCTTTTCAAGTCTCCCAGCTCTGACATCCTCTGTTCCAAGACCCCTCCCCGCCCTGACCTTCCCTGGTCTCAGTCCCCTCACCTCTGACATCCCTGTTAGAGGACGCTGGACATCATGCTGGACTTCCAGGCAAGAAGACAGGGGTTCCACACCCCCCAGCGCGCACACACACACACACACACACACACAAACACACACACACATACACACACATACATACACACACATACACACACATACACACATACACATACACAAACATACACACATATACACATACACACACACACACACACACACACACCCTACCCCACTTATGTAGCTAGCTCCCAGTCCCTGAGTTAAGGGTGGAAAGCCTGGTGGTCAGAGGATGCCCTGCCAGGGCCGGGCCCCTCGGAGGCCCTTCCCCCTCCTCAGCGCCCCCAGCGCGGCCCGCCGGGCCACTCACCCGCTGTCACAGGGCTTCCTCCGGGAGGCCAGGATGACGAAGTCCCGGGGCTTGCCGTCGGGGTCCCCCAGGACGGGGCTGATGACGTGGTAGATGGCGTCGTCCTCGTCCACCTGCTGCACCAGCTCCACGCTCCTGCCAGGGGAGAGGGCGTTCTGGGGGGGGTCGGGGGGCTGGAACCCACCGGGGAGACATCGGAGCTGCCCGGGAAGGGAGGATCGATACCCAGCCTGGGCCGCTCCACCCCCCGGGCCTGAATATTTCATGTCTCCATCTATTATTCACCAGAAGCATCATCGCCGGCCCCGAGCACCCCCGCCTGCAGGGCCAGCTGGGGGGGAGCTAGCTCAGAGACCAGGGACTCACCAGGGGAGGGCAGAGCTGGGAGGGGACCTGGAACCCGGGAGGGCAGAGCTGGGAGGGGACCTGGAACCCGGGAGGGCAGAGCTGGGAGGGGACCTGGAACCCGGGAGGGCAGAGCTGGGAGGGGACCTGGAACCCAGGAGGGCAGAGCTGGGAGGGGACCAGAACAGGGGAGGGCAGAGCTGGGAGGGGACCAGAACAGGGGAGGGCAGAGCTGGGAGGGGACCAGAACAGGGGAGGGCAGAGCTGGGAGGGGACCAGAACAGGGGAGGGCAGAGCTGGGAGGGGACCTGGAACCCGGGAGGGCAGAGCTGGGAGGGGACCTGGAACCCAGGAGGGCAGAGCTGAGAGGGGACCTGGAACCCAGGAGGGCAGAGCTGGGAGGGGACCAGAACAGGGGAGGGCAGAGCTGGGAGGGGACCTGGAACCCGGGAGGGCAGAGCTGGGAGGGGACCTGGAACCCAGGAGGGCAGAGCTGGGAGGGGACCTGGAACCCAGGAGGGCAGAGTTGAGAAAGGCCTTAGAACAGATGTCGGGGCTGGGAGGGACCTTAGAATAGGGGGTATCAGATCTGGGAGGGCTTTAGAACAGGGAAGGTCAGACTTAGGAGGAGCCTTAGAGATCATCTAACCCAACCCCTTCATTGTAAAGAAGGGAAAGCAGAGGCCCTGGAAGAGAAGTGGTCAACTCAGGGGACCCAGTGACAAGGAGGCCTGGTGCCATCCCAAAGTCCGGCACCCTTTCCATTGGATCATGGTGAGTTGCCCTTCCAAGCCTCTTTTTGGGCACCCCCCTCCCTGCCCGGAGGGCAGACCTGCCTCACCTGCACTGACCTCCCCATCTGGGATTTCTTTACCTCCCTCCACCTTCTCCCTCCTCAGTTCAGCCCCCTCCGTTTTCTTTTCCCAATCCTACTTATCTTTCAGGCTTGAGAACTAAATCAAAGAGCCCGTTCGGAGCAGGCAGAAAAAGCTGGTTTGGAGAAAGGCGAGAAGAACTCCTATCTGACTTGGGGGCATTCTTGCTATATTGCCTGAGAAAAATAACTTCCCCTTTCAGGCTTCACTTTTCCCTTCTGCAAAAAGGAGGCGGTTAGACTTGACGGGGGTAGCCGGATGGCGCAGTGGATAGCACACCGGGCTGGGAATCAGGAAGATTCATCCTCCTGAATTCAAATCTGACACTGTGCGACGTGGTACAAGTGACTTCACCCCATCTCCCTCAGTTTCCCCATCTGTAAAATGCACTGAAGAAGGAAATGACAAACTATGCCAGTGTCCTTGTCAAGAAAATCCCCACTGGGGTCATAGTCGGACACAACTGAAGAACTCCTGTTCTGTGTCTGTGTTCTAAATTATAGTTGAAAACCCTTTTCCTTAATCTCCCTTCTACATTCCAGTCCCACCATCTCCTGGACAATATCGCCACCTGGACGTCTGACCGACACCCCAACCCCAGTGGCATCCCAAAATAGAACGCATCGCCTTCCCCCATTAAGCCTGCCCCTGTTTCTCTGGAGGGTTTCAGGTTGGTAACCTTGGCATCATCCCTGCCTCTTCTCTCTCTTCCTCTCCCCAGAGTTCATTAAAAGCCTAGGCCAGTGAAGTCTACCTTGGTCTCTCTCCTACTCTACCCAGGTTCAACCCCTTCATTTTGCCCATGAGACCCAAGGAGACGAAGGGGCTTTTCTAAAGTTACACAGGAGATGAGCCAACGTCAAGATTCCAACCCCAAACCTCTGATTCACTACAAAAATGGACAAGACACAATATTGTGCTCTGTTCACTCTACCCCAGGCCTCAAGAATAGAAAAATCTGGATCAGAATCAGAATCAGAAATAATGAAAGCACCTAAAGGCTTCCAACTGTCAAATAGTATATTCTTCTCATTGAATACTCATGACCGACGGTTAGCATTAGATAGTGCTTTAGAATTTACAAGGTGTTTTAGATATGGTCATGATAACCCTGGAACAGAGGTGCTAATATTACTGTCTTCATTTAACAGGTGGGGAAACTGAGTAAGTAATTTGGCACAAGTCACACAACTCGAAAATCGTCTGAGTCAGCATCTGAACTCGAGTCTTTTTGACTCCAAGTCTAGCAATCGACCCTCTGAGTCCCTTAGCTGCCTGCCCAGATCCTCTGAACTTACTAGGATTGCCCCAAAGAGACAGAGTTAATGGTATTTGTTGAGTTCAGTGGCGGAACCAATCAACAAATATGGATCTTCTCTACTCCCTTAGCCCACCACCAGCCAGGGCTCACTGATAGTGCTTGTCCCACTCAGGCCTGCGGCTCAGATCTGAGAGGAGGAGAAAGGCTTGAGTTGTGTCCGTGCAGACAGTCATCTCCATGTGGAAGGATAGGAATTTGTCCTCCTCCAGGGTGTAGAGTTTGATCTGAGGAAAGGAACAAAGACTCTAATCTCACTGTGATGGTGCTCAGCAAAATGGCATCCAAACCCTTTGGGATTCATCTCCATCCCCAACCCTGGAATCCTGCCTCCTTGGCTCAAAACTTTTCAATGTCCTTTCTACACTATGGACCCCAGAATTGAATACAAGACTCAGGGCAATAGATGGAGGAGCCAACACCTTCTCCTTGAAGCATCCTAAGATTGCACTAGTGCTCTTGGCCGCCATCTTAGACTGAAAACTCCCATTGAACTTGGTCCTCTAAAGCCCCCAGATTGCTTTCAGAAGAAACACTAGCCACTTGATCAGGACCACATTCTATGGGATGGGTCCACATGTTTTATTAGTGCATTACATAACACAGGCCAATATACAGGCCACAAATAAACTCTCCTTCAGCCTCATTGGGAATACTAAAGCCTAGGTGAAAGGTGACTAGTTGCCATATGCGTCTAAGACCCCCACAAAAGGAGCACACACAGCAACAAGCACATCATGATATAGTTCATGAAGAGAAGCACGTTACCTTACTGCTCTCTGATGTAAGGACCCAGGGATCCTTGGCCATGAGCATCTTCAGCGAGGAGACATTATTGTAGCTCAAATATACCTGAACAGAAAGAATACTCAGGAACATCACCATCCACCGAATCAGGTAGCGAGGCGGGAAGCGGTTACATGGGCCAAGCCAACCCTGAATGGCCAACTTATCCTGTGGACCAGGATTGAGGCTCCCTGGGTCCACCAAACTTGCTTCTGAACCCCTTCAGAGGGGTGAGAAGAGTCTCTATGAAGTTAAGGGATGGGAGAAAGGGAAGGATGAGAGTTCTCCACCCAACCCACCCCCACCCACCCACCCTGGTCTGGCTGTAAGGAGGATTATGGGAATGCTCCACAAATGTGGATCAATATGACAGCTTCCTAGGGGGGCAAAGGATAATGATCAGGAGAAAGATCATTAAATACCCATTTATTAAGCATTTACTAATCACCAGACTTTGGAGAATCACCAATAAGCAAAACAAAGCCTCCCCTCAGGAAGCTTCTGACCTATCAGTGGAGAGGACCCATACAAATCTAGACACATATAAAACAGGTGCAAAAGAAATCATACAAAGTAAGGGGGTGGGGGTGGGAATGGGATGGAAAGTGTAGAAATCAATATATGAGCCCAGTTTTGAAGGAAATTAGGGACTCTAAAAGGTAAAAGTGAGGTACGGCTAATGCAGAAGCACAGGGGTAGGAAATGTAAAAAGGGCCATCATTCCAAAGGCCTGAGTTTATGAACAGTAATGAATAATAAAGCTGGAATGGTAGTGGGGGCCAGGAGGCACCAATATAGGAAGAAGGAAGAAGAGCAGGAAGAGGGAGTATTCTGTGTTTAGGCGCTATTTCTCAGACTTGGAAGGGAAGGCAGAGGGCTAACCTTGCACCCAGGACAGCAGGTCACTTCTAGGATGGCACCACTGAGTGGTCATCTAACTTTTGCTGGAAACCTCCTGTGGCACAGACCTCCCCACCTCAGGAACCAGTCCCGTAGAACCATGGGCAGGTAGTTCTGTGTGTGTGTATGTGTGTCTGTCTGTCTGTCTCTGTCCTCTCTCTCTTTTTCTCTCTGTCTGTCTCTCTTTTTCCTCTGTATCTTTCTTTCTTTCTTTCTTTCTTTCTTTCTTTCTTTCTTTCTTTCTTTCTTCCTTCCTTTCTTCTTTTTAGGTTTTCGTAAGGCAAATGGGGTTCGTAAGGCAAATGGGGTTAAGTGGCTTGCCCAAGGCCACACAAATAGGTAATTATTAAGTGTCTGAGACCAGATTTGAACCCAGGTACTTCTGACCCCAGGGCTGGTGTTTTATTCACTATACCACCTAGCCGACCCTGTCTCTTTCTTCCTTTGTCTGTCTCTCTGTCTTTCTCTCTCAAATCTGTGTCTTTATTCTCTCCCCTCACAAATATGCTCCATACCCATGAGAGGTCTGCACTATAGTCTTTCCAAGGATCTCCTATAAGTTTCTTCAGGATGAACTGGACTTACCTGGTTACTTGGGTCCCAGGGGACAGAGAGAGGGACCTCAGCTTGCTTACAGGACACAATGTACTTCCTAGGAGAACAGATGGAGATGTATTATGGAGTGCCTGCTCCAAGTGCCTTCAGTCAGGTAGACCACTCAGTCGACATGAAGCTGGTTTCTTTTTCTTTATTTATTTTGGAGGTAATTGGGGTTAATTGACTTGTCCAGAATCATACAGTTGTGTCTGAAGTTGGATTTGAACTCAGGTCCTCCTGACTTCAGGACTGGTGTACACCTGGCTGCCCCTGAAGCTATTTTTTTTTAGGTTTTTACAAGGCAGATGGGGTTAAGTGGCTTGCCCAAGGTCACACAGCTAGGTAATTATTAAGTGTCTGAGACTGGATTTGAACCCAGGTACTCCTGACTCCAGAGCCAGTGCTTTATCCACTGTGCCACCTAGCTGCCCCCTGAAGCTATTTTTTTCAAGGAATCCTAGAACAGCCACTCTTGTGCTCAGGAAACAGAGCACATCACCTCCCCTAGGAATCCCTTTATCAGTCTACCTTCTCTCACTCTGAAGCTAGCTGTGGCTCCTTACTCCCTCCTCTCATTCATAGCTTCCACACTACCATCCCCCCACCAGAACCTCACCCTCTGCTCTTGGGACATCCTGGGCTCTAATAGACCAGCTTGGCTGTTATCGTGCCTGGGACCACATCTCCATAATACACCACTGAGAAGCAACTATCTCTCCCCTTACTTCCAGCTCCTCCTTATGACTTGTCTTCCCCATTAGAATGGAAACTCCTTGAGAGCAGGGCTTGTCTTACTTCTATTTTTATCCTCAGAGTTTAGAATAGTGTCTGACACTTTATAAAAGATTTATTTCTATAGGGTCCCAGACCCCTCTTATGCCCTTTAGCCTGTTCTGTTTTGACCACAGTTTGTCAACATCTTGTCCCTCTGTTTGCCTGTGAACTATGGGGCAAGAGGAAGAAAAGCTCATCTAGACCCACCTTCCAATGTCCTCATTTCTGTCAAAAGGGCCCATATCCTTCTAGTCATTCATATTTCAAATCGTCACTCAGATCAGTTCCCCATATCTAATCATTAGCCAACTTTTGTTGATTTTGCCCAGGCAACATTTTTCAAAGCTGGCTTTTCTTCCCCTATGAGATCATCCCCTTCAGTCAAACACTCATCAACTGCCTGGACTATCTCACTAACTCCCCTACAAGGTTTCCTTCTTTTCATTTCTCTTTTTCCATTCATCTTCACCCAACTGCCGCCATGATTTTCCTAAAACATGGGTCTCCCTCTATCACTCATCTCCTCAAGAGTCCTCAGTCAACTAGAAACCCCTCAGCTTAATCCACAGGCCCTTTCAAGGCCAAGCCTGCTCATCTTTCCAGGCTCACTTCCTCGTCTTCCCTTTCTGGCTCTCTAGAGTTCAAGTGAACCTTTCCCCAGGCCTGACACGGTAACAATTTCCTCCAACCACACCTTGTATGTACTCTTTCCAAACTTTTGCATCTTGGAACCTCCTGGCTTTCTTCTAGGCTCAGCTTCAGGGCACCTCCTACATCCTTCCCTCTCTGCCTTCACCTCCCCTGTGTGTCAGTATTTTCCTCTTTTCAACATTTATCCTTTCTCTAGTTGGTATTTCTTGATCTCTAACTCATAGAGTGCCCTGGCACACTGAGCAATGAATGGACAGTTCCACAAAGTAAGAGGGAACAGACAAATTTAAGAGAGGGAATTGTACACTGGGTTCAATATCATCAACACATAAAGAACCTACTGCTAGGCAATGGGGGTTCAAAAGCCAAAGAATGGACCCATCTCTACCCACTAACCTTCCCCGGGCAAATCCCTACCCAGAAACTACATTCTAATAAGATTAAGGATCTTGAGATGGGAAGGGCCAGTTTATATGTGTGAACAGAAGAGTAATGTTCAACTTTAGCCATTGGCATTCACATAGTATGGCAAGGTTTGCAAAGCTCTTTGCAGTCATTATCTCTTCTGATATTCATGACAGTCTGTGTGGCTAATACCACTGGTGTTATTAGCCCCATTTCATAGATGAGGAAACCCGTGACTGAAATGGGAGAAGGCATTTTTCCAGGGTATGTGTGTAAGAGCTCTGTGGAGAATTTGAAGGGAATCAGTGGGATGATGTTGACAGTCTCAAAGGCCCATCTGGGTCCAAGATTCATACCCTCAAGACCTAATGAGCCAGGGTTCAAAGTCAACATGATGCTGGCTGAGTCTGGATGCAGCTCCAGGAGCTGGTATGGAAGCGAGAGCTTAGGGCTGGCAAGAGGCCCACTGGATACCCACCTCATGCCTCACTTACCTGTCCAATCTCATTTTCTTTCTGGCGCTGGCCTCCCTGTACCGACGTTTACCTTCCTGAAGAAGGAAAAAAGACAGAGTTAAGTCCTTGATGGGCAATCAACTTGGCCCCCTTGTGCTAGGGAGAAGGACAGTGGCCCCTTTAGGATGAGAGGGACCAAGATCAGGCATAGCTGATTGGGTAGGAAGGGGCACCTCTTCACCTGACATTGATCATGGCTTCCCCATCCCTGGCTTCCTACATAGACCTCCTGGCACCTCATTGATGAAAGTAGGTCTCCCTCCTGAAATATCTTGGGATGAGAGATAAAGAGTAAATCTCTCTTTCAGAGTTACTCCTCCTACCTCGACTCAGTGTTTCCCTCTCCCAAATCAGACCACAAATAGAAAAGAACTTTGGAGATGATAAATGGCCCAGCCCACCCCAACCAAGAGTACACAGCAAGGTACTGCTCCTAGCAGAGGAGATGGTATCTCATCAAGTCAACTGTCCCCTCAGCAAGTCATCCTCTACCCTACCAAATAATCTGTTCCTTCACCCTGCCATCCCCTACCCTTTCAAACCATCCGCTCTCTCACCAAGCTATTAGTTCCCTCACCAAGATATCTCCTACCTACTAAGCCATCCACTCCCTCATCAAGCCATCTGCTACCCTATTGAGTCATCCACTGCACAAACTATCTACTCCCTCATCAAATCATCTTCCATCCAACCAAGCCATCCACTCCCTCATCTTGCCCCTTGGAGGAACCCTATGTGGGAAAGATGACCAGAAGTTCCTTAGGTAGCCACAAGCACCTTAACTGTCCTAGGGAGATTGAGCCTGCATCCTTGGTCTCATTAGCAGCCTACAGTAACCCATAGCAGAATTTAATACAAGTAACATGATCTGGCACCCTGCTACTCAAAGAATGTAAACTCCCCAAAGGGGAAGGCTTTGTTCCCCCAATGTCTAGCCCAGTAGGAGGTACATAAGGAGAGCTTAATAAATGCTTCTCAGATTGAAGGGAATGGCTCACTTGGCCTTGTGGCTGAATCCAGGGCAGGGTTATAGGCTGGTCATCTCCATCCAACACCACAAAGGTCATAAAGGCACTGTTGAGATGCCGCCGGCAAGACTCCATCTCCTGGCGGTAAGCTTCCACACACACCCCGACCTCCATGCTGCAGAGACACATCAGCTGGAAAGGCAGATTCTACCCCACCACCCCCAAGCCTTTCCAAGAAATCCCTCATTTTCCTGGTTCTTGTCACTAGAGTTCCATTGGAAAACCTTAACATGCTATTGATGCTGGCTTTATTATTGTTGTCATCGTCTCTAAAATTATGGAGTTGGGGTAGATAATCTCTAAAGTTCATCTGTTCTAGGTCCCTCCCAGTTCTGATATTCCTTGTTTTCATTCCTTCCCTCAGTCTTAAAGCCCGAATTATCACGGTATGAATTTCTGTGTAGCCAGTTTTAATGGTTTTTCATTTTTACTTCATGGTTAATGTCTGCTCCCCTTCCTAACACATGTGCAATGCACCCATTCCCATACACTCCTATCCCTTGAGGGGTCCAGTCTCACCTGTTCTTGAAGGCATTGTTGACAATGGCCTTGAGTACCAGCCGGTCCCCAACCTGAGATGGGCCTCGAAAGTGGAACATTTCAATTGTCTTCAGTGTGGGATGGGCTTGGCACAGACGACTGAGGTTGTTGGAGGGAAGACATAGCTAGACCTGACTCAATTTCCCAATCCTAAGTCATCACCCACTAGACCCTCCAGGCCGATCCCAGTTAGGTGATTGACTGTGTCCTCCCAGAGCAGGATGAGAGTTGGAGGTGTTGGGGACCTTGATTTCCAGACCCCAGCTGTCTTATTCCCACTTTTATCCTTGAAGTCAGATTTTTCCCTCTCCTTAGAATATCAAGCCCTGGCCCAATCCTAACTATCCTTCAAAATCCAGATCATGGGGATACAAGATGACACATGGATATTATATGGCACCAGAATGTCTCCTCTGTCATCTTCATCTCTCAGATGAAGAGGTGGCTTTTTTCATTGCCAAAGCAAGGCTATGATGCAAGGGAACCCGCTAGATGGTCATAGTGCCCAGGAAAATTTGGGGAAAGGAGAGGTAAGGGAGGGTTATTCCATTAGATCTCACCTGGCTGCAATGGTGGCCACATTCTCCATCCAGGCCATAATTTGTCCACCAAAGGTGTTGCCCTGGTGGTTAGCATGGGGGGGCAGGACCAACTCCACACTCTCCACTCGGGTCTTCTCAGCGGGCACCTTCTTGGTGCAGTCTCTGCTCTCCAGATCTGATAAGGAACAAAGGGTAAGATGGAAGGCTTGCTGGTAACCAAGAGGCTGCCCTTCAGAATTCCTAGCTAGCTTAATGGATGGGTGAATTTGAATGCAAAGTTATTGGTTTTATGTCTTTTTATTCCCAATATCATATTGACTCAGTTAGATCATACTTGGAACGATCAGACCTGGGTACCACATTCTAGGAAGTTCATTATAATCTGGAGAGTGCTGAGAGGATGGCACCCTGGATAGTGAAGGGCCTTGAGCCTCTGGAGTCATTTGAGGATTGGTTACAGGAACTTGGTATGTTTAGAGTAGAAAAGAGAATACTAAGGGAATAAAACTGATGTATTTGATATTGGGAGGACTGCCGTGTGGAAAAGGAATCCTACCCGTTCTGTTGATTCCAACAGGGCAGAACCAGGCGCAAAGGGTAGAAATTACAAAGAGGTAAACTGAGGTTGGTGTTAGGAACTTAGCCATGATAGTTTTCCTAAAATGGAACGTACTGCCTGGAGAGGAAGTGGATCTTAAAACAAAGGCTGGGGAGTTCCCTTTCAGAGATGTGTCGGAACAAGAAAGCCATTTTGGCTCCTTGGTCTATGATTTTATGACCTTCCACCCATCAATCAATAAGTATTATATTAAGTTCCCACTGTCTACCTGTCATTATATTACACCCTTGGCATACAAAGAAAACCCCATCCTCCATGGCCCAACACAAATGCATTTTCTCTGGTCACAAATGACCTTTCTCCCTCGGACCCCAGAGGGCACTCTATCCACATCTGTCTAATGTACACATCTCAGGTTAGTATCTGTATTATCCTCTTCCTATAACCTCCAAGAGAATAAAAACTGAGCTTTATCTGCACTCAAAACCTCTCCTGAGACCCCAAATGTTTGCTGAATTGAACTTGTTGACATCATGGTCAGTCCCAGGGGCCAGCCCATCTCCCATTCTATTTGACAACCGAATGATGCTTTCCTTCCTCCAAGCCAACTTCAGATCATTAGGGAGTCAGACCTGCATAAAGTGTTCCGGAAACTTTAGAGCACCATATAAATGTTGGCTATTGTTATAATGATTCTATCTGGAAAGAGGTTAGGCTAAATGTTGATAATTAACAGTATTATTAATTAATAATTAATAAATAGGATCATAAAAATAGATCACATTTCTATAGCATCTGAAGGTTGACAAATCATTTCCTTCTCAACAACCCCATACAGTAGGTAATGCCCCATTGTACAGATGAAGAAACTGAGGCACAGAGTGTGAAAAAGAGTTGACATGAGTTACATAGCTAGCAATATATAATTCTCCAGTCTCCATACCTCAAAGGTGGCTATACATTAAGGCCCTTTGCTCTACAATCCCCTCAGGCTTTGAGATTCTATGAGCCTCAGAGCTAGCTCCAGTTTTCCTTAAAAGTCCATAGTGAGGACAGCTTTGGTGGTACAGTGGATACATAGACCACTGTCCCTGGAGCCAGGAGGATCTGAGTTCAAATCCACCTTCAGATATTTACTAACCGTGTGTCCCTGCACAAGTCACTTAACCTTGTCTTGCCTCAGTTTCTCATCTGTAGAATGAGCACGAAATGAAAATGTCAAATCACTCTACCAGCTCTGCCGAGAAAACACCAAATGGGATCAAGAAGAGATGGACCTGAGTGAAAAGAAATTTCCTGACTCTGGGACTGTGCTTCATCACCTAAGCGGTACCTTAAGATTTGGAGAACAAGGCATATAACACTTTCTCTGAATCCCTCATGATTTTTATAGACTAATCCCATGCTCTCTTAGCTTCTGAACTGCCTTGGTGTTTTTAAACCTATCTACAGTTAGCGACTAGCACATACCCAAGTGAAGAGACAATCAAAGACACTGTATATGAAAAAACTCTTTTTTTAATTCTCTCCTGTAAGTATAGGGGATTACATTCTTTCCCCAAGGTATGGCATTATAACGATGCCCATCTGATGCCTTCACAATCCACAAATAGAGAGGTACAGTGGAATGAGCTCTGGGTCAGAGATCCTGGGTTCAAATTCAGCCTCTGATAATTACTGCTTATGTGACTTGGATCAAGTCAATGAGACAAGTGCCTGGACCTCATCTGGAAAATAAGAGGGCTAGATTAGAAGTCCCCTCGAGTTTCAGATCTATGATCCTAGGATCTTATGACCTAGATTCAGATCTCATCTTTGATGCTCACCACTTGTGTGACTGTGGATAAGTCATTTCTCTGATCCTTAGAGCAGAGGATCTTAACTAGAAAATGAACAGGTTGGATGATCTTAAGGTTTCCTCCATTTGAGGAAGGTCCCTCCGAAGGACCTCCAACATTTGGAGGCTAGAATGCTTAGATAATGTATTGACTAGATAGATTGATGTGGATACACAGATGACTTATCGAACAACTTAAATTTTTTAAATGAATGTGAAAAAGATGGAAGTGAGGTTAGGTAACAGATAATAGATATAACAGCATAGCACAGTCCAGGAAAAAATCACATAAGGAATACTAAAGTTTAGTAGGGGCTGCGGCTGTTGAAAGAATCTTAGGTCAACAAAGCCGGGTTTTAAAACTACAACAGGAGGAAAGAAGAAGGTCCTAGAAAGTATTGGACCTTTGCTCGGGGTGGACAAGATAATAAAAAGTGACAACAAAATGATCAATGCTTAATCCCTATTTTGTATCTCTATCCTTTGCAGAATGATCTTTGGATTGAAGAGGGTATAAGAACAAACAATAAAGAAAAAAGAAAAGGGCACAAGAGTGGGCTGACAAGAAGGTAATGCTCAAGATAAACAAAGAGAAAGTCTTTAAATGAAATCAAGTCACAAGACCCAGATAAACTACATAAACTCCTAGGCTCTGACTGAATGGACCTACCCTGGTCCATTGATCTTGGAAGATCAGAAAGAACAGAAATGATGCTATTGGACTGGAGAAGGGCAGATATCATTCTGGGTTTCTAAAAAATGTCAACCATAGGTCATTGTATTTGGTTTCTACTCTAGAAATAATTCTAAAACATATCATTTAAAAGATGGTGAGAGAAAAGCTGGTAGAGAAGGAAGTAATGATCACCAAGAGTCAAGCCAACTTCATCAAGAAAAGATATGCCAGGGGGCAGGTAGGTGGTGCAATGGATAGAGCACCAGCCTTGGAGTCAGGAGGACCTGAGTTCAAATCTGCACTCAAACACTTACTAATTATCTAGCTGTATGACCCTGGACAAATCACTTAACCCCATTACCTTACCAAAAAGAAAAAGAAAAGGTATGCCAGACTAGCCCAATTTCCTTTTTTGCCAGGGTTAATGACCCACAGACCAGAGTAATGATATAGATACCATACATTGAGATTTTAGCAAAGCATCTGACCAAGTCTCTCATGGATGATTTAAAGAGGACCAATAACAAAGCATAACAAACAGACAATGGATTCAAGATGCAAAATAAGACATGATTTTGGACACCACAAGTATAATAATTTGTTTAGCTTAGTTGTGCATATCTGTTATGAAGATTTGTTTTTTAATTTTTTTTCTTAATTTTTAAAAAAATCGAAATACCCACGTATCAGATAATTATTGATTTCCTAAAGCATCAAAACTGAAAGAGAACTCCGAGATCATAGTATTATTCTTTCATTTTATAGAAGAAAAGGTTTTTTTTGCATAGAGCAAACCAAAAGTAATGATCACAGAGATCAGAGGGGGGAAATGAGGGGAAGGATGCAAAGGGTCACTCTTTGTACCTTGCACCCATTGTTTCACCTATCGGGGTGAGCCTGAGTAAGTCTAATCCCTTTTGGACATAGATCTTTCGATCCTGGACGATGGTTCTTGTAAGGTTATCTGCCATTTGACTGGTCATAATTTTTAGTCTTATCACCAGCCCAATCGCCTTTCTCTGGATTTCAGCCCCAGCCCATTTCTCTCTGCCCATCCCATGGTCTGTTTTCATGCTGGATCCTGCAGGGGCACCTCACCATTCTGAATGACACTGTTGGCCAGGAGGTCCTGGATGGTCTCCGTGTACAACAGCCTCATCCTTCGACGTTCTGCAGCCACGCTGTATTCCATCTTTTCCTCCTCTGTCACTGGCAATATTTGTTTTAGCTTTACCTGTCACCCAAAATGGGAGAGAAGGAGCAAGGGCAAGGAGAGATTAAAGTCAACAAAAATACAGACATTGGAAGGAGATAGGGAGCAATGGGGAAGAAGATTCATCCTTGGGACACAACCTCTATGGGGATCTTCCTTTTTTTTTTTTTTTTTTAGGTTTTTGCAAGGCAAACGGGGTTCAGTGGCTTGCCCAAGGCCACACAGTTAGGTCATTATTAAGTGTCTGAGACTGGATTTGAACCCAGGTACTCCTGACTCCAGGGCGGGTGCTTTATCCACTACACCACCTAGCCACCCCTTATGGGGTCTTTCTTCCCAAAGATCTCTCTGCCACTGGCCTTTAGGGTCCTGAATCCTTCCCCCAATTTCCTCCTGATCTCTCTGACCAATCACCCCTATACTAGATTTAAAAGAGATCAAGTTCCACTCATTCCTTTCTTCCTCTCCCTGGAATGAGTAGTATGGAATTCTGTCTACATTATGAACAGCAAGTTTATACATAGAAGCTAAAGCGTGTGCTGCCTTGGCGGACCCCTGTGCGTCTCCTCATTTTTCTATTTCATTCCCTAATCATAGATGATCAAATAGTGATCCTGAGATAGATGCTGCTAGACTTCAAGGTGATTTCATGAGTCAGGAGCCCCTGAAGTCCTCAGTAAGGTGTTATTCTAAGATCTTTCTGGAGAAGTTGGACAAGGACAGGAGGAGAACCCCAAGTCTGTCCTGGTTTCCCAGAAATCATTGCCCTTAAGGGAGCAAAGCCAGAGAGTTTGAAGTAAAGGTGAAATGCTGCCATTAAATGTCTCATATTTTAATGTTTTGCATGCCAGCCTTCAGGGAAAGTCCAGCAGGAGTTATTGGTTACTGAATCAAGTCTTTGTCCATACATACTTCTTAGTCTTTAGTGTCCTAAGTATTTCTTTCTTAGGGGAGAAAATAAATAACTGTCTTATACCTTCTTGACATTGGGTACTCTCCAAAGCCTTTTGGGAAAACTCAGAAATGAATCAGATCTAAGTTCCTATTGATTTTCCACAAGGTTCTGAAGAGGGGGTTGTCTAAAGAACCAAAGAGTGTGTGAGAGAGAAACGGACCCATCTCTTTTAGGTGTCAAGACTCCCTCAGGACAGAATCCAGACTTTCCATAAACCCAGAGCTAGGGGTCCCTTTTGTGGGAGAAAAGTAAGTGATCCAGGCCTCTGAACCCATCAGTGACATCTGACAAATGGATATAGGTGGTTCTCCCTCAGTCTCATAGAAAGCCAACTCCTTGAGGGTATTTTTGTATTTGTAATCCCAATCTTTGGCCCTTAATAGATACTTGATGAATATTTGTTGATTGCTTGATTTTTATCTTTAATCCTATGGTCCCAACACATCCCTGCATGTTCTGAGTAGACAATAATGTTGGTAGGACTTTGCTGCTTGGGTCATGGATGTTGGTGCATCTTCTTGCTCTCATGTCACTACCATTGCTACATTTGTGTATAATATAATATGATAAGCTGTATCATATGAAGTGATTCAATGCAATAAAATATATAATATAGCATAACAATACAATGTAATATGTTATGCTATATTATATATTTTATGTTGTCATATTATATTATATTGCATTATATAGACTAACATTATGATACGTGATATATTAATATCAAGTGTTTATTAAGGACCCACTATATTACCAGTTTGCTATTAACTGTTTGGAAGCATTCAAAGACCATAAAGAAATAATTCCTGCCCTCAAGGAGTTAATATTGTATCAGAGGAAACAATGTGGACTTCAATAAAAAATATACTGAATGCATATGAAATAAATGCAAGGACTGCACATGCATAATTGATAGCACATTGCTTGCCTTCTTGAGAAGAGAGGACTGAGAGTCAAGAGGACCTGAGTTCAAATCCAGCCTCAGACACTTAATAATTACCTAGCTGTGTGGCCTTGGGCAAGTCACTTAACCCCATTGCCTTGCAAAAACTAAAAAAAAAAAAAGGAGGAGGAGGAGAGAGGGAGAGACTATAGACCTCAATTTTTTTAAAAATATGATTGTTTGAAATTTTTGTTTACTTGTAATTGAGGGGAAAATTGAAATTAAATGCAAGTTCATTTGGGGGAAGGAGCCCAGAATTTGAACCCATAATCTCTTCCATTACATACCAGAATTACAGAATAAAAAAGACTTTAGAAATTATCTAGTCTAATCCCCTCCCTTTTTTAATTTTTTTTTTTAGGTTTTTGCAAGGCAATGGGATTAAGTGACTTGCCCAAGGCTACACAGCCAGGTAATTATTAAGTGTCTGAGGTCAGATTTGAACTTAGGTCCTCCTGACTCCAAGGTCAGTGCTCTATCCATTGTGCCACCTAGCCACCCCCAATCCCCTTTTACAGAGGAGAAATAACTTAAATTTTCACATCTGGAAACTGGAGTAATATGAGAAATGAACAAGGCAATGCATTAGGAAGGGAAGTGTTTCAGCTTGAGAGGAGACTACCAAGCTTTCATTTTATATCACTATATACTAATACTCTAGTAATAGCTCATATTTGTATTAGGGGCTTGATAAATATTCTCTCGTTTGATCCTCACAAGGAATCTGTGAGGTGGGTACTATCATTATCCTCATTTTACAGAAGGAAACTGAGGCAAACAAAGGTTAAATGACTTGCCCAGGGTCACATAGCTAGGAAGTGACTGAGGAAAGATTTGAACTCAGGTCTTCCTGACTCCACATACACCTAGCTCCCTACTCCTTGGCTGATTAATTGATTTTACTTTTCTGCCAGGAGCCTGCAACAGTTCTCATTCTTTTATTAGATTAAATCTAATATCTTTCATATGTTATTGAAGACCAGGAAATATTTAACGAGCCTTTCAGAGAACTCATCATACAAAACAATCTGGGCCCAGGCATTGAACCTTGCATTTGGAGGGTGGTGGATGAATTTGAATCCTGGCCAAACTGCTTCGCTTGCCTGTGCCTCAGTTTCCCCATTTGTAAACTGGAAACAGTACCACCTGCCTCACAGAATTGTGCCAGGATCTAATGAGATAATATATGTAAAATATTTTGCAAACCTTAAAGCTCCAGGAATGCCAGCTATTACTATTATCAGCAAGCTGACGGCAGTGATTATAATAATAATATAGGTTATGGCATTGTGGCTCAAACTGGATGCTTCCCCCAGGAATGATTAACTGAACCAGAGATTAGAGTTTAATTATCCAGGCAATTATGTTCCTTACCCAGGTTGGGTTATTTCCTACCACTCATCTGCTTCGTCCTAGCCAGCCCAGTCTGCTGGTCATCCCTGAACACAAACACTTGAGCCCTGGCTCCATCCCCTGAGTCTAAAATGCCTTTTCTAGACTACCCCCCGCCACTGAAACCATGCAAGTTGCAACTCAGATGTCTTCCAGGCTGCCTTCTATGAATGCTGACCATACCCCCTCCCATGCCTGGTCCCCCTGTGCTCTGGAGAACAATGAGCCGCCCAACTGGACTGGGCTTTGCAGGATCTGGGTTCAAATAATCATGACTCTGAGGCTTGCAAATTGTATCTCATTTTATCCTCCCAACATCCCTGGGATGTCGCTCTACAGAAGAGGAAATAGAGGCAGACAGAAGTAAAGTGACTTGCCCTAGACCACAGGACTAGTAAGAGTCTGAAGCAGGATTTGAACTCTGGTTTTGTGACTGCAGATCCAGTGCTCTAGCCAATGCATAACTATGAAAGAATGTAATCACTGTGACACTTTGGGAAAATCAATTCCCTATCTCTATTTTCTCTGTAAAATGAAATGTGAAGAAATTGATCCCTTTGGGAGGAGGGCAAGTTTCATCCATTGCATCTGTATTCTCAGCACCTAGGACAGTGTTCTGTTATGGAAGGGGCTAAATAAATGGTTGGTTGATTGAGTGAGGGCTTTCAGGGGTCACCTGATTCAATCAATAATTGAAAAAAATTCTACTACAACATACTAAACAAAGATCACCTTGCCTCTGGAGGGACCTCCAAGGACCCTTGGAGAACATCAATTGAAAATGTAGCCCGTCCTATCCTGGGACAACTGTAACAGTTAAGAATTTCTTCCTGATATCAAGCTTCCAAATGCTTCTTTGTTCTATTTTCTGCTCTCTGGGACCCCAGAGAATAAATCTAATACACTTTCACTTACTAGTACTTCAAATAATGGAAGACAGCTATTGGTCCTCATGTCCTCCTCCCCACCTTCCTCACCCCAGTCTTCTCTTTCCTAACTTTTTCTTCCATCCTCATACAGTAGGAATTTAAGTAAAGTGGAAAACATTCCACTATCTGGAAAGGTTCGAGTTCCACCTCTCTCATTTTTAGCTGTTGGTCCTTTTGGAAGGTTGCTTCATCTTCCTTGGACAGCAGTTTCTTCATCTAGAAAATGAGAGATGGTCTCTGAAACTCCTCTCCAATGCTCACACCTGTCTTACATCTAGGATTATAGGATCCTTGAATGCACCTTATACATTCCAGGGACCTTTGAATCCTTCAACTATGCCAGCCTGTCTGGTTTGGTCCTATCTTATTTCCTGGACTCTGCTGGGACCATAGACTCTTGGCTGCCCTCCTGCCCCAGGGGAAGAAAACCTCCTGCTGGCCCTGCTCCCTCAGCCAACAAACATGACCCCTACAGGGAAACTCTGAACCAGGAGGGTTGGTCGCTTGCTGGATTGGAGAAGTGATGGCAACCCTCTCCCTACCTTGGAAGACTCTCGCTGAGCCACAAATGTGGCCAGAGCTTTACACACATTCCACTGCTTCTCAGTACATGGGTCCTCCGAGGTGACCTGGATGCCCACCTAGAAGGGTAAAGATATCTGGGTTTAAGGAAGCTTAGCAGGAGGTGCTTGGTGACCCATCAGCCTGCCTGGGAGCTCCCAAAGCTCTGGTTCTCCATGTGTTAGCTACACATGAATCTATTTGGCCAGACCTGGCTGGCAAGAAGTCATCCCTTGAACCCTGGAGGCCAGGGCTGGAAAGAAGGTCAGACTAGATTTTAAATGTGTCAAGGGATACCAGAGTCTGGAGGTTCAGAGGGAGCCATGGGGGACTAGTCCAGGGGGTTTGGAACTTGACATGCTAGGATTTCTGAACGTCTGTTGCCCAGAGACCTAGACTCATGGGAAATGAACCATCCCAGCGGAGAGGGAGATACCATGAGGTCGTGGGCAGGGGTCAGAACATTGATGATGAATTTTGGGAAGATTTGTGATTTATAAGAAATTCTCAGTAAAGAAACTCTCTTTACCAATGCAGACCACCACCTTCCTCTACCTAGAGTCCTAGAGCTGCCTGGGGACCAGGGGAAACATTTGTCTTCTTTACTGTTGCAAGAAGCCTCCATTTCTGATTTCCTTGGAGTAACAAGGATCACAAATCTTCCTGGACTTAGAAAATGAACTCTACTGGTTGCTATGGTCAAGCTCCCAGAGAGGTACATTAGAGGGGGAGGCTGGTGCCCAAAGCCACCAGAGCCATGCCCAGGGTGCTGGAAGTGGGCAAGGAGGGTTTGTCCAAAGACACTTGGGCTGATTAAGAGTCATAGAGAGAACTGGAACCCAGGACTTTGCCTACTGTACCACATTGCCTAATCCTCAGGCATCCAGAGGGCAAAAACTGGGACTTCTGGTTCCTGGCTCAGGGTCCTTGGATAATTCATTCCCCTTCTCTGGGTTACAGTGTTTTCATCAGCAAAGCAGGATAAAGAGTATCCTTATGTTACTTTTTGAATGTATATGTATATATATATTCATAGTTATGATGAAGAGACTTAGAAAACCCCCCAAACACTACAGAAATAAGAATCATCATTGGGTCTTTGGGCAAGAATAACCAGAGAATGGAAGTCAAGAACCCAAGAGTGATCAATGGAAAAAAGACATCCTAGCGGGGAGAATGACCTTGAATTTGGGATGCTAGACCTGAGCCAAAATGTCACCCGACTCCCAAATAGTGTCTCGGGGGCCTGAGCCCTCTCATCCCTCCAAGTCCATTCCCCCATATATACCTGCCCCCCAGGTTCTACCCACACACACACACACACACACACACACCTCCATGCTGGAGTTGAAAGCCCGATTCACTTTGGCCTTTATATTGACCACTTGTCCGGTTCTGGGGAAAGAACAAGAAGCATGACAGTGACAGTTAACCTGGTGACAATAGGGCCCAAGAGAATCCAAGTTCAAATTCTGACTGGGCTGCTTCCTTCCCATTTGACCCTGGATATCTCTGATCTACAGAGGGAGTGGTAATGGGATGCTCCATGGCCTTTCAGCTTTCAAATCTATGGACTAAATTACCCAGGAGGAAGAAAAGAGAGAGTTGAAAGGAGGGAATGAGGCCCTCAAGGCAGAGGGGCCCTGTGGGACAGCTCTCCCCATTCAGGTTGGTTTTAGACCACACCTGGCTCTGCCCTGTCAGAATTCCTGGGTCTACCCCGAGGCCTAATCTCTCCTCCTCCTTCAGGCACTCAGAATGTAAGTACTTCAGAACCAGAACCCTGTGGCTAGGCCTAAGGTCACCAGGCCTTCATCTAGTCATTGGTGCTAACCATCCCCTGGAGGTTAGCAGCCTCCCCCGAGAGAGCATACTGGCATGACCATCACTGAGCTGATGTCAGAGCCACATGGCCAATGGAAAGATGGGGGCTAAAGGAAGCCCAAAGAAAGGAGGGTGATGTGGGGACAGACACGTGGGGAAGTCAGGCTCCTTGGCTTTGAAGTTTAAGGATCCAAAGGGACAGCATGGTAAAGTGAGGAAGTGGAAATAAGAGGTCTGAATCTGAAGTTAGACTTTGTCTGACTTCTCCATGCCTCAGTTTCCTCATCTGTAAAATGAAGGGATTAGATTCGATGGCCTTCTAACTCTAGACCATCATTGAACATCTCCTTCTGTTCCTATCTCTCCCATATTATTTCCTCCGTTGTAATGCTCCCCATGTCTAGGACACCAGGCTCTCCCTTACACATGCTTCTTCCATAGGTTATTCCCTATCCCTCCCCACCTCCTTGAACCATATTCTACCTCTTGGTTTTGCTTTGGGAATAAGTCATGGAATCTCCCCAGCCATTGCTACTGAATAGGCATGATGATGAACCATCCAGTGGCTCTCCTCAACATCTCAAGGATCCCTTTCCCTGGCTCCCAAACTCTCCTTTCTGGGTCATCTCCCCGGGCTAGGGAGCTTGGAAGCTTCTCAAGGGCAGGGATGATTTCCTTTTTTCATCTCCATATCTCAGGTCCTAGGATGATACTCATATAGAAGATGCTTAATAAATGCAGACTGATTACTCTCTTGTATTACAATCTGATTTCAAAATCTTGTGAAATCCTAGAGAATGGGCTATTTGATTTGTTTGTTTATTTATTTGTCTGTTTATTTGTTTGTTTATTATCCAGATGGGATAAAGAGGAAATAGTGGCCAGAGGGAAACCTTTAAAAACTTCCTATGATAGTGGCCTGTTTGGCACTGGGAAATACCAGAATGAAAACCACCACAGGCCCTGCCCTGAAGGAGCTTATGGTCAATGGACTTGGGAGAACACAATTAAATATGATATTTGGTTGAAAGATGGAGACATCCTGGTGCAGGGGAGTCAGATGACCCAAGATCAAAACCCAACATGGCCATTTCCTATCTATGTGATTCTAAGCGAGCCATTTAACATTCTCAGGTCTCAGCTTACTCATCTGAGAGGGCTGGACAAAATTTTTATTATGATGAGGGAGGGAGGAAATAAAAGAAGAAAGGAAGGAAGGAAGGGAGGGAGTGAGGGAGGGAGGGAAGAAAGGAAGAAGGGAGAAGGGAGGAAGGAAGGGAGAAAGGGAAAGAAGGTAAAGAGGGAAGGAAATAGGGAGAGAATGAGAAAGGAAGGAAGAAAGGAAAGAGGCAGGGAGGGAGGGAGAAAGGAAGGGAGGAAGGAAGGAAAGAAAGGAGGGAAGGAAGGAAGGAAGGGAAGAAAGGAAGAAGGGAGGGAGGGAGGAAGGAAGGAGCAAATGAAGGAAGGAAGCAAGGAAAGGAGGGAGGGAGGGAGAAAGGAAGGGAAGAAAGGAAGAAAGGAAGAAGGGAGAGAGGAGAGGGGAGGGAAGGAAGGGAGAAGGGAAGGAAAATAGTGAGAGAATGAGGAAGTAAGAAGGGAGGAAGGAAAGAAGGAAGGAAGGAGGGAAGGAAGGGAGGGAGGGAGAAAGGGAAGGAAGAAAGGAAGAAGCAGGAGAGGGAAAGAAGGGAAAGAAGGAAGGAAAATAGCAAGAGAATGACAAAGGAAGGAAGGAAGGAAGGAAGGAAGGAAGGAAGGAAGGAAGGAAGGAAGGAAAGGAAGGAGGGAGGGAGCAAGGAAGGAAGGAAGGAAGGAAGGAAGGAAGGAAGAAGAGAAGGAGAGAGGGAGGTAGTGAAGGAGGAAGAAAGAACTCAAAGACTGTGTTCTAAGAAGGCCTTCAGAAGCTCTAATATTCACAGACCCTTCCCAGGTATAAACTCCCATGGGCCATTGTATTATATTTGAAAGATATCTTGAAAGACTCCTTGATTTAGAGTCACAGGATCTGGGTTCCAATCCAAGCAAGTCCCCTACGGGTGTGCCCTTGGAAGGTCACTCCCTCCATGGGCCTGGATTTCCTCCTTCATCATTCAGGGAACTGAGCCACTTTGGGGTGGGCCACACTCAGCTGATGAGGCTGGTGGGCAGGAGGGTTGGCCCTTGGGCCTGGAGATCTGGGACGCCCTCTCCTCTGCCATCACTGTACTTACAAAGCCTGGGGAATGGTGGGGCTTTTCTCAGCTCTCCTGTTAACTTGCTAGGGGGAGCAAATGACTTAACCTTTCTACGCCTCAGTCTTTGAGAAGGAAAAAGCGATCTGGGAGACACAAGGCTAATTCTTTCCTTGGAGAATTTAAATGATGGTGAAATCCTCTTGGAAAAAAAAAGTTGGTACCTCATAAAAAACTGCCCTAGATCCGTGACTCATGAGGGCAGAGAAAGCAGTGAGCCTGGTCCTTGGGCACCTCAATCTGAGGCCCAGGTGAGCAGAAATATAAAGTCCCTTCTATGTTTAGGAAATGAAAAAAATAAAATAACCCCCCGCCCCCAAAAAAAGGGCAGTTAGGTGGTGCAGTGGATAGAGCGCCATCCTGGAGTCAGGAGGACCTGAATTCAAATCTAGCCTCAGACATAATAATGACCTAGCTGTGTGGCCTTGGGCAAGCCACTTAACCTCATAGCCATGCAAATAAAATAAACAAACAAATAAATAATAAAATAAAGCTGCATTCAGGTGATGGGCTCAGCCTACAATACAAAGAGAGGCAAAGGCAAGGCCCTGCCTTCACAACATGGGAACACTTAGAGGGAAGGTTCTAGAATGAAGAGGGCTGGGGAAGGCTTCCTGGGGTTTTAGCCAGGGTTTCAAGGAAGCCAGGGAAGGCAGTGGGCAAAATGAGGAGGGAGAGCCTTCCCAGAATGGGGCACAGTCAGAGGAAAATGTCTGTAGTCTGGAGCTGGCATTTGGGGATTGGTGGAACAGCCCAGGGCCAGGGTCACTGCACTGAAGATGTGTGTTGAGGAGAGTAGGGGGTGGGGGCAGTTGTGGAGGGCTTTGAAGGCCAAACTGAGCATTTTGTATTTGATCCTCAAGGCCAATAGGGAGCCCCTTGAGGTTTACCAGAATGGCCCGACTGGTTGTGAAAATGAAGCCAGGCCCTGACTCAGACCCCCCAGAAGCCTGCTCTGCTCTCCCTGAGGCCGGGGTTTTCCTCCTGGTCCTGGCTCCTCCAGCAAGTTTCCCACAATCCTCTACCCTTGGTCCTTGGGGAACTCAGGGATCGCAGGATTTCTCCAGTCTTCTCCCAACCCAAGTTCAGAACTAGCCAGGACTCTGTGTGTGTGGGAAAACAGGGGTGTCCCTGGCTGAGGCTATGCAGAGAGGCCCTATCCAGTTCTGAGGTCCTATTCAAGTCTAAGATGTTAGGGTTATGGGTCCTCCTAGAAAAGGGACCTCTGACCCTACAAGTGCAAGGGAAAATTCCAATCTGTTCTATGGCCTGAGTCTCCTCACCCCAAAGACAGGGGCTTGACCTGGATCTCCCTGAGATCACCCCGTCAGCTCTGACATTGCAGTTTCTAATTCCCTGAGCACCCCTGTTTCCCCAGCTGCAGCCCCTTGCCTTGGCTCCTTACCCCCAGGTTACTTTTTCCCTAAGACACAGACCTAGTCAAGACTCTTCTGGGCCTGAGCCCCAGGAAGGGCCCAGAGCTGTGGCCTAGGTCCATCTCAACAGCACCTCTGCCTAGGCCGGAGCCAGTGGGGATGCCCGGGAATGCTCTGCCCCTCGTCTGACCTCAGCGACTCATCCAGTGCCATACACTCCTTTGAGGGTCTCCCCCAGGGCAGGAGGGCTGGAAGGAGTAGCCACTCTGGTGCCCGATACCCCTGTGTCCCAACCACCAGTCAGCCACACACATTCACCCTCATGTACACACTCATACCAACATACTCATAAATATACACACAGGCTCACATACATGTTCACACACATTCACACACTGAAACACACATTCACATTTACACACATACACACTCAAATATACATTCACGCTCGCACACATGTTCACACACATTTACACACACATTCACATTTACACATACACTCAAATATACATTCACACTCATACACACACTCAGACTCACACTCATATACATATTCACACATGTTCACACACACACACATTCACACACATATGCTCATACACATTCACATTTACACACGCATACAGAGCCCGGGCACGGGGCCAGCCAACTCCTTGCCCGGATGCGTCAGAAGCCCTCGGCACAGCAAGGCGTGGGAGCCCGCCAGCATCCTGCAGAGGTGCCATCCAATAGAGACAAGAGAGAACAAGTCCCCCTTGGCAGGGAGACTCTTCAGGAGAGCCAGGCCCTCCCTCCCTCCCTCCACGCACTAGCAGAACAGCCTCCTTGGTTGTGGCCGCTGCGACATCCAACCCACCCCCCCAGTGAACCAGAGCAGCTGCATCTCATTTCAGGAGGGTAGTGAGGGGATAGAGCTGACCTGTCTCCCAGCCCCCGCCTGGACATACCCAGACTCCTCCATGGTATGCCAGGCTACTGACCACTCGAACCTCTCTGGAGACTCCTAGATCCTTGAGGGTGGAGACGATCTTACTTGCTTACATTTTTTAACCCAGAGGAAAGCTTAGTAAACATGCCATCCATCTCTTTGTCTATCCCTAGTCAGAGGGGCCACCCCTCCGGTGTTGTCCAATGACCATTAGGCAGTTTATTCTGAGCTGAAACCAACACCCCCCCACTGCCATCCATGCTGCCTGGCTCTGCCTTCCAAGGCCAAGCAGAACGACTGGGGTCCCTCTTCCTCAACGAAGTCCCTCAAGTCTCTGAAGGCGATTATTCTATCCTTCCTAAAGGCTTCTCTGGGGTGGGGGGGAAGTTAAGTGGTGCAATGGATAGAGCAGTAAGATTCATCCTTCTGAATTTAGATCCAGTTTCAGACACTTATTGTGGAATCTTGGACAAGTCATTTCACCCTGTTTGCCTCAGTTCCCTCATCTATAAAATGAACTGGAAAAGGAATTGGTAAGCCACTCCAGTCTCTTTGCCAAGAAAACTCCAAGTGGGATCACAATGAGTTGGACACAACCGAAAAAATGACTGAACAACAACAAAGAGTTCTCTGCTCCAAGCTAAACACTCCCAGTTACTTCAACCCATCCTTGTAGGGCATTATATCCAGTCCTCTCGGGTCCTGCTTGCCCTCCCCAGGGCCTGATCGGATTCATCTCTATAACCTGGAACCTTGAGCCAAGGCTAAGGCTAACTTGCTTCCCCTCTTGGAGTCTTCTCCCTTCTCTGTAAAACTGAGACTCTCTGACCACTTTGGAGAGAAGTGATTTGCCAGGGTCACACATCCGCTGAGGACTGGAGCCAAGGCTCTCCTGGTCTAATCCTGTGTGACCATGCATAGGTCACTTCCATTCTCTGCCTCAGTTTCCTCATCTGGCCCATGGGAATCAAAATATTTGTCCCTTCCCTTACTCCCCTTCTTAGTCAACCAGGACAGCTCAGGTCTCGGTGCCGGGAGGGTCCTGGGGAATGTATACCAGATACATGATCATCCAGTCTCCCCTTAGTGGTGACAGGAAGTCCACTGTGCAATAGGCTACCCCCTTGCTACACAGTCCTCATTATCTGTAAAATCTGTCCATAGCTGGAAAGAAACCCAGAGATCATCTTGTTCCACCTCCTCACTTTACATCTGAGGGCACTGAGGCCCAGAGGCACAAGAAAGATGTTGAAGGCATTAGGGTAGAATTTGAACCCAGGTCTCCCGCCTTCAAAATCAAGGTTCTCTCCAACATCCTCAGCTGCCTCCTTGCTTGTCCTAGCTCTGCCCTCTGAGGCAAAGAACAAAGCTCCTTGCCCAGGAGCTTAGATGTTCCTCTTGTTTTCACCCCAACCTTCTCTTCTCTAGAGCTAAATGTCCCCCAACTCCAACCAAGTTTCATATAGAAGATGGGCAGGAAGAACCAAGAACAGACATGGCGGTCACTCACCTGATAGTGTGCTCAAAATAGATGTCATCCACCGAGGCCGTTACACACGGGCAGCCTGCGTGTCTCTCGGCTAATACAAGGAAAGAGAAAGGGTCATGGGTCCCCCAAAATCACCCAAGGCCCCCCCAGAATCCAAGGGGCCTAGAGCTGGCCAAGACCTCGGAAATCACTGAGTCCCTCCTGTAGTTAATGACCTCCTGGCATGAAGGTGGTCCCCTAGCCATCGGGTAAAGACCTCCTGGCTCCCGCGGCTAGGACAGCCTGCCTCTCAGAGACTTCTACCCAGTGGTCCCAGTTCCAACCTAGGCTGTCCAGGCAACTATCGAGTTCTTCTCTCCCCGGCCTTCTCCATCCCTTCATCATCCTGGTCCCCTCCTCTGGACTCTTACTAACTTGTCAATGTGTCCTTGGTCTCTACTGTCCTTCAGCCTCTCTGATTGAAGACTTCCATCCCTCCTGAGGCATCACCTTCCACTCTTGGATAACCCTCTTGAGGAGGAAAGCTGTCCTGATATCCAGCCTAAATCTGCCCCCCGCCATGGCTCCTTGGTCTGCCCTCTGGGGTCAAACCAATCCCTCTTCCCCAGAATAGTCTCTGGAGTCAGACTGAGGCTTTTGTCTTCAAAAAACAAAACAATTACAACAACAAAACCTAGTGCCATATCTTGTTTGAGCCAACCAGGACTTAAAAAACAAACCAGGGTAGCAACATCTAATTGCAAAATTTAATTAGCTCCTAATGCTATTGTGTATGCACCCTAAGCTGCATTGATTAGCTTTCTCCTAAAAGAAACCGCTGGGGAGACTTTATAAATTAAAAAAAATGAATTTAATACATTGGCTCCCTGTGGTGTGTTGGGGAAGGCAAAGCTCAGTGACTCCACTGTGGAGGTCTACAGTCCTTCCCTCCCCCATCTCTCCCTCCCACCCTGTACCTAGGCGGCAGCTCCCCTGGCTCAAGGCCCTGGGCTCGTGGGCGGGAAGGAAGAGAAGAGACAGCTGCTGGCAGAGCTTGTCCCAACCATCCCCACTCTGGGCTCCTGCCAGGAACATGTACCCGGGCACATCGAGGGCTGAGGAGTCTGAGGCTCAGAGAGAACAAGCACCTTGCCCAAGGTCACACAGCCACTGAAGCCACCAGAGTCCATATTTAGAGCTGTAAGGGCCCCCTAGAGTTCATCTGGTCCACCCTTCCCATTTTACAGATTTGGAAACTGAGCCCCAGGGAAGAAATGACTTGTTATGCAGGTAGCGAGAGGACCCAGATTGTCTGAATGCCACACACAATGTTCTTTTCACTTTATCAATCAATCCACAAGCATTTCTTAGGCATCTGCTCTCTGCCAGGCATTGTGCCAGTCTCTGGGGGTCCATGACCCAGAATGAAACAATGCCTCCTTGCAAAGAGCTTTCACTCGGGATCATGCAGGGCAGGACTCCAGCCCCGGGTGCTGTCCAATGTACCACACTGACTCTGGGTTGGCCACCAGGACCTGTCTTCACTGACCAAATCTGCACCAATCAGTGACCACACGGTCAGGATCACAGGCTTCTCCCAGACTCCTCTAGTTCAGGGGCTCTTAACCTGAGGTCTATAACTTGTTTTTTTTTTTTTAAAAATACAGGTTGAGTTTCCTTAGCAATCCTCTGCATTCAAAAATTTAGAAACATGACTGTGGTGACCAGAGTATTTCAGGGTGTCCAGACAGCCAAATCTGGAGTCAGGAAGATAGAAATGCAAATTTAGCCCCAGCCACTAGGCTAACTGTGTAAGCCTGGCTAAGTCATTTAACTTCGATTTGCCTCAGTTGCTCCTCTGTAAAACAGGACACGCTGGAGAAGGAAACCGCAAAGGGACTTCACCATCTTTACCAAGAAAACCCCGTGGACATAGTCCATTAGGTCATGAAGAGACAGACACGACTGAACAACCACTCTTGAATGGAGTGTTTATTGATGAGCTTTGGTTCTTTCCTGCACTAATCATCTAGGTTCAAACATGCTATGTTCTTAGCTTTTGGATCAAATGGTTTGGGTTCTAGTTAGATCTCTTCCTCTTCTAATGTTCTAGAGTCTAACAGCACACGTACTGAGGTCCTTTCTAGTTCTGATCATTTGTGTTCTAGATTCTAACATTCTACCTTTTGAGAGCTCTTCTGATGTTCTAGGTTCTGTGTTCAATGTTCTAGTGTACAATATCTTATTCTATGCTCTATGTTCTGAGAACAATGATTTCTTTTTTCCTAAGATCCCTTCCTACTCTAATATTCTCTAACAACACATTTTCAAGGGTCTCTCTCAGGTCTAACCCTTTATGTTCTAGATTCTAACATTCTGTATTCTGAGATCTTTTCCAGCTGGAATATTGTATGCCTCTCTTTTTTCTCTTCTTTTTCTCTCTTTTTTTTTTTGCAAGGCAATGGGGTTTAGTGACTGACCCAAGACCACCCAGCTAGGTAATGATTGTCTGAGGTCAGATTTGAACTCAGGTCCTCCTGACTCCAGGGCCGGTGCTCTATCCACTGTACCACCTAGCTGTCCCTCTTTTTCTCTTTTAAAAATTTCTTTATGATGAGAGATAACTCTCTGGGAGAGGAGAAGGAGAAGGATGTAAGGGAAAATTCAGGCAATGGCAAAAACAAAAGACACCAATAAAAATCTATTTTAAAGCATTATATCTTTTGTGTTCTAATACTCTGTTTTCTCTGTTTAGTGTTCTAATAATTCTATGCTCTGAGATCCTTCCTGCTCAAATACTAGAAGGCCTACACTTTCATATTCTAGGTTCCGAGTTCTAACATTCTAGTCCTATGATCAGGGCTCTAAGCTCAGTCCACAGTGTTCTACATTCAAGGTGCTGAGGTCCCTCTGACTCACATTCTATGACCCTTCCCTTTCCGACTCTGAGGGCTGCTACCTCCCCCCCAAGAAAAATCCACCTGCCCAATCACTTGATTGAGTGTCCCCAGCAGGTTGTCTGACTCTGTCTGGAGACTCAGCCAGGCAGGAAAAGGAAAGGGCCCCAGCTCTCGTTTCCCAGGGCTTGTCGGAACTTTCCTCCAGCCCCATCTGCCAGACCAAGCCCAAAGGACAATGAATGACTTGTTAACCAAGTAGGCCTCACTGGGCCTGAAGCCACCCTCTCCTCCCCAGGTTGGCTGCTATTGCTGATTAGGGGGCCAATGTCTCCTTCTTCACCATATTCCTGGTCCTCAATCCCAGAACATGGAACACAGTAGGAGCCTACATAATGCTTATGACAGAGAATTGGCTCCAGCCCAGGTGGACACTGCTAGAAGTTGGCTTTGTTCTCAAATCCCTTGCACTGATGAGGCAGGGAAAGGAATGGAAGGATTTGTGTCTTTTCTTAAACAAGGCCAAGGGCAGACACACCTTCTTGGAACAGGAAGGACCTTCAGGAGGCACAGCCCTCCCACCGAATTCTTGCTCCATAAACCACCATTTGGTTGGCTGCTCTTACAAGGGCCCCTAGGGAAATCTTGTTCTCTTTAAAAAGTCCCGAGTCATTGGATTTAGGAGCCAAGTTTTCAAACACCAACAACCACATCCAAAGGACCACAGATTTAGGACTGAAAGGGATGTTGAGGTTCATCTAGTCCAATTCCTTCATTTTACACATGAGGAAACTGAGGCCCAGGGGGACAAAGGGAATTGCCCAATTAGTAAGTAGGAAAACCAGGATTCTCCCCAGCTCTTCTGACTTCCAATTCTCCACTGCCAGGGTAGCCAGAACAAGGGAATGAATGCTGACTTGACTCACGAAACAAAACCAGAAAAATAAAATGTGCTCATCTTTGTAGCAATTTAAGTGGGGACAAAAACATTGTCTTCATGCCTCTAATGAGAGCTGGGCTAGCTCAAGTATGATAATGCCCATTTTACAGATGGAAAAACTGAGACTCAGATCTAAGGAAGGTTACACAGGTCATAAGTGGCAAGGTTGGGATTCAAATAGAGTTAGTTTCTATGATCCTAAACCTGACTCTGTTTCTACTGTTACAAATGAAGCACTGAGAAAGAGTCGTGGCGGAAGAAATAAAACAAGTTAGAGCCAGGATTTAGTGGCATTTAATCCAAGTTTCATCATTTTATAGAGAAAGCAATGAAACTTAGGCAAGAGATATGACATATAAGATCATCCCCACTCCCTCCTGACATGTGGTAGTGCCTCCCAGGTGTCACACAATGAGGGCTCTTGGGGAATTCCCCTCATCATTTCTCACCTGGCAACTCTCCTGGACCTCATGATCCCCTCATTCTGCAAAGGGAAATCACCTCTGCAACTCACACCTCCTCAGGTCATTTCCCACTTGGGTGGCAAGATTTCCTCATGCCCATGTTGGATACCCTCCACCATCACCAACCCTCTGTTTTTTCTTATCTCCTTTTCAATACTGTCTCCCCCATTAGACCATGAGCTCTGTGAGGGAAGGGGCCATCTTATGGTTTTCTTTGTATCCTGGCAAACAGTTAGTGTTTAATAAATATTTAATGATTCTGACTCATGCAAATAGTATATATGAGTGCAAGGAGGTTGTAAGCACCTTGAAGGCAAGGACCATGTCATACTTACATTTATAAATCCCTCTGGATCTCAGTTGCTACTTCTAAAATTCGGGGACTGCAAAATAGGGCCTCTGAGGTCCCATCATCCCATGATTACTGACCAGCCCAATGCCTATACAATAAAGGGATGAATTCAACATGGTGGAGATGACATGTACACCATCCTTGAAAGGATGTACAAGTTGAATTCAAATCTCAGCTCTTCTCCTTAGTGTTTGCATGATCAAGTCACAACCCTGATTGCCTGGCATCCAGGGCCATCTGCATTCATCCTGATCCATATCTGGCCTCTGAACCCAGTTGGCTCCAGAGGAGAAAGTGAGGCTGGGGACTTAGTACAACACTCCCTCACTCAAATCCAATTCATAGGCATGTCATGTTATCTCTTTCCTGAAGTTATGGTCTTCTTGAAGAGGGAAGGATAAATCATCATCATCATCATCATCATCATCATCATCATCACTCCCTGGAAGTCATCTAATCCCTCTGGGGCTCAGTTTCCCCATCTGTACAATGAGGGTGAGTGGACTAAATTATTTTAAGAATTTCTTCTATTTCTGAATCCTAGAAGCCCTGGAGACTAGAATGTCACAGAGAAGGCACTTCCCTTGGTGTCCTTGTCTTGAGTCTCAACTCTAGCATATTCTATCCAAATGACCTTGTTGAAGACTTAGGCCATGAGTCTTAGAGTTGAAGACTCTAGAGATCATCTGATCCCATCTTTTCATTAGTTAGAAGAGATCAACAAGGTCCAGAGAATGGGAGGAACACAAAGAGAAAATGTCAGAGCTAAGATTCAAACTCCAGGACTCCTTTGATCATACCATGCCTCAGTCTCCACAATTTCCTCACCTGGAAAATGAGAATAAGGATGTTTGAACACCTTTCTACTGTTAGGCAGTGAGATATCGTATGGAGTCAGACTTGAGTTCCAATCCAGCCTTTGATATATACTAGCTGTGGACTCTGGACAAGTTGCAAGTTTCCTCATCTGTAAAATGGGAATGATAAAAAGACTGTCTCCTTCCTAGGACTGTTACAGGGATGAGGTAAGGTAATATTGATAAAGAACTTAAGATGCCATAGAAATGTTAAGTATTAACAGTTAACCTAGTGGCATAGTGCCCAGGACCATGGGCCGGGGGTACCAGGTGCCAAGAGGACTGTGTTAGGTTCTGGGCACCAAGTTTTAGGAAGGACATAGACAAACTGGAGAGAACCGAGGAAGATAAGGCGCTCCTGTGCGGATCAAAAGAGGATGAGGTGAAGGAAATGAGGATGTTTCCACTAGAGAGAGGGAGGTGAGGGTGGGGCGAGCTGTCTTCAGCTATTTGAAGAGCTGTCCAGGGAACAGTGATTCAACTTTTTTGCTTGGCCCCAGAGGGCAGAACAAGGAGTCACAGGGATGTCATAGGAACTCTAACAATGAACCACCCAGAGCTGAAGTGAGCCACTTCTGGATGGAGGGAGAGAGCTCTTCCTTCTGGGAGGTCTTCAACTACAGAACAGATGACTCCTTCTCAGGGCAGCTGTAGATGTAACCTGGCTGAGATGATATCCAAGATCCCTTTCAGCTCTGAGATTCTACAGAACTTTCCTCACAGTACTGTTAGGAGAAAAATGCAGCCTAAACTTGGAAGTGGTCTAGAATCATGAGGCATTATCATCACTGTTACTATTAGACAGCATGCCAGTTATCTGGAACAGCAGAAGCAAAGGTGTAGTGGTGGGAAATTGAGTGTACAGGAGATGGTGCAGAGCATATAGAGGAAAGTCAGATGTGATAAGGGTACAGAGATAGCCAAAATCACTGAAGTCTGAGGCTTTGGACATCAAGTCGAGAAGTTGAGGCTTTACCTGAGAGACAGGCAGTTATGTCGATCCACTTCAGCAGCTGACCCACACTCAGCTCCCCTCGGTGGTTTGTGTGGCATAGCAGCACAAGCTGGCTCATCTGTACTTCTGTCGGGTTCCTATAAGTCTCCATGGTGCCAGCTGGGTCTTGGGCTTGGCCCATCTGCTTCCGCGATGCCCGGCCTGAGAATATGGAGGTGATACCCTAGAGCAGATGGAAAGATAGTCCCAGAGAGCAAAGCAGGGAGGGAGAAGAGGAAGAAGAAGGAGAGAAAGAGAGAAAAAGGAGACCAGAAAGAAGAGAGAGAAGACCAGAGGGAAGAGAAGGAAGGAAAGAATGGAGGAACAGAATTAAGATCATAAAAGACAAAGGGAGGAAGGAGTGGAGGAGAAACAGAGAAGCAGAGAGAAAAAACATCCTGATTAGTCATCAACCAATTTGCTTCAGCTCCCTGCTGACCTGAGCATCTCTAGCAAAAAAAAAAAAAAAAAGTCCTCACCAACCCCGGGTTGGATAACACCCCCATGGCCCAGGAGGGAAGGGAATAGTGTGACCTGACACATGCCCCAACTGCTCCCCTGATCTCAGACACCAACAGCCACATCCAAAGGACCACAGATTTAGGGCTGAAAGGGACATTGCAGTTCATCTGCAGTTCATCATAGTCCAGACCACCTCCTGCCTCAAGCCATCCTGGCCTATGAAACTAGAGCTCACACCCAGGACCCACATACCCTGAGGCCCAGATTCTAGAACTCAGATTCAGAGTCTCCTCACATAGGAGGTCCCTTCTCTGTTCAATTCTGCTTTAGGAGTCACCCATCTCAGAGCAGATGATAGATGATAGTCTACTCTGATGTTCCTGGATCTCTGCTGAACAAGTATCAACTCTCCATTATCTATACCAATCCAATCTGATAATCAACAATTCAATTGATTCATAATTTTGAGAAAGATTTATAAACAGAAAAGTCAACTGCTCCCTGCCCTCTAAGACATTCTGCAAGATTTCTACTGTAAATCCCATGAAAAGGCAAAAATGTGAACAATCCTGCCCTCAAGGAGCTTACACTCTAAAGGGCAGGAAGTATGAACTTGAGGACAGCAAACTTGGATGGGAAAAACATTGTCCTTAATTTTCACTAAATGAAATCTAGCATTGTCTTCAATTAATGATTAAAAACCCAACAACAGTACTAGGATTCTGAGAAGGGCTCCACAGGTTTCCCAAGGAGGCCCAGGACACATAAAGGATCTAGTCCTATCCAACAAGTGTTTGTAACGTGTCCTGTATGTGCCAGGCAAGCTTGGTGGGACAAGGGTTAGACCACTGGTCTGCAATCAGCAAGATTGCGTCCTTGGGTAAGTCACTTAACTGTTTTCTCCCTCGGTTTCCTCCTCACGGGAGTGTTCTGAAGTTTGAATGAGACAGTGTTTGTGAAACTTGCTTGGTACAGTGCCTCCAGGAAGTTTAATTTACTTAGTGTTGGTATGTTCTGTGGGGCCGTTTGGGGAGCAGATGTGGAGACTATTCTAAACCTCCTTACACATGTCACATGTTCTTGACGTAGGGCCCTGGTCAGGGCTGTTCAATGGAGACAACCGAAGAGAGAACAGGAGGCAGGTTTCTAGTCTGGACTCGAGCACTGCATGACACTGGCAAATTCACTGTCCTCCAGAACTCATTTTCCTCCCCAGTTAAGAGAGGAGGATGGACTAAGTGTGCTAAACGGGCCCCTCCCAACCCTTCCATCCCCTGTTCTAACCCTGCCGACCCCCAGTTTAAGGTTCTGACCTCTGATATCAATGACTGGTGAGGAGAGAATAGAGAGGTCACCTTGGCTCTGATCATTGACCTGGGATCTTTTTCACACAAAATGGTTCTTTAACCACACGTTCCCATTCAATACTCATGGAATTCATTGTTTTTGATATACATTAGTTTTATTATTAAATCCTGTTTCCTGGGAGTCTCTGGATCTGAGGCCTGTCCTCCATGGGTTGGTGCTGTCTTGACCCCTCCCCTGCTCAGCATTGAGCCCCCCACATGTGTGACAACCCCTCTCCACTCCACCCCCCCACCCTATCCCTTTTTCTCCTTGTGACTGACAGATACCTGGAAGCAGAGCCAGGCCCAGCTGGGGGAAAGACCCTCCCATACTCAGAGCTGGGAAGACTTGAAGAGGCCGTCCAGCTCAATCCGAAGGAAACTGGGACTGAGAAGGTAAAGGTCTTCCCCAAAGTCACCCGGTGAGTAGAGAGGAGCCAGACAAGGAGTTCTTATTTCAAGTGTCTCATCTCCCCAATTCCCAGTCTCCAGACCTTGACTCACTGTTCTGTCTCTCAATCCATCCCTCATTCTCTCCCACCTTTGCAAGGGACTACTTGGTGAAGAAGCCCCCCCTCCCCTTCTCCCTCCCCCAGAGCCAGCCTTCCTGGGGCCCACATTCCAAGTGAGTGAGCTAGCCCACCACCATCCTGTTACCATGGTGACAAGTGCCAGGCGTTCCCGCTGTCACGCGCCTTGGGTTAGCAAACGAGAGAGAGAGAGAGAGAGAGAGAGAGAGAGAGAGAGAGAGGCATAGCATCATGCATGGAGCCAGTGTTAAAATTGGAAACACACACACACACACACACACACACACACACACCCCTTAGCAAAAGAAAAAACCTTCTCCCAGATAAAAACAAAACTGATGCAAAGAATGAGAGATAATGATGGGGGTGGGGAGGTTTGAGGAGGGGGAAAGGAGTGTACAAGGGTGGCCATCAACAAGGTTATGTCTGTCTGAGGGGATGGTGCTAACATACAAGGGTGGCTGTAGGTCTAGCCCAGCATCTCTAAGTTGAAGAGTCTTGGAGATCATAAAGACCAGTCCACAGCCAGAATCCCCTCCATACCATGACCAGTTATGGGAAGATCACTACCTCCCACTCCTGTGTGGCATTGTTAGAAAACTTCCTTATAATGAGAAACAATTCTCTCTCTCTCTCTCTCTCTCTCTCTCTCTCTCTCTCTCTCTCTCTCTCTCTCTCTCTCTCTCTCTCTCTCCCCTTCCTCTCCCTCTCTCCCTGCATCTTTTTCTTTCTCTATTCTTTTCTCTCCTCTATCTCTACCTGTTTCTTTCTGTCTTTCTTGTCTCTCTTTTATTTTTCCTTTCTTGCCCTCTCCCACATCTCTCTGTCTCTGTCTTTCTCTTCTTGCTCTTCTGTCTCTATCTTTCTCTCCTTTCTCTCCCCAACTTTTTATTTTTCTTTCTATCTCTTTTTATCTCTCTCTGATTCTGTCCTTCTTGTTTCTAATTCTCTTCAGTCTTTTTCCTCCCTCTCTTTTCCCCATCTCTCACTGTCTCCATCTCTCTCCCTGTCTGTCTTTTCTGTCACTCTCAGTCTCTCTGTCTCAGTCTCTTTATGTCTCCTCTCTTACATCTCTGTATTTCTGTCTCTCCATCTCTGTCTCTTCTATTCTTTCTCTTCTCTTTTTCTTTCTCTGTCTTTGTGTCTGTCTCTGACTCTCTTGGTCTCTGTCTTTGTCTATATCTCCCCATTCCTTTCTTCTTTCTGTTTTTCTTTACCTTCTCTTCTCTCTGTCTCTGCCTTTCCTTTCTATCTCTGTCTCTACCCAATCTCTCTCTCTATCTGTCTCTCTGTCTGTCTGTCTCTGTCTCTCTCTGTCTCTCTCTCTCTCTCTGTCTCTCCCTCTGTCTGTCTCTCTCTCTGTCTCTCTCTCTGTCTCTCTGTCTGTCTGTCTGTCTGTCTGTCTCTCTCTCTCCTCTAATTTCCCACTTTCCCTGTGGCTTCTGGTTCTGATCTCTGACACCCAGCCTGACAGACCCAGTCCCTCCTCAGGTCATAGCGCCGGTCACCCAGTCTCATCCCTCTGCTACTCACTACCTGTATGACTTTAAACAAGTCCCTTTGCCAGTCTAGGCCCTGTAAAATGAGAGGACCAACCTCAAAGTCCTCTGAGGTCCCATAACTGGGGTTCCAGCCATACTTACATATGACCTTGAACAAGATACCCTCTCTCTGGGCCTCATTGGCCTCATCTGTAAAATGAGGGCTTGGACTCTGAGGGCTAAAGTCCCATACAGTTCTGGATTCGGGGAATAAAGTTTACAAAATGCTTCTCCTGTGTTAATCCCTGGCAAATCAGACTAATCGCCATTTGACAAATGAGGAAACTGAGGCCAGCAAGGGGCAGTGCTTTGCCCAAGCTGCCTAGCCTAGCCCTTTTCCTGCCTCTGAGAAGGTCCGAGGCTCCCCTGCCAGAGCTGGGTCCTATTTTTAGCTCCCCCGACTTCACTCAGAGCGAGCGGTCACACCACAGCAGTAAGGGAAGGGGGGTACAGACGAAGTGGATGCGCGAGCACGGCCTGGCTCTCCACTCCTTATATGGGAAACTCCTGGCCTGGCCGAGGAGAGGCAGCTGGTTCCCAGTTGGGATGCCTGAAGGTTGCCCTCCCTTCTTCTGGGAGAACCAGCTGGGGGACAGTGGGAAGCCAGAGTGGGCATTGGCTGAGCCCAGAGGCAGGCCCCCAGCTAAGGGCCAATGGCACGGGGAGAGTCAGGCCACTCCTCACTCTTACTCCCCCACTGAGACTAGTCACGAGGACTGGTTTGGGTGAGAAGATGCCCTGGGATCATGGCAGGGCAGTGCCAATGGACGTGATGGTCCCAGGCTTTGAGACTTCTGATGCTGGGAATCACAGCCTCGATGGATGTGGGAAAGGGAGATTATATTAAAGAAACAAGACGTGCCCCTCTTCAGGGACCACGGGCCTTGGCAGTGACACTGTCACTCTGTGGCTGCTTATTAGGGATGATGCCCTGGATATTTCACTTTCTCCCTGGGTCTCAGTATCCTTATCTGTAAAAATGAAGTAAAAATTATATTATAGGATTATAGATTTGGAGCTAGAACTAGCTGTGAATCTATAAGCCTATAATATCAAAGACAATCAAGCCCGATCCTTTCATTTCCCAGGTAGACTGGCCCCGGATCTTTGAAAGCCTGGGAGACATGATTCAAGCTCAAGTCTTCCTGAATCTAAGAGAGCATCCTATTGGCTTTGCTACCTTGTGATCATCCGCCTCCTCCACTCTTCGGATCAGCTGAGATGCCACCTCCTACATAATAAATGCTTGTTGGCCTAGTCTAAACTTCCCCTATCCTCAAGCATCTTCTCTTTTCCCCACCACCAGCTTCTTTTTATTTCTTTTTAGGCTCAGGCCCCCTTAACCCTGAGAAAGTCTTCTCTTAGGAAACCAACTACTGAGACTCTTTGGGGCAGAGCCAACATGGTGGGGTAAAGGCAGAGGATCCAACTACTGTCCCATCTCTTCTCCCCTTTCATAGAATATTAAGAGTTGGAACGTCCTTTGGGGGGCATCAGGCTAGCCCAGGTCTTGGATACAATGTCTGGACAAGAGATTCAGGTCTGTACTTGAGGGACCTCCAAAGAGGAAGAGCCTACTCCCCCAAGGCAGCCTCCATTCCATCTTGGGACCCCTTCATCCTGCCAGATATCAAACAAAAAACAGCCTAAAGGAGAGTGTCCCTAGAGGGACAAACAAAACAAGCCCTCTCTTCCTGATGCTTGTTATTAGGCGAAACATCCCCAGATCCTCAACTGACCCTCAAGAGAGTCATCATCATCACTGCCCTTCCCTGGACACTCTCCATTAAATCAATAGCCCGCCTTGAATTGCAGCATCAGAACTGCTCCGGCTACATTTCAGGTGTCTGCCCAGGTCAGTTAAAAAACAGACCAACCACGCTTCGCCTCTGGGAGCTCGGCCTCTTCTAATGCTTCCCAAGACTCCCAGCTCTCATGGTTACTCCATCACACAGATGACTCACACAGAGTGCTCCAGGCTCCCTGACCTTCTAAGAGCCATCTAACCATGCTTCCATCACCTGAGATTTGGGAAGTTGATTTCTTGAATCTATGTAAGACTTGACATTTATCTCCTTGGTATTTCATCTAGTAAATTCAACCCAATCCTCCCACCTATCCAGACCTTCTCGAATATGTATTGGCTTTCTCTGCCAAGGTGTTGGCCATCATCTTCCTCCTAGCTCTAGGCCAGCCTCAACAATTTCCAAAAAGGTCACCTATGTCTGAAACTTCCCTTTCCCTCTTTCCTGCTCTGACTCTGTCCTCACCACCATTAGCTACCAGGGACCAGAGGTTAATCATCAAACATTACAGTTGGTGCTCTTTCCTCAAGGACTTCCTTCTAGGCCAGTGGTTTTTGATAATATTGATCATCTCTTTTCCCTGGACATTAGAACCCCTGTACCCTCCTGGTTCACCTCCAACCAGTTAATTGCTCCTTTGCTGGTTCCTAATCCTCTTTCTTGGCCCCTCAAGATGGGCTATTCTGTCTCTACAACTCTTGAATCTATCCCTTCCTCTCTTCATAGTATAGGTCCTCATTACTATCAAAGGGAACAAATGGAAGACCTTCTTGGCTTGGGTTCCTCTCTATTCTCTTCATTCTAAAATCCAGGGCTACCTCCAATCACCCTGATTTATAACTGGCCACTGAACCCAGATGGCTCTAGAGGACAAAGTGAGGGTGGTGATTTAGCACAACCCCTCCATCCCCACCCAAATCCAATTCAGGTACAAGTCATGGCATCACTTTCCTAATCTCTTGGTCTTCAAAAAGGAAGGACAAACATCTTTATCTCTTCATTGTTGAATGTTATTGTTTTAAGACTCCCAGTTCTAAGACCTCTCCCAGCTCTGACATTCCCTTCCAAGGCCCCTCCCAGCTGTGATATTCTGAGTTTCTACCTCCTCTACTGTTGTAGCAGGCCATCTGCTGCTCTCTATTACCCCTTGGGAGGGGGCTCCAAAGTTTTAGCATTACCCCTCTTACATAGTTGGTCATACATGCACCCATTTTCCCACCTCCCACTTTCTGCCATCCTCCCAGAAGGAATTGGTCCCTCTCTGGGCCAGAGAAATTCACAGCTGTTCCCCTTCAATGGTCTCATTGTCCAGAGGGGCCCAGGCTCCCAGGACACAAAGGACTGAGCAGAAGGGACTGCCCTGAACAGAAACCAGCCAACCCTTCCCCCACCCACACTCAGGAGCCAAACAGCCCCATTACTTGAGCTGCAGCCTGTCCCTCCCTCTGCCAGCCTCCTAAGCTCCTGGTCTTAGCTGAGTGTTGCCAAGTCTTCCAACCTGCAAGGGAACAGGGGTCCCCTTGCTCATAATCCCAGCACCCATGTCCTCAGCACTTTATGTGCTCCCTTCTTCTTCCATTTTATAGATAGAGAAACTGAGGCTCAGGAGTCCGGGAGGAACTTGCCCAAGGTCTCCCATAGCTAGAATCTGAGCCCAGGCTATTTCCCCCTGCCACATTCTGGCCTTCTCCATGCTGAACACAAAATGCTTCTCAAGACCCCTCACAAGAGACTTCATTTCACCAAAGCATTCAGAACCAACCATAGGCAGCAGCCCCTCTTCCAATGTCATTAATGCTATTTTATTCCAATCTCCCCCTCTTCCATTTCCATTTCTAAAACTCTGATAGTTACAAGCAGCCCAGTGTGTCCGGGGTCTTCTTCCCCGGACTCCCGAGTGAGCTCCTCAGTGGGCACTGCTTCAGGCGTCCCTGGTTTTTCCCTCCCCCGGGGATCAGCGAGGAGGGACTCAGGCAGACACGTCTTCAGGAGGCATATGTTTTATTAGGTGCAGAGGGATCCCCCGAATAGCTCAGGGCGCTGGATAATATAGGGAGTTATTTCCGGGCTGCCACCCCAATCCGCCCCGAGGGCAGAACCTACCACCCGATTGGAGCAATGGACACAGGCCAACCAGGCGAAGCCACTGCTCCCCTTAAGGAGCCGTGTCTTCTCTGGGTTGGTCTGACCTCACTCCCGGGGAGGTCCTATCCACCCAGGCGGTCAGGGCCGACCCCCGACACCAGTGTATTATTATTATTATTCCAATTTTACAGATGAGGAAACTGAGACTCGGGAAGGTTCTATGACTTGCCCAACATCATACAACTAGTGAACCTTCTGACTACAAGTCCATGAATCCACAAGTGGAAGCAATCTTAGAAGGCATCAAGCTCAATTCCCTCATTTTCCAGTTGAGAAAATTCAGCTTTAATGATTTGTCTATGGTCACATAGGCAGTAAAATAGGAGAGGCAGCATTCCAACCCAGGGTGTCTGACAAAATGTCCTTTCCACTTGGACCATTTATGGCTCATTCTTCTCCTAGATTGGAACTAGATCTTCTCAGTGTCTTCCCCAGTCCCTAACAGGGTTCTGCACCTAGGAAATGTCCATTGAATATTTAATGACTGGATGAGCTCAGCATGATACATTGCGTAAGATGGAAAAAGTGGTACCTGTTCCCAGAAGTCCCCAGCTTGTTCAGAAGACAATTTTCGCATCCAGAAAACAACAGAAACTGACCTCTCTGCTGTTCCTCAGACACAACCCTCCATCCCCCCCCACTCCAGTGATTTGCTTTGCCTCTTCCCCCTGCCTGGAATGCTCTCCTTCCTTATTTCTGTCTTCCCCAGTTCCTTGCAAGTCTCAATTAGAGCCCCACCATCTATAGACAGCCTTTCTCCATCTTCCTTCATTCTAGGACCTTCCCACTGTTCATTATTTCTAACTTAGCCAGTCTACAGCATGCTTTTATAAAGCTGTTAAATACTAGACTGTGACCTCCTTGAAGGCAGGGGCTGGTTGGGGTTACCGGGGTTGTTGTTGCTTGCTTTTTAACCTCCTTTTTAATGCCAAGGGTTTAGCACAATGCCTGACAAATAGTAGGTGCTTAATAAAGATATGCTTTTTGACTCATTGGGACAATTCCAAGACTCTATGAGATAAAGTTGTAAGAAACTTAGAGACTCAGGGCAGCTAGGTGGCGCAGTAGATACAGCACCAGCCCTGAAATCAGGAGGACCTGAGTTCAAATATGACCTCAGACACTTCATAATGACCTAGCTGTGTGGCCTTGGGCAAGCCACTTAACCCCATTGCCTTGCAAAAAAACTAAAAAAAAAAAAAAAGAAAGAAAGAAACTTAGAGACTCAAAAATCAGGACTTAACTAGCTGTGTGATTCAAACACACCATGTTCAGCCTCAGTTTCTTAGGGGCTCAGATTTGGGCTCTGAGGTCCCTCCTAGTTGTGACCTTCTTTAAGTTCTTTCCCAACCTGGCCAATGTCTACTCTGGCCATAGGTGGCCCAGTGAAGATAGCACTGGCCTTGGAGTCAGGCGAATGGGAGTTAGAATCCCACCTCAGACACTTGACTCTTACTAGGTGGGTGACCTTGGGCAAGTCACTTAACTGATTGCCTCACATCCAGGGCCATCTCCAGCTGTCCTGATTCCTATCTGCCCACTGGACTCAGATGACTCTGGAGGGGAAAGTGAGGCAGGTGACGTAGCACAGCCCCACCTCACTCAAATCCAATTCACATGCTTGTCATGGCATCACCTCCCTGATGTTGCAATCTTCTTTGAAAATGAAGGACAGGGCAGCTAGGTGGTGCAGTGAATAGAGCACTAGCCCTGGAGTCAGGAGGACCTGAGTTCAAATATGACATCAGACACTTAATTATCTAGCTGTGTGACCTTTGGCAAGTCACTAAACCCCATTGCCTTGCAAAAAAAGAACAAAAAAGAAAAAGAAAAAGGACAAAACAAAAGCACATTCTCTACTCTACCTATAACTCTATACAGTCGTGGAGGTGGTTCAGAAGGGGTTTCTCTTCTGGTCTGGACTCTCTCAGATTTGCAAGACAAGGTCAACAAATGATCCCCCTCAGAAAAAAAAAAAGGATGAGAAGGAATAAGTCCCATCACCACCTCCAAGGAATGAATCAGAGAACTGAAGGGACCAGTGTTAGACATTGATGCTCCAGTGGGTTCTGATAGGAGTAGCTACCCAAATTCATCAATAAGACCCAGATGTCAATAACCTCAACTAAAATGTACTCCCTTAAATGCAAGATAATATTGTCATGGAGAGGAAGGGACAAGGAGGGATTGGACAGTGAATCTAGAAAGCAGGGGAGTCCCACCATGAAGCCAAGGGTACCCTATAATTCATGACCACTGCCACCCCAGAGCAGGTAGCAATGGATTCAAGTCAGAGGTACAGAGCTCACCTTCCTATCTGGCCATTTGCTACCTGTGACCTTGACTCAATCCTCATTCTCCTTGACCTCTCTGCAGCCTTTGACACTATTGATCTCTCTCTCTCTCTCTCTCTGTCTCTCTGTCTCTCTCTCTCTCCCCCTCCCTCTCCCCATCTCTCTGTCTCCCTCTGTCTCTGTCTCTGTCTCTTTCTCTCTCTCTCTCACTCTCTCTGTCTCTGTCTCTGTCTCTCTCTCTCTCTCTCTCTCTCTCTCTCTCTCTCTCTCTCTCTCTTCTCCTGTTCTCCTCCTATCTCTCTGAGTGCTCCTTCTCAGTCTCCTTATCTAGATGATGGCCTCTAGTGTCCCACAGGACTCTATCACAGGCCTCATCTCCTCCCTCTGTCACATTTCACTTGGCGATCACATCAGTTTCCACAGATATAATTATTGTCTCTGTGCTGACAATCTTCAAATCTCTCTGTCCTTCCCTAATCTCTCTGCTGCCATTCAGTCTCCCCTGACAGGTCTGCCTGCCTCAAGCCTCTCTCCACTTACTCAAACCCACCCTCCATTCAGTCACCAAAGTGATTTTCCTAAACCTCAGATCAAACCATGCCAAGGTAGTTAAGTGGCCCAATGGGTAGAGCACTGGGTTTGGAATCAGAAAGACTCCTCTTCATGAGTTCAAATTCAGTCACAGATATTTGCTAGCTATGTGACACTGGGCAAGTCACTTTTGCCAAAAAAAAAAAAAACCCCAAAACTCCAAATTATTGTCACAAAAGATCAAATGTGAGTGAAACAAGGAACAATCACCACCACCATGTTTATCTCCCTACTCAATAAATTTCAAGGCCTCCCTATTGCTCCAGGACTAAATGCAAACTCCTCCTTGCAACCGTCAAAATCCTTCTTCACCTCCCACCTTCCCAGTCTTCTGACACTGGTCTACACATCAGATATTCCTTCTCTCAACTCCAGGCAACTATCCCTGATGCCTAGAACATTTTCTCTCTTCCTTTCCATCTCCTCACTTCCTTGGCATCTTCTAAGTACCTGCTAAAATTCCATATTCTCCTGGAAGCCTTTTCTACCCCCTCTTAATTCCAATATCTTCCCTCTCTTACTTATTTCCTATTTATCCTTTATATAATTGCTTTGCATATATTGTCTTCTCCTTTAGATTGTAAGCTCCTTGAGGGCAAGGACTGTCTTTTGTGCCTTTTTTTTTTATTCCCAGTGCTTAATAAATGTTTGCTGACTGGCTGTGTGACCTTGAACAAAGAGTTGACCCTCTCTGGACCTTAGTTTCTTCATCTATAAAATGACCCATAAAAATCCCCTAAGATCACTTCCACTTTAATCCTATGACCTGTTTACAGCAAGGAACTGTCTCTAGAAGGGAGAAGAGAAACCCCACAATGAAGACTTGGCTCTGACTTCAATCTGTCATCGGTTTCCTGAACTAACATAATCCTAGCAGCACAAGCTCCACCTGGTTATCAGGCCAAACATGGCACCCATCAGAAGTGAGCTTCTTAATGCTCTTTTCTTAGCCAAGGTCAAAGTGGCAGTTAGTGGCAGTGATGGGCCCAGAACCCAGGATACTTGACTTTTAGTCCAGCCATCTACATCTAGCACCAAGTTCATCCTCCTAAAGCATAGGTTTGACTATGAATGTCTACACTGCTCAAATAGAGCCCTGGAGGCTTTTTCTCATCAATGACCTGATTCACATCAAACCCTGATCTAAGTATTTGGGGAAATGAGAAGGATTCCCCCAATACTCTTCCTGGGAGAAGTAGAGGCAACATTTATTCTTCTCTCCAACTTGGAGCTCTCCAAACAGTCATCCCAAGGAGAGATGGTTATCACTGGCTATGTCCCTCCTTTACTGAAGACCCTTTCTCATCATTTTCTGATCCATAAAATAAAGTCCTAACTCATAGACATGGCAGTCAATGCCCCTGTGACCTAACACCACTCTTTTTAACTAGCCTTATCTCATACTTCCCTTCTAGCATCCTATGAATGAATGAATGAAATATGGAAGGAAGGAAGGAAGGAAGGAAGGAAGGAAGGAAGGAAGGAAGGAAGGAAGGAAGGAAGGAAGGAAGGGTGAAGGAGTGAAGGAAGGAGTGAAAAGAAAAACAAAAAAGAAAACTGTGGAAGGCAAGTGCAAGAGATACAAAAATGAAGTTTCTGTCCTCAGGAAGCTATCATCTAATCAAATAGAAGGATCAACTATGTCCAACACAGGTAAACCTAATTCATGATAGAATAAGATAGGTCAAAATTTCCAAAGTACTTTGGAAATTTTGAAGACCAAGAAAACACTTTCAATCAGCTGAGGGGAACGAAAATCAAGGCAGGCTTCAGTGAGGAGGGGATTTATGTATTGCAGGCTCATGGGGGTAGGAGAAGGGAGCAGGGTTAAGACATCTAGTCCAACCTTCTCATTGAACAGATGAAACTAAGTTAAGTAGCAAGAGACAGAGACAGAAAGGCAGAGAGAGAGAAAGAGATGGATGGGTGGATGGATGGATGGAATGATAACTGGTGGATGGGTGGTTGGATAGACAGATGGATAAAATAGCGAGAGAGAGAGAGAGAGAGAGAGAGAGAGAGAGAGCTGTCCTCTCATATATCATAGAACCACAGCATTTCAGAACTGGACCAGTCCTCAAAGGGCAGGCAGCCATCTACCCTCTCCCTGATAATAAGATTATCCTTCTTCTGAAAAACCCATGATTTAAAAAAAAAAACCCTGATGTTGATAAGCTCATCGCTCAGGATGAACTAGCCCACAGTAGGTGCTGAATAATAATAGCAATAACAATACCGTTTATATGGAGTTTTAAGATTTGGAAAGTATTTTACAGGTTAAAATACATATATGTTAATCTTCATAGTCACCCTGTGAAGTTCTTTTTGGTTTTGTTGTATTGGGGGGGTTTTTGGTCAATTGGCTATTCAATTCTCTGTGACCCCCATTGGCAGAGATACTAAAGTGGTTGGCCATTTCCCCAGCTCATTTGACAGGTGTAATAAGTGAAGCAAATAAGGCAAAGTGACTTGCCCAGGGTCATAGAATTAGTATCTAAGGTCAGATTTGAACTCAGGACAATGAGTCTTACTGACTCCAGAGCAGGGGGAGGGGGCCCTCTATCTACTGCCCTACTCTCTGAGGTAGGTGATATTATTAACCCCATTTTAGAGAAGAGGAAACAGGCAGAGAAATGTTCAGTGACATGCTTATTGGACAACAATGCACATTGTACCCTTTAAGATTGGCAAAGTACTTTAGCTATCGCCATTGCTCCTCCTAACCGCTTTGTGAGGAAGGTGCTTTCACCATCCCCATTTGGTAGATGAGGGAACTGAGAATTAGAACCAGTAAATGACTCGCCCAGGGTCACATGGAGCTAGTAAGAGGCTGATGTCTGATTCTAACTCCCAGATCGGTACTCTCTCCTCTGTATCCTCTGCATGCCACACCATGAAGTTGGCCATTTTATAGATGAGGAAACTTCGATTCTTAAGAGATTATGTTTTGCCCTTGACTTCCCAGCAAGTAAATAAGTCAGGGGAACAAATGCTGAAATGGGTTCAGAGGTCAGAAGGTTTAAGCTCCCCACCACTGGCAATCACTAATGGTTTTTGAAACTCTGCCCCTGCTTCACCTCATCAACCAAAGGAGGAGTTGGACTCGAGCATCTCTCACCTTTGGTGATCGGCCCCCAGGACCCTGAGCCCCCTAAAGCTGAGAGCAAAGTCTTCCACTGAGACACACTTAAATGGAAAGGAATAGCTTCCCCAGGAGCCAAGGAGAATGAACAGCTGCAAAAGTATCCAAATCTCTCTGTCTCAATGTCTCTCTGTCTCTGTCTCTCTCTCTGCTTCTCTTTTTCTATCTTTGTCTCTATCTCTGTCTGTCCGTCTGTCTGTCTCTGAACCTCTGTGTGTGTGTGTCTCTCTCTATCTCTGTCTCTCTCTTTCTATCTCTCTCTCTTTCTGTCTCTATCTATCTCTGTCTCTCTCTGTCTCTGTCTCTGCATCTCTGTCTCTCTGTCTCTCCCTGTCTATCTCTGTTCTCTGTGTGTGTGTCTCTGTCTCTGTCTCTCTCTCTCTCTGTCTCTCTGTCTCTCTGTCTCTCTGTCTCTCTGTCTCTCTCTCTCTCTCTCTCTCCCTCCTGCTGATTTCCAACTGTGCCCCACCCTGGGACTTTGGCCTTCCTTTGCCTTGGACCAGTTGTGCTCGTTGCATAAGGCACCAGTGAATGGGACAGAAAGGACTGGGTCTCCACTGTTGACTGGCTGGCTCAGGACCATTAAGCCCCAGAAGAAAAAGAGCATGAGGCCAAGCCCCCAAACGGAAGGCAGAGAGAACAGTTAGTAAGGACGAGGGATTGTGAGAAAAGAACCTCTTAGCAAAGAGGTCAGAAGCTCCAGTCGAGGCTGGAAATTCTTCAATCCCTTCCTACACCCACACCAGAGAGCAAAGTCCTGTTTGCCCTGCACTGGATATCAATCTCAATATCAACCCCAAGTCATACAGGGGAGTCTAGAAAGATCAAGGGATTGGAGGGGGAGGCAGTGGAGGGTAATAGCCAGCTAGCTGAAGCTGATCACAGAGCTCCACAGAGCTTCTGATATGCCTGGGAGGCAGGTCCTCTTGTTCAGCTCCACTTTACAGCTGAGGAACCCGAAGCATTCACTGATTCAAGGACTTGTCCAGGGTCACACGGCCAGTCAGAGTCAGAGACTAGACTTGAACTCAGGCCTCCCTGACTCTGGGCCAGGGTTTTATCCACCCAGCTCCATAGGGATGGGATCCTGGCTCTGACACTCACTAGTGGGGTGATCCTGGGCAAGTCATGGGCCTTTTTTCATAGGCTTTGAAATGGAAACAATGCTGAAAAGCAATTTGGAACTGCCCAGAAAGCTCCCCAACTGCAAGTCCCTTTTAACCCAGAGATCATACAATAACTGCTGTTGCTACCGCTATTCCTATTACTACTACCGTTACAACTACTACTACTACATCTACTCCTGCTGCAATTGCTGTTCCTATTCCTATTCCTATTCCTACTACTCTGCTGCTACCGCTACGGTGCAGCTGCCATTACTATTGCTACTGCTGCTCCTACAGGACTACTGTGGTTGCTACTCCTATCACTATTATGCCTAGTGTTGCTGCTGCTGCTGCTGCTGCTGCTGCTGCTGTTCCTAGTACTACTACTCTATAACCACTGCTATTTCATCAGTATTGTTATATAATATTTGTATATATGATTATAGGGCAATATATACTATTGCTGCTGCTGCTACCGCTGCTGCTATTCCTATTGCTGCTGCTGCCGCTATTACCACTACCACTGCTACTGCTGCTGCTACTACTTCTAGGCCTACTACTATTACATTACTGTCACTGCTGTTGCTGCCGATACAGAGCTATCACTGCGGAGGCCAAAGAGATCAAAGAAAAAGAAAAGGACCCACAGGTACAGAAACGTTTCTTTTTCAAAGTAGCCAAAAATTGGAAGTTGACAGGCTATCCTTCTGTTGGGAAGTAGCTGAGCAAATTAAGATAAATGAATGTGATGGAGCACCACTGTTTCATAAGAAGTGCTGTAATGGGCAATTTAAAAGGGAACCAGCAAGACCTCCATGAACCGTTGCAGAACGAAGACAGCAGAACCTGGAGGACAACGTGCACCATGATAACATTTGGGGCGGCTCCAGACTTGGAGTCAGGAATATGCATTTTCCTGAGTTCAAATCTGGTCTTGAACACTCATTAGCTGTGTGCCTCAGTTTCCTCATCTGTAAAATGAACTGGAGAAGAAAATGGCAAATCACTCCAGTATTTTGGCCAAGAAAACCCCAAATGAGGTCACAGAGAGTCAGACATGATTGAAATGACTGAACAACAACATTTTAGAGAAGAATAACTTTGAAAGACTTTAGATCTGTGATCAATGAAACGAGAAACCACAAGCATGCACAAAAGAATGAAGATGGAACATGCCTCTCATCTCCTGACAGAGAAGTAATGAATTTGAGATGCAGAAAGAGACATAGATTTTTGGCAGAGCTGATGTGGGAATCTGTATACAGCTCCATGTGAAGGGATTTGATTTGTTTTGTTTTTTAATTAAATATAATTTGCTTAAGGAAGGAGATGGAAAGTATAGATTAATTTTTAAAATACTCGATATTTGAAAAATGAAAAACATTTAAAAAAAACACAGACACAATCCTCCCTGCCCTGCCTAATTTAATTCAATTCAGTGTATTAATAACAATGATATCAATAACGATGATTTATAAAGCCTCTTTGTAAATCTTAAAAGTGTTTTTACATAGAGATTTCATTGGATCCAATGAGATAATGGATATTAAGTGCTTTGTAAACTTTAGGGTGCTATGTCAATGTCAGCTATTATTATTGGCATTCTAGAAAGTCAACCAGGTAGGGGTGGGGCAGGGCCAAGGTGGTGGGGGTGGGGAGCGATGGAGCCCTCAGTCCTCTCTCCTTCCTACTCTCTATCCACTGGGCTCTCTAGGAGGGCAGAAACTGTGTTATCTCAGCTTTGTTTATTTTGGCAGAGTAGATGAAGAGCTGGTCCCAGAGTCAGTTAGTCACTCAATAAACATCTAATTGGCATTCGGTGCCAGGGCCTGGACTGAGAGGTGTGGATCCAGGCAAAGCAACATGGCTCTCAAGGATGTCACAGTCTAATGGGGGAGACCACATGCAAATAACCCAGGACAAAGGAGTGATAGACAACATAAATTGGGAATAATCCATAGAAGGAAAGGCACCAGAATTAAGAGAAGTTAGGGAAGGCTTCCTGTAGAAGTGATTTGAATTAGGGTTTGAAGGAAGCCAGGGAACTCAAGGAAGCAGAGTTGAAGAGGGATAATCAGAGGAAATGCCCAGAGCTGAAAGGTGAAGGAATATATCAGAAGCAACAGGTAGATGGGTGTAGAATGGAAAAGTAAGTGGAGGGGACAAGGAATAGTCACACTCCAAGCAGAGGGTTCTAGATTTAATCCTGGTGATGATAGGGAGCCACTGGGGGTTACTGAGCACGGAAGTAACTGAGATCTGACCTTAGGAAAATTTAGGAAAATCACTCTGACAGTTGAGTCAAGGATGATGGACTGGAGTGGAGGTAGGGGAAGCTTGTGACTGGAAGACCCAGATTCAAATCCCAACTCTGGCTGACACCAGTGAGGAGATTCTGGACAAGTCACAATAGTTCTAGGGAACTACTTTAAAACAAATCTGCAGAAAAAATATTATTTTTCATTGGATAGAGGAAGGTCCTCATCAGGACACCTCCTATGCCAGTGAAATCACAGGCATAGCCCATAGTTACTGCCTTCTCTCTGAAATAATCTTCTAACTGTGGTGGCTAGGTGGCGCAGTGGATAGAGCAGGACTCAGGAGAACCTGAGTTCAAATTCAACCTCAGACACTTAATAATTACCTAGCTGTATGGCCTTGAGCAAGTCACTTAACCCTATTGCCTTGCAAAAATAAAAAAAAACCCTTCTAACTACTCTGTGGTTATATCTTGTTATATCTTATTAGAATTATTTATATACTGTATGTCATTTTATGTCAGATATTATTATGCAAAATGGTATATTGTGATTAAATACTTTGTATTCTAATATATTCCATTCCTTAATATTGTGTTACATTTAGCATATATAAAATAAATAATAAAATAATAGCACAATCACTTGTTATTTATTACAATTTATTATAATCTATATTATATAGATTATAAATATATAATACAATATTAAGGAATATAATGTATTAGAATGAATATATTATATTATATTATTAGTAGATTATCTCATAACTGTAGTTACATCTCATTATCAAGTTCTAATCTTGTGTGCACTTGGTATCTTGAATTCTGTCTCCTCCATCAGAATGGGAGCCCCTTGAGGGCAGGGACTCTGGGCTTTGTTGTTGCCTTTTTTCTTCCTGTGTTTCCTTAACCCTTAGTGATTAAGATGCTGCCTGGTGCTCAGCAAGGTTTATAACTTTATTTTTCCCTCTCTAGACTTTGATGTGAATTTGCTGCCTCTCCCAACAGAATGAGAGCTCCTTGAGGGCAGGGGTTAATTCCTTTTTTTTATTTTTGAATCTTCCAAGACTAGCACAGTGGGGAAAACTTTCTGATCCAGTGACTCAACCAAACAGTGCAATGAAGGCTTCATAAATAACCAGTGTTGTTCTGTTTCCCTCTTTTAATTTTTCACTCTTTCCTTTCTACCCCCTTCTCATTTAGATTCTTCTCCTCTCTCCCTTCTCTCTTCTCCTCTCCTTTTCACCTTCTTCTCAATGACTATCCCTCACACAAAAAGAACCATCTCCAATAACAAGACCACTGGGGACCAGGAGCATACTCAGCCAAGTGAGACATCTCCTACCCTTCCTGAGTTTACACTCTGGGTGGGGGGCAGAAGTAGAGTTCCTCTCTAAGGATAGACCAAGTACCTAAAAACAAGCCATTAAGCAAAACAAATCAACTCATTGATCATGCCTAACATTTCTCTGCCAGGGAAGTTAAAGAGAAGAAGAAGGAATGGGGGGGGGGGGGAACCAGCCTTGGCTGGAAGGGAATCTTACTTAGGTGGGAAGGAGAATCCAGGTTCCCACTTGGAATTATTTTTTCCCATTTGCTTTTCCTATCCATTACTGACTGTGGGCAAGTCCCTTTCCTTCTCTGTGTCTGTTTCCTCATCAATAAACAAGGGACTTGGATTAGATTATCTTTCTTTCCTTCCCTTCTATAGCCTTAAATATAATGATGTCTTTTATCCTTGTTCTCTCTTTCTTCCTTTTCTCTCTCTCCCTCTTCATTCCCTTCTCCCCTTTCCTTTTCTATCTCTCCTATTCTCTCCCTCTTCCTCTCCTTTCTTCCCTTTCTTTTCTTTCTCCTCTATTCTCCCCCCCCCTTTCTCTCCACCTCTGCTCTGATTCCTTTCTTCCTCTCTTCCCTGGTCCCCTCCAAGAAGGCAGGCTGGCTTCATGGGGGGGGGGGGGCAGGAGAGCTGGCTGATGAGAGAGATGTGCCACAGGGCTAAGGCTGGTGCCCCTGTGGTGTGCCAGCCCACCCACTGGCAGCACCACCCTCTCAGACAAAGCTCTCAGGTGTCAAACCCCCCAAGGGCCGTGCCTCAGTTATCCACATTAATTTACACCCTGGAGACCCTGGAAATATTAACAAGATGGATGGAGTATTTTTAGAATATTAGGGGACTGAAAGGAACTAAGTGTCTGGCCTCATTAAAAATCTTCAGTCTCACTCAGCTGTCAAATTTTTAAGGCTGTTGACGGATGCTGCCTCTGGGTCCCCATGGCAACCAGATGCATTACCTCTCCATGGCAGCCTGCTCACCATCACCCCGCAAGTGACCCACTTCTGGGCCAGGGGAGCAGAGGTTGGGGGAGGGGTTTTTTAAAAGCACCTTAAAAGTCAAATATATCATTTGTCATCATCACAGACTCTGTTCTGGGGCTAATAACCCACAAGGTGGGAAGGGGAACCTGCCAAGAAGATGAGAAGGTTTACAGGAGAGGAAAAAGGGGGGAAAGAACAGAGACAGAGAGAAAGAACAAGGGGGATGAGAAAGAAAGGAAAGAAGAGACATACATGGAGAGAAAGGGGAGAAAGGAAAGTACCACAAGAGAAAGAAGAAAAAGGAGAAAGAGTGAATGGGAATAAGAAGAGAAAAAGAGAAGAGAAGGAAAGAAAGAAGAGAAAGAGAAGGCAAAGAGAGTAGAGACAGAAAAGGGAAGAGAGAGGAAAGGATGTGAGAGGGAAAGAAAAAGGGGGATGATAGATGAGAGAGAGAGAGAGAGAGAGAGAGAAGGAAAGAAGGAAGGAAGGAAGGGAGGGAGGGAGGAAGGAAGGAAGGAAGGAAGGAAGGAAGGAAGGAAGGAAGGAAGGAAGGAAAGAAAAGAGAGGGAAAAAGAAAGTAAAATGAGGAAAGACCAAGGTCATTGCACCTTTCTGAGTGTCCAGCCACTGAGTACATTTCCATAGCCCCAGAACTAAGCAGCCCATCAGCCTCCTAAGATCACAAGCACTTAGGAGCGGAAAGAAGTTGGGTAATTCTTTGATTTCCTGCCCAGGTAGAAACTACAGTAGGCAGCAGCCAAGGGGCAGGTAGGGGCAAGGGAGAGCTTCAGGGGTAGGGCACAAGGAACTCTTTAATGCAGGGCTCCTCCTTGCCTCTCATGCCAGATCCTCCTCTTCCCAGCACCTGCCACAGATCCCTACTACCCCAAGAAATCTCCCATCAGAATATTATCCATGCCATCTAGCCTGGAGACCTACCTCCCTGGGCTGCAATCCAGGCCCCACCTGTTTCCTCTCCATAAAAAAACCATTGCAACTGGTCAGGGCAGGCTGATCTCTGGATCATCCATCACTAAAATAGGATCCTAGTTCCTAGCCTCAGTTCTTCGACCCCTTGGGTAAGACCCTTCCCCTCTCTGGGCCCACATGTCCTCCTCTCTAAGAAGAGAGGATTGGATCATAGATTTGGAGCAAGGCAGGGACCTGAAGACTGTCTAGTCCAACCTTCTCTTCTTACAAAGGAGGAAACTGAGGGCCAGAGAGGTTAAGGTCAGAGAGAGAGGTTGCTAAGTATCTGCACCTTACAAACATTGAAGTCTCATAACAATCCTGTGAGGTAGCTGTCATTATGGTACACACACACACACTCTTTACAGTTGAATCTGAGGCAGAAAGCCATTAAGTGACTCACCCAAGGCCACACAATTAGCAAGTATCTGAGGCTGGATTTGAACTCAGACCTTCCAGATTCCACACCCAGCACTCTGTTCACTGTAGCACCTGCTACTTTATCCAGGAAGGATTTGAATCCACATCTCGCTCCAAATACAGCCCTTTTCCCTGTCAGGTTCCTTCCATCTCATGGGTTCGATGTTCTATCATTCTTTCCAGTTCCAGAGCACATCTTAAGTTCCCTTACCACATGACTGACATTGAGGAAGAGACATCTAAGGACCTTAGAACACAAGAGGCTCTGGTTGGGACCCCTCCCCCCTTTCTAATCTAATAGGAAGGTGGGTGTTTCACCTAAAGTCTAAGACAGGACCCTCCCCTCTAGGAATTTACAACAGCTCAAGACCCAAATTAGCACATACAGAAAGAACCCCAAAGGTATCACCAGGGAATACAACATTAATTAGCAGATTGGGTGGTCCTGAAGCTGAGTCCTCCATCTATAAAGAAGATGGTTGAGATAGAGAGGGAGGGGGACCTTAAAGACTATCCTGACCAATCCCCCTCATTTTACAGATGAGGATACTGAGGCACAGAAAGGTAAATCAAGTCACCCAGGGTCACACCAGTAGCAAGTCACCCAGCTTATGTTGACTCCAAGGCCCTGGGCACCAGGTTATAAGAGGTGACACAAGCAGGGAGGACTTCCTGAAGGAAGTGGATTCTAAGACAAAGGCTTCCTCCTTCCCCTAGAAGACTCCAAATTCTTTCTGACCCTTCAGGGTATCTCTGTGAAAAAAAAGTAGTAGCCTCTGACCAAGAGTCTGGCATCATCGTGGGTCTGGCAGTGCCCAGGGACTGAACCCAAGGACTGGAATCTGGGGTGCCCTTCCAGGTCACAAATGTGGAAAGATCCTCTGAACCAACTCCTCCCACTAAGAGCATACACACACACACACACACACACACACACACACACCCCATGGCCTTAATGTTAGAAAGATTCTTAGAGATCATCAAATCCAGGCCATTTTCCAGATGAGGAAATTGAGGCTCTGAGAGTTAAGGTCATTTGTGCAAGGTCACCCCGGTCCTAAGTGGCCCCACTTCCCCTGGCTCCCAGCCAAAGACTCTTTCCAGAAATGTCCTTGACAGCCTTCTAGAACAGGAGGAAGGCCTGAGCACAGGTGGGAAGAAAAAGTCATCTTCTAACCCACCTGGTATCACTGCTTCTCAACTCACCAACCCGGGGAAGGCAGGGACCCAGGCCTGGGGCCCCTACTCCAAGCCAGGCCACAGCAAAGTCATAGTCCAAGAACTGCGGCCATGTTGTTCTGGCTTTGGGCCTGATCAAAGGTTCACCCAGGTGTCCAGGTCACCCTAGGCAAAAGGATTGGAAGCCTGGTCCCTCCCCCTGCGGAAGCTCTGCTCCACCTTCCTGGCAGGGGCCTCTCCCAGGAAGAAGATGGGAGGGGAGATTTCAAGCTTTCCTACAGTCAGGGTTTGAAATAAAGAGGCTAGAATCTGAGTCAGAATTGTTGCTTGGAGATCTGATTCCAAACCTTCTGAGCTGGATGGCATTGGGCAAAGCATTTCCCTGCTTTGGGCTTCAGTTTCCCAGTCTGTAAAATGAGCACAGTAACACATGCACACTCACTTGGAAAGTTGTTGTGAGGAAGAAAAGGGGGTTGGGTGAGAATGAGGATGAGGATAGGGATGTTTCCAGGGATTGTTTTAATTTTAACCATTTTCCCAAGCTTGGTCACAGAAAAGTACTATAAGAAGATACCTCCTCCTGCTTCTTTGTACAGGTGGGGGACTATGGGTCTGGAATGTGGCATATGAACCCAGATTTTTTTTAGTATGTTGATTTGTTTTATTGAACTGTTTTCTTCCTTTTTTTTATTCTTTCTTCTAAGATTTTATAAACCTGTAAGTCTTTTGTTATTAAGGGATGACTCTCTGGGAGAGAAAAGAGGAAGGGATATAGAGAGAGTAGAAAATGTCAGTAATGAAAAAACAATGTCTCCAAAATTTATTTGACAATAAATAAATGCTCACTGAATGAAATTTTAATACAATTGCTATTAGAACTTGGATGGCCCTCCTGCTCTCCTACTCACCCTGATTCAGGAATTGGTTGGATTGCTGGCCCGGGAGTCAGAAGCCCTGGTTCAAATCCCAGCTGTGCCCCAAGGACTCTTTGTGTGACTTTGGACAAGTCACTTCTTCCCTCCCCTCTCAGTTTCATCTTCTGTAAAATGGGGATAACAAGATCTGATGAGCTTCTGATGAATTAATGAATGCAAAGCTCTTTGCAAAAAAATTAAAAACCCTCTAGAAATGTCAGCTATTATTATTCACTGACTCACAAAATACCTAGTTAAAGGGACCAATTATTAATTCGAACTAAAACCCAGATCTCCTGGCTCAGCCCCTTCCCTTCTCCCAGGGAGGGGTCTTTTCTGCCTTAGATGAACTCATCTGTCCCAGCACCACAGGCAGAAATGAGGCCTTTGGAGTTGGGGGCGGGGGAGAAGGGGAGGCAGGAGGTTTCTGGCCCAAGACCCTGGCCAGTGACCAGCCTGGCAGGACGTTCTGTCCCCTAGGGTTCTATGAGCCATAAGACCCAGAGAAGAGGGGAGGTAACTGTTCCCCAGCAACTACCCTGGGGTCATCCCAGGCCAAGGAGAGCAGCAGACAGTTGTGGGAGACTGAGGGAGAAGGCCAAAATCACCTGGGAGAAAGAACTCTTCTCTCCTCCAGTCCAGTCACACTGTGTGTGTGTCCGGACGGGGGCCAGGGCCACATGGAATGGGCCAATGGAAACACGTTCAAGCTGGAAGGGGCATTCTAGGTCATCCAACCCACTGAGTCATGTCAGGTGAGGCAAGGGGTAATCACAGACTGAGAAAGAACAAGACCAAGGCTCTAAGACCACAGGCCCGCCTGCTGCCCACCCTCCCAAGCCAAGGTTCCACAGAAATGCAACAATGCCTCTTCTGAGTCATTGAGCTAAGAGACAAGCCAGGCTTCGGTCCCTGCCCGCAAGGATTTATCCTCTGTTTGGACAGATTAGCACACTCTCATGTACATCTGGACGAAACAAATAGAAAACACTGGATGTGTCTCCTCCATTAAGCTGTGACTTTGGAGAGGGTGAAGATGGAGGACTGCCCCTTCTTTGTCTCTCCAGTGTAGAGTGCGGCCCACAGCCAACATTTGTTGACTGACTTATTCTGAAGGGACCCCCGAGATCTCTAATCTAATCCCCTGATCTAATCTAACTTCCCTTCAGAGGGGAACATTCCCAAGATGGGAATTGCCATGGTTTTCCAAGAGTTTGGGATCTGGGGAAGAGGGAAAGAATAGATCCTAGGCTCCTTGAAAAAGGAGAGACAAATGGAGCAGCTAGGTGGCAAAGTGGATAGAGCATCGGCCCTGGAGTCAGGAGGACCTGAGTTCAATCCGACCTCAGACACTTAATAATGACCTAGCTGTGTGGCCTTGGGCAAGTCATTTAACCCCATTGCCTTGAAAAATCTTTAAAAAAAAAAAAAAGAGACAAGGACCTGGGGGCCAGGATACCCCAACCACCAAGAGCTGGATCAAGGATAAAGTAAGCCTAGGTCTGATGACATTATCAGTGGTTCCAGACCACCTCCAGGACCCAACAGAAAATCCTGTTTGGCATTTAAAGCTCCCCTTTACAACTTGGCCTCTCCCTACCTTTCCAGTGTTCCTACACCTTTATACACACACACACACACATACACACACACACACACACTCACATGCACACGCACACGCACACGCACATTCATCCATGCATCTCTCTATGTATCCATCTCTAACTTTCCATATATTTATATATAGATATATACTCATATAGATAAAAACATTCATATATGTGGATATATGCAGTCACCCATCCACTCATTGCTCCATTCTCTATGTATCTATTCTCTCTCTCTCTCTCTCTCTCTCTCTCTCTCTCTCTCTCTCTCTCTCTCTCTCTCTCCCCCCCCCTTCTCTCCCTTTCTCTTCCACTCTCTCTTTGTCCACTTCTTCCCCCCTCCCTACTGTCTCTCTCTTATTCCCCCTCCCCAAATCAGTGGTCCTGGCTTCTTTGGTTTTCCTTCCACAGGACATTCCATCTCCAAACTCCATGAATTTTCCCCAGCTGCCCTCCAGGCCTAGAATGCCCCCCCATCACCCCCTCCTGGCTTCCCTCAGGTCCCAGGTAAAATCCCACTCTCCATATGAAGCCTCTCCCGATTGCTCTCAATTCTAGTGCCTTCCTTCAATTGATTATTTCCAAATCCTTCATAAGATGCTTTGTTTATACATATTATTTGCATGTTGTCTTCCCCTTTAGATTGTGAGCTCCTCCAGGGATTGCCTTTGCCTTTCTTTATATCTCCTGCACTTGGAATGGTTTCTGGCACATGGTAGGGGTTTAATTGATGTTTTGTGACTGCTTGACTTTCAGAGAAGAGTGAAAGGAGGAGGGGGAAAGTAGGAAAGAGGGAGGCCTTGGGAGCCCACCCTCCCTCCAATGCCAAAAAGGGGTAGGGGAGAAGGGTGAAGGGGCAGCCTTCCATGGGGAGGAGGTCACAGACCTCCATAGAGTTTTGGTGGTTGGGGGGAGCCAAGTCTCAGTGGAGATCAGTGAAGGAGAAACAGGATAAAGATGAGTTTGGTCACCATAGACCCCAGCTTTAGAAAATGTGGGAGAATCCGTGGGCAAATTAGTGGGGGGTAAATGTAAAGCAGGACTGAGGAGGAGGAGGATGAGAAGACAGGAGAAGGGTTTGGGATATCATTGTCTCCTATATGACAGATTAGTACAGAGATGAGAAAAGTTGGAGGTTTCTGAAGATTCTAGAATAATTCCATCGGAAAGTAGTGACTGCCTTGGCCCATCAAAGAAGCCAGGAAAGCCACTAACATTAGAGACACAACCAAGCCTTGCCCCATGCCTGCCTCAGGCTTCTGGTTTCAGTTCTGAAGGCCTTCAAAGGGTCAGTGTCTCAAAAGGGCTCACTGCCTTCAACCCAGAGTTTTATTCTTGGGAAATCTCAAAACAATAAAATAAAGTTAAGCTAAGGTTTCCGTCTCAGTTTCTCCAGGCAAATTTTATTATTCTCAATTTACAGAGACCAAACTGGGGTCCCAGAGAGATCCCCAAGGAATTTGATCAAATCAAAGGATATAACTAATACTGAACATTTCAAAGGCAGATGTTAAGTATTCCCATTTCCCATCTCCCACTTATTCCTCAATACCTCCTCATCTGGCTTCTCTTCCCATCCCTGTTCTCCAGGGTCCCCAGTGACCTATTTGTGGCTACAATGGTCTTTTCTCAGACTTCTCTCTGGACCTCTTCACAGACTTTGGCTGTTGGCCACCTTTCCCTAGGTTTTCAGGACAATGTTCTCACTCCATTTTGGTCTCCTTTCCAGGTTCATGATCGATAACATTTTTGTGATGGTCAGCTAGGCCACGTTTTGTCTCAATTCTTACCTAGCCCTTAGCCATTGAATGGGTGTTGCCTTAGATAAACTGAGACCTGGGAAAGACCTTAATTTAGAAAAGTCAAGGTTACCCACTGTATTCCAAGTCATTTCCAGCCATCTTGACTCATCTCTGGACCTTGATGTCTCTGGAAGAGAGAGTGAGGCTTACAAACTGCTCTACCTCATTGAAGTCTAATTCATGGGCAAGTCAACATATCATGCTCAGGCCACAGCAATAGTATGGACTACCCCAACCCTCCATGTGTAGGGTGTACCCCAGGGTTAAGTCTTGAACTCTTCCTTCTTTTCTTGGTGAACTTATCAGCCTTCAGCTATCTTCTTTATGAAAATGATTCCAAATCATCCATCCAGCCTTCTGCATTCCACATCTCCAGCTGTCTAGTTGATGCTTCCATCTGCATGTCCCATCTCAAATTCAAAGTGTCTACAATGGAATTAATCATCTTTTCCACTAAACCCACCCTTCCTCCAAACGTCTTTGTTTTTACTGAGAGCACCACCTTCTTGTAAATAATGAAGGCTTGCCATCTGGGAGTTCTTCCTGATTCTTTTCTCCCTTTCATCCCCATATCCAATAAACAATTAAGTCTTAGCATTCATTTTTCTTATTACCTCTCTCATTCCTCCCCTTCTTCCTATTGTCACCATAACAATCTACTTCAGCCCCCTATCATTTCTCCTCTAGTGTGTACTGCAGCCACCTCCTAATGGGGCTCCTTGATTGTAATCCACCCTCCACACCAGTGGCAAAAGAATATTCTTAAAACACAAGCCAGATCTTATCACTCTTTAAGAAGTGGCACCCTAGGAGATGGCTAGGTGGCACAGTGAATAGAGCACCGACCTTGGAGTCAGGAGTACCTGGGTTCAAATCCAACCTCAGACACTTAATAATTACCTAGCCGTGTGGCCTTGGGCAAGCCACTTAACCCCATTGCCTTGGAAAAAAATCTAAAGAAAGAAGAAGAAGAAGAAGAAGAAGAAGAAGAAGAAGAAGAAGAAGAAGAAGAAGAAGAAGAAGAAGAAGTGGCACCCTTGGGGCAGCTAGGTGGTGCAGTGGATAGAGCACTGGCCTTGGAGTCAGGAGTACCTGAGTTCAAATCCAGCCTCAGACACTTAATAATGACCTAGCTGTGTGGCCTGGGGCAAGCCACTTAACCCCATTGCCTTGCAAAAAAAGTAAAAAAAAAAAAGTGGCACCCTTGGGCAGCTAGGTGGCTCAGTGATTAGAGCACCAGCACTGGAGTCAGGAGGTCCTGAGTTCAAATCCAACCTCTGACTTGTGGCAATTACCTCACTATGTGACCTTGGGCAAGTCACTTAACCCCATTTGCCTTGCAAAAAAAAATTTTTTTTAGGTTTTTGCAAGGCAAACAGGGCTTAGTGGCTTGCCCAAGGCCACACAGCTAGGCAATTACTAAGTGTCTGAGACAGGACCTGAACCCAGGCACTCCTGACTCCAAGGCCGGCGCTTTATCCACTACACCACCTAGCCACCCCGCATGCCTTGCAAAAATTTAAAAAAAAACAAGTCAAAAAAAAAAGTGGCACCCTGGAGCAACAAGCTGGCAGAGCAGAGTCAGAAGGACTTGAGTTCAAATACTAGTGGTTTGACTTTTAACCTCTGTCTTAGTTTCCTCAACTGTAAAATGGAGAAAATAATAGTATTCACTTCTCAGAGTTGTTATGCGTATCAGACATTTTCTTTTCTTCCAATTACAAGATAGCTTACAACATTCATTTTTTGTAAGATTTGGGGTTCCACATTTCTCTTCCTCTTTCTCTTCCCTCTTCCCTCCCTTTGACTGCAAGTAATCTGATATATTATACAGGTACTATCATGTGAAATATATTTCCATACTAGTCAGGTTGTGAAAGAATAATCAGAACAAAAGCAAAAACAATGAGAAATAAACTCAAGAAACCAAATTTTAGAAAGGACACATAGTAAGCTTTGGCCTGCATTCAGACACCATAGTTTTCTCTGGATATGGAAAATATTTTCTATCACAAGTCTTTTAGAATTGTTTTTGAAAAAAAAAAAGAATTGATTTTGACTGCTGTATTATTGAAAAGACAAAGTCTAAGAAATGATATTTGTAAAACACTTTACAAACCTTAAAGGTTGCCATCCTTACTATTCATAAATTTCCAACTCTTTGGAGCCCTTGCCACATTCTAAGGTTTGCTGAGACCAAATGGTTGATACTGAGATTATTGGTGCCCCCGTCTCATCTCCTTTACTAAATTGTGGGTCTACTAAGAAGGAAACGTGGGTTCTCACCTTACTGGTTATATGACCATGAGGGTCACTGTTCCTTTCTCTGAGCTTTTTCTCTGAATATCTAAATGGAAGGTTAAAATATTTACAGTGAGAATGCTAACTAATGTGGGCTTTACCCCCAAGATGACAACATTGGAGTTCTACAGCCGATACATACTCCTCTTGGGGACCCCTGCCCTGGAATTTTGCTGTAGGGCCCCCCATTGACCCACCACTGGGCTTCTGCCACCATTATCTTTCTGTGTCCTCCTAGAGGGATGGGTCTTACTCAGAGAAGGCAATTACCCAAGACTGATGGAAGAAGACAATTTATCCAGGAGTAGTTTGGCTCTAAACCATTCAATCTTAAAGGATAGTAAAATTTAAAGTTTGAAGGCCCTTAGAAATCATCATACTCAAAGTCTGGATTCCCACTTCTGTAGGAAGTCCTTCCTAGATCCCCAGAGGCTGGGTCCTTTCCTTGGAGATTAACCTCCCACTAATCCTGAATCTCTCCGGAACTATCTCCTGCCTTAGACTGGAAGCTCTCTGAGGGCAGGGACCATCATTGTTTTGACCTTTCTTGGCATCGCCAGCATGCTTGACACATAGTGTTTGTTAACTGACTGATCTTTCCCATGAGGAAACAAGTCCAGAGAGTGGACTTGCCCAAGGTCACAGAGCAAGTAATATGGGGTTTTGAATTTGTATCATTTTACAGATGAGGAATCCAAGACCCAGACACAGTAAGAGACTTGGTCCAGGGCCCCAGGTTGTAAGGACCTGCGGTGGGTAGGATTCAAAGGCAGGTCCACTTGTCTCCAACTCCAAGATCTTATTCACTATTCCTCTCATCTAGGGATCCTCACTGTGCTAGCAGCACAAAGTCTCCTCCATAACCATATAACTTCGAACGTCAGTCCCTACCCTGAATCTCGGTTTCCCTTCTGTAAAATGGGAGCGACCCAACCTCACGGGTTTATTTCTAGGAAAGAATTTATTAAACTTTGAAGTGAATTAACCTCCACCAGAAGTTCTGAGCATGAAGGGTGCTGAGCTCTGGGTGCTGGGATGGGGAGGGGAGTAGGGCAGGGTTCTCCCATGGGGCCCATGATCCCCGATGATTCATTCATTCCCATACAGCCGGTTCTAACCACAACTGACGATCTGCCCACAGCCCTACAAAGCTCCTCAGAGAAAGCAGAATAAACAGCCCAGTTTCCGGCTAGAACAAAGGGGCCCCAAGCTCTCAGCTGGAGGTCCCCCACCCAGGTCAGAATTGAAGTCCATTTCTGAGGTACATACAGTTCCCATTCTCTCATCCACAACTGCCTCTTGCTGCAGATGACCAAGCCATCCCAGAGGCCCCAGGGGCCAAGTCAGTGTTTGCTTTGGTTGAGAAGGGGAGGAAAGGGAGGAAAATCCCCCCTGTGACCACCCTCAGCCCCCAGTAAAAGTTCAGCCCTGAATCTAGGCCACAGACATTTGAAGTCTTTATGATTCATCAGATTATATGTAACTGTGGCATTTGGAGACAGTGGGAAGACCTACCTCTGAAATCAGAGGCCCTATGTGACCTTAAACTAGTCATCTACCTTACTGGCCTCAGTGTTCTCATCTGTAAAATGAGAAGGGGCAGGAGTTAGATGGTCTCTGAGGTTCCTTCTACCTCCAGATCTATGATCCCTGGATCTTAATTCAATTTATTGGAATCTCTGAGTTGGATGGACCCTTACCTCAACCCCCCAACTGCCTGAGGATCCCCTCTATCCTTTCCAGAAGACCCCCCCCAGGGAGGGGGGGCCCACCAAGTCTTAAGGTGGCCCATTCTACTCATTATTATGGTGTTTCCTGCCTCAGCGCCTGGCACAGAACAAGAATTTAATAAATGTCTCCTCTGTCTGTCTTTATCTATTCACTTCCAGCTTAAGGTGACTTCTTCCAACTCCCATTCATTTCTCCAGGCTCTGCCCTTTGAGGTCCAGCAGAACAGGGAGGGTCTACAATCTCAGTCTAGGGGACTCCATGTCCCAGTCAATGAGCACTACATGATCATCTACATGACTTAGTGAAGATATGACTCAGAGGACAGTGGTTCCCATTCACTGGTTCAGTTTATGAAGGAACAAGATGGTTACACTAAAAAAAATTTTCACGGCCCCTTAAGCAGTGAATAATTGCAGAATATTATGAGTAGAATATTAAATTACCCTGAGAGTTCACAACACATTTTTTGTGTTGGTTGAAAGGAAATTGAAGAATGAAAAACATTAGGAGCCATTGTCCTTGAGAGTTATTTGAAGCTACCAAAGTTTAAATGACTTCTTCCAGAATCATAGAGTTCCTAAGTGTCCTAAGGGAGCTTCAAACTCAATTCCAAACTCGGGACTATTCAATATTCCAAGCTGCCTCTCCATATATAGTCTTATTCCACTCAATTTAAACACTAGTTTGTTTTTTTGTCTGCCACGAGCATGGTGAATATTTAGACAAAGCATTCTGCAACCATCTCAATGGGTCTAGACAGCAGTGGGCAGTCAGGAGAGTGTAGAGGCCCAGGGAGGTTCATAAATTCAGGTCCTTAAAGGCCATCAACTCCTTTTTACAGGTGATGAAACTAAGACCCCGAAAGGGAAAGTCTTGTCCAGTCTATTGATTCTGCTACGTTTGAGAGAGGTGATGAGGCTCCTGATCAGCCAAAAAAACGCCCTTATTTGTGTTATCTTTGACTTCCTTATATCTTCTATTTCATGACAAAGCAGGAAGAAACAATTCTGAGGTAGTGTATTCATTCTCTATTACAAACACTCATTTGTGGCAAACCCTTTTCAGAATATTTATCACCTACTCATCAGTTTCCCCACCAGTTAAGTCTTCATTTGTTCCAGCTACCCCTCTATTTGATTAGAAATTCTGGTTTCTACCTCTTTCCTGAGTTTACCTGGTTGTGGGAAAAAATAAAATTTGCATTCAATTGTTTCCAGAGTATTCACTTAGCTCTACCTACCAAGGATAGACTGTCACCTTTAGTCCCTTAGCTAGCCATAACAATTTAAAGATGCTGTACTACAAATTTAAGGACCAACTCTCCTTTGAATTCAGAGTTGGATCTCTTCTCTTTTGCCAGGGGTGACTCTACTCAGGGCTGCCACTGTTGACTTGGTATTCTTCGCTATATGTGTAATGTCTCTTAGCTAAATTAATTAATGGAGGTAGGGGGTAAAAGAGGAGAGAGAGAGAGAGAGAGAGAGAGTTCCCCTCTCAAAGAGAAAGGAGAAGAATGATTCCTCTCTGAAGAACTGGGTTCTTAGATTGCTAAGAGTCACGTCATTCAGAGTCTTCATATTTCCTGGAATGTCCAAAGCTGAGGAATTTTTAAAGGTTATCCCCTGTGTTCATCATCTTTGGTTAATCAAAGGCAAGATCCTCGTCCAATTCCATCAAAGAGACAATCATACCTCTTAAAGAGGCCACAAAGTGGAAATCCTTGCATTTCCTTTGAGACTAGAACAAGGAGCAGCTAGGTGATGAAGTGGATAGAGCACCGACCTTGGAGTCAGGAGGATCTGAGTTCAAATCCAGCCTCAGACACTTAAAGATTACTTAGTTGTGTGACCATGGACAAGTCACTTAACCCCATTACTTTGCAAAAACCAAAAATAAAAAAAAATTGACAAGAAAACAAAGATGTGTCTGTTCTCTCTATGTTTTCTGTGATTTCATCAGTGAAGTGTAGGGAAGTGGGGGCAGGAGGAAGGGGACAGGAGAAATCAAATGAATAGGGGTGTCCTGATCCACTCCTCCAAATCCCTCATATGCACACACATTTACACTGTCTCTGTCTCTGATTCTTTCTCTCTTTCATGCCATCTCTTGACTTCCAATCTTGTGGAATCTCATAGAGAGAGCCCTGACCTGGAATCAGAAGGTTGAATCCATTACTCTTCCCCAGCTTCCTCATCTGTCTTTCAAGGTTAATAATGCACAATCCATCTCACAATGATGTTGCCTGCTACAGTGGATGAAGCCCTGGATGATGTCCTGGCTCTGACTCTTCCTGTCCATGTGACCTTGGGGAAGTCATTGGGCAGACAATAGTGTTTTCTATTTTACCCAAGTTTTTGCCCACCTCCAGCACCAAGCACAGGGAGCAGCCCCAGAAGCACTTCCCACATTGCCCAATGAACAAACACTTGGTCCCTGGAACACCCAGCACCCTTATTTTTCTGCAAAGAACAACTCGAGGCCCCCCAAATGTGCATTTTTCCCCCAAGGGAAAATAGTACTCTTGAACTCTATGGGAACAAGATGACTTGCTATTCATGCCTGACTCCCCAAAGAACAGTCAGTTCTGGAAAAGGTCCCTCCCCAAGGGCCCCCAGAGCCCTGTCTTCCTAGCCCTGCCAGGCCCTGTGGGCTTATGTTGGGTGAGTCCCTTCCCCCACTCTGGGCTTTCATTTCCTCCTTGGTAAATAAGGGAGTTGGACTAAACTCTCTCCATAGACCATCCTTCCTGACCACAGCCCAGGAGCCAGGTAGATCCACCAGCACAGTCAGCAGCAGCAGAGTTGGGTTTTGAATTGAGTTTTCTGACATCAGGTGGGAGTAGGCTATCCTACCACAGGAAATTGGCCTGGCTTAGCCTGGTCTGGGGTGAGGTCTCAGGAAAAACCCAAATGTGAACCTTCACATAAAAAGCATCCATTCATTGCCTGTCCCCGGGGAGATCACACACTTTACCTCTCTGGTTCTCAACTGGAAACAGAGAAGGTTGAATGATTTGAGCAAGAAAGTCTTTCCCCACTATGACATTCTTAGTTCAAAGGCTCACTATCTCATGGGGCTAGAAAACCCTAGTGAATTCCCCCAGCCGATACAGCCTCCTCCCACAGCTCTTTTGTATATAACCAAGTAGAGCCTTGCTAACTCCTTTCCCAACCCTTAGACTCTAAGTTCCCTGAAGGTTGAGACTTTTGTCTTTGAATCCCCAGCACTTAGCAAAGGGCCTAGTACTTGGAGGGTGCTTAATATATGCTCACTGATTGATTATAGATTATCTGGTCTGATCTACTCATTTTATAAAGAAGGAAACTCAGAGCAAGGCTACAAATGACCTCCAAATTATTGTATCTTTCTTGTTTGTCCCCATTTTGCATGTTGTCTCCTCTGTTTGACTATAAGCCCCTTAAAGGCAAACACCATTGATTTTGCCTTTCTTGATGACTCAGTAGATGAATAATGAAGTCCTACTGACTTGACCAGAGAAGGGAAGCAACAGAACTTTGGTCTTCAGCCAAAATTCAATGGGAGAAGCTTTGGATAAAAGAAACCTTATGCCAGGCAACCTTCATTCAGTAAACAGTGATAGAGATCCTACCCAGGGCTGACCCATATAAGAAGTCTTTATTGCTAATTACAAGAGAAGGCAGGGCATAATGAGGGCAAAGGAGAGGACCAAAGTCCCTTTTAGATTGACCAAGATGCTTTCTGTCCCTTGCCTCCAAAAGACTTTGTCTCCACCCCTTTGCCCTCAACAAACCTCGCCTTCTGTAATAACAGCAACAACTGACATTCTTATTGTACCTTAAGGTCTTATCGTCCCACCTGAGTCTTTCCTTAACCCTTAAGAGGGAATTCATCACTTTTCAGAAAAATTAAGTCAGATCTAAACAACTGCAAAAATATCCAATGCTCATGGGGTGGGTCAGGCTCATAAAATTAAAATGGCAATTTTATCTAAGTTAATTTGCTTTCTCAATTCCAAACAAACAAACAACCAAAGAGTTAGATTATGGAGCTAGAAAAATAATAACAAAATTGATCTGGAAGAACAAAATTTGGGTCAGGAATATCAAAGTAATTAATATAAAAAAAGAGTGGAGGAAGTTGACCTAATAGTACCAGATCTCAAAATGTATTACAGAGCAATAATCAACAAAACATCATTAGTGGCTAAAAAAATAGACTAGTGGACTAATGGAGTAAATTAGATAAGCAATTAACAGTAAGTAGTAAATGATCATACAAAGCCAGTGTTTGATAAACCTAAAAACTCCTGCTTTGGGGAAAAGAACTCGCCATTTGCAAAAACTGCTGAGAAAACTAAAAAGCAGTTCGACAGAAACTATCTAGAGACCAACATCTTTTTTTTTTTTCTTTTTAGATGTTTGCAAGGCAAATGGAGTTAAGTGGTTTGCCCAAGGCCACACAGCTAGGTCATTATTAAGTGTCTGAGACTGGATTTGAACCCAGATGCTCCTGACTCCAAGGCTGGTGCTTTATCCACTGCACCCCCTAGCCGCCCCAGAAACCAACATCTTATACCATATACTAAAATAAGATTAAAATGGGTCCATCATTTAGACATAACAGATAATACTATAGGCAAGTTAGGGAAGCATGACAATAGTTTACTTGTCAGATCTATGGCCAAGAGAAGAAACAAGATATAGACAGAATTACAGGATATGAAATGGATAATTTTGATTATATTAAATTTAAAAATTGTTTTCACAAACAAAATCAATGCAACCAAAATTAGAAAGAAAGCAAAAAGCTGGGGAGATTTTTTTTTATAGCAAGTTCCTCTAATAAAGGCCTCATTTCTCAATTTGAGTCAAATTTCTAAGAATACAAGTCATTCCCTAATTGATAAATGATCAAAGAATATGAACAGGCAATTTTCAAAGAAATCAAAGCTATTTAGTCATATAGAAAAAAAGGTTCCTTTTAAAAATATTAATATTATTTTATGGAAATCACTATTGATTAAAAAAAGCAAATGGAAAAATGATAAATGTTGGCAGGGATATGAGAAAATTAGGACACTAATGCACTTTTGGTGGAGTTGTAAACTGATTCAACCATTCTATAGAATATTTTGGAACTATGCCAAAAAGGCTATAAAACCATGAATGTTGTTTAACCCAACAATACCACTTCTAGGTCTTTGTCCCAAAGAGATCAAAGAAAAAAGAAAAGGGCCTATCTATACAAAAATGTTCATAACAGCTCTTTTTTGTGATGGCAAAGAACTGGAAATTGAGGGGATACCTGTCAATTGGGGAATGGCAGAACAAATTGTGGTATATGATTGCATCGGAATACTGTTGTACTATAAGAAATAATGAACAAGCAGATTTCAAAAAAGTCTGGAAAGATACACATGAATTGATGCAATGAGAAATGAGCAGAACCAGGAGAACATCGTATCCAGTACCCAGAAATATTATATGATGATTTACTGTGAATGACTTAGCTATTCTCAGCAATACAATGATCCAAGATAATTCTGAAAGACTCATTTTGAAAAATGCTATCCACCTATAGAAAAAGTAAATGAATACATATTATTTTCCACCTTATTTTTTCATGATTTTTGTTCTATGTTTTTATAACATGTCTAATATGCAAATATGTTTTGCATGATTGCACATGTATAACATATCAAAATGCTTACAGTCTCAGGGAAGGGGAAGGAAGAGAATTTGAAACTTGAAATTTTAAAAAATGAATGTTAAAAATTATTTTTGCATGTAAGTGGGAAAAAATGAGATAGTGTTCATTTTTTTAAAAAAATAGAAATTTTATCCCGACTTTCAGATAAAAAAAGTGAGACATTGAATTGAAGAAGAGATAAAGTGGAATGTTACACGCAACATCGGAGCTGAAAAGAATCTTTGAAATCCTCCAATCCAATCTCTCTCTTTTGACAGATTGAGAAATGAAGATTCAGTGCTATGAATTAAAATTGCCAAACTTCACCTAGCAAATAGAAGAGCCAGGATTGAACTTCAACTCCTATTCTCTGCCTACACTTTGTGAAGGTATCTTATTTGACTTCCTTCATCCTCCTTCACCATCAGACTATAAGCCCCTTGAGGACAGGACTTTCATTTGATTTCATCCTAATATCTCTGGGAGGTAATGGATCATCCTCCTCAATCAGTCTACAAGCTTCTGGAGAGCAGAACCTACATTCTGTTTCATCAGATTATCTCAAGGAAGTAATGGATCCCCTCTTATTAGATTGTAAATTCCTTGAGGGCAGGACTAGCATTAAGTTTCATCCTAGTACTCCAGGGAGATAATGGGATCTTCAAGCAAAGACTGAAGGGAGACTTGCTGTAGAGGGGTCTCTGTAGCACTGAGCCCAAGACCCAGACAGAATAAGCAAATTTAATAAATCCTGAAGGAATATATCATCTAAGCAGTGAAATAATAGGCTAGAGGCCATTAAAAATGATGAGGTACTGGGAAATTCAGAGAGAGCCGCCTGATAAGAGAGAATTAAAGAAGGCTTTGTGGAAGAAGTAAGCCCCTTCATTGGGCCACAGAATATGTACAATCGCCACAGGACACCCAAGGGACTCTCTAGGAAAAAGGAAAGGAGCCCAAATCTCTTTCCTGGGAACCACCATCCATATTGATTCTTTCCAGCTCAAACATCCTGGTTCTGTGACTTGTAGTTATACCCCACTTCCTCTCCTTACCAGCTGTCTTTAAATCTCAATTTTCTCATCTGTAAAATGGAAAAAAATAATCTTTTATTTGGCGCAGATCTGTGAAATCACCTGCATGGGGATATCGAGATATGGGTATTCCCTCTACCACTGCAGAGCAAGCCCTGTTCTGCAATATGTATATGCCTGAGGGAACTGAAAGGTGAAGTTATTTACCCATAGTCAACATTTATTAGGCACTTACTGTATGCCAGTCTTTGTGCTATGTGCTGAAAAGATGAAAGTTGTGTATCAAAAGAAGTCTTGAATATAGGGCTAAGGCTCTATATCACCTTCCCTCACTGGCTCTCTTTGCTTTAGGAAGATTACTTAGCAAACTATAAGCATTTGAGTCCACATAGAGGATTATTGGAATAACCCATCAAAGCCAGGTATGATTTCTCTCCCTGGGAGAGCACAGTAGCAAATGCAGGTCCCCAGTTCCTACTAGAAGATCCCCACACTCCCACCAGGTCTCTGTAGACTAGCTGCTTAGTCACCCACTCTCCAGTTCTGGGTCACAGATCCAGGGAAGTCAAAGAAGACTTTCTTGTGAGGAGGGGTGTTCCCAGGTAAGGAGCCTCTGCACAGGTATCCTAAGAAAGTTTCAGAAGCCAGAAGCAGTTTCAGTTCCAGAATCGAAACAGAATCTACACTTCCAGCATCCAGACCATCCTGCAAAGGAATAACCAAGACAGGAATCCAGACCAAATGGGATTCTGAAGTTGTCATTCTGAACCCAAAGAGCTTTCTAGTTGATTGAGAGGGGTTGAACCCAGAAGCATCTTCATGCTTAGATCTAAGTCGGCATCAAGAACTAACCCAGCTCAGCCCAGGTCAGTAATCAAACTTTACCCTGGAGCACACCACTTAGGAGCACTGAAAGCTTACAGGACTCTAGCTTATCCCTGAGATCCTGACACACTGAAACACTCAATACTCTGAGAATGCAGCACTAGGATCAACCCAGAACTTCCTTCCAGAAGTGCCACAGAGCCCAGTCCTAACAACAAGTCTAGAATTAAGAAGCAGGCTATAAGAATGAGCATACTAAAAAAAGAACCCCAAGTTATCACAGTGGCAGGGATGTTCAAGTCATAAAAACAGAAGAAAGACTCCAAAATAAGACAACTAGGTGGTGCAGTGGATAGAGCACCAGCCTTGGAGTCAGGAGTACCTGAGTTCAAATCCAGCCTCAGATACTTTATACTTTTTTGGGCAAGCCACTTAACCCCACTGCCTCGCAAAAAGCTAAAAAAAAAAAAAAAAAAGACTCCAAAATAATTACAGGCAATGCCTCAGAGAAAAACACAGCTTGGGAACAAACTCAACTAGAATTCCTGGAAATAATTAAGCAAGAATTTTTAAAAAGTTTAATTTTTTTAATGAATGGAATGAGAACCCTCAAGGAAAAAAATTAAGGAAGAAATGAAAGCTTTGGAAGAAAGAACTGAAAAAGGAATTAATAGGTTGGCACAAGAAGTACAAAATCTTGACCAAGGCAATAAACTTTTTGAAAATTAGAATGAGCCAAATAGAAGTCAAATCATGATGCAACTAGAAATATTAAAACAAAGTCAAAATGCTAAAAATAAAGAAGAAAATGTAAGATATCTCATAGTAGGAGCAGCTAGGTGGGGCAGTGGATAGAGAGCTCCAGCTCTGGAATCAGGAGGATCTGAGTTCAAATCCATCCTCAGACACTTAACAATTACCTAGCTGTGTGACCTTAGTCAAGTCACTTAATCCCATAGCCTTGCAAAACAACAACAACAAAAATTTCATAATCAAAATAACTGACCTAGAAAACAGATCAAGGAGCAAAAAACTTGAAGACTCACAGGACTATCTGAATACTACATCACAGCTCATGAAGTAGTAAAAGAAACTAGAACCTTCTGAAAGAAGCTCCAAAATGAAAACTTCCAGGATTATAAGCCGAAACCAAGAGCTTCCAGGTCAAAGAAAAAAATACTGCCAACAATCAGCAAGAAAGGATTCAAATACGAAAGAGTCACAATCAGGATCACACAACGTTATCAAGGAACAGAGAACTTGGAATATGATATTCCATAAGGCAGAGGATATAAACTTAGTGCATATTATCCAGCATTATCCAGCAAAAGTGAAAATGAGAGGTGGGGGTAGGGGGGGAGTATAAAATGGAACCTTTAATGGAATAGAGGAATTCCAATCATTCCAGACAAACAGATCAGAGCTTTAGAGAAACTTGGAAGTACAAATTCAGGAGTGAAGAGAGTACCAAGACAAAAGGGAAGAGAAGAACGAACAAAAAATGAAAAAGGATGAAACAAAGATAAACTGCTTACATTTGAAAATGAGATGACACATGTAGCTATCCTATCATGGTCCTTGAGGGTGTCCAATCAAACAAGGTTTAAAGGTGGCTCTTCAATGTCTTGATAATCTTAATTTGCAAATGAAAAGAGAGGGGAAGAGAAATACACTTGGGGAAGGGGGGAAGGGAGGAAGGAAAGAAAGTTTATGGAAAATTACTTACATAAATAGGGTATACAAATAGACATCTATACAAACAAGGAGGAAAAGATGGTAGAGAATGAATGAGACTTAAAGTTCTTGCAGAGTTTAGTACAGATATATATATATATGTATATTATTATATATATATTTCACTCTGTAAGAAATAGGAGAGAAAGAAGAGGAAGGAGAAGGAATTGGAGGGAGGGATTCATCCTCGGCAAAACAACCTCTTAAGGATGTACAAATATTATTTATAACTCTTTTTAAGGTGGCAAAGAATGGAAATATGTAGGGATGCCTATAAATTGGGGAAATGGATGGATGAGTTGTGATATATAAATGTAACAAAATAAAATTGTGAGGAACTCTAATCAGCACAATGACCAATTAGGATTCTGGAAGACTAATAAGGAAAAACTTTACCCACCTTCTGATAGAAAGGTGAAGGAGTTAGAATCCAGGCTAAGACAAATGGTTTTGTTGTTGTTCAGTTATTTTCAATTAAGTCTGACTCTCCGTGGCTCCTTTTGAAGGAATTTTCTTGGCAAAGGTACTGGAATGGCTATTTCCTTCTTCTGCTCATTTTATAGATGAGAAGGGTTTAAATGCCTTGCCCAAGGTCACACAGTGAGTAAATGTCTGAGGCCAGGTTTGAACTCAAGAAACTGGAACGTAGAGCCTAGTGCTCTATCCACTGTGCTACCAAGCTGTCCCCAATGACTTTCTGGAAATGAGCAATGTGGAAATTTGTTTTGATTGATGATATAAATATATTATGGGTTTTATTTTTCTTATGTTCTCAATTCAGAAGGAAGAGATGAGAAAGTAGATCTTAGTTAATTAAAATAAAATACTTTTTTCAAGAATTTCCAGTGATTTAATGAAAAAAAAGTGCAAAAGAAGGGGGCTTAGCCCTATTCAATCTAAAATTATATTATAAAGCATCAGTCATCAAAACTGTCTGGTATTGGCTAAGAAATAGAGTAATGAACCAGTGGAATAGACTAGGTGCAATAGCAGGAAACAATTATAAACTGTTTGATAAACCCAAAGAGTCCAGCTATTGGGATGAAAACTCTCTGTTTGATAAAAACTGCTGGGAAAATTGGAAGCTAGTATGGAAGACACTTAGATTACACCAACACCTTACACCCTATACCAAGATAAGATCCAAATGGTTACAGGATTTAGACATAAAAAAATATTATAAGCAAATTAGAAGATCAAGGAGTAATATACCTGTCAGATCTATGGAAAGGGAAGCAGTGTATGACTAAGGAAGAGATGGAGAACATCACTAAAAACAAACTGAATGATTTTGATTACATTAAATTAAAAAGCTTTTGCACAGACAAAACCACTGTAACCAAGATCAAAAGAAATGTAGTAAACTGTGAAACAATCTTTACAACTAATGTTTCTGACAAAGGACTAATTTCTAAAATATACAGAGAACTGAGTCATATTTTAAAAAAAAGCCATTCTCCAATTGACAAATGGTCAAAGGATAGGCAAAGGCAATTTACAGATGAGGAGATCAAAGCAATCCATAGTCATATGAAAAATTGCTCTAAATCATTACTTATTAGAGAAATGCAAATTAAAGTTTCTCTGAGGTACCACCTCACACCTCTCAGACTGGCCAATATGACCGGAAAGGATAACAATCATTGTTGGAAAGGTTGTGGGAAATCTGGGACACTAATGCATTGTTGGTGGGGCTGTGAATTCATCCAACCTTCCTGGAGAGAAATTTGGAACCATGCTCAAAGGCCAACAAAAATGTCCATACCCTTTGATCCAGCAATACCACCACTACTGGATCTATACCCTGAAGAGATGATGAAAAAGGGTAAAAACATCACTTGTACAAAAATATTCATAGTACCCTGTTTGTGGTGGCAAAGAATTGGAAATCAAGTAAATGTCCTTCAATTGGGGAATGGCTTAGCAAATTGTGGTCTATGTATGTCATGAAACACTTGTTCTATTAGAAACCAGGAGGGATGGGAATTCAGGGAAGCCTGGAGAGATTTGCATGAACTGATGCTGAGTGAGATAAGCAGAATCAGAAAAACACTGTACACCCTAACAGCAACATGGGGGTGATGTTCAACCTTGGACATACTTATTTCATCAGTGCAACAATCAGGAACAATTTTGGGCTGTCTGCAATGGAGAATACCATCTGTATAAAGATAAAGAGCCATGGAGTTTGAACAAAGTTCAAGGACTATTCCCTTTAATTTAGAAAAAAAAAACCTGATATCTTATTGTCTGATCTTGTTATCACTTATACTTTATGTTTCTTCCTTAAGGATAGGATTTCTCTCTTGTCACACTCAATTTGGATCAATGTACATCATGGAAACAACGTAAAGACTGACAGATTGCTTTCTGTGGGGGGTGGGGGAGGGAAGTAAGATTGGGGGAAAAATTGTAAAACTCAAAATAAATAAAATCTTTAATTTAAAAAATACTTTTTAAAAAGAGAGAGAAAGAGGGTAGATGGATGGGAATCTATTATCTGACTAGTGTAGTTGAAGAGTACAAATGATCTTTGAGGTCTTAAGGTCTTTTGGAAAGGAGGAGGGAGAAGAGAAGAGAAGACATCAAGGAAGAGTTTCTTCATGTGACATTTGGACTTTTGTTCTCTCTCTCTCTCTCTCTCTCTCTCTCTCTCTCTCTCTCTCTCTCTCTCTCTCCCTCCCTCCCTCCCTCCTTATTTTTTGTTTGTTTTGAGGCAAGTTAAGTGACTTGCCTAGGGTCACACAGTTATTATATGTTAAGTGTCTGAGTTTGGATTTGAACTCAGGTCCTCCTGACTCTAAGGCCATTTTGCCATCTAGATGCCCCTGCTACCAGAACAGGTAGGGTTTCTGCAAGCAGAGGTGAGAAGGAAGGCTTTCGAAGCTCAGGGCAAACACAGTAGATTGGAAGACCAAGTCACATGAACAAGCATTGATTAAACTCAGGGTGAGCATCAAAGAGAAGCAGAAGAGACAAGATTAGCATAGTATGCGAAGCAGCCTGGCCTGGTGGTTGGTCCTTCTTGCAGCTTTCTCCCTTAGTTGTCAGAATGAGGGCCTTCTCTGCCCAATGAGACACTTCTATTGTAGCCTATACCTGTACTCAGGTCACTCTCCAATACCTCACTCTCAATGGCCAGCAAAACAGCATCAACTGGCCTGAAGCCTCAAGTTTTCCCCCCTCTTAAAGGTTTTAAACATGGTCCTGTCAATGAGATTATCTCCAAGGATCTGCTGAGTTGAGTTTGGAGATCCATAACCCAGAAGTTGGATGCTAGATGAGATATCATTTTCATTCAATCAACTCCTGAAACTATCTACTGTGATGGGAAGAAATCATAGTCACCCTCACTAAAAAGACCCCAGATGGTAATTAGGTAGTAGATGTTCTTAAACATAGAAAGAATCTAACATTGTGACAAGAAGGGGACAGAAGAAGCTTTTTGGGGGGAAGAAATGACAAAACCCTTCCAAATGTAGGTGAAGTTTGGGTAATCTCAAAAGAAAATTGGCATAGGAAAAATATCAGAATCTAAGTTCACTGACCTTTCCCCTGTACCCCTCTCAAATGTTTTAGGCACTATGACCAAAGGGCAACAAAAATGTGCAGACCCTTTGATCCAGCAATACCACTACTGGGTCTATACCCTGAAGAGATGATGAAAAAGGGTAAAAACATCACTTGTATAAAAATATTCATAGCAGGCCTGTTTGTGGTGGCAAAGAATTGGAAATCAAGTAAATGTCCTTCATTTGGGGAATGGCTTAGCAAACTGTGGTATATGTATGCCTTGGAAAACTATTGTCCTATTAGAAACCAGGAGGGATGGGAATTCAGGGAATCCTGGAGAGATTTGCATGAACTGATGCTGAGTGAGATGAGCAGAATCAGGAAAACACTGTACACCCTAACAGAAACATGGGGTGATGTTTAACCTTGATGGACATACTTATTTCATGAGTACAACAATCAGGGACAATTTGGGGCTGTCTGCAGTGGAGAATACCATCTGTATCCAGAGAAAGAACCGTGGAGTTTGAACAAAGTTCAAGGACTATTCCCTTTAATTTAGGGGGGAAAAAACTGCTAATTTATTGTCTGATCTTGTTATCTCTTATACTTTTTGTCTCTTCCTTAAGGGTATAATTTCTCTCTCATCACACTCAATTTGGCTCAATGTATACCATGGAAGCAATGTAAAGACTGACAAATTGCTTTATGTGGGGGGGGGGGGGAAGTAAGATTGGGGGAAAATTGTAAAACTCAAAATAAATAAATCTTTAATCCAATGTTTTAGACAACACTAGAAGATCAGAAATTATGAAGGAGTCATCCTGTATTAGCAGAAGATGTCTCAACTACAGGAATCAGTACATGATGCCATACCGGTCTGGACCAAAGGCGAGTAGACATGCCAAGTTTGGGAAAGTGTTTGAATGACAGAGAGAATGCTTTGTAAACCTTAATTTATTATATAATATAGTTAAATTATCATTGAAGGGGAACAGAACCTAGCAACCATAAAGCCCACTTGCCACCAGGAAAACCAATCCCCTCTTTGGTCAAACAAGAAGTAGGGATCTGCTAGAGACTCCAAGGAAAAGGAACTCACCACCTCCTGGAGGCATTGAGTTCCACTTTAGGTAGACTCCAATGAGTGTTCTTTTCTTAAAACCAAGCCCACATTTAATCCTAACCCTTGAGGTTCCCTTATGGGAGATTGTGTAGGAGGCTGACCTTAGATGCAGTCACTGGACTCTTTACAGGTTGCCCAGGGTCAAGCTCATTCCTTCTTGTATCTAATCTCAGTTCCAAATTTCCCATTCCAGGATTTATCTTGGTGACAGTTGGAAGAGGTCACCTTGGTACATTTTGTTCCATAGTCCTTAGTCCCAGGTTTATGGAGCAGAGATCAGAAGCTGGAAGAGACTTCCATGACCATCTGGTCCAACCTTCTATTTTAAAGATGAGGAAACTGAGGTCTAGGGAGACCAAGTCTCCCAAGGGGGAGTATCTTAAATTAATAGATTTGGAGATGGAAGGAATCAGAGACTTAAGACAGCTAATGTCAAGATGTAAGCTGAGATTCAAGCAGTCTCGTGTTACAGACAAGGAAGCCAGAGTGCAGAGATCAGACAGGTAGGAAGCAGTAGGTGTTGGTAGAATTCTAACCCAGGACCTCTGAGGAGATACCTCAGACAGCCTGCATTTATTAAGCCCCAATGGAAGGATCTGCTTACCTCAGTCTCCCAAGCCCCTAGGCCCCCAGACCCCAAACACAGAAAAGTTGTCTTGCGGCTGGGAGAGAACATCTCACTGGCAGGCTCATAAGCATCCTGGGAACTAACTCCACCGAGCTCCATAGTGAACTTGAGGATGGAGGGCTGCAGACCCCTGGGAGGGAGCAGAACCCAGACAGGGGCAGAGAACGAAGTGACTGGGACGGCCGCCACCCCACTCCCCTGGCAGAGCAGCCACCAGCGGTGGAGGGGGTCGGGCGGAAGGCAGAGTTGGGGTGGGGGGGAGGAGGTTAAGCCAAACGCTTAGTCTCTGGGCTCCCCCTCCCCCACACCCGCCAGGGGCAGGGGAGGGGGGCGTCGCTCAGCTGAGACGCAACTGACTAAACTTCCGAGGCCCGGCTTTACAGCCGGCTTTGACCTTGGAGGTGGTCGGACCCAGCCCCCTCGTTGGCTAGAGGAGGCAGGGCTGGGTTCCTCCGGGTGTCCCCTCCTCCCCCGACCCCCGAAGGGTGCCTACCCGCCGGAGCTGGCTGCCAATGGACTGCATTCTGTCGGCGGCGCTCTCCTGTGCTTGCAGCCCCTCGGTCGGACCGTTACTCAGGGAGCTGGCCTCAGGGCGCCTCCTGGACGGCGTTCCAGTCACCTGAGTGGCGGCCCGGCCCAGGGCTTTAAATGAAGCCGGCCTCTGCGCTCCCCCTCCCCCCGACCCTTCCTCCTTGGCCTCCCAACGCCCTCCCTCCCTGTGCCATCCTTCCCAACCCCGCCCCCCCAAGCCGGATTGTCTATATGCCCTCCAGGACGGGGGAGTCTCTTCTCCACGCTCCCCACCCCCCGCATCTCCCTCCTCTGGCCTCGTTCCAACAAGGTCGCCCAGTACCAGGAGGGAGTCCAGCCTCTGCCCGGTCCGGGGCGGAGCCACGTGGCAGCGTCGCCAGTTGGGCACAGAGGCTGGACAGCGGGCGCGGCTGGCAGAGAACAGCCCTCATGGGAACATTCCCCCCACCAGGAGTCGGGTGGATGCCCGTTGAAGGAGCCAGTCGCGGGGGGGAGGGAGGGACAGAGGGACGGCCGCCGGACCCACCTGCCAGTCCCCTTCACCCGTGAGGGCTCTTGCTCTCCCTCGGGGCCCCCGGGGAGCCTCCAGCCAACTGGCTCCCGGACAGGGGCACACCCCCTCACTTCCTGAGAACAGAAACTCAACTTTCTTAAGGTGGCACCTTGGAAATCCATTCACCAGCACGCAGTGGACAGTCATGGCCCCCTGGCACTCTCCCCGGCCTTTCTGCTACCCTTCCCACCCACTCCCCAGCCTTCCTACAGGGAGGGCAGGAGAATTCAAGGGCTGTTTGAAGGAACAGAAGATTGGAGAGGGAAAGGGAGGTCTGGTTAGCTGTCTTAAGGATATGAAAGGATGTCACATAAAAAGAGGTTTCAACTTCTTCCCCTTGTTCCAGGGAGCACACCGGGAGGGCTGGTGGGCAGTGAGGGCACCACTGGTGTAGGAAAAGGTTTTCCTAATTGTGAGAGCAGTTTCCAGAATGGGGTGGGCTGTCTTCGGAGAGGGTGGGTTCCTCCCCATTCAGCAGACCTCCAAGCAAAGGGGGGCGGGGCTGGAGGTGGAGGTGGGAGGAGGTGGTGGAGGTGAGAGGGAAGGGGGTGGAGAAGGAGGCATTGAAGTTAGGATCCTTTTGTTTGTGTTGGCCAAGCTGGTCTCTGAGATCCAATCGTCCATCTTTGCTATTCTCTGAGTAGCTCTTCCTTCCCTGGGCTGACACCTGGGTGGTCCAACGAGGCCTGGCAGTCAGACCAGAGACTACCCAAACTTTAAGTGAAGGAAAAGGAAAGGAGGAGGGTTCTTTGCCTTGTAGAATACAGTGGATTCATGTTGGAGATCAAACAAGGGAAGTCTAGTTCACTCAACAGGACTTAATTTAGCCCTCTTTGAAGAGCCCAACCCCTTGGCTCAGAGCCAGCCCGGAGCAGGAGAGAGAACACTGGACTTCGGATTGATTAATTGGCTGTGTTCCTCACCTAGCTCTGTCCTTCCTTGGATGACCTAAGTGGAGAGAAGGGGACAGGGATTTATGAAAATAGTCCGGCAAGACCTGTTCCATCTTGGTCTTTGGATAGCTAATCCTGAACACAATGGCTAGCAAAAGGTTGATGGGGAATGAGAAGACTGAAACAAAAGATTCCAGGTGGCTAGGTGGCGTAGTGGATAAAGCACCAGCCTTGGAGTCAGGAGGACCTGGGTTCAACTCCGGTCTCAGACACTTAATAATTACCTAGCTGTGTAGCCTTGGGCAAGCCCCCTAACCCTATTTGCCTTGCAAAAACCCGGGAAAAAAAAGATTCCCTGCCCTCAAGGAGTTTACATTCTGGGGAATGGGGTTAAAGCCCTCAAGGAGTTTACATTCTGGGGAATGGGGTTAAAGCCCTCAAGGAGTTTACATTCTGGGGAATGGGGTTAAAAGCATGCACCATGTCCACACACACACACTACAAAGTAATTTTCCTAGGTCAAGAAGCATCTGTGCTTGCTCAAGACAGGCTTCCTGTAAGAGATGGCATTTGAGCAGAACGTGGAATGAAGTCAGGTATTCTGGGTAACAGAGAGGATATTAGGCACAGAAGACAACTTGTACAAATGGATAGAGTTCGGAAATACGGATAAGAAAAGCCATTTGGGTGGTTTGGCTGGAATGTAGAGTTCATGAAGGGTTGTACTGTGTAAGCCTGGAAAGGCATGTTTGGACAAAGTCAAATTGTCATCAAAGGACAAACAGAGAGTTGCATTTTATTCTGAAGGCAATAGGGACCATGGGCACTCCCTAATGATTAGGGAGCTAGAGTCCACCCAACTGCCTAGGGCCTCATCTGATATATCCTGACTGATCTCTCTTTTTTATGTTGGTTTAGAAGGGAAGCCATTTCAAATTATGGGAAGAAAATGCTAGGCTTATACCTCAAGAGGTAAATGATAAAAAGAAAGGTCCCAGACACAGAAAAATATTTACAGTAGCTTTTTTTATAGTAGGAAGAACATGGAGGCAAAGAAGATGTCCATCATCCAGAAGATGAATGGAAAAGTTGTTGTAGATGAATGTAACAAGATATATTGTTCTGTAAGAAACAGACAATGAGAATACAGAGAAACATGGGAAGACTTCTCTGAACTGATGCAGAACAAGAAAGGAATATATACAATGAAAATGAAAAGAAAAACCAAACTCACCAAATTGACCCCAATGAAGAAAAAAAAAAAATGAGGTTTCTCCCCTTCTTCTTTGGGGTGGGGGAAGAGGGAAAGAGACTACTATAACTATGTATATCGTGTGAGACTTTTCCAGTCTCCTGACCAGTTTTCCAATCTCCTTTTAAAAAAATTCTTCAGTTTTGGTAATGGTTGTTTCTAGAAAGCTGAGAAATATAAATGTTGCAAAACAAAGGAAATCCACTAAATTTTATTTAAAACATATACCAGGTTTCCAAGGATTCCAGTTTTCTTCAGATCATTAAATGTCCATTTCATGGCATCAATGGATCTAGAAGCAGCCTTAGAGGTGAGGGAGGGAATAGATTTGTTGAATAGATGGTAAGGCTAGAGCCCTTGGGGGACAGATGGGAGGGAACAGGAGGAAAAATCTACTAAGAAGCAAATTTGGACTCATCATTATAATAATAACTGGCATTTCCCTGGTGTTTAAATGTTTAGAAAACACTTTTAAGTTATCTCACATGAACCCCAAAGCAACTCAAACAGAGGAGGTACAAAGGAGTTGTTATGATATTCATTTTATAGGGGAGAAAACTTGAGACTTAACAAGATGCCGTGACTTACCTGGAACCAGACCTGAAACTAGTAACAGAGGCAGAATGTGAAGCAATCAAAACTGGTAAAGAATGAAGACTAGTTCAGGAAGACTCACCTTTCTGAGTTCAAATCTGTCCTCAGCCACTAGCTGTATGACCCTGGACAAGTTATTTACAAATAACATTTCATTTAATCCATCCCCCACCCCATAAATTTATTATTATCCTTGCTTTACACCTAGAAACTGAAACTGAGGTTAAGTGACTTGCCCAGGGTGATCCATACAACTAGTAAATATTTGAAGCTGAATCTAAATTCAAGTCTTCTTGACTGTAGTCTCTGAGCTGGAGTGACTGTGCCTGCTGCTGCCAGTGAGGTTGGCAGGGACAGGGTCAGAGATCCTCCCTAGCAGGCTGATGGAGTCTCTACAGTCTCTTGACTCATTCTCCCAGAATCCCAGAAGCAAAGAAGAGAAATATTGCCCAGAAGACTCTCCTCCCTCATCATCTGGCTTCCCAGGTGCCCTTCAAGTCTCTGCTAAAATCCTGCCCTCTGCAAGAAGTCTTTCTTGGCCCCAGGAGATCTAGTGCCTTTTCTATGTTGGTCACCCCCAGTGCATCCTGTATTTATTTTGTTTCTACATAGATGATTGCATGTTGTCTCACCCCTTAGACTCTGAGGGCAGAAGATGCTTCTGCCTTTCTCTGGACTGCTGGTGCTTCAGCCAATATCTCACCCATGTCGTAAGCGCTTCATACCCACTTGTTGACTTGACCAATGGCACAAGGTTTGCCTCTACTCACACACCCCACTCCCATCCTGCTTCATCCCTGTCTCTTTTTCTTCACTGGCCCAGAAGGTTTAAAGGCACAGGCCAATCTCTAGGACTTCCCCCTTGTACCCCACTACCCCATTACTAGTGATTCACATGACAACTCTCCACGGAGAAATGAATGGAATGGAAATTCCACAATCACTGGGTGGCATCCCAAAGAATTTCCACACCAGGAAGACAGCTCCTTGGATCCAAGGTTCAGATGTGACCTGGCTCCATCCAGCCCCCTCTCCCAGGAATGGACAAGAATTGCTTTGCCTTTAATAATACACTCAGATGTGGTCATGGGCTTGGAGCCAGAGCTAAGGAAGCTCAAGAATCAAATCCAACCCCCCTTACAAGCAAGGAAACTGAAATTCCACTGTGGGGGAGGGAGAAGTGATTTGCCCAGGATGACACAGGCAGCACGGGAAAAAGGCAAGTCTGACCCTAGGTCCTTAGATAGTCAGAGGCCGTGTTCTCTTCTCTGGACTACACTACCTCCCACCAGGGCAGATAGACTATGTTGTCTCTCCCTATGGAAAAGGTTAATTCTGTTTTTGTAATCCCCACTTGTGGTACACAGTAGGTGCCTAATAAATGCTTAATGGTTGACTGGGTGATGACCTTTAGCTTCCTAACAACAATTTCTCTCTCCCCCTTTCCTCATTTCCCTCCTGCCTCCCTCTCTTGGGGAGTCAGACAAAAAAAGGGCAGATCTGAGAAATGTACAAGTGAAAGGCCTTGGCAAAGCTTAGATATTGGGGGGGGGGGGTCCAGAATGACCCTTATGTGGTGAGTCTAAGGGCCTGGGGGTGGGAAGAGGTCTGATGGAGGCTCTCCAAAGGTAGCCCAGGCTATGGTTTCATTGCATTTGGAGGACATCCCAAATATCACAATCCATCCCAATTCTTCTGCCTCCAGCCATCCCTCATGTTTGGAATATCTTTCCTCCTAACAACTAGAGTACCTGACATAATACATAATAGGTATTTAAGAAATACTTGTGAATGGGGCGGCTAGGTGGAGCAGTGGATAGAGCACTGGCCCTGGAGTCAGGAGGACCTGGGTTCAAATCTGGCCTCAGACACTTAATAATTACCTAGCTGTATGGCCTTGGGCAAGCCCATTTGCCTTGCTAAAACCTTTAAAAAAAATACTTGTGGAATTGGTGATTATTTGATTAATAAAAAGGAGGTACAAAGTATGAATGACCATGTTAAAAATCCTCCATTAGATAAATGAAATATAACACCTCTGAGGTTCTACCTCACACTCATCATGCTGGCAAAAATAACAGAAGGAAGGAAGGCTGGAAGGAAGGAAGGAAGGAAGGAAGGAAGGAAGGAAGGAAGAAAGGAAGGAAGGAAGGAAGGATGGAAGGAAGGAAGGAAGGAAGGGAGGAAGGGAGGGAGGGGAGGATGAAGGGAGAGAGAAAAATAGAAATAAAAAAAGAGAAATAAAAGAAATGGGGGCGGGGAGAGAACAGAGAAAAGGAATGGGAAACTAAAAGAAGAGTGGAAGATAGGAAAGGGAATTGGGGAAAGGAAGAAGGAACTGGATGAACTGACCTCCAAGATCAGATTCTGCTCTCCCTCTTCCCTATTAGAGCCACTGAAGTAACATCTGTAAAGGCCTTTTTCAACATTGAAAAGCACCGTATAAAAGCTAGCTATTCCTTATTGATTCCTAATGATCTTCCATTATTTTAACATTCCTCCCCTAGAAATTTTAGGCGTCCCAAGGAGAATAGCTGCTTGTAACCATTTACTAATTACAAGTATGAATGTCAATTAATTCATTTAGCTAATTATCCACACTCTGAGCATCATGCACCAAAGAACTGTAAAAGACACAGGCATATGGTGATGGATGAGCACCAGGAAGGGAGCTGTGTGTTGGTGCAGGAGGCACCCTGCCCACTTGTGCTCATCGAGCCAGCCCTGGCTGCCATACCCCCAGATGAACCAATGGAGTCAGGCAGACTGAGAACCGGGAAATCCACCCTCTGGGAGCCCCCCATTGGAGCTGTGTGCTAATGGGGCTTGAAGTCACAAGCATTAGTCGCCAAGGGGGAGAGTCAACACCCAGACACTCACCCCACCAAAGGAGCCCTGCCTTCTCTCCATCTCCCTATAGGCTGTCCCCTGGATGGGTCAAGTCCCCAAAGTGCATCCTGTAGAGAGATTGGGGATGGGCCAGGAGGGGGCCTTAAGAAGCAATCTGCTCCCCAAGCATTTCTAGGGAGCCTCTTTCAAGTAATCACAGCTGGTGTTTCTATAGTTTTACAGCTCACAGAGAGTCCTTCACACACATTATCTCATTTGGTCCTCACAACAGCCTTATGAAGCAGACAGTGCAAGCATTATCATCCCTATTTTATGAATAAGAAAATGGAGATTCAGAAAAGGAGAGTGACTTACCCCAAATCCCACAACAGCTTGCAGCAGATAGGGGATTCCCACAGATCCAAAGAAGGCTCTTTTGAAGTCCTCGTGGTTGCTTCTATCCATCATTTCTCAATGTCAAATGTCCTCAAAGGTCCTAATTCATGAAACTGAAGTTAGGAGAGTCCTTTGGGGCAAATCCCCATTTTGGAGATGAAAAACTGGTTCCTGGAGCTTTTGCCCAAGGTCACAGAGGACAAAAAGATAGCAAAACTGGGATCAGGACCAAGGGTTTCTTAATTGTGTATCCAAAAGTTCAGTATCCTTTGTATTCTATCATGAATGACTGAAGACTAATTCTTTGAAGATATGAAGGGGAAAAAAAACCACTTCAGATTGGGATTGCACTCAAATCCTATCCGACTCTCAGATTACCATGAAATGAAAAAACAAAGATGGCAGTAGAGGTAGATTAGGTCCACACTGCAAGTTACAATTCGTTAATAACTTGATTGTTTTTTTGTCAATACTTTAGACAGATGGATAGATCTCTATGAATAGTCCGAATCACCAACAAGAGTCTATAACTTTACCATCCTTCTCCAATGTCAGAGCTCCAAAAAACAACTCAGGCTAATTTGCCTAACCAGGGAAGAAGTGGGATGGCCAGAGGATGAAAAGGCCCTCAAAGGATACCTAGGGACCTCTCTCACAAAGGCTGCAGACCACATGCTAGATGACTAAGGTAGGATTTTAAAATATAGTTGAGAAGTTAGAGTAGCTCATGAAATGAACAGGACATATCATGGAGATCAAGGTCAAGTCTTTTGTTTGGTTTCAGAAAATCAATGGGACACATACAAGATGGGGAAGCAAAACTGGGAAAGAACTCTTAGAGGTCACCTCATTCAACTTCAGGTCGTCTTTTCAATTTATTTCTGAGATCTGTTAGGGGTTTACTACATCCAAAGCCGTGTGCTAGGCTCTGGAGAGACATGCACTGATGAAACAGTCAATCAACAAACATTTGTTCTGAGTCCAGGTTCTGTTTTAGGTGCTGCCAACACAAAGGCAAAACCAAAAGTGTTCCTGTTTTCCAAGAGCTAACGTTCTAGTCACCTTGCAGAGCTTAGACTCTAACAGGATTGGCATCAGGATTGGCAAAGTGACAGATAACTTGCTAAACACCAAAGCAACCTGGAAATCAGTTTCCAATAGATGATCTCCAGACAGGAGGTAGAATTCAACAATGGAAAGGCAACTTCCTCTGGAGTCAAAAGACTTGGGTTCAAATCCTTCATCTAATAATGCTGCGGTGACTCTGGGCAAGTCTATTTTCTCTCTAAATGAAGAGGATTTTACTAAGATGACTTTTTGTGATGGGAATAGTCTTCTTTTTCCAGAGGCTAGGGAGGTTTCTCTTTAAGGAGCTAAGGAGGAAGTTCTAGAGGCTTGGTTGGGCAGTAAGAGGAAAGATATAGAAAGACCAGTGTAAGGGAAGTTTAGGTAGGGTTTCTATTGCATGGGGATCAGGTTGCTGACTTGGAAAACGTGGATGTCGGCATTCATTTTTAGCCAAGTGTATCTTTTTTATGATATTTTAAGTAATTTTATTGCATTTTGTGGTTCACCAGTGTTTCATGGCATTCCCATCTTAAGCTGAACCACTCCTGGCCCAGAATACAGCTGAGGTCCCACCCAACTCTTGAGCTCCCATCCTGTAATAGAATACCTCCAAGACCTTGGAAGTCCACAGCTTATGGAAACCTGGCTCCAAATGATCTGTCTCCCTCAGCCACTCTCTCCTAGGCAGGATGGAGCCCCTAGGCCAGGAAGAAGGGCTGGGTCCTCTTTGCTCCTTAAGGTCATTCCCAGACTCTACCCCAGCACTCTCATTGTCACCACTGAGGAACATGTCCTCCTGTAGTTTTCCTCCATCCACGTACTTTACCTAACTCTGATCATGGGTTCAAAGAGGTGTCAGCTCTTGGGTCATTTTCCTTCCTACCTCAAGCAGTTTAGAACCAGGCTCCTCCCCATTTCAGCTCCTATCTTCCTACTTAGAGACTTCAAAACACTCATTGACATGCATTCAAATGCCTTGGCCTCCCTTAATAAGTGATCAATCCCTTTGAAAATCAAAATGATCATCTTCACTCTACCCACAGTATGACAGGGAACCCCTAAACCTCACCATCACCCAAGGCTTTTAAAAGATAAGCAATCTTAAGAACAGACCAGTGGGCTTGGCTTCAGCAGAGATCTGAGTTCGAGATCCATTTCTGTATTTCTAGAGTTGTGACTATGGGCTCACAATTAAATTGGCTCAGCCTTAGTTTCCTCATCTTATAGCTCCTATCCCACAAGTATATTGTGCAGACCAAACAAGACATATGCAAAGTGCTTTAAAAACCCTAAAGTATCATATAAATAACACTTCATTTGTATTTCTTTCATTTTCTGTTTGTACAATCATGAGTTCTGAAAGGATTACAGATCCAGAAGGGTCTTAGGGGACAGAAAGGACCTGGAATGGTCTCACCTTTCCTTCCAGCTCTCCTTCTGCTTCATTTCTCCTAAATCCATTCTTCACCTTCATCACAACTTCCTATCCTCACAGTCCATGACCCCTGCTCTTGCCTTACTTTCTCTCGTCATTGCTTTGACTTGGCTGTTGACCAGTTCAACCTTACTCTGCCCTCTCCCCTTGAGACATCTGTTCCCTTATCCAAATGTCACTCTTGTCCAGTCATTGCTCAGTCCTGGGTCAATCCTACCACCTACCTTCTCCTCTCCTATTTATTTGCTACTGAACACTGTTGCAGGAAGGCAGACAACTGTGCAGACTGGGTCTGGTAGAAATACATACTCTCTCTAATCTCATCTGGATCATCGGTATTGCATGGCAATCTCTTTTCTATTCTTCACTGATTTCCTTTTTAAAAATAATTTTTGAGGGCGGCTAGGTGGCGCAGTGGATAGAGTTCCGGCCCTGGAGTCAGGAGGACCTGAGTTCAAATCTGACCTCAGACACTTAATAATGACCTAGCTGTGTGGCCTTGGGCAAGCCATGTAACCCCATTGCCTTGCAAAAACCTAAATAATAATAATAATAATAATATTACTACTAATAATAATATTTTATTGATATCTTCTGTTTTTTAATAACTTACATTTCCTAAGGTTTCCTTTCCTCTGCCATATTGAGAGCACCATCCCTTATAAGAAAGACAAAATAATTCTACAAAACTAATCAACACATTCAGAAAATCTGACATTTGAAGCAACACCCATGGTCCCCCACTTTTGCAGCTAAGATGGAGAGGCTCCACCTCAACTCTTTTCTTTGGGACCAAGCTGGATCAGGGTAATTCTGCATATTCTGGTAGGACTTGCCATTTACATTGTTGTAGTCATTGAGTATACTTGGTTCTGCTTACTTTATTTTGCTCCAGTTCATGTAAGTCTTCCCAAACTTCCCTGTGTTCACTTGATTGACTTTACATTCTTTACAACTTCTCCAAATCTCCTCCCTTAGTTTCTACCACCATACTCTCCTCGGATGACCCTCACCTCCTATTTTAATGACAAAACCAAGACGATCCACAGTGAGAACCCCTGTTTCTCCTTTTATGCCTCTTTCTCTAAAGACACCCTAGCAAATTTACCAATGATTTTTTGGGGCTTTTTATTTTTATTTTAAACATTCTTTTCTCTTTAGATTTTGATTCTGTCCCAAATCCTAACCCTTCCTCCCTCCTACTCCTCCACCACCCACTGAAATGCAAGCAATATGAAATCAATTTTACATGTGAAACCATGCAAAACATATTTCTATATTAGACATATTGCCAAAAAAAGCAAGAAAAATAAAGTGAGAAAATTGTTCTCCAATTTTCACTCAGAGTTCCTCATTTCTCTCTCTGGAGGTAGAGAGCATTTTTTCATCATATCAATGATCACTGCTAAATACAAAATCCTTTTCCCAGTCCTCTTCTGTCTTGACTTCTTAGCTGCTTTTGATGCTGCTGACAACCCTTTTGTCCTGGACACTCTTCTCTTGACTTCCACCATGTTGCTCTCTCCTGGTTTTCCAAATAGCTGTCTGATGGTTCCTTCTCAGTCTCCTTTGCTGGATCATTATCCATTTCTTATCACCCAAGAGTGGGTGTACCCCAAGGCTCTCTCCTGGGCCCACTACCTTTTCTCTTAATATCACACTCTTCTTTAGTAATTTCATCAGCTTCCCATGGGTTCAATTATCTTCTCTATGCAGTTATGTCCCAGATTCATATATCCAGCTCCAATCTTTCTCCTGAACTCTGATCTTAAAACACAAATTACCTTTGGAAATCACTATGTGGATGTCCCATAGGTATCCCAAAATCACCATATTCTAAAGTGAATTCATTATCTTCCTAGAAACCCTTCCCTCCTTCAAATTTCCCTATTCTGTTGAGAATGTCACCATTTCACGAGTCAGTATCCCAAGTCCACAACCTGAGTAATTTTTAACTCTTCTTTCCCTTATATTCAAATTATGACCAAACCTTGTAGATGTGAGACCATCTCTCACATCTGTCACCTTCTTTGCATAAGGTCTGGTTCTCATCCCTTTAACTTTAACTACTGCAATAATCATTTCATTCACCTTCTTGCCTTGTCTCTCCCTTCATCTGACACATAGCTGCCAAAATAATCTTCCTATAGCACAGGACTGATTATGCTACTCCATTGCTCAAAAGCCTTCATTAGCTCTCTATTACCTCCAGGATAAAATACAAACTCTTCAGACTGACAAGGAACCCTCTCCCTTTCTAGCTTTATTTCACATTATCCCTTTTGCTCATTTGATGTTCCAGCATAGCTTCATGACTGCTCTTCCCTAAACTCCACATACCATTTTCTCCTGATGGGCATTCACATGAGCCCTCCTCCTTGCCATGTGAGTACTTCCTCTTCATTTCCATTTTCCTTTCTGAGAAGCTTTACCTCAGCATGATAAAGTAAAAACAGAAACAGCATGGAGGAATGCTGAGGACACTGGACATGCAATAAGAAGACCTGAATTCAGATCCTGACTGAGATATTCAACCACTCGGTGCTAATGGAGCCTCGTTGATTAGTGATAGGGACATGATCTGATAGAGATGGACTGAATACTTCTATAGTGTTCTTAATGACTGTCATCAATCAATTGGAAGCCATTGACCATTTACCTCAAGTTGAAGGCAATCTAAACCTACCTGAAGTTCCAACTAAAGAATAGGTTGTAGGGGTGGCTAGGTGGCGTAGTGGATAAAGCACCAGCCCTGGAGTCAGGAGGACCTGGGTTCAAATCCAGACTCAGACACTTAATGATTGCCTAGCTGTGTGGCCTTGGGCAAGCCACTTAACCCCATTTGCCTTGCAAAAATCTAAAAAAAAAAAAAAAGAATAGGTTGTGAGTGTCATTAGACTCTTCATGTGACAGAGGACCTGGTACTGATTCTATTCCAGCAGAGACTTACAAGGTAGTGGGTCTATTGCTCCTACAAAAACTGACTGAAATTTTTTAGGTTTTATAGCCCCAAGAAATCCAAGGATGTGTCCATCTCTATAAAGGTAAAGGAAATAGATCATCCTGTGACAATCACAGAGGTATTTCTCTTTTAGTCATTGCTGGCAAAATTATTGCGCCTCAATAGATTGATCCTTTACCTGGAAAGTGGTACCTCCCTGAGAGCCAGTGTGGCTTCAGAAAGGGTTGAAGATTATTAAAATGGTGTTTACTGCCCAACAACTCCAGTAGAAATGCCAGAACGGAACAGGGGTCTTTATACAATTGTAGATCTGATACCATCAGTCATGAGGGTTTATGGCAAATTCTGTCAAAATTTGGTTGCCAAGAAGAGTTCATCAGTATTGTACATCAATTTCATGATAGCGTGCTTGCCCGGGTTTTGGATAGCAGATGACAGTCACCAGTGGAGTGGAACAAGGCTGTGTCCTTGCTCACTTGCTTTTTAGCATGATGTTTTCAGTCATGTTATCAAATCCCTTCACTGAGGATAATCACAGCATCAAGGTCAGCTATCACACCAATGGTAAATTCTTGAAAAGGCTACAAGCCAAGACCAAAGTGGAAGGAGTGTTAGTGCATGATCTTCTATTTGCAGATGATTATGCATCCAGTGCAGCCTCTGAAGCTGAGATGCAATGAAGGATGGATCAGTTCTCTGCTGTTTGTGCTCATTTTGGTCTAACAATTAATATCAAGAAAACATCAGCCAGGGCCACATCATCCATATGTTGAACCATTGATTATAGCAAATGGAGAAGTTTTGAGGATTGTGGACAAGTTCACTTCCCTTGGCAGTGTCCTTTCCAGAGAGGTACACACTGACAATGAGGTTGACACACATGGACGGAGCTAGTCCAGTGTTTGGGAGACTGCGAATGAAAATGTGGGAGAGAAGAGGTATTAAACTGACTACTAAATTGCAGGTCTACCTAGTCACTGTGTGAACCTCATGGCTGTATGCCTGTGAAATCTGTGAAATCTACTAACACCAAATGCATTCCATTTAAATTTTCTTGGGAAGATTCTGAAGATCACCTGGTAGGAGGAGATACCAGGCATTTGAAGTCCTTAGCAGCTAAACTGTTACTACAGAAGGCAATTATGATGGGCTGCCCATGTTGTTCAAATGCCAGATGTAGGCTTGCCAAAAATACTATTTTTATGGACAACTCACACAAGGCAAGTGCTCACAAGGGGGTCAGAAGAAGTGATACCAAGACACCCTGAAGGTCTCTCTGAAGAATTTTGGAATTCATTGTGCAGCCTAAGAGAACCTGGCACAGGACCACCCGGCTTGGCATGTCTTCATCAGAGAGGATGCTGTGCTCTATGAGCAAGACAGCTCAAAAGAAAGGTGAGATATGTAAGTTTAGAGTGTTCACATGGATTATTTCTGTCCAATCTATGGTAGAACATTCCAAGCTTGTGTTGGTCTGATCAGTCATAGTTGGGCATTGTAATCTGTCTCTAACATAATGATGCCATTTTGGTCTTCTTCAATAAGGAGGGACAAAATCTAACCAGCTGTGTGACCTTAACCTCTCCATGCCTCATTTTTCTAATCTGTAAGATGAAGAAGGAGGACTTAAGGGTATCTTAAACCCCTTCCAGCTCTTGATCTATAAACCTTTTAAAGACGTGGAAGCTCCAGAGACAAAAAATCTGGCTCCAATTCCACGTCTGGTAATTGCTACCCTGTGATCTTGGACAAGTCACAACTTCCCCAAGCTTCAGCTTTCTTTTCTGTAGAATGAGGGGGTTGGACTCAGATCCTCTGAAGGCTCTTATTTATTGCTTAGTCATTTTCAACATATCTGACTCTTTTTGACCACTTTGGAGTTTTCCTGGAAAAGATACTAGAGGAGTTTGTCTTTTTCTTTTCCAGTTCATTTTACAAATAAGGAAATTGAGGAAACAGGTCACTCAATAAACCAGAGTCTGAGACTGGATTTAACTTGGATCTTCCTGGCTCAGGCCCATACTCTACCCACTGCCCCACCTAGCTGCCCTCGATGGCCTTTATGGCTCTTGACTTGGGTTCCTACCATAGGATTTTCCTTCAAAGCTCAGTTAAAGTATTGCTTGTGCCATCAGTTCCTATTCCTAATGATAAATTCATGTTAATGATAGTAGCTGATGTTTATATAAAACTTTAAGGTTTGCAAGGCTCTTCCCATACATCATCTCATTGAGCTGCATGACAATTCTAGGAGGGAGGCAGTCAGCTGATCCATCAGTAAGCATCTACCAGGGATTCCAGGACCTTAGATTCTTTCAGGGATATCCCAGTTCCAGCCTATAGTAGTTGCTGAAGAAATATTAGCTTGCTGAGAAATACTTTTGCCATTTTAGAAATAAGGAAACTGAGGCACAGAGAGCTTGTTACTTACCCTTTTGGGGTTTGGGGAATGGCCAATGTCACTGCTGTAAAGAGGTCTTGATGGACAGACACCCTCAGTAGTGTAGCTCAGCATCTACCCTGCTATGTACAACCTGAGGGAGTTGTGCAGAGGACTAGGAGATGAAGGGACTGCCCAAGAATACACCAGCAGCCTGTGCCAAAGGTAGGACTAAAACCCAGGTCTTTGAGACCCCAACACTCTCTAATCACTGGGCAACACTGTTTTCCCTGAACCTAAGTGAGAGCATTTGGATCTCTTGGGAGAAGGTGAGTCCAGGAAAGACCAAGGCCCCATTCATCATCTATCCCCTTATGACCTTGGCCTTGGGTCAGTGGAATTTTTTCTCCTCCAGTCCCAGTTTTTCCTGGCTCCTGGTAGTTTCTGAGAAGCCTTGTTGGCTCTTCACAAAACAGACCCTGTATATCAGTGAATCACTTTAAAGGCCCATCTCACATGGCAATGGGTCTTCTTCATATCTCCTCTTCAGTAAGGCACAACATACCATTGTGGGCCAAAGATCCTGCTTTGAGAGACGTCCCTTGGCCACCTTTAAAAAAGATAATAAACTTAAGACCTAGGATTGTATTTTATTTGTTTTTAAAATACATTTATTGATGCCTTTAGGTTTTATATTAGAGTAGTTTCTGGGAAAAAGATCAATTCTTTCCCCTAATCTCCATATTGAAGCCTGCCTTGTAACAAGGAAAATTAGCTGTGTTGGGGCTGGGGGGGGGGGGGGGGAGCTGGTCAGTGAGGGCCCAGTCCTTGGCTCATGTTTAGCTTTGCTCTCCCTGATGATTATAGGGACTATGGGGAGCTGGTTTCCTGCTTTGAGGATTGAGGGGATGGTACTGTGCCAACAAAGTCTTCTAATTGGATATGGAGAAGGAAGATCCAATGACTCAGAAAGATGCTAAACTGGAACTGAGTACACAATAAAAGGGTTTGCCCTCCTCACTTTCCTTCCTTCCAGAAAATGGGAGAGCCAAGAAGACAAGGACTGAGAAAAGGTCCCTGGATTTGGCAGCTAAAAGGTCTTTAATAACTTTGGAGAGAGCAGTTTTGGTAGAATGCTAAGATCAGAAGCAGGATTGTAAGGGGTTAAGAAGAGCGTAAAGGAGAAAAAGTAAAGGATGTTGGGATGGTGAGGACCTTAGAACACAGATCTGAAAGCTAAACAAGTGCCTTAGGCATCATTTAGCACAGTTCCACCTTTTACATATTTAAGGAGAATAAGGACCAGAGAGCTCAAGCGCCTTTCTCAAGATTACATGATAATAACCAAAGACAGAATTTGAATCTACAACTTTTCCCTTCGACTTCAGAACATTTTCTGGTGCATTACCCTGTCTTGGTCAAAAGGCCAGCAAACATTTATTAAGCAGTCTCCTCACCACCATCTGTCCTCCCAACCCTCTCCACTCTACTCCATCTCTGGCTGTCCAGCTCTGGGAGGTGAGTTTTCCCCTTACCTTCATTTGGCCCAATCCTCCATACCACCAGTGATTTGGCAAAGTCACCACCAAATAATGGCAGCAATAGAAATAAATTTCAAGGCCCTAGGTATTTGACTTGGGCTATTTTGATGATATCCGCCTGGTAATCCTGGTCTTCTGGAAAATCTTGTTGGACAAACCCCTTTTCCAGCATTTCAGAGGTATAGGCTTAAAGGTCCATTAGTTGAACATCAGCTTCTCAAATAAGATGATCAGGGACTTGTTTTCCCTACCCAGCCAAGGCAATATGTAAAAGGGGTCTCTGGAGGACAGTGCTTAGTCATCCCCTCCATCCAAACCTGAGCCTTCAGATTACAGCCAGCACTTCTTAATTTATCATCCCCTCAAACCAGGGAAGCCAAGACTCACACCTGGGGCCTGTAGTCATGGGATGCTATCCTTTGAAGACTGACAAATGGCTGTGATTTTCCAAACATGCCATCTCCAACAATCTACTTCCCCTGATCTATCAGCAGGCATGGGGGCCCAGGGACCATTGCAGCCTAATGATGTCATGGCAGAAGTGATTAAGGCTGATAATTATGTTTTTGTACAGACTCTTGGCCATCAGCAGTTTCCAAGGCCTCTTGGCAACACGACTGCCACCTACACATTGAAGATCTCATCTCACTACCCATTGGGGGACTCAAGGTAGTCTGGACTAGAGACAACCAAGCAGCCTGCATAGGGGTGTATTGTACACTCTGCAAGATGAGCAGAACCAGAACCAGATCTTGTCTTCCTTAACTTTGCATCTCCCTCCAAGGTCCAGCAAAGGACCTTAAACAAGGGTCTGCTGCCTTAATAAGTATTTGTTGAAATTTAAATTATAGCTCCCATTTCTTATGCTCTAAGGTTTACAATGCATTTTCCTGGCCCAGCTCCAGTTTCTCTGCAGAGGTGGAGCACTATGGGTGAGGAACACTAGATAGAATCCTAGACTTTTTCAGTATGTTACTAAGTTTTGCTGAACAGGGTTTTTTCCCCACCCTTCTTTTTTTATTCTTTGTTATAGGAGACTCTCAACCAAGACAACCACCCTACCTACAAATTCAATCAAACTCACCCAAACTAACCTTACCTGAGCACCCAAGGGAATCACCCCTCTGAGGATCCAACCTGGCAATTCAAGTGAGAATTTGAGGAGGCTAGAGGGGATGTTACACTTTCTGAGATAATTTGGAGAGGGGCTTCAATTTCAAGAGGATCCATTGGAAAGGATCTCTGTCTAGGATGTTTGTTCTTGAATATCCTTTTTTTTTAAGGATGGATTCATTTTTTTATAAAAGAAAGATTTTATTTATTTTGAATTTTACAATTTTTCCCCCAATCTTGCTTCCCTCCCCCCTCACCCCCCACAGAAGGCATTCTGTTAGTCTTTATTTGGTTCCATGTTATACACTGATGTAAGCTGAATGTGATGAGAGAGAAATCATATCCTTAAGGAAGAAAAATAAAGAATAAGAGATAGTAAAATTGCATAATAAGATTTTTTTTAAATTAAAGGTAATAGTCTTGGGTCTTTGTTCAAACTCCACAATTCTTTCTTTGAATACAGATGGTATTCTCCATTGCCAATACTCCAAAATTGTGCCTGATTGTTGCACTGATGGAATGAGCAAGTCCATCAAGGTTGATCATCTCCCCCCCTCCCATGTTGCTGTTAGGGTGTACATTGTTCTTCTGGTTCTGATCATCTCACTCAAAATCAGTTCATGCAAACCCTTCCAGGTTTCCCTGAATTCCCATCAAGGAAGGATTAATTAAATGAAAATTAACTTTCTTTTCTCTTTTATTTTAGACTATAATTAGCCTGTTTTCTTGTATGTTTTCTTACAAGTAAGACCAATTTCTTTAAGATAACTTTTGTTTGTTTGAAGCCTTAAATGTTAATATTTATTGTATTGTGGTACCCATTTGTTCAAGATCACCCAACCATTTAATTTAGTTGAACACAGCACATAAATATTCTTTTTTCCCCTCCTTTTATTGCTTTGAAGCAGACCTAGACTTCAACCCTTATTGTGATATGTGTGCATAAGGTCCTTAAAGACAGCATGCCTACTGACTTACAAACCCAGACTAATCAACCCCAAGTGCTGCATTGTTTTAGGTCTGCCAGTAAATGTTTAACAACTGACTCTAACAAATGTACTCAAGGAGCAGCTAGGTGGCATAGTGGATAAAGTACTGGCCCTGGAGTCAGGAGTACCTGGGTTCAAATCCTGTCTCAGACACTTAATAATTACCTAGCTGTATGGCCTTGGGCAAGCCACTTAACCCCGTTTGCCTTGCAAAAAAAAAAAAATCTAAAAAAAAAAAAAAACCAAATGCACTCAGGACACACTCTGAAATTTAATCCACCAACCAGAGATTGTCGATTATGTCACACAGGCCAAATTCAGCCCTTCTACAATTCTTGTACAACAAATTTGAACATAAGCAATATCACTACTGGGTTGTTATTCCAAAGTGATAAAAAGCAAAAAGGAAATTCAAAAATAGTTATAGCAGTATGGAGTATGGAGTATGGAGGTAGGAGATGAAGGGTCATGTATGAGGAATAACAAAAAGGCATCTTGTCTGAACTAGAATAATATTGTGCTTTCAGAAATAATGAATAGGATGCTCTCAAAAAACCTGGAAAGACTTAAATGAACTGATACAAAGTAAAATGAGCAGAAACAGAAGAACATTGTACACCACAAAAGCCACATTGTGTGATAATCTACTCTGAATAATTTAGCTATTCTTAGCAATACAAGACAATTCTGAAGGATTTATGATGAAAGGTGCTGTCCCGGAGAAAGAAGTGGTGGAACCTGAGCAGATCAGAGATATTTTTCCTTTATTGGGGTTTTTTTTTAATTGGTCTGTATTTTTTACAGCATGACTTACACAGAAATTGTTTTATATGACCACACATATAACATATGTCAAATTGCTTGCTTTCTCAATCAGAGAGCGAGAAATTGGAGCTCAAAATTTGAAAAAAGAATGTTAAAAAGTGTTCTTGCATATAATTGAGAAAAATATTAAAGAACAAAAAATAAAGTGAGCCCTGGAGTTTCAGGAGTATCAAAACTAAAATGTAAAAACTGTTTTTAGCTTAAGGGTTGTACCAAAAAAAAAAAAAAAAGGCAGCAAATGAATTTAGTCTTCAGTCATAGATTTCCTATTCTGCTCTGGACAATTCACAAAATGATAAATCAGGCCCCCCTATGAAGTTTTCCAATTTCTCCAATGTAAATGTTCTCATGGAAATTTTAACTATAAGCTCTTAAACTGGTTCTAGCACATTCTGAGACTTTTCTCTAAATGTTTTCTTTTTATTCTTTGTCTAAGCAGGATGAGTTTGAACATCTAGTTGAATTCTTGGAGCAATTTTGGGTGGCCTAGGACACAAAGGGATTTTTCATGATTGAACTCAGTCTGTGAATGTAGGTCTAGAGAAGGATAGAGCATCTTAGTATAAGAAAGAGACCCCCTTCCTCCTAGATCTAATGCTGGTTTATTGTAGCCTTTGATATTCAATGGAGCCCAGACAAAGGAGATTCCCCATCAGTGGATTAGAGTTGCTTCATAAACATCAATCCACATTGATTTATTTTTCTCACCTAAAAAGTTACAGAGTGACTTCCAGTTGACCCTAGCTCTAAGGAAAAAGGCCCTAACTGAAAATTTAAGAGAAAAAATTTAAGAGTAAATAGTGGGGGGGGGGGGGGGATGAAAAGAAACCATGGATTCCAGGGGGTGGAGGTGAGGAGTGAGTATATTCCAAACCTGGGGTAGCAACCTGAGCAAAAGTAGTAGATAAAGGGATAATGTGTGAAGAACAAACAAAAAAACCAACAAAACCTCTGAACCAGGGTGCATATGAAACAAGGATTTTTAGCCTGGAGAAGAGAAGGCTCAGGGAAAGTGAACCATCATGGTGGAGAGAGGACTCTGGATTTGGAATCAGGAAGACCTGGGTTCAAATTCCATTTCAAACACTTACTAGCTGTATGACCCCAAGCAAGTCACTTAATCTCTCTGCTCTTTGGGCTCCTCATTGACAAAATGAGGGGATAGAACTCTATGGTTTCAAGGATTTCTAGGGCCTGGAGAGAATTATCCTGGACATGGCAGAGAGAAAATGAAAGCTATTCTGAGACAAACATAAATACGTATAATACACCATATTGCATAACACAATCAGGAAGCATTTATTAAACATCTACTATATACCAGCCTTCATGCTAAGTTCTGGGGATTCAGAGACAGAAGAGACATAAAGACAATGATTTTTCCTCGCTGGGTCTCAGTTTCCTCCTCTGGAAAATGAGGGTGTTAGACTAAATAATATCTAAGAACCCTTCTAAGTACAAGTCTATGAACTGAGGACATTTAGCCTGAAAAGGAGAAGGCTTCAGAGTGGGAGTGAGGGGGGCGGGCAGTGGTATTTTTGTTTTTGATTTGGGGAGGGGGTTAGGTTTTTGCAAGGCAAATGGGGTTAAGTGGCTTGTCCAAGGCCACACAGCTAGGTAATTATTAAGTGTCTGAGACCAGATTTGAACCCAGGTACTCCTGACTCCAGTGCCGGTGCTTTATCCACTATGCCACCTAGCTGCCCCAGATTTTGGATTTTTTTTTTTTGGTTTTGTGGGGCAATGAGATTAAGTGACTTGCCCAAGGTCACACAGTTAGTAGCAAATGTCTGGCACCAAATTTGAACTGAGGTCCTCCTGACTCCAAGGCTGGTGCTCTATCCCCTGCACCACCTAGCTGCCCCCCCCCCTTTTTATTTTGATTTTTTTATTTTGGGGGTGATATTTTCCCTTGAATTTCCAAAGAACTGTCTTGTAGAAGAAGGGTATTCCTGGTTCTGTTGATCTTGAATGGCAGAACTGGGAGCAAGAGGGGAGAGAAGAGCTGTGCAAAGCATGTTTTGACAGACTTCCAAACAGAGGTCTTCAAAAGTGGAAAGAAGCAGCTTGGGAGGTGAGAGTTTAGATCCATGGAGGAGGGGGGAGAGAGAGACAGGGGGGCACTTGACAGAAGAGGGGGAGGGGAAATGCAGCAGTCCCAACCCCACCCCAAGGACCAGAGGTTTGCAAATACCAGAGTCACAGGAGATGGTCTGGGAAGTTCTCCAGGCACCAGGTTTCCTAGAGGATGTTATAGAAAGGATTTGCTTTGTATTCTTGGGCTATGTCAATTGTTTGAGATTCTCTCCTGTGTGGTTCTGAGAGAGAAAGGATAATACTCCCAAGGGCCCAAATGCACCCTGTCTGATTTGCCAAGGATGGGAAATGGTTTAATTGGGAAGGAGAACAATAATAATGTATGTCCTTCATTTTCTTTTCTTTTTCTTTTTTGTTTTTTTGCAAGGCAATGGAGTTAAGTGACTTGCTCAAGGTCACACAGGTGGACATTTATTTAGTGACTGAGGCAGGATCTGAATTCAGGTTCTCCTGACTCCACCGGCATTCTATCCACTGTGCCACCTTGACCTTCATTTTTGAAGAAGACCACAACATTAGGAGCAGATGCCATGACAAGCATATGTATTAGATTTGAGTGGGGGGAGGCGGGCTGTGCTAAGTCACCAGCCTCAGTTTCCCCTCCAGAGTCATATGGGTCCAGTGGTCAAATATGAATCAGGATGACTGGAGATGGCCCCGAATGTGAGATAATCAGGGCTAAGTGACTTGTCCAGGGTCACACAGCTAGAAAGAGTCACGTGTCTGAGGCTGGATTTGAACTCCCATTCTCCTGACTCCTAGGTCAGTGCTCTATCCACTGGGCCATCTAACTACGCCTGGGAAGGGGAACAAGAGGACTGGCCAATGAAAACCTAGTCCTTATGAGCACATGGCTCGTGAAATTCCCACATAGCCGAATGAGCCTGATTCTTACCACATAGCTAAGCGGTAAAGTGGATAGATGGTCGGGCACTCATCTTTGTAAATTCAAATCAGGTCTCAGACACTTATTTAGCTGTGTGACTTTGGACAAGTCACTTCACCCAGCTTGCCTTAGTTTCCTCATCTGTAAAATGGGCAGATGGCAAACCACTCCAGGGTCTTTGCCAAGAGAACTCCAAATGGAATCACAGAGCAGACACAACTGAAATGACTTTAAAAAAAATAAGAAAAATAGCATAATGGTGGGGGTCAAGTAAGGTTTTAAAATATGTGTGTGTATATATTTATATAATGTATATATATGAAATTTTCTCCTAAGTGAGGATAGGGGTAGCAACAACTCCAAGAGTCAGCTCTCCCCATCCTCCTGATCCACCTAGAACCATAAATATCAGGCCTGTTAGTTTTGCCTCTGGTCTTCCTCTTCATGGGCCAAAGAGTGTCGGAGCTCACTACAGTCCTGTGAGATTTGAGACACTAAAATAGGGAGCAGTGGGAGGTTCTGGAATTGGAGTCCATCTTGTAGTTTGTCTGTAGCTGACCTGGGCACCAGAGACAACCCAACAGTGATCCAACTGAGGTAGCAAATGAATGGCTTATCCATCAGCTGGCCCAAATTGTGAAGTCAGTTTTGTAAGGCAAACGGTTTGCAGCTACCAGTTTGAGTTTGAGCCCATTCTCCCCAGGGACTGAAGTGGTAAAGTGGGGACTGCTCACCCAGTATGGTAACTTCTGCTCTTGAGAGACAGATAGAAAAAGAAAGCAACAGAGGGATGTATACTTACAGAGAGAGAGAAAGAGAGAAAGAGAGAGAGAGAGAGAGAGAGAGAGAGAGAGAGAGAGAGAGAGAGAATCTGTGTCCTGGGACAGCTAGGTGGCCCAATGGATAGAGCACTGACCTGGAGTCAGGAAGACTTGAGTTCAAATCCTGCCTCAGACACTTAATAATTACCTAGTTGCGTGACCTTGGGCAAGTCACTTAACCCCACTGCCTTGCAAAAAAAAAACAGCAACAACCACAAAAAATAAAAACTATGTCCTATCCATTTCTATATCTAAGTGTACAGGTGTGTGAGTGTGTGTTTGTGTACGTTTGTGGTAAAAGCATCCCTTTGTAAAAGTGAATTGGTGGTGGGGTCCTAATCAGTGATAGAGGGCACATACTAACTGTAACTGATGGTTGGTAGTGAAGCAAACAACTGAAGCGCAGGCTTCAGTCAACAGCATTAGAACATACCCCATTGGCAGTGGACAGAGCACCAGCTCTAGAGGCTGGAGGATCTGACGTCAACTCCATTCTCAGGCATCTGCTATGTGACCCTGAGCAAGTCACTTAAACCTGATTTTTTCCAGAAAAAAAAAAGAAAGACCCCCCGCACCCCTTAGGGGTACTCCTGGACCCTGGAAGAGGAGATACAACTAGCTACCCTCTGAGAACACAACTTGCCATTGAAAAATAGAAGCTGGGATAAGGACTGGAATAAGACTACAATTGTATTTTGGTTTTTGTCTCTCTTGATTTCAAACCCATTAAATCAATAGAACCCAAGTATCCTTTCTCCTAGGCTGGTGTTCTTTCTATCATAAATAATGCCTCCAAGAATCTCATATTCTAAAGAGAAGGGCGATCTCTTATTTGTACAGGAAAAAAACTCACCTTTCTCGGTAGGACCTCCTGGAGGCTGGGAGAGAGAGGCGACAAATTAGGCTGGGACGTAGCAGGCCAGGCTTGGAATCAGAAATCCTGGGCCCGAATCCTACCTACTAGCTCATGTCACTTGGGCCTCAATTTCCTTTACTATCAAATGAAGAAGGAGGGGGGAGATGAGAGAGCCTTTAAGGCCCATTCCAGCTGTGGACATAGGATTCTTGGCTTCTTGGTGTCCCTTCCCAGTCTCTAGCCCTGTGACTGGTGATTCCAGGGAAAGGTGCTAGGACCCCAACCTCTGTCTGATGAATACTGGTGCCATGGGACTCCTTGATGATCAGACCAGTCAAGAGAGGAAGGAACTCCTTGGCGGGTGAAAAGCCTTGCCAAGATTTTCTTCTGGGGTGAAAAACAGAAAAATCGGAGGGTTTCTATCGTCTCTCCTTCCCGTGAAGCTCCCCAGAGACAGAGCCCTCCATCGCCCAAGCCCTCAGCACCTGGCCTGCAGGTCCCTCTTTGCTCTTCTCCTTCCACTGTCCTACTAATTCCTGACTCCCCCTCAGCCCCCCCACCCCCATGCAACACAGACCAGGGCTCAGTCCCAGGGCTATCCCTCCCCACCCCACACTACATAACTGAAGAAATCATTGTTTAGACTTCTAAGTTGGCTGATTGGCTATTGTCCTTCATTCTCTGAAAAAAGACCAAACTGGCATCACTAGGCCAAGGTTAAGGGACAGTGTGTCCAACTGTGACTGATCCAATCAAAATGATCTTAAAGTGCTCTGCCTCAGGTCGGGCACTAATAGTCCATATGAGCATTGGGAGGGAGATGGCTCTAAATTTGGGCAATTCCTATTTCTTTTGAGCTACTACAATTCTGCTTTGTTCCAAGACCCCAGCACCTTCTTTGATGATGGCATGCCACCCTGGGCGGCCTATGCCAGTGCTTCCCATATTGCACAAGCAATTCTAAAGTTCTTCAGAGGCCTGCAGAGTGTCCTTGCATGCTTCTTTACTCCTTAAGCACTTGCCTCAGTTGAGCTCTCTGCAAAACAGAACTTTAGGCAAACATGTTTAGCCTTCAAACAACGTGGTTGGCCCATTGAGCCTGTGCTTTCTGCAGTAGCGTTTGAATCTTGACAGGTCAGCCTAGGTCCAGGGCATGGCATGCCAGGTGATCTTCAGAATCTTTGTAAGGCAACTCCAATGGAAGCATTCAGCAAGAAAAGAGAAGGGAGGAGAGAGAGAGAGAGAGAGAGAGAGAGAGAGAGAGAGAGTGAGGCAGGGAGAGGGAGAGAGGAAGAGGAGAGACAGAGAGAAAGGAAGGAAAGAAGGAAGGAAGGAAGGGAGGGAGGGAGGGAAGGAGGAGGGAAGGAGGGAGGGAGGAAGAAAGGAAGGGAGGGAGAGAGGAAGGAAGGAAGGAAGGAAGGAAGGAAGGAAGGAAGGAAGGGAGGGAGGGAGGGAGGGAGGGAGGGAGGGAAAAAAGATATGTAGCTACCACATTGCCCCCTAAACCTTCTCTTTTCCAGGCCAAGCACCCAGAGAAAGATACTTAGGTGTCATCAGTTCCAACCACCTCTTTTTATAGAAGAGCAGAAAGAGGCCACTTCTATGTTGGGTCCCGGCCCATAGTAGCTGCTTAATCAAAGCAGACTGAGCAATGGTCAAAGGTCATCATCGGTCTGATCTGAACCTAGGTCTCTAGGTCCCAGGTCAATGTTCTCTCCCCCGCACCAGAGTCCTGAGATGCCTCCTATGGACTGAAAGGATGCTGGGGAGATATCTTGGAACTCGGGATTGTGCCAACTTGTCATGATCTTAAGGCCACAGGTATTTGGGAAGATGGCATACATGGTCTCACACCCTCTACCAGCATTCCAATTCTTTACCAGCTAGGACTTTCCAAATAGACAAAACCCTCCTTCAGTGTGGTGAGGCTACCATTGGGTGAAGGGCTCCCGAGAGCACCAGGTCTTATCAGGATGTGCCAGGCCTTCCAGAGACTGAAACAACCCAACCCTCAAAGGCCAGGAACTAGAGGCCCTTCATCATCCTGGCTTCCTTCCTTCCCAAGTTTACTAAGGGCCAGGCACAAAATAAAAACAGGACCTGTCCTCAGGGATCTTAAAATCTAATGATGGGTTCAGGCTGAGAAAATGGAAGGTGACCCTGGAGGGGAGCAGGAGGTGGGGAGCTATTGGTGTTAGACAAGGAGAGAAATAAGAGCTTCTCAGGTCTCAGAAGAAATGGCTCCTGGAAGGGGTCCAGCTTCAGGCCGGTAAATACAAGTATCTGTCTACACTAGGCTCCTCCAACTCAAATCCATCAGCCCCTGCCCACCCTGTCCCCCCTGAGTATCCTCATTAGATAAAACCCTGTTTCAGTGGCTTCAAGGCTAGGAAAGGAGACAAGGACTGGTACAAAGGCCAACAGTTAACATTGGAGGAAACTGAGGACTAGAAATGGCAAGTGATTTGCCTAAGGTCACACAGTCAAGTCCTTCAATGCCGGTCAGAACTCAAGCCCCAGGCCAGGCTGGGGTCCCTTCTGCCTACCAGACAGCTATCTCTTCAGCCCTAGAATGATGCCCTGACATTCCGAGAATGTGGGCTCCAAAGGAGTCCTTAGAATTCTCTTGATCTGCCTCCTTCATTTTACTGCTGAGGAAACTGAGCCTCAGTGCCTTCCCCGGAGTCCCAGAGCTAGCCCATCTCAGACCAGGCCCAAGTTCACTGTTCTTTCCCCTCCCATTGACTTCCTCTCCCCCTTGCAGCCATGAAGATGGCAGCCTGTTCTCCCTGATGAGAGTTGGGAGTGGGGGGAGGATGGGTCCCCCAACCTGTCTGTCTAAGAGTATCCAGATGTTTACAGGGGAGGGGGAGGGGCACCTACAATACAATCCTCCTTCAATCCCCTTTACAGGTCACTGGGGAGCTGGGGGGACAAATAGGGAAGGGGTCAGTCAAAGGTTTCCAATTCTCTGCTCTCCTCCACCAGGGCTAGAGCCAGTCCCCTTCCCCCCCACCCCCGCCCCAAGCCTGAAAACTGTCTCTTCCTCCCCAGGAGCCTCTCTTCTAGGCCCAACTCAGGAAGCATGCAATTAGGTCATTCTATGTCCATCATCTTGCTTTGCTTCCTTCCCTCCCACCCATCACCCAGAAAGAGATGATGGTTAAACAGGACCATATGGGGCCTGCCTGGGGCCTTCCTTTTATATTTCCTGCTCAACTGGGGCTGACCTCCCCCCAGCCCCTTTGCATCAGGCACCAGCTCCCACCCACCCTGGGTCCCTGGTCCTCTCTTAGAGGGAGTGAGGGGGGAAGGGAGGGGGAGGGGGGAGGGAAGGAAAGAGAGAGACCAAGAGGCCACCGTCTCCTCAGCCTGGGGAACCTCCCAGCATGCCTCCTGGCCCTCCCCAATGAGCAAGAGTAAGAAGTATTTCCCAGACATCCCCTGGTGGAAAAGCATCATTAAAAAAGAGTAAAAAATGTGTGAGAACATTAGCCTAATAAATCACCCGGCTGGGGAGTCAGCAGCATTAGCTAAGCATCAGCGGGGATGGAGGCCCAAGCCCCGAGCAGCACCTGGCCTGCTGGGGCTGAAGGAGGAAATCTCCTGGCAAAGCCTCCTGAGCTAACAGAGGCCTGGCTCCCTCTCCAGGCCCCCATCACCATAAATAGCCATAACCTATAGTAACACTGGACTGGACCCTCTGGGCAATGATGTCATCAACCTTGAATGTGTGAAGAAAAAAACAAAAAGGTCCATGGCACAGATGTCTCCATGGCCCTTCACCATAGCCCTTTGGGGGTGGGGGTGGAGAATGTTATCTCTGTCCCCAGTTTACAGATGAGAAAACAAACTTAGGTTGGGAAAGTGACCCACCCAGGACCACACAGCTGGACTAGTCTAGGTCTTCCTAACTCCAGTGTAGAAGTCTGCCCACCATGCAACACTGCCTCTATCAAACCAAGTCCACAGTGCAACTCTGTGCTTGAAGGAACACTCCTATCCATGCATCAAGATTCCTTGGAAGATCTAATGACAGATGATGATGATGATGATGATATTTGTCCTTTTTCTTTTTTCTTTTTTAGGTTTTTTGCAAGGCAAACAGGGTTAAGTGGCTTGCCCAAGGCCACACGGCTAGGTCATTATTAAGTGTCTGAGCCCGGATTTGAACCCAGGTACTCCTGACTCCAGGACCCATGCTCTATCCACTGCACCACCTTGCTGCCCTTGTCCTTTGTTCTTGAAGACCATGACCAGGGAGATGGTCAGACTGTCCTTGTGTCTTAACACAGGTCCATACATCTCCATTGTGACTCAATTCATCCATAGGGTCCCAGAATCTCCGGGAGCTCAGAGGTCCTCAAGACCACAACACAAGACAACAGCCTCTTATAATGGCACAATCAGATGGAGTTCAAATTCTGGCTCCCGTGTTACCGTGAGCAAGGTCTCCTCTATTTCCTCACTTAGCAAAAGATCGGCTAAACTTCAATGATCTTCAAGGTCATTTCCAGTACTAATCAATGTCTCTGATCTTATTCTATGATCCTTCATTGCACAGAACATGGCATTTAAGTGACTTGTTCAAGGTCACATGGTTCCCTCTTAGAAGCAAGAATGCCCAACAAATGACCATGGAGCCTCACCTTGAATGTCTACAAAAGCAGGGAACTTACTTCCTTTTGAGGAAGTCTATCCCATTGTAGGACAATTATTAATAAGTTATTCCTTCTACTGAGGCCAGATCTATATCTGGTGACTTTGACATCATTTATTAAGCATCATCTCTCTGATGCCAATGCACAGCCTCATAGAACCTGAGTGTTGGAAGGGACTCCTTAGTTACGTAGTCCAGCCTATCCTTGTCCAAGAATCGCTTCACCAGCATCGTCACCAAGTGGTCCAGACCCCACTAAATTGGAGTGGAATGAGGGTATTCAATTCGTGTAGAGGCTACTTACACAAATATTCTGAATAGTTGGGACTTGACATTCTGGATGATGATTGTTTTCTCTCTTGTGTTATTTAAACTATCTAAGATTGCTTCCATACCTTTGATTCCTCCTTCCAACATCTTGTATAGTAAACCCTGGATTACCTCAGAATTAACTCTTCTTCAGCACCAGTTTCCATGTAACACTGATCCAATCTCATACTTTTGCCATCTTTGTTCAACAAAGTGATACGCTAAGGGCAGACATCATCACCATCACAGTAAATAGAGCACTAGCCCTGAGTCACCAAGCCTGAGTTCAAATGGGGCCTCAGACACTTCCTAGCAGTGTGACCCAGGGCAAGTCACTTCCCTCTTTTCTTCAATGTAAATAACACCACTACCTGTGAGTATCAAACAAGATAATATTTGTAAAGTTAGAACAGTACCTGAGGCATTTTTAAAATGTTCATTAATTGATTGATTGATTGATTGATATGAAAGTCTGAATGAGTTTGCCTCTACCTCACGAATAGGCAGGTCCCATAGAATTTCCAGAAAACTTGTCCTGGGGCTCAGGGATTTATTTACTTTATTTATCTATTTATCAAGTATCTATTTATCCATAAGGTACTCTCCATCTCTTCATGGTGGAATCCCAGATCCTCTCTCCCCTAAGAGCTGGCAGATCTCCTTTTCAGAATAGACTTCCTAGGAGCCTATAATTGAAGCGACCTTAAAGATTATCCAGACTAACCCCTTCATTATGCAGAGAGGGGAACGGAAGCACAGAAAGAATGGTCCACTTGCCCAAGGTCACACAGGGAGTAAGTAAGGAACTTTAAATGAGAGGCTGTGGGTCTGAATTTTTGCTCTACCTTTTCTGACCTATGTGACCCTGGAAAAGACCCTTCGGCCTCCTTTTCTTCATCCTTAAGATGGTCTTAACATAAGGTTTAAAAACCCTATGGCCTCTAAAAAAATATTTCCATATTCATGCTTCAGTATAATTGGCTTCTTTTGTAATCCTGCATTTTTCCTTTATGTTTTTTGAAACATTTTTTCTGAGAAGGAGTCCCCAGCCTTCCCCAGAGGGACTGCGTTCCTGACTGTCCAGGCCACAACCAAGGTGAAGATTCCCAGTGGCTGACTTATGATCCTTTTCTGAGTTCTCTACAGTCTTGTAAAAATACAAATCCCCTTTGGAGAGGTCTCAGCTTATGGAAAAGATCACCTCCCTATTTCAGGAACATTAGCTGACCGCTATCTGAAAACGTTGTCACAGAATGCATCAGAGGAGGCTGGAGAGGAGGTCGATCACAGGATTCTGGGCTGGAACTAAAATCCCAAAAGGGGTGCAATTCACAGGGCAAGAAGGAGAAAGAACCTTCAAGTTCATCTAAGTGACTCTGTGCCTTGACAGAGTCCAGAGTCAAACCCAGGACCCAAGACTCCAAAGTCATGATTCTTTCTGTGGCACCTTCCTTTGCTGAGAAGGGCACAGTGGACACTTGGATCAACTCTCTCCTTCATAGAGAATAACTAAAAGCCTGGATGAGGAGGTAGTGAGTTGGGGGGATGCCAAAAGAGAAAGAAGTGAATAGAAGTGCAGGGAATGGGAAGAGAGGAGGGAAGAAATGCAGGTTTCTGCAGCAGACCTCTCTGGGACTGTCTAAGAACTGGTCCCTAAGAACTGGTGGGGACCAGAGTCAAAGGGTTGGGGGTGGGGGGTTGCAGGTCGACAACCCTTTAGATGGAATCCCAGCAAGGCAGCCCCAGCCTGGCTGCTGGGGGCTCATTTCTCCTTCTCTCTAGCAGGCAAGCCAGGGGGAAACAAATTCAATTACCAAGTCATCTATTTGTCAACTCCGCCCTCAGTATTTACCTAATTTCCTCAATTCAGACACCAAGTCAGAGGGAGCTGGAGAGGCAGGCGGTCCTTTGGGAGAAAGAGGGAAAGACAGGGGAAGAGGAAACAGCCTCCGAAGCCCCCAGGGCCGTGATGGGGCTGAAGCACCCACACACCGTGCAGAAAAACCTTGGAATTGGAAGCAAAGCTAGGTGGAGGAGGTGACTCCAGAGAAGCACCACATAGGCATCCCCCCAACCTGCTCTGCGACTCCCAAAAGGAGCCCCCTCCCCACCCACCCCCTGATTCCAATAACTCTAATTCAGTGGCTGATCCTGAGAGGAAAAGCTCCTCCAAGATCAGGGCTGGGGAAAAAAAAAGAGGGAGAAGGGGAGAGAGAGGGGGAAAGAGAGAGAGGGAAGGGGAAGAGGGAGAGAGGAGAGGAGGGGAGAGGAGGAAGAGAGAGAATAGAGAAAAGGAGGGAGGAGGAAAAGGAAGGGAAGGGAGAGGGAAGAGGAAGGGGGGAGAGAGGGGGAGAGAGAAGGGAGGAGAAGAGGAAGAGAAGAGAGAAGGAGAAACAAGGAAAGGAGGGGAGGATAGAGAAGGAATAGGGAAAGGAAAGGAAGAGAAAAAGGAAGAGGAAGGGGAGGGAGAGAGGGAGAGAGGGAAAGAGAAGGAAGGAGAAAAGGAAGAGAAGGAATAGAGAAAGGGAGGGAGAATGGAAAGGAAGAGAAGGAAGAGGGAAGAGGAAGGGGGGATAGAAGGAAAGGGAGAAGGAAAGGCAAGGAGAGGAGGGGAGGAGAGAAGGAGAAGAGAGAAATTAAAAGAGCAAGAAGAGGGTGATAGGTGGGGAGGAAAGAGAAGAGGAGATGGAAAGAACAAGCCCAGTAGCAGCAGAGTGGGTTGCCAGCCAGCTCCAGTAGGAGACAGAGCAAACCAGGTTAATTGAAGCCTCTGGTTTTTGCCAGCCTGGGGCCCATTGAAGGAACTGAGGACATGCAGACTAGTTTAGGAAGTATGAGATCAAGTCTTCAATTATCTGCAGGACTATCCAGTGGAGGAACTTGTTCTGATTGGCCCCAGAGGACAGACCCAGAAGCGCTGGGAGACAGCAAAACCTTCCTGGAGTGAGAACTGGCCCCAACCTCAGAGGTCCTCAAACAGAGACTGGCTGGTCACTTGTAGAGAAGGGGCTGGGGATGCTCTCCTGCCCCACCCCAGTGAAGGTCCCACACCTTCTCACAGTCTTCAGGAGCAGTTAGAGTGAAAAAAGTCATCCTCCAGGGGCCAACCACAGGTAACCTGGCTTTCCTTGGATAGACCCAGCCCCAAGACCACAGGGTAAACCTGTACAGCTTGATTGGCTTTCATGACTCAGGCAGAGCCTCCTATCAGTCAATCAATCAGCAAGCATTTAAGCACCCTGTGCCATCACCATCACACAATGTGGCAAGGTAAAAATAGTCCCTGCTTTCAAGAGGAAAGTACGTGATGCAAACCATCAGGTACAACCAAGAACTGTAAAATGGCAGATCATCACAGAGGGAGATCATCACAGCCATTAAGGGAGAATCTGAAAGGGGGCTTTTAGCTGAGATTGGAGGAGGCTGGGGAAACCAGGAGGTGGAGATGCAGAGACATGGGAGATCCGTGTCATTGATGGAAGAGTACTTTGGAGGTGGTGAGGTATAAGGAGACTGGCAAGGGAGGAAGGTGACAGGATCAGACATGAGATTTAAGAAGAGAATTTGGCAGCTTGAATAGAAGATGAATAGACTAAACCGGGGCTTGGTCCAAATGTGAGGAGATAAGCTCTGCACAGAGTCAAAGTCATAATAAAATAAATATTTCCATGTATACTGTAGAAGAGAAAAAGATCATTGTACATGAGGCTCCAAATACCATTATGTACAACTTGTCTTTCTTTCTAAGTGTGTAATTAATTCAGCCCATAACTTTCAAATTTTTCTGGCTGTTCTGTGGCTCTTTCTTCAGCTTTGTATATTTTAAAAGCCATGTTTCAATGACTCTTTTCATTCTTCTTTTCTTCTTTCAAAGGATGTGCAGTGGGGCGAAGCTTAAGTGCAACAATGATGGCAGCACCCATCCACGTACTTAGTCCTTAGGATAACCTGCCTGGGGCAGAACAGTGATAATTATTCCTGAAATGTTTCAAGAGAATGTGGGAAAATGACCTTAAGGCGACAACAACCCCCAGACCCCAGCTGAACCCTTTGACCCCCTTCTCTGCTCCCTACTCAAGCATCTGGGGCATGGATCATGACCCCAGGCACCTGCGGCACTGGACTCTGGACAAGTTCTTTCAGATGGTGTATTTCAACCACCCAGTGGGCAGGGGCAGAGCTCTCTCCTGGATCACAGTGTCCTAAGACCTGTTTGCTGGAGCCCAAGCACGGCAGTGCATATGTGCCAGCAAGTATCCTTTCCATTGCCAAATTTAACTTGAGGCTTAAGATTAGGGCTGGGAAAAGGTAGAAGATAAACTCACTACATAAAATATCAGCACTTGGAGAACCTAGAATGTTTGAACAAAGACTCCAGAATGCTGGGAGGGATCTTAGGATACAGTGTTTAGACCTAGAATGGGCTTAGGGACAGAGTGGTACCTGATTAATTCTCCCCTCACTTATATTCTTCTCTAGGGCTATAACATGCTAGAAAGACGTTGTGATATCGTGGGTAGGGCAGAGGATTTGGCACCAAAGATGCCTACTTCAGGGGGGGATAAACAAGTTACAGTACATGAATACTATGGAATATTTGTTCTATAAGAAACCATAAACAGTCAGACTCTAGAGAAGCGTGGAATGAGTTACAGGATCTGATGCTGAGTGAAGGGAGCAGAACCAAGAGAACAAGGTACACATTAATAACAATGTTGTGCGTTGATCAGCCTTGATAGATGCAGCTCCTCTCAGCAGTTCAGGACAACCCTATTAGAATGGCTGTGGACAATGTTATCCCCATCCAGAGAAGAAAAACAAAACAAAACAAACAAAAAACCCAACCCAATCTGATGAACACATTATAAAAAATTGTCTCATATATCTCTTTCCCTTAATCCTAATTCCTCATATCAAAAATGACTAATCTGTCATGGTTATGAATTGCTTTCCATGTTTATCAAAATTATGTATGTCCAATGCTAACCTGACTGTTCACCACTGAGGGGAGGGGGGTGGGAAGGGAAGGTGGAAGGAAATTTTGTAACTTAAAAATATACATGTGCTTATGGATAAGAAATAATACTTCAGACACACACACACACTAACTGTGTGACCCTGAGTAAGTCATTGAATGACTGTGCCTCAATTTCTTTATCTGTAAAAGGGTCATGCCTAATGTATTCTAAGGTCCTTTCCAGTTCTAAAACTACACTCCTATATAAACCAACACACATACTATATATAGGACATGGTATACACAGTGATAAGAAAGGGGAGAGAATTCATAATCCTGGGAATAAGGGAGGGCCTCTGGAAGGAAATATATAAACCGAGCCTTAAAGAGAGCTAGGGATGAGAGAGAGCAGTCCAGGCCCAAATGCAAAGTCACGGATGAAATGAAATGCTATATTATGAGAACCACCAAGTACGGCAGTCTGGTTCAGACCCAGGGTAAAGAACAACATATAAGGATCCCAGAAAGGTAGACTGTAGTCGGACTACCAGTGGATTTAGCTTAAAACCAGTGGGAACCAATGGGAGCTTCTCAAATGGGGGAATGACCAGAGTCAGCCCTATGCCTCAGGACTGGATCTCCTTTTGGCAGCTATGGGAAAAGATAGTCCTGGGGTGCATCCATGAATGGAGAAAGAGGGGATATGGATGAGGAACCTTTAAAGAGGCCAGAGAAGAATCAGTTCAGCTAGTAGGAAGAGAACCCCAACAAAGCAGAATCAAAAACCCAGAAAGGTAAGTGTCCAAGGGGCGGCTAGGTGGCGTAGTGGATAAAGCACCGGCCCTGGAGTCAGGAGGACCTGGGTTCAAATGTGGTCTCAGACACTTAATAATGACCTAGCTGTGTGGCCTTGGGCAAGCCACTTAACCCCATTTGCCTTGCAAAAACTTAAAAAAAAAAAAAGATAAGTGTCCAAGAGGAGAGGGATGTTGACAATGAGAAAGAGGAGGTTTTTAAAAAGGGCATTTAGGGGCAGCTAGGTGATTCAGTAAAGTCAGGAGGACCCAAGTTCAAATCTAAACTCAGACACTTACTTAGTTGTGAGACCTTGGGCAAGTCCCTTAACCCCACTGCCTTGTAAAAAGGAGGAAGGGGCATTGAGTTTTATTGTTTTCTTAGTTGTTTTTTACCCTGAACTTAAACACCAAATAAAATAAACATTTCCACGTATATAATAGAAGAGCAAAAGATGATTGTACGTGAAGCCCCGAATACCATTATATACAACTTTATTTTCTTTTTAAGCATATAATAAATTCAACATATAACTTTCAAAGCTGTCCAGCTGATCTGTGGTTCTTTCTTCAGACTTTCTTCTCTTCTGTACATTTTAAAAGTAATGTTTCAATGACTCTTTTCCTTCTTCTTTTCTTCCTTCCTTTCTTTCTCACAATCCTAGCCCTATCCCAACCCTTCTTCCTTAAACAGAAAAAAAAAAGAAAGAAAAAAGAAAATGCATGTAACAAATATGAACAGTCAAGCTAAATAAATTCTTGAAATGCTAAAACCAAAGGTGTATGCCTCATTCTATATTCCAGTGAGTCCAACACCTTGCATCATAGCTCCTTTGGGATCCTGGTCCGTCACTCCCTTCATCAGAACTCTTAAAAGAGATTTTCAAAGTTTTCTTTAATTCAATTTTGATCAATGTAGAGCATGGAAACCATGTAAAGACTATCAGACTGCCTTCTGTGGCGGGGGGGGGAATTGTAAAATTCAATAAAAATAAACATAATTCAAAAACTTATTGTTATTGCATGAATTAACTGACCTGATTCTGCTCACTTCCTGATATTCTACAAGACTTCCCAGGGTCTTCATCATGTCTTACAACATAGCAATGTTCCTTTGTATTCATTTACCCTGCTTTGGTCAGAAGTCCCCCCATTAGTGGGCATCCCCTAAGTTCCTAGTATTTTGCTAATTCAAAAAGTGTTCCTACAAGTAATTTTGACCTTAGGAGCACTTTCGCTTTGATTCAATGCTGGTTCAAAGGGGATGGGTAGTTTACTGTCTTTTTGGACATGGTTATGAATTGCTTTCCATAATGTCTGAATTAATTCGCAGCTCCACCAATAACACATTAGTGTACAAGGCCATTGGATTTAGCAATAAAGAGATTCTTGGTGGTCTTGGGGAGAGTTCTTTCATTTGAGTGATGAGGACAGAGATCAGATGGCAGAGGGTCAAGAAGTGGGGGTATAAAGAAGGGGAGAAAAAGACTGTGGCAAGCTTTTTTTCTAGGACATTTGCTGTAAAAGGGAGGGAAGTAGAGGATGACAGGTTGAGGGACCAAGTGAAGGATGAGAGGAGTCTCAGTACCATATTTATTTTTCTCCCAGAGAATGTTTCCCCATTTTATTTCTCAGGTAGGTAAACTGAGGCAGATGGAAACAAGATCTAGCGTCTCCCAAAAAAAGATAGGACCTAGAGTTCATCCCAAGTGAAAGATTGAGCCCCCCCCCCACTCTAAACCAAGGGAAAAGGAAAGATTTAAAAGATTAGTAAGAGCAGGTTTTCCTTACATTTTTTTTCTGCATCTTAGATCCCTTTGGCAGGCCATCTGGGGAAGTCTATGGGCCCCTTCTCAGAAGCATGATCTTAAACAATTGGAGGAAATGCTAACTTTCAGTTAGAAGTTAGTGAAAACAAAGATGCCATTTTTCCCTCATCCAATTTCAGGGAACCTCTGAAATCCATTCGGGCTAGTGACCTTTGAGCTAGCCCAATGGTCTCCCCCTTAACATGGGGAAATCCAGGCCCATAGAAGACTGTCTTGATCTAAGGCATCAGAGATTTAAGAATCACATTGCTGGGAGGGACCTTAGGCAGCATCTAATTTCCAAATAGAAAAATTGATGCCCTGAGGAATTGGGAGTGGAGTGGGAGAGGGGGCTGCTAAAAGGATTGGGGGAAAAACTTGGGATGCTATCCCAGCTCCTCTAAGCAGCCTCATTACCTGGCTCTCCCCACCCCCACCTACATCTCCCATAGCATTTTCTAGCAAAGCCTTAAGTCGATCTGAAGAGAAAGGCGGTGGATTGTGAGCCAGGGAAGGTAGCTGAGGGGAGACAACAACCTCTGCTACCAGCCAGGAACGGCAGCTCCCCCCAAGTCCTCCCCTCCCTCCCTGCTCCCAGGGGACTGGCTCTCCTCTCTGCTTGGCTGGCTCGGCTCCGAGGAGCTCCCTGCAGTCAGTCGGCTGGAAGCCTGGGCTGGAACAGGGAGGGGCAGCCCGAGGGAGCCAAGGAAACCAGGAGGGGTGGGGAGGCCGCTGAGACTGGGGGGCCCCTGAGAGCAGGGAGGGAAGCCAGCCGGAAGCCAGGCCAGAAAGGGAGAGAGGGGTTGGGGAAGAGACCTGGGGGAGCATCTGTTCCAAGTCCCTCGTTGGCAGAGGAGGAAACTGAGGTCCAGGATGGAGAGGGATCTGCTTCAAGCCACAGGGGCAAAGGCAGGATTTGAACCCAAGTCTGTTCACCCCAAATCTAGAACAGCTTCCTCGTCATCTCGATCATGGCAATGCAGCTCCAAGAGATGATCAGTCTGGCCATTCCTGGGCGGCCTGGCCTCCAGGGCCCCTCCCAACCCATCGAGCACCACGAAAAGAACTTTGGATTCCCAGTCCTGGAATCTGGATTCAAATCTCTCAAGGAGATCGGTGTACTAGCTGGCCTCGAAAATCACAGCCAGCTCGTGTTCTAGGATCTGAGAGGTGGAGAGCTGCTCCCCGAGGTCTGGGGCACCTGGGAGGTGGAGAGCTGCTCCCCGAGGTCTGGGGCACCTGGGAGGTGGAGAGCTGCTCCCCGAGGTCTGGGGCTTCAGGGGCAGAGAGGGACACGTGCCCAATGAGAGAAACCCCTCAATCTCAGAATCCCTGAAGCCCCACCCTCCCTTTGGCCAAGGGTCCTCAGTTTCCTCTCCTGTAGAATGAGGCGGCTGACTTCTGTGCTCTCCCAAGTTCCTTCCATTTCTAAATCTCGGGTCTTCTCAGCCAGCTAGCCGCAGCCTCTCTTCCCCCATCCTCCTCCCCAGGCACCCCAGCCCACCCGACCGGCAAAGCCGGCTTTGTCCAGACCTGCCTCCAGGGGGCATTGTTGCTCTGAGGTTGCTCAGCCCTGGCCTTGGCTTTCTGGCCTCCAAGCACCCCACATCCCCCTCACCCCCTTCAGCATCCCAAGGCCACTTGAGTCCTCCTGTGGTGCCCCTAATGGGTCAGTACCAGCTTGGGGCCAAGCCAGGTTTCTTGGCGGCTTGGCCCCCAACCTCTCTGGGTAGCCCCCTGGGGAAGGGAGGAGGGGTGGGGAAAGGGCTTGCCCCCTCCCTTCCTCTCCTTGGTCTGAGCTAACTTCTTCCCAGTGCCAGCCTCCTGCCACTTCCCCAGAGGGCTGAGAGAGTCCCCCCACTACACAGCCCTGGCAAGCCCTGGCGCAAAGGCATGGAGGGACTCCAAGGAGGGCTGGCGCTGGGGTCCTGGGGACCCCATTGCATCTACGAGTCCCTGTGCTTCCTTTTCCAGTTCAAGGAGCTGCCCACAGGCTGCGGCGCTCCACTTTGGGGACTCCCGTGGCTAGGATGGGGAAGACACGAAGATTTCTGCCCCTTCTGGGACTGGGGGGGCGCGTGAACCACAGACACAAGCACGCACCCCCCCACACACACTCACACATTGTGTTCTGCTGCTGGCAGAGGTGACAGGAAAAGCCCCGGGGAGAAGTGTTTCGCAGGCCCTGGGGGTTCGGGGGCTTGCGGTGCCACATTGGGCCATCTGCTGCTGGAATGGCTAGCAGCCGCAGGGTTCGGTCGGGGAGCCCTGCAGAGATGGGGCGCCCTGCTTCAGGAAGGGGAGAGAGATCCTGCCGGGAGGTGGGGACCCCGCGCATCCGGGGGGGGGGGGGCTCGAGGGCTTCATTGATTTGAAGAGAGCCCGGAGGGAGGGGGTCCTGGGAGAGGATCCCGGGAGCTGGCGGCTGGGCGCAAAAGACAGAGAATTCTTAAGGCTGAAGGACAGGACTTGGGGAGCCGGCGCGGAGGGGGGGGAGTCTGCAGCCTGGGAAGCGGGGAGGGGGCAGAAAGTTCTGCTAGGCTACGGGGGGGCTTCTGGAGGGTCTGCTGGGGGGGGGGGTGGAGAAGATCCTCGGGGCTGCTTCTGCCCTTCGGGGAGAAAACGGGAATGCTCTGGGGGGGACGTTTTATTGGGGGGCACGATCTCTGACTGCAGGAAGGAGCCCCTTGAATTCTGCTCTGGGGAAGGGGCACACCCCATTAGACTCACCGGAACCCCCCCAGCGCGTGCACACACACACACACACACACACACACGGACACACAGAGGGATACATATATATACATACACACACAGACACACGGACACACAGAGGGACACATACACACACGGACACACACACATACAGACACACAGAGGGATACATATATATATATATATATACATACATACACACACAGACACACACACAAACATACACACACGCTGCTCCTCCTCCTCCACGGAGCCCCCTCCCCTTATAATTGAAACCAGCTCGGCTGGGGGGCCCCCTCCCGCTCCCCTGTGTCCGATGAAGTCATGATCGCGCTCCGCTGGCTGCAGACACATGGCTGGGGCGGGAGCGAGGGGAGGGGGCGCACGCCTGGACCCCCGTTTGGATACTATGGTTACGGGATCAGAGAGAGAGAAAGAGAGAGAGACAGAGACAGAGAGAGACAGAGAGAGAGAGAGACAGAGAGACAGAGAGAGAGAGAGAGAGAGAGACAGAGACAGAGAGAGAGGAGGAGGGGAAGAGGGGGAGGAGGGGGAGAAGGAAGAGAAGAGGGGAGGAGGAGGAGGGGAGGAGGAGGAGGGAAGGAGGGGGGGGGGAGGAGGAGGAGGGGAGGAGGGGAAGAGGAGGAGTGGAGGAGGAACAGGAGGAGGGGAGGAGGAGGAGGAGAGGGGGAGGAGGAGTGAGAGAAGGAAGGGAGGAGGGGATGAAGAAGAGGAGGGGAGGAGGAGGGGAGGGGGAAGAGGAGGAGGGGGAGAAGGGGAAGAGGAGGAGGAGAGGGGGAGGAGTGGGAGGAGGAAGAGGAGGAGGGGGAGGAGGAGGAGAGGAGGAGAGGGGAGGAGGGGAGGAGGAGGGGAGTGGGAAGAGGAAGAGGAGGGGAGGAGGAGGAGGGGAGGAGGAGGGGGAGGGGAGGGGGAGGGGAGGGGGAGGGGGAGGAGGGGAGGAGGAGGAGAAGGGGAGGAGAAGGAGGGGAGAGGAGAGGAGGAGGAAGAGGAGGGGAGGAGGAGGGGAGGGGAGGAGGAAGAGGAGAGGAGGAGGGGAGGAGGAGGGGGAGGAGGAGGAGGGGAGGAGGAGGGAAGGAGGAGGGGGAGGAGGGGAGGAGGAGGAGAGGAGGAGGAGAGGAGGAAGAGGAGAGGAGGAGGGGAGGAGGAGAGGAGGAGGAAGAGGAGAGGAGGAGGGGGAGGAGGGGAAGAGGAGGAGGGGAGGAGGAGGAGGGGAGGGGGAGGGGGAGGAGGGGAGGAAGAGGGGAGAAGGGGGGAGGAGAAGGAGGTGAGAGGAGGAGGAGGAAGAGGAGGGGAGGAGGGGGAGGAGGGGAGGAGGAGGGGAGGAGGAGGAGGAGGGGAGGAGGAGGAGGGGAGGAGGAGGGAAGGAGGAAGAGGAGAGGAGGAGGGGAGGAGGAGGAGGGGAGGAGGAGGGGAGGAGGAAGAGGAGAGGAGGAGGGGGAGGAGGGGAGGAGGAGGGGAGGGGGAGGAGGGGAAGAGGAGGAGGGGAGGGGGAGGAGGAGGGGAAGAGGAGGAGGAGGGGAGGGGAGGGGGAAGAGGAGAGGAGGAGGGGGAGGAGGAGGGGAGGAGGGGGAGGAGGAGGGGAGGAGGGGGAGGAGGGGAGGGGGAGGAGGAGGAGGGGAGGGGAGGGGGAGGAGGGGGAGGGGAGGGGGAGGAGGGGAAGAGGAGGAGGAGGGGAGGGGAGGAGGGGGAGGAGGAGGGGAGGGGAGGAGGAGGGGAGGGGAAGAGGAGGAGGAGGGGAGGAGGGGAGGAGGAGGAGGAGGGGAGGGGAGGAGGGGGAGGGGAGGGGAGGGGGAGGGGGAGGGGAAGAGGAGGAGGGGAGGGGGAGGAGGAGGGGAAGAGGAGGAGGAGGGGAGAGGAGGAGGAAGAGGAGAAGGGGAGGAGGAGGGGGAGGAGGAGGGGGAGGAGGAGGAGGGGAGGGGGAGGGGAAGAGGAGGAGGGGAGGGGGAGGAGGGGAGGAGGAGGGGAGAGGAGGAGGAAGAGGAGAAGGGGAGGAGGAGGGGGAGGAGGAGGAGGGGAGGGGGAGGAGGGGGAGGGGAGGGGCGCGGGCCGGACAACAATGGGGCCGCAAGAGCAGGAAATTCCTTCCGGGGTGGCGCGCCGGGGGGAGGGGCGGCTGGCTGCAGCGCCGCGCGCCCGGCCAATCAGCGACGCCCCGCGGGCGGTTTCAAGCTGCCCCTTGGCCCCCGCCCCTCCCCCGCCCCGCCCCGCCCCCCGCGCTGGGCTCGGAGCCGCCGGAGCCCTCGGGGGCCGCGCGCCCCGCAGAGCCCCCGGCCCCCGCCCGCAGAGCCCTCCCGCGGGGTGAGGGGCGGCTCTGGAAGCTTGTTTTGCACGTTACGCCCTGCCGGGTGGGGGGCGGGGATGGCGCCGGGCCTGGGCCGTGCACGGGGCCCCCCGGCCCGGGCCGACCTGGCTGCCCAGCCCGGCGCCCCGCTCCTGGCCGCCTCGCCCGGGGGTCCGGGCGCCCCGGGGCTTCTCTCTGCCCCCCGGGCGGCCAGCTCAGCTCGGGGCCGCGGGGCCGGACCGGGCCGCCCTGGGCCACTCCGGCCTGCTGGGTGCTACGGGGCCCGGGGCCCCCCGGAGCCCAGAACCCGCAGCCCCCGCGGCCGCCGCGCTCTGCCGCTTTGCAGCCCTCGGCGGCATCCCTCGAATGAAAGGATAAAGCCGGAATAATCTAGGCAGAGAGGCCTCGCTAAAATGGGGCTCCGGCCCCCGAAGTTTGCTCTTCCCCGAGGTCTCCGCCCCCGATAGAAGGATCTGCTTTTCCTGCCTCGTTTCCTTCCTAGAGTCGGGAAAGCAGGCCCACTGGGGTGCCAGCAGCCCCCAGACTGATGAGTGGGGCCCAGCCCCTGATCCCGGTTGGCCCCCAAACCTCAGGCCAAGGCACTTTCTTTTCCTTTTATATGAAATAAGAGATTCCTCCACGGGGAAGGCTCTAGCTTTCCAAAGCCTCAGCTCCCCCCCACCATTCTATATAATGGGGATATCCCCAATTCTCCAGTTCCATGTGTCTCTTTATAAATAAATGATGAGATTTTATTAATTATGCACATACAATATCTGCAAGCAGATTGCCATGTCTCTTGGTGCTTAATAAAAAAAATTTCTTCTATACTATAAGGCTCTCTCTCAGTCTCTCTCACTCTCTCTGTCTCTCTCTATCTCTTCTCTCCCTCCCCCCAAAAGCCCCAGGGACCATGGGTGGGAGCGTGGAAGAAGAAAAGGGAGGGACCAAGAAGCCGAAGCACCCCCAAACCTGGTGGCCCAATGGCCAGGCTCTCCATGTCTATGGCTTTAGCCGCTGGTCTGAACACATACCACCGTGGAGAGGCAGGGGCTGCAGCTGTGCTGGTAAACAGGAAGCCAGGGAAAGGCAGGCAGGCAGCCTGTTGGGTTCCCTCCCTCCCAACAGCGTTGTCTTCTCTTTCTATTTGAAGCTTCCACTCACCCTGGCCAGGGCTCCCATGCATCATCATGCTCCATTCACATCCTCCTGGTTTTCTCTCCAAACATGGAAACGCTGCAGATGGAAATAGAGGGGTGGTGGAAGGCAAGGGTCTTTCTTTACATCACTGCCCCCCTAGACTTCTGTGTCTATTGCTGAGCATCAGAAGAGAGGGTCACCAGTCCAGCACGTTACCCAGAGCCCCCCGGGGAGAACCGGAGAATTCCAAACCAGGGGTGGATGCCAACCACTCAGATTTCCCTAGCTCCTGGAAATGGCAAAGCCCCCCTCCTTCTCATAGCTATTTTGCGACACAGTGATGTTAGTGCCAATAATGTTATTCCCATTCTGCAGAGGATGAACCTGAGGTTCCAACAAGAGAAATACTTTGGCCATGATCACATAAGTATCTGAAGACTGATTTGGATCCCAAATCAACAGAGCACCCATTGGGCTAGGGGCTCTTAATCTGGGCTTCACAGATTGTAGCATGAATTTGGATGAAAACAATAAATCTTTAGTTTCACAAACCTCTAAGTGAAATTTTGCATTTCCCTCAATTATGAATGTAGCCAACAAAACCACTATCCCAAGAAGTCTTCAACAGATCACCCATGGATCCAAGATGCAAGAAATGTTTAGAATCCCTTAATTAGGCCATGTCGTTTCTCAATATAGACTGTTAGAGCAGGGAATGTCAGAATACCAGAACCTGAAGGGGCCTTAACACATAAAAATAATATTGAAACTGGAAAGATCTTCAACCATCAACTATTGAAACTCAGAAAGACTCGAGATGATGGAACACAGAATATCAAAGCTGGGAACGTAGAAGAGAGGATGTGGGGTCCGTCATGATGCTATCCTTGATACTATTTCACCTGATCTCTCTTCAGCTCCCATGGGTTTCATTTTCATCTCTATTCAGAGGACTCTAAGCTGGTCCATCCCCAATCTCTTATCTAATCTGCAGTTTCACAACACCAGCCATCTAATAGACATTCAAACCAGATGTCCCATTAACATCTTAAATTCAGTTTGCCCAAAATTTAATTCATTATTCCCCCCAAAATAAAACTCTTCCTATCTTCCTAATTTTCCTTTTTCTGTCAATGGCATCATCATCTTCCCAGGCATCCAGGTTCAAAACCAAGGTTTTATCTTACTTTCTCATTGCCATACACAAGCTTCCATCCTTGGTATCTCTCATGGCTTCCCCCTTCTCTCCTCGGATGCCATGACCAGCCTGGTGCAAGGTTCTCATGCCCTCACATGCAGATTTTCAAAGTAGACTGCTGGTTGATCTGTTTACCAACCAAGTTTCTTCCCTTTCTAATCTATCCTCCACTCAATTGTCAAATTGATCTTTGTAATCATAGGTCTGACTATATCAGCTTCTTAATCAATAAACCCCAGTGACTCCCTGTAACCCCCAGTGGCTTTCTATAACCTCTAGGATCAAATATAATATCTGCTGTTTGACCTTGAAAGCCCTTCAGGACCTAGCCTCCTCCTACCTTTCCAATTTTCTTTCACCTTACTTCCCAACATGGATTCTTCAATCCACTGACACCGATTCCCTGGGTTGTTCTTTGAACAAGATGGCTTGCCTTACAACTCCATGCATTTTTACTAGTCAGGAACTCATCTCTGCCTCCTGGCACCCCAGAAGTCTCAGCTAAAATCTCACCTTCTGCTAAAAGCCTTCGCCAGGCCTCCTTAACCTTTGTATTATCCCTCTGAGACCCTCTCAGATTTGAAAGGGACTCCAAGTTTCATCGAGTGTAATCAATCCATATCCCAAAACTCTTCCTTAATTTTACAGTGTGGGGTCATGTAACCCCAGTCTCAAAACCCATTGATCTGGGATTCTTTCCTTGTTGGTGGAAATAAATGTCCTGCCCTTTATGAAGGGGAAAGGGAGGCAGGGTTGGAGAGAGGAAGAGAGCTCCAACATTCACTGGTCCCCTTTGGGGACTCTTGAAGCATTGGATCCCTTAGGGTGTTTGTGGCAGTTAGTTGCAAGATGCAAGATGGAAGAGGCCAAGCCCGTGTCAGGTTGCTAAAGGAAAAGACTCCAGGAAGACAGGAGAGAAGGCAAAAGTCACCATTCTGTCCCTATCACTGACTTGTTACACTAGAAACTTTGGGGAGGCTCCCCTTGGGTGACATCTAGAACTCTCTCTGGCTTGAGTTTCCTTGTCTTTACTCTCCTATGTAAACTTTCTCTGATTTCTGTTTTACTATGATCTGGATTTGTGGATTTCTTTGCTATTCCCTATGTACATTCATTGCAGAATTGGTATTTGATGGACAAGGGGGTCAAACCTTGAATACAGAGCTTGGGGTCTCCCTCTCCCCCAAATGACAAAGCAATCAAAGCTTAGATTGAACTCAGTCTTATCCCCTAAACTAATATTTCATTTTATATTTTTTATATATAGTCTATTTTTCCCCAATTATATATTAAACCAATTTTGTTTTTTATTTTTAAGTTTTGAGGTACAAATTCTATCCCTCCTCCCTGAGATGACAAGCAATTAGATATGGGTTATACATGTGCATTCATGTAAAACATCTCCAAATGATGAACTGGTAATATTTAAGGAACAGATATAATCCTAGCCTAGTGCCCCCTGTTTCTGAGAAGAACAAGATGGTGGCCAATGGTCCCAACTTCTTTCTCCTTCTGGCAGGAATTAAAGTCTCCCTTGTGAAAAGGGGAGCAGGGGCTAAAGATGTCTCTTCTGCCTTCCTCTGAGACATGCTATGATACCTCCATGTTCTCACCACACATGGGGCTTCTCTACAATCATCAAGCTTCTTCCAGAAGACTCTAAGTGATAGAAAACTCGCAGCTTTTCAAAGCATCCATTGCATTTTGACACAATTCTCATTGGGAGGAAGTTTCCTTAAGTCAAATTTATGAAGTGTTCACTGTGGTTAAAGCCACTGTATTCATCACTAGAGATACAAAGAAAGGTAAAAACTGTTCTCAGGGAGAACAGGAATGAGAGAGATGAAATGTGAGCCACTAGACTCACAGACAAGCTCCAGAGAGGATCTATTTAGGGGTTCTCTCTGAGGGAAGCCTCAAGTAGTAAAAGGATCAGGAAAGGTTTCTTATAGAAGGGAGGATTATACAGCAGACTTGCAGGAAGCCAAAGGAGGCTGGGGGTTCTAGGTCTAGGCAGAGAAAGTGCATGGAGTTGGTAGGGTCTCAATCAAGGAACATGTAGGAAGCTGGTGTCCCAATGTGAAGTCCTTGGCGGGGAATCAGGTATAAGAAGACTGGAAAGGGGGAGAAGGACCAGCTTAGGAGGGGCCTGAAAAGGCACACAGAAAATTCCTGGAGGTGCAAGGGAGCCATTGGAGTTTATTGACTAAGTGGGAGGGGCCTCTCTGTCACAGCTTAGATATTATTGGAAAATTTCTGGGGTCTGAAAAGTCACTGTCCTGGGTTGGCCTGGTTCAGGGTCTCTGATTTAGGGAGGATAGTCTTTAGTCCCCAGATAGAAGTCCTTCCATCACTGGGTTCATCCTAGAAGCTTTGGTTAGTTGGTAAGAGAATATGCTGGGGTAGTTCAGGGTCATCTCCATCCTACACTGGGGGATTGGAGGATATCTGGGGAAATTATTCTCATTATCATGGAGAACCTGACTACTTCCCCAAAGTCAGAAGAGTGGGGAATTAGGGGACTGAGAAGTAGACTGTTAGCATCAAACTCCAAAAGGAATATATTGGTGCCTATTAACTTAGAAAACCACAAATTGACATTATCTCTGTTATATTATATTTTTATTTATTTTGCTAAAGATTTTCCAATTTCATTTTGATTTGATGTTCTCCCCAGGACAAAGACCTGAAACCTTTGACCTGGATCACCTCTAAACCCCCTACTGCTCAGATTCAATGATCCAAGGATCACCTTGATTCTATCTTGTCTAGCCCTTGAAGGTGTATGTTATCTCCCTAACAGAGATTGGAAGCTCCTTGAGGATAGGCCAGTAGGAGCTGTTTCCTTACTGTCTTTGTATTCCTCTTCCCTAGAATAGAGCCTGACACATTGTAGGAACTTACAAAGTGCTTGGAGAATGATTGTTATCATCTTGTTTTTAGTCTCAGCTCTGCCACTGCCTTGCCTCAGTTTCCCCCTCTGTAAAGTAGAGACTGGACTAGATAGTCCTTTAAGGACCCTTTTACAGTGTTGCAAAATTCTGACAACCCATATCCAGTCTGTCACCAAGGCCTCTTGCTCTACCTTCCCAATACTCACTCCTTTCTCAGACACCACCCCCATCCTGGCATAGACCCTCATAAGGGGCAGCTAGGTGACATAGTGGATAGAGTCCTTGCTTTGGAGTCAGGAGGATGGGGGTTCAAATCTAATCTCAGACACTTGTCAAGTTCAGGCTGTGTGACCTTGGGCAAGTCATTTAACCCTGTGTGCCTCATCTCCAGCGGTCCTGGGTCCTATCTGGTCACTGGACCCAGATGGCTCTGGAGGAGAAAGTAAGACTGGTAACTTAGCACAGCCGCCCTCACTCAAATCCAATTCATGTGCTTGTCATGACATCACCTCCCTGATGTCATCATCTTTGAAAATGAAGGACACGCAGTGGATAGAGCACCGGCCCTGGAATCAGGAGACTGAGTCCAAATCCAGTCCCAGTCACTTAATAATGACCTAGCTGTGTGGCCTTGGGCAAGCCACTTAACCCCATTGCCTTGCAAAAAAACAAAAAAAGAAAAGAAAATGAAGGACAAACATCATCATAGGCCCTCATCCCCTCATGGCTGGACACTGGCACCTCAGCCTGGCTGGTTGGTCTGCCTGTCTCTAATCCACTCTTCCCTCACCCGTCCAACGGGTCTTCCCAAAGTACAGGTCTGACAATAGCACCCCCTTAGTCAACAAGCGCCAGGGGCTTCCTAACACTTCTGGGAACAAGCAGAAATTTTCTGTATGGCTTTTCAGGGCCCCCTAATCGGGCCCCTCTCCCCTGCCCAGTTTCCATATTGACCCCCTCCTTATGCTTCTTCAGACAGGGACACCCAGCTTTCCTGATCTTCCTGGATCCAACTCCATGCATGGTTTTCTGCCTGTGTTCGAGGCCTGAACCCCCAGCCTCTCCCCCTATGCATCCTGGGGCTCCCTGCAAGTTATAAATCCTGTTTCCTATAAGAAGCTTTTCCTGATTCTTTTACCGCTAGTCTTCCCTTGGAGACAACCCCCAAATAGACCCTCTCTGGAGCTAGGCTGTGTATTTTTATATATCTGTCAGGGAAGGGAGAAATGATAGAACAGCATCACGGCATTGTACTGGTTTACAAAACACACACACACACACACACACACACACACACACACAAACACACACAAAGTAGAAGTACAAACCTCACTAGTCCCATTTTACACCTGAGAAAACTGAGGCTTAGGGAAAGGAAATGATTTGCCCACAGGAGATCATTAGAAGTCAGGTCCCAAGACTATAGAGCTCCCCACTGATCCACACTGCCTCAGCCAGAAATTCCAGTAGAGTTTCTCCTGAGTCAAATCTATCTTCTTTCTCACTGAGTCTTCAGATCTCTGCCATAGTACTGGAGAGAAACAGGCCCCCTTCCCAACCTAGGGCAGAGACCAGCTAGGGCCTCACAAAGGGGTTAATTAAGGCTTCTCTCTGCTCCAAACCAGAGAGCGTTTCTGGTCCAGGGAGGGGCCTAGAGATAAGGTTCCCCAGCTGTGTCTAAGTCCCTATCTCAGACCAGACAGAAGCAAGAACAGAGGGATGAAATGTGGGGGGAGGCTGGTTGACACAAAGGAGTGGAGCCAGGTCGTGGTCTGGGCAAGTTTGGCACCTGCTGCGAGGGGGCACCAGTCCTTCTCCCTCTGGGATTCCTAACTGAAAAGGAGGGGGGGGGCTTCCCTTGTATCACCTCCTCCAAGGGAGTCGCTCAGGGACACTCACACAAACATGGAAGGTTTTCCTCCAGACTTGGGACCCAGAGATCCAGGAGCAAACCATTCTCCCAACCCCCACCACCTCCCCTGAGGCTCCTTCACAAGCTGAGGCCCCAGCTCCCTATTTCTATTTGGAGGCTCCCTCTACAAGAGGTAACTCCATGAGCCAAGTTTCTGAAGTTATTTGCCACTGGATCCACCTCCCCTTAAAACAATCCCCGTTCCCTGGAAGAACTCAGATGCAGAACTAGGTTGGGAACTTCAGGGCTTTGTGTACAGGCTGGTGACATCCAGGGGCTCATATGGGCGAGGCAATTAGATGGCACAATGGATAGAGCACCAGGTCCGGAGTCAGGAAGACCCAAGTTCAGATCCTGCCTCAGATACCAGCTGTGTGACCTTGGGCAAATCATTTAATCCGTTTGACTCAGTTTTTTAAACTATAAAATAGGGATAAAACTTCCCTCTACTCAGAACTATTGTGGTGATAAAATATTTGTAAAATGCTTCGTACAGGACCTTGGACATAGTAGACACTTTATAACCCTCATTCCCAACTCTTCCCCCAACTAATGCACTAAATGGTAGAACTGGATTTGCCATCTTCTTTCCCCCAGGTCTTGTTATCCCGAGTAAAAAAAAAAAGTAAATCCTGGTTATATCTCTGCCCAAACAATTTAATTATGCAAACCCTTAGCTGGGTGCCAGGAGTGGGGGAAGGGGGAGGAGGGATCCAAAGTTCTCCTTCCCTTCTTGTCTTGTGGAGGATCCTACAAATTAGGAGAAAAACTACAACACCCAGTTTTGCAGAATAGGTAAGTTCATTGAGGACACTGAGGTAAACCCAGGCCTTTATGACCTGTGATGTCGTGACAAGCCCATGATTGGATTTGAGTAAGCGATTGCTGGGCTAAGTCACCAGCCTCACTTTCTCCTCCAGAGCACCTGGGTCCAGTGGTCAGATATGAATCAGGATGACTGGAGAAGGTCCTGGATGTGAGGCAATCACGGTGAAGTGACTTGCCCAAAGTCACAGTTAGTAAGTGTCGAGTGCTGAGGCCAAATTTGAACTCAGTTCCTCCCTACTCCAGGTCTAGTGCTCTATCCACTGCTTCAATAAGTGGGGTGGGGGGTAGGAATGACACTGGGCATTCTGGGAGACCCAAAGTAGTCCAGCTTAGGTTAATGGAGCCTTGTGGTTATTATAGTCTTCCTGATCTCATTGGGGGTTTTCTTGGCAGAGATACTGGAGCAGTTTGACATTTTACAGATGAGGAAACTGAGGAAAATGGGGTTAAATGACTTGCCCAGAGTCCCATAGCTAGTAAGAACTTGAACCCATGAAGATGAGTCTTCCTGACATCCAGGGACTCCACCCACTGCACCAGCTGCCCTAGTAGAGTTTACCTGGAGTGTAATAGGAGATAAGATCATTTTATCATTACTATCATCATTAGCATTTTGTAGTTCCTTAAGATTTGCAAATCATTTGATAAATAGTATGTCCTTTGATCCTTATAACAACCCTGGGAGATAGGTATTATTATTATCCCCATTTTTTTTACAGGTGAGGTACTAAGAGAAATAAAATGATTTGTCCAGGGTCATACAGCTAGCAAATATTTGAGACCAGAGTTGAATTCAGATCCTCCAAGTTCAGTTCTTGTAATCATTATCCTACCTCATATAATATATAATTTTTTACAAAATGAAAATGTGAACCCCAAGGAATCATGTGAACCATAGAATGTCAGAACTGGAAGGAAACTTAGAACAGAAAATGACAGGGCCAGGCATTAGAAGAAAGGAGTGATGAGATTGATGAACTTCAGTCCAGGATCTTGACCACTCACAAAGACTTTTAAACCCCTCCCCCCAGGCATAAGAAAATCCCTTAACAACAAAATAGTAAATCCCTGCCCTAGTCTGAAGAGATCAAGTCTTTAAGCTATTGCCCTCTTAGGGAGTCCAGTCTGCTCTTGGAGGGAATGATCCTCTAAATACACACCTTTACTTGAACTTGAAGGATAGCCTAAGTCTTTGAATTCTTTCAGGATATCTTGGAATCCCTCTGCCATACCCCTAGGAGAGGATCTTAGAATAGAGGATGTCAGAGCTGGGCGGGGCAAACATGTAATAAGAGAGTTGGAATAATCCTCTGAGAACTAGTCCAAGTCCCTCATCTGTAAAAGGGAACACAGAAGGCCAGACTTGCCCAAAGTTCACTCAGTGTGAGTTAGTTGAAGAGCCAGGGGTATATTTGTATCTCTGTACAAGTCACTTCTCAATTATACACAATTGGCTCATTTAAAGCATTTTGCTTAAAATTCCAGTCTGACATGAAGCATTTTCTTTTCCCCCAATTTCTCAGCGGCTCTAGAAACACAGAATGTCAGGGCTTGAAAGGACCTTAGAGGCTATCTAGTCCAAACCTTTCATTTTATAATTAGTAAAACTGAAACCCAGAAAAAAATAAATCCCTTCCCTTCTCTGGGGCTGTTTTCCAGGGAAATGAAAGGAATGGATGAAATGATCTAAAAAATCCCCTCTGGCTTCAGAAACCAATGAAAACCTGATTCCTTGAGACAAACCAAGTCAATTAGGTAAGGCAAAATGGCAGATAGATCTGAGAAGCCCAGAGTGGAAGGATTTTAAGCCCTGAGGCAAGTTACTTTCCCCTCTCTGAGCCTCAGTTTCCTCTTCTGTAAAACAAGAGGATCTGTTTGCCATTGCAATAGCTACTAAGGGATCTGCCTGCCTCCTCTCTCCCCACTCCAATCCAACCTCCAGTCAGTCACTAAAGTAACTTTCCTAAAGGGCAGGTCCATCCAAGTCACCACCCCACACAGATTCCCTATCACCTCTCACATACCATTACAAACTCTCCTTCCTCACCTGACCCCTTCCCACCTCTCTACATACACACATGCACCTTACTTCCCACCAAGAATTCTGGGATCTAGTGACACCTGCCTCCAAGCAGTTCTTTGAGCAAAACCCTCCATGGTTCAGGGCATGTTCTCTGATGCTCCCTGTTCCTGGAAGGCTCTCCCTCCTCTACTCCCAACTAAAATCTCATTTTCTATAGGAAAACTTCTCCAAATCCTCTTAATTTCAGGACTTTCCCCTTCTTAATTATCTCCTACCCTTTTTACAGTTAAGCAGACTGATGCATCCAGAAGTAAGTGACTTGGGGGTCAGAGTTACAAGGCTAAGTGTCTGAGGAGGCTCTTCCTGACTCTAGGATTTCCATCTCCTATGCCACTGACTCTGTTCTATTTCTAACTCTAAGCTTACCCTTTACTATTCAAGGAACAGGCTCCTACTTTGTGCCAGAAGACTCATGGAACCTGCATGGCATGAGGAAGATAAGAATTATCTATAGTGGAGGAGCTTTGCACTCACTTTTTCATTGCATATTCAGTCATTCACTCACAGCTCTGTGGCTAAATTACCTTCCACCAACTCCCATTTTTGCCCCTTGCCCTCCTCCTTCTTGTGAGACAATGTGGTGGGAAAATATCTGCCTGGAGTCGCAAGACCTGTGTTCAAGCATCACCTTTGAGACGTTGCAGTTTGGAACAATTCACCGATCCGCTCCAGGCCTCAGTTTCCTTATTTGTAAAAACATCAGGATGGCCTAGATGCCTTCTGAGGTTCCTCCACATCTAGGGCTCTGATTCTAATTCTCTTCCACCACTAATGGTTTTCTTCTGTTATCAGAGTCCTTTGACCAACCATCAGCTTCCTTTACTGTGTTCCCATGTCAGGCCCATGAGCCCTAGGGGACTCACAAGGTTCTGTCCTGAGGAATCTTTTCTCCCTCTGCACTCATTCACTCGATGATCTCATCAGCTCCTCTTGGTTCCATTATCACCTCTGATCCCTACATATACACACCCATACACACATAGCTACACAAACAATGTAATGCACACAAATATATTCACCCATGAATACACGTGTGAATACATACATGTGTGTGCATACCCAGAGGCAAATTTAAGAGTGCAGAGATACATGCATACTGTGTGTGTACATTGTAGCTTGTACATACACAGGTATGTATGTAAACACGCATAAGTATATACATTATATGCATACAAACAGACCCAGACATTAATGTAGACAGACACATACAGAAACATATAGACAAAGACATAAGAGTAGACATGGAAACATAGGTATGGACACAGAGCACAGGCATACACACAGACATAGAATAAACACAGATGTAGACACAGACATAGGTTTTTTGTTTTTGTTTTTGTTTTTTGCAAGGCAAATGGGGTTAAGTGGCTTGCCCAGGGCCACACAGCTAGGTAATTAGTAAGTGTCTGAGACCGGATTTGAACCCAGGTACTCCTGACTCCAAGGCCAGTGCTTTATCCACTGCGCCACCTAGCCGCCCCTCAGACACAGACATAGACATGGACATAGACATGGATCTAGACATGTACACAGCCACATAGACATAGGTATAGGCATAGGCATAGGCACAGACACAGGCATAGGCATAGGCGTGGCATAGGAAGAGGGATAGGCACAGGCATAGGCACAGGAATAGGGATAGGCACAGGCATAGGCACAGGCATAGGCACAGGCATAGACATAGGCATAGGAATAGCATAGGGATAGGGATAGGCATAGACAGACGTAGACATAATCTCCCTGGTTACTCTCCTAAGATATATCCTGCATCATCCACTACATTTTTGGACATCCCAACCTGACTGATTCATAGACATCTTGAATATAACTCTGTACAAAACAGAACTCATCCTCTTCCCTCCCTCAAATCCTCCCCTCTTCTGAGCTCCCCTGCCATCACTACCATTTCCTGCTCCCCCAGACTGACCTTCTTGGTGATGTACTGGGCTCTTCACTTTTTGCCCACATATCTGCTCAGTGGTCCCATCTTGTCATTTCTCCCTTCCTAATATCTCTCCTGTACATTTCCTTTTCTCCATTTACACAGCTCCTGACCTCTTGCCTAGACTATTTCAGTAGCCTTCTAATGGATCTCCCTGTTTCACTTCTTTCCCCTCTCTAATCCATCTTCCAGTTACTAAAATAATTTTCTTAAAGTATTAAGTTTATTCAGGTCATTCTTCTACTCACTAAAGTCCAGTGGTTCTCTATTGCTCCTGGGACCAAATAGAAAAAGGCTCTTCTCGGTCCTTCCTGTTTCCAACCCTCCTACACTTGGCTCCCTCCACACACTCTGAGATCCAGTCACACCAGCCTGTTTGCGTATAAAATGTTCTCTCCATATCTTCTCGTCCCATCTCCTCTCTCTGAGAATTTATACATTGACTGCCCTCGTGCCTGAAATGTTCTGACTCCTCTGTACTTAGCTTCCCTTGCTTCCTCCTAGACTCATCTCAGTTCCCACCTTTTGCAAGAGGCCTTTCCTAGCCCCTCCAGCTACTAATGCAGATTGCCACCTGTCTCAATCTTGAATATACCTGGTTATTTTCATGTCTCTGCCATTAGAAAGTGAGGTCCTCGAGAGTAGACCTTTCTGGGTATCTCAGGTAATGAGAAAAAATACATAAGAGCTTAATGAATGTCTGTGGATTGACTGCCGGCACTTCCTTCTCCTTTCTCAGTTATTTGTGTGCCTCAGAGTTAGATTGTAAGCCTCTTGAAGGCAGAGCCTATGTTGATATATCTTAGTATTCCCAGTACCAAACACAAAGGAAGCCTATTTACCATCTGCTCAGTGAGAAGGATGGGGGCCAAGGTTGACCAGGGCCTTCCCTTCCTCTCTTGGAGGGGTTTGGAGGGGCAAGAAGGGACTTTGTTCCTAAGTCCAGTAAAGGCTTGCACCCAGAGAACCATTCTTACCATAGAGAGGCAAAGAGACCTAGGGCAGGGAAGGAGACTACTCACACCTCTCCCACAGCTTGCAGATGTGGAGACTGAGACCCCAAAAGGGAACATGACTTCTAGCATCGCAGGTCATAAGCGATTTAATCAGGATTTGAACCCACATTCTCTGACTTCAAAAGCAGTGCCCTTTCCCCTAAACTAATCTCTGGAGAAGGGTCTCCATTTTCCTCTCTAGTACTCTCCCTGAAAGAAAGCCTTTCCCTGTTATTCTCTTGAGTTCCCAGAAACTTCTGGGAGAAGAGAAAAAAAGAAAAAAGGAAAGAAGGAAGGGAGGGAGGAAGAAGAGAAGAGAAAGAAAAAATGAAGGAAGGAAAAAGAAAGAAAAGAAAAAAGAAAGAAAGAAGGAAGGAAGGAAGGAAGAAGAAAGAAGAGAGGAAGAAAGGAAGGAAAGAAAAAAGAGGAAGAAAGGAAGACAGAAAAGAAAGAAGAGAAGAAAGATTAAGGAAGGAAGAAGAAAAAGAAAGGAAAGAAGGGAGAGAAGAAAGAAGGAAAGAAGAAAGAAAAACAAGGAGAAAGAAAGGAAGGAAGAGAAAGGAGAGAAAAGAAGAAAGAAAAGCAAAGAGAAAGAAGGAAAGAAAGAGAAATCACTTAGCCAGAAAGAAAGAGAGGAAGGAAGAAAAAAGAAAGAAAGAAGAGGAAGGAAAGAAGAAAGAGAAGAGGGAAAGGAAAAATGAAAGAAAGAAAGAGAAGGAAAGAAAAGAAAATTCAGAGTATTCAGTTAAAGGGAATTTCCCAAGACCTGGGTTTGGTTTCAATTAGGAGGAGAAATTCCAGGCAGCCAAACCAGGGGCTTGGAACCCAGCTGCCAAGGGGATTCTCACTCTTGGGCTAGGAGTGGGGAATGAACTTCCAGAAGTCCCTGTTGCATCCTGGTCTCGGGGTGGGGGAAGGGCAATCGGAACTGTCTGTACCTCCTTGGGAGTGGGTTGGGGGAGTTACTTGAATGTCTGTTAAAGCCGTTGTCCTCCACTCCATCTGGGAGCCAGTCATCCTTATTAGGCCTTCCCAGGTCTTACACCTAACACACATAGTTATAGACCAGAGCTCCGAGGGCTGTAAAATACTTTCCTTCCCTCTTTTTCCTACTTTGAAGCACAGGATAAGTTGCTCCATAGGTTCTACAGATATCATGTTCCCATTTTACAGACTCCTGGGAGGAGAGGTGACCCCAAAGAGGTGGGACCAAGTTCACTTAGCCAGTAGTGGCAAAGCCGGGTCTCGTGACCCCTCTGAAGTCCATGTCTTGTACTCTGATGCTTCTGCATTCTAGGGTCTGTCAAATTCTTCTTAATCTTAATCCTTCCTGCTGCACTCTGAGACCATTTGAAGGAAACATAAAAGAGAAAGAAAGGAAGAAAGAAGAGAAAGGAGAGGAGAAAGAGAAAGGAAGGAAGGAGAGGAAAGAAAGAAAGCAAAGCAACGAGAAAGGAAAGAAGAAGAAAAAGAAAGGAAAGAAGGGAAGAAAGAAAAACAGGAGAAAGGAAGGAGAGAATCTAAGGAAAGGTAGGGTTTTGGAAAGAGTAACTCTCCTTGGCATCTGAAGAGCCTTATTTGAATTCTGGCCTCCACTTTCTCTGATCTTGGCAGAGAAGACAACATGGAGAGAAGGAGGCTAGATCATAATATAAATGGGTAGTAAAGTAACTGGTTGAGAGGATGAACCCCAAGAAGAGTAATTAATGACTCTGTCAGCTTGGGAGGAAGTCTATAGTGGAGTGCCCCGGGGATTTGTGTTTCATCTTGCATGGATTAATATTTTATCAAGGAATTGGATAAAGGCAAAGATAATGTGGTTAGCTGGTAAGCAAATAACACAAAGCAGGGAGAGGTGCCTACCATGTGGACAGCCGAGTCAGGATCCGAAGACCCAGTTGGATTAGAACACTGAGTCAAGACACATTAAGACAAAATGAATAGGAATAAATGTTAAGGTTTGTTCTTGGGTTCAAAAAGTCAACTTCCCAAGTACCAGACGAGAGGGAGGCATGATGGGAGTTGGCTAATGGACTATAAGATCAATATGTGATATGGTAGCCAAAAAAAACAAGATGGGATCTAGAACTAGAAAAATGAGTCCTCCAGGCCTTGCCCCTGATTGGATGGAGAACTGGGGTCATCCTGGCCCCATGTTTAAAAAATGGTCCTAGTGAGCTGGAGAACATCAGAGCACAACATATCAATTCCGTTCATGACAAACTGTGGGGCTACAAAGAGAGAAATGAAAATAATCTCTGCTCTCAAGAAGGATACATTCTCCTGGAGAGGAAGGAAGACATGCGGGTTGATAAGTAAAGACACATTATTTCCAGACTAAATACAAGGTCACTCGGGGAGCTTTGGGAGATGAACATTGGCCCTGGGAGATTAGGAAGGACCTTGAGTGCAAACCCCATGACTCAGTTGAAGTCACTGGGCCCATTTAGCTTGGAGAAGAGAAAACTCAGGGAAGAAGAGAGCATCTTCAAGGACTGTCTGAAGGGCTACCATAGAGAGGAGCGATGAGTCTTTCTGTGTTTATCCCCAGAAGGAATGCTAATAATAGCTACCATTTACATAACCCTAGTGATATGTCAGAAACTATTTAATTAATATCTCACTTGAATATCATATCAAATCTGGGAGGTGGATACTATTATTATGATCCCCATTTTATAGTTGAGGAAACTGAGGCAATTGGAAGTTAAGAGACTTCCCCAGAGTCATTCAGTTACTAAGCCTTTAAGGCCAGAATTGAATTCAGGTCTTCCTAATTGTAGGTTCAGGGCTCCATCCACTGTACCACCCATCTGCTCCAATTGAGAGGAAAAGGAGATTGGGGAATAGTGGCAAAAAGGCATATGAGGGTATGACATCAAGAAACTTCCTCAACATGAGAATAGCCCCAGGGGCAGCTAGGTGGTGAGTGGATAGATCATGGGCCCTGGAGTCAGGGGGACCTGAGTTCAAATGTGACCTTAGACTCTTAATAATTACCTAGCTGTGTGACCTTGGGCAAGTCACTTAACCCCATTGCCTTGCAAAAAAAATTTTTTTTAAAGTAAGCATGAGAATAGCCCCAAAGTAGAATGGTCTTCCCTGCCTGAAGCCTTCAAACAAAGCTGGGTGACCAGTGGTTCCATATGTCACAGAGCAGAAGCTTTGTTCAGGTGCTGGCTGGACTCCATGGTCAATCACAGAGATCTCCTCCAGCTCTGAGATTTTTAGACTTCTGAGAATGGTAGATGGGACCTTGTAACATAGAATATTAGAGGAAAAATCCTGGGGAGCATGGAAGATAATTAATAATAACTGAGGAAACAATCCAAGCCATATGATTTATTAACAAAACAGGCATAATAAACAGGTCAATGAGTTTCCTAGTCAGTCCAAAGACCCTGAATATAGAATGAGGCATATATTTATGTTCTAAAAACAATTAATCAAATAAAACAAATGAATTAAAAGAAAACAATTAATTAGGTAGAAAGGAAGGAGACCCACCTGAGGGACTCTAAAGGGGAAGACTGGCATGGAATTTAAAACCCCGGTGCTCCAACCACCATTTTTCAGATGAGAATATGGCCCAAGGCCATACAGTGAAAGTCCTTACAAGTAGAATTTATCCTTCATTGGGATTAGCCCATTATTAAGCACCTACTGTTTGCCAGAAACCATAGGAAATTCAAAAACTTGAAAAATCTCCTTCCTAGAGCCCCAGAACTCTGACCACGACAGTGTTGGCAAAGGAGTTTACAGGATAGAGAGGCAAGATGAGCATGGAGAAGAATTGATATAAAGAGAATGAATACACATAAAAACAAGATAGTTGGAAGTCAGGTGGTTGGGAGGGAAGATCACTAGTGAATGACACCATCAGGAAAGGCTTTATGGAAGGTGACAAATGAGTTGTATCTTCAATGAAAAGAGGGAATTTTTGAGGTGGAAGTGAAGAGAGAGGAAGGACATGCCAGGGAGAAGGAGATGGAGCACCCTGTGTGAAAAACAAGTGTGAGGGGGCGGCTAGGTGGATAGAGCACCAGCCCTGGAGTCAGGAGTACCTGAGTTCAAATCCGGCCTCAGACACTTCATAATGACCTAGCTGTGGTGGCCTTGGGCAAGTCACTTAACCCCACTGCCTTGCAAAAAAAAAAGAAAGAAAGAAAGAAAAACAAGTGTGAGGCATATCACAGAGTGTGGCAAGGAGGGTAATGTCCAGGGAAGAACCAGGTTGGGAGGGGCTCTAAAGGCTGACCAGGGATGTTTCTGAATGGAGAGGGACTAGGAAATTTAAGCATTAATGAGTAAGGCCTACCTAGTATACCTAATAGAAGGTTTCCCCAAAAATCTTAGGGTCCTTTCTGAAATCTCCACCTCATCAACCCTGGTTTAGTTTTCTATGGCCAAGCAGAAGATATCAAACTTCTCTCCCACTTGATGACCCACCAAAGCCTCAATGTCAGTTTTCATGTCCCACCCCTCAGCCCAAGTCTTTTTTTTCTATAGGCTAAACTTCTCTGGTTCCTTTAGTCCTTCCTTGTGTAGCACAACCCTCAACCCCTACCCATCTTTGTTGCCCTCTTTTGGAAATTCAGTAACTTGAAAATTCTCCTTCCTAGAGCGCCAGAGCTCTGACCAGGGCAGTGATTGACAGGGTTACCTGTCATCTCCTTAGCTCTAGGCCCCATGCCTGAAGACCACATGGTCTGTAATGTCACAAGTGCTGACTCATATACAGCTTGTAGTCTATGAAAACTTACAGATCTTTTCTTTTTTATTTCACAAACTGCTCTGGTCCAGTCACAGCTGCCCTACTCTTGCAATGGAACCACTGATTTTTGGGAACCTGAATATAAGACTTTATATTTGCTTTCATTCTTGAAGAATCTATGATTCATTGACAGAACCACCTCTTCCACCAAAATAGATGGGAACCTGTTCCCTAACAAGGGCAAAAATTCATCATACTGGTGACAACAAGTATTTAATAAGTGTTTTGCATTGTTCCAGGCCCCATGCCAGTGGTGGAGACACAGAGTAAGTGCTTAATAATGTTTGTTGACTGCAGCCAATTTGGTAATGAGCATCTCCAGCCTTAAGGCTGACCCTTAGACAACATCGAGCCATGGGCCCATTCTCTAAGTCTTCCCATGTCAAACAGGACCTGTCAGAGCTAGTGAACCTAAGATCATCTCAAGTCACAATGAAGAAACATGGAACCACATACTGAGAAGCAGAAAGGACCCTTGGAATTCGTTGAGTTCAATCCTCTTATTTTACAGATGAGGAAATTAAGACTCAAAGAAGAGAACTCTTGAATTATTAAAAGCTTCAGATTACCCATTGGACTGATCATTGGGGCATTGCCTTTCATTCAAACCTTCATAAAATTGTGACTTCACCTCTCTGAGCTTCAGTTTCCTCATCTGTAAAACAAGTGGGTTGACCTAGATGACCTCCAAGGACCCCCTCTAGCTTTAGTGCCTTAGTGATCAAAGTGCCAGACCTAGAGTCAGGAAGATTCATTTTCTTAAATTCAAATCTGGCCTCAGACACTTACCAGCTATGTGACCCTGAAAAAGTTACATAACCCTGTTTGCCTCAGTTTCTTCATCTGTAAAATGAGCTGGAGAAAGAAATGGCAAAGCACTCCAATATCTTTGCTAAGAAAACCTTAAATGGGTTTAAAAAGAGTAAAACAATGGAAACAACACAAAATAAGTGGGTTGAACTAGTTAGATCTAAATTCCATGAACCTACATTGGAGGAAAAAGAAAGGAGGTCTTAGTGTTAGATCCTTTGATGTAAGCTGGCTCCTCCTCCAACCTAGACAGGCTCAGCCTCTCTTCTTGCTAGTTTGCCCATAACCATGCAGCTAGTACAAAGTTGAAACCTGGCCCCCTCAGGCAGAAAGACAACATATATAAAGCACTGGAGCTGGGGTGGGGAAAAACCAGGTTCAAATCCTACCTCAGATACTTACTAGCTGTGTGATTCTAGTCAAGTCCCTTAACCTCTCTATGCCTCAGTTCCCTCACTGGGGAACTGAAGGAGTTGGACTCAATGGTCTCTGAGATCTCTTCCAGGTCTAAATCTTTTTTTATTGTCTTTTTTTTAAAGATATTATTTGAGTTTTACAATTTTCCTCCCAATCTTACTCCCCTCTCCCCATCCCACCCCCACAGAAAGCAATCTGTCCGTCTTTACTTTGTTTCCATGTTGTACATTGATCCAAATTGAGTGTGATGAGAGAGAAATCATATCCTTAAGGAAGAAACAAAAAGTATAAGAGATAGCAGGATCAGACAATAAGATATCTGGTTTGTTTGTTTTTTTAAATTAAAGGGAATAGTCCTTGAACCTTGTTCAAACTCCACAGCTCTTTATCTGGATACAGATGGCACTCTCCTTTGCAGACAGCCCCAAATTGTCTCTGATTGTTGCACTGATGGAATGAACGAGTCCTTCAAGGTTGAACATCACCCCCATGTTGCTGTTAGGGTGTACAGTGTTTTTCCTGGTTCTGCTCATCTCAGTCAGCATCAGTTCATGCAAATCCCTCCAGGCTTCCCTGAAATCCCATCCCTCCTGGTTTCTAATAGAACAATAATGTTCCATGACATATATATATATATATATATATATATATATATATATATATATCACAATTTGCTAAGCCATTCCCCAATTGAAGGACATTTACTTGATGTCCAATTCTTTGCCACCACAAACAGGGCTGCTATAAATATTTTTGTACAAGTGATGTTTTTACCCTTTTTCATCATCTCTTCAGGGTATAGACCCAATAGTGGTAATCGCTGGGTCAAAGGGTCTGCACATTTTTGTTGCCCTTTGGGCGTAGTTCCAAATAGCTCTCCAGAAGGGTTGGATGAGTACACAGCTCCACCAACAGTGTAATAGTGTCCCAGATTTCCCACAACCCTTCCAGCAATGATCATTATCCTTTCTGGTCATATTGGCCAGTCTGAGAGGTGTGAGGTGGTACCTCAGAGAAGCTTTAATTTGCATTTCTCTAATAATTAATGATTTAGAGCAATTTTTCATATGGCTATGGATGGCTTTGATCTCCTCAACTGTAAATTGCCTTTGCATATCCTTTGACCATTTGTCAATTGGGGAATGGCTTTTACCAAGTCTGAATCTAAGATCCTACGAATGTCTTTGCTTACTTGCTAAACAAGCTTCTTTTCTGTGTAGGTTCTGTATGGGCTCCTTCATGGCCTTGGGTTGAAACTGTTCTCCCCAGAACCATCTAGAACTTACTTATTGTAAGTAGCAATAAGGAAATACCTCCAAGCCCCAGAACTTGAGCACTAGACAAGAGTTACCACCACCATATAGTGGCATCCAGTAGACTTGACTGCCAACTGGAAAAGGACCAATCATAATGGCCGTGTCATAGCAGAGGAGGGAAGGTAAGTGCTGAAGGACCTTCTCAGTGGCCACCACTCTTCTTGGTGACAATTGGTCCTAGAAGAATTCACATGGGTTTATTTCCTCCCATTGGGGATTCAATGGCAGCCACATTTCCTAGGTCTGGCTGATAGAGCTTGTCTCAGAGCCAAGATCTCCCATCATATAACTTGACCTGTACCATATAAGCCAGGAAAATCCCCATCTTCAACATTCGAGATCTCTCTCTCTCTCTCTCCCCATTCCCCCCAACTAGACTGCTCTGTAAGTTTCTGGATCACTATCAGCTCAGTCCCCCACTTAGCCTTCTCTATATGTGTTTGCATCATTATCAGCCCAGTTCATTTCAAAGTGGCACGAGGCAAATAGAGTAGGTAGAAGCGGACAGGCACCATACAAATCATTCAATTCAAACCTTTTATGAGGGGTAAACTATGCACCAATTAATGCTTGTTGACTGACTAAAGCTCAGTGAGAGAAAAAGACTGATTCGGAATCCTAGTGTAAATTAGTGATTGATTCCAGAAGACAACTTAAATAGTCTGCTCTTGGGAGAGTAAGGGTCCCTGAAGAGAAAGAACCCTACTGGTCTTCCTTCATATGCAGGAAGAAGCTAGGTGTCTTGACCAAGTTGGTTTTCTAGGGATGATGATCACAGAGTAGATTAATCTCTTGAGAATCTCTTCTAAGGGGCAGCTAGGTGGCGTAGTGGATAAAGCACCGGCCCTGGAGTTAGGAGGACCTGGGTTCAAATCCAGTCTCGGACACTTAAACAATTACCTAGCTGTGTGCCCTTGGGCAAGCCACTTAACCCCATTTGCCTTGCAAAAAAAAAAAAACCTAAAAAAAAAGAATCTCTTCTAAAAATGTGATTCTAAGGGGCAGCTAGGTGGGGAAGTGGATAGAATACCGGCCCCGGAGTAAGAAAGTTCAAATCTGGTCTCAGACACTTAATAATTGCCTAGCTGTGTGATCTTGGGCAAGTAAGTGACTTAATCCCATTGCCTTAAATAAATATTTTTTTTTTTTAATTTTGAAAATGTGTTAGGGACTGTTGTGTATGGGAGCACTGTAAATCATCTTCACCTGGAGTCCTTGAGCACCACAGCCTTATCTTACTAAGTGCTTTGGGAGTGGGAGTGGATTAGAGACTGGAGAGGTATTTAAGCATTGGTGTTTTGGTAAATAAATGGAGACCTTGGTGCACAAAGGGAGAACTTGTCTTCCTTGTCTCCCGCCCCTCCAATGCAAAAGGATAAGGGAGTCCAGACATGGACTCAACAAAAGTGTGATTCTGAAGGCAGACCCCACTTATATCCTTAAGGGATAACAGCTTGCAGAAGTCCTCACAAACACCCACTGAAACCCCAGTTCTGTGATATCTCCAACACTGCCTAAAGGAATTCTAGAAGATTCTCTCTAGAAGGAATTACCAACAGCCTTGTTCATTTTCTCTCTGCTTTCTCTTCTTCATCCCCTCAAAGCCCTTAGATTTTCTTTTAATAATTCTGTTCTTCTCCCTTAACCTAAGATTCCTCCCACACAAACCCTCAAGACTTTAGCCCTCAACTCTGCTCAGTGAAGGATTAGTCCAGTAAACATCTGCCCTATGTCTCTGATTCAGACATTAATTGAAAAGGAGCATCCCCACAACTTCATGAACATTTGCTGGGTCTCATTAGCAGGACCTGAGATCCACCCTCAAAATCCACTTGAATATTTGGGTTTTATTTCCAATCCATCTATTTATCGGTCACATTCCCAAACATATAGCCTTTCCTGATCTCACACAAAATACTCCATCTCCCATCTCTGTGTCCTCATTCTGACTGCCCCTCATGCCTAGAGCCCCTAGTTTCAATTCTTAAATACAACCTTTTCTAGGGTCTTCTCCAGTTCTCCCAGCTGTCAAAGCCTTTCTCAACCAATATTGATAACAGGCATTTATTAAGGGGGTGGCTAGGTGGCACAGTGGATAGAGCACTGGCCCTGGAGTCAGGAGTACCTGAGTTCAAATCCAGCCTCAGACACTTAATAATGACCTAGCTGTGTGGCCTTGGGCAAGTAACTTAACCCCCACTTGCCTTGCAAAAAAACCTAAACAAAAAAAAAACCAAGCATTTATTAAGCACCATCTATATGCCAGACACTAGAGAATGAAAGGAAGTCAGTCCCTGCCCTCAAGGAGCTCACCTTCTAGGGAGAGAACTTGCAAACAACTATGGGAAAAAATTAGATATATTCAGGATAAATCTGAGGGGAGGCACTAGCAGGAAGGGGCACCTGGAAAAGCTATCTGTAAAAGGTGGGATTCTAGCAGAGACTCCAAGGACAGCTGTCTGAGACTGGAAAAGTAGAAAGTGTGATGTTAATAAGCACAAACAGAGGATTTTACATTTCTCTACGTTGTTATCTTATATTTACTTTTTGTTTATCTCTGTCTATGAACATGTCTCTCCTTTAGAATGTAAGGTTGAGAGTAGAAACTATCTCCCTCTGGTAATTGTGTAACTCTTCCTCTAAGACTCATTTCTCCAACATATTCTTACAATTGTAATTTAGGATTTCCTGCTTCTCTCCCAAGGGTGTTTAGGGGCAATTCTAAAGGGTTGTATTTCTAGCACTCATATTCAAGAGCCCCCATTGGTTGCTGTCCCCATTGACAATCAGCTCGACTTAATTAGCTTTTTTTTTCTTTTTTTTTTTTTTTAGGTTTTTGCAAGGCAAATGGAGTTAAGTGGCTTGCCCAAGGCCACACAGCTAGGTCATTATTAAGTGTCTGAGACGGGATTTGAACCCAGGTACTCCTGACTCCAGGGCCAGTGCTTTATCCACTATGCCACCTAGCTGCCCCAGACTTAATTAGCTTTTACAAAAGGTATTTATTAAACACATTAGAAGAAAATATTCTTCCCTCAATCAGAAGCATACTTTCCCCTTGTATATACAAGATCCCTGGGGAAGAAGTCCTTTCTGAGGTGACAATCTTTGCCTTAAATACATCTTGTGACTTTAAGCTATATATACCCATCTCCAACTGGTCTCTTCTCTCTAATGATGAGGTCAATGCCAAGAGAAGGATAACACTCCTGGGCTCACTTTCTGCTCCCTTCTGTTTCCCCCAGGTAGATACAAGGAATTACCTCCTGAAGGCTTTTCTAAGACTGGAGTCCTCCACTGTTTGACTGCTTTGAATTGAACTGAGAACTAGAATAACGTGCTCTTCTCATTTCTTAAATACTGAAAATATTCTGTTGGTTAACTGATTGATTAGTTGGTATGATTTTGGAATGTTGAATTAAAAAAAAGTTAACATCAGGAAAATATTGGGAACCAAATGTGTTGCATCAGAATTGGTGATTGACAGAGATTCTATTATTAGGCATATATCCTAAGGAGATCATTGATGAGAAGAAAGCTCCCATATATACTCAAATGTTTATGGCAGAATGTTTTATGGTAACAAAGAATTGGAAACAATTTTGATTAGGGAATGGCTAAACAAGTTGTAGTATATGAATGGAATGGGAACAGATTGTGTCCATGAATGCACTAAAACATGCTCTAAAAATTATGAATATAATGAATACAGAGAAGCATGGAAAAACTTGTATGAACTGATGCAAGGTATAGTAAATGGCTAAAACACACACACACATGTCTATGACAATGTAAATGGAAAGAACATCAATCATCAAGCAATTGAAAGTGATTTTGCAAAATTGCAAAGCACCAACATAGCTCCAAAGGAGAGGTATCAGAATATACTAGCTCCACCACTTTTTAGCAAAACTAATAGGATTATAGATGTGAACATTGCAGATCTTTTCCACATTTGCCCTGTATTAATCAGTTTTGCCAATTTTTTCCCTTTTTGTCTTTAAAAGATATTATTTGATATATACATATACATATATATGTGTGTGTGTGTATATATATATATATATATATATATATATATATATATATATATATATATGTATGTATGTATATAGCATATGCTTCACCCATCAGGGTCTGAGGTGGTGGTGGAGAGGAAAGGATAATGAGAGGAATGTTGGCAATGTTAAAACAAAAGAGATCGATATTTAAAAAAAAAAAGAATTAGCAGAGACTGTTCACCACTAGGGGCAGGGGGAGAGGGGGAAGGAGGAAAGGAGGAAGAAAATTGTGTAACTAATAAATATGCAAGTGGATAAATGTTGAAAAACTTTTATAACATGTATTTGGAAACATAAAATATCAATTAAAAAAAAAGTTAGTGAGTCAGCAGTAAAATTTCCATGTTGCCCCAGGGAAACCCTGGTTTGATTTTTGACTGATCTCAGTCAGTCAACGCACGTTTATTTACCTTCGAATTCTGTGCTTAGGTCTGGAGATACTAAGGAAGAAACATCATAGATCCTCTCTTTAAGGAACTTACTGATGAATGAGGGAAAAGACAGACACAGAGAATGATGATGTGAGAAATGAATATAAAGGAGAGATCCAGGCAAAGTGTGATGAGGAATTTGAGGAGGGAGAGATCTCCTTCATCTGGATGAATATGGAAGAATTTCATGGAAGAAGGGGCAACTGAGCTGGGCTATGAAGGCATGGGTAAAGGTCTGAGCAAAGGTACAGGTGGGAGTTAGCAAGATAAGACCCAGAGTAGGAAAATAGCCTGGTTTGGTTTTAAAAAAAATGTTGATGAAGGAAAGTGATCAGAGAAGGTTGGCAAGGTCATCAGGATCCAGATTGTTGAAGGTCTTGAAATCCAGGATGCAGAGTTTGTCTTTCATTCAATAGGTAGGGGAGCACCATGACACATATATGTGGCACATCTGGGTTCAAGTCATAGCTCTAATCATCTGCATGACCTTGAGCTGATCACTCTTTCTAAACCTTAATTTCTTTCTCTGTAAAATGCTGGGAGCAAGATCCATCCCTCGTCTCAAGTCCTGTCATGCTAGGAGAGTTGACAGAAAAATAGAAATGCAAATAATCAACCCAGACTAGGAAGGGAGAAGGAAGACTTCAGGGGGAAGAAGGGATTGACCAACCCTTGAAGGACAGGCTAGAATCAAATAGATGCATTTCACTATGGAATGAGTACTTGATTTAGAGTCTCAGTCCTTCCCTACCTGTGTTGTCAGTGAGAGAGGGGAAAGAACACCAGTTCTAAAGTCAGAGGAACTGTTTTAAATCTATAACCTCTGATTCTTACTACTTGTGTGAACTAGACAAATTACTTAATTTCTTTGTGCCTCAGTTTCCTCCTCTGCAAAATGAGGGGGATAAAAGTTGATCATTTTAAAGACCCCCCAGCTCTAATGCAATGACCTATGGTTTAGTTTTACTTCTGACTAAACTAGACATCTCTTCCTCTCCTCCACCAGGGCCAACAAGAGGCAGCAGCCCCCTGGCTCCCGATGTCTCTGCAGCATCGCCTGCCCTGAACAGCAGCCAAGCTTTATAAACTCCCTCTACTGCAGCCATCCCTTTGGCTGGGGCCCTGGGCAGGATGTTACTGGCCAGTCCAGCTACAAATCTCCCAAGGGACCCTGAATAGAAATTAGAAGAGAGCAGTGAGATTGGGGGGAATTGCTGGTTGGAGGTAGCTCAGTCAAACAAAGGTAGGGCAGAGAAGCATAGGAGTGTATAGTCTGAGGACCAAGGATCAAGGATCATAGAGGGTCTGAGAATATAGAATGTTGGAGCCAGAGAAGGGGGCCTAGAGTACACACCATCAGAGACAGAGAGGCTCTTAGAAGGTGGAATGTCAGAGCTGGAAGAGACTTTAGAGATGATACAATCTGACTCTTTCTTTTTATACAAGAGGAGGTCTGGGTCCAGAGCAGGGACTGGATTTGCTCACAAGTCAGCAAAACTGAGATCCATCTTCATGTATCCTGACTGCAAATCCATAATATCAAAGGGGGGGGGGGGGAGAAAGAGCTGGTCAGAAGGCCTCAAAGTCGAACCATAGGAGGGTTCTATAAAAAGTCAGATAGCATGAGTCCAACCCCAGCTGGATAATGGACACAAGGCTAAGCCAGTGATCTCTTGCCTTCCTCAGACTCTAGTAAACAGTCTTCACCTCAGAGACTTTGATGGAGTATCTAACTGCTTAAATTTAGGGTTAGAAGGGACCTCAGAGGTCATTTAAGTCATCCCCTGCCTCATTTTTCAGATAAAGAATCTAAATGACTCCAAGGCTAAGTGACTTGACCAGGGTCACCCACTCAATAAGCTAAGTGTAGGGATTTGACCCTGGGTCTTCTGGACTTCGTGTCCAGTGCCCTGCCTCTCCATGACCCTGCTTACAGATCAGAAATCTTCAGGTCAAGAGAATTGACCTCATTTTCATCATTAATACTGATAGCTCCCATAGATGCAGTGCTTTGTGACTCATGAAACACTCAGCTCACAGCAACCTTAGGGATTAGAATGTGCAAAAGCTATTCTTCCCATATCACAGATGGAAACACTGAACCTCAAGAACAAGTGTCTTGGGGTGGCTAGGTGGCGCAATGGATAGAGCACTGGCCCTGGAGACAGGAGGACCTGAGTTCAAATCCAGCCTCAGACACTTAATAATGACCTAGCTGTGTGGCCTTGGGCAAGTCACTTAACCCCATTGCCTTGCAAAAACTGAAAAAAAAAAGAATAAGTGTCTCAGTCAAAGTCCCATGGCTCCCTAATGGCAGACTCTCTTGATGTTTCTAGAACATGATGTTGAACAGATGCTGGATGAACATTTGCAGATTTGTCTAAGAAGTATGTGGTTTTAGTGAAGGTGGGGAGGGGGATCCCTTTCCCTTGACCCTCAACACATTTTGCCCTTTCACCCCTTCAAGGACAGCTGATGTCCTCTTCCTTCTCAGTAATCAGTCCCAACCTCTGACTAACCCAGAAGGAGTTGAACCTCACAATTTCCAAACTGGATACTCCTTAACAGAATCCCAGAATGTCAGAGTTGGAAGGGACCCCAGTCTTTGCCTAAACATGAATCCCTCCTATGACAAACCTAACAATTATTTGCATGTTTTCTCCCCAGGAGTCTATGAGCACCTTTTAGGCAGGGATTATTTTTTCCTTTCTCTGTGTCCCCAGACCTTGGTATACAATAGGTGTTTAATAAATGCTTATTGCCTTGAATACAGTCACTACAGGAAGACTTCCAATGAGAAGAAGCCAGTACCTCCATTTCAATCCAGCTCCCAACATTAGGAAATCATTCCTGATGTTCAAGCTAAATCCACCATTTTCTCTCCCTGCCATAGTTGCCATTTCTGCTTTCTGGGGTGACTCAGGACAAACAGAATCCCTTTTCCACAATAGCTCTTCAGATTCCTAGCCTCCCAATTCTTCTCCAGCTAACCATCCCCACTTCCTCCAGCCAATCTTCCCTGCCTAATGGTCTCTAGGCCCTCCAATAGCCTCTTGGCTCCTACTGATCTCAGGATCTGCCTCTCACCCATCAACACTCTAAAAGCTCGACTGTTTGTCCTCTTTCCTAAAAGGACCTTAAGTGAAGTTGAAGGCCTACTGTATGCATAAGAGGGGACTTAGACCCAACTCTCAAAGTGTTTCTGATCTGGAATTTGGGTATGGAGAGGACATGATGGTTATACAAAGAAGTATGATATGAGGTGGAATGTAACAGGAAAGAGTGGAAGGAAGAACCAAGGGTTTGGGGCATGGGAGCCTGGAGGGGATACTTTCAGCTGAGAAAGATAGGGAAAGATGAATAGGGAAATTCTGGAATCTCAGGGTCAGAAGTGGCATTTAAATTAGGAAGGAAGGAAGGAAAAGAGGAAGGAAGGAAGGGAGGGAGGAAAGAAGAAGAAAGGAAAGAAGGAAGAAAGGAGAGAGAGAGAGAGAGAGGAAGAGGAGGGAGGGAGGGAGGGAGAAAAAAGAGAAAAGAAGGGGCAAAAGGGAGGAGAGGAGAATTCATTAATCACCTACTGCATGTCCATTATGCTAAACATTTTACAAATGGTATCTCAGTTGAACCTCACAACTACCCCCTTGAAGAAGACCATGCCATTATATGTATGTTATAGAACACCATTGTTCTATTAGAAACCAAGAGGGATGGGAATTCAGAGAAGCCTAGAAAGACTTGCATGAATTGATGCTGAGTGAGATGAGCAGAACTAGAAGAACATTGTATGGAGGTGATGGTCAACCTTGATGGACTTGCTCTTTCCATCAATGCAACAACCAGGGACAATTTTAGAGCACATGCGACAGAGAATACCATCTGTACCCAGAGAAAGAACTGTGGGGCAGCTGGGTGGCACAGTGGATAGAGCACTGGCCCTGGAGTCAGGAGTACCTGGGTTCAAATCTGGCCTCAGATACTTAATAATTACCTAGCTGTGTGGCCTTGGGCAAGTCACTTAACCCTATTGCCTTGCAAAAACCTAAAAAAAAAAAGCAAACTAGAAAGAACTGTGGGGTTTAAACAAAGACCAGTCTAATATCCTCAATTTAAAAAAAAAAGTATCTTATGCACTACATAATTTTGTCTATCTCTGATATTTTATTTTCTCCTCAAGGATATGATTCCTGCCCCAACACATTCAATTTCGATCAATGTTATAGCATGGAAATAATGTAAAGATTAACAGAAGACAGAAGCAAGGGTGGAGGAAAGCTTGTAAAATTCAAAACCTTACAGAAAATGCTGGGTAGGAACTATTATAGTATATAATTGGAAAACAAATAAAATATTAATTAAAAAATAAGAAGACGGGGGCAGCTAGGTGGCACAGTGGATAAAGCACCAGCCCTGGAGTCAGGAGTACCTGGGTTCAAATCCAGTCTCAGACACTTAATAATTACCTAGTTGTGTGGCCTTGGGCAAGCCACTTAACCCCATTTGCCTTGCAAAAACCTAAAAAAAAAAAGACCATGGCATCATGGAAGGTGGCAAGCACATAAATTTGATTTTTTTGGGGAGGGGGGGCTGTGCTAAGTCACCAGTCTCACTTTCTCTTCCAGAGCTATCTAGGTCTAAAGGCCAGATATGGATCAGAATGACTGGAGATGGTCCTGGACATGAGGCAATTAGGGTTAATGACTTGCCCAAGATCATACAGTTAATGTCAAGTGTCTGAGGTTGGATTCAATCTCCTGACTCCAAGGCCAGTTCTTTGTCCACTGGGCTGCCTAGCTGCTCCATTCCCTGGAAGGTAAGTGTCATTATGAATCTCCATTTTATAGTTTACAGAAGACAGAGGTTAAATGACTTGCCCAGGACACATTAGTTAATATGCCTCTGGGGTGAGATTTGAACTCAGTTCTAGCTAACTCTCCATCCAGCTCTTTATCCACTTTGAAGAAAGGACTGGATCTGACAGGCAGAAATGGGCAAGGAACATAACACTAAAGTGGAAACAAAGGACCTGGACTCAAGATCCTGGCTGCACTGCCACCTACTGCCTGTTAGAGGCTTTGGGTTCAAATTCTGCATTTGAGACTTAAATATCTGCGAGCTCTTAGGAGTTCAAATCCCACATGTGACCTTGGGTAAGTCACCTCTCTATCTGACTCATTGTAAACTGAGGTGGAACCAGACAAGCTGGAAGGTCCATAAAGGGATTCCAGGCAGTTGGGACAAGCCTAGACAGGAAAGTACCTACTTTACCTAGCTGTGGGAGCAGTGCGGTCTGTACAGAAACAAAGCTGGAAAGTTGGGCTGGACCCAGACCATGCCGGCTTTGTTTGCTGGGCCATCCCAGAAAGAACAAGGAGTCATGGGAGAATTTGGAGCAGGGCAGTGACATGTCTCAGATAGATTATTTTGGCATCTCAGAGGAACATAGAACAGAGATGAGAGAGACTTGGGGTAAGGAGACCAGTCTGACTACTGGAGTGGCAGTGGTCCAGGTGAGAGGTCATGAGTGCTTGAACTGTGGGACTGCTGTGGGGGTGGAGAGGTGTACGTGATGGAATAAAGGAGGGGAGAGAGGTGGAAGGACAGAGAGAAGGAGGTGGGAGGAGGAAGGACAGGGAGGAGATGGGAGAAGGGAGAAGGGAGGAGAGGGAGGGGGAGTTGGGGGTCTGGTGAGCCAAACTGGCTGGAGTCAGGAGATGGAGGTTCTTGTGCCAGGAGCAGTTAGAAAACCCTTGTCATTGGATGTCAGAGTCCTCTGAGCAGGGTGGGCAAGAAATTAAGGTGTTAAAAGACTGGTCCTGGAGGAGTGGACTGGGTTACCTTCTCTGGAAGGCTTCCAGCTGACCACTTTTAAGATAGATCTTAGAGCTCATTCACAGTGGGGTCAAGGCTGGATTAGCTGGTCTCAGGAAGGCTCTTCTACCAAAGAGGGTCCTGTGCTTATTTAAACATTGGCTGAACCAAGGTTTCCCTGGAAAATCCAGGGATGTCCTCTAGGGCTTCCAATTTGGTACTAAGATGGTCAGCTGATCCTCCAACCTCTGAGGAGGAGCAGTGAGAAAATTGGTGGAGAGTCATCAGGGAAGACTTCCCAGCTAGGAGAAGCACCTTAGAACCTGCCATAGCTCCTAGGGAACTCAGCAGAAACCAATGGCTGGGGAGGATTTAGGCAGAGGGTCTACCAGTGCTGGGGGATGAGCCAAAGGAGCTCCCCTTGGTGTTGATACACCCCAAGATCTAGCAGTCATCTTGCCTGTTGGGAAGCCTCCCTTCTGTCCACCTGACTAGTCATCCAATCTCTTCTCCCTGTCCTTCCCAAGCTTACATTAAACTCAGGAGAAAAGAAAGTTACAGCCCTTGTCTCTTGTAACTGGCCTGTTTATCTCTGTGTGTCTCTGTGTACATATGTGCATGTGGGTCTGTGTGTGAATGTGTGTCTACATGTGTGTATGCACATGTGTGGGTGGGTCTGTGTGTGAATATATTTGTCTGAATGTGTCTATTTGTGTGTGAATGTGTGTCTGAATGTGTGTGTGTCCATGTGTGTCTGTGTGGAGGTGTGCATGGTTGTATATTAATGTGTGTCTGTGTGAGTGTGTGTCTACATGTGTGTATGCACATGTATGATGGGTCTGTGTGTGAATATATTTGTCTGAATGTGTCTATTTGTGTGTGAATGTGTGTCTGAATGTGTGTGTGTCCATGTGTGGAGGTGTGGAGGTGTGCATGGTTGTATGTTAATGTGTGTCTGTGTAAGTGTGTGTATTGTGCGCATTATGTGTGTGAATATGTTTCTGTGTCTGTATGTCTATGTGCATGTGTGTATCATGAATATTTGTGTCTATGTGTGTATGCATGTGTGAATGTGTGTGTACATGTGGGTCTGTGGGTGAGGATTTGCCTGGATGTGTGTATGTGCATGCGTGAATGTGTGTTTCCATGTGTATGTGTGAATATGTGTGCATCTCTGTGTCTGTGAATGTGTCTATGTATCTGTGCATGAGAATGTATGTATGTGTCTGAGTCTATGCATGTGTGAATATGTCTGAATGTGTGTTTGTGTGTCCGTATGTTTGTGTATGAATATGTATGTGAGGGTGCATGTGTCACTGTATGCCTGCGTCAATGTATGCCTGCCTGTATATGTGTCTGTGTGTGTAAGTGTGTGAATGTGGGAGGGGGGCTCACAGGGGCTGAAGCAGCTCCCCTCAAGCCTCCCTGGAGCTGGCCCTTCTGCCCACCCTGGCACCAGCGGAGAAGGGGGCTGGGGGTGGAAATTTCTGGAGCTCTGGCTGAACTAGAAAGCCCTTCCCTCCCTCTCCCCAAATGATAAATGGCTCCCACCTCCCACCCTTAAGTCATTCCCCTTCCAAGATGAACCGACAGAGGAGAGAGAGAGAGAGAGAGAGAGAGAGAGAGAGAGAGAGAGAGAGAGACGGCCATGTTTCTAGGTCAGGACTCCCTCACATGCCTTCCCCTTGAGAAACAAACAGAGATAGTGAGAGAGGGAAACGTGCACATACAGAAGAAAGGAAGCTGAGAGATAAAAGAAAGAAACAGAAAGGGAGACAGAGACAAAGACAGAGAAAGAAAGAGAGAGGGAGAGGGAAGGGAGAGAGACAGTGAGACAGACAGAGAGAGAGACAGAGAAAGAGGAGAGAGGAAAGAGGAAAGAGACAGACAGACACAGAGTGAAAAAGGGAAACATGAAGACAAAGAAAGACGGAAGAAAGAAAAAGGAAAGAGAAGAGAGATACAGAAAAAAAAAAGAAAGCTTGAAAGAGAAGAAAACATAGAAAGAAGAAAAAGGGATCCAGAAAGGGGAAGCAGAGGAGGAGCCAGAGGAAGAGGAAGAGCCAGCAAAACAGAGACAGAGACATTAGAAAGATAAAGAAGAAGCCACAGAGAAAGAGGCAGACAGGCAGAGAGTCAGACAGATGGACAAAGGCACAGCATCATACAGACACACACATACACAATGAAATAGCTTGGAAAAGAAAAGAGACTACGAGACCCAGAGACATACACAGATGCAGAGAGAGATATTCAGAGACATGGGGATGCATAGTGAGAGAAAGGGAGAGGGAAACAGAGACAGAGAGATGGAGACAGACGGGGGGGGGGGGGGGAGAGAGAGAGAGAGAGAGAGAGAGAGAGAGAGAGAGAGAGAGAGAGAGAGAGAGACTGGAAAAAAGAAGAAAAACATCGACCATTTCTTTATTAAGCTCCTACTGTGTGCCAAACCCAGGCTAGGTTCTGGGGACACCAAGACAAAAGCCAGTCGGTTTCTGGCCTTAAGAAGTGGGGAAGAGTCAAGGGAAAAGAGTCAGAGAAGGAAGGGAGAGGGAGAAAGAGCAAAGGAGAGCTGGGTGGGGGTGCTGCGAGGATGCAGCCGACCGGATCCAGAGAGCAGCCCCCCACCCCCACCCCCAGCCCAGGCTCCTGAAGCTGCAGCTCCAGGCTTGCCTGGCTGGGGGTGAGGGGCACTGCAGGTAACCTCCTCCTCCTCCTCCTCCTCCTCCTCCTCCTCCTCCTCCTCCTCCCCCCTCCTCCCCCTCCTCCTCCTCCACCTCCTCCCCCCTCCTCCTCCTCCTCCTCCTCCTCCTCCTCCTCCCTCTTCCTCCTCCTCCTCCCTCCTCCTCCTCCCCTCCCCTCCCCCTCCTCCCTCCTCCCGACCGCCTGCTGCTCTCCAACCATGTCAGCTGGGGACACATTTTCCTGGCAGTGACTAGAAGGCGGGCGGGCGGCCGAGCCCGGCTCCCTGCAGCCCCTCCCCCTAGCCCACCCCAAAGGGCAGCTGACCTTAGATAAATAAAGATGAAGGGCCCGCTCGGCTCCTGCCACCCTTTCCTGATTGAAGCATCAACTCTGAGAGCTGGGAGGGAGATCCTGCAGCTCGGCCCCGGGGGGCACACAGGGAGAGGCAGGGGCTTCTGCCCAGGTGCTCCGAGCCGCAGGAGTGGGTGCGGGCCCTGCCGCCTGCCACGTCCCCTGTGACCTTGGGCAAGTCGTGCCCTTGTCTGGGTCTCAGTTTCCCCTTATGTAAAACTAGGGCTTTGGACAAGATGATCTCGACAATCTTTCCAGCTCTGACATCTCCTATTCTATGCCCCCCCCCAGCCCTGGCACCCCTATTCTGTGGCTCTTCCCAGTCCTGCCACCCCTGTTCTGTGGCCCCTCCCAGCTCTGACATCCCTGCTCTATGACCCCCCTCCCAGCCCTGATATCTCCTATTCTAAGACCCCCCCTCCCAGCTCTGCCACCCCCATTCTATGGCCCCTCCCAGTCCTGCCACCCCTGTTCTATGGCCCCCTTCCATCCCTGATATCCCCTATTTTCTGACCCCTCCCAGCCCTGACATCCCTTGTTCTTTGGCTAACCCTGACTTTCCCTATTCTAAGCCCCTCCCAGCTCTGACAGTCCCTGTCCTGAAATGTTCTGCATCTGTGTGACTTTGGGGAAGCTGCTCCAGTTTCCTCCTCTGTAGGACGGGTGGGCTGGTCCGGCTGACTTCCAAGCTCCCAGCCTGTGCCTCAGTGTCCCCAGCCCTCTGGCAGCTCTGCTCTTCTGATGTTCTGCTACACACCTGCCTTGTCAGCTCACAGCCAAAGCCTTGTGGGGGCTCAGGACAGAAGTCTCAGTGGGGGCAGGGGGGGATCTGGGGCTCAGCATTTTTGTAAGTACCTAGATACACACGGAACCCAGTCTTTCAGCATGTTTTTGAATGCACGTGTGTATCTAGCTCACTATATTATAGCTGTATTTAGATGTGTATCTTGGAAAATATAAATGTATTCAAGTATGCATCTTCAAGTTGCAATCGTTGGAAGCGTTCTTATCACTCAAAGAAAAAGACACAGTAAAAAGAGTTTTCATGGGCTCTCGAGGTCAGCCAGGGAGATAAGAGGGGAAGGCACAGTCCCTTCCCTGGGAGGGTTGAAGGCCCTGATCCCACAGGGGTGGATAATCTGAAGAGGAAGACTCCGGTAGCTTAGCTAACACAATGGCACAGACAGCAGGGACAATGGGGGAAGCAGGAGATAGAGATGGGTTCCAATTCTGGCTCTGTCACTGAGGCAAGGCAGCTCTCTTCTTGGGCTGTCCGGAGGCAGACTGGACTAATGACTTGGGATCTGTAGAGGGATGAGGCCTCAGTGAGCTGATGTCTTCCAAGGAGACCGCTGAATGACATTAAAGTTCTTAACTGTCAAACCGATCTCCTGAGATTTGGAGTTGCATTGAGTTTGTCTAGGACTCGAGAGACACTGGCTAGTGGAGGGACTCCCTGTTGCCCTGATATCCAGGAGTGGGTGCTCAGGTTACCCCCCCCCATATTCTCTTCTTTCTCTTGGTCCCTTTCACAGGGAACATATCCAGACCCTCCCCAAGTAGCGAGTAAAGACGGAAGCACAAATGGGTGACTGATGATATGCTTAGGATATTTATTGATTATCTGCATAGAGTGTCCAGAGAAGACGATCAAGAGATGAGAAGACTGGAGGAAGAGCAGAATTAGGAGCTGCTTGTCTCAGGGTATCTGAGGGGCTGCTATGTGGGGAAAGAATTGGCTTTATTCTGCATGGACCCAGAGAGGAGAATTAGCAGCAATTACCAGAATAAAACAGAGAAGCAGTATTAGGTTGGAGAGAAGGAAAAACGTCCTCATCGTTTAGAAAGGTGCCAAAGTCATGGGGAACTTAGGAGGGAATAAGCTCCCCATCCCTGCATGTGTTCAAGAGTGACCGGACTTGACGGCCCTTTAGATCCTTTCAAGGTCCTGCTGTTCCTTAGGTTGGGAGGGAGGGAGAAATGGGTCCAATTTACTGACTGGGAAACTAAAGCTCAGACAAAGGGCAGCTTTAGGACTGGATCTCAGGTCACTTAAGAAACTGGGCAGGGGCGGGGTTGCAACTAGGTGGTACAGTGAATAGAGCACGGTCCTGAAGTCAGGAGGACCCGAGTTCAAATCCAGGACCCGAGTTCAAATCCAATCTCAGACACTTAATTACTTAGCTGTATGACATTAAGCAAGTCACTTAACCCCAATGCTTTGCAAAAACCGAAGGAAAGAAAGAAAGAAAGAAAGAAAGAAAGAAAGAAAGAAAGAAAGAAAGAAAGAAAGAAAGAAAGAGAAAGAAAAAAGAAGTAGATAAGTTAAAAGAGTGCTGGACACCTGGGTTTGAGTATTCTTTCTGATTTGGACCAGCTTGGTGACCCTAGGACCCATGTTACACCCTGTGATAAGGTCTGATTCCCAAGATGTGCCCTCAGTCACACAGAGATTGAATAGCAGAGGGGTGGCTAGGTGGAGCAGTGGATAAAAGCACCGGCCCTGGAGTCAGGAGTACCTGGGTTCAAATCCAGTCTCAGACACTTAATAATTAACCTATGTGACCTTGGGCAAGTCACTTAATCCCATTTGCCTTGCAAAAAAAAACCTTAAAAAAAAAAGGAAAAAAGAGATTGAATAGCAGAACCTAGACTAAAAGTCAGAATCTGAGTCTGAAGAGGGACTCCCAGGAGCCCTGGAGTCCAATGACAATAGATTTCAGAAGCATGCACTTCCACACCTCTCATCTTCCTTCCTCGGGAGAGCCGCCACCCAAGATTTGAAGACCTGAAGACCCCCATCTTGTCCTTCCTCATTGACCCCTCTGAGTGTTATCTTCTCTGGGATAACCATCCCAAGTCCCTTCCATCAGCATTCACAGGGACAATAACCAGGCCCTCCCCAAGTATCTATTAAAGGCCAGGCTGCCTTAGTAAACATGGAGACATGTTTACATCTTAGTAAACATGGTTGACTGATGCCCTACTCAGGCCTGGGGTGAAGACAAAGAGTTAAGGTATAATCCGTGCTCCCCAGGGGTTCATGGTTCAGTAAATGAAGGGGAAATTTGTAGCATGAACAGTGTTATGGAAAATCTCAGGTGGGAGACTCCACTAGGCAATGGGGAGTCTGGGTAAGTCTGCTTCGGGGTAGCAGTGGGATTTATTCTGGGGCTAAAGGTTGGGCAGGATAGATAAAAAGGAGGGAATTCCTGGCAGAGGCATGGTAGTTGTGAGCCAAGGTACAACTCATGGCCCCAGGGAAGGGAGGGAAGCAAAGGCTTCTCCCAAGAGAATAAAGGGAGCAGGATGGTGGAGAACCTGGAAGGTGAACCTCAGTTGATTCTACAGGCAATGGGGAGCTATTGAAGGTTTGGGGCTTTTTTGGAGGGGCAGTATTTTTTTAAGTGTGGGAGTGATAGAATCAGAGCTATGTATCAGCAAGTATAATCTAAGCAGCAGATCGGGGAGTCTGGTGTTTGGACATACAGATAGGAGTTTGGTAACAACAATTCAGGTGGGAGGTGATCAGTGCCTAACGAGGCTAAAGAAGTAGCAAAACCTCAAAGGAAGAGAGATTTCATCCATTCATTTGTTAGCAGCATCACTCTCTTTTCTCTCCTTTTTACAGACAGGTTGGGTTCACAAAATCCCCCCAAGATCTAGAATCCTGAGAGATTGAGAAATTCCACCAGGATTTTTGATTTAAGGCAATGGGGTTAAGTGGCTTGCCCAAGGCCACACAGCTAGGTCATTATGAAGTGTCTGAGACTGGATTTGAACCCAGGTACTCCTGACTCCAGGGCCAGTGCTTTATCCATTATGCCACCTAGCCGCACCCCCCCCCCCATTGACTTTTAAAAGTATTAATGTCAGTCGGCCCACCACAAGTACTAATTAAGGACCATGAACTAATGATGCCAGGAACAATCTGCAAACAGCTACTTCAAGGCAAAAGCAGCCCCTGCCTTCAAGGAGCTCCCATTCTAATGGTGGAGTCAAATATGTGTATATAAAATATAGACAGTAAATAGGAAGTAATCTCAAAGAGAAAGCATCTGCAACATGGCAGCCTGGGAAAGTCTTCATATAGAAGGAAGAATTTGAGCTAAGTCTTGAAGAAAGTCAGGAAAGTAAGGGATGGAGGTAAGGAGGAAGAGTATCCTAGGCCTGGGAGACAGCGGGCGCCAATACTCAGAGATGGGAGCCAATGTGTCCTATATAGAGACAGCAAGGCCAGTGTCACTAAATCATAGAAGATGTGGACAGAAGGAAAATGAAAGAAGGATAGAGAGGTAGGAAGAAATCAAGTTGCAAAGGGCTTTAAAAGCCAAGCAGATCTGAGGTTTAACCTCAGAGGAAATGGGAGCCCCTGGACTTTAACGAGTCTGGGGGACTCCTACACTTTAGAAAGATCACTGTGAGAGGCAAGAGGAAGATGGGCTGGAGTGGAGAGAGATTGGGGCAGGGAGGTCTAAGGCAATGGTCCAGGCCTGATGCTAGACAGGTCAGAATGTCAGAGGAAAGGAGGTGAAGGAGGGATGTTGTGAAAGGTGGAGTGGGGAGAGATCCTTCTACTCCAGCAAGATCTAGGAGGAAAAAGAAGGTTAAAAACACATGCAGGGTCAGTTAGGTGGTACAGTGGATGGAGCACCAGTCCTGGGGTCAAGAGGAGCTTAGTTCAAATCTGGCCTCAGACACTTGACACTTTCTATTGTGTGACCCTGGGTAAGTCCCTTGCCTCACCAAAAAAAAAAAAAGATGTGAAGTTTTACCTTGAGTGGGTGAGAAATATCTTACTCCCATTAGAGGCCACTTTCCCCAATGTCAATAGATTCAGACCCAAAGGAAGACAGTTGTTCCAACATAAAAATGGTTTATGTTCCAAAGATTTAGTCAAATCTCACAGTTAGAAGCCTCAGAAGTCATTTGGCTCAGTCCCTACTTGAATCAGTCAATCAACATTTATTAAGCTTCTACTGTGTGTAGAATCTGTGCTAAATACTAAGGATGCAAAAAGAGACCAAAGACAGTCCCTGCCCAGGGAAACAACATGCAAACAAATATAAACAAGCCAGAGTCAGAATAAATAGTAAATGATGAGTGGAGGGAAAGCCATCACCTGCCCTCTACCTATAAACTTCCAAGGAAGTCCAAGTGCTTCCTTTAAAAGATCATGGTTTTTAACTGCAAACACCCCATTGAAATCATAGAATTATAGGCTGATAGATTCACAGAGATTAGATAGACTATAGGTTATAGACAGACACAAAAACTGAGGCTCTGACAGGTTGTGTCTTACCCACAGAACTAACGACATCATGTCATGGTGATAGGGCACTTGACTCAAGTCAGGAATATCTAAATTTGACTTCTTCAGCCTCTGACTGTGCCATACTAAATAAATCATTCAACATCATTGACCCTCAGTTTCTTCATCTATTGCTGTGAGGAATTAATGAGATAATATATCTATAAAGCATTTTGTAAACCTTAAAAAACTAAAGAAATGTAAGCTCTAATTATTGCATTCCCCAATGAAGTTTAAATAACAGCCCCAAATCACCCCAAGTTTTCCTTGAGCTTGGTCCAGTGGTGGAAGGTTCCAGTGCCAGAGGCAAAGAACTTTATAATGGAATCTGTCCTCAGAGAAAGGGAGAAGTCCTCTAGAAGAAGTATCAGACAAGAAGTACACATGAGTTTGAGACAACTCTCTCCTCACTGACTGTTTCCTCATGGGACTTAAACTGCTCTGGTCTCATGGATGGATGGATGACTGGATGAATGGGTGAGTGGATGGATGGATGGATGGATGGATGGATGGATGGATGGATGGATGAGTGGATGGATGGAGGGAGGGAAGGCCTCTAGAAGAAGTATCAGACAAGAAGAACACAATTGAGTTTGAGGCAACTTTCTCTTCACAATTTCCTCATGGGACTTAGCTGCTCTGGTCTCATGGATGGATGGATGGATGGATGGATGGATGGAGGGAAGGCCTCTAGAAGAAGTAGAAGACAAGAAGAACACAACTGAGTTTGAGGCAACTATCTCTTCACTGACTGTTTCCTCATGGGATTTAACTGCTCTGGTATCATGGATGGATGGATAGATGTATGGATGGATGAAAGGATGGAGGATGAATAAATGAGTGAATGAAATCACATTTAGCACACTTCCTGGTATATAAGAACTTAATAAATGTTTGTCAACTGACTTATTATGGGGCAGGTGCTATGCTAAGTGGAGGGAATAGAAATACAAAAACTGAGACAGACTGTTAAAGAACTAGGTGGGATGTGAAAGATAATCTAATACAACCTAGGGGCAACTGGTTAGCAAGTTTATACTCCCGTAAGTTTGCCAAAAATGGAGGTCATGGATGTTGGTGTGTCCCAAGGAGATTCCGTGGAAGTGACAAGATGGTGGACATGGACAGCTGCATGAGATGTAAAACTTGGGATACCAGTCAGATATAAAGAGCCTCACAAGGACAAGAATTAACTCCAAGGAAGACAAATAAAAGACAGATGCACTTTCCTCTGAAATCTATGGAGAACTAAGAAAAAAGGGATTGCAGAATATTCATTTTGGGGCAATGACATTAGCACTGGGTTTGGAATCAGGAAGACCTGAAGTCAACCTTAGGCTTTCTTAGTTGTGTGACCCTGGGAAAGTCACTTAATCTTTGCTTGCCCCAGTTTCCTCATCTATAAAAGCATCTATCACCCAAGATCACCTTTACAATATTTGTAGAGTTTAGCAAAGTGACTGGCATTATGATGATGGTTGTTCTTTTTTGTTATTGCCACTTCCAAGTCCCATATGGATGGTCCAATTTTCTTTATTCCACTGGAGAATGAGATACACGGCCTGAGAGTTGTGAATTGACTCAGCCAGAGTCATACAAGTAGCAAAGAACTGGTTTGATTTCAGAACATGAGCTCTCCCCACATGTCTATTTAAAACCTAGGGGCTTCCTGTATTTAGGAGTCAATAACACCCACTTTCTGGAAGTTTTGGGGAAGTGGTTTTTGTTGTTTTAGAAAAACTGTGGAAGGAGGAAACAAAGGTGGTAAAGGAGAGTTTACTCTTTCACTGAGATTTTGGTGGATGGAGAGCCCCAGGAAAACTTGGGGGTATTGCTGTAAGCCACTCATTCATGACTAAGGGTAACCCAACACCCACTACACTATAATTTAAAAGTCACCAAAAAATGCCTTCGAAGCTCCGGAAACCAGTCACATCTTCGATTCTTGTCAACATTTCCAACCAAATGCCTCTTGTCAAGCAGCTGGTTACTTTTCTAGCCACAAGCAGAGTAAGTGGTCTATGGCTCCCTGCCTGCTCCTGTCCTGAGCTCAGCCCCCTACCCACAGTGGTCAGGGTGGAGGCAATGGTGCTGGGAGGCCAGCAACCTCCCATGAGCAGGGCTCTTCTTGCCCTGAGTCCCCGCTCACTCTATATGTGACCTCAGACAAGCCACTTCCCATCTCTGGCTCTCCATTTCCTCAATTATAAAACAAAGGGGTTGGAGTAAATGAACTTTAAAATCCTTTGAAGCTATAACATTCTGTGTTCTCCAGTCTCTTGCCTCTGATAGAGTTCTAATGTTCTATGTTCTAAGGTTCCCTCGGGCTCAGACACTCTCTCTCCTCTCTTTCTCTGTTCAAAGGGCCCTCTAAACTCTTTTCTAATATCCTGTGCCTTAAACTAGGGCTCTCTCATAATTTTGACATTCTCTTTTCTACATTCTAAGACTTCTTGCAGATCTGATATTCTAGATTCCTTTGTCTTAAGTCCCTTTAGTGTTCTATGCTTTAAAGTCCCTCCCTACCCAAGCTTTGCCCACTTTGGAATCTTTGCTAACTCTGCTTCTTTCCTATCATCCTTCTTTGTCTCCTATCTGTCATTTTTTTTGGCATTTTTTCAAGGTGATGGGGTTAAGAGACTTGCCCAAGGTCACACAGCTAGCTCATTTGAACAGTTAACAAAAGAAGACACTAACAGAATTTCTGTAGATGCTCTCCCCACTCCTATGTTCTAAGATCCTTCCAAGCCTGAACCTTTTACTTTCTAGCACTCTCACTTCTAAGATCTCTAATCTCTCAGATACCTTCAAATTTCAAGAGTCAATATTCCTTCCAAAAAAAGGAGTTCCTTATTCTTAGATCCTTTTTCCCTGTGAGAAACTATCTAACACTAACATTCTGTGTCTGACACTTCTGCTCAGCTTGAGCCGTCCTTCATATCATCACTATATCTCTCCTCCCTTCTCTCCTTCTGCCCAGCTACCAGAACCCTTCTTTGGGGCCCTCTCTCTTCAAACACCCTACCCATGCTTTGCCCATTTGGGAAGCTTTCCTAACTTTGCTTCTTTCCTTTCATCCTTTTTTATCTCCTGTTTTTTTTTTTTTTTTTTTTTTTGCAAGGTGATGGGACTAAGTGACTTGCTCAAGGTCACTAGGGCCAGGTAATTATTAAGTGTCTGAGGCTGGATTTAAACTCAGGTAATCCTCCTAACTCCAGGGTCAATGCCCTACCCACTTCGCCACCTAGCTGCCCTGTCTCCTATCTGTCTTTTTTTTTTTTGGCTTTTTTTTTTTGCAAGGCAATGGAGTTGACTTGCCCAAGGTCACACAACTAGGTAATTATTAAGTGTCTGAGGTCATATTTGAATGCAGGACCTCCTGACTCCAGGGCCAGTGCTCTATCCACTGTGCCACCTAGCTATTCCTCCTATCTATCTTGAAAAGATCATAGAATCAGGGCACCTAGATGGAGCAATCCTGACATCAAAAAGATCTGAGTTCAAATGTGACCTCAGACTTGACCTTATAAGCCGTGTGACAAGTCACTTTACCCTGATTGCCTCCACAAAAACAAAACAAAATAAATATTACAGAATCCTAGTTTTAGACCTGGTAAAGCCTTAGAACAAGAAGGCCAGAGTGGGAAAAGACCTTCAAGACCTGAGTTCAACCTAGTAATTTTAGAAAGGAGAAAACTCATGGGAGGAAGCTATAAGTTGTATGGATAAAAATGATAGATTAAGGCTTGATATAAGGGAAAAAAATCCCTAAAAATGGGAAAGGTTCCTATGTAGCCTGGATAGCTGGCTCTCCTCATTGGAGGCTGAATTATATTTAGATGCCTTTGAGGTCCCTTCCCACTCAGCAGCTTTAAAAAAAGGAAAATCCAGGGAAATGAAGTGTTTTGCAATTGGATCAGCTGCCATAATTGAACAGTTAACAAAAGAAGACACTAACAGAACTTCTGTAGATGTTCTCTCCACTCCTATCCCATCTCAAGTGGTCTCTTGTCAACCCCCAAGTCTGAAGGGCAGAACTTTATAGGGCCATACCTGAAAAGGAATCCCCAGGACAACATATATTACAAAGACAGATCTAGCATGGAAGGAAACCTGAGTTTAAAACTCAGCTCTCCTACAAGCTCTGTTGATTGGTTAGATGAGTATGATCTTTGGTTCTTAAAAAGAACCAAAATGGCATCACTATGCTAAAGTCAAGATATAGTCCAACTGTGATTAATCAGATAAGTTTGGGGTGCTCTACCACAGTCAAGCTGAAATAAGCCATATGACTGTGATGGATTCTCTAAATTTGTGCCCCTCACATTTCTTTTGAGCAATCAAATCTCAGTTCTACTATAAGCTCTGTTAGAAACAGCTGGATGGCCTAGTGTTTATAAGGCTATACCTGAGCCAAGAAGACATGAGTTCAAATCTCCATTTCAAGTACTTACAAGCTGTATAACTAAGGCTAAATGAGTTATTCTCTCTCAGCCTGCTATTCCTCATCCGTAAAATGAGAAAAATAACAGCACCTGATTCAGAGGTGACTTGTAAAACACTCTGCAAATCATAAGGCTCCATATAGTTATATATAGACACAAAGAAATATATAATATTATTGTTTTTATTTTTATTAAGCCACCAAGAGACTTTGGGAAAGTTAATTCTTCCCCATGGACCTCCATTTACTAATTTTGTAAATAAGGGAGTTGCACTGGAAGTTCTCTAAGGTTTCTTCCAATTTTAGAGACTAGGACTCCAGAAATGAAACGACTCTGGCCTTGAAAATCTCGCTACTTAATTACATGTGGATATCTGTTTCCTTGTTAGACTGTGAGGGAGAGAAGAAACAAGGCAAACCAGATCATTTTTTCCAATGAGAAAGGCCAAGATGGAGAAAATACCAGAGACCAAGAAGATAATACATTTCTCTAGGTCTTTAGGATGTACCAAGCTCTTTTCTCCTAATAATCTGTGAGAGTGGTAGGACTCCCCCATTGTATGGATAAGGAAACTGAGGCTCACAGACATGACAGAATCTGATTTGGAACTGGGGGGGCAAGGAGAAATGGTCCAACCTTAAAATTGCTTAACAGAGAGTCCATGAACTTGTTTTTTTTTTAATTGAGGAATTATTTTAATATAATAGTTGCTTTGTAACCTCATGAATTTTATTTTACATCTTTAAAAGTATGATTCAGGGGCAGCTAGGTGGTGCAGTGGATAGAGCATCAGCCCTGGAGTCAGGAGGACCTGAGTTCAAATCAGGCCTCAGACACTTAATAATTACCTAGCTGTGTAGCCTTGGGCAAGCCACTTAACCCCATTGCCTTGCAAAAACCTAAAAAAACAAAACAAAACATGATTCAGAGAAGATTTCACCAGATTGATTGTCAAAGGGGCCCAGGACACAGAACAGGTCTTAGAATCCATGCCAGACAAGAATCTCCCCTACAGTGGTCACCAAGCACCTACCTCCAGAACCCCAGCAAAAATGGGGAGTCACCACTACCACCTTTTCATTCCTGGAGAACTCTCATTGGTTGAATTTTTTCCTGCTATCAAGATAACTCTGAACTGTTCTCCCCACCCAGTAACCCTGGTTTAGCCCTCTGGACCCTTCCCCATTGGACAGCCCTTCAAGAGACTGGTCTCTGGCTCCAAGGTTGGTGAAATTCCCCAGCCAGTTTTCCAAGGAAACTTCTTCATTGTAGTCACTGGACTAGCTTACCTGACCCAAGAGCTTCAGTGGGAAGAGTTAGGAATGCTTATCCTGGAGATGAGAATATGTCGGGAGATGAGATGCTGAGTCCAAAGCTGGACCAATAAAGGAGTGTCTGTAGACCAGATGCTGAATTTTCTGGGCGCATGATAGCCCACCAAATATTTGCAGCATCAGTTGACTATCATTTCTGTTTGAACCCTAAAAGGCAAGACCAGGGAGAAGCTTCAAGATTGGGTTAAATGTTTGGAAAGCATTCTCACAGTAAGAGTCATTCTAAAGTGGCCACCCTGGAAGGGGATGGGCTCCTTGTCCCTGGAGTTCTTTGGAAAGGTTAGCTGTCAAATTTCTGCTTGGGTAGAGGCTGGAGTCTGTGATTATCTCCAATTTATCTTCTATTTATTTATTTGTATGTGATCTCCCCTCCCCCCTTTGGATTGGGGAGCAGGGAGGGGAGGAGGAGGGAAATGGGGAAGGGATTTGTCTTTCTTTGTATCCCCAGCACAAAACTCGACAGTACATAGTAGGTGTTCCATTTTTCTTGAAGTAGGTGGAGGGAAGAGTAGTATTCCATCAAGCTAGGAAACTCCTGGTGAGAAAATTCCCCATCCCAAAGCAGATCTGTATCTGACCTTTTCAGAAAGCAACCTGGAGACAGTCAGGGTGTGTCAGAGGTGGGACCCACAGAGGTGGGTCCGTAGAATTCTACCCAGGAGACCACAACTGGGAAGGAACAAAAAAAAAAAACCATCAGAAATATGGATCTCTGTCTCCTGGGAGAAAAGTTAGGAATGTGAAGCATACCTCCTCTAGGGCATGGTGACCTAGGCTCCCTGTTCCCACCCTACAAATACTCCTGGGGAAAGAGAAGAGAAATCCCAGCTTCAGTCTGACCCAAGAGAGGAAAAGGGCACAATCCATTGTGGGCTGGCAGAGTTCCAGGTATCCAGGTGTGTCCAGGTGAGTACCTCCACAAGCAGGTTCTAGCTTCCCTTGCTCATCTCTTTTCATAGAACTCCAAGGTCAGAGAACACCAGATTTTGAGAATTGGAAGGGAACGTTAGCCCAAATGCACATATTAAAGGATTTCCCCCCTAACTATACTCAAGACAGTGATCCTTCTGCCATCCCTCCCCCCACAAATGCTGAATTTGATCCAAAGGCTGTGACAGAAAGTCCAAGTCCCAATATTTGTGTAGACAGGCCCTGTGCCTAGATGTATCCCCTCATCTCCACTTCCCAGAATCCTTGTCTTCTGTCAGATACTGCTGCCTCCAGGCAGTCTCCCATCATGCGCCAGCCCCAGTCCCAGTGATGAGTGTTTTGGTTTCTTCCCTTAAATTATGTGTTTAATGATCAGTATCCATGGTGGATCCTTTCCCTCCTCCCCTCCTCCCCTGAAGCTTCATGGCAGAGACATTTTTTTTCTGTCAGTCAGTCAACAGACATTTATTAAGTACCTGGTATGGGGCATGTCAAATCAAGTCAAAATGTATTTATTAGACAAGTAACATGGGTCATAAACTGCAAAGTGGAGCTAAAAAGACAAAAAAACTCAATCTGGGTCCTCAAGGACCTTATTATATTCTAATGGGGAAAACATGTAACTAAACAGGCATATACAAGATATATACCAAGGTCATCTCAGTGAGGATTGAGCAAGAACTGGTGGGACAAGAGGCAGAGAAGTGAGAGCATTCCAGGAGTGGGGGCCAGCCAATGCAAAAGTCCAGGATGTTTGAGAAATGTTTGAGAAATTGCCAGTTGACCCAAGGAGTTGGATAACAGAGTACAAGGATGGCAATAAAATGTAAGAAAATCGCAAAGCTATGAAGGGGCAGGTTACAAAGAGTTTTAAATGTCTTTATATTAGATCCTGGAAGTAATAGGAAGCCACTGGAGCTCCTTCAGTGAGAGGAATCACATGACCTGATCGACAATTTAGGAAAAAACATGTTGACAGCTGAGTGGAATATTGATAGGAGTGGAGGAAGACTTGAGACAGACCCATTAGAAAGGTCAAAAAGGGAGGAGGATCTAAGCTAAGATTGGGACATCAAGGTGCTCAAGAGACAGTTGGAGATGTGTGTCTATAGATCAGGAGAGAGACTAGATCTGGAAATATAGTTCTGGGTATCATTCATGGAAGCTGATAAGATCACCAAGGGAGATAATATACAATTTTTTTTTGAAAAAGGATGCCTAAGAGAAAAATGAGGGAAACTCATGGCTAGTAGGTATGACTTCTATGAAGATCCAACAAAGAGAAGGAATGATCAGATAAATAGGGGCAGAACCAAAAGAAATCAGTATTTAAAAATATAAGAGGAGGGGCGGCTAGGTGGTGCAGTAGATAGAGCACCAGCCCTGGAGTCAGGAGTACCTGAGTTCAAATCCAACCTCAGACACTTAATAATAGCTGTGTGGCCTTGGGCAAGCCACTTAACCCCATTTGCCTTGCAAAAAAAAAAAAAGCCCTAAAACATATATATACATATATATATATATATATATATATATATATATATATATATATATATGGAGAAAGTATCAAAGAGAAGAAGGTGAGCCACAGAGTCAAGTGCTCCAGAGACTTCTAGATGAGATCATTGAAAATGGAATCAAGATTTTGAAATAGCAGGAAAAAAGTACCACGAGCTACCCACTCTGAGGAGGAGGAGGAGGAGGAGGAGGAGGAGGAGGAGAATTGAAAGGGAAGTACAAAACCTTGCCCAAGCAACAAACCTCTGAAAATTGGAATGGGTCAAATACAATCCATGACTCCATGAGATGAGAAATAGTGAAAAAAAATTAAACAATTAAAAAAATAGAAGAAAAGGTCAGTTACCTTCCCTGAGCTAGAAAAAAATTGAGGAGAGACAATTTAAGAATCATTGAACTACCTGAAAGCCATGAAAAATAAAAAGTCTACACATAATATTTTAAGAAATCATGAAAGAGAGGAGGCTAGGTGGCGTAGTGGATAAAGCACCGGCCCTGGAGTCAGGAGTACCTGGGTTCAAATCCAGCCTCAGACACTTAATAATTACCTAGCTGTGTGGACTTGGGCAAGCCACTTAACCCCATTTGCCTTGCAAAAAAAACTAAAAAAAAAAATCATGAAAGAAACTAAAACAATAAAGTGGAAATAGAAAGAATTCATTGGTCACCTCCTGTAAGACATTCCAAAATGACATCATAACCAAAATATAGAGCTTCTAAGTCAAAGGAAAAACATTTCAAGTGAGTTTTTTTTTTTGGAGGAAGAAAGACATGGGTGTGTTTGCAGGCAGCAGTGTAGGAGCCAGTAGATAAGAGGAAATATAATTCAAGTATCATGGAGTCACAGTTAGAATCACACAAAATTTAGCAGCCACCAACAAAAAAGAATGTAGAACTTGGAATGCCAAATTCCAAAAGACAAAGGATTCAGGTTTATAACCAAGAATAAGAGTAAAATTGAGTATGTTGCTGGGGTTAATGAAGTAGAAGACTTCAAAGCATTCCTGATGAAAATAATGAAGTTCCACAGAGATTCTAATGAAGAGAAACCATAAAAAGGCAAACATGATTTCACAAAGTTAAGAGATGAAATAAGGTTAAACTGTTTACATTTTAATTTAGGAAAAGTGACACTGAACACTATTATCATCGGCAAAATCTAATTAGATAGAGAGTCTGGAACTATTTTATTGTTCTTTAAAAAGAAGGAATAGGAATGAAAAGGGAGAAAAGTGGGGGAAAAGGGAAAGGAACAAAGGAACGTTAGGGAAATTACTTCATATCATTGGGGTAGGTATGTAGAAGTCTATATAACCAAGAAGGAAGATGTAGGGAAAGCAGGTGGCACTTTAATGTCACTCTCACCATATTTGAGTCAGGAATACATTTCATTAAACAGAAAAACAGGAAGAAAGAGAAGGTAGAGGGGCAAATAGAAGAGAAGGTAGATTAAGGAAGGAATGAGTCCCAAGCAAAACAAACTAGATACACAAAAATATTGACACCAGTTTCTTTGCAGTGCAATGAATTAGAAATTGATGAGTATCCATCAATTGGGGAATGACTGAATAAGTTGAGGTATATGTGATAGGCTACTAATGTGCTATAAGAAATGGTGAGCAGGATGGTATCAAAAAATCTAGGAAGACTTACATGAACTGATATAAAATGAGAGGAGCAGAACCAGTATCATAATTTATACAATGACAACAATTTTCTAAAGACAAGAAATTTTGAAACACTTAGCATCTCTGATCAATGAAATGATGATTCCAGAAAACTCATGATGAAACATGTCATCCATGTCCCAATAGAGAGAGGGAGGATTTAAATCGCAGAAAGTGACTTTTTTGTTTGACTAAAGACAAAACCGCCATTTGTTTTGCCTGACTATACATGTTTGTAACAGGGCTTTTGCTTTTCCTGCCTTCTCAAAAGGGAAAAGAGGGTAAAAAGGAGAGAAGACTGATTTTTGCCCATTGTTCCTTTTCAAGTTGCTTAGCCAAGAAGAGGAGGAGAGATAGTGGATGGTAGCTTCAAGTCTTTTGAGGAAGAGAGACCTGGGTGTGTTGGTAGGCAGCAGTGTAGGAGCCAGTAGATAAGAGGAGATGGAAGATAAGGGAGGGTAGGGATGAGAGTGGTGCAATCTTGCTGGAGAAGTCAGTAGGGGAGGGGAAGAGTTTGGCAAAAAATGGGAGCACCTCTTCATCTGGGACTAGCGAGAAGGAGGCTAGCCTGGGGAAAGTCATCTGAGGGACGTGAGACGAGGAGGGGAGTAGGGTGAGCTCCCATGGATGGTTTTAATTTTTTTCGGTGAAATATGAGTAGAGATCTGCTCAGAGGGTGGGGGAGGGGTGCCGTGGGAAGCATGAGGAAAGAAGAGAAGGTTTGGAACAGCTGCTGAAAAAAAGTAGGGGAGGGAATCGATTAGGGAGGAACAGAATGTTTGTCCTGCTTCGTGGAGGGCCCAGTTGAGACTAGATAGTATCAATTTCCAGGGAACCTGTGATTTTATTTTGATGGGCCTTGGTCTAAGAAAATCCCCTTTCTTTGTTGTTGTTTGGGAAGGAATCATAATAACCCATCTCACGGGGTGGCCTAGCTGACCGTAAAACATAATGACGACGAATTCAATATGTAACTAATTAATCATGATTTTATAATGCTACATAGTATCAATACTATTTATATTTCATGTGCTATAACAGTAAAGAAATAAAAACAATTATTGTTGCTGTTGCATGAGACCAGAGGATAGAAGACTTCTCACGCGGTGGCGGCTAAGTAATTTTTCTCTAACTTTTCGTCTTAGAGTTTCATGGGACACTGAGATTGGTCGTGGGCAGCATGTATGACAAATATACAGTAAGTATTTAATAAATGTCACTTGAAAGGAATTTGACTAAAGAAGCCTAAACCTCCAGACTAAGCAGTTCTGATATGAGAAGAAAGGCTGGGGAAGTTTCTTCTGTTTCCTACTACCTGAATGACTTGGTCATCCTCCCTTGGGCCTCAGTTTCCTTTCCTGTGAAATGATTGGCCCAACTGATCTGATGTTCCAGGTCACTCCCAGCTCTAAATTTTACCACCCCCCAAACTGGGGTTCTTTTTGACCCTGGAAGGAAGAGAAGAAGAAAGTCATTCAAGCTCATTCAGACCCTTGCCTACTTTCTTCTGGTATCACTGAGCTATCTGAAATAATGGGCAAGGAAGCCAAGGCAGAAGGAGAACAAAGCACTGGACAAGAAATTAAAATGGGAAGGAACAGCTGGGGTTGTAACTGAAGCCTTTAAATATTGGAAGGGACCCCACAGACCTCTAATCCCAGCCCTTCATTTTATAGAAAAGAAAGTTGAGGCCAGGAAAGGGAAGGGATTTGGCAGAGGTCAGAGAGGTTCTACAGGGCCTTGGAGCTCAGTTCTTCCATCTTTCCAGTGATTGACTAGAAGTATCTCCCCGGCTCCACTGGGGAAAAATAGAAGAGGCAGGTGCTATTCCAAGGAGGGTTACAGTCTAGCTAGGAGACGAGAGCAGAGGATAAAAAGTTAATGCATGATCCAAGAGCTGGTCCCAGGTGAGACAACTGTATACACATTAAGCTTTAGAAGGAGAGAAAGATGACCAAGTTCTAGAATGTAAAACACAGGATTTGGAAGCCAGAAAAAACCTTAAGTAGACAGAATTTAGAACAAAGAATGTTGGAGCTGCCAAGGCCCTTAGAAGGGAGAAAGTGGGAGAGGCCTGGGGACACAAAGTTTTAAAGCTAAAAGGAGTATCAGAACAAAATAAATTAGAAAGAAGCATTACAAGTCATAGTCAAAACCCTTCAGTTGAGGAGACAAGTCCCAAAGAAAGGCCTTCCTCAAGGTCAAAGGGAGAATAAGCCCCATTCCTTCCAGACCTCAAACTTGGCATTCCTGACTTCTCTCCTTCAGGGCCGGTACAAAAGGAATGAAAGAACGCATTAATAAAGGAATAAAAAGCATTTATTAAATGCTAATTTTGTTGGAGTCACTTTGGTAAACTCTAGTACTGCACATCCAAAAAGCGACCCTGACCCAAGGAACTTCTTGTTGGGGAAGAAGAGGGACCAACAGGGGAGCTGGAAGAGGATCGGGGGGTTTGGGGGAAGACTGACCCCAAAGGGGTCACCAAGGGATACTGTGTAGAGCCATAGGGCTATGGACTGATGGTGGTTCCAAAGGGTGGAGGGGAGGAATAGGTAGTTCCCTAGGTAGGTATGAGCCAGGTTAGTTATGGAGAACTCCCACCAATCCAGCTAGCTCCCAGGTCTTTTGTTCATCTTCTAAACCTGAACCCAGTCTGGGGTGACTACTAAAGTTCCTTCCTCTTGATGGCCTTGTTGCCTCTAATGAGGGAAGATGGTCCTGAAGGACTCTCTGGGCCCTCCCAGCAGTTGTTTTCGGTTCTAAGAGCCTACTCATGAGCTTATTAATGACCAAGCTTTTCCTGAAGCCAGGAGGTCTTGCCTTCCTAGATCCACCAGCTCCCAGGTCCTCCTCCTCCAACTCTCCCCTCCCCTCCCTTCCCCAGCCTGGCCCAGGAGAGGCAGCCTGCCACCCCGGCTCCTGCTGAGTATACTTCCTGCCCGCCCATAAATCATAGCTACACTAGCCAAGGGGACAAAGGAGCCCTGTTTCTAGGCAGGCCAGGCAGGGAAAATGGCTGCGGTTGGAGGGGGGATGTAGAAATGCTCTCCCCTGACCCCTACCAGATTGGTTGCAGACCGACCGGGAGGGCACAAAGAAAGACATGTGCCCATGGGTGCCCAGGTGAAAGGAGCATAACACGGGAAGCTCATTCTCTAATTTGTCTAGATCTCTTCTGAAACAGAAGTCTCCCTTCATTGGAGGACCCCAGAAGGACTCCCTCCCCTCTGTAGGGCTAGGGAATCCAGATCATTGGGTGATCTTGTAACACACACACACACACACACACACACACACACACACACACACACACGCACCATACACACACATACACGCACACGTACAACACACACACACACATGCACGCACACACGCACGCACACACGCACGCACGCACCATACCCAGAGTTCACTGTAGGCAAGGAAAAAATGGAGAAAAGGTTGAGAAGAATCAGGAGGTTCCAAAATCTGCAGCAGAGGCTGGCTACTAGGACCCCCCCCCCTTTCTCAAACAGATGAAGAAACTGAGGCCCAGGGAAGTGAGTGAGGTAATAAGGACAAAAGAAAAGGAGAGAGGAAAGGATAGGCATCACAAACCTGGATTTTACAGTGAGAGAAACTGAGGTCCAAAGGAGGAGGGAAAGCATTTGACCTGTGATCACACAGGTCTAGAGACAGAGAGGTGAGGGAGCAAAGCATTCTTAACCCTTTTGTGCAGAAGAAACTGAGGCTCCGGGACTGGAAGCCAGGTCTCCAGACTCCCACTCCCTGGGTGGTCTTAGCCTCAGTTTCCTCTCCTGGAAATTGGGGGTTTTGGTCCCTCCCCCAGGGGAAGGCGACTCTAGCCACCAGCATTGTCTTCCCCTGGGGCTCAGACACCAAGCCCCCAGTCCTCCAGTCCCAGCCCCGCGACCTCCCTGCCCTCCCTCCCCCCTCCACTCCAGTCCCCAAGCCTCCCGGCGTCTGTGAGGAGCAGAACAAAGACAACATTTCAATATCTTTTGTCCTGGGCCTTCCCGATCCTCCCACACAGCCCCGGCGACGCCCTGCAGAACAGATGGGGCTTTCGGGGCCACCTCTCCCTCCAACTCCCGGCACTGTGGCTCCCTGGGGTCTCTTCTCAGAGGAGTCTTAAAGGAGCCAGGTCCTTTCTGCTTGCACATCCCACCCCCAGGCCACTGGAGGGGGAGGGGGAGACCTGGACTGGACCGGGAAAAAGGCCAGAGCTCTCTTGCTAAGGGACTCACCCAAGGTCACTGAGAGGCAGCTAGTCCTGAAGACAAATCCCAATCCTGATTCTATCTGGGTGATCCCGGGCTAGTGACTGCCCCTCTCAGGGTCTCAGTTTCCTCCTCTGAAAAATAAGGGTATTGGCCATTGAGGTCTCTTCTTCCAGCCTAGGCCCTGGAACTTGGTGGTTGTACACAAAAGAGGTTTCTCATAATAATTAACCCCTTTCCCAATAGACTATAGGTGGGTATTCCTCTCACTTTTTTCTGACTCAGTTTACTCATCTGCAAAAGAGAGACGGATATACTGGCCCAACCTAACTCTGGGGGTCATGGACAGAAAGTACATTGTGTAACTGTAACCTTAATTGTTAATAACATCAGATCTGCCTTGCTAGAGGGAGTTTGGTCAAATGTGGTAGCTCCCTTTCAGAGGAATAACTGAGCCATTCAGCCTAGCTAGCTCGTGGCCCAGACTTCCAGAGCCAGTCCTTTCCAATAGGGACTCAGTGGCCCAAGTCACAGAAATAGCTTCTCGGAGGATGCATCAGGGGCTCGGAAATGCCTTCCAAGAGCAAAACAAGGGAAGGAGTGCTTCAGAAAAAGGGGGGGGGGGGACATTTTGATTAGAGGAAGAATTTAAAACTCTTAATAAAACTGACCAAAAGCCTTCCCCCAATCTCCCACTCCAGCCCTGCGACCACCACCAGGACTGATTCATCGACTGGACAGATGAGGATGAGGATGTTTGTCCTTAGTTCTCCAAGAAGACCAGGACATCAGGGAGGTGAAGCTGTGACAAGCACATGAGCTGGCTTTGAAAGAGGGGTGCTATGCTAAGCCTCCAGCCTCACCTTCTCCTCTGGAGCCCTCTAGGTCCAGTGGCCAGATATGGATCAGGGGATGGCCCTGGAACTCATATCAATAACTTGGAAGCCCCAGGAGCTTGATTCAGAGCAGCTGCCTGGGGTTATCCTCAGTTTGTCCTTGGAGTATGCAGTATGTCCTTCATAGTCTCTGAGAAACTCATTCTTCTCTCTGGCTCTACAACTGCCCTTCACCTAACTGAGTCTAAGATCTGAGGGGATTTGAGGCACTGAGGCGTGGACTAGGTGGAGTAGAGAGTCCAGGGCTTGCTGTAAGAACAAATTGCTCAGACTTCACTATCTTCAGCCTTAGTTTCCAAATCTGTAAAGGAGGCAGGAAACCCAGATTCCTTCCTAAAGTTTGACAGGATAACTCAATCCAAGGTCCATCCGCTTTAAATCTGAAAGAGCAACTGACCAAGGGTTCTTTTCCCAGAATTCAGAGCCAGCCATTGTCCTAGCACCCCAAATAGAAGCTCAGGGTACCAGAATTCTAGAACCCCAGAGACGGATCCCAGTAATTTCTCTCCTGATAATGGACCCTGGAAAGTCTAACAAGGGATATAAAGGAAAGACAGGGAGAAAGACTTGGGCTGGGGTAAAGAAATTCAGAGAGGGACAGAAGGGAAATGGAAGGGGGGTGGTTAAAGGGAAAGAAAATAAAAATATAAATGAAATAGCAATGGAGCCCAGAGAAGCTTTAAAAACAAAACTAAAAAAAAAAAAAAGGAACATTTATATTAAAGACCCATGACAAGATCAGCTTTCTAGGGTGGATAATAAATTTGACTGAGGAGTTAGGGAGAGGAGGGGGAGGAGTTGGGGGCAGCTCCCTCCCTCCCCCAACCCCCTGATGGATTTCCTCCAGCCCAGCCCCCCAGCCCAGCTGGAAGTTATTGCTCCAACCCCCCAGCCCAGGAGGCTGCCCGAATATAAAATTTGAGGGAAATAAAGATCTCACAGAAAAAATGTTCTGCCTATAGAGACCCCCGGCAGTAGCCCCAGCCAGGAAATTTAAAACAACTGCGAGAGGTATTTGTTGTGTTTTAAAGGCTCCAGATTAGAAAAGAAGAAAAAAGTAAGCCCTGAGTAGGTTTGGGGGATTGAGAGCTAGAAGAGACCTAGATCAGAGAATGTCAGAGCTGGGGGGGGGGGTATTTGGGAGATCTCAGAAGAGAGAGAGGGTCATTAGAATAGAGAAGATTAGGGAGGGATGGGGCCAGTAAGGGGAAGTAATGACTATGGCTAACATTCCTATAACTCTTTGAGGTTTACGAAATACCTTTACAAGTGTGTTGGATGGCTTTCTCACAACTCGAAGATAAATGTTTTTATTATCCCCATTCTATAGATGAGGAAAACTGAGATTGAGAGGTTTAGTTCATACATAGCTAACAAAGATCAGAGGCATATTTGAACTCTGATTCCAGGGCCAGTTCTATCCCCTCTGCCCACTAGGATCACCCAAGTGACTTAAATGAACTGATGCAGGGTGAAGTTAGCAGAACCAGAACCAGTGGACCATGTTCACCATGAATGATAGTCTTAGGAACGGAGATACAAATGTAACACTTGAATTCTTATCTCACTAAAGATTAAGGGGGAGAGATGGGGAGGGGGGAGAGGAAAGCCCCAGTTCTTCAATAGATGAGTCTCATTTTCACCCACAAATAGTTCCTGAAACAATGTGGATGAACCAGCAGGTACTCAACCACTTGATGAGTTTTGAGGCTGGTTGGGGTTCTTTATAATCCCACTGGATTCCAGACATTCTACCAGCTGTAATTCTTACTTTTAAGGAAAGCTTTGCCCTCTCCTTAAAAAAAAAAATTCAAATGCTCTTGGATTGCCTCAACCATTCTGAAAAGCAATTTAGAATTGGGGGGGGGGGGCACGAGGGGGAGTAAATGACCCAAGTTCATAATCTTTATCCCAGAGATCCCACTGCTGAACATATATTCCAATCAGAGGAGAGTCCCACAACCTCCATAGAAGCCTTCCTTTCTTTTCCTTCCTTTCTTCCTTCCCTCCTTTTTGTTTTTCTTTCTTTGTCTCTCTTTTTCTTTCCTTCCTTTCTTTCTTTTTCTTTCTTCATTCATTCATTTAGCAAAGACATGGGAACAAAATAATAACATTTTTATAATATTTGCTAAACACTTATCGTAGACTATTTTATTTGTCCTTACAACAACCCTGTGAAATAAGTGCTATTATCCCTATTTTACAGATAAGGAAGTTAAGGTTGAGAGAAGTGAGTGGCCCAAAGTCACAAAGTCAATAAGTATCTGAGGCAGGATTTGCATTCATATCTTTTCTCTGTTGCTGCCCAGGTGTCCAACTGCATTTTTTGGGAAAAGGCTAAGCAAATACTGGTCAATGAAAGGAATGACCTATTACCTTAGGGTAAGAAAAACTGCTTTTGAAGAATTGAGAAGCTGAAAAGACTTAAATGAACAGATGCAGGGTGAAGTTAGAAGAACCACAACCAGTGGATCATGTTCACAATGAATGATAGTATTAGGAAAGGAGATATAACTTTTCAATGGTTTTCCCCACTAAGGTTAAACTTTGCCACTTTAATTGTAGCACACAATCATACTATTATTGTTCTAACCAGAGCATTATAAAGTTGAGAATTCTAACTGTCCTTCTTTGCAAGGATGGGGGACTATGGGAGTGAAATATTGTATATTTTGTCAGATACCTTGATATGTTGATGCATTTACCAAACTATACTTTTTTTAAAGGGATAGCTCACTGAGTAGCCAAAGGGATGGGATATGTTCATAAATAAAGATAAGGGGAAGTTAGGTGGCACAGTGGATAGAGTACCAGTTCTGGGGTCAGGAGGACCTGGGTTTAAATCCAACCTCAGATATTTATTAGCTGTATGATCCTGGGCAAAAAAAAAAAAAAATCAACAACAAATAAAGGTAATGTTTCTAAAATGACTTTAATAAAAAAAATTCAAGGAAATAATAAAAGGGGGAAAATGAACATGCCCCTGGGAGGGAATGCCAGAAGTCCCAGATGTCTTCAGAACTGCAGAAAAGAGATGCCAAACTCAAATCTTGACACCATTGCCTAGAATATCCATGGCAGGTTGGGGTGGGGACTAGACTAGGGTTGAGATGACCCACATGATACCCCGATAAAGAGAGAGACAGAGAAAACATTTATTAAACACTGTGATGATTTCCAATATAAATATTAGCAAAAAAAAAATTCTGCCCTCAAGGAGGTTACATTCTAAAGGGGAAAACAACCCATAAAATATAACTGACAATCAAGGAAGGGATAAGGCAGGAGATGTACAAGTGGGCATGGGTAATTCTGGCTTTGAATCCATTGGTTTGATGAGTGATAGGAGGCTGGTCAGATCTCTTAACTTTAGTTTTCTCATCAATAGCATGGCAGCTTGATGACAAATATTCTATGTTCATCTAGTCTATAGCCAGAAACACCCTTCAGTTCTAGCATTCTATGTGCTAACATTCCCTGTTCTTAGGCCCCTCCCAGTTCTGACATCCCCTGGTGTAAGATCATTCCCAGTCATGACATTCTCTGTTCTAAGGTCCTCCCAGCTCTGACATCCCCTGTTCTAAGACCCCTCCCAGTTCTGACATTCTTTGATGCCCATGCATAGATTCACACCTTGCAAGTCCATACCTCGATCCAGAAATTCCCCCCTCCCCGCTTCCTCTTGTCCCTCCAGCTGCACTCTCCTCAAGCCTGCTGCTCCCTGGGTCTGGGCTCCTTTAAGACCAGCTTCCTGGCAGCCCCAGGCAGAACAGATGGACATCAGGAACAGCAGCAGTGCCCCCACCCTCTCCCCCCCCCACCCCCGACTTCCCTAGCCCCAGCCCAGCACAGGCGGGTCCTTGCAGGTTCTCCTTTCTTCCTGGGGGGGGGAGGTATGGGCCTGGACCTTGCCAGTCACATGGGGAACCCTGCCAAGTCTCCCTCCAGCCTCCTGGGAGGGACCTGACTCACCTCTCATCCAAGGGCCTGTCATCCCTTAAACAGGGCAATGCTAACAACAGACAAGGCTGGAAGGTGATGTTGCTGGTCCGGAGAAAGGGTGAAGAGCCCAGCTCCTGAGACAGGCAGTCCTGAAGAGAGGGAGGTCACAGGTGAGGTCTCCCTCTCCCTCTCTTTCCCTCTCCCAGGCCCCAACCTGGCCCCATGTCAGCAGGTGGACCTCCCCCCCACCTCCCACTAGGTCACTCCAGGTCTAGGTGTTCTTAATTATCAGTATACATTCTCGAACATGATATACAATAGAATAGCTAAAAAGGTATCTCATCATCTCCGACAGCACATTATTAATGTTCCCTTCACTGGCAGAGTTCAGTCAATCCATGGGGAAGACCTGAGAGTCAGGAAACCTGGTGAAATTCCGACTCTAATGCTTACTCATTGTGTGACTGTGGACAAGTCAGGTAACTTCTCTGAGAATCATCTTTCCAACTTTAGTCATTTTAATTCAACAAACATTTATTTAACATCTACTGTATGAAAAAGAAACAAAATGTGTATATAGAACTGGCCAGGAAACCAGAAGGACCTAAGTTCAAGCATGACTTCTGATGAATCTTGTTTGCATAGCCCTGGGCAAATCATTCAAATATTACTGCTCTAGTGAACTTTCAGTGAGGAGTGAAAGGTGGGATGATTCTCCTCATTAAATCTTTAATCAATTAATGATCAATTTAATTAATAATTTAATAATTAAATAAAATTGCAGAGAAAGTATGATCTTCACTGGCAGAGAGAGTTGCTTCACCTGGCTACCATGTGGCTATAAACACATGGCTGCCTCTGTTTCTTCTGTTAGTTTTCCTGATGGGAGGCGAATGAGTAGTGGAGAGAAGACAAACCGGGTGAGCTTTGACAGTTTGGAAGAACCAACAAAGTTTGGGCAAGTGACATTCATGGAAGTCTAGTAGCTACAGCAGCTGAAGAGGAACTTCTTTGATCCAGTCTAGTAGCCGAGACATCTCATTATGCCAGCAAAGGAGGACCTCATCCATAGACTACGGCACTGCCAGAACTTAGTGGGAAGAAAGCAAAGAAAGTAGCAAACACCAAGTCATAGGACCAGGTGGAAAGGGACATTTTTTTTGGTTCTCTTATTTCTCAGAGAATATCTTTTTGTAAAGTCTAATTGCTTAATTGATATTGGGGACAAACTCACTAGAGACTGCTAATGGAAAAGGGTGAGGGAATGGGTATTTTGAGTACACAATAGTGAGGAGAATACACTGGATGTTGGAAGGCTAGTTACTCCAAGAATCCAGAAAGTCATAGTAGCCTTCTCTCCAGAAATGCATGCTACCCAGTGCCTATTCAGGTGAGGGAAGTGATCCCCAAAGGAGAGCCCTACAGATCTTCTGAAAGACTAGATCTAATGCTCTTCCAACTCAAATATTGCATGTTTGAACACTCTGCATTCTAAGATTCCAGATAGGATGTGCCATATCTAAGGCATCTTTTAGTCAGTCCATCAATAAATAATACTCTGTGTCAGATAGGTGTAGCACTAGGTGGTGCCACAGTGGATAGAGCACTGGTCCTGGAGTCAGGAGGACCTTGAGTTCAAATTCAGCCTCAGACACTTACTAGTGGTATGACCCAGGGCAAGTCACTTAACTGCAATTGCCCCAACAACAACAAAAAAGGGAAGAAAGAAAAAATATTGTGCATTTACCATTGTAGGGCATTGTGCTATGTAGTGAAGATAAAAATAAAGGCAAAAACACAGTCCCTATTCTCAAAGAATTCATTTTCTAGTGTGAGAGACAACCCTTAAACCATTCTGTATATATAAAATCTATATGATATTAATATAAGATAGACTCTCAGAGGGAAGGCACTGGATGAGAAGAAGTGGGGGAGGGAGAGGTGGACCTGGAAGGGTCTCTCATGGCAGATGGAATTTGAGTTGAATCTTAAAGTACATCAGGGAAGCCAAGAAGCAAAGGGGAGGACGGAAAGCACTTATGTTATGGAGAACAAAGAGGGATAACACCCAGAGTCAGAAAATGTTTTTGTTGGAGGAGCAGCATGGATGTCACTGGAAGCAAATGAAGAGGAGGAAGACTATAAAGGTCATGGAGGCTTTAAGAGTCAAAAAAGAGAATTTTGAATTTGATCTTAGAGGTGATAGGGAATCATTAAAGGTTGTTGAGTAAGGGTGGGTTGACATGATCAGACTCAAGCTTTAGAAGAAAATGCCTTTGTTGAGTGACTACCCTTTCCAGAATTTTCACTCATTTCCCCTCCAAAAAACTGTTTATCAAGGGTGGGCTTGAAATTCCCCTTCTTCCCCCCAGACTTTCCATCTATCACCATCCCTTCTTTGAAGTCATACTCTTCACATTTATCACCCAGTTTAGATCCCAGAGGCTGGTATATATCATTACCCAAAACATTCTCCTTCCTTCAGAGCCTGACTCCCAGTCACCACAGCTCCAGCCCTTCTTCTGGGGGCTTTTTTTGAATCAATTTGAATCAACACTCCCTTAAATATCCAAATCTCTCCTTCCTTTAATCTACTCACTTTTTCATGATCTGCTCTCTACTCCATTTCAGCCACATACAGAGATGATCTTGCCATCACCCATGAATGACTATTCCATTTTCATTTTCATGAACTTCATGAAGTTCATTTTCATGAACTTCAAAATTTTATCTCTTCAAAATCTTTTACTATTCCATGTTTCTCAAGGCCTTATGATTAGCTTTTATTTGTTCTTTTTCTGCCTTCCAATGTTCATTTCTTTCCCCAATAACATCCCATCACAGGCTATATTCTCCTCTTTTTCTCATATCTCAACCCCTTAGTGATTCAATTTAATTTTGTACACCAGTGTATACCAGCTCGATGTTGAGGTAGGTAAAGCACAGGACCTAGAATTAGGAAGATCTGAGTTCAAATACAATTTCAGACATCTGTGTGATCTTGGGCAAGTCACTTAACAAGTCTTTGATTCAGCCACCTCATCTGCAAAATAGGGATCATAATAGCCTCTACCTCCCAGAGTTGTTGTAAGGATCAATTGAGATAATATTTATAAAGTCATTACGCTCTTCCCCTTTCCTTAATTTATATTGGCCAATTATGTTTAGTCAACCTTAGAGTATGAATCATTTCCATCATTTGCTTCCTTCTTTCCTAGTCAGATGAATGGAGCCGAAGAAAATAATGAAATACGGCCTGGCGCCCTTGTAATTTATGTTCTTTAGTCTCAACTGGGCTCTCCCTGTAGCAAGGCAATTCTTTTATATTTCCCCCAGCAGTTCATTCTCCCACTCACCGTGGCTGCTTTTCCAAGCCCATCCCAGTAACACCTCTCCCTACCTTCTCTGCTGAGAATCTCATCACTGGAAAATGATTGAAGCTATTTGCTAAGAGCTGTTTCTTTTTCCCTACTCTTTATCTCATATTTTTACTCACCCATCTTTCCTCACCATCTCCTCCTTCATCTCTACTTACATGAAGAGGTGATTCTTTTACTTGCTAAGGTAAGGATCCCATCCCATCCTGTCTATTCCAGTCCCTTTATCACTTCCCTTTTCTCTCTCCTCTTCAATCTTTCCTTGTTTATTTGATCCTGCACTGCTGCCCACAAAAACTTTCAAGTCTCCCTCATCCTTAAAAGACCCAAACTTTATCTATCTGTTTCTGCAAGCTATCTATCATCATGCAACCCTTTCATGGTGAAACCCTTTGAAAGGGTTGTCTATTCTCAAGATCTCCACTTGCATTCATCCTCTCTTCTTTCGAACCCTCTGCAATCTGCCTTCTGACCTCATGAATGAACTGAAATTGCACTCTCTAAAGTTGCCAATGATTTTTTCCCCGAGTCCTCTTCCTTCTTGAACCCTCTACCACACTCTTAGATTCTGTCACTCACCCACTTTTTCTGGGTACTCTCTCCTTGCTAGGTTTTCATGACTTTGCTCTCTGATTCTCCCATCAGTTTCCTTTGTTGGATCTTCATCCAGCTTAGATTCACAACCTAAGGGCATCTCCCAGGAGTTTGTCCTCTTCTCTTTTCCCTGCATACTATTGTCCTTGGTCATTTCATTAGCTCTGATGGATTCGATTTTGATCTCTACAAAGATGATTCTCCGATCTATTCATACAATACAATTATCTCTTTTAACCTCCAGCCTACCACCTCCCACTGACCAACATTGCTCCAAGTCCCCTCCCAGCTCAGACATCTAAGGTCCCTCCCAATCTAACATTCCCTGTTCTCCTGGCTCTGACATTCTAGATTCTAGCACATTATATTCTCAGATCTCTTCCAATTCTATTGTCATGTTCTAACATGTATGTTATAAGATCCCTTGAATGTCTAAAATGCTCTGGGCCAATCTGCTGCTTTGATCCTAATGATAATGATTTGGGAGTGGGGGGGGCAGGGCTGTGCTCAGTCCCCAACCTCACTTTCTCCTCCAGAATCATCTGGATCCAGTGGCCAGACATGGATCAGGATGACTGGTAATGTCCCTGGATGTAAGGCAATCAAGGTTAAGTGACGTGCTCAAGGTCACACAGCCAGTAAGAGTCAAGTGTCTGAGATCAGATTTGAACTCCCATCCTCCTCACTCCAAGGCCAGTGCTCTATCCACTGCACCACCATTTGATCCATTTGATTGTGAGAGCCCAGCCTGGACTTTCCACCTTTCTTCTAACCTTGGGCTTTCAGGATCTTTCTCATTGCTTCCTTTTCCAAGTGATAAAGATGGCTTGAAGGTCAAACTGACACAATAAGAAGTCACCTCATGAGCTCAGTCATATTCCTGTACCCATACAGGGGCATCCCCTTTGTTTTCAGGTCTTTGCCACCATAAATAATCACCAGATCTGAATGGAAGGACTTAGATACAGTGACACAGAAAGATGGAAGTAAGACTAGGAAAACAATGTATACAGTGACTACAATGACATAAACAAAAACAATTGAAAAAGAAACTCAGTGATCTCTAATTATAATCGCCAAGGTTGTCCCCCAAAGCAGAGTTGGGAAAATGTTCTCTCTTCCTTCTTCAAAGGGTTGGAGGGCTATGGGGAGGGACTTTTCACATTACTGTTGGATTTGATAGACAGATCAGTTCATTTGCTAACCTGCCTCTGCTTCCTTTCTTCCTTTTCCTTTTTTATTCTTTGCTACATTATATGGCTCTCTGGGTGGGGGAAGGAAAAGAACATAGTTTTTTTTACCTTAAAGGGCATCTGGTCCAACCCCCTTATTCTACAGATAAGGAAATGGAGTCCCAAGATCACAAAGCTAGTACATGATATAGTTGGAAATTAGACCCAGGTCTTTGACTCCAAAATCAATGTTCTTTTCACTGTGCCCTGATCCTTCTCATATATTAGAGGTGAGTGAGGGTTATATAAAAACAAAAGATATGATTAAAATCTTTTTTAATGCTATTTTTTCTATTTTGGTATGTATAGGACTTTTCTTTCTGTCTTTATCTTCTTAGGAATATAGGCCTAGCAGTGGGATCTCTGAGTCAGAGGTGATAGACAAAATGTAGTCAATTTTTTAAACTAAAGATCATCTCCCCCCCCCACCAAGGTTCTATTAAGATCATTCTTTTTTTTATTTTACTTTGTAATTAATTAGAATTTATTTTTTCTCCCTCCCACCCCTCCTTATTTGAAAGGAAATAAAGAAGACAAATGGAACACTTGTTTTAAAAACAAATTTTGTCAAACAAAACAAATTCCCACATTGTCCAAGTCCACAAAGGGTATGCCTCATTCTCTGAGATCATCTTTTTAATTTCTATATTCTTCTGGTGCTACTACGTGACTGTAAACCATGACATTCCCCCTCCCTCCTTCCAAACTGAAAGTCAGCAAAGACATATTCCAAACATTCCTTTGTTGAGTCTGGTCTCAAGTTCCTACTCCAGATTATCTCGGATCAGAAACGTACTCCTAGTTGTTTCTGCTTATCCTTGGGCAAATCCCTACTTCTTCAAATCCCTCAGCTTCCTCATCTCTAAAATAAAGGAGCCAGATAAATGATATTTAAGCACCTACTGACTCTGGATTCCATGATTTCCCTGTCTTCTTCAGACTCCAATAAGTTCTAGGTTCTAATATACTATGTTCTTGATCCCTGTTCTCTAAAGATCTAGCTCTGTTCTCAGGAAAGGTTCTCATATCAGACACAGACACCATAAGGACAGGTGAGGGAGACAGTTGGGAATTGATAGGCTCAGAATATCATATCACAGACCATCTTAAACACATACACATAAAGGGTGACTCAAGCCCGCGTTTATAACCCACTCTGAGAATAAATGGAGTGATGGAACATCATTGCTATGACCAGTTGGTCACCACTTTTAAATACCTGTAACTTTATCTTAAGTGAAATAGTCATGAAGGGTACCTAAATACTCATGAAATGAGCAGATAAGGGCAGTAGGAAGGACCTTAGAATGCTGAATGTCAGAATTGGAAGGGACCTCAAAACAGAACTTCAGAACTAGAAGAGACCTCAGATCATGGAACATCAGAAGTGGGAGAATTTAAGACACACAATGTTAGATTTGGAAAGCATCTTCAAATGTCGAATGTCTAATCTTGGAAAGTCCTTAGAACAGAGAATGTGAGGAGTAGGGGGAATCCTTAGAACACAGAACATAAGAGCTAGGAGAGACCTTAGAATAGCGAATGTCAGAAATGGAACTTTTTAAAACAGAGAAAAACAGAGAATGTTAGAGTTGGGAGGGACTTTAGAATGGGATGTCAGAGCTGGGAGGGGTCTTAGAACAGGGATGTCAGAGCTGGGAGGGTCTTGGAACAGGGAATGTCAGAATAGGGAGAGACCTTAGAATAAGGAATATTAGAGTTAGGAGGGTTTTAGAGCAGGGAATGTCAGAGCCAGAAGGAACCTTTCAGCATAGAATTGCTAGGACACAGCCCTTGGAATTCTAGAACTGGAAGGTAGGTAGAATGTTAGAACATCAACCCCAGAACACAGTTGTGGGAAGGGCAATCAGACGTCTTATCTAGTCCAATGCCCTCATTTTCCACCTGAGCAAACAGACCCAGAGAGGGAAGTGAAACCCTGTATAGATCTTTATTGCAGTGTACCCACTGAGTGAACCGTGAAAAGTGGAAGGGGACGTCTGGGCAGGTTTCAAAGCAGCTCTCTCCTTTCTCTGCAGTGTTCTGGAGCAGCTCTTTCCCCCAGACTCCCAGTGGCCAGTGGCACCACTGACAAGGCTTATGGGACCTGAGAGCCAGGATCAAGAGAGAGGGGTGAGGGGGGAAATGGGGGGAGGGCAAGGACAGGGGCTCCATGGAAGCTGCTGATGGATGGCTCTTCATGACTCAGCATCCTGGAAAAAGTGAGGGAAGGAGCCTGGGTTTCAAGCCCAAAGATCAGGCTCCAAGTCCCAGCCTTCATACTTACCAGTTGGGTAACCCCAGACGAGTTATTTCCCCTTTCTTTCTGAGCCTCAGTTCCCTCATCAGCTAAATGGGGATGGTAACTCATCCTCTTCCTATGTCACTGGGCTATTGGGGGAAAGTGCTTGATGACTTGTAAAGCATTATGGACAAAGGAGCCGCTATTCTTAGAAACCAAGATGAGAAAAAAATAGACTTCACAAAGGAAATGACCAAACTGGAGACTTCATTTTCTCAAAAGGTGGCATTGAATTTGCCTGTACTTTCCACTCTCCTGCCTGAGCATAACCAATAAGAAAGTCAAACTTTGCCAATTCCTCTAGCAGCCTCTCTGAGACTCAGTTTCCCCATGTGTAAAATGGGTTGTCTGGAGTAGAGGGCCCTTGAGTTCTCTTCTACCTGTCTCCTTATGAGCCTTTCAGTCTGGATGGTAGGATAAGAGACTGTAGCTGAGCAGCTAAAGTGAGATCATCCAGCTTGAGATGGTTTGGCAAGACCCCAGAGTACCAGGGACCAAGGCCGCCTCTGGACCAGATGGAGGCAGACATGGTGGCAGGAAGGGATGGGGGCAAGCAATGAGGTCAGAGCCAAACTGGATCTCAGGGCCCGGATTAGCTCATTAGCAAGGGTCTCTTAAAGGCTATGAGCTAGAAGAAAGGTCCAGTCAATTCATGGAATATCAACTCAGAATGCCATTCAATGCAAATATTTCTTCTTTTCTCCTGTAACTTTCAGGCCTGTGGCCTGGACCTCCGAATGAGCTAGGTGGGTCTTAGAATAGGAACTGGGAGGGGTCTTACAGCAAGGGATGTCAGAGCTGGGAAGGGTCCTAGAACAGGGGATGTGAGACCTGGGAGAGGCTTTAGAACATGGAAAGTCAGAGATGGGAGGGATCTTAGAAAAGAGAATATCAGAACTGAGAGGAACTTTAGATATAAAATGTTCAAGGTGGGATGAACCTTAGGTCATATAATGGGTCCATAGATTATCACAGATGGGAGCACCCTTGAAGCACAGGACATTAGAATTGGGAAACTGCATGTCAGGGTGTAGAGGGTTTTTAGAATTGTTAGGGTAAATATATTTGCTGTCTGAAAATAAACAGTTGTCACAGGACAGTCTCTTATATACAAAGTCTTAGAACAAAGGGTAGAGATTGTTTGAGAGGAGAGGTCCCTTAGTTTATAGTACAGAGTATGGAAGCTTAAAGCCATCTTTGAGACATCTAGCCATCAAACCAAAGATGTTTAAATTTATATTCACATTTATATTATATTTTAAAAATGGGGAAATTAAGATCTGGAGAAATGAAGTGTCTTGGCCAAGGCTGCCATAACTAATTAGCTGGCACAGCTGGTACCACACCCTAGATCTCTTCTTTCCTTGTCCCTGTCTTCGCCAAATTCTAGGACCTCAGAGGAATATCAATGCAAGAAACTTGTTTATTTTAAAACACTTCATACTTCATGGACCTGTGATATGGTTGTGTGGGACATATCCTGAGATGACATAGATCTCTGCCACCAAAAACCTAGTTCCAGAGGTTCTAAGAATTACTGTAAATGAGAATGTCACCCTCCTGGGGCCAGCCAGGAACTGAGCCTCTTTGAAGTGAACCAGACTGAGTTCTAGACAATAAATCCAATTGCAGGTCCAGTTTCAAACTCTTCCCATTGTATTAGGATCTACCAGCACTTCTGCTCCCCTGATAGAATCTCCTTAAGAACCACAACTCTATATTACAATGAGTATCAGGAGAAACTTTATTATAAGATATTAAAAACATAATAATTTCTATTTTATAAGTATGCCTCAGGGCTTGAAAAACTTGGGGTTCACATGAACCAGGCCTGATGTTTGAAGGCTGATCCCAAAAGTTTCCTCTGGAAAATCTAAAGATCTATTCTTTTCTTTTTTTGGGGGGGGGGGTTTGCAAGGCAATGATGTTAAGTGACTTGCCCAAGGTCACACAGCTAGCTACAGATCTATTCTTGTCTAAGTTTCTACAAATGTGGATAACAAAATTCCTAGTTCCTATTCAAGCACTAAAACTAACAAATACATATCACATAAAGGATAGTCTTTATTTTACCTCATAGAAATTAAAGGAGGTACAAAGAACCCACAAGAGCCTATATAAAGAAACAGAACAAAGTAAGGACAGTTAGGCCATAAGTTCCCCTCAGATCTGAACTGGGGTTACTCTTTAGGAAAGTACCCTGACTTTCCATTGGCATCCATGGGGTTTTACATGAACCCTCTAAATGTCATTGTTCTACCTTTTAAATTAGACATCCCCAAAGAAGAAAAACATACTTTTGGATGTCTAGCAGGCAATCTCCTTCCCATCAGATCTCTACTGTCCAAATACCTCAAGGTAATACCAGAAAATACAATATAAGGCTTCTTCATGATATGACTTTAATACCTTTACTATTTCCCCAGCTATGGTAGAGGTAATCCTTTTCTGTTTCTAAGAGATAATATGGCCCAGGAATGACCCTTCCAGGAGTCAACAATCTGAGATTAAGGCAATTCCCAAGACTTGTGGCAAACCAGAAAGCTCTATTCTCTCCTCAAAGGCTCCAGGATCATGGTACCTCATCAATGTAAGAGATTGGGAAAATATTGATGGGTTGATTGTCTCCTCCTCTCAAGCCATGAGGGCAAGTACATGTCTGCATCTTCCATGATGTTCTCCCATGATATTTCTTACCCAAATGTTGGCACCATCTGTTGTGTTAGACGAGTCCATTTTCATTTCTCTGAGTTGTGACATATATGTGGAGAAATGGAAACAGAACTCCAAAGAGTGGTCAGTAGCTTGAGGTAGGGCAGCTAGGTGGTGCAGTGGATGGGCTCTGGAGTCAGGAGGATCTGAGTTCCAATGTGACCTTGTTGGCCTCAGTTTCCTCTTCTGTCAAATGAGCTAGAAAAGAAAATGGCAAGCCACTCCAGTATCTTTGCCAAGAAGACCCCAAATGGGATCACAAAGAGTCAGACACAAGTAATTCATTGAACAACAACAAACTTGAGATATGGGAATTCCTCTCTCAAGTCATGTGGGCCCACACACAAAGAAGCAGGTCTACCACAAGACTCCAAGACAAGGAGAAAGAGCCTTCTGTTGATTCTTTTCTAGGCTGGCACAGAAAAGTATTTTTTCTGACTGAACCTTCTAAGGGTCCAGGTCAACTAACCATCTTGGGGGTGTCCTCTGCTTCCCAAAAGCAAGCTATTTTTTTCCTCTTAACAAGGTGCTAATAGGCATGTCCAGATTCTCCAAGAAGAGAGCCTAATCAAACAGTCCCAAACACAAGTTTGCTTCACTTCCCTGTGAGCTCATCAAACTTAACTCATCTTTTGTTCAACCCCCCTTGTACACATTAATGTAACCTCTGAGCCTCAGTTTCCTCATTTATAAAATGGGGGTAATAATAATAGTTTTATAGAGTAATTTAAGATTTGTAAAGTGTTTTACTATGTTAACTCATTTAGTCCAAATAATCACCTTGGGAGGTAGGTACTTTTATGGTTCCCATTTAACAGAAGAAAAAACTGAGACTGGAAGAGATTAATTGACTTGCCTAGGGCTACCTGACTAGTAAAGCATCTGAGGCTGGACTCGAACTCATACCTTCTTGACTCCAGGGCCAGAATTTTTATTCAATGGATCACATATCCCACACAATTATTGTGAGGATTGCTCTTTGCAAATCTTAAATCTCCTTACAGAAATGCAAATGGCCACTTTTCATCTTTTTTTCCTTGCCCTGACTCATCTCCTGAGTCAACCACCTTCGGCTCTTTCTCCCAACCTCAGTGGGACATTATAGCTTATGAACTCTAGTCGTTTGTAAGTAATGCTCAAATATGTAGTTGCCAGGCTTCTATTGATGACTGGAAATTCTAATGAGGGAAGGGCAAAGAAAGCTCTGCCACGTGTACTGACCTGAGCCCTGAACTCTGGGCTTCCATCACCCCCTGCATCCTTCAGACTTATTAGCTTCCTGGTGAATGTTTCTGGCTAATAGATGTGTTTCACCTTCAAGTCAAACTCAACATGTCCAAAAACAAAACTGTTCCTTCCCCCAAACCAAATCCATTGCTAGAATCATTGATTTTTCACATTGAGAGTGGTTCTAAAGGTTGTCTAGTTCACCTCCCTCATTTTACAGAAGAGGAAACTGAGGCAAAGGAAGGAAAATGACTGGCTCTAGGACATGGAGATATAGATGGAAAAAATGGAACTTAAATTCATCTTCTTCATTACAGTTCTGGCTCCATCTCCTCCATGTCACTGAAACTCAAAACTTAAGTTATTTAACTTGTTTTTATTCAATTTGGAAAAGTGGGGTTGAAATTATCCCATCTATGTATCCAGAGAAAAAATTGTGGAGTTTGAACAAAGACCAAAGACTATTTATTACCTTTAATTTTTAAAAAATGTTATCTTATTATGTAATCTTGCTATCTCTTATTTTTTTTCCTTCAGAATATGATTTCATTCACAACACATTCAATTTAGATCAATGTAGACCATGGAAACAATGTAAAGACTAACAGACTGCCTTCTGTGGGGGCTGGGGGGGAAGCAAGATTGGGGGAAAATCGTAAAATTCAAAAATAAATTAATTAATTAAAAACATTAAAAAAAAAATTATCCCATCTCATTTAACCCTGATGAGAAAATACCTCAATTGATCACTAGCTGTGAACAAGGCCTAGACAATTCTCCAGTTTTGACATTGGTCTAGAGACGTGTTAAGATCCTGTGGGACATGTATAAAACCAGAGAGATGCTGGATTCGGGGATCTGAGAAAGTAGAGAGCCAGGAGAGTGTTCTAGGAGTAACTAGGAGGAAAAAAATCTCTTATAATGAAGAAAATATCTTGGCCTCCACATCCCTTCTTCTTGGCAGGGGAAAACCTTTTGAATTTTGAAGGGTCCAGAGAATTTTGGATTTCCCACCTTTCCATGGGTGCTCTTGTCCTTGAAATAGCTGACAGCAGTGTCTGTATTAGGAGCCAAGGACAGACTGGATGTGATGAGGCAAGCATATTCAAGGCTTTACAAAGAGCCCCACAGAAAAGCTATAGCATGATTAAGGGAATGACTTCTGGATTCTAGCAAAAGGCCTTCTAGGAGCCTTGAGTTATCCCTTGGTCATATACACCCTCTAAGCTTTAGCCCAATTTCTCTTAGAGTCTGTATGGACTTTTGAGAGAGTGGATCATAGACTTCCAGCGTGGTCTTCTTTTGTTGCTTTAATCAATACTTCCTTTTTAAAAACTCAGAAAGTCTGGCTATTTGATATCAACCAACAAACATAACAGGAAGACCACTGATGGGGGCTCATAGTCCTAGAAAGACTCGCTACGCCTCTACCACCAGCCAGGGTTAACAGTGGTGCACTGAGGGGTCAGAATAGCCACCCCCTGACTTGCCATGTCATCAGGAGCTTGGCTCCATTGCAGGTGCCTCCTGAACTCCTTCATAAGCATTTGTAGCTCCTTAGGCCAGTGTCTGACATATCACAAGCTCATATTTAATGTTGATTGATATGCCCATATTGTTTCCCTAGGTTAGTTCATTCTAGTCTTTGTTTTCTCAACATCTCCAAAGGTTCCTCTCATACAGTGGGTGTCTAATAGATGTTTATTGGCACCTCTCATATCCAACCAATCATCAAATTCTATTGATTCTTCCTTTAAAATGTTTCTTGGGTCTGCTTGCTCCTTAGCATTCCCAAGGACCCCTCCCTAATTCAGGCCCTTCCTACTTCTCGACCTAATCCCAACCTCCTCAGCAGCCTCTCTTCCTCCAGTCTCCCCACTACTGCTCTGGAAACCTTCACTATAAAGGTTTCTCATCTTCCCATTGCACCCACCCCACCCCCCAATTAGAGGTGCCTGGAAAAGGAGAGTGAACCCAAGAGAGTAGAGATGTAGTGAAGAGGGGCTAAAAGAGGTCCCTCAGATGGACTCTGAGAAGAGCTGGTCTGGGAAAAGCCAACCCAGACCAACAATGACTGGGACCAGCTTGTGTGGGGGGATGGGGGTAGGGGATAGGGCTGGGGCTGGGCCTTTCACAGGCCCACAGTAGCCTCCTGATAAAGAAGGGTTTGACTGATTGGACTTGGGTTATCTGGAGGTCACCAGGAGAGCAGGGAGTGATCTGGGGAAGCTGGGGGCCCTTGCCTCCTTCCCTCCATCTCGCTCCCCCAGAGAGTCCATTTCCAGGCCTGGCTATGAGTCATGGAGCTTTTTCTAATTTAAGATCCTTCAGGGCCTCAGAAGCATTGGGTTACGCAGGATCAGCTTGATACAGAGGCAGAAGAGGAGGTTTTCTGCACAGGAGGATTTCAGAGGCCCCAAGAAGGGCCCACCTGCCCCCTGAGACCCTGCCTCAAGCCATGGGAATTCCCAAGGAGAAAAATATGCATGGAGATGGTAATCTAGGTGCTCAGTCTCACAGGGCTTGAATTTAAGTTACCTCAGTCAGCCTGAAAACATGAACTGGAAAGAATTCCACAGATGCTTCACTCTGTGTGTGTGTGTGTGTGTGTGTGTGTGTGTGTGTGTGTGTGTGAGAGAGAGAGAGAGAGAGAGAGAGAGAGAGAGAGAGAGAGAGAGAGAGAGAGAGAGAGAGAAAGGAGAGAGGGAAAGAGAAAGAAGGGGAGAGAAAGACAGAGACAGAGACAGAGACAAGACAGAGACAGAGACAGACAGACAGAGACAGAGAGAACCTTACCCTATCTCCTAGCCTGGGGAGCCTCCAACATGTCCCTTGGCAATCCTATTATGTCTCCCTAGAGGAGTCATTCTCTCACTCACCAGTGTCTCTTCCAAAACATCCCCCCCCACACACATTAAACCTCCATCAGCTTTCCCTCCCACCACCCTTCCAGTTGGACCTGGTTTAGGGAAAAGTGAGGGGTTTGCTTTTGGACAATTGAATTTGTCTTTTTCGGGTAGAAACATTCACCGGGAAGCTAATTAGAAGAGAACCTCTCATATTTTCCTGAGCAACTTGAGGCCATTTGCCATGAGGCTTTTCTCTCCCTTCCTCCTCTTCCATTCCTCTGACCCTAGTTCCCAAAGGGAGTTGACCTTTCCTCTGACCAAGGCCCCCCCCATCCCTTTACTACCCAAGTGGATCCCTTCCATCCCTCTGTCTCCAGCAGGTTGTTCCCTCTATCATTCCTACTCTCTCACTTAACTTCATTCTCTCCCTATCCACTCCCAGTTTCCCTCCTGTCTACACATGTGCCCTCCTCTCCCCCCAACCTCAAAAGACCTCTCACTTGATCTGTCCATCCCTACTAGCTATCGGCCCATATCTCTACTTCCTTTTGTGGCTAGGCTTCAAGTCTACAACAGAAGTCCCCACTTCCCTTCTTCTCCCTCCATTCTTCTCCCTTTACAATCTAGTTCCTGACCTCATCATTCACTGAAACTGCCCTTTCCAAAGTTATCAATGACCTTTAACCGACCATTTCTCTGAGTTAGCCTCCTTGACTTCCCCTCAATCATTGACAGCTTCAATCACCTTCTCTCTAGGTTTCTGGGACACCCATCTCTCTTGGTTTCTCTCTCTCTCTCTCTCTCTCTCTCTCTCTCTCTCTCTCTCTCTCTCACACACACACACACACACACACACACACACACACACACTATTCCTTTGCTTGCTCCCCATTCAAGTCATCCCCATTAACAGCAGTACCACTGCTCATCAATTTGTTGATGTCATCAGTTCTGGTGGTTTCAGTTATTATCTCAGAAGCTAGGTGGTAGTGGACAGAGGGCCAGATTCCAGACATCTTCTAGTCGAGTGACCCTGGGCAAGTCACTAGACCTAATTGCCTCAGTTTCCTCATTTATAAAATGGGCATCATAATACTATCTACCTCCCAGAACTACTGCAAGAATCAAATGAGATAATAATTGTAAAGTACTTAGTTCATAGTAGGGGCTGTACTAATGTTAGTCATTATCATTATCATTATTATCATTATCATCATCATCATCATCATTATTTTTATTATTTTAATATCCATATTCAGATGACACTCAGATTTAGTTGTCCAACCCTAATATCTCTATTAACCTACAGACTCAATGCCTGTCCTTTAGAGCTCTCAAATTGAATGCTCCCAAGATATCTCAAATTCATTTTTTTTACCAAATCTTCCCCACTTCCAAACTACCCTGTTACTGTCAAGAGCACCACCAACTTCCCAGTCACTCAGATTCCAAACCTAGGAGCCATCCTTGACTCCTTAGTCTCTCTTACCCCATCCCCAATCCAATCTGTGGCTAAAGCCTAGAATTTCTTCCTTCCCAGTATCTTCTGTCCTTTGACATGGACTCTCACCTTGGTGCAGACCTTGATTCCTTCACATCTGGACCATTGCCACAGCCTTCTGGTGGGTCTGCTTTTGTTTGTCTTGAGTCTCTCTCTCCACTCCAATTCATCCACTATTCAGTCATTAAAGTGACCACTATGGGATTCACCTCCCATAACCTCAAGAACCTTCAGTAGCTTCTTATTGTCCCCAGAATAAAGGACAAAATGCTTCTTGGCATTGGAAATCCTCCATAAGCTTGTGCCCTCCTACACTTCTAATTTTACATCTTATTCCCCCACCCACAAATCTAGGATTTAGTGACACTGGTTTTGCTGTTCTGAGAACAAGACTCACCATCTCCAGTTTACAAGTATTGGGGGCAGCTAGGTGGCACAGTGGATAGAGCACTGGCCCTGGAGTCAGTTTACAAGTACTTCCCCTGGCTCTCATCATCTGGGCATAGACTGCTCTCCTTACTCAACTAACCTCCTACAGGAAGCCTTCCCTGATAATGCTTATTGAGGATCCCTCTACCATATGTCTCTCTTACAAGTGGCCTTTGCTAATACCTTGTTTGCAAATGGATTTTGTTTAAAAATGACATTTCTTTACAAACACTTTGTTTACAAATGGATTTAGTTTACAAATGGACTTTGTTTACACCTTGTTTGCAAATGACCTTTGTTGACAAATGTCTTTTGTTCACACTTTGCTTGCCAATGGACTTTATTTACAAATGGCCTTTGTTTACAAATAGCTTTTGTTTGCAAATGTCTTTGTTTACAAATGGACTTTGTTTTTACACTTTGTTTGCAAATGACCTTTGTTTGCAAACACTTTTGTTTACAAATGGCCTTTGTTTGAAAATACTTTATTTACAAATGAACTTTGCTCAGAAATGGAATTTTACACTTTCTTTACAAAAGGCCAAAGTTCATATTTTGTTTGCAAATGGACTTTGCATGTTGTTTGAAAATTGTTTGCAAACAGAATTTGTTTACAAGTGGCCTTTGTTTAGAAGCACTTTTTTTACAAATGCCTTTTTAGACTTTGTTTTCAAATGGCCTTTGTTTATAAACACTTTGTTTTCAAATGGCCTTTGTTTACAAAGTTGTTTGCTCCTTGCCTCTCTCCTTAGGCAGTGAGGACCTGGAGAGCAGAGAATTGCTTAACCTAGGATTGGCACATGGTAGGTGCTTAGTTAACTGACTGGAGAGACCTGAGGGGAATTTGTAGGAAAGAAGAGAAACCCCTTAAGGACAGGGTCTGTTTTTAATATTGTTATTGTCTTCCCAGTCCTTTACATAGTCAAGAATTCTGAAATTTTAGGATCATAGACTGAGAATTAGAAGGGACCTCAGAGGTCAACCCTCTTATTTTACAGATGAAGAAACTGAGGCCTGTGGGGATTAAATGACATACCTAAAGTTGCATATGGGTAGTAAGGATCAAGCACTGGGCCTGGAGTCAGGAAAACACATGTACTAACTGTGTGACCCTGGAAAAGTCACTTTACCTGTTTACCTCAATTTCTTCATCTGTAAAATGAGCTGGAGAAGGAAAAGGTAGATCACTCCAGTGTCTTTGCCAGGAAAACCCCAAACGGGGTTATGAAGAATGAGAAACAAGTTAAATGAGTGAATAACAGGAAGAAGAAAAGGTCACACAGCTAGTATATGTCATTTGGATTCTAGTACTCTGAGTGACTGATTAATAGAAATATCCAAGGTCTACACTGTGAAGGAGGCTACAGATCCTGATCATCTCATCTCTGGGCTATGTAACAGCTACTGATGAGTTGGCCTGCTTAAGTCTCTTCCTTCTGCCTATCCTCCATTCAGGCACCCAAGGTATCTTCTGGAAACCTGGGTCTGATCACACATCCCCACTCCCCCTCTGCCTCAGTAAATTCCAGTGACTCCTGTCGCTTCCAAGATCAAACATTAAACTCTCTGCTTGGATTTATAGGCCTTTATAACCTATCCCCTTCCATCTTTCCATTCTTCTTCCATCTTAACCCATATCATGTACTCTGCAATTCAGTGACAGCGGCCTCTTGGTTGTTCCATCATCTCCTGACTCCTGGACTCCTCTCCAACTGGGCCCTAAGCCTGAGATACTCTCCCTCCTCAGGGCCATATCCATCTTCCATCGGATCTCAGCTAAAATCCCTCCTTCTGCAGGAAGGTCATCATTCTGTGCCTTCCTTTGGGTTGAGCATTTCCAGTTTATCCTGAATAGGTCTTCTTGGTATATAGGTGTTTGCATCTTATCTCCCTCATTAGATTGGGAACTCCTTGAGTACTGGAATTATCTTTTGACTTTCTTTGAACTCTCAGTGATTTCCACAGTGTCTGTCACTGAAGTAGGTACTTCATAGATGTTTACAGGTTGATTGATTAGACCTGTTTTTTGGCCTCAGAGGGCAGAGCTGAGAGCACTGGGTGAAGTTTTAGAGAAGCAGGTTTAGCATAGACCTTAGAAAAAGCTTCCTAACAAAGGCAGTTTTCTAAAAGGCAGATAAGTTATCTTGGAAACTCATGGGTTTCGCCTCAATGGAAGACATCAAGAAAAACAGAGTGAGGCAACAAGAAACTGTGAAGCTCTTACCATATGTTAGTCATGGTGCTAGTGCTGAGGATACAAGCCTCTGACCTCAAGGAGCTTACATTCCAATGTGAGAAGACAACTCACAAAAGAGAGCTGAAAGATAAGTAAAGAGCTAAGAGATAAGTAAAAGAAAACCTACCTGCAAGGGAAGTTTTGAAGTCTAGAAAGTTCGGAGCAGAGTCAGGTGGGGAATGAAGGTTGGCTGACCCAGATCCCCTCAGAAAATGTAGACTCTGGGAGGAACTCTCCAAGGGAGGAAGGATATTCTTCCACAAAATGACTGCTCTAGGATGAACTCACCAATGGGAGAAGGGGACCAGACGAGACGGCAGAAGGTAATTTCCAAGTGTGGGCTCCTTCACAAAATGGCAGTTCAGGGAGGAATTCACCAATGGAAGAAGAGGATCCTCCGATTTAAGGAATAGTCCAGGTCTGGGCCCCTCTAGGAGGAAATGGCTACTCAAGGAGGGACTCATCAATGGAAGACAAGGGCCAGTCTGCAGAAGCATTGTTCCCTAGAGAAAAGGTTGTAGGTATGTTTGGATCTTTCAGGGTTTATGGCTCCAAGTGATGAGAAAAGTTCCAGGATGAGACTGCTGAGACATCTTTTTGACAATCAGTTTGGTGTGTTGTGGAGACAATTATGTTTTCAGTTGTTAGTTGAGCTAGATGGCCACAGAATGGTCTTCCACCTCTAAGACCCTGTGATGCACAGAGGTAATGTCTACAATGATGAAATTACAGCTGTATCATCACCATTAACAGGACTCATATATGTGGTGCCAGCCTTTCTTGCCCAACTCTTTGTTCCATTGCAGAAAACTGGTATGAGACCAGGAAATAGTTTGGGAATTCCCAAAACCAAGATTGCACATTACTCTAGGACTATAGGAGGCACCTAAATGATCACATAGCCCCTGTGTTAGCTAGAGAAAGGGAGGAACCTAGAGAGGCTATCTGATATAATGGAGTGACCTCATTAATTGGAGCCAAAGAATGTGAATTTAAATCAAAGTTCTGCTAAATATTACCTCAGTGACTTTGGGAAAGTCTTTTTTTTTCATTGACTCATTTTCTTTTTCTTTCACCTAAAGAGGTTGAGGCAGGTGATCTCCAAGATCTCTTCTAGTTTCAAATTGTATGAAAAGCTTCCAAAATCTTGTGAAAGTTAATTACAGAGGGAAGAGTTTCAGGTCAATACAAAGAAGCATGAGTCTATAATGTGCTATTAGGAAGCTATCACCCATAAATATGTTTATTTCTGCATTGCCTTGGTTATGTTCTGAGTTCTACAAAGTGCAAATAAGGACACTGGAGAACATTTTGTATTTTTATCTCTAAAATACTAAATGTCAAAGCGTTAATACATGAGTCAAAGGGGAGGTGGATGAGTCATACCAACAGAGTTAGATACCACAACTAGACAGGCCAAGTGAGACACTGGTGTCTGGGAAATGTTCAAAGACCCAAAGGATGATCTCTGGTTGTTTGGATAAATTTTCTATGGAATAATTATGCACGGACATGGAAAAGAATCACAATGGATAAGAATGGATGATGTACACATTTGTGGAAATTGCTACCAATGAGATCTCTTTGTTCTAGGGTATTCTCTATCCTTGATGTTAGACTCTGGGAATGACTGTCTTGCAAGACAAATGATTATTCAGGAAAAGTGAAAGGGGTACACAGTCATCTTCAATTGGGAAGAAGCCCAGGTACCAAAAGAGCTATCAGGATATTCCCCTGAGGATGAAATTAACTGGAATAATCATGGTGAAACCAGCTCTTGAGAGTTTGATGCTATGTGATTAATAGAATAAACCAGAGTGAGTGATTAGGGAGAAACTGGACTGTGAGAAAACAGAGGGAGGTGACTCAGGGCTCATTTGAAGTTGGGTACTATCATCTGGCAGTTTGGTGGGAGACTCCAGCAGCAAGTCTCAGAGAATGGGGTTTATTCTAGGCTGAGCCTTGATTTGTAGTTGGAGGTGACATATGGATACACATGGCCTTGATCTGTTTCTTCAGCCAGAGAGATTGAGGGCATCTTGGTACCACGGCTATCCTATATTGTAATTATAGCATCTAGGGACAGTGATGATAAGACTATATCTGAATGACATCATCCTGATCTCCCTCTTGGTCATTTGGGAAGAAATGACAAGTGAATTGGAGGCTTGGAGTACTTGCAGTAAAAATATGAGTAGGTGTATAAGACTCAGACTTTCCAGGCCAGAATTTAAGTCTTTTATGAATATATTTTAAGCCCCAAAGTGTTCCATGACATGATGAAGCCAAGGTCTTGGGAGCTTGAAGGTTTGGAGTAGAGAGAGAGAGAGAGCATAATCTGAACAGATTTAGTGCTTAGTAATAGAAAACAGAGATGATGATGGTGATGATGATGATAATGTTTATCCTTCTTTCTTGAAGATGACCATGACATCAGGGTGATGATGCCATGACAAGCATATGAATTGTTCTCCTGCAGCATCATTTGGGTCCAGTGGAGTGATTAGAGAATTACCAAGTAGTCAAATTAATTTGGGAAATATTGCACAAAGCCCTTCCTGTTCTGGAAAAGAAGCCCCTTGAGGGGAGGGGTTAGTTAATTTTTGAATTTTTATCCTCACAGTAGGCACTAAAAAAAGACTTGTCAAAAGGAATTGAATTGGACAAAATGGAATTATCAGGAGTCCATCTAGGAGCTAGAATCCTCCTTAGAAATCCTCCAGCCCAAGTTTTTCATTTCAAAGATGAAAAAATGTGCAATCTGAGGAGATTCAATAATGATAGGATGACATGAAAGAGGCCAACCCCCTCATTTCACAAAGGGAGAAAAGTGAGCCCCAGGGTGAAGCCACTGGCCCCAATCACATGGTTGGAGCAAGGCAGAGCCCAGGAGGTGAACAACATATGGGAAGGGAGCCTGGCATCTGAGTTAGACCTGGGGCAAGTCACATCCCCCTCTTTGGACCTCAGTTTCCCCTTCTGTTAAAAGAGGGACTGGGACTGAGTGACCTCCAGAGGCCCTCCAAGCTCCTTGCATTCTACGAGTCAGGTAAAGGCAAGTTTTAGAAAAGAGACCTGAGTTTGAAAGCATAGTCTCTGACGTTTGCCAATGTCTGTTTCCATGGAAACAGGAATTGGAATTGAAGAACTGAATATGCGTGTGTGCCCGTGTGTGCCCGTGTGTTCATGGAGAATGCCCCAGATTGTCGGGGTGAGAGGGCTGGTTGACTCTCCAACTTATTTTCCTGCTGTGGTCTCTGGAATCTTTACAGTCAGCCAGCTCCTGCTGCTACCCATGCCCCTGGGTAGTCCTGAGTCCCTTCCTCTTTGCAAGGCTGGCCATCTTGGCTTATTGGATGATCACACCATGGCAGTAATCTATGAAAATCATACCAATTAAGGACATGTTGGCCTTAACTCTTCTCTGATGCTTCTTTAGTGATATGACTTTGGACTCTCTAAGCCTCAGTTTCTCGACTATAAAATAAGGGATGCTCTGGCATCCCATGCTATGTGTTCTAATATTAAGATCATGAATTCTTAACCTTTGGGTTTAGGATTTAAGGAGCTTGTGAATTGGGATGGGAAGAAAAGAGGACATTTTTTCCTTTCCCTTACCTCAAATTGAAATTCAGCAATTCCTTCAGTTATTTAATAACATGATTCTGAGAAGGGAGAGTGGTCCCTTAGCTTCACCAAACCTGCTTCCAGAGAGGTCTATGACACAGAGAAGGTTAAGAACCCCCTGCTCAGGGATGTAGGCATCGAATCAAATCACAGAGAAGGATGAAGAAACATAGTGAACAGGAAATAGTATTGAGGTCAAATAATCATTATAAATCTATTCAAGGCTCAGCTTGAGAGCTACGTTCTATAAGATACTTCCTCCAATGTCTTTACCATTACTAATTTCCCCTCCCACCACCCAGTTACTTTCTGTTTACTAGATATTGGTTTTGCTGTTTCCCTGGGTACCTGTTGTTTCCCCAGAAAAGAATGTAAACTGCTTTAGGAAAGGACTGTTTTCATGTTTTCCTTTGAGATAGAGCTTGGCATCTCATAGGCTTTTTGAATTGAAGGAAAGAAGAGAAATGACATTGGCTCAAATCTGGTTCAAGAATCTGCCTTAAATCTCAAGTCTATCATTTGCCACCTATATGACCTTGGTCAAGTCTTGTTGCTTCCCAAGGTCTCGGTAGTCAGCCTTAGTACGGTGCCTTTATAAATGTTACTTGACTAACTAGCTAGTACCCTCATGTCCAATGAGAAATTGGACTAGAGAATAGGTCCTATTTTTTTTTTAGATTTTTCAAGGCAATGGGGTTAAGTGGCTTGGCCAAGGCCACACGGCTAGGTAATTATTAAGTGTCTGAGTCTGGATTTGAGCCCAGGTACTCCTGACTCCAAGGCCAGTGCTCTAACCACTGCGCCACCTAGCCGGCCCTGGAATAAATTCTATTTTGATGGTGATAGTAGCTTACATAGTAATAACAGTTCATATTTCAATAGTGCTTTATGATTTATCTACAAAATGAATCCAAGGGCTTTGGAGGGAGAGGGGAGAGTGTACTCAAGAGAGTTTTATGTAAAGATGGTATCTGGGCTGAGTCTTGAAGAAAATCAAAGATTTCAAGATGGAATCCCAGGACCTTGTCCCTTGTAGAAAGGTCCCCTGCAGTCGGGCATCAGAGCTGGGAGTGGGTTCTGACTCTCCCTGTGAATCCGACTGCCCTCCCTCCCACAATCTGTTTCTAGGATGTGACTTAGCTCCATTACTCAGATTGGAAGAGAGCTTGACAAGGATCCTTTAAGACGAAGGTCAGCACTTTCTAGCGGTGATAGAGAGGGATATAAGGAAAATAACCGAATGGGAAAACAAGATATCAATAAAAATAAAATAATTTTTATTTTAAAAACCCTAAGGTCAGGTGGCACAAGGGACTTTTCCTAAGTCTCCACTCTTCCAGAATGAACATGGTGCTCTGCCCACTTGTATTTCAAAACCTCAGGAGCCTGATATCTTGCTGGCCTGTAACCTTCCTCCAGTGATGCAGTGTACAGCAGCTCTATGGCCTTTAATCAGTCCTAAGAATTTATTTCATCATTAATTGCAAAAGCAATTTATGGGAAGGAAGAGTAAGGCCTAAATACGATACACCTCCCACCATGACGAAGTATGCCCCTCATCCCCTTTGTTGGCTATTCCATTCTAGTTACAACTCCACTAGTAGGAAGGAGAAGAGAGAAAGAAATGAGAAGAGTCAAGTGTAATAAGAATTACTATTTTTTTTAAACAGTGCACTAAGACATCTGAAGCACTTCACAAAGCGCTTTATACATAATTTCATTGTTCCATTATGGTAATACATCACCACATTATTAATGGAATAACCCTATTATTACATTATTTCATTTGATCATCAAAACAACTGGATAAATATTTTTTTAATTTTTATTTAAGGCAATGGGGTTAAGTGACTTGCCCAAGGTCACGTGGCTAGACAATTAGTAAGTGTCTGAGGTCGGATTTGATCTCAGGTCCTCCTGACTCCAGAACTGGTGCTCTATACACTATGCCACCTAGCTGCCCCTGTGCTGTAAGTTTTAATCTGCCCATTTTAAAGATAAGGGTTCTGGGGTGGCTAGGTGGTGTAGTGGATAAAGCACCGACCTTGGAGTCAGGAGTACCTGAGTTCAAATCCAGCCTCAGACACTTAATAATTACCTAGCCGTGTGGCCTTGGGTAAAGCCACTTAACCCCATTGCCTTGCAAAAACTAAAAACTAAAATAAAATAAAATAAATAAAGATAAGGGTTCTGAGATTCAGAGGGTAAGGACTTGCCTAGGATCACATGATAAATGCCAAAGCATCAAAAATGGAATTGGAATCTAGTTCTTCCTGGTCCCCAATCTATAGCTCATGACTCAATGGACAGTTTTGGAGAGTTGCCACAATTGAAGTGATTCCACCACTTTCCAGTCAATCTGACGATGAAGTATCCTCACTCAGCAATACTTAAAACCTTTCCAGTTTGGTGGGATGTCCAGTAGCTTGTGCTTCACTGGACTAGCTTTTGAGAATCCAGCGTGACCTTCCTGTCCTAATCCAATGTAGTGCCTGGGAGACACCTTCCTCCTCAATTTGGAGAGTGGGGGTCCTAGACAAGGCTGCCCTGGTCCTGAGGTACTCGGACTTCCCTACTGAGGTGAAGTCAGAGGATGCAAATAATTCAAAGCAAAAACTTTAAATGAAATAGAATAACAAGAAAAGTAGCAACAAAACTTGGGATGCCCTTTTCCAAATAACATACCCTCTCTATAGGTAAGGCAGGATGGATGGTGCAATGGGTAGAGCATTGGATTTAAAGTCAGGAAGAGTCATCTTCCTGAGTCAAATTTGGCCTTAGACACTTGCAAGCTGTGCAACCCTGAGCAGGTCACTTCACCCTGTTTGCCTCAGTTTCCTCATCCATAAAGTGAACTAGAAAAGGAAATAGTAAACCACTCCAGTCTCTTTGCCAAAAACACCCCAAATAGGTTCATGGAGAGTTGAACACCACTGAAAACTGACTCAACAACAATCCATAGATATGTAATGGACAAACACAAGGCACACACATGGAGAAGAAAAAACCATGAATATGAGTGGCCAGGGCAGGAATGTGGAGGAACTGCTCATGTTTCCAGGAAGAACAGTTCATGTTTCCATGCTTTTCAAGGTCACCATTGTCTTCTAGAGTTGTTATTCTACTGGTCTTTGCATGTTTTCTCCATGGTCTCAGTGGATGTATGGGTGGTAGGGATGCCCAGTATCTGCTGGGTGTTGTTTCCTTCATGTTGGGTTCATCAGTGGCACCAGGAAACCTGAGTGTTGACACTTTTCTCTGTTTCTAACCATTGGCTTCAGTGGACATCCCTGAATGAAGGTGCCACCACTGCCTCATAGCAGAAAGTATGGTGCTGCTAGTGATCTTTGAGCTTAGAACACAAAGTCTTTTGCTACACCTCTTTTAGAAGAGCAAACCCATCATCAGACTGGGGTGGGGGCTGAAAAATTCTTAGTGACTTTTATTTGTAAGGTGGGGTTCTTCCTCCACCCAATCTTAAAATCTGTTTATCATCTCTCTCTCTCTCTCTCTCTCTCTCTCTCTCTCTCTCTCTCTCTCTCTCTCTCTCTCTCTTTCTCTATTTTTTTTTGGGGGGGGGGTACATCCTTTCTTGACAGAAATTCCCCAATCAAGAACCAAGCTCCTGGGAACACAGAGCAATTTACCAGCTAACTGGCACCTTCAGACTTAAATCTATTTTTTTTTTAGATCTCAACATCCTGGTCACCAAGACAACTACATCGATGGTCTCACTCTGACTTAGGGTTAGAAGGATCTTGTAACTCCTTAATGTCCTCATGTAGATCCTGTTTCCCAAAATCCAATTCTCTGGCAAAGGGATGGTTCTGCCAAAGAAAGCTCACACATCATGGGGTTTGACTTCTTAGAAGGATTTTTGTTATTATTTTGTTTCTTTTGTGGGAACACTATAGAATCTACCATCAAGACAAGTGAATAAGCATTGGTTTAGCTCTTACAATGGGTCAGGCATGTACTTAGCATTAGGGTTACAGAGGAAGGCAAAAACATGGCCCTGATCTCATGAAACTCCCAGGCTATTGGTAGAAATATTGGAGGTAATATTAAAGGGAAATGGTGCTGGAAATTTCTTGGAAAGAAGTCTGAGCCAGCACAAAACCAAATCCAGTGGCCACCTTCATCATCTTTCTTCTGCCTTGCCATTTTTCTGCCCTTGATGTGTGTAAGGGACACCAACTGACTCTCTACTGAAGCATTGTAATGGACTTGAGGGTCCTTAGTAGGTATTTCCTTTTGTGCAAGAATTAGATTGAATCTTTCCTTTGTTCCCATTATGTCAACTTGTACCACTCTGACATGGTTTGTGTGACTCAGAATGGAAGCTCCTTGATACACACTGTTGCTTTCCATCTTTGTATCCCCATTAGTACAACCCCTAGAACAGAGTGCGTACTTTAAAAACATTTTTGGAATCAAAAGCATTGAATAAAAGGCAGAAGGCAGTTGTTAAATTAATCAATACCCAGGACCGATCCTAAGCTGCCTTGAATCCACAGCCTTGCTGGCCATGTTCTTTCCCAGTCCATACAATAATGCTTGTCCTTCATTTTTGAAGAAGACCATGACATCAGGGAGGTGATACCATGGCAAGTGCATGAATTGGATTTGAGTGGGGGGGGGCTGTGCCAACATAGGTGGGTCAGATTCGGAACTAGTGGCTTACGAGTTCTCTCAGATAGAGACTGAGGACTCTTGGGGATTGGAGCCACTGGACTGGTGCTGAGGGAGGCAGGAAAGATCTGTCTAAATGTGATGGGTCTGAAAAAATGAACAATAAAGTAAGGTAGCAAATTTTGGTTGAGTAAATTTTGTAGGATAGTTCCAGTGGGAAAGGGATTATGAGAGAATTAAATCCAACCACTTCATTTTATAAATGAAGAAACTGAGGCACAGGCATGTGTCCTGCCTTGTCGAGGCTGATACCGCTAACTTGTATATGGGGCAGTGATAATTCACATTCACAATGTAGAAATGGCTAGTAGATGGAGTTTAATAAATTTTTTTTTTTTAGGTTTTTGCAAGGCCAATGGGGTTAAGTGGTTTGCCCAAGGCCACATAGCTAGGTAATTATTAAGCATCTGAGGCTGGATTTGAACTCAAGTACTCCTGAATCCAGGGCTGGTGCTCTATCCACTGCACCATCTATCTGCCCAATAAATGTTAATTGATTGACAACTGGCTATGACAACTCAAGGTTTGCAAAACTCCTTCCTCAAGGCAATCTGGTGGAGTAGTTAGCACCAGGATTGTTGTTTATCCCATTTAGGGATGAGAACATTAAAGCCAAGGTTGTCAGTGAAGGATCAGGGATTCAAGCCCAAGTTATGGGAATGTAATTGAATTGTGGGGCTATTTTCATTATAACTTAAAAATAGCCCTAGACAAAAGAAATGTCCTTAGAAGGAACTAGAAAGTCAGGAACTGGGAGTCCCTGAGCACCACTGGGATCCTCTACAGGAACAGGGCCCTTCCTTCAGCAACCTGACCAAATGGAGATCTTAGTGCTGCTGAGCCATGTTCCCACCATCTGCCCTGTCTCCTGAATAAGGGTAGTAATCCCAAGGTGGATAATGGCTAGTAAGCCCTGAATGTGGAGTCAAGGGAGACAGGGGCTTCAAATCTTAGTTCTGCTGATTTTTGATTGTGTGACCTCACCACAGAGCCTCAGTTTCCCCAAGTGAAAAAGGAAGGGATTGGACTGGGGTTTTTAACCTTGGATCTATAGATATGATCCCAGTGGGTTGTTGAACATAGCTGGGAAGATAATTATACCTTTGTTTTCACTAATCATTAAGTAAATTTAGCCTTTTCCTTCAATTATTTAAAAACAAGATTCTGAGAAGGATCCCAGAATGCCAAAGGGATCCAGGATACACAAAGGACTAAGGACTAGTGACTTAGATGATCTCTGTGGCCTATTCCAGTTTTAAATCTCTCTCTCTCTCTTTTTTTTTTTTTAGGTTTTTGCAAGGCAAAGGGGTTTAAGTGGCCACATAGCTAGGTAATTATTTTGTAGTAATTACTTTTTATTGTCTGAGACCAGATTTGAACCCAGGTACTCCTGACTCCAGGGCTGGTGCTTTATCCACTGCTCCACCTAGCCACCCTCCAGTTTTAAAACTAATAATCCCAACATTCCTCCTCAACAAGGAGCTTGGCGAAACCCTGCCTTTCTGGAATTGTGTCTACCACCTGCCCCCATAACTTGAATCGTGAACAACAAACATATTGACTGGATGACTCCCAGGTCAGGGCTCATCAGCAAGACTTTCCAACTGTGTTTTTAGCCAAAGAGTAACTCTCCTAATTACAAGGGTCCAATCAAAGTCAGACACTTTGGGGAGTCCAAAAGTTAATGGAGGGGATTCTTTTCATCTATGGGTCGGACTCTCAAAGTCTCATCCAGTGCCATAATTCTGTGGTAGGTGTAAAGTGCCCAAAACTTGGAGTCAGAAGAGAAAGGTTCAAGTCTTGGATCTGCTATTTGTGTGACTTTGGGTAAGTCAACAACAAACATTTATTAGTACCTACTGTATACCAGTACTGTACTCTAGAGACATAAAATAAGGCAAAAGTCCCTGCTCTCCTGCAACTGACATTCTAATGAGGAAAGCAGGACAATGATGTGTATTTTGGGTAAATTTGAGATAATCAACAGAAAGAAGACAGTAACATAAAAAGAAAAGAAATCTTAATAGAAGAGATTCTGACTGAAGGCATAAGTCTTCTGTTTTGGGGGCCTCAGTTTCCTCATTTGTGAAATGGAGGATGAAAATGCTTGCACCTCCGCCACAGGGTTATTAGAGGGGAAAAAAGTGCCCTGTAAATGAACCCTGAAGAACCTCAGAGATGACATACTATGGGCAATGTTGTTATTCAGTTGTATCCAACTCTCTGTGACCCCATTTGGGGTTTTCTTGGCAGAGATACTATAGTGATTTTATTATTTCCTTCTCCAACTCATTTTACAGATGAGGAAACTGAGGCAAACAGAGTTAAGTGATTTGCCTGGGGTCACCCAGCTAGCAAGTGTCTGAGGTTGGTTAAGGACCACTGTTCCCCAATATCTGACATTCCTCTAAGATCTGCAAAGCATTTTTCACACCTCAATGAATTTGATCCTCACAAGTCTTGGGGCAGATTTTAAAGCTTTTTAAACCAGTTTTACACAGGATGGTCATTGGTGGGGAATTCTGCAGGGCAAGAGGGGAGAATGACCTTTGAGAGTCTATGATCCCTTCATCCTAAAGCCCATCTCTTCCAGGAAACTTTCCATTATCGCACCAATCCAGCATAAACTCAAAGTTGAAAAGGGGCCTTTAGAGGTCATGACCCTACAAACTGCCCTACAAAAATTCTCATAAAAATAATAACTTGTGGTAGTTACTTAATGTGTTATCATTTATAAAACATTTTGAAAGCATTATCGCATTTGATCGCCACAACAACTCCAGGAGGTAGATGAGGAAACTGAGGCAGGCTTGTCGCAGGGTGAAGGAACTTGTCCAAGGTCACACAGTTAGTAAGTGTCTGAAACTAGGTTTGAGCTCAGAAGTCAAGTGATCACTAGCGTTGAGGAGATCCCCCCCACCCCAGCCTGAATGGGCTAGATGGTCTTTGAGGTCACTTGTAAGAGCTAGGGCAGTTTGTAAACCTTAAAGGGATAAATCAATGCTAGCTATATTATCAGTAATAATAATTATAATAATACTTGGATCTTTATTCCATACATACTGATCTATCTCCTTCTTGCTTTCCCCAATGAAATGTAAGGTTTTTGATTTTCCATTTATGATTTTCCTATCACCAGCACAGTGTTCAGAACAGAGTAGGCATTTAATAAATGTTTGTTGATAGACTGATGGAATAATGAGAAGTACATGGAATAGTGGTTAGAGATCATCTTCAGATCTCAGACACTTCCGGACTGGGTGACCCTAAGTAAGTCATTTGACTTCTCAGTGACCCAGAAAATTCTCCATTGCAGAGGAGATGCTGACCTGCATAGGTAGAGGAAATGTGACCATTGAGAGTTCCTTGAGTCACATCCACAAATAATAGGTCCCCTTTCCATTGTACTCTAAGGTCTATAAGCATTTCCCTGAAACAACCTTGTGAGGTAGGTACAATCAGAGCTATCATTTTTGAGATAAGGATTATCTCCACATCCAAGCCTGTAGCCCCACCCCAGACCATATCTTCTGGATCACCCCTCTCAGACTCTCTGCCTCCAGGCCCTCAGCTCTGAGCCTCCCCTCCTCCAAGATCAGCTAAGGTTTGGGTGTATGACTCCTTGGAAACTTTTAGCCTATCCCTGAAGGAGGAAACCAGGGACCAAGTTCTTTTCTTTGTGTTTGTTTTTTTTGGGCAAGGCAAATGGAGTTAAGTGACTTGCCCAAGGTCACACATTTAGGTAGTTATTAAGTGTCTGAGGCCTGATTTGAACTCCTGAATCCAGGGCCATTGCTCTAGCCCCTGTGCCACCTAGCTGCCTCCCAAGTTCTTTTCTTAATCTGCAACAATAGAATCTTGGGAAATAGGACAGGCAGGGACCTCAGATGGAACAATCAAAGCCTCAGCTTTGAACTCGTCCAGTGGCTCCACTCTGAGCAGAGCAACATACAAATTCATCCTTGAAGAGGTATGCAAAAGGAGCACTGGACTTCAGCATTATCATCCAACTGGGTTATCAAATCTTAGAGCTACTGGAAGGGACCTGAAGGACTATCTCGGCAGCTTTCCTAGAGCATCCCTGGGAAGTGACCCATTACTCTTCTTCAGTGATAGGGAACCCAGTATGTCCAGAGTCAGCCCATTTCATTTTGGACAACTGATTGCTAGGAGGTTCTTCCTTAGATCCAGCCAAAATCTTTCTTCTGGTCATTCCTGTTCCATTGTTCCTAGTAATTCTCTCTGAGACCAATGTATCTTCCACCCTATCGCCATTCAAATATTCACAGGGTAAGGATCATAGAAAGCCCAAACAAATCTCTTGAATCAATCAATTAAAAGTAAACTAGGTGGAGGCAGGTCCTTAATTATTTTGGGAGAGATATAGTATTTTTGGTCACTGGATGAAGACATATCATACAGGAAATATTTTGTGATTGGCTGTGAGAATCTTGGTCTATGTATAAAAATAGCAAGCCAGTTGGGAATCTCACATTTCAACAACCCAGCAGATAGTGGTTGAGTTGCTCCATCCAAGCCCCTAAGAGATAATTCTTCCCCCACCCCACAATTTCAGGCAACTCACTCACACTCAGGTGTGAGTTTGGGAGATTCATCAAAGGTGCCCACTGGTAATCAGAGATAATAAATAGCACATCCAGGAGCAGGGTCAACAACCAAGAAAACCCCTGGGAAATCAGTCACCAGAAGGAGGAATAATGTCTGTAGGGATCATGAGCCCTTATGAAGGAGAGTAGTTCTAGCTAAAATGGTTACAAAGAGATCCTACTCACAGACCCCAACGGAGAGATATGCAAAAGGGAAACCCAAAGAGGACTCCACAAAGGGAGAAAATGAATTCTAGAATTTAGGAGTCACCAGTTGACGCTTTGGATCATGTGTATTCTCTACAATCACAGCGTACGTACCATCCCTTGGATCTCTGGGTACTTGTGAGAGAATATCCTCCAGATTCTTAGAGGTATGTTTTATAGCACGTATTCTACTTTAGTAAAATGAACAAAGTAAAAACTAATTGATGTCGTCTGAAATAAGCATCCTGGCAGGGGTTTATTAGTGACATTGGTACAAGAAATGCCAGCCTGGCACCCTGACATCAGAAGCAGCTGGCTACTTTCCGGGCACCTGGCTTTAAAATATCAAAGAAGCTGGGGTAGAGAATAGGATAATAGTATCATATATTTAGATCTGGAAGGGTCACCTAGTCCAGTCCTCTCATTAGACAGAAGAAGAAACTGAGCTTCACAGATTAAATGATTTAGCCAAGGTTGTACAGGTGCTAAGCGACAGAGCTTGGATTAGATCTCTGGTTGCTTGTTTTCAAATCAAAAACTTTTTCTTGTGGATAAAGCGCTGGCCCTGGAGTCAGGAGGACCTGGGTTCAAATCTGGTCTCAGACACTTAATAATTATCTAGTTGTGTGGCCTTGGGCAAGTCACTTAACTCCATTGCCTTGCAAAAAAAAACTTTCCTTAAGTTTTCCCCTTTCTCCAGTCTAGGTCCTGTGCTACAGGAACTCCAGGTCATGTATCATCTTTGTCCTCTTTTTTATGATCCAGCAATGAAAAACATAATCCTCCACACATGTTCTATATGGTGGGACTGGCCCTTTCCTCATCCTGGGTACTAAGATTGTTAATACAGTTAAGAATAACCCTCAGACATTTTAAGGCTGAAGTGCTAGCTACTCTCCTAATTCATATTGAATTTGGGATCCACTAATTACCAAGATCTTTTGCATGTAAGTTGTTTCTAAGTGCTCCTACCCCTTCCTGGCCTTGTGCAATTTAGTTTTTGAGCCCAAATACAAAACTTTACCTTTATTCTCTTTGTGTTTTGCCTGTCAGTTTCAATCTAGCTTTTGAGATCCTCCAGATCTTACTGGATTCTGATTCTGTCATTCAGCCTATTAGCCACCCACTCAGCTTTGTGTGATCCATAAACCTGATAAACCATCTGTCCTGCTCTGGGGTTCTGAAGGCAATATTTTGAACTTAAGTCTAAGACTTTATTTCCCTTAAATTTGTCTTTCTAGTGACTTGGCATGACCTAGTCTTCATAAAGCAGGGTTGACTCTTTGCATTTATTTATCTCTTCCTTTTCTAGGAATTCTCAAGTGATCTTAATCATATATTGCAGAATTTTGCCAGGAACCAAAGTCAAATCCATTGGCTTATAATTTACAGATTTTATCCTCTCAATTTAAACATGTTTGTCTTTTTGCATCTCCATGGCGCCACTCCCCTTCTCCACCATCTTTCAGTAGTCCTGCTGCCAGCTCTTTCAGACCCGAAGGATGTGGTTCTTCTGGGCCATGTGGGTGAAAGGAACTCCTTCCCCTTCATGGTGGTTCTGGGCTCTCACACTATCTCCTTACTCATCTGGAGGATCAGCTCCTTAGGAGCTATTGTCATTCTGTTCTTTCCAGGGCAAAAGTCATTCTCTTTGGCAGAAAAAAACAGAAGCCAAATTAAGGATTGAGTACCTCAGCCTTCCCTTTGCCAGGAAAGTCACATAAGTTCTCTTAGGCAGCTGTTTCACCATCTAGAATCCAAGGACTTGAACCACATAACCCAAATTATAGGATCATTGAATCTCAGAGTTGGCTGGGACCTCTGAGGCTACTTAGCTCCATCTAGACTACAGTAAGAATCCCTTTGTTGGCATTCTCAGAAAGAACCCTTCCAACGTTTGATTGAAGACCTCCCCAAGACAGGAAGCTCATGACTTGCAGAAGGTGCCTAGGTCACTCCAGGATGACTCTCAATGTTGGAGAGTTTCTCAGAATAGCAAGTCAACTTCTTCGGCCTCTTGGAAGCTTCTATCTGCCTGTTGTTCCTAATTTGGTCCTCCAGGGTCAAGTAGAACAAAGTTAATCTCTCTCTTCTACAGAATGCCTTTCTAATACTAGATAAGCTTTCATGCACCCCTCCTCCAGATGATTCATCCTACCCATGTTCATGGCATGGACTCAAGGCCTTTTGTCATTTTTGATTTACTTTCTTTAGATAATCAATGAGTGATCAATATCCTTCTTCAACTGTGGTGCCCCGAAGTGATCAGGATACTCCAGACATGCTCTGATGAGGGAAGAGGACAAAAGGATTGTCATCTTCTTTGTCAAGGACACTTGACTTCCTTGATTAGACCCCAAGGCTGCCACATCACTCTGAGCTTGCAACCCACTAGGATCCCTAAATCTTTTTCAATTAAATTTCTTTCTAAGTTCACATACCACGTCTTGTACGTTGCAATAGCTGGGGGGGGGGGTGGTTCTGAACCCAAGTCTGTCTATTCTTTTGTAGCACCCTCTCTGGGCTTTATCTCCAATTCTTACTTACATGGACAGACTGGATTCTCCGAGGGTGACTGGCTAGTTCTCTCCTTCTTAAAGTTCTTGAGATAACTCTGAAAGGATTGGAGTATTTTATAGTATTGTCTCTCATAAGTCACCATTTTGTGTGAGGCCCAACTGATGATCAATGAGCCACCTGGAATGAGTTAAATTTTAGAAATGGGCGTTGACTAGCTGATAAAACACCACCCTCCTGCCCCATAAACTGGGGGCACACTATCCCACACGCAAAGTCTCTAGGGAAAGTTGGCATAAAGTGTGAAATTATATGTGGCCAAAAAAGTTACTCATAGCTCCTGGTGACCAGAAGACCTTTATTATAATTATTATTATTATTATTAATAGTAGTAGTAGTAGTAATAACTAGAATTTTTAAACCATTTGAAGGTTTACAAAGCACTTTAGTATTACCTCATTTGATCACCATAACAAGCCTAGGAAGGAGGTACTATTATCATTCCCATTTTACAGAGGAAGAAACTGAGGTTCACAGAAGGTAAGTGACCCAAGATTACACAGCAGGTAAGTATGGAAGGCTGGATTTGTACTCAGGTCATCTCAACTCGAGATCCAACGCTATCCACCACACTACCTAGCTGCCCATGGTGACTCCCTATTATTCTCCTGACAATGTTTCAATGTAGTTCCAAAGATCAGTGCCCTCATAGAACGCTAAAGCTGCCTTTCCTCGGTGTCTGATGTCTCTCAGCTCCAGAGGCAGATGATGCTGTTGTTCTGAAGACACTGATACCAATAACCTACATGGAAACTCCAGACCTTCTTATCTTTTGAAATGAATTAGGCCCTTTCCTGGCTAGTGGGGAGGGAATGGAGGAGGAAAGAGAAGAGAATCTCAATCCTTTCTCTCCCCCCCCCCCCCCCCCCCAGCAATCTCTCCCTTTCCCTGGAGGGCCATTTCCTCAACCACCAGTTGATGCTCAAATCTCAAATGGACTTTGTCTGTTATATAGACAGTCCCTGGGATGTATCTGATTTTTTCCAGCCAATCCCAATATATTTCCTATGAGGTATCCTCTGATTTTATCCAATGATCAAAATGCTTCAATCCTCCAAAATTGACCAAAGCTTCACTTCTATTTTACACCTTTGGTTGATTGACTACTTCAATTAAAGAAGAAAAAAGTCTGGAGCCTTCAAGCCTTCATTAACTAGGGTGGGAGTTTCAGCCCTTTTCCCACCTTTACACAGATTAAATACCACTGATTTCCTGGTAATCACTTTTGTTCTTTCTTCCTTTTTTCAATTATACAGAAATAATTTTCAACATTCATTTTTGTTAGGTTCTCCCACCCTTCCCTTGCCCCACCCTAGGATAGCAAATAATCCATAGGTTATACATATTCAACCAAATCACTTTAGTCTATCTTGTCTGATCCAAAGATCATTCTTCTCTCTCTTTTTTTTTTTTAGATTTTTCAAGGCAAATGGGGTTAAGTGGCTTGCCCAAGGCCACACAGCTAGGTAATTATTAAGTGTCAGAGACCAGATTTGAACCCAGGTCCTCCTGACTCCAGGGCTGGTGCTTTATCCACTATGCCACCTAGCCACCCTAAGATCATTCTTCTTGATGGAGAAAAAAATAAAAAAAATAGATTTGTGATCTCATCAATTTTGATATTCCCTTCAAGGATGGAGATCTTGGTCCATTCTGTGCTACTCTTTTTTTTTTTTAATGAACTCCCCTTAATTTAACACAGGGAGTCTAACCAATGTCCCTTTTTTCCCCCCTGACAACATGAGGTTACCAATGGATCCATTGGGCTGTCCACTTGTCATTCCTCACCCTTGACCTGGGGCCAGCCTGTCTTCTCTTCCTCTCTTGCACTATCCTAATGACTTCCTTCACTTTGAAGTTTCTCATTGATTTACAGCCTACTCACACTCACTAAGGGCCTCTCTATCAGCCATCTACCAATCACCTACTCTACCAATGACCAATGGTCATTTAAACATGATTGTGTTCCACAGCTTCTAAGCCATAGGACAAAATTAGGCTGTTAGGACTCCACACAAAACTGAGCCTCTGTTTCCAGTAGAACCAACATAAAATGAGTTGAATAGTTCTAAGTCAAGTTGTCTTCCCATTCACACCAAATAACAGACCGTTTTTTTTTCTTTTTGCCTCCCAAATAGCATTTTTTTTAAAAAAGGTCATTTCCATTATTGTGCCAACCTTGATTCATTTTGAACTTTACCACTCAAGATACTGTTCTCACAGAATTGTGTCATTCTGAAATATGTATCCTTCACTTAACTCACCTTGCTTCCATAGTCTGTATGAATCTGTTAAAAAATCGAGGTTGATGAACAAATCCTCTGTGCCTCCACCTCAATGTTTTACTATTCACCTCCCACCTTTCATTTCTCATCATAATCATTATGTTTGCTTCATGAGAATTTCAGGACTACAAACATTGCACCCTTATCATGATGATTTTCCTTCCCTCTAGAATCTTTAGACTATTAGAGTCTACTAATCCTTCCCCTCAATTCTTTGAAAATGACTCTTTTAAAATATAAGATATCTAACTGACTACTCTTGGCTTTCTCCTCCTTATTTATTATGAACTCCAAGATGAACTGATCACTTCCATTCATGGTTCTCATCGTCCGCCTTAGCAATTCCTTCCTTCTTCTCAGATAGAACCAGAGCTAGGAAAGCTGCTCTCTGTTTTTCTCCACCTTTTAGAGTGATAAAATTATCATCAAGGCAAGTTCATCAATTGTGAACTGCTCTGTTTTTAAGCTAGAGAGAGTTCAGGAAGATGTCAAATAGGACAAAGTAGAAATTGCTTTGTGAAACTTAAAGAAATTCAATCAGTGATAACCATGATGGCATTGATGGTGTCTGGATAGTTGCCGTCCCCTGTCCCTTGTCTATCATGCCCCTATGTTGAGTTTGGGAACTATTTGCTAAATTAGTTCCCCATTTCTTCATTTTATCAGAGTAGGATTTGTATTATTTAATAATATAAAATGTAATTATTTGTAACATGATATATAATTATATAATATAAATTATATAATAATAATATAATTTCTGGTTTTTTATCTATGGATCCTCACACTCAGATTCTCATTATATGTCTCTCCTTGAGTTTGAAAATTTCTTATTGTGACTATCGTAATGTACCATGCTACCCCACCATTCTTTTATGGATTCTATTTTTTTTAAATAAATACACCTTTCCTTAGATGTTTTGTAGTCAAAGGGCATGTCTCTCCAAGTCTCATGAGAGCAAATTTACCTGACTGATGTAAGATCATCAATTCATATTGCTTTCTTTCCCTCCCCCAGTAGTATTTTATTATCTTCCAACTACATGCAAAGATAGTTTTCAACATTCTTTTTTTTTTTTTAGGTTTTTCAAGGCAATGGGGTTAAGTGGCTTGCCCAAGGCCACATGGTGAGGTAATCATTAAGTGTCTGAGGTTGGATTTGAACCCAGGTACTCCTGACTCTAGCACTGGTGTTCTATCCACTGCGCCACCTAGCTGCCCCTCAACATTCATTTTTATAAGATTTTTGAGTTCCAAGGTTTTCTCTCTGCATGCACAATCATATTAATCATATTTCCACGTTACTTATATTGTAAAAGAGGAATCAGAACTAAAGGGAAAATTCACAAGAAAGAAAAAAAAAACAAGTAAGCAAAAACAGGAAAATAGTCAGCTCTGCTCTGCATTCAGACTCCGTAATTCTTTCTCTAGATGTAGATAGCATTTTTCATAGTGAGTCTTTGGAAAGAGTTCACCTTGCTTTCTACCAGGATTTCATATTGGCCCACAGAGTCCTTTCCTTCCTTCTTCTGGGATAGTCCTTCCTGGAATTTTTGGTCCTCTCCTCTGATCATCTCCTTTATATCACATCCTCTTTCTAGTTTAGTACCATGACCAGTCTTCCTTCTTCCCTCTTGATTTTCATTTCATAGATTCCTTGGTCAGATTTGCCTCTCCAGGCAAGTCTATTTTGTATTGACCCTCATTAGATACACTCCATCCTAGGTTCAGAGCTCAGGACTCTTAGATAGTTCAGAAATCCAAATCCTATTTTCATACCTTATCTTCTAAAAATTTGCCTTTCTCTTCAGAAGCCTCTGTCTTTGAATAAGAAAAGGGATGGAATCACCACCCATAAACCTTTTAATTTCGGCAGATAATGCCTATACCAAGCACTTTTCATGGGGGTGGGGGGGATAGTGAGATCATTAGCCTTTGGGAGCATCAGGAAAGACTGTATAGAAGATGGTATGCATCCTGAGCTTTAAGGGGATCTAGACTAGAGAGATGGGGTGGGGGGGAAGAGGAGGGGGAGGGGGGGGAGGGGGAGGGGAGCATCTAGCCATGAGAAGTTGTATAAAACATGGAGGAAGGAGATGAAGAGTGTGTACAGGGAATGGCAAGTATATCCATTTGAAGGAACATAATGTGTGGGGGTATGTGGGAGGAGAAAGAGTAAAGGGATAAAGTGAAATCAGTTTAGAAAGATGGCTTAGAGTCAAATTGTGAAGAGTTTTCATGTTAAACAGAGAATTTTATATTTTACCCTTGGATCAAGTGCAGCGAACCTTTTTTTCTGCCAGGGTCCATTTGAATAATTAAGTCATCATTCCCCTGCTATATTTGGTCAAATGCTTAATTAATTCACTCCTAAAAAACTCCTAGATTTATTGAATTTCAAGTTCAGCCTGCGGTTGCCGTGGCAGCACTAGACTTGAGGGTTAGACTTTCCCTCCCCTGCCCTAGATAGCATGTCCTGGGCAGCTCTCTATAACACTTCAGATACTTAACTTGTAAAATCATTCGACTTTACCATTGCTAACTTCAAGCCAACAAATTATCAAAGCTCAGTCGACCATCTAATATTCATGTATGCTTACTACATGTTGGCTATTATTCTAAGAACAAACAACGACAAGAATAGCTTCCATGTTACCCAATGAGCAAGGGGTCACTAACCACTATGATTGATTTCTTCATCCCCTGATCATCATCAGTGAATTCTTTTTGGGTGGGACCTGTGAGCCTTACCATTGCTCTGTTGAAGCTACCTTCTCCTTAACTGGTCTGGCTTCATCTTCAACAAATCCCTTCAGAGTTCCAAGAGTAGTGCTGAGGCATCAGTGTATCTCATGAGCCCCCACCAATGTGCTTCCCTTTATCATGACCATTTGATGATAATAAATCATCTTTTAGAAACAGCTATTTACTGTAGTGGTAGAGTTGGTGTAAAACAATGCCCCTCATGGTCTGTGAAATAATTCTTTCCACCACTACATATAAAGCCCAGGAAAAAGTGGACTCAATAGTTCAGAAAGCTCATGGGAAAGGATAATTTACAACTTCAGGAAATCTTTTTGTGGGAGTTCTCCAAGATGTTCCTTTTAAGTATTGTATTGCTTTTTTTTTTTTGTTAGGCTCCTTATGGATCCTGGAATTGGCCTTTCTTCACTATCTAACCTTATTCTCTGTTCTTGTTTCCTGATGGAGCCATCAATGCTAGCCATTGATATCCCATGAACACTATTAGTTTGCCAATGTTGTTGTTCAGTCTTTTTTTCCACATATATCTGATTCTTTGTGACCCCATTTGGGGTTTTCTTGGCAGAGAACCTGGAGTGGTTTGCCATTTCCTGCTCCAGTACATTTTACAGATGAGGAGACAGAGGCAAATAGGGTTAATCGACTTACCTAGGGTCACACCCCTAGATGTTCAAGGCTAGATTGGAACTCGGGTCTTCCTGACTCTAAGCCTGGTATTCTAGCCACTGTACCACTCACTCTCCCTAAGATGCCAATAGAAAGTCTCAATCTTGGTTTGTCTCACCTGACAGAGGGACCAGGGCATAGCATTTTGTTAGTTATTTTAAGTGGGATGGGTGATTGTACAAGGTACCCTTCCCTTACCCTTTCAAGATTATTTTTCTTCTTTGTGTTTTTCACTGAAGTCCTTTTAATCTTTCAAGGAAAATTTCATTGTCTCTGATAATTCAGAGAGTGGGCAAGAGTCACCCCTTTGGGATGTTCTAATAATGACATATTTATGGGATTCTCAGGCCTTAATCTTTTCATTTTTTTTTCTCTTCTACCCTTCTTATGAAGAAATTCAAGAGGGAAACTCATGGATAATTTCCTACTTAGACTTGACTCCTACTTAAAGGAGAATTTCTTAGGCAGAATCATCTCAGAATATCATCTTCTAGCTAAAAAACAGAGATTTCTTGAGGATCACCAGCTTTTGGGGGTAGCTTTTGAGAGTTTTGGATATGACCTTCTAATCAAGAAAAGGAAATTTCCTGATTATCATACCTCTGGGAAAGAAAAGGTCACTTATTTATGTTCCCTAAAGCTAGAGGTTCAAGAAGAGACTAAAGTCATGACTTGGGGAAACATAAGTCCTTGACATTGCTTTCTATATGTTATTCAGACCAGGTAGGTCCATTGGGAAGGGGCTTGGCTGTTCCTGAGACTCCAAAGTATGTTTTTCTCTTGGAAGAGTTGAATCCTTCAAAGGGTCCCTGTAGGGCATAAACTATGGGGTCTACCAGACTTATTGCTCTTGTGAGCCCCTTCAAAGTGTTATCTATTTTTGTTTACAAGCTCCTGTGAGTCTATAGTGTTCTACTTTTTTCCTATAGAGTAAAATAAAAGTTATCCTGTACTCAATATACATTTATTATCCTGAGAGCTCATACAAGTGTTTGGGACTCCATCTGCAGAAGTTCAGACATGAGTGATAGAGATTGCCCAGAGCAAACTCTAGGGGCGAAAGGGGAGGAGGGATGAGGAGTCAAAGCTGAGACTTTAGGTTAACCCCTGACATGGACTCTGGCTGATCTGATGCCAAACTCTGGGAGACCTGGACCATAGATCAAACTCAATTCTCCATTGCTCCTGTTGTACCATACTGTATGGCCCACTTTTATGAATCATTGCTATGCTGAACTACCTTTTAGTTCCACCAAGTCACTTTGCCCAGGGTTCTGTCACTGGAGCCACCTTTAGAAAGAGGCTCATTCTGGAGAGGAACCTTCCTTAAGACTGGGCTTTCTTCACTCTCAGACTATGAAGTTATTTATTCCTGTTTGTTCTAGCTCTAGAATTTTCTTTCACTTCTAATTAACTTATATTTGCTTGCCTGCCTACATGCTGCATTCCTCCATGCTTCTTAACATGGTGGCCATGGACCTCTAGGAAACCTCTGCTTAGATTTCAGGTGGTCCATGAATGTGGATTTTCAAAAATGACATCTTTATTTTCAGTGATCTTTGACTGAAATAGCTATTTGCTTTTTGGCACCTGGCCAGGACCAACCCCTCTTTCTTCCTTTGGTGAGTTCTGCCCCAGTCTCCATTTTGGGGAGAGGTTTTGCCTCTCTTCCCTTTTCCAGACCTGGTTCTGGCTTCTGAGCTTTAAGACCTGCATTGGTGGGGGGAATTTCCTTATCTGGGAGATCTCTATTTATGAGGAAACTGAGGCAGAGTTAAATGTCATTCTGACTTATGGGTATGATGCCAATGTGGCACTTGGCACCTAAAACATTAAGAACACTCTTTGAGAGTGAGGATCCTTTCTTTAGTCTTTGTCTGAGGGTCTCCATCACTCAGGCAGACCCCAGAGTCAATCAGCATCAGTAAAAAATGTTATCTCCTGGCTACTAGGGGCCAAGAACAAGAGCTAGGCTAGCATCAAAGACTAAGGCATAAGACAGTCCCCAACCACAGGGAACTTACAATTGGCAGCTAGGTGGCACAGTGGATAGAGCATCAGGCCTGGAGTCAGGAGCACCTGACTTCAAATCTGTACTCAGACACTTGATCCTTACTGACTGTGTGACCCTGAGCAAGTCACTTAGCTCCGATTGCCTCACAAAAAGTAAGAAGAAGCTGGGCAAGCATGGTTAGGAGAGCCCACCAGGGTGGCTGGCTATCTGCCTTTGGGCATGATGGATTTGAGGAAGTGAGTTTCAGAGTTGGAACTTTCTAGAGATGAGCCAGGTAAGCAATGTTGAGGTGTATCTTCTGGGTGGTCATCTTACATAGCAGTGGAAGGGGAGGGGGGCTCAGGGTCCCAGGGAACAGGCTTGATTTCATCCAGTGGAAGGGATGGGTTTCAGGACATCAGGAAATTCTAGGGAGAAGCTGCATAAATAAAGCACTTTAGAGGCAGCCAACAAAGACGTGTTGAATCGAGCTGCAAGAAGAAATTGCAACTGTTGCATATGATAAAGTCTAAAGCAGAAATCTGTCTTCCAAATGACCTTGTGATCTTTCTTTCTCAGATCCCTTCCATCTTTTTGCCTCCGCTGCCTCAAGGTCATCCTAGTTGGGCCCCAGGGCCCCTCCAAATCCTGACTGGTCCCTGGCCTCCCAAAAAATCCAAGGTGGGCAGATGAAACCTGAGCTCCCCAATTTGAAGTTGAAGGAAGTTCTTTATTCATAAAAGTCTGTGTTTTAACTGGTACAAAATTTTGCTGTTCCCATTTTACCCAGGGGAAGACTGAGGCAGGAGGGAGTCAAAATTCTGAATTTTTCTACTCTGTTCTGTGGCCCTCCTCCAGCCCCCAACATGTTATTCTCCTCTTCTCTTTCTGCAAGATGTAGCAGAGAGAGAGAGGAAAAAAGGAGTTTGCAGGATGGGGCTGCCATTTCCTAGCTAAGTGTCCTCCCTTCTCAAGGCCTCATTTTCTCCAACTGGACAGTGAGTCCAACTGGACTAGGAGATCTGAAAAGGTCACTGTAGAGCTCAGGGTGGAGTCTGGACACCTGGGTTCACTCATTTGGCAGATGGAGCTGGAAAAGGAGTAGTCGATTGTCCATCCTTCACCTGCCCAGCATATCAGACTCTAGGCCTGGGTTGAGATAACCTGTGTGAAGGGTTTTACAAACTTTAAAGAGCTGTGAAATGGCCAACTCTTCCCCTCCCAGCATTTGGAGGACAACCTGGGGCCAGGTACGGGGTCAGAGGGGCTGTGTATTTTCTGTTCCTTTCTTCTCAGGTGGCTCCAATTAGGAGCTCCTTGTTGGTTCATCTTGGAATTTCCCAGGTGGCCTGGGGCCACCTTAGCTGGACTGTCTGGGAGTGGTCCTGGCCAGGATCAACCCCTCTGAGAGACCCACCTCTTTCTTCCTTTGGTGAGTTCTGCCCCAATCTCCATTTTGGGGAGAGGTTTTCCCTCTCTTCCCCTTTCCAGACCTGGTTCTGGCTTCTGAGCTTTAAGACCTGCATTGGTGGTGGTGGTGGGGGAATTTCCTTATCTGGGAGATCTCTATTTATGAGGAAACTGAGGCAGAGTTAAATGACTTGTCCAAGGCAGCTGAGCCAGGAGAATGTCCTTTCCATGTTTTTGATATCCCTTCAGAGAAGTGAAAACAGAGACAAGTCTAGGCTCTTCTCCAGATTTTGGATCCGAACCATTCATTAAGGTGAATCTTGCTTCTCCAACTAGACGAGAAGCTCTGAGAGGGCAGGACCTTTTTTTGTATCTCAGGCATCCCGTAGAACAAGACTGGGCACAGGGAATTCTGAACCTAATTTTGTTAAGTTAAATTGAATTGACTCTAGCAGCCAAGAGCTCATGAATTCATCTAAGAAATAAGAGCCACTCACATCTCTTGCTTTTTACTAAAGATGACCTATGAATTTGACCAGACTATAAGGGTTATTAAGGAGTTTCCTCAGAGTAATCGTTTTTATACCCATTTTACAGATAAAGGAACTGAGTCTCAGAGATCCAAAATTCTGCAATGTTAGAGTTGGAAGGAGGGAAAGAAGGAAGAAAAATGAGGAGGGAAAGAAGAAAGGAACTTAGGAAGAACGTCATTCAGTCAACTATTTAATAAGTAATCACTTTGCTACAGGCAGTGTGCTAAGCAATGGGAATACCAAAATATTGTCCATGTCTCTGGGGAATGCATAGACTAATGGGGAGAGACAAGGGTGACCACAACTATATCTGTACAATATACACACAGGGTAAACAGAAGGTGTTCCAAGGACTGCACAGCATTGGTAGGGGTGAGGGGGACAAGGAAGGAAGGGAGAGAGGGAGGGACTAAGGGATGAAGGAAGGAAGCGGGGGGGAGAGGAGAGGAATGAAGGGAGGAAAGGTTAGTAGGGAGAGGAAGGGAGGGAGGAATGGATGAAGGGAAAAGGAAAGCAAGAAGGGAGGGAGGGAAGAAGGAAGGTGAGAAGGAAGTAGGAAAGGAGAAAAGAAAGAAGAAAGGGAGAAAAAAAGAGGTAGGAAGGGAGGGAGGAATGGATGAAGGAAGAAAAGAAATAAAGGGGGTGGCTAGGTGGTCCAGTGGATATAGCACCGGCCCTGGAGTCAGTAGTACCTGAGTTCAAATCCAGCCTCAGTCACTTAATAATTACCTAGCTGTGTGGTCTTGAGCAAGCCTCTTAACCCCATTGCCTTGCAAAAAAAAAAAAAAAGAAGAAGAAGAAGAAGAAGAAAGGAAATAAAGAAGGAAGGGAAAGAGAGAGAAAAGGAAGGAAATATAAAAAGCTTTAAATGTTTACAAAGCACTCTCACCCTGTGAGGGACCCTACAAAGCACAGAACTCTCTTTGGAGCTACTTCTCCAAAAACTATTTGTGTTGCTAGGATGAATCCCCAGAGGGTAGCATACCCATTTCTAGTGGTGTCATTCATGAGCCCCCATTGGGTATGTTCCACATTGATTATTAGCCAGAGTTAAGTAGCTTTTTAAAAGAGTGTTTACTGAGGTAGAATAATTGCAAGGACAGTGGTTATAGAAACTTTACTACTAAACAGAGGCTAACTCTCCTCTTGTGTATACAAATTCCCTGGGGTGAATTCTGTTTTGTCCTTCATTCTTGAAGAGGACCAAGACATCAGGGAAATGATGCCATGACAGGCAATTGATTTCAGTTTGAGTGAGGGCTGTGCTAAGTCACCAGCCTTACTTTCTTCTCCAGAGTCATCTGGGTCCAGTGCTCACATGTGGATCAGGAAGACTGGAGATGGCCCTGGTTGGGAGGCAGAGTTAAGTGACTTGCTCAAGGTCACCCAGCTAGTAAGTGTCCTGTCTGAGGTTGGATTAGAACTCCCATCCTCTTGACTCCAAGGCCTGTGCTCTATCCTGGGGTGAATAGCTTCAAACCTAAAGAGTATCTATGGCCAAAAGGTTAACATTCCCTAAAGCTAATCCTTTTCTCCCTTATTAATGAAGTTTCCCCTTAGACATAACTCTCTTTGGCTTGAAAAAGTGAGACCCTTATAGAGTCCACAAGAGTTGTCTTTTTTTGGTGTCTTTTGTCCTGGGAAAATCAAGGCAGATAATGCCATCAGTCACTGCTGCTCCAAGGACACTATTCCTAATGCTTATGGGAATTCCAGATCTTTCATTCTTTCTCTAGTAAATTGATCAGAGGGCTTCACCCCTGGATTTGACCACCACTTGACGCACTTCTAGAAGGAAGACTCTGAAATGGGTTGTTCTATTATATGTAGGTATAAAAGTGTGTCTGATTCTTCTAGGCAATCACATATCTCCTCTGTGGTGCCATCTGTTTTTATCCAATCATTCAAAGCCTTCACCATGCTTTCAAAGTGATTCCAGCTTTAGTTCTCCCTAGATTACTTGGGATTGTTTGATTGGATTTAGAATCTGAAAATTAATCTTTATAGAGGTTGAAAACCCCACCTTTACAGGAAGATTATTCTATTCATATTACCAATGAGGAAACTGAGGTTCAGAGAAGTACCTTATTAGATCTGGAAGGGACCTAAGATACTACCTGTTTCAATGACTAGACTTTATAGGTAAGAATCACAGGATCATCTAGCTAGAGCTGAAGGGCAAATCCCATCTCATCATTTTATAGAAGAAGACACTGAGGCTGAGAAAGATTAAGTTTGTTGTGGAATTCAGGTTCTCTGCTTCCTAGGCCAGCACTTATGCCGCTGTGGCTCACTGCTTCTCAAAATGAAGTTAGAGATGAGGTGACTTTCCCAAGGACACATAGCTGGTGTACATGGGAGACTAGAGGCTAGTCCTTTTGACCCTCAGTTCAGTGCTTATTCCCTGCCTCGGCCCCCCCCAAATACACACACACACACACACACACACACACACACACACACACACACACACACACTCTGTGGTGTTCCAATCAACTGTTCCCAGAGAGGGACTCTCTCCTGGAAGCAACATTTGGATTTTGAACCTAAATCCTTTCCTCCCTGTTCCCCTCCCCCTTCTTCTTTGCTGGCTGTCTCAGACATTTATGTTGAAACCGGCACTGGCTTCTTTCCAGCTGGGAGCTTCTTCCATTTCCTCCATGGGGCAGGGCAAAGCGCAGGCTGGCCAGAGCCCCAAGCACCAAGCCTGGCTCCATTTGGAGGCTGGGAGCTCCCAAGCTGGGTTCATGTCTTCAGGCAACACTAGAGATAAGCTGATGGCCACCGGGGGCTGCTCTCCCACACTCCCTCCCTCCCCCTGACTGCACCCCTATCACCTAAAGGGGATGCTGGAGAGGCTAATGGAAAGGAAGGAAGGAAGGAAGGAAGGAAGGAAGGAAGGAAGGGAGGGAGGGAGGGAGGGAGGGAGGGAAGAAGGGAGAGGGAATGGGAGCAAAGGAGGGATGGAGGAATGGGAGAAAAAGGGAAGGAGGGAGAGGAAGAAAGGAAAGAGGAAAATGGAAGAGAGGGAAGAAGGGAGGAAAGGAATGAGAGTGAAGAAAGGAAAGAGGGAATAGATATGGCAAGAAGGCAGGACAAGACTGAGAAAAGGAAGGAGGGAAGAAAGGGCAGAAGGAAAGAAAGGAAGGGAGAGAAAGAAGGAGAGAGAAAGAGGAGGGAGAAAGCATGAAGCAAGGAAGAAAGAAGGACTGAAGGAGAGAAAAGAAAGAGAAGTGAAGAAGGAATTATGGAAAGGGGGAAATGAAAGAAGAGAGGGAGATAAGGGGGGAGAGAGAGAGAGAGAGAGAGAGAGAGAGAGAGAGAGAGAGAGAGAGAGAGAGAAAGAAGGAGAAAAGGAGGAAAAAGGGGAGGGAAGGAAGCCAAAAGAGGAAGGAAGGACGAGGTGGGACAGAAAGTTTAAAAGAGTGAAGGAAATGAAGGAGGGAAGGAAAGAAAGGAAGAAAAAGGAAGAAAGGGAAAGAAGGAATGAGGGAGGTTAGGAAGAAGGGAAGGAAACAAGGAGAGAGAGACAGACAGAGAGAGACAGAGAGGAGACAGAGGACAGAGAGACAGAGGCAGAGAGAAGGAAACAAGGATGAAAGGAGTTCACTGTAAATTGGGGAGAAGCTATTTATTTCTCTTTGTCCTAGCTTCCATGCTGGTCAGTGGCCCCCATATTTGAAGAAGTCTCTTGCTCTAGGCTGAGCCCTCAATTCTAAATCCTCGCCTCCTCCTATTTGCTCCTCAGGCCCTCTGGTAGCAGAGAAGAGACGTTTTAGTTGGTGGTGGTGTTGGCAGTAGGGGTGCTAGCACTAATTTAAAGTTTAGTCCTATGCAAATCGTTTTCCTCTCTGGGTCTCAGTTTCCCTCCCTAGAATGGAAGGTCCCTTCTAACCCTATGCTTCTAAGTTGCCTCTTCTCTACAGGCAGGGGTGTCTCATATAGCTTTGAAATTAAGAACAGGAATTCATCTTCTAATGAAGCCTCTTCAAATGAAGAAACTGAGGCTCACATAAATGTATCTATATATATGTATAAGAATGTACATTTTAGCTCACTGGATATTCAGGAAAAAGAGAGCAAGCAAATTAGCAATTAACTTTTTTTATAAATGAGGAAACTGAGTCCCAGAGTTATGAAATACCTCTCTTTTTCTCTTTCTGTCTCTCTCTGTCACACACACACACACACACACACACACACACACACACAAACCCCTCAACTCAGGATTTTTCTCCACCAGGCTACGTTTACACCCTTCCTAAAGGAGCATCCCTTCCCTTCTGTTTGGAATTCCTCTTCCCCAGCCCATTTTCTTTAGCTGGCCTTCAGAGCAGCACTTTTCACCTCCAGGTTATGTCTATCTCATTCACCATCACCTCTGTGTAGGACCAGTGGATGGCATGATAACCCAGAAACAGACGGGGTTTAAGAATGGCAAGGTCTCTCAGCCTTCTGGATGCCATCCGTCCCCATCTGCCAGATGTGTTACCAGAAGAGATGCCACTGATGTTTTTCACGATCACTCTTGCCAGAAATTTGATTGGGAGGGTTAAAGACTGATTAGCTTGTGTGGAGGGATCTGGTGTTCATCTAGAATAATCCCTTCATTCACAGAGTAGGTAACTGAGGCATCTCCAGGTATATGTCTCACAGAATCTCTGGGAGTTCCTCTCATGTGGGTTCTGGATTCCAACCCTAACATTTCATGTTCAAAGTTCCCTTTCAGTCCATTACTCTAGTACTTTAAGGTCCTGGGCTGCTCTGACAGTCTATGTTTCAGGCTCGCTTTCAGCCCTGATGTTCCATGTTCTAAGGTCTCTCCAAGCTGACATTCTAGAATCCTAAGGGTTGGCCATTCTGTCTTCTGGCGTCCCTCGGCTCTAACTCCCTTTACTCTAATGGCCTCTTTTCTGAGGGCCCTCCCAGATCTGACCTTCTGGCATTTTCAGACCTCTCTGCAGTGCCACTCTCTGTGGTCTCCTACCCTTTCCTTACCTCCCACTTCTCCGTCCCTCTCTCTGGCCTTCTGAATGCATCTGGGAGCTGAAGATGAGGAGGAGAGGGCTCAGAGGTCATGGGGCACACATCCAGGCTAGGGACATGGCCGGTGTGTACTGAGCCGCCTTCCTAAGAGGAATGGTGGGAGCAAACAGGCTCTGTGACCCACGGAGCGGGCCAGATCCCAGAGCTGGCTGGCTCGGAGGGGGCAGGGAGGCCAGGAGGGTCTGGAGACCGGCCTTCCCCGGGGGGTCACGGGCCCACCAAGCTCCCCGGGGCGGAAGCTCCGCGGGTCAGCCTTCCCCGGGCCCATGGCGAGCCGGAGAGCTAGGGGCGAGGTGGGGGTGGGCTGCTTTAGGGAAGCTGGGCTCAGGATGCCCGGCCTGGGGAGGGCAACCCGGATTCTTGTTCGCCTCCCCGGCCCCCCCCCAAAGCGCCCCAGTCATTCATTCACTACACCGGGGGCGCCCCCACTCCGGAGGGGGCCCCCAGCCCGCTTCCTCCCCTGGGCTTCTCCTCCTGCCCCCCCGCTGGGCATCCCCGAGCAGAGGACCAGAGGTCGGGAGAGGCGTTCCTCCCGGGGGGCCGCGGCGGCTCCCTTGGCGCCCCAAAGCCTCCTTTCCAGAGCAATGCAGATGCTGCTGGGGGGGGGGCTCGTCCTCCTCTCCAGGTCAGAATTAGCGAGTAAACTTTAATAGGCGGGGGGGGGGGTCCTGCTGTCGCCCCAGCCCGGGTCCGCCTGGCCCGGCCGCGCGCGGGCCCAGGCCACGGGCCGAGACTTTAATTGTTTGGGGAGAGGCATGGAAGGGGGAGGGGCGTGACTTGTTTATTGGAACAGCGCAGTTAAAAAAAATCCACCTAGGCTAACAGTTTCAAGGCTCCCCTAAAGATGTATCCGAAGCGGCAGCCAATGGGCGCTTACACAGCTCTTCTGCTCCACTCTTTTAAAGGGACCGGAGCCGTGCGGCTCGGGCGCATTTAAAGAGAAAGCGCTCTAAAAAAAAAAGGAGCCTCGGGAATGGGGGCGCACCCCTCTCGGGCCCCCCTGCCTCGGGGGCCGGCCGCCTAGGGTCCCCGCGGGGCGCACTCCGGGCCGCCCTCCCCGGCCAGGGGGCGATCCGCTTCCCAGGAGGCGCCTCCATTGTGCCCCCGGCCACGGTCCCCGTCCCCCCCCCCCCGGGGCCCCGTGGAAGTTTCGGGGGGGCGGCTCGGGCAGCCGAGGGCCCCTCCCCCCTCTGCGCCGGCAGGGCCCCCCTCGGAGCGCGCTCGGGAGCCGGGCCGAGCCGAGCCGAGCGGGGCCGAGCGGGCCTGGCCGGCGGGGCCCGGAGCACACCCAGCGGCGCCTCCCCGCTGGCTGGCGAGCCCGCCCCCGGCCGCGCCGATTGGCCGAGGCGCGGATCAATTGTGGAACGTTGACGCCCGCCGCGCTCCAGCCTCCCGGGGAGCCACGTTCGGTTGAGCTTCCCAGCAGAGCGGCGGCGGCGGCGGCGGAGCAGGAGCAGCGGCGGCGGCGGCCGAGCCCGAGCCCAGCCCAGCCCAGCCGAGCCCGGCCAGCCCGGCCCAGGCAGCCCAGGCCGGCCAGCCCAGCCCCGCAGCCCGCCCCGCGGCCCAGCCCGGCCGAGCCGCCGCCGCCGCAGCCGAGCCCCAGCCCAGCCCCAGCCCGAGCCGGCCCTGGGCCATGGGGTCGAGGCCGGGGCTGAGGCTTTGACAGCCGGAGCCGGGGCCGGGGCCGGAGCCGGAGCCGGGGCCGGGGCCGGGGCCGGGGCCGGGCCGGGCCGGGCCGGGGGGCGGCGGCGGCGGCGGCGGCCGGACAGCGACGGGCCGGCGGGGCCGGCGGGCAGCGCGAGCGGGGCGGCCGCGGGCGGCGGCGGGAGCGGCGGCGGCGGGGCCCCGGGCTCGGCCCCTCGGAGGCGCCGCGCACCATGTTCGCCAAAGGCAAAGGCTCGGCGGTGCCCTCGGACGGCCAGGCTCGGGAGAAGTAAGCGCGGCCGGGGCCGCCCCGCGCCCCGCGCCCCCCGCGCCGCCCCCCGCGCCCCATTGTTGGGAGGGGGGGGAGCGGCGGGGCCGGCGGCCGGGGGAGGGGCGCGGGGCGGCGGGGGCGCGGGGGGCGCGGGGCGGCCCGGGGCCTCCTTTTGTCTGGCCCTCGGTGCGGGAGTGCGTGGGGCGGCGTGTCCACGCGTGGGGGCCGGAGGCTTTGTTCCGGGGCCCCCGCCGACGCCCCCGGGCCGGGGGGCCCCCCCGAGCGGGCTCCGCGCTGACGACCCCCCCATCCCCAGGCTGGCCCTGTACGTCTACGAGTACTTGCTGCACGTGGGAGCCCAGAAGTCCGCGCAGACCTTCCTGTCCGAGGTGAGTGCGGGGCCCCGCGCCCGCCGGCCCCGCAGCCTTTGTCTCCCCGCGCCCGCGGGGGCTCCATCTTGAATTCCCCTCCCCTCCTGCCGCGGCGGCCCGTCCCCGGGGGCCCCCTCCCCGGGGACCCCCCGGGCCCGCTCCGGCCCCTTCACCCCACTCCCGCTCTCTTTGTGTTTCCTCCAGATCCGATGGGAAAAAAACATCACGTTAGGAGAGCCCCCGGGCTTCCTGCACTCCTGGTGGTGGTAAGTGGGGCTCCGGGGCCCAGCGAGGGGGCCGGGCCGGGCCGGGCCGGGCCGGGGCCGGGGGGCAGCCCCCCGCCTCTCCGCTTCTTCCCCAGGTGTATCAGGGCTGCCCGAGCCCGGGAGCAAGTGCTGGACGGCGGCTCCCGCTCGGTCCCTGCCGATGCCTGCCTCTGTCTCTCTCTCTCTGTCTCTGTCTTTCTGTCCCTCTCTTTCTCTCTCTGCCTCTCTGTCTCCCTCTCTCTTTCTCTCTCTCTGTCTTTCTGTCCCTCTCTGTCTCTTTCTCTCCCTCTCTCTTTCTCTCTCTCTTTCTCTCTCTCTTTCTCTCTCTCTCTCTGTCGCTGTCTCTGTCTTTCTGTCCCTCTCTGTTCCTCTGTCCCTCTGTCTCTGCCTCTGTCTCTCTCTCCCTCTCTCTGTCTCCTTCTCTCTCTCTCTCTCTCTCTCTCTTTTCCTGCAATTCTGCATACTGCTTTAATTAAAGGGAGAGGTGGGGGTGGGGCAAATACCTCCGGGTCTCCTTTACAACCCAGGGGCCTCCTGCTCCCAGCCTAGACCCCGCCGGGGCTACTGCTGCCGCGCGTTCCCCTTCTCTCTCTTCTCTCTCCTTCTTTCACTTCTGGCCTCTCTTTCTCCTTCCTCCCCTCCCAGCTCTCTCCTCCTCTTTCTCCTTTCCCTCACAACTGTCTCTTCTTTCCTTCTCTCTCCTTTCTTCACTTCTGTGTCTTTCCTTCCCCTCATCTCTGCTTCCCTCCCCACTGTCTCTCCTTCCCTTTTTCCTTTGCCTCCCAGCTGTCTCCTCTTCTCTTCCTTCTCTTTGCCTTCCTTTCCTTCTTCCCTCCCTTCAGTCTGTCTCCTGCCCTTTCTCAGCTGGATCCTCTCCCTTCTCTCTCCTTCCTTCCCTTTCCCTCCTGTCTCTTTCTCCCTCCCTTCTTGCTCTCCTGCCTTCCTTTCTTTCTCCCTCCTTCCCTCCTCTCTCCTTCCTTCCCTTTCCCTCCTGTCTCTTTCTCCCTCCCTTCTTGCTCTCCTGCCTTCCTCTTTCTTTCTCCCTCCTTCCCTCCTCTCTCCTTCCTTCCTTTTCCCTCCTGTCTCTTTCTCCCTCCCTTCTTGCTCTCCTGCCTTCCTCTTTCTTTCTCCCTCCTTCCCTCCTCTCTCCTTCCTTCCCTTTCCTTCTTCCTTTCCCTCCTGTCTCTTTCTCCCTCCCTTCTTGCTCTCCTGCCTTCCTTTCTTTCTCCCTCCTTCCCTCTCTCCTTCCTTCCCTTTCCTTCTTCCTTTCCCTCCTGTCTCTTTCTCCCTCCCTTCTTGCTCTCCTGCCTTCCTCTTTCTGTCTCCCTCCTTCCCTTCCCTCTCCTCCCTTCCCTCCTCCCTTCCTCTCTTTCCCCATGCCTGTCTCTGGCTAAGGGGATGACCGCCCTCTTTTCTGCTGCTGGAGGATGACCACACTAGATTGCCCCCAACTGTCAGTCTTGAACTGTTAGAAAGAAGTTAGACAGAAGGTGATATTTTGCAAATGGGGGAGGGGGAAGGCCTCATACTTTATGGGAACCCCTTTAGTTAGCCAGGAACCTGGATAATATTTGTAGCCTGCTACAAACCTTGAAGTCTTTGGGGGGATTTAATTTTCTTGTTAATTATTTGGCGAAGTAGCTGGAGCAGCCAAACGGGCTCCCCACCCCCAAATCATTTGGGGCTTCAGATCTGGAGAGAGGAGTTAGCATTTTGCCCCCTGGATAAAAGGGATTTGGAGAACTTCCAAAATTATAGAAACCGGACCCTTTCTTGGGCGGCTTTGTCATTTCACTGGTTTTTGTTGTTATTTTCGTCGGAGTTTGGATGACTCCCAAGGACGGGTCCCTTCTACCCATGAGTGCCCAGGGTTCTGGGGAGGTCACGTGGCCAACTTGTGTGGGAGGCAGAACTGGAACCCAGCTCTTGCCCATTCTTGAAGGCCCATCTCCCTGTCCTTTAGGCCAGACAAGTGTCCTCTCTGTCACAGAGAAAAACAATGCGTTTTAGAATCCAATCTCATTTTACCTCTAACACGATAGGGGGTCGAATTCTCCCCGTTGGCATTGCCATATTCTCCAGAAATCCCACTGAGCCAGCTCTCCCCTGCTCCCCCATCCTTAGCTGTGGGGATCATAGAATGGAGGGAGGGTGGGAGCCCCAAACTCCCATTTAAAGTTCTGTGTGACCACCTGTAGGGATGGGAACAGAGAAATGAGTTTGAAATGTCAAAACTAGTCTGGGAGACCCCTCACTTTAAAAAGCATCAACATTTGGGGAGGGGAACAGCCAGGTTTGTTTTGGGGAGGCAGAGGTTGATCTGGCAAGACTGGGGGGCCTTGCCCACACAAGCTGCTGTTCTTAAGCCTTGGAGACCAGAATCTTGGCCTCCACTGCCTGGCTCTCCCTTCCCCCTGCTCCCATCAGGTGGTGAACCTGCTCTTTCCTGTTCTAACCTTGGGGCACCTCCCCTGGGGGCGAGGAGCACAGGTGTGGCCTGGGGGCTGTGTAGCCACTCACTTGTTCCCTAGGCTAGATGGGCACACCAGGGACAGAGCTGGCTTGACTTGGTTTTGTATCTGTTTGATGTCTCTCTGTCTCTCCCCCCGCCTTCCCCTCCCTCCCTCCTCCTGTCTGTCTCTCTTCTTTCCTTCTCTTTCCTCTGTCTTCTCTCTCTCACCTCCATCTCCATCTCTTTCTCCCCCCCTTCTTTCTTTCCCGTGTTTTTTTGGCTGGCTGTTAGAAACAACAGGGATTGTTTTGAGCACTGCCTAGCTAACTAGCCATGTTGCTCCAGCCAGTTGGTGAAAGTAGTGTCTATTCATCAAAACCTTTGAAAAGGCCCCAGGATGAAGGCTGATAAGATCTGCTGGGTTTCTGTGGCATGGTGTGGCTGGAGCTGTTGGTCTGAGACATTGGCAAATAGACAAAACTGGATGTGGAATCAGTACAGTCTGGGTTCAAATCCCCTCGCAGACGATACTAGTGGCTTCATGACCCTGGGCAAGTCATTCTCTGGGTCTCCACTTCTTCATCTCTGAAGTGGACAGCTTTAGTACACTTAGGTCCTAGGACCTGGAAGGCTCAAAGAGATCACCCACCTACTGAAAGCGCTTTAACAGACAGTATACACCTTAGTTTTTTTCATCTGTCTGGGTGATGGGGGGGGTCTGGAGCTCTCCAAGTTTTTCATTTCCTCCTGTTTAAGTGATCAGATTATTTCCTAAGGGGCCTTTCCTAATGCCGTCCAGCAGTCCGGGTGACTTCTCCCAGAGATTGAAGGGAAACCCTGAGATTTTGGGAATTTAAGATGGGGCTAGGGTTTTTACTTGGGGAGATCCTTGGGACTCCACCTGTTTTGGATTTCTGGCCCTAGGACTTGCCAGGACTTTTACTATTTCACCATAAAAGGCAGAAATACCTGGTTGCCATGAGAACCTCTCTGAGTAATTGGTATGCATTCTTGGGTGGGTGGGTGGGTGGGTGGGAGAACTACTTCTGGGCCTCTAGGCCTTCCCTGCAGGGCCATTACATGTGTGGGGGGTGGGGGGAGTTGAGACTCGGGCCTCCTTCAGTGACTGCCCACCCTCCCCCTTCATCTTTGTTCCTTCCATCTTTTGCCTGTTTGTACCTTTTAAACATCTCAAGATGAAATCCTTTTTGCTTTACAAAAGCACTGTCTTGGGAGGAGGAAGAGGCATGAAGAGCCTTGGGGGTGCTCTTTGTACCTGTGTGGCTCACGTCTGAGCTGGGAGGGCATTTAGCCATCTAGCCCAACGCCCTCTTTTTTTTTTACAGATTAGTAAACTGAGGTCCAGATTTGGGATGGGGGGAAAAGTGTCCGTTGTGTGAAGTCTGAGGAAACTTGAGTTTTAATCTACTCTCTGTCTAATCCATCAGCAAGCATTTATTAATCTCCTCCTTAGATTCTAGATTCTGCCTTGGGGATTCCGTGAGAAACACAGCAAACAATCTCTGCCCTCAGAGAATTTCTGTTCTATCTTCTGATTTCTTTTCTAGTTGGTCTGACCCTTAGTGGGGTGACAGGACCAAAGATTTAGAAGATCAAAGGAACAACTCCTTTATTTAAAGTGCAAAAAGGAGGCGTGAGATGGGGAATTGACTTGTCCAAGGTCAAAAAAGGTGGCAGAGCTAGAATTTAAATTTGGGATGATGATCCATGGACATAGCCCCTGGGTTTGGGCCTCTGAAATGGGGGTGATAATTGGCTTTTACCCTTCGAGCTTTATAAACGGTGTCCATATGGGATGCCATTGCGTTATGGGCATAGGACTGTAAAGGACCTCAGAAAGTATCCAAAAAAACCCCATTTTACAGAGACAAACTGAGACCTGGCACCATCTGAGGTGGAATTTCATCCCACATTCTCAGATCCCAGAGTCAGAAGAACATCCCACCAGGACACTTAGGTGGACGTCCCACCAGGATGCTTTGTTATTTTCTATAGTGGATTAGCTTTCTAGAGTCTGTGGACAGAGAGGCAAAGAGAGTGTGAAAATGTGTAAGGGTGTCAGTAGTAACCAGATCAATTTGACTTTTCCACCTGCAGTGTTTTCTGGGACCTTTACTGTGCAGCTCCCGAGAGGCGGGACACTTGTGAACATTCGAGTGAAGCAAAGGCCTTTCACGATTATGTGAGTAACCAATTTTTTAATCCGCGTCATAATTACAGGGTTGGGTGACTCGCACTTCTTGAAGATCCAAAGCAAACACGTGGCCAAGTGGCAGAGGGCTGGCGCTCCCCCTCCTTCGTCACTCCCCCAAACCAGCCAGTGATCTGCCTTGGGGGTCCCCGTTCCATCATTGATGATGACACTGTCATCATGGTAGGCTGGTATGAACAAATCTTGAGTGTCTTCTCAGTTGGGAGAGGGGACACTGCCCTCCTGGCCTTGGATCCCACTGATTTTCCAATGTATGTGATAGTGCTAAACCCTCAAACTTGTGTTTCTGGAAGTAATATTGGGGGGGGGGGTAAGAGGGAGTGCTCATCTTATCTTTCTTTTTGAAGGATCAGCACTCTCCCAGCTCAGTGTAGTTAGAGGAGATAAGGGAGGGTCATGTTGGCTGCTCTCTGGTTGAGTTTGTCCTGGGACTTCTTGAGGCAGATTGCCTCTTGATCCTGTCTCAAAAATATCGACGCATAGTTGGTTGTTCCTCTTACGTCTCCTGAAGGGGGGGGGGGTCTCTTCCTAGAATGAGATACTTAAGGATTAAGATCTGACTAATGAAAGTTCCAAAAAAAGTTTCTTTGGTGCCACCGGTACTAACTTAAACCTTGATCCTTGATGAGCAGATTGGATAGGCTTTGGTTTTCATTGGACTTTTTTATGACTGGAAGAAGTTTTAGGGTCCCGTTGACACTGAAGGCAGGTGGTATGTGAAGGACATAGAATACAAAAGGTGCTAATTCATGTTCGTTTGTGGGGAGATGAATCCAGAGTGGTTTTCTGGGTGACATGGCCTGGTTTCTTTCAGTTGGGTTTTGATGAATGACTTTTAACTGTCTTAAATGATGCTGTGATGGAGAGGAGAGGGTCCTCTTCCCAAGGGCTGTTCTTGTCTCCCTGTCTGCCAGGACCCGAAGATGTAGACATGGGTAAAGTCATTCAGAGAAGGATCTAGAGTCCAGTATTGGGATAGCTCAGATCTTTTCATGGAAAGTTCTATCTCAGAACAGTGTGTTTGGAGAATGATAATGAGCAATGTGAGGTTGGACCCAAGAGGCATAAGAATAACCAACTAGCTTGTTCCTTGAAGTGAACTGGAATTCTCTGCTTGGGATAGGCAAGAGAATAAAGTCAGTTTTTTTGGTGGTGAAGAGGCTGATGTGGTACTGGTCAAGTTGGACTGTGGTTCTTTTGGGGAAACCTTGAGTTTATTGGTGGTTTTGGTTGTTTGGGGCTCTTGTAGCTGGAGAGTATGACTGGAAAAGGCCAAAGAAGCCTTTCTGACTCATTTGCCAAAGCTGTTCTGTATTCTGAGCATCTTCTAGACTTCCAAAGTTGGTGGGTCTCTGGGTTTGCTGTCCTAATGAATGGGAGTCTCTTGGTACAAAAGCAGTCTGCTTCTTGGCATTTTGGATCTATGTCTGATTTGATTAAATGCATCATGGGACCAAGGATAAAGACAGGTCTTGTTTGCTATAGGGTTTAGGCTGCCATATTGAAATAGAATGGTTGCCCAATGAGTATGCCCTGGAAGAGGCCTTAAGAGACTACCTTGGCTAAAAATTTTATGTGAAAAATATTGAATGTAAAAAGCCCCCATTTCCCAAGCCTGAGTAAGGGCTAAAGAGAAATGTGAAAAAACTGCTGTGAGGAGCTCCAGTTCCCTGAACTCTTGAGTCATTCTCTGCACTAGTTCCCCTTTTGGGCAACTCCGAACCATCCATTGTCTCCTATGGTGGACTCTGGCCTGGCCTCTCCAAGTCACTTAGCGATTTTTAAGCACCTACTATGTGGAAAAGACTGGGGGATACAAAGAAAGATAAAAGATAGTCCTTGTCCTCAAGGAGCTTACAATCTAATAGAGAGGAGACAAGATAATTTGGAGATAATCAACACGTTCCTTACATGTAGAAGGCTGTCAGAAAACATTTATTGGATGGGCAGAAAAAGCTGGAAAGGAGAAAACGAGATACAACTGGAGGATGTGTTGGTTTGGGGATAAAAGAAAGTCTGGAAGTGTCTGAGGATTGCCAGGGCGGAATATGAGGAAGGAAGGGCAGGGTGGCCAGAAAGGAGGGGGGACTTCTTGAAAGCAGAACTATCCCATAAGCCCAACCTTTCTCTTGTCTGTTCTCAGCACTTCAGGGTCTTGGCCTAGTAGACCCCTAAAGTCATCATTTATGAACTAGGCTTCCAAAAAAAAAAATAGCACTTTTTGCCTCTCCTTCCCTTGGTCCGAGTTCTTCAGAGGTTCCCCATTATCGGCCTGCGGGACAGAGCGCCTTAGGCGCTCTTTGGTGTGTTGGGGAGTTGAAGGCCAGTGTCTGGGCCTGGAGGCCCAGGGATGCTGTTTGGCCCCTTTGGGGTGTCCTGTGTGCCCCTCTGAGTTTGTGACTGCTGGCAGACCACTTGTTGGCCGGGGGAGGGGGCTTCTCTACCAGTCCTGCGACTGTTTCCATATGAGCTGCTCCCATCACTCCTCATACACGCTAACCCAGACTGGTCTCCCTGCTCCCCTCCCTTTCTTCTCCACCCCCCACCATCCCATCTTCCTACCTCTGTTCTTGGCCTTGGACTACTCCCCCCCCCCCCTTCCTCCCTGTCATCCTGATCATCCTCCAAGGTCCAGCACAAGCCTCACCACCACCATGATGTCTTCTTCCTTGACCATTCCAACCGCCATCTTGTCTTGAAGTTGTCCGTCCCATTCATTCGGCGTCTTGGACTTCATTATTTGGTTGTGTCTTGTCTTGGTAGCTGCCCTGCTGTGTCACACACCCCCGTTGTGCGAGTGTGAGTGTGTGTCTCCTTTCTCCAACCGTGAGCTCCTCAAGGGCCTTGCACCCTAGAAGGTTTTCAGTAAAGACTGGCCGAACGCGTAAACCGTGGTCCTGAGAGAGAAGCCGCTAAGCAGGAAGCAGCTCTGGGACGGAGGGCCCGGCCGGGGGATTCGAAGACTGAATTCCAGTAACTAGAACAGTTAACTCACATTAGGCAACTTGCTTCAGCTCACCCGGCAAGTTGGCTAATGTGAGTTCACTGATCTGGTTTCCTCCTCTGTGGAAGAGAATGTAAGATCCTTGAGGGCCGGGGAGCCTGTGTGTCCGCCCTCCATCTCGCCTCCTCCCCTCCCCCCATTCCTTCCCCCTTCAACCCCTCTCCCCCCCACGGTGTCCCATCTGGTGGCTGCTAGTGGTGTGTAGGGTGGCGGAGGGTCTGGCCTGGATCCAGGAAGCTTGGGTTCTGCTCCCCCTCTTGAGGGGTTCCTGACTGCGCCTCAGTTGACCTCCGTAAGGGGACAGCTTGGATTGACCGTTGAGTTCTCCGTGGATGCAGGTCTAAGTCAGTGCTGTAGGAAAGAGAGAAGCTGGGTTTTTCGAGCTCACTTCCATTTGATCATCTGTTATTCTTGTCGTCGTTGTTGTTGTCGCCATCCTTACAGTTGTCATTATCCAGTGTTAGAGGAGAGGATGTTTGTCCCTTGGAGAGGCTACAGGGTCTTGCTTTAGAGCAGAGGCCGGGCTGCGGCCCTTCCTCTCTAGGCCTCAGTTTCCCTCTCTGTGAAAAGAAAGAGCTGGATAAGGTGAGCATTGAGGTCGTGTCTGGCTTTTCACCCTGTGTCATTCTGAGGCCTCTGATTGGCAGAAGGGATTTGGTCAGAAAAAGCCAGGAGAAGCAGCCTGGCCCCGGGTGGATGGCAGCCTCCTGGTTCTTCCCAGGGTTCTGAGCCAGGGGTCTTACCTGCTGGGGGACCCGACCACTGGGATAGAACAGGGTTTCTGGTCACGATGAAGAATGGCCTCGAGATGTTTCCCTCTCAGTTCCCTTACCTGTAAAATGAAGGGGTTTTGGACCTCAGTGACTTAGGGGTCCCAGGGTTTCCTTTAGACCCAGAAAGGTGGCAGAGCGCAAGATGGGGCAGCACCTCTGCCCAACTCCCTTCGTGTACTTAGTCTCTGGACAAGTCCCTGAGCCTTAGTTTCCCCATTTGTAAACTGAGACAAACCAAATCAGATGCTTCTAGACTCCCTTTTAGGTCTTAATCGGGGGTGGGGTGGGGTTGTGACCCTGGAAAGTAATGAGAGGCAGAAATGGGCCTTCCCTCCCCAAGAGTGGGGGGTCTCTATCAAGGTCACCCAGCAGGGCAGCACCTGAGTCTACAAGATTTTCATCTGATGCTCTAGCTAGGGTTATAGAGTTTTGTCTCCCCCAGCATGGAAGTTTGGCTGTGGGCAATGAAGGCCAGTGTCTGGGCCTGGAGGCCCAGGGATGCTGTTTGGCCCCTTTGGGGTGTCCTGTGTGCCCCTCTGAGGAGAGGTGTCTCTAGTTGTGCTTCGGAAATTTTGATTGAGTGTGCTTTGACTGCCTGGATGGGTGGGTTTCTGGGACTCGATTTCCTCATTGGTTAATAAGACCTGGGCTAAATGACCTTGTATCCTTTCCTGCTCTTCATCTCTGGCATCTTTTGTGCTTAGTGGATGTTTAGCCATGAGGGTTCCCAGTTGCCAAGACTGGGGGGGGGGAAAGAAGAATCAGGGGACAGCAGCAGGCACTCACTGAGACAGACCTCTGTAGATTTAATTTCATTTTTTTAAAAAATTGTTTGGAGTAAAACAACCAACCCAAACCTCAGTTTTCTCTCCTGGTCTCCCTGCGAGCTAGCTTTCCTGGCTTCTTGTTTACCCCCGGGCTGCCAGCCTTCTTGAACTGCTGCTAATTAGCGCTAAAAGCCGAGCCGGCATCTGAAATCGCCAGTGCCCGGGCCGTTTGGTTCACTCAATAGGTTTCAAGTGGAGACAAGACCCCAAATTGTGATTCCTTTTGCCCAAACCCAAACAAGCCGTTCTTGGCAAAGGGTCACTTTTGGACTCCAAGGCCAGCGGCGGTGGCAGTGTACCGTGTGGAGTGGGGACCGGCCCTCCCCTCATCTGATGAATGCCATCTTTGTTAGCTAATCGTTTGCAAACTTGGCTGGGGCCACTCCCTGGGCACTGTATGCTTGGGGGCCCCCCCGGCTCTTTCAGTCTGAGTGTTGGGGCAGAGGGAGGTGGGAGGATTCTGACCGGGCCACAGCCAAGGCAGAAGCCAGGCGATGTTGGGCATGGTGGTGCGTTCCCTGTCACGGGGGGTATGTGAGTAGAGGTAGGTGATGCTGTTGGGGAGGGACTGTACCTGGTGGCCCCCTGGCCTCTGGGACTTAGGTAGACCAAAAGTTTGTGGGGGAACTTTTATTAAGGGGGAGCTATGGGGGGCTCGTATGGGTGAACAGTGTACCTTGGTGAGTGCTGATGCCCCTCAAGAGAACCGCCTTCACTCTAGCCTCATACTAGCATCTAGAAGAATGAAATGCTTTTTTCTTGGGGATCATTTTAACAGTGGCCCAAGTACCTCTGATTCCTTGATACCTATGGCTTTAAGCTCTAGGAAGACCCAGTGGGGTGCTTCTTTGTAACATGGAGGAAGGGCTGAGTTTATTTTTTGGTGTGTTGGAGTCGAAACCAGAGGTCCTAAGCTCTAAAATACCGGACTTGGATGCATAGCAGTTGTATCCTCCCAGACTAGTCATCAAATCCAGAGAAGCCTCAGTTTCCTCATCTGTAAAATGAAGCAGTTGGCCTTCTTGGACCCTTCCTAGCTTTAATCAATGAAACTGATTTCCCTGGGTCTCAGCACCCTCAAATGAAATCCCTGGGCTCAGACCCTCAGCCGATGGGTAACAGAGAAGGGACTTTGGGACCTCAGAGAAACTGGAATCATCCCTTGTGGGATGGGGACCTCTTTGGGTTTTACTGCCCTTGTAAAAAGCCCATCACCCAAGGCTGTCCCTACTTCAGGGTGGGTGTGGGTTTATGCTGGGAAAGGCCTCCTCTCCTCAGGAATCCTGCCCCGCCTCATCCTGCTCTGCTCTGCCCTCCTCATTCCCCAATTATTTCCTGTCTGCCTCATCTCCCCTGCACACAATGATAGCAGCAGTTCTCATTCAGCTTGGCTGTTCACACTGGCCCCTGGAGGGAAGCCTTACCAGATACTTCCCCATTTTGCAGATCCAGTAGAATGTAAGCTTGTTGAGAGGTACAAAACCCGTGTCTCCCCAGCAAAGGCTCTTTGCTTGTCTCTAACAGTTCTTGGTTTCTTCATCTGTAAAGTGTGGTCTCTCTCTCCTCTCCAACTGATTGGCTTGGTTGTATTGAAAGAGTGAATGATTTCCCCAAGGTCACACAGAGAATTAGTTCTAGTAAAGTGGAGCCTCCTGAAGTCAGTTCCAAGGTCTCTTTCTGTTGTATCTGAGAGGACCAAGAATGGGGAATCTCCAGGGAAGGGTCATCAATTAACAGTTAGAAAGAGAGAGAAGAGATAATTAGTTGTTGATGTGGGAAAGAGAAAGGGAGTGGGAGGGGGGTCAGAGACCCAGAGAGATGATGACTTTGGTGATTATGAGGAGATGATCATTGGGCCTTGAAGAGAAGTCTTCAAGAGGTGGTCATTGGTGGGCCTTGAAGAGAAGGCTTCAAGAGCTGGTCATTGGTGGGCCTTGGAGAGAAGGCTTTAAGAGGTGGTCATTGGGGGTGATCGTGTGGACCTTGGAGTGTGGCACTCCAGTGACTCAATGTCTTGAGTCAATTATTGAGTAAAGATGACAACGGGCATGCAGAAGGGAATGTTAACAATGGAAGAAACAATATTGGTCTTAGGAAACTTTGTCACGAATGGGAGAAGAGAGTTGGGACAGGTGGTGGGAACTCCAGAAAAGGCCAAGAGAAACCTGTTCTGGGATGGTTGGCTGATATAGGAAGGTGTCAGTGGGAAAAGGAGTGTCCCAGTAGGCTTTGAGTAGAGTAGGATCTGGAGCAAATTCTCAGTAAATTCTTACTAGTGTTTATAGGAGGTTTAAAAAAAGGATCCAAATAAGATTTTTTTCTTCTTACAGTGGGTTTGTTTGTTTTTTCCTTTAAATAAAGGAATTCTTTCTGCCCTTGGGAGGCAGCATTGTCCAATGGGAAAAACACTGGATTTGTTGAATCCTGAGTTCAAATTCTAGCCCCATCATTTATGACTTTGTGCCTTGATTTCCTTGACTGTACAAGGGGAATGAGACAAGATGTTCTCTGAGGTCTGATTGCAGGACCCCTCAAAGGAGTGTTTGTATGACACCTTTGGGCCTAGCACTGAGTTCTGAAGAAGTTCTAGGTCATTGCTTCTTGGAATTGTAGTGTGAATTGTAGAGGACACGTGGAATTTGTTCATTCCGCCAACCTCCATTAAGAGTCCAGGGGGGGTTGGGGGAAGGCCAAGTCACTGAATCAAAGACTTGATTTTGGAAGCAAGGAATGACCACACCCCTCACCCCAGGGGGACCTGCTGGGATTTTTTTCAATCCAAATACAGAATCTAAAATGGAGGTTTGAATGAATGACGATGTTTGTCTTTCATTCTTGAAGGAGACCATGACATCAGGGAGGTGATGCATGACAAGCATGGGAACTGAATTTAAGTGAGGAGAGCTGTGCTAAGTCACCAGCCTCGCTTTCTCCTCCAGAGCCATCTGGGGTCAGTGGCCCTGCATATGGGGTAGTCAGGGTGAAGTGACTTGCCCAAGGTCACACAGCTAGTAAGTGGCAAGTGTCTGAGGCCAGATTCGAACTCATCCTGACTCCAAGGCCCCGGCTCTGTCCATTTGACCTCCTAGCTACCCCATTGGAATGAATATTCAGATGCTCTGTCCAGGTAGGACTCCAGCCTGGACCCCAGTCTTTCTTTTTGGCAAGCAATCCCTGGGCCTCAGTTTCTCTATCTGCTCTTTTAAAGGGGGGTGGGAGGGGTAGGCCTGGACAAGATTACCTTGAGGGTTAGGATTGTTCATTATTTTTTCTTGGTGTACCAGAGCCTGAAATTAAGCCCGTATTGATGGATTTGATAGCTCTAATCTGTTGTTGTCTTTGAGTGAGCTCCTGGTATTGGTCTGGTCTTCACTTTCAGGATTACTCCCAGGGCCGCCTTGGGTCAGGGCTTTCCTACCCGAGAATCCTTTTTTTTTTAGGTTTTTGCAAGGCAAAAGTGGCTCGCCCAAGGCCACACAGCTAGGTAATTATTAAGTGTCTGAGATCGGATTTGAACCCAGGTCCAGTGCTTTATCCACTGAGCCACCTAGCGGCCCCCTTTTTTTTCTTTTTTCTTTTCTTTTTTTAGTTTTTTTTTTGCAAGGCAAATGGGGTTAAGTGGGCTTGCCCAAGGCCACACAGCTAGGTCATTATTAAGTGTCTGAGGTCGGATTTGAACCCAGGTACTCCTGACTCCAGGGCCGGTGTTTTATCCACTACGCCACCTAGCTGAATGGATGAATGAACTCTGTGGGGTCCGTGGGAGGGGAAGCCTGGGCTTGAATGGGCCAGGAGGCTTCTCTGCCCTCCCCAGACTCTGGAGGTAGTGGTATAAGTATAAATAAGGTTTTTCTCAGAGATTTCTTTGAAAACCCCGAGGCTTGGAGGGGTGCTGTGTGCTTTCCCTTCTGAATGCTTTGGGCTGAATGCAGTTGAGCCTGGCAGGACCAGAGGCCCTGGGTTTGGACAGCCCAGGATCTCAGGCCACCGTCCTTTCGTTCTCCCCATGACCTGCCACCCCCTTTGTTCCGTCTTTAGTAAAGGGTGTCAATGCCTTCTGACCCCCAACTAGCCCAACCTGACTTTGTCAGTAAACAGTTAGGAAGCTCCTACTGTGTTTCAGCCCTGGAGATCACAAAGCCTGAATCAACAGTACCTATGCTCACGTTGGTTTCTGTTCCCTGGCATCCTTTTACCTGGGCCTTACCCTGTGCTGGGCCAGGACTGAGATCTTTACTGACCTTAAGGATTACGCAAAGAAGTCTAGGGGAGTGCGGAGGTCGGGGCAAGCCTCAGCTGGGCTTGACCTGAGCCAGTTTGCCGCAGGAGGGATTCTGGGGGGGGTTCCTAGGGGTGAAATGCCAGGACGTTGGTTGAATTCCAGCAGCCAGCATGTAAAGCAGGAGTCAGCTCCAGACTCTCCCCTGGCATTTCTGAGGATCGGGGCAGATGACAGCAAGGTTGACAAAGATTCGGGTTTTCTTGGGGATGGCCGCAAGCTGTGTCCAGTCTAAGCAGATTGTGAGGCCTGCCGTAAAGGCCTCCGGGATGTTTAAGGAAAGAGGAGAAACTTCACCAGGGGATTTTTCATGGGAGAGATGATAGTGAGGGTTCTGGAGGGAAGAGAAACCTTTTAACAGGAAGAGATGAGGAAGGGGGAGGTGTTGCTGAGAAAGGCAAATAAATGCAAAAATGTTTGGAAGGGCCTTGATTTGGGGGAGTTTGGATTTTAATCTGGAAGAGCAGGTGTGTGAGAGCTGGTTAGTTAGGAGTGGGTGGGGGCACTGGAGCTCACCAGCCAACCTCGAAGCTTGGAGACTTCTTAGAGAGCGTTGTCCCCGCCATCTCCCAAGATCCTTGGCATGATTTCCATTTGCTAGCTAAGGGGAGGATTGGTGTTCTCATTGTATAACTGGGGAAACTGAGGCTGAGAGGTCAGACTTTCATCTAGGTCTGCTGGCCATACCTACTTCTGTTCTCTTTCAAGTATGCTAACAGAATCATAGAATTTTAGAGCTAATCTATTTTATTTTTCTAAGAAAAGTAAAAATCTGCCTTTGCTCCTTGCTCCCTCTCCCTCCCCCATTGAGAAAGCAGGAAAAACGACTGTGATATTATAGATTTATATAGTAGAGCAAAACCAATTCCCATATGTAAAAAAACAGCCTCAGTCTGCACTCAGCGTACTCAGGTTTCCTGAGCTGAGGGGTCCCGGACTGTAGTGCTGCTGAAGGGTCTCGCTAGCCCGGCTGGAGGTTCCTGCTACTCAGCCTGGACTAAACTTCTAGGCTATTGATCTGATTTTAAAACAAACAAACAACAAAAAAAAAAAGCCTTTTTCCATTTTTTTTGTCTTTGGTTTCAGGCACACCCACTTGGCCCCTAGGGTCAGTTTTTCTCTCTAGGGGTTTGCTTTTCTGCCTGTTGTGGCAGGGTAGGCAGGCCCCCCGCTTCCTGTTGCCACAGGTAGGAAGGTGAGGGCCTCTGCTGAGAACACCCCAGATCCCTGTCTCTGACTCCATGCCAGCCCCCAGGGACCTTGCCCCTTTTCTCGCTGGGTGCCTGTCTCTGTCTCTGACTCGGTTTCCTTTCTTTTGCCTTTCTCTCCTCATTTTTTTTCTCTCCCCTCTGTCTTTGTGTCTCCCTTTTCTGCTTGTCTCTTGAAAGGCTTCATTGGCCAGCCCCACATGGTGCCCTTGCTCCTCGTTGGCAGGGCCCCTCCTTAGTCTCTTCATGCACTGCCTGACCCTGGCAGTGGGCTCCTCATATGGGGGGGGCAGCCCTGATGGCTGCTTTGCCTTGGCATTGGGTCCTTCAGATCCGGGGTGGCGGGGCAGGCCCTGATGGCTGCTCTGTCTTGGCAATGGGTCCCTCAGATCTAGGGGGGCAGCCTCGACGGCTGCTCTGCCCTGGCAGCGGGCTGGGTGGGGGTTCTCCCAAGCCGGGTAGCTACGATGGGAATTTTACAACATGACAGGGAATTTCAGCCGCTGTGTTCTTTCAGAATTGGCCAATTGATGATCGCACTTGAGCATTTCCACATCGGGGAAGCCAATACAATTTGAGTTAGCGGTGATGACTGCCAGTTTAAATACCGCAGTGAATTTCTGTCAAACGGCTAATACAGAGGAGGGGGATTTTCTGAAAACTTGATCATCAGAACAACTCAATTTTGACCTCGAGCTATGGAAAATGAACTTAAATCTAGTGAAGTGTCGCTCCCCGCCTTCCAAGGCGTTCGTTAGGTGCTTGAGAGGCGAGGGAAGTCCTGGATCAGAGTCTGAGCCTCTGGCTTGTCCTGGTCCTCAGGGAGCCAGACTGGGGGGTTGCCTGGGGTACCCCAGGGCACGTGGGAAGGGCAGCATCTCGCGAGTCTCGTCCCATGGTAGGGAAGGAGGCTGGGGGATGCCACCCGACTGGCTGGAGAAGTCCCTTGGGCTCCTTGCCAGAAGCCCAGATCTGGGGGGGTTGTGCAGAGGTCCCATTTTGGAAAACGCTGCTAGTGATTTGAGCTGAAGGAGGGAAGGAGGCTGTTGATTTCCCCTCTCTGGGGTTCTCCAGCACAGCACGTGATGGGGTGCTGGATGAGAGGCCCCCCCCATGCAGACAACTTCGGCCTGGCTAGAAGGCCTGGGCTGGCTCCTGGTCCTGGATCCCAAGTGACTCCTCTGAGCCTCAGTTTACCAGCCTTGGAACAAGTGGGGCCTTGGATAAGATGGTCTCTGAGGTGCTCCCTCCCTGGTCCTTTGGGTTCCCCGCCTGCCCACCTTGTAGGGTTGAGGTGAAACTCAAGGGAGTGTTGACAAGAGGGATAAAAGTAATGTTGGTGTTGGTAGTGACTTCTTACTCGGGAAGACAAGGCCTTGAGAGATGTGACTCTGGCTTCATCAGTCGCCGCCCAGATTAGTGCCTCAAAGACCATGGGATTGGGAATTTAGAGCTGGATCTTTAAGATCATCAAGATGTGCAACACTTCGAGGAAACCAAGGCCAGAGCGGCCCTGTGACTTGTCCAGAATTCATCCCGTGGCTAGGAAATAGGCAAGTCTGGATTTGAACCCAGATCTTCTCAACTCCCCTGCCCAGTGCCCAATTCTCTACACAACTCTTTTTCCTGTCTTAGAAGTCCACTTCCTTCCTCTGTGAAGTGAAGGTGGTGGTCCTCCCTTGTTGGCATGGTGGCCCTGAAAGGTCCTGGTTCCCCCTTCTCCTGCGTGTTCCTCAGAAAACTGAGAGTTTTCAGTTTTCAGTTAGTTCCATCACTTTGTGCGTGGCGGCCTGGAGGGGGATCTCCTCCGAGTCCCTCTGTGAGGGATCCACCACTTCCTCCTTGAGCAAAGAGGGAAGCCTGGGCATCCTTCCTTGGCCAGCTTGCTTCCCTCACCTTGTCTCCCCGCACCGTTGGGCCTGTTGCCCGGAGCCGCCGGTGGGGGCTCAGGGTACACGCTTGCCATCGGAAGGGTCTGCTCCCTGGGAAAGCTCCTTCAGGTGTGGGCAGCGGCGCCAGAGAAGCTCTGGAAGAGCCCCTGCCTTCCTGAAGCTGATTATCGATGAGGAGTGGAGAGAGGCCCGCCATGGAGGTCATGGCGGGAGCTGTTTGTTGGAGCCTTTGCGTTGGGAATCCTAAATATTTATCCTGTTCTGTCCCTAATGAAAACAAATTGTCAACAGTTGTTCAGTAACTGACTAAATTAAAATCTGTAATTAGTCAATTAGATTAAAGAGTTGGCACAACCTGATTGTATCATGCTGGTTAGGTTATTAAGAGAAAGGGTGTGATTTTTAATTACAGAATGCTAATTTTGACAGTTTCAAATAGAAACAGACGTGTGGGTTTTTCCTCCCTTTCCCCCTTCCTTTCCCCTAATTCTGAGTGGTTTTTAAAGTGGAGAAATATGTAGATTCAGTTTCATTGGGGGGGGGGAATCATCTGAAATTTTTTTTAAAGTTTTTCTCTGGGGAGAGATTTTAGCCAAAAAAAAATTTAAAAATCAAAAGCAGAAATGGTAGTGGAGGAAAGTGAAGGGGTGATCAGTGTGGAGGGTGGTGATTCTAACAGGACCTGAGGGCACTTGGCCTAGAGCTCCATAATGAGATCAGAGAGTTGAAGTTGAAAGGGACTGTCAGGGACCACCTCTTCCAATCCCCCCTGCCTTAACATCCAGAGATGGGATTTGAACTCGGCTCTCGTGACTCCTAATTCCGATGATCTTGTCTTGATCTGAATTATTTAGTATGGGAAAACATCCCTCAAGTCCCTGCTACGGAGAATGTTGGACGGGAAGGCCCACAGACCAGCGGGCCAGAGGGTCTGCAGCATCTTCCAGCCAGAATGGCAGAGCAGGGTTAGGGTTAGGGTGCTGTTGGTTCCCTTGCCCTGTCGGTGGAAGGCCACGAGGCCTGGGAGTTTCCCACACTGCTTTGGGCAGGGCCGCCTTTGGGACTTGAAATGTGCTGATGGAAGTTAGAAATGCTCCCCCTCTGGGTGTCTTGAGCTTCAGATCTGCCTTTCACTAATAAAGGATGAACTAGGGAAATTTTGGAGAAATAATCGCTATGTTCTCTCAAAAAAATTATTGCAGTGTACTTTTTTTTTAGTTTTTCATTGCCTTGATTTCCTTTTTTTAACTTTATTTTTATTCTGAAATTAACCCCCCCCCTTCCCATGAGCATTTTCTTATACACAGAACAGAAAAATCAATAGGCTCTTCCATGAGACAGCCTGTCTTTCACTTTCATTTCCAAACTTATCTTTTCCCCACCAGTCATTCATTGGAAAAGAACGTTTTTTTAAAAGGGAAATGGGGTGGAACGGGAAAATGACTCAGTAAAACTAACCCTCATAGCAGGGGAATCCCTCCTCCCCTGTAGGCCCCCACCTCTGCAAAGAAAGGAGGGTCCAGATCTGATTTCTTTCTTCAGATTCAAGCTTGCTTCTATTTAAACAACAGCAGATTTTGGATAGATTCATCTCCACTTCACATTTTATTTTATTGAAAACTGTATTTTAAATGACAAAGTCAACTAAACACTTTGGCAGATAATTGTTCTCCATAGTGTTTTCAGGTCCTTGGTGGTAGGGTTTGGAGCTGTGACTTTGAATCGAGCTCATTAGCAATCTTGGTGTTCTCTGTCTGCTTATCTCCATGATTGTCCCATGTAATATGTTGGAGGGAAATGACCTGACAACTGGTGAGGGTTTCTCTAGGATCCTCACTTCTCCTCCCTTTTGGAATCCAGAATTCTGTTGACCTAAGCCCATTAAGACTCCCAAAGAAGAGACTAAAGGTCAGAGTCTCTTTAGAACTTTGTGTAGTTGTTGAGCCAAAACTCCAGAAATTATGAGTCGGGGAGACTGGGGCACTGGTTTTACTTATAGACTTTGAAATACTCTGGGGATGTGGTGGTGAGTGGAGGACCCACCTTTAGGAAGATCTAAGATACCTGGTGAGAATGAGTTTGGATTAGAATATTAGGGTAGCCACCCCCCATTAGTAACCCTGCCTCTGCGTCTCAGGAACTCCAAGGGTTGTTAGCTGAGGTGCCACTTGGGCCACCGTGGGCCGGCCCCCTCCCTGGTCACCTCTGGTCTCCAGGCCTCCAATCCACCCCCTATAAGATGGGGACAGTCAGAACTTGTCCTCCCTCATTCACTTTATTTCTTCTTTTTTTTTAGTTTGGGTTTTTTTTTCAGTTTTTGCAAGACAAACAGGGTTAAATGGCTTGCCTAAAGCCACACAGCCTGGTCATCATTAAGTGTCTGAGACTGGATTTGAACCCAGGTACTCCTGACTCCAAGGCCAGTGCTTTATCCACTGCGCCACCTAGCTGCCCCTCCTCATTCACGTTAGAAATGGGCATCGCATGGTCACCATGGGTATTGTTATAGGATGCAGCCTGCCAACTGGAGGGCATCCTTGTTGGGGGGGGCCGACTGTGGCGGACTCCTGGACGAGAGCCCAGCTGCTCTCGGCTCTGTTCTCTGAGTTACCCGGGGCATCCCATTTTACAAAAGGGGAAACCGAGGCTAGAGTCACAGAGGGAGCAAGGGTCAGACTTGACTAAAATGAGTCTTCCTAACCTGCGTCCTTGGGCACTTAATGATTGCATTTCCCTGTTCCTCCTGTGGCACGAAGTGAAGTCCCTAACTTGTTGGGAGAGCTTGTTTCCCTATTTGTAAATGAGGAGCTTGGTCCCATCCGGCCTCATCTCTGGTGAGGCTTCAGTGAGTGGAGGTTGCACAGCGCTTTATCCTGGGTACGTGCCCCCATCAAAGGGGTTGCTGCAGGGACTGGGCCCATTTTACAGGTGCCATCTCCCTGTGAGCAAACCTGCTCAGCTCATGCAGTAGGAGAGAAAATGTCTGAGGGGGGATTTGAACCCAGACCCCTCTTCAAGGGAGCACAATTGAGGTCAGACTTGTAGAACCCAGCAGGGGGGCACCCTCCTGGCAGGCACAGCTGCTTTGAGAACTGACCCAGGAGGGGAAGGAAGTAGGCTCTGGGCTTTTCTTCTGTTGGATACAAGGCCGGCTGCTGGCCATCCCGCTGACCCCATTCCCCACCCCCAGTGGCCTCTGGAGCCATGGGTAAGGGGTCTTTGATGTCCAGGGGGCGGCCTGGACCTGAGCCCTCTCCCCACCCCACCCCCAGCCTTTCTAGAAGTAGTGAAAAGAAAACAGGCCGGAGGAAGGAGGCCTCCAGCCAGAGCCCCACGTCGCCGTTGTTTGTCATCCTGCCTTTCCAGGGGCACAAGGGACCGAGGGAAAGCCCTTGGAGTGGGAAGGGGAGGGGCAGGGACCTGGGTTCCAGGGCAAGTGAGGGCCTGGGTTGGCTCTTCCAAGGAGTCGCCCTGTGACCTTGGACAAGGTACTTTTCTCTGGACATCCATGTAAGAGAATAGGTGATTGGACTAGAGAACTTGGGGGGTCCCTGCTAGCCCCAAACCTGTGCTTCTACCGTGTAATGGCTGGCGCTACCTCACCTGGGGTGGGCCAGGAGGGCAGAGACTTGAAGGGCATCCATCACCTTCCTGACCAGGCGGGATACTTCCCCTTGATGGAGAGCTCCCTACTTAGAAGGTTCATTGGGTCCTAGATGCCTTAGATTGATTCTAATCCAACCCCCTCATTTTCCAGAATAGGAAACCGAGACCTCCAGAGCTTTAGCCTCTTTCCCTGAGCCTCCCAGGCCAGATCCCTCATCCAGATCTCTCCCCACTAACTGATCCAGTCTGACTTTGAGAGAGCATTTGAAAGTTCTGACAGAGCCTCTTTTATGGAGCTGATCCTAGGCTGCTTAGTAGTGACTTAGTAAGTCCTTGGGCAAGGATAGGCCCTGCCCTGGGGGTTTGTGGTCTGTTCGGAGGGTCTCCCTCCCCCCTCCCCCCTTTTCTCTACATATATGCATTTTACACACACACACACCCCAAATTCAAGGGAATTTATCTTTTACAAAATCATTCCCCAAAGAAAATAAATTAAGAAGGCCGCATTTGTTGGATCTTTCATCTTCAAATCAGGGAATATTCCCCTCCCCCCCCCAGTTTTGCTGGACCCTTAAGAATGAGGAGAGGGGAGGGAGTCCAAAATGCATCCAAGGCCTGGCGCACTCAGCCAGGTGCCCGGCGGCCGCCCCACCCCTTTCCTGTGAGTCAGCGAGTTTATCCTGGTATATCCTGCTTCCTCGGCCTCAGTGAAGGCCAGGGTCACGTGGGTGAGTCCCCCGTGGGGGGCCTTCTCAGGAAGGATGTGGTGCCCACCACAGCTGGCAGCCGCGGCCCTGCCAGTTTTGGGGTGCCCAGGCTTGCTCTCTCTCTCCCTGCTGAACAGAGCCACCGGCTGATCTGGATGAGGCTCCACCAGGAGCCGGCTCGCCGGGTGCCCGTCCAAAGCCAATTTTGGAGATCATTAATTTAATGTGCTTTGGCAAGCAGTTTTCTGGGTCAGCGTCCAGGTTGGCTCTTGAGAACTGGGTGGGAGATGTTATTGGAGAGGCCTGGGGGAGGGGGCGCCGGGGTGGGAGAGAGGAGGAAGGAGGAGGAAGCTGAGCGGAGGAGTGGCCGGGGCCAAGGCCCCCCTCCTTTCGGAGGAGTCAGTGGCCTTGGGGTGTGTCTGTGTGTAGGGGGCCTGGCCTGTCCCGGCCTACCACACCCCCCTTGCCTCTACTTCCAGTTACCAGCGCACAGTAGGCACTTCCATGCTCCACAGCTCACCTTGGAGCCTCCTTTCCTCTGCGCCCTGGCCCTCTTGGGCCAATCCCAGGGACCTTCCTCCAAATCCCATTTCCAAATGTACAAAGTCAAAGACGGGGTTTGCAGAGGAAGCCAAACTATCTGGGGCCGGGTGAAGAAGCCCGGTGGGGACCCCTTCACCTCCCTGTCCCCAGGGGCACCGCTCTGACCCTTGGTGGGGAGGGCACAGGGAGTTTGCCAGGAGAGGAGCAGAGCTGGGTCCACAAAGAGTCGCGGCCCAAAGGATCTTATGCAGGGTCTGGCCTAGTACCTGGTTCTAGGTGGTGCCTGATACGTGCTTCAAGCCTGGTTAACTTCGATCCACACTCGCTCCTGCCCTTTTCCTGGCTTCTTCCCATCCTGCCACACCCCCTGCCCCCTTGCCTTTATTCCCAATCTCCCCCAAATGGGAGCATTCCAGATGTGTCCGTAGGGAACCCAGGAGCCAGGAGCTGTGTGTGTCTTCTTCCTCCTCCTGTGACCTCTGGGTTTTTCTGAATGAAGGTTTTACCCCTTGATTGAGCTTGCAGGCCACTGAAACCCCCAGAGCTTTTTTAGCCCTCCCTGCTTTCCCTATTCAGTTCTTTCTTTGCCCTTCTGTTCTTGCCCTGTTGAGCCCATTTGGGGTCTAGGATATACCAGGGAATGGGGGGAACCAAAGAAGGGGTGTCAGCCCAGGTTCTTGGAAGAAAGAGAAGTCAACATAGGGTGGTGGGCTGTGTGCTGTCACCGGATGTTGGGGGGACGCAGTCTTCTCATCTCCAGAAATGTGTCCCAGGGTGGCAGATCGGTCCTGGGGGGGAGGATGGGAGAGGCCAGCCGTTGGAGACTGGGAGGGGCAAGGGGCACAGCCCGGGTGGATAGTGGAGAGTTAAGATGCCCAAAGATAAGTCACTAGAGAAGTTGGCCCAGGAGGCCAAGGATGGGACCCCAGCCCACCGCCCCTCCGTCCAGCTTTTCCGCCCTTCCCCCCTTCACTTGGGGCCTCTTCCATCCACTCACAAGTGAAATGTAACTTGAGCCAGACATCCCCGGCCTGGACTGGTCTCAGAGAAACGGAAGTAGGGGGGCCCAGCCTGCAGGCGGTGGGTTTGCAATGTGGGAGCAGACCGGAGAGCCCCATCCCTCCCTAGCTTCCCTGGGAGACAGATCACAGGGACACTGTAAGGTTTGGGATGGGGGCGAGTCCGGCTTGGGGAAGAGAACAGGGCTCTGCCCATGAAACCTAAGGACAGATAAGACAGCCCCAAGGGGGGCAGCCCTGCCCTCTAGAGTCCGAATCATAGCTGGAAAAGACCCTAAAGATCGTGGGGGCCCTCCTCTTAAAATTGACTGTCGCTTTGTTTATTGCCCTGCTGCAGAAGAGGGGTGCACTGAGGGTGCGGGGGCTGTGGCCTTTTTCCCTTTTTCTCCCCCCATTAAATGTTGAGTTCATCTTGAAGTGCATCTCTGTCCCTGGGAGAGAGGGTCCTCGGTTTGTAGATGACCGAAGGAAGGGGGTCACTGTAGATGAAGTGACAGATCCCAGGTCCTGGTTCTCTCTTCTCCCTCACCCCATACCCCCACGCTCTTATAGGGAGACTGTTGGCAAACGCGTTGTAGACATGGAGGGCGAGGGGAGGCCCATGGTTGGGTTGGGAGAGGCTGTGGTTGCATGGGACGCACTGCCCAGAGCCTCGGGATCTGAGTTCCCATCTTCCCTCTGATTTCAGTCCAGTCACTTAACCTTGCCAAGGAAAGGGCTGATGCAGCTCCGCCAGCCGTCCCCCCAGCTCAGAGAGGGCAAAGCTGACAAGATCGAAGGGACAAGGGGGTGTTTGTGCCTCCAAATCTGGGATTTTTGTGCAAAAAAGAACAATCCTGGTGCTGCCCAGAGACCCCCAGAAGCAGAAACTGTAGCCTATATTGAGTTATGGGTCGTCTCTAGGCCTGGCCTGTTTCTATCTCTGGGGACGTACAGGTTAGAGAACTTTTCCATCTGTGGTTTGGAGGAAATCTGCTCTGAGCAGAGAAATAATGGGGGGGGGTGATGCCTGGAAGCAACCTGGATTTGGAGTAGACCCGAGTTCAAATCCCAACTCTTCCTTTTGAGAATGCGTCTCTGGTTAAAAAGAGGGGGGCTGCCCTGGTTTACCCTTGGGAGCTTCCAGCTCTTTCTCTGGGATCCTGGGTGGGTAGGCCAGCCCCTCTGAATTTGGGTCCCTGCCCTATTTGCATAGTCATTTGTAAATAAGTCGGGGGTTTTGGCTCTCCCTGAGGGTGGCTGGGCTGGGAGGCCCAAATTAGAAATTCGACTTAATCTGAAACTGAAACATCCTGAAGGCTATAGCTGTGCAAAAGAAAAAGACTTGGAGTGTGTGTCTGGGGTGGGGGGGATCACTTTTTTCACTGTGGGGTGCAGGTTCTCTTTTCCTGTCTGCTGGCCAGAACCTCAGAGGCCGCCAGTGTAGACAAGGACCCTTCGCTCCAGAGCGGCTCCCAGTGACTTAGCTACCCAAGGTTTCAAAGGTGTCATTGGGGAGGGAGATGGCACCCAGCCATGCCCCCCCCCCCCCCATCTTGGCCCTTCTGGTGGGGTCATAGTGTGAGATCTGGGAAAGAGCTCAGCTTCCTCCCATCCCCACCTTAGGCCTGGAAAGGCTTGCCTTCCCTGTAAGGAGAACGGGCTGGGGGGTGCAGTCAGGACCACCCTGCTTTTCCCTATTTGTTTATTGTTTTCTGTAAGACTTGTCCAAGGTCACACAGCTACTAAGGATCAAGTGTGTGAGGCTGGATTTGAACTTAGATCTTCTAGGGCCCTGTTCTATTCATTGTGCCGCCTAGCTTCCCCCTAGCTAATCACGATTGATACGGAATCAGAGATTCCTGAATTTGGAGGCCCAGGAGATCAGCCCCCCCCCCCCCAAACAGCTAAAGAAACTGAGGCCCAGAGAGTCTAAATCCTTATCCAGGGTCACACTTCGCCTTCGGCCTCTCTTTCCCACCGGCCCTCCTCCCTGATTTTTTCCTCCTTCAAACTTGAAAAGACCCAGTGCTTGGATTGCCTTTTCTTTGACCTCACTGAAGGGGAGTTGATGATTGTTAAGGATCTGGGGGTTTGGGGGTGTTCATTTGGCCTTTTGACCTTTGTGAAGAGGCCAGCTGTGGGGAGACCTGTCTGGAGTGGAGGCTCCCCTCACTGGGGGCAGAAACAGTGAGCCCACCAGCTTTGTGGCTTCCAAGACCCCCACCCCCATGACCCAGCCCAACTGAGAGGACTCCCAGAGACGTGCCACCTGCCTGCTGTGTACCTTTTACAGAGCCCTCAGTTTATCCTCCTCTGTACTGTGGAAATAGGGGGCTGTGTGGACCAGGTGAGGTGCTCTCTCTGAAGCTTGGGCTTTGGATCCTTGGGGCAGTGCCTGGCCCTGGAAGGTGCCTAGAAATGCTTACTGGTTGAAAGGTGCCTGCCTCTTGGAGAGCTTCTGTAAAGGACGCCCGCAGTTAATCCCCTTTTCCTCCCAGGGCAGTTGATCCATTGATTGGTATACTGTAGGTGCTTAATAAGTGCCTGTTCCAGGCAGGTCCCCATTGTCTAGACGCTGTATCTGTACACAAGGGGGCCCCCCTCCCAGTAGACTTAGTGAAGCTTTCTGAAGGCAGGGCCAATTTGGGTCTTTATTTCTGGGGGGGGGCCTCACACAGTAGGTGCTTAATGATTGTCCAGATCTGGGCTCTTGGAGATGGGGTGAAAGGAGGCACTTTGGTGCTCTCCGGAGACTTAGGCTCAGCCCGTGGAGGGGGTGGGGGCTCTGTTTGCCCGAGGGTTTATGGCCTGGGCTGGTTTGACTAACAATGGGAGGGGGAGGGGGGCCTGGCGCAGATGTGGAGCCAGGGAGGGAGACTGGCTGCGGGGGGAGGGGAGGCTGGCGAGGGGGAGGGGCACTATTTGCATAACTGATTGTTGCCCTGGGGAGGGGGAGGGGGCACCTGCCCCTTTGCCTGTGTCGATCCATTCCCCTCCCCCCAGCCTTGGGGGGCAGGTGGACCCACCAGCTTTGTGGCTTCCAAGACCCCCAGCCCAACTGAAAGGACTCCTAAAGACCCATATCCTTGGTGGGGGTTGGGTCTGCTTGGCTGGACCTTGTTTCCCCAGTCTGCCAAAAATTTATTGAAGAAGTATGGTCCAAGGGGGAGAGGTTTGATCCCACCATTGATACCTGCTCCCTGGGTGCCCTGGCCTCAGTTTCCCCATCTGTAAAATGAGATTTAAGATAGAGAAATAAGCTGAAGGAGGAAGAGGAGAGGAGCGGGCAGAGGAAGGGTTTGGGAGAAGAGGTTTGGGTACAAAAAGAGGCGCGCCCCCCCATTCATAGGTTGAGGGATCCAGGAAGGGAGGGGCTGGGCCCCTCCCCCTTGGCCTCTCCCACCTCAGGTTCCTAATTAGTAAAAGCAGAAGAACCCAGAAGGCCCCGGCTTTTCTCTGAGGTTCTTAACTGGGGGTCTGGGAACCTGTTTTTTTCAACCTTTTTGCATTTACAAACAAAGGGCCCCTGAGGTTTCCTGGGGGCCTGTGCCCCAGCCCCTGCTGCTTGGCCAGCCCCGGCTTGGAAAAACTAAATGGACGGTTTCCCATGAACAACCAGTCCTTTCACTTGGAGGGGATGTTGAGGCAGGGCTGCCTACCCTTAGGACCCTAGACCAGTCTTTATGGCCCTAATTTGCTTTTGTTCTGGACTTCATAAATGCCAAATAAAGGGAGCTTTGTCATTACCTGGGCCAGTGAAATGGTCCCTGGCCTGATAGGTCTCTTCTTGTGTAATAATAATCACAACGACAGTAATAACAGCATTTAGAGATGATTTTAAAGTTCCTAAGGCACTTCAGGTACAATTTCATTTGGTCCCCATGTTACAGGTGGGGAAACTGAGGCTGAGGCAGTGCCGGGCGGGCTGGGGGAGGGGCCGGGTTCCTGGCAGCCCTTCAGGCCTGCTTGGAGGCTTATCGGCCCTGTTTGCTTGGTTGCTGGGCTGCCGCTTCCCTTAATCCTGGAGAGGATTTTCTTCCCTTCTCCCCCCCCCCCCCAGGTGCCTGCCAGCCTCGGGCCCCACCCACAAAGAAGAAGCCAGGGTTTCTAAATGGGGGGAGGGGGAGCCCACTGAATTTTCCTCGAGCTCATCTGTTACCTAACACCTGGGGGGGAGACCTTCTAGTAAGGATGCAGGTGTTATGGCCTGGGAACCCCAAGTGTAAGCAGAGAGGGAGTCAGAAGCTCTGGATTCAAATCCCCACTGTCTACTTTATTTGACAGTCAAGAAAACTGACTCTGAGATCACATGACCTGTAGACTTGCAAGGGCCTCAGTTTCCCTATCTGTAAATGGTAGATGGTCTTTGAGACTCTTTGCAGCTCTAGATACCAGAGAGAGCCCTAGGAAGCTCCTTCTCTCCTTGGGCCTCAGCTTACTTATTTCTGACATATTAGATGAAAGGAACCATCCCCCTCCCATTTCTCAGATTATTGATTTGGGCCTTCCCCTCTCTTTCCTTTTTTCCAGTTAAAAAAAAAGTATCTTTTGGATCCCATTGCCTCCATTTCCTTAAATATTCTTCCTTTCACCCTTTCACAGCCCCTTGAAACAATGTTTAAAAAGGGATAAAAACAAAATTTCAAAAAAACAAACCAACCCATGATCCAAGATGAATACTGTATGGTGTATTCTCCATGTGTAGCCCCCCACCTCTCTCAAGAAAGGGAGGCTTTTTGTGCCTTTTGTCCCTCTGAGGACCAGGCTTGTTGAAGATAATGTCATCATTCAGGGACGTGGTGCTTGTCCTTTGCCTAGGCTAAGAGTGGCTTGTTTTCTGGCCCTGTCTTAATTCTTAGATCTTTAAGCAGAAGCCCTCAGAGGTGTGGGGAAGGGAAATTGCTCTGGGGGGGACAAGGCCTAGAGCTGCCTCTACTTTTTTTTGGGGGGGGGGGTTTGCGAGGCAATAGGGTTAAGTGGTTGCCCAGTACCATTGCCTTTTGTCTCATCTCTCCTTTGTATGGGCAAGAGGTCAACAAACATTAAGCCAGTACTATGCGGTAGGTATAGGTTTGGGCAGCTTCGTCCAGGGGAGTTGGCAGAACTTATTAGAACAAAGTTGGCTTGGGCAAGTTACCCAAATCTCTTTTCCCCACCTATAAGGTGATGTCCAGTATCCCCCATGGTAGGGTAAATGGAAGATACACTAAGCAGCTCTGTGGAAGCATTGATAGGAAGGAATCCTTTTCCCAGCATTTGATCAGCCTGGGAGGGTAAAGTGAGATACGGCAATGGAATGGGGGGATGAGGGCCTTCTGCCAAAGGGAGAATGGACTGAGTTCCCATGTGTGAAGAGGAGCCTGACTTTGGGCTGCCAGCATGATCTCCAGGCCTCAGCTTGGTCATCTGTCCAGTTGGAGTAAGGACTAAACCCTAGGATCTTTGGAGACCATCTGGACTGAAATGAAATTTCAGAAGGTTCTTAGAGGGATAAGGCCCCCTGCCCCCCTTTCTCCCAAAAGCTGCCATTCTCCAGTCGCAATCCCTCAGCGAAGGAAGGGTGTTTTTTGCCACGGCAGCTAGGGCTTCAGCTGGTTTCGGAGCCACCAGATGCTGGGGTCACGATCTTGAGCTGCTTTTCCCCTCCCCCTCCTCCCTTTCCTTCTGTTTTGTGGAGATAGAGATAAAGGGCTCCACCCTGCCGCCTTCCACCCAGATGTAAGCTCATCCACCCTTCAGCCTGGGGACGGGACAGGGAGCTGGAGACTGGGACCCCCATAGCCACCTTCCCTTTCCTTGGGGAAAGGGACACTTGTCTTGGCCTGCTCATCTCCTGGGATGGGTTGGGGGGGCATGTAGGCAAAGCAGGAGCCAGAGGAGAGCCTGGCTTGAGAATTAAGACTACAATTTATCTTTGGGATCTTCTGGAAAACATTGGCGTAGACCCCCCGCGGCGGCTTAGAGATTCTAGAAATGGAGGCACCTGCCTTGGCTTCTGAAAGAACCTTCAATTTATTTAAGAAAGCCCAGATGATACTTCTCCAGGGATTATCTAAGATTTGAGAACTGGAGACCCTAGAGTGGAAATATTAAATGTCAGATCCCAGAGGGGTCTTGGAACCAGGAGGACCCTTGGAATGAGGAATGTCAGAGCTGGGAGGGGCCTTAGAGATCATTTTATCCTGTCTCCTGATTTGAAAGATGAGCCAACTGGCCTAGATGGGTAGGGTTAGAAGAGGACTGGAGGGCATCTACTCTAATTGGTTCAAAGGTCTGGGGCAGACTCCAGACCTCCCCATGGGTTTGTTTGTGAATAGGAAAGTCAGGAAGAACCATTCTCATTTGTTTGCTCATTTCTTTATTTGTTCCCTAACAACTGAAAGAGCATCTTTTGGAAAAGACTGGTATGGTTTTAGAGATAAGAAATGACCAAGACTTGGGATAAACTCAGAAACCCAACCCTGAAAGCCTTTAGCCCAGAGACTTGGGGAGTTGGGGCACAGCCCTCACCTGAAAGCCTAAGTCCCAAAGTGTGCTAACCTCGATGGCTTCAAATGTGTCCCTTGGAATGCCCTTTTACCTTATTTCTCTTTCCTTTGTTCTTTTTTCTTCTTTCCTTCTCCCCCCCCTTCCATTCCCCTCCCCCTCTTCTCTGTCTCCAGGTAACCTCCTTCCTACTCCCTCCCTCCCTTCCTCATCTCCCCAGGTCCAAGTAGCCGATGGAGCATCTTGGTCATGTTTAATAAGACATGTATACAGGCTCCTTTCTTAGGCTTTCTGACTAAGCTGATAACGGAGATCTAGATTTACCAAGAGTGGGAGCCCTGTGGTGGGTGGAGGGTATTAGTCCTGCCTGCCTTCCCCACTTCCCTGTTGACTTGGATAGATGGCCCCTGTTGAGGGGACCCCAGACATCAAGTGCTTTGCAAACGTTAACAAGTTTGCCATTGTCACCTGCCAACCCAGCCATTAGAAACCAAGTCTTCTTCCTGCCTTTTGCCCAAAGGGTTGGGACCTTCTAGTTAGTTGTGGTGATCTGGGCAGCTTGGCATGGCCCCCCCAGGAAGAGGCCTGGCTTTGGTGTGCGGAGGCCCAGCTCTCCTTCAAATCTGAGTGGTCAGGAGGTTGGTGAGAGGGAGCAAGCCTCTCTGGGCCTCAGTTTCCCCCTATAAAATGGGATATTTGGACCACTTAGCTTGCTTGGCTATAAGGACAAGAAGTATTTTGTTGTATCTTTAATTCTTAATCTAAATTAGTTTCATATCAAATCCTATCTCAGACACATATTAATTAGTATTTATTTAGACTTAAGTATTGCCTAGTGCTTTTACTCATTTGATCCTCATAACAATTCTGTGAAGTAATTTCTATTGCTAGTATTATCTCTTTTTAACATAGAAAACTGAGGCAGGCAGGTTAAGTGACTTGGCCAGGGTCACACAGCTAGTCTTCCTGACTCTAGATAACAAGATGAGATAATGGAGAACCTTCAATCCCCATGTAAATGCTAGATATTATTATAGTATAAAGATTACTAAGAAGGTCTCCCCCTAAATTCGTGCCTTTGACTTGCCTTGCTCCACTTGGTCCCAGAGGACTGATCTAGGGGAGAATGACTTTTGCACGGCCTAAGGATGGTGGACGTCTTGACACCCCCACCCTCCCGTGAGAGCTGGGCAGCAGGGGTGGATGAGAGGGAGGGCATCCCTGCCAGTCTTTGAGCCAAGCCCAGATGACCAGATAATCTTATTGGGCATCTCCTTCAGGGGCACTTCGTCGAGGTGGCCTCCCCAGGTCCTTCCCAAGATTGGGTGTTTCTGGGGCCTGTGTACACTAGGATTTGGGGTCCTACAGGAAGGTGAGCTCTTAAGACTTTATCTCATTCCCAGGTCCCAAAACAGGACATTATCACCTGGATGAGAAAACTTTGCCCTAAGTCTTACTCCTAAAGTTGCTAAATCACTTTGGGGGGGTCCATTCATCCTGATGCACCTTGGGGTTCCAGAGAGGAGCCCAAGGGCTGGAGATCTAGTCCAGTGAGATCAAAGAATCACCTCAGAGTCTGAGATCTCCCTTCCTCTGGCCTCTCCCCACGATCCCAGCTCTGTCCTTGGTCCAGTGGGATGTCAGTCACAGTGATGCTAACACAGTGTAGAGGGCTGACAGCCAAGCTCGGAGACTGAGCAAACAATCCAACCTTCAACATCTATTTGACTAATGCCCTTGGATCTATTTCTTTTTTTGCCTGTGAGGGATCTAGCTGGTTGTGTGACCCTGGACAAGTCAATTCTCTTATCTTGGCCTCAGTTTCCTCATCTGTAAGATGAAAGATCATAGTGAAAAGGGGCTTCAGAGAGCGTCTCCAAATTGAAGAGAATAGACTAGACCTGGATTTTAACCTGGTTAAAAAATAGTAACTAATTGATTAAAGAAAATACTTAATTTATTTTTAGTATAATTATATTCCTTTGTGATGCTAAATGTTTTATTGATGAATTTAGAAACATTATTCTGTGATAGACTTCATTGTATAAAAAGGTTAAGAACCCTCTTGGCATAGAGATCCCTGCCAGCTCTAAATCTATGATTCTTCATTTTACCAATGAGGAAACTGAGTCATAAATTTAGGATTGCATGGGTGGCTAGGTGGTGCAGTGGATAGAGCACTTTTAAAAAAATTTTTCAGAAAATTATTTCAGGAAAAAAAAATGTCCTAATCATAATAACTAGTCTTTGCAAAGGTACAGAGTTTTGTATCTTGTTTGAGAACACCAGGGTCTGGGGCAGCTAGGTAGACACTTAATAATGACCTAGCTGTATGACCTTGGGCAAGTCACTTAACCCTATTGTCTTGCAAAATCCAAAAAAAAATTAGGATTGTAGGGAGGGATGGGCCCAGATTCCATGGTAATGGACTGTTTGGAAAGGCTTGAATTATTTTGTTGATTGTCTAGACTTAAGAAAATGAGGGAGGAAAATGTTAATAAAGATAAAACTTAAATTTAGAGAGAGTGTAAATAATTTTTTCTCCCCCAAAACCCAGTTGTTAAATACTCAGTAACCACAGCTTCCTAAAAGGGATCTTACCTTAGATAGAGGTCACCTTCCTCAATGACCTTAGGCAAGTCCCTTAAGATCTCTGCCTCCCTGCCTCATCTTGCATACGTGACTGCCCTTATCAGGTATCTGTTGCCTTAAGGAAGGGGTCAGAAAGACCTGAAGACCATATCTTGCCTCTGTGACCCTGAGTGAGTCATTTAATTTCTGAGAACCTTCTTTACATGGAAAATGTCATTTGTGGCCTCCCCCCGGGTCTTGTCAGCTCTTGGAGATGCTGCACCCCTGCCTTGTGTTGAATTTAGGGGTCCTGGATTGTCACCAACCAGAGGATGAGATCCAAGAGAGCAGAGATAGTCTTAAGTTATTTCTACCTGTATCACTACAGTTGGTGAAAGGCCTGGCCCATTGTAAGCCTTCATCAGTGTTCCTTCATTCATTTCCTCCTGGGCAGCTTCCACCCCTTCTGATGGTTGAGGCTGATGGATGGACAGTCTCTTGCTGGGCTGGCATTCTCACCTGGGGCTGGGCAGGGCTGCCCATCTTCATTCTCATTGAATCCAGGTGGGCACACTCACCTGTTGAATGTAGACACCCCACCCCCCAGTGCCCAGGCAAGATCCTGGGCAGGATCTCACAGATGGCTGAGCCATGGTGGGCATCATATTTTTGTAGCTTAGTAAGACCCACAGTGGGTAGAGGGTCACAAGCCTGGGCTTGGTGGTCAAGTTCCCCTCCCTGGGCCTCAATTTCCCAATCTGGAGAATGAGGTCATTGGACTAGATGGCCGCTGGTCCTGGGGGCCCATGATGCGCTCCTAAAGTCCATCTGGTTCTGTGCCAGTTTTGTGACCTCTGTGAACCTCAGTTTCTTCGTCATCTACCTCAGAAGTGTGGCTCCTCATTCCAGGATCCCTAGTAACGATGCCGGAACTTCCTGCTCTGGGGACTTAATAAATATTAATTGATTTTTATGTTTTAGCCCTGAGCCCCATTTATCTGAAGGCTTTTTATGTCCCTGAAACCTGTGAGAGATCCTGATTGTAGTGCCCAGACAGTAGGGCTTTGGAGACTTCTGCCACCTCTCCTGTGACGGACCCTAGCAGAATCTGGGGGGTTTTGTGGGGGGGGTTATGGGTGTTCCTCTTTCAGCCCCCCATCAGGCTTTATTTTACCTTTAATGCTTTTTTTTCTTTGGGGCCTGGGGATGGTGTGGGGGGGTTGTTTTAGATCTTAATACCAGTTTGAAGACATTGTCTGTAAAGCAGATTGCTTGTTTTTGACTTCTCCAGCCTGGCTTTTCTGAACCCCACAGTAGCCTCTTCTTCCTGGAAAACTCATTATTGATATGGTTTGCAGTAACCTGGAGCAGGGCACAGACCACTCTTTTCCCTATAGACTTGGGTTTGCTTGTTGCCTTTTTGGTAGCTCACATCACATAACACCTATAAAGGAGGACACTGAGGCAAACAGGTGAAGTCAACTTACCTAGGGTCACAGTTAGCAAAAGCTAGATTTGAACTTGGGTCTTTTGATTCCAGACTTCCCTTCTATCTACAATAAATATATTGTTCTATTTTATTTTTCCACAAGGGGAGGGGGCAGCCAATGGAATAAGCATTTATTTAATTCCTACTGTTATGTGGTAATAGGCCTGCCAGCGGTGTCTGGCCCCTTTTAGCCTATTTCTGGAATGCCACTTTGCTTTCTGGAAGGGTTGGTCCAATTCGCAGTGCCACCAACAATATACCAGTGTCCCCGTCTTCTCACAGCCCTTCCAACCCTGACTATTCTCATTTTTTGTCAGCTTTGTCAACTTGTTGAATATGAAGTGAAACCTCATTTACGTTTATTTCTCTTATTAGTGTTTTGGGATATTCTTTCACATAAGAACTGTTTGTGTGATTTGACACCATTGCTTTTGGTCTTAAAATATTTTTTTTTTATAGATTTTGGATAATACATTTTTATCAGAATTTTGATGCAGAGATATTTTCCAGATCATCTTTGTGTCCTAAATGATTAAATTTTGTGCAAAAATGATTCTTAATTAGCTTTTAAATTTTATAAAGTATCAGATGATGGTGGAAAGACCCCTCCCCCATGCTTGCTGCCTCTTCCCCACCCCACCCCCATTTCTACTGAGCATGATGTCAGATGACTGATTATCTGATCTCAGATTTAGACTCAGTCCTGTGGCCCCTGCAGAGATGGTCATCTTCCCATTTGCAGATGACAGAACCAGAGGTGGTGGGACTAGCTAGAAGCCTGCCCATTGCTGCCCCTCTCACCCCAGCACATTGCATCTGCTGGTCCTGGAGGAATTATCACAAAGCCTAGAATATATTGGTCCTGATTTTGTTAAAGGTTATCCTGTGCCAAAATTTGAAAATTTTAAAATGCCAGATAGACATTCGCAGTCCTCATCCTTGGTTCTCTGGGATGTGATTTCCCCTGTGAAGTTTCCTCCACAGCCTCCCTGGTCCTGGAGATCTGTGCAGTCTTTCTGTCCCCTCTCCCTAGTTCTTTTGGAGTCAGCATCTTGGGGCTCCACCTTGGCCAGGCCACCTCCTCTTTCCCTCTGTGGATGGGGATAAGCCCACCTGTGGTACTCATTCACCCACCAGGATGGGCAAGCCACCTCTGCCCAGGTCCAGGGACTGTGAGTCTCATCCTCAATAGGAGTTGGCCCAGGATGGATGCTCATATTGGGACCATGCCATCTGAGGATGTCTCCAAGTGGGTTCCACTTTCTGGACCTCTGTTCTCCTTATCTGAAAAATAGGTATGATTGTACCCTCTAGCTGTCTCCCACAGTGTTGAGGTTCCCATGAGAGAACAGACTTGAATGTGGTTTATAGGGTTATAGATTTTAGATGAGTATAGATTATAGATACAGCTAATCTAATTTTTTTTTGAGGCAGTGGGGTTAAAGTGACTTGCCCAGTGTCACACAATAGCAAGTGTCTGAGGACAGATTTGAACTTGGGTCTTCCTGACTATCTAGCACTCCACCTTTGGATGCTCCTAGTCAAACCTCTTTGACAGAAGAGGTAACTGAGGCCCAGGAGACAACAGCACTTGCCTCTGACCAGGCACTGGGCCTCCTCCTAGAGCAAAGGGATGGGCCACAATGCCCAAGAAAAACTACATGTGACTGGTTTCTGTTGGGTGACAAGCGCCAGAAGGCTGGACCCCCTGTTCTGGAGCGTTCTGCCCCTCACGTCGTGCGGGCTTGTTGTTATTACTGTTTGAGCACCACACGCACTCGACGGCCTGATGCTCACACGCCACCCACCACCTGCACAACAGATGCTGGCACGAATGTTTGCCCAGCTTAAGAAAATAAATGAAGGCTCACTAAATAAACGGAGGCGCGGTGCTGTGGGGAGAGCCTCTGAATCTGGGGTCAGAATCCTGGGGATTCCAGCCCAGGCGTTGCTCCGAGACTTCGGGCGGATCACTTCCTGTCCTGGCACGCCTCACTTTCCCCCAAAAGGCCATCGACCACCCGCCCCACACACACACAATCCACCCCCTGGAGAGTTGACTGTGGCCATACCCTGGTCTGAAACCATGTCTGCATCCATCCTGGGGTCCGGGGGGGGGTCCCTCTGTCCTTCTCCAGGGATTCAGGTGGTCCTGTGGGATCAGTTCTTGGCTGCTGGCGAGGTGAGGGGCCTGGGCGAGTCTATACTGAGGGTGACTGCCTGGGCAGGCCTGCTGTGTCTTTACATTTTAAAATCGATCTTTTATTCTTTCTATTTCCATGACTCCCCAAGCCCTCTCCTCCCCTCACCCACAGACACTCATCCTGAAGGTATAAGACAATTCAGCTGGACGCCAGCCTGTGTTTGATGCCTGCTGCTCCTGTGGACCATCACCTTTCTAAGAGGGAAAAACGCAGTGTTTCCCTTTTTAAAATTTAAATGAATACCCCCAAACAAGAGAGAGGATTATTTAGAAAAATTACTGGACCTTCTATTTTGGGAGAATTTTTAGAATTCCACATGAAAGTGCTCCTGCACCCCACCCTAACTGTTTGCTCCAGACCCCCTGGGTGCTCCATCAGCCAGTGGGCCTGGTTTATTTTGATTTTTCTTATTGTGGTTTTTGTTTTATTCCTTAAAGGTCACTGTTGAGTGAAGGCTGTATTTTTAAAACAAGTTTTTAGCCAGAGACATTGCCATCAGATCCCCTCCTAGAGAGCCAGGCTTTCTAACACAAGAAAATGGAGGGCAGTTCCCTAAAACCAATCCACACCTTCTCTGGCGTGTTGCACCCTGGTGATCCTCCACTTCCACAAATCACTCAGCCCCAAAGGAGAGTTGTGGGAAGGCATCTCCCTGTCCCTCAGTCAGTATTGTTTTAAAAACAGAATGAGCAGACCCAGAAGGGGTACAAGCGTCCGGTCAACCCATCCCTGAGCAAGATACCCCACTGTCACTTCATTGACAAGGGCGGGAGCTTCTGGACCACTTGGTACCTCTGCTCGTGGGGAGCTCACTACCTCACAAGACTTACCATTTCATTTAGAAAAGGATTGATTGTTGGATCTCAAATCCAAGTCTTTCTACTTCTAAGAAGTGTCGTGGAAGTTTTTGGGTGCCCCCCCCCCCCTTCAGCCCAGGCTCCCACTGGACAGGAGGAGCCCTTTTGGAGCCGGCTTGCTTCAGTGCTCACTTCATTTATTCAGTTCTCACCAGGCCCCCACACATGGCCGGCCTGTGGGAGAATCAAGGACCAGAGAGGCCCTGGTTCGGATCCCGGTGCTGCCCCGGTCAGGGGACCTCAGCATCTTAAAGAGGACTGAAAACAGCCCCACCTTCACCTAAGCTGCTGGCCTGTCTGACTTGGGACCCCCCGACCCTGTTCCAGGGCCTGTCCCCTTCCTCTGCCCCCTCTTCCTCCTCAGCAAAGATGTCCTTCAGAGGCCTCCCTCTTCCCTGTGGGTCCTGACCAGGCCGGCTTGGGCTTCACTTCCTCTCAAAGTCTTCCCTGATATCTCATCTCTCTCTCTCTGTCTCTTTAGGACCCCCCCCCCCCCCCGCCTCCATTTTTCGACATCTCTCCTCCAGAATACCCCTTCTTTCATTTTGTTGCACTCTTTGTCTCTCTCTCTCATGCATGGAGTTCCTAGGGACTTGCCCCTCCAGCCTGGGCTCCTCCCATAGGTCCAAGGGTTGGGGTCTCTCTGTAGCTTCCATGTGGCACACTTCCCAAACCCCCGTTGAAACACCGTGGCAAGTCGGCCAGAACACATTGATCTCTCTTGGCTGTGGCCCTCCCCTTGGCTCCAGACCGGCTTTGTGGGTTTCTCCACTGGGGGAGCGACTTAACTAGAGCTTTTTACTTAAAAATCAAAATGGTTGGGAGCCTCGGGGGAAGTTGTCCCCCTTCTGGGTCTCCCCCCAACTCTCATTCCCTTGCCAGAAGCGACTCAGCTACTTCAGCTGTGCTTTGGCTTGGGAAATGGAGCGATCAGGTCCCAGCCTGGTGCTGTGGGACCCCGCAAGTCCCCTGGACCCCTCCCACCCTCAGCAGTCAGGTCTGTTAGATGGAGAGCTCTCTTTGAAGGCGCTTAATAACTGAGCATTGGGTTCCCAGCACTCGTTTTCTCTTGGCCAGAGCTCAGTGGGTTTCTGGGTCTGAGGTTCCCAGGAGTGTGGCTGAACACAAAGGGGTGAGCCACTGGCCTCTCTGGGGGAGGGTCTGCGCCTCAGGATGGGCCATTCAGATCACCTCGAAGCTCTTGGTCCCAGTCCTAGTGGTGCCGGCTGTGCAGGGAGCCTCCCCTCTTCACACGCACGCACACGCACACACACACACACACACACACACAACACACACGCAAGTGTGTGCTCACTCTCCCTCTTAGAAGGTTGGCTTCCTGAGAGTCCAGGTTGTTCCACTCTTGTTTTCTTCTCTCAGGTGCTTGTGGTTGGTACACTCCAGGTGCTTCATTAATGCTTGTGGATGGCGTCTGAGGCCAGGTCCAGAACTCGGCCTGGCGGGTGCCCCTCCACTCTCCCATCGTGCCCGTGTGTTTTCACCTCTCCCCCAGCCTCCGTGGGTGTCACTGCTGTAATTATTCAGTGTAGTTGCTAGAGTTTCCCCTGCGACTGCCCCACGTTTGGGGTCTACCGACCATCGGCACCTCGGGTCCCCTCCGTGCTCTGCCTTTACCGTGATGGAGCTGGAAGGAGCCGGCCCTCACACAGCCCCCAGGGTTTCACCAGAGCAGAAACCAGACGTCCAGGGTTCGAATCACACTAGTTCACAGGGACCCCAACCCCTTGCTGGAACCAAGGGCCCGCTTCATGGCCAACCTCCAGCTACAAACTTCCAGGGAAGGGATCACCCTCCTCTTCAGATAGTGCTGTGATACACGTGTACGTGTCTGTGTGTGGGGGGGTATGTGTGGAGAGAGAAAGAGGTGTATGAATGAGAGAGCATATATGTGTGAGAGAGTGTGTGAGGATGCGTGTGAATGACAGGGCACATATGTGTATGTAAGAGAGAGGAGAAAGAAAGAGAAAGGGGGGAACAGTCGCGCTAAGGGGGCATGTGTGCCCGCATACCTGCCAAAGTTTGGGTGAGACACAGGGTGAGATAAGACACTATCTTTCACTATCTTTGCTGCCTAGAAGTTAATTGTTGGGGAGACAAGAAGGACGCACGTGAAAAGCCAAACAACAAAGCAGTCCCCAGCCTTCTTCATTCAGGAGAGTGTGCAGTGCCGCTTCACAGCTTGTAGGGCCACAGCGTGCCAGGTGGGCCGGCAGGGCCCAGGGCCGAGTCGGGGCCGGGGGGCTGGGGCCCTGGAGACGGCCCCTGAGATGAGCTGAGGGAGCTCCCACTGCTTCCATTTACCAGCCACTTGAGGACCCAAGTTTCCTCCTTTGTGAAACGGGGACCATCACCCCTGCCCTGCCTCCCCAAGATACGGTCCCTGCGAGGATAGCCTGGCCTGACGTCTGGGGCCGGCATTGATGATCGCCAGGCATTTTTGAACCTCGGTTTACTTGTAAGAAATGGAACTGTGGCCAATTTCTAGCCCTGGGCTGGGGGACTGATTCCTTTGGTTCCTGGGCTTAGCTAAGGCATTCAGTCCCTTCCCCTGTCTGAAGTGAGGCGGCAGATGGGTTAGCCAGTCCACAAGCATTTATTAGGTGCTCACTGTATGCCAGACATCCTGCTCTGTTCCCCACCAGGTGACTCGTGTGATCCAGGCTCTGGTGCTCTGGTAGATTCTGGGATTCCAGAGACCAAAGAAAGGACAGAAGTCATTTTGGGTCCACCTTTCGGGCTTGTTTGATTCTAGCCTGGCCCCTTGAAGGCAGGCCCTTGGTGTGAGCTTCTCTGGTCCCTAACACATGGGTGGTCATGGCCTTGACTCCCAGTATTCCCCTGCTCCAGTGGAGCATCCCAACCCTGTGGCCCCAGGGGATGAGAGAGACAGAGAGAGAGGGAGAAGAGGGGAGGACAGGAGAGGAGAGGGAGAGAGGGTATGTGTCTGTGTGGTTGAGAAGAGCTCTGCTGCCTCCCCTGGTGAGGGAGCCCACTGCTTTGGGGGGTTGTCTGGGGGGGGGGGTCTTTGCTCCCTCTGCTCCCATTGCCAATGACCCAAGCACTTGTGCCTGTGCCCCTGTCCCCAAACTTCAGACTGATCCCCCAGCCACTTGCCCTCTTCCATCCTGGGGTCTCTACCCCTGGACTCCCTAACCTCTGCTTCTCATCTGTGTCCCCTTCTTTTCCCCCTGGGCTGTTCTTCATCTCTCACTCCTCCTCCATCCCTTCTCTTCATCTCGCACCGTCTCGATCATCCCTCCTGTTTTCCTCTGTCCCTCCTTACCTCGCCCCCTCTTCCTTTCCTTCCCCCCACCTCTCCTCTCACATGTGTCTTATGGGGTCCCCTCATCTCATTTCCTCGTGGGCTCTGGCCAGGCCTAGAGGACTCCCCGGCCCCTTAAGCTTACTGCCTCCCCCACCTCTCTGGGGGGAGATTACTGAAATCCAAGCTGCCGAGGCACAGATGTGACCCCCGCCCCAGATGACGGGGAGGGGGATCAAGCGGCTTGCGGCCGCGGGTGGGGGTGGGGGTGGGGGGGGAAATCGACACCCTCTGCCGCCTCGGCCAGGCCCCGGGGGGCTTTTCTCTCAGAGGTTTCCCAGGCCGCTTTCCCCCCAACACTGTGGACACTTGGGCTGCCTGTCGAGTGAATTCGGAGGACCTGGGGTCCGAGTCTGGGGAAACCCACCCCCACCCGAAAGGGCCGCAAATCCGTCGTCCTCCAGGTACGCGTGTGCTCCGGAGACTGAGCTCCGGACTGAGGAACCGTCCCCTGCCTCGAAGGGGGTGAGTGGGGGGCTGGGCCCGGCCGGCTGAAGCCCTTTCAGAGCCTGGCGCTCCTGCCATGGAGATAGCGATGGGGGGGTGGGGGGGAGACTTGTCATTTGGCAGGAGGCCCCTCTCAGACAACTGGAAAATGATGGTACAATTGTAACCATCTGTCCCCCTCCGAGCACGCTCAGTGTGCTGCCTTCTGTTCCCCGCAGAAGGCCCAGCCCGGATGCTGGAGGACGGGCCGTGCTGCTGACCAGGAGGGGCTGTAAAAGTCCCATTCCCCCCTTTGTTGATTTCCATTTCATATTCATATCTCGCTTTTCGGGATGAGTTGCCAGATGCAAGGAAAACTTTGCCGCATTGTTATGGTCTCTGGGCGGTTTTGAGAAGCTCCGGGAAGGCGAGCTCTTGAATTGATGGTGTGTCGTTAAAAAAAAATGACAGTATTTTCATGAGCCGAATGGTGAGGTCCCTCCCAGCTCCCACATTCCCTATTCTAGGGCCCAGCTGCCCCCAGCCCTTCTCCCTGTTAGACTGGCCCTGCCTTCTGCTTCCCAGCGCCGACATTCCTGTTCCAAGGACCCTTCCCACTCTGGCGGTCTACAGTGTTGTCATATCTTTCCCAGCTCTGACATTCCACGTTCTAAGGACCCTTCCAGCTCTGACATTCTGCTGGTTCGGATGTTTTGAGAGCCTTCCCGCCTTGGATTTTCTCTCTTCTCCCCATCCCCTATTCTGTGCCTTTTATTCTTCCTTCTCAGGTCTTATTCAGCTAGAACCTTCCAGAAATCATCTGACAATCTCTCCTCTCCAGGATTAATTAATTCATTAAAATTAGGGGGCTGATCAGGGGAGTAGTCCCCGCCCGGGAGTCAGGGCAAGTTTCCGGAGGCACCGTCTCCCTCCTCCCCCTGTCCGGCTCCTGAAAGGGTTAAAAATTATGGGGAAGTTCCGCCGGCACTGGCAAGATACGGTTGCCTTAGCAACAGGCCTTCTAATCTGGTAGGTGACCTGAGAGACTGGAGACGGTGGAGGGGCTGGTTTGGCATTTCATTATTTCATGAGGCTGCAGCAGCTCTCCAGCTGGTTCGTTTCTGTACGCGCAGCCCCGATTCTCACCGCCGCCGCCACCGCCTGCGAGGAGTGGGCACATTCCACAGCCAAGATGTTTAGATTGGACAACACGACAGTCGGGGCCTGCCAGGGAGGGGGTTCTCCCACCACCTCCTCCCCAATTCCTCTAGACACCAAGGGGGGCCCTGGGGTGCAGTTTGGGGCACCCCCTCCTACACCCACATACAACAGCTACAAGATGTCAGCCAGTGACAAAACCGGGCAAGATTTATTTTGGGGCCTGGGGGTGCTGGTTAATTTAAAGGAATTCCTCAGTCGCCGTGAATGCCAGGAATCACTGAGACAAGCATTCAGCCTCTGAGGTCTCTGTCCTATTTTCATTTTATCTATCAGATTTGCTCAAAGTGGAAGCATGGCTGGTTTTGGAGTGGAAGCCCCTTGAGGGAGCGACTGACCCCTCTGCTTGGGCCTTGCTGCTTCCCACACACTTGCTCAGTTCAGCCCGGGTGGTGGGGTTCAGGTTTGAGAAGGAGAGCTGCTGGCTAGGGGGTTTGCTCTTTTCTTCCGATGTTCCCTGAGACCCACTCCACTGGGCCACTCTTCTCTACAGATTGCAGCTCGTCCCCTCCCATGGGGTAGAAACCAGGGGGCTGGAGTGTTACCCACCCCCAGGGAGGGAAATGACCCTCCAGGAGTCCACTGGAGTCCCAGCCTCTTTATCAGACCATCTAAAATCGAAGCATGTTTTTCAAACAAATGGCTGTTTAACCACATCCTCCTCCCTCCCCACCTCCCTACCCCCCCCCCCCCCACTTTAGAAGGTCATAGGGTTAAGCTAGAAAGGATCTTAAAGTTGTTGAAAATAGCAATTCCTTCTTACTTTGAGGGCACAGGGGCTCAGGAGCCTTTGGCTGGTGAACAGCTAAGTAGGATCCCGACTGCTTTACTCCTTCCTGCAACATTTACTCAGAACGTTGTATTTTTGGACCTAAAGGCAAAGGCTCTTACATTTATTTATTTATTTATATTCTCCTAGATAATGTCTGGCCTCAGAATGTGCTTCTGGGTCAGAAGGACCCAGGATTGAGGTCTTGCTTCTGTCTCACCCCTGGGAGCCTGCCCAGTCATCTCCATGGTTCCCTGAGGGCATAAATTGCCTGGAGATTGCCCACCCGCATAGGTGGAGGGGCTCAGGGTTCAGTCCCCTGTTCCTGTAATCTGACTGATTTTAGTGCACTCTTCTGGAATGGATCCCTTCCCTGTCAGCCAGGCCAGTGAGTTAAACGTCTTGTGAGTCTTGGACACAAGTATTCAATAGTACAGACCCCCGAGGCTCTCCCCCGCAGACCTCCCAGGTCAACGGAGAGGTGAGAGATGGCGATGCCAGGTCCAGGCTTCCAGCCCCAGTTCTGAGCCCCTCTGACTCTGATGCTCCTCTGAAGCCTAGTGACATCCCTTCTCGGGGTGGGGGTTCTCCCACCATCACATACACACACCCCAGTTTGGGCTTCCTCAGTCATAGCCATTCCTGGGTCATTTTCTTCACTACAGAAAATAGAAGGAAAGGGCAGCTAGGTGGTGGTGTGGATAGAGCCCCGGCCCTGGAGTCAGGAGGACCTGAGTTCAAATCCAGCCTCAGACACTTCATAATGACCTAGCTGTGTGGCCTTGGGCAAGCCACTTAACCCCTTTGCCTTGAAAAAAAAAGAAAGAAAAAAAAGAAAACAGAAGGAAAAGCCTTGATCTGAGATCCACCTGTTGAGTTTTTCAGCCTCTGCCAGGATTGCAGATCCCCACCTGGGAGGGATCTCAGAGGTCGGGGTGTCCCAGCCTCCTTTCTAGGGCCAGCCTCATTGGGCCACAGGCTCTAGGAATGACCCTGGCTGCTGGCGTTGACCCGATGTCCTCAGGGTCACATGGGCCGGCCCTACGCGTCGTAGCTCCCTGAAGAGCCACTGGGGAGATAGTTTAATATCACTACCCCTGTTTTACAGAGGACAGAGGTCAGGATACACGTGTACGTGTCTGTGTGTGGGGGGGGTATGTGTGGAGAGAGAAAGAGGTGTATGAATGAGAGAGCATATATGTGTGAGAGAGTGTGTGAGGATGCGTGTGAATGACAGGGCACATATGTGTATGTAAGAGAGAGGAGAAAGAAAGAGAAAGGGGGGAACAGTCGCGCTAAGGGGGCATGTGTGCCCGCATACCTGCCAGAGTTTGGGTGAGACACAGGGTGAGATAAGACACTATCTTTCACTATCTTTGCTGCCTAGAAGTTAATTGTTGGGGAGACAAGAAGGACGCACGTGAAAAGCCAAACAACAAAGCAGTCCCCGGCCTTCTTCATTCAGGAGAGTGTGCAGTGCCGCTTCACAGCTTGTAGGGCCACAGTGTGCCAGGTGGGCCGGCAGGGCCCAGGGCCGAGTCGGGGCCGGGGGGCTGGGGCCCTGGAGACGGCCCCTGAGATGAGCTGAGGGAGCTCCCACTGCTTCCATTTACCAGCCGCTTGAGGACCCAAGTTTCCTCCTTTGTGAAACGGGGACCATCACCCCTGCCCTGCCTCCCCAAGATACGGTCCCTGCGAGGATAGCCTGGCCTGACGTCTGGGGCCGGCATTGATGATCGCCAGGCATTTTTGAACCTTGGTTTACTTGTAAGAAATGGAACTGTGGCCAATTTCTAGCCCTGGGCTGGGGGACTGATTCCTTTGGTTCCTGGGCTTAGCTAAGGCATTCAGTCCCTTCCCCTGTCTGAAGTGAGGCGGCAGATGGGTTAGCCAGTCCACGAGCATTTATTAGGTGCTCACTGTATGCCAGAACTCCTGCTCTGTTCCCCACCAGGTGACTCGTGTGATCCAGGCTCTGGTAGATTCTGGGATTCCAGAGACCAAAGAAAGGACAGAAGTCATTTTGGGTCCACCTTTCGGGCTTGTTTGATTCTAGCCTGGCCCCTTGAAGGCAGGCCCTTGGTGTGAGCTTCTCTGGTCCCCAACACATGGGTGGTCATGGCCTTGACTCCCAGTATTCCCCTGCTCCAGTGGAGCATCCCAACCCTGTGGCCCCAGGGGATGAGAGAGACAGAGAGAGAGGGAGAAGAGGGGAGGACAGGAGAGGAGAGGGAGAGAGGGTATGTGTCTGTGTGGTTGAGAAGAGCTCTGCTGCCTCCCCTGGTGAGGGAGCCCACTGCTTTGGGGGGTTGTCGGGGGGGGGGGTCTTTGCTCCCTCTGCTCCCATTGCCAATGACCCAAGCACTTGTGCCTGTGCCCCTGTCCCCAAACTTCAGACTGATCCCCCAGCCACTTGCCCTCTTCCATCCTGGGGTCTCTACCTCTGGACTCCCTAACCTCTGCTTGTCCCCTTCTTTTCCCCCTGGGCTGTTCTTCTCCATCTCTCACTCCTCCTCCATCCCTTCTCTTCATCTCGCACCGTCTCGATCATCCCTCCTGTTTTCCTCTGTCCCTCCTTACCTCGCCCCCTCTTCCTTTCCTTTCCCCCACCTCTCCTCTCTCACATGCGTCTTATGGGGTCCCCTCATCTCATTTCCTCGTGGGCTCTGGCCAGGCCTAGAGGACTCCCCAGCCCCTTAAGCTTACTGCCTCCCCCACCTCTCTGGGGGGAGATTACTGAAATCCAAGCTGCCGAGGCACAGATGTGACCCCCGCCCCAGATGACGGGGAGGGGGATCAAGCGGCTTGCGGCCGCGGGTGGGGGTGGGGGGGGAAATCGACACCCTCTGCCGCCTCGGCCAGGCCCCGGGGGGCTTTTCTCTCAGAGGTTTCCCAGGCCGCTTTCCCCCCCAACACTGTGGACACTTGGGCTGCCTGTCGAGTGAATTCGGAGGACCTGGGGTCCGAGTCTGGGGAAACCCACCCCCACCCGAAAGGGCCGCAAATCCGTCGTCCTCCAGGTACGCGTGTGCTCCAGAGACTGAGCTCCGGACTGAGGAACCGTCCCCTGCCTCGAAGGGGGTGAGTGGGGGGCTGGGCCCGGCCGGCTGAAGCCCTTTCAGAGCCTGGCGCTCCTGCCATGGAGATAGCGATGGGGGGGTGGGGGGGGAGACTTGTCATTTGGCAGGAGGCCCCTCTCAGACAACTGGAAAATGATGGTACAATTGTAACCATCTGTCCCCCTCCGAGCACGCTCAGTGTGCTGCCTTCTGTTCCCCGCAGAAGGCCCAGCCCGGATGCTGGAGGACGGGCCGTGCTGCTGACCAGGAGGGGCTGTAAAAGTCCCATTCCCCCCTTTGTTGATTTCCATTTCATATTCATATCTCGCTTTTCGGGATGAGTTGCCAGATGCAAGGAAAACTTTGCCGCATTGTTATGGTCTCTGGGCGGTTTCGAGAAGCTCCGGGAAGGCGAGCTCTTGAATTGATGGTGTGTCGTTAAAAAAAAATAACAGTATTTTCATGAGCCGAATGGTGAGGTCCCTCCCAGCTCCCACATTCCCTATTCTAGGGCCCAGCTGCCCCAAGCCCTTCTCCCTGTTAGACTGGCCCTGCCTTCTGCTTCCCAGCGCCGACATTCCTGTTCCAAGGACCCTTCCCACTCTGGCGGTCTACAGTGTTGTAATATCTTTCCCAGCTCTGACATTCCACGTTCTAAGGACCCTTCCAGCTCTGACATTCTGCTGGTTCGGATGTTTTGAGAGCCTTCCCGCCTTGGATTTTCTCTCTTCTCCCCATCCCCTATTCTGTGCCTTTTATTCTTCCTTCTCAGGTCTTATTCAGCTAGAACCTTCCAGAAATCATCTGACAATCTCTCCTCTCCAGGATTAATTAATTCATTAAAATTAGGGGGCTGATCAGGGGAGTAGTCCCCGCCCGGGAGTCAGGGCAAGTTTCCGGAGGCACCGTCTCCCTCCTCCCCCTGTCCGGCTCCTGAAAGGGTTAAAAATTATGGGGAAGTTCCGCCGGCACTGGCAAGATACGGTTGCCTTAGCAACAGGCCTTCTAATCTGGTAGGTGACCTGAGAGACTGGAGACGGTGGAGGGGCTGGTTTGGCATTTCATTATTTCATGAGGCTGCAGCAGCTCTCCAGCTGGTTCGTTTCTGTACGCGCAGCCCCGATTCTCACCGCCGCCGCCACCGCCGAGGAGTGGGCACATTCCACAGCCAAGATGTTTAGATTGGACAACACGACAGTCGGGGCCTGCCAGGGAGGGGGTTCTCCCACCACCTCCTCCCCGATTCCTCTAGACACCAAGGGGGGCCCTGGGGTGCAGTTTGGGGCACCCCCTCCTACACCCACATAGAACAGCTACAAGATGTCAGCCAGTGACAAAACCGGGCAAGATTTATTTTGGGGCCTGGGGGTGCTGGTTAATTTAAAGGAATTCCTCAGTCGCCGTGAATGCCAGGAATCACTGAGACAAGCATTCAGCCTCTGAGGTCTCTGTCCTATTTTCATTTTATCTATCAGATTTGCTCAAAGTGGAAGCATGGCTGGTTTTGGAGTGGAAGCCCCTTGAGGGAGTGACTGACCCCTCTGCTTGGGCCTTGCTGCTTCCCACACACTTGCTCAGTTCAGCCCGGGTGGTGGGGTTCAGGTTTGAGAAGGAGAGCTGCTGGCTAGGGGGTTTGCTCTTTTCTTCCGATGTTCCCTGAGACCCACTCCACTGGGCCACTCTTCTCTACAGATTGCAGCTCGTCCCCTCCCATGGGGTAGAAACCAGGGGGCTGGAGTGTTACCCACCCCCCAGGGAGGGAAATGACCCTCCAGGAGTCCACTGGAGTCCCAGCCTCTTTATCAGACCATCTAAAATCGAAGCATGTTTTTCAAACAAATGGCTGTTTAACCACATCCTCCTCCCTCCCCACCTCCCTACCCCCCCCCCCCCCACTTTAGAAGGTCATAGGGTTAAGCTAGAAAGGATCTTAAAGTTGTTGAAAATAGCAATTCCTTCTTACTTTGAGGGCACAGGGGCTCAGGAGCCTTTGGCTGGTGAACGGCTAAGTAGGATCCCGACTGCTTTACTCCTTCCTGCAACATTTACTCAGAACGTTGTATTTTTGGACCTAAAGGCAAAGGCTCTTACATTTATTTATTTATTTATATCTCCTAGATAATGTCTGGCCTCAGAATGTGCTTCTGGGTCAGAAGGACCCAGGATTGAGGTCTTGCTTCTGTCTCACCCCTGGGAGCCTGCCCAGTCATCTCCATGGCTCCCTGAGGACATAAATTGCCTGGAGATTGCCCACCCGCATAGGTGGAGGGGCTCAGGGTTCAGTCCCCTGTTCCTGTAATCTGACTGATTTTAGTGCACTCTTCTGGAATGGATCCCTTCCCTGTCAGCCAGGCCAGTGAGTTAAATATCTTGTGAGTCATGGACACAAGTATTCAATAGTACAGACCCCCGAGGCTCTCCCCCGCAGACCTCCCAGGTCAACGGAGAGGTGAGAGATGGCGATGCCAGGTCCAGGCTTCCAGCCCCAGTTCTGAGCCCCTCTGACTCTGATGCTCCTCTGAAGCCTAGTGACATCCCTTCTCAGGGTGGGGGTTCTCCCACCATCACATACACACACCCCAGTTTGGGCTTCCTCAGTCATAGCCATTCCTGGGTCATTTTCTTCACTACAGAAAATAGAAGGAAAGGGCAGCTAGGTGGTGGTGTGGATAGAGCCCCGGCCCTGGAGTCAGGAGGACCTGAGTTCAAATCCAGCCTCAGACACTTCATAATGACCTAGCTGTGTGGCCTTGGGCAAGCCACTTAACCCCTTTGCCTTGAAAAAAAAAGAAAGAAAAAAAAGAAAACAGAAGGAAAAGCCTTGATCTGAGATCCACCTGTTGAGTTTTTCAGCCTCTGCCAGGATTGCAGATCCCCACCTGGGAGGGATCTCAGAGGTCGGGGTGTCCCAGCCTCCTTTCTAGGGCCAGCCTCATTGGGCCACAGGCTCTAGGAATGACCCTGGCTGCTGGCGTTGACCCGATGTCCTCAGGGTCGCATGGGCCGGCCCTACGCGTCATAGCTCCCTGAAGAGCCACTGGGGAGATAGTTTAATATCACTACCCCTGTTTTACAGAGGACAGAGGTCAGGACCTGAGAACGGGATGTCAGAGCTGGAGGGGTCTTAGAATAGGAGATGTCAGAGCTAGGAGAGGCCTGAGAACAGGGCTGTCATGCCTTGGGGGGGTGTCAGCTGGGGGAACCTCCCCGCCATCTTAGTGGCTTTTTAAATTCATTCCTCTGTGACGTCCTTCCTAAAAGTCAGGCCCAGACCTGGACCTGGGCATCCTCTAGCTCCTCTCCGAGGTCACCTCCTCATTTGGCCCCTTGGGGAGGAGGCACTTGGTCAGGGCAGCTTTCCTCCTGAATAATTTATTTCCTCTCTAAAATTGCTGGAAATGATGGCCTTGGGGCGTCATTGGCGTCATGGGCCTGGCTGGGAGGCAGGATGCCGGGGTTCTAGCTGTCGTGGACCTGGGCCGCAGCCAGTGATGCTCCTTGCTGTCCCACAGCCTCTCAGGTCCTTCCGGCTCCTGCCGCTTGCGGTCAAGAGTCCTCACAGAGCAGTCTGCCACCGGGCTTGCCGGGCCTCTGCTTGGGGCCAGAACGCGGAATGGTCGGGTTGGGGAGGAAATCTAGGGTGCCATCATTGATGGCAAGTATGTCTTCATTCACAGTGAGCCTGAGTCACGCAGCCTAGTGGACAGACCTCCTCCCCCAGGGCCTTGATCCCTTGGGTTTGCTCAGCCACAGTCTCCTCTGTGTCACTGGGACCACTCCTGTCTCCCCACCTCCATCACAAGCTTACCTGGAGGAAGGGACTGCAGACGTGTGGGCTACAACACCAGGCTCCTTGCCCGAGGCTGGCACCCAGTCCCCTGCATCTGTGCCCCTGCCCTCTTGGGGTCTCAGCTCATTTTTGGCAGAAGTAACCAGGGAGGCTGGCCAGGGTATGCTTGTATTGGATTTCTTTAAAGAGGAGCTTAGAACATGGAACAGCCGGCCAGGGAGGAGCCTGAGCCTAGCACATTTCCAGATGTGGAATCTGAGGTCTGGAGAGGTCAGTGGTCTGAGCCAAGGCTGGCCAGGTTGGCTGTTCTGGGTCCTGGAAGTGAGCCCAGTTTCAGGGTCGTCCACCTAGTGACCTTCTGTCCATGGTGCCCTGTCTCTCCTTGCCTTTATCCTTCTGGCTCTCAAGGATTCAGAGCCTCAGGGGCCCCGCGAGTCCAGGGGCTGCCCAAATTCTCTGTTGGAGAACCTCAGACCCCCACCCCCCAGTACCTGAGGGTCTCAGGACTGAAGAAAATAGAGGAGGGGCCATTCTCTTCCTTGCCTCTCCTGGTTTTTTTTTTTATTCTTATCCCTCTTTCTCTGTTCTAGCTCCCCCCCTTCCCCTTCCCTTGTCACTGCGTCTTCTCCCTCTTTCCTGGCTAATTCTTCTTTCTCCCTCCTCCCTTTCTTTCCCATCCTTCCTTAGCCCTGCTCTGGTTGAGGCTATGGTTGAGCTTGGCAAAAGAAAGTGGCTGGCCGGCTGGCACACATGCCCCGCTGTCCAATAAACAGGGTCACTGTGACCCAGGACAGAACTGTGGCGCAGGCCACTGACCGGCCGAGGCGTTCCCTTGGGTCCAGAGTCCAGGGCTGGCAGGTGCCTCGGGTCGAGAGCCAAGTCTTGGAAGGAGGGAGTTGTCCACTGAGGGAACAACAAAGGGGCCAGTGGGTGAGGGGCTGCCAGAGGGGTCACAAAGGAGGAGTGCAGGGAGGAGTCTTCAAGCTGGCCAGAGGGGAAGAGCGTCTCCATCCTAAGGGCACAGAAACTTGGTAGGGGGTTTTCTATGTGCCTGTATCTAGTTCAAAGCCTTGGGGAGGCAGGATCACATTGGAGGGTAGAAAGACCCCCCCCCCCCCAAGAAGCCCTTGGTTCTGCCCTGCCTTCTGGCTGCCCCAGTGAATGCTCCCCACAAAGCTGGTATCCTGTGCCCAGACCTCCCTGGTACCATGAGCAGAGGATGACCTCAGTGAGAGCCTTGGGGACCCTGAAGACAGGGCCAGCAGGGCCAATGTTCTCCCTCACCCCCCATTCGGAGTCAGTCAGGACCCTCACTGACCAGGACCTGTAAAGGGAGGGGATTGGCCTCAGCTGCTTCCCCCAGCTGTGTCCGAGTCTCCTTAGAGCCCTCGAATAGGGGAGAGAATGGAATCAGCTTCCCCTAAACCCTTGCAGAGGAAATGTCTGAGCCAAGAGGTCCCCACAAAGGTCTGCATCCTCTGACTCCAAGGCCAGAATCCTTCTGTTCTCCAGCCCGGGAGCGACAAGGAAGCCCCTAGTGAACCTTTCTGGAATTAGAGGAGCTCCCCCTTGGAAGGAGACGTACTGAAGTTAGCCCCAGACCCTGTAGGTCCTTTCTTTTCCATTCTCTCTATCTCTCAGTTAAGGGTTCCTTTACATTTTGAAGTGGGGTCAATGGAAAAAAAAAAACATTTAGGGGAAATCAATTTAGGATCAATGGTGGTATTGAAAAAGGAAGGAAAGAACAGAGAGAAAAATGCTAGAGGGAAGGAAGGAAGAGAAAGAAGGCAAGACAAGGAGGCTTCCTCCCCCATTGTGAGCACAGCAGCAGTTTGTAACTGAACCTCTGCGTGGATGCCCACGCGGGTGTACGCCTGAGCCTGCCAGTGTCTGCGCCCATCGGAGCCAGAGGTATATTTAGCATTGCTAAGGTTGCACCGCCAGCATGGGGGGGAGCTGTTGGTATCCATCTTTCACCCTGCGTGTGACCATCCCCAGCAAGCTTGTTCCAACCTGGGGCTTCGTGGGAAGCTGAGGCGGTGCCACGGAGTGGGGAGTGTTCCCTGTCCTGCCCTGGCTCCTTTGTTGATGCCCATAAGGACAGATTGCCTCAGTTTACTCATCTGCACCGAGGGTCACTTCACCCTCTGTAAATCGCACAGTCTATATTCAAGGGCACCAAGTCTTGCCCAGTTTCAGGCGCTTTGAGAGCCGGTGCTGGATCCTGGCCCTCCCCCAGAGCCCGGGAGGCACGACGGCCACTGAGATGCTCACCAGAGGCCTGGCGCGGCATAGTCAGCCTTTCCCTTTCTCCTGCCTCCTTTCTTGCCCTCCTTCGGGGGTCCTGCCAGCTTTAAAGCTCTGGTTCCGGGCACTCCCTCACAAGCCCCTTGGAGCGCACATGGATGAAAAGAGGCAGGCGCCGACATGATGGCAAGCCGCCAGCGACCGCTGCCCCGCCAATCCTCGGAAACGTGTAAAATCCTGTTCCTGAAAACAGTCGTGGTTCTCGCACGGGGGGATCAGTCTGTCCTGACTGGCGTATTTTGTTAGTCACGAACCCCGCTCCATGTGCTATATTTTGGGAAGGCCCATCTGCTAAGCCCTGGGGAGGATTTGAGACGGAGCCGAGCCTCTGCCAGTGGCTGGGGCGGTGGGGGGGAGGTGGAGGAAAAGGAGGTCTGGAAGGGAGAACAAGCAAGAGGCAAGGAGGAGAGAAAGCTGGTCCGTGGTGGGGCAAGGCCGGGGCCCCCCGTTGGACCCACATTGGAGAGGAATGGGGAGGGAGGTGGCGAGGGCGTCTAGATCTGCAGTTGGGAGGCAGTTTTCAGAGCTCTCAAGGATCTCAACTGCCCTCTTTGAGATGGGGAAATTGAGGTTTAGGAAGAAGAGACCCCACAAGCCCAAGAACCCATTGGTTGTGATTTAATATTGCTGGAAGGAATTGCTTGATTTTACATGTGAGGCCTAGGGACTAGAATGATTGGCCCAAGGTCATGACAGCATGAATTGTGAAAGGCAGGACTTGAACCCAGTTCTGCTGTTCCCAATGCTCTAAGTGAGGTCCCTTTCTTCTCTTCCTTTGGACCCTCCCAGGGCAGTGAGAGATAGGTCCTGACTTGGGGGTCTGACCTGGAAAGGACCAGCCCCTCATTGGGTGAACAGAGGAAGGGTTCAAGACCAACTGTCCAAGGTCCCCTCTGCATCCGGCGGCCCCTCCTCCCCTCAGTCTTCGTGGATGGAGGATGAGCTCGGAGAAGGGGGATCGATTGAACACGTTGAAATCTTTCCCTTTAAAAATGCATTAACCTGCCGGTAATCAGGGCAGGAGGAATGAGTGTACACAACTCCCCCACCCCCCAAAACAAAAAACTTAAGCACAAACATCCCATAAGCAAGAAGCCCCTTTCCCTCTGACCTTGGGGTGGAGTGTGCAGAACCAGCCACGTGGGCCCCTTCCTTGGTGTCCCTCCCCACCCCCCATCTCCGCTTCACCTCCTGCTGATGTCCATCTGGCTTGGTGTCTCTGCCCCTTCTGCCCCGCTTGGTGACATCCAGCCTGCCTCTAGTCCCTCTTCAGCCTAACTCACCCCAGGCCACTGGTTGTGCCCTTTGGGGGCCGAGCCCCCACCTCAGCTTTCTCTGCTTCCTCCCACCCCCCCTTGGGTGGGATCATTAGGGGTCTTCTGCCACCTTGGCCCTGGACTCTGCTTCTTGCCCCCAGCATGGCAGCCCAAGCAGGTCCAGGATTTCCAGGTGTGTTGGTTTTTCTCAACATCTGGCCCAGAACCCGGGCAGTGCTTATACAATGCAGAGCTGTCCGGTGCCTTGGCTTTGGGGTCAAGTCATTTAACACTGAGCTGCAGGTTCCTCATGTAAGCGGACAAGGTTGTTCTAGCTGGCATATAGGGTCCCTTTGGCTTCTAAGCCGGTGGTCCTGCCTTGGCACCTGTGAGGTGACTTGTGGCACCTAGACCAGAAATCTCGGGTCTCTTAGACTCGGTCCACGTGACCATCCTTGCCAGCCCTGGACAAGGTGGCTGGCGGGCTTTTGGTTCCTGCCAGTGGGGCCTTGGACTGCGTCACCTTGGTTGTAGAGGTCCAGCTGCCTTGATGGCCTGAAACCGTGCTAGGGTGGTCCTCCCCCTTAAATACAGCTTTGAGATCAGGTTTTATCTTGCCCAGCTAAGGGACTGTGAAGTGTGTGATCTGGAAGTGGTCAGACCCTCATTGTGGGGGTGCGGGGAGACAGGAAGGGGGGAATCTCTGTGATCCGTTGGGTGAATCAGATAGATCCTCAAATGACCAGCAGGAGAACTTGAATACAGAATGCAAGAACAAGAGACTCAGTGTTGGCATGGACCTTGGGACATTGAAGGACTTTGGCACCAAGAACGGCAGAACATTTAGGGATCATCTGAGACTAAGGATCTTTTCTGGTGCAAGGGACCCCCCCTCAGAATAGTGTATGTAAATGCATGCATCCCCCAAAAAGAAACCAATAATAGTGAAATGCCATCTTGCATTTATTGACATGGGCCCCAGGAGCCAAGATAGGCCGTCTTTGGTGGTGGTGGGGTCTCCCAGGGTCCAGAACAAAGCGGGTGAGTGACCCTGACAGAGGGCCAGAGTATCCTCTCCAGTACCTGCCTGCATTTTCTCCTCCTGTCTCATCCATGGAAGGTTTCGCTGTGCCCTAGAGAATGGGTTCGAGGTGAGGCTCTGGATCTCCTTGGGCCTGCCCACTGGTCCTGATCATTTCCTGGTCCGTGGTCCTGTTCGGGTCCTCGGGTGCTTTCCAGTTTCCTATATCTGCTCTCGGTTCCCTTCTTCCCTTCCGTCAGTGGCACCCTCACAATCCTCCCTTAAGCCCAGTAACCCAAACCAAGGGGAGCCTCAGGAAGCCTTGGGGGGAGGTATGGAAACCCTGAAAGAAGGCCACGCCTGGGGCTGCCTCCCTGTCACTCTCCCCCTTTTTCTCTAGGGCTCAGCGCCCATTCCCTTTCCTGTTGTCGGCTCAGCTCCTGCCCTGGATGGGGGGTCCGTGTGTTTTGGTGTTTTTGTGGTCAGTTGTTTTTGGGACGTGTTGGTAAGGCCTCTTTGTTCACTGTTCGGAGAGCCCAGCCTTGGGTAGATGGCAGGAGGGCCTCCTCTTGGACTGGGCTCGGGGGCCAGGCTGACCCTTTGGGGCACCTTGGGAGGGAGGTGGGTGGGTGGCAAACCTCACACGTGGACTCCCTCCCCCCGCCCCTGACGTGCGGTGCTGCCGGCCCCCTCCATCAGGCCATGTTTGTCCTTTGGGGCCATGTGAAGAGAGTGTGGCTACCTGGGCAAGGACAGATCGTATTATTAGAGCTGAAAATAAGAAAGGGAGGGTCTGCTTGTTGTTTCCTTTGGAAATGTGGTGAGAATCAAGTTGGGGGCTATAAAATATTCATTTTTTCAATTCATTCAGTCAATATTTACTCTTCTGGGCATGAGGGAAGCTGTGGGGCTGCTGTCCTCACAGAGCTGGTAGGGCTGGCCGCCCATAGCTTGGCACCAGTGCCCTCTTCTCTTTTAGACCCTTTCGTATTCCAAGTCCTGCATCTTTTGATGTGGGATCCTGGCAGGTCAGCTAAAGTCCCTGAGCCTCAGTTTCCTCATCTGTAAAATGAAGAGGATTGCCTCAGCTGACCTGCCAGGATTGTTCCATGATCCTGTGAGGGATCTCGAGGTCACATAGATAAAAATTGGGCCCACAGTGAACAACTTCCCCAACGACTTTCTGATACTCAGATCTTGGGAGGGGGTGAGATCCTCATCCCTGGAGGTATAGCAAGTCAGAGTCAGTAGAATCATGGGTGGGAGATTCTTTGAAGTCTGCCTCCTCCCACACCGAGATTGCTGGTTTGCCCCCTCCTCATTCTCCTAAGACGTGGCTGTGGCTCCCCACCCTCTCTGCCATTTCTTGGGGCCTTGATTCTTCCAGGAAGACTCCTTGAACCTCCCCTTTCAAGCAGGCGTCATTGAGCTTCTCTGGTTCTTGACGATACTTCCCCAGTTCCCTGGACCTGCGCCATTTTAGTTATGGGGGGCGGCGGGGCTCGCTTCTCTTAGCTTAATTGTGCCTTTAGAACAATCTTCCTCCCCAGCCCAACGCCCCGGCCTAATAGACAGTAAAAAGAGATCGACCTTAGAATATGTGGACTAGGGAGCAGCTAGGTGGCACAGTGGATAGAGCCCCGGCCCTGGAGTCAAGAGGACCTGAATTCAAATTTGACCTCAGACACTTAATAATTGCCCAGCTCTGTGGCCTTGGGCAAGTCCCTTAACCCTATTGCCTAAAAGAAATAAAAATGAAATTTTAAAAAAAAGTGTGTGTAGTGAAAAGGGACACAAGACCAGTTTGACCAAGCTTTGGAACATGGAACATCTGAGCTGGAAGACCCTTCCCTGGGATGGTGGATTAAGCCCCCAAGCTAGAGATGTTTATTTATTTGTTTGTTTATGTATTTATTTTGGATTTTTGCAAGGCAGTGGGGTTGTGACTTGCTCAAGGTCACACAGCTAGGTAGAGGCCGGATTTGAACTCAGGTATCTCCTGACTCCAGGGCTGGTGCTTTATGCACTGTACCACCTAGCTGTCCATAGACACATTTCAGTGGTGGTTCAGTTCACCCGATGGGTGTTTGATGCACATTCCCCGCAGACAGACATCCAAGGAGACCCTGAGGTTATCCCTCACTCTGGGCAGCGCTATCTGGAGCTGTGGAGGGCTTCTTTTCCCTAAATGAATGGGGAGAGCTGGAACCAGAGTAGAGAGCTCTCTCGAGCCTCTGTTTCCCATCTAAAATGGGGAGGATCCTCTTTGCTTTTGAACCCGCTTCTGCGTTTCCTTGACCCCCCAGCGCTTCACCCGGTATCCGTATCCGATGGCTGACGACCAGATATATGTAAAAGTAGAACCAAGGGCTACAGGCAGCGAGCTCACCGTCTAAAGAGGGGGGACGGTATGTGCGGCCCTGAGGTATGTGGAATGACTCCACACATGGATCATCCCTCCCGGAGCCCCCAGGAGTCTTGCCATTTCAAGGGGCTGCCTTGCCCTGGGAATCATGGTGGCCCGGGCATTGCAACGGTCTTATCTTTTGTCACATGGCCCTGCCTCACATGGTACCCCCATCCCTGGCTTTGGGGGCCCCCTCTTAATGTATGTGCTATCGTGTTAAGTGATGGTAATTACTCTGTAATTGGGAAGCCTCTGGTGAATCATCGCAGCCTGTCCAGATGGAAGAACTCCGTGTTCGCCATGGCGGGCGCATGCTCAGACTTGCTGGAGAGTGCTTGTGCTTTGGGGATTGGGGCTTGGGGGGAGGGGGAGGTGGATGGGGGGCTTGTGGCTGAGGTCCGTCCATAAGCAGCCCTGCCATGGGAGGCAGCCGGCATCACGCTCACCTCTGGGGAGAGAGGTGCCAGCAGGGACAGGGAGGGCAGTTCCTAGCCCGGGGCTAGCTGGCATCCCTTCCCTTTTTGGGTTCTTCAGTGCAGACTAGGGTCTGCTTTGCTGTTTGGGCTCCCTGTTCTGTGAAGAAACCTGATGAGCAGGGAGTGAGGGGAGTGGGGCAGGGCCCCAGGACGAGTCTGGGGGCCATCCATGCTGGTGGCGACCCCCCTTGCAGTTTGATCTGAGCTTTCGTCTGCCCTGGGCACCAGTTTTCAGGCAGACCAGACTAGTACCTCCTTCAAAATCTAGTAGCTCATGGGGCAGGGTCGGGGGGGCATCATTTGAGTCCAGATTCCTTGATTTGATAGTGAAGGAAACTGAGTCTTTCGCAGTCTTTGTGTCATAATAAATACCATGCAGACCCTGGGCAAGTCCCTTAAATCTCCATGTGACTTGGTGTCCTCAACTGTAAAAGGGAGGAGGCAGCCCCAGCTGTTGTCGGTTTAATGTGAGTCGAGGGCCCATCACCCAGCAGGTCCTGTGCGAACACTGGCCAGTATGAGTGGCATGGGATGAGCCAGGTTGGCAGAATTTAAGTGGGCAGCCTCAGTTTCCCCATCTGTACAATGAGGGAACGCTGAAGGTGTTGGTCTGGGTCTTAGGTCTGGAGTACAAGTCAGGGATCTCTGAACTTTATTCCCCATCCCTTGTGGTGGCACCCTCAGAAGGGGCAGGCCCAGGCCTGGCTCTGTCCAGTCGGACAGCTGTGAGGGGCCGCCCCTTGGCTCCCAACCCAGAGTCTCTTAAGGGAGGAGACCTGAATTTGGGCCTGGGTGTGTCTGATGCCGGTGGGTGCTGTGTTCTGGGAGGGGGGATCATAGTCTTGGTGTTGGAGGAGTCCTGCCTGCCCTTGAGACTTGAGTACCTTTATCCCTTCCTGAGGGATAGCTCTGAGAGTTGGGAAGCTCATTATCAGACACCTAGTGACTCGTGGTGCCAGACACCAGACTGGGCCTTGCCCTCGGGGAGCTCACATTTGGATCATTCCATGGTCTCCCCCTGGAAGGCCCATGTTGAACTGGTAGTTCCCTCCTTTGTGAAGGGGAGGGAGGGGCTAGGTGGTCTCTGCAGGAAGCCCCCTCCGGCCTGAGCCATCCTTTCCTCAGTCAGCACAAGGCTTCCCCAGTGTTGATGGCTCGCCTCATGGAATCCATTGGAGCGGAGGGCGAGCTCCCCCGGTGTCACCACCCACAGCCCCGTGGGCACCCCCCGTGGAAGGGAGGGCATGTGGGGCTTTTTTGTCTGGAGGAGCCTTTGCTTTCTCCATCCCTGTCTTGGAAATATTGGAGGAATGTCACACATCTGATTGTGTTTATACTAAAGGAATGAAAGGCAGTGGGCCTGGGGGGGCATGTTTATAACCACGGCCTAGCACATGTGGCTTTATTTGGGAAACACAGCAATTTTCTCTGCTCTAGAGAAGCCCTGGTGTGGGGAGGGGGCACAGCATCCCAGGGACCTTGGAAAACAAAACATGGGGTGTTTGGGGGTGGGCTCTGTGGCCTGCTCAGCATCCCCCTAGAGTCTCTGAAATTGGCCTAAATTACCCATGAGCAGAAAAGCTTCAGGTAAAAGGATCCTGGATCACCTGTGGGTGAGGTACAGTGTGGTGGGATTAGAGCAGAGTACCCTCCCCTCCCAGGGGCTGGGGGGCCCTTTAAGCTGAAGAACTTCAAAGCTAACAACTATGATGATGATGATGATGATGCTGATGATGATAGAACCATAATAGATGATGGCACTGATCAATATACTGCTAATGCATATTATTATAGATATATTTACGCATCTCTAATATTTCATAGAATCGATAATAGCTAGTGACTAAATATTGCCTAAGCCCTTTGCTATTATTGCCACATTTGATCCTCCATTTTACAGATAAAGAAACTGAGGTGGGTTAAGTGACTTGCCCAGGGTCACACAGCTAGGTGGTTTGGGGGTCTGGGAAGTGAGGAACAAGTTCCAGATAGAAACAGCAACAATCCCTGCCCTCATGGAGCTTCCCTTCCAACAAGGGAAAGGAGGCAGGGCATTAAAGGGGGGGAGGGGGGAGCGGGCAACCGGCTGAGCTCGTGGTGGATGGCTACCCCACAGGGGAAGGGCCCAGGGCTGAGCGAAGGGCAGCCGACTCATCCTGCTTTCCATTTGCTCTCCTGTCCTCTGGAGGCCCTCTTGTGAGGGCAGGGGCCAGACTTGGGGTCAGTAAACAACCTTCCTCTTCCCCTCAGGCCCCTGGTCTAAAGGGCCAAGAGTTGGCCCTTTACTTGATGGAGTTTTCCCCTCCTGCACCTCCAGAAATGGGGGTTTTGCCATGGGATGGCGAGTGAAGGTCAAGGCTCTGCCGACCACAGTTTGTGTCAGGAAGGTCAGTCGGGACTGGACAGGTGCCTTATTTTAGAGGTGACAGAGCCATTGCAGCTTCTTGAACTGGCCACGAACATGAGTAGATGCACGGTTTAGGAAAATTTCCCTGGTGGTTAGTGGAAGAAGGAGAAGGGGAACCAGAGAGAGGAAGCCCATGGGGGGCTGTTGCCTTCTCTCTGCTCCTCCCCAGCCCCAGATTGGATCTAAGATTCTGGGATTTTCTCTTCCATAGCATTGGGATGGGACCAGGGTGCCTCCTTGAGCTTCATTTTCCCCAACTGAAAATGTGACTTGTCCATTGAACTCTAGAGGACTGGCCTCGAGTCAGAAAGACCTGGGTTCAGATTCTCCCCAGAGCAGCTCCGTGACCCCCGGAAAGTCCGTCAGCTTCTCCAGTCTTCCCCCAATCAGAGATGACCATGTTACAAGAGCCACTCCTCTGACCTGGCGGAGAGAGCTTCGTCATCGTGCTTATTTTGGCAGCAGGAGCGTTGGGCTGATCCGTCAGTCATCGGTGGGCATTTGTAATCTCCTATAATTTGCCAGGCCCCTTGGGAAAGCATTCATCAGTGGGGAGCATTTTGGAGATTCAGCTGTGTGTCCATGTCTGTCCTCATTCACTGGGACCCTGGCACTCCCTGTGCTTGCCCACCCCCCCAGACCAGGGACCCCTGCCACCAACCACTAAGCCATGGTTTCACTCTCTCGCCTACTGGACGCCATCTGGGGAACTTGATTACGAATCTGGGACAACCTTCGAGGTCTTGGAGACCTGGCGTATTCAAGGACGAATTTGATGCCACTTTTTATCAAGATGGGAGAGGGAAGCCCCAGGTCGTCACCGCGTTGGCACGCTCTCCTTTCCTGGGTGTTAGGTTCCCTTTCAGAGAGCCAGAGCTGGGCTGGAAAACCCCTGCCTAGTTTCCTGAAGAGACAGCGGCGGCGCTTCCTAGCTCTCATCCTTTGGCTTCCCAAGCCGGGGGGTCGGGGGTTGGGGCCTGACCTGGCTTCGTTTTTTTACAGAGCATGGGGTGACAGGTGGACAGACCTTACATATAGGCTCCATCAGCAAGTGCTCATTATGATCTGAGACCCTGGGGATAGCGCACCTAGAACAGGAGATGTCAGGGCTGGGAGGGTCTTGGAACAGCAGTGGGGTGTCAGAGCTCGGGATGGGGTGCAGAAAACCGAAGGACTCTGGAAGGGGAAACCTTGGAACAGAAGTGTTAGAATAGAAGGCCGTGAAAATAATAGTAACGTTAAATGTCAAACATCATATGTGGTTGGTCTTTGGCCTGACAGGAACCAGGCTATTTGTGGGGGTCCCCTTCTGAGGGGAGTCACCCTCTGCTGGATTCAGCTTTATTGATAAGAACTTGAGGTGAGGGGGGCTAAATATGGGCGGGGGGCCTGTGACTCCTAGAATCAGCTCCCCTTCTTGCCACCGGAGTGCTTTGAGATTCTTCCAACCCCCTCCTCGTTGTAGCCTTGGGCAGGGAGATGCTTACCCCCATTTTGGGAGGGGGCACTGAGGCTCTTGGGGGGGGGCGGCTGGGCCCACCCAGGCTTCCCATGGAGCGACTGAGCTGTGGCCGGGCTCTCTCCGGACCTCATTGACCACCAGAGATGAGCCCTCAGAGAAGTCACCTATTCCCCCCATCACAACAGTGCCCCCACTCTACTCCCCCTGCCCCCCCAACAAAGCCTTCAGAAGAGATTGCCCAGCTTGAGAGGAGAGGGCAGGCGGCATACAAAGGGCCTGGCCCTCCTGCCAGGGGCTGGTCTGCACATCTGGAGCCTTCCGCAGCTCCCCTGGGGGAGGAGGTCATGACTGGGGCGACCAGCCCCCTCCCCACTAGGATTAGGGAAGTGGTGAGCTCCCCTACCCCCCAGGCTTTCTTTGACCAGACCCGAGGCAGCGTCCATTTTGGTGGGGCTGCCGGTGGCACAGCAACAGCGAGGGTCTGGGGTCGAGGGGGTGGCGGGAAGGCCAGCCACAATGGGACACGTGTGTCGCCTAGGGTGTCCCTGGGGCGTTAGACAGAGACCCTGCTGGCCTGCAGCTCTCCTCCCCCTCTTCCCCGGCCATAACTCCCTATTGATTTTACGGGGGCTTGGAATTCATTCCCACCAAGCAGCCTGTGATCCATGGCCTGCTTAGCAGGGGAGGGGGGTTGTCCCCCCACTCGTCTGGCAGGCTCTCTTTGGTGGGGGGGCGGGGGCTTTGATTTAAGAGTGAGCAGCCTGTCACTCACACCATCCTTTTAATGGACTCTGGCTGGCACTTTTCCCTTTATTTTTAAATGTATATAGGTTTGTATTGTGTGGGCTTTTTTCTTTATAAAGTCGTCCCACTCCCACTCAGAGCCGGGGGCTCTACACTGTGCCCTGGATTTAGATGAGGGAGGAAGACTACAGACACACACACAGAGACAATGACAAATACATCGTGCGCTCACAAATACACATTCACACACACACACACACATACCCCAGGAGGGGAAGTGACTTAGCCAGGGAGTTAGGAAGGACCTGAGTTCCAATCCAACACTTAACCAGTCATTCTCCCCTTAGCCTCAGGTTTCCTCTGTAGGATGTAAATAAGGCCATGTTCTGGAGTCTTTGTGAGAATTAAATGAGATTTTCTTGTAAAGCCCTTTGTGACTCTTTAGTGTTCTTCTTATGGTCCCTTATTTTGAGGCCTGGATTTTATTTCATGGTCAAGTCTGAACTTGGAGGTCCTTGTAGGTGAAGCAGGTTGTAGCAGTTTCTTCCCAGTGGGAAGGCTCCGCTAAACGCAGGGAGCTGCAGAACCCTTTTGCAGAAATCTTTGAGAATGGGAGCTCTTATTCATTATTACAATGATCATTCTTTTGTTCTCATCTTTGTTGGGAGAAGTTCGGATGATTGATCTCAGTGATGATTGATCATGGGCTTCCTCACTCTAGGAATTCCCCCAGGGAGAAACTCCTTCCACCGAGGCAGATTACAGCCAGGAGGACCCGCTGTGGGTCAGTCGAGCGTCAGTAGTAGTCCCTACTGTGCCAGCCTGCATCAACCGTTCCTTGGAAAGATAAAGTCTAATAGGAAGAGGCTTGACCCCTGGAGTCTTCCGGCCTCCAAAGCCAGCTAGCTCGCCATCCACACTGCTTCGCCAGGATTATCTGTATGGACTGAACATGTCAAAATTAACCTGTAACTCATCTTCTGTGCTGTGACTTTCTCACAGGCTAGTCTCAGACCTGGGGTTTCTGGTTGTTTCTGCATCCTGGATGCTGGGCAGTGTGGTGTGGTAGGACTTCTTCAGATTGTGTTTTTAGATGCCTAAGATTTGTGAAATCAAACATAAAGGAAAATCACCTATTGAAAGAGAGCTGCTTGTCACTGTTGGAAAAAACCCCCGAGTCTGGGGTCAGAATCCCTGTTCCAACAGCAGAGGTTGGATTACCAGGCCGAAGGCGTGGCCTCTGGCGTGGACTCAAGATGTGGACGGATATTGGTGGGATGACGGTGGGGGGAGGCAACAGAGGTGCCACACAGACCTGTTAAGTCACTAGACCCCCTTGGAGAACACAGAATTTCAAAGCTAGAAAGGACCTCAGTCATTAATGAAAAGGAGGGGTTCTAGCGATACCTTCCACAGGGACCTTCTGGATCTAGGGCTGTCCCCTGTTCTGTACATGAGGAAGGGTCACTTGACGTTTTTAGTGCCAGCCCAATATTGGGGGCCCAGATCCCTTTACTGTCTGGTTTCCTTCCCTACTAGGGTTCTTGCCCCCTGTCCACAGGGTTGTCCTGGGTCTGGGCCTTCTTTGGAATTCTGGTCTTTTGTGGGCTGGCGTCTAAGGATGATATTCCCCACGCCAGGAGACCCAGCCCTCCCTGGAGGTCCAGAGTGGGCCCTCCACACTTGCTGTCTTTCCTGTCTTGGTTGAGAAGATTCCCAGCGGGCCGTAGGCTTGGGCCGGGAGGTCCTCGGTGTTGTTGGACAGGCCAGGCCCTGCCCCTCCCCCTGAGATGGGCCAGCCTCAGAGCTGGCGGTATTCTCTCCCCCATCTCTTTATTTTGCCTCCTTCTCCTCCTCCTCTCCCCTTTCTAAAAAGCATTTTGAAAATCACAACATTTATCTGGAGCCTTATTATGGGAGACTCTTATTCTCCATGTTTAAAAATAAATGCCGGCTTGGAGAACTATATTTGGTATATAGAAGTAGTTTGCATTTAAATGGGCCTTAACGGACAAGTGTTTCATTGAAGACACAGAATGGGGCTTAAAAGCCAGGCTGAAGTGGGGGGGGCGGGGGGGAAGATGCAGGGGAGCATCCTGGGGTGGGGGGAACAGAAGGAAGCAGGAAGCTTCTCGGGGGGCCCGAGTTGTCGCTTCTGGCCTGTCTGGGATGAAAATCAGCCTCGGCTCCCCCTCCACCCCTCCAATGCCTACTGCCTGCCCACCCGCCCCCCTTCCCCCCCAGGGACAATCGCAGAACTGGATTACTCGTACTTAAAAATTCATAGAAAATGTTTCTTATCACCACGTCATAATTGACATGACTCAGAAAGTAGAATTACCTATTTTCTCTCTCCCGACCGTACCGAGGCCCTGGCAGCTGCCGCACCATCTTAAAAAGACAGGACAGAGATTTGGTGGCCAAGGGGAAGGGGGGATTGGTCAGTTCTTTATTTATGCTCCGTAATCCATTGATTTGAAATCTGGCTCCCCTTGGTCTTGTGGTCAGCACATTCTGATTGATGGATGGATGTCGGCCACTAGGCCGCCTGCGGAAGGCAGATGGATGATTCTGAGGGCCGAGGGAAGAGGGATCCGCCGAAATGGAGTGGGGAGAGCAGGGTGGACTCCCTTTGAGTCTGGGGTTTTGGGGATGGGCTGTGGAGACTTCACTCGGCAGGGAGCCTCAGAGAGGGGCCCCCACCCCCACTCCCACTTCCCCTGGAAATTGCTGTGCTCAGCCATCCGTGATGTGCTCCCTCCATGAAAGTCATTCATTGTGTCTCCCCCCCCCCCCCATCTCCATCCCCACCCCCCAGGTCCTCCAGACAAAGCCAAGGGACCAACTTCAGGGTCTCTTCTGGGCAATCCCTCCTGGGTTTTGTGGCCTCAAGGAGGCTGGACCATTTGGGATTATGTTTCCAAAGAGCCTTCTGGCTAATCCCTGTGTGTTTTCTAGGAGGGGGGCTGGGGGGGGTGAATATGGAGACAAATGATATGGAATCCCAGGGCCTGTTTACAGATGGGGAGAGGAGGGGCGTGTGGAGGGGGCAACCATGAATGATGGGAGAGCTCAGAATACTAAACATTATCTAATGAAATCACCCACTGTGGTGGGGGGTGACTTGGGGGCAGCTGAGTATTACCGTAACCCTCATTAAAAAGGGCAGAATATTAGAGAGCGGGACTCCGAAGCCCCTGGATCTCCCCCTTTAGGATTCTGGCCTGGGTAGGGGGGCTTGTAGGCTGGTGGGTTCTCTTTCCCACCCTCGGCCCTTGTGTAAGGTTTCAGGGATGGCTAATTGTTTTGGTAAGAGAATGTAATTATCCACTGTGATCATCAGATTACCAGGAGCCTGGAAGAGATTTGAGAATTCCCTCTCTCCTTCCTCTCTCCTGCAGTTTAGAGGCCTTTTTATTCGAAGGAATAGGGAAAGGATGGAAGGCTTTGGTCTTGGGGTGCTCCCTTCAGCCAAGAATGGCTGTGGTTCTAAGAGTAACTGGATCTAAGTTCAAGGGGCCCTGGGGCCAAGGATGCAGTAACGTCACGGGGAGCCCAAGCTGGCAGACGATAAATCAGACTGCTTACCCTTTCTCAGCCACAGTGTGCCCCTGAAAGTGTTTTTAAAATAAATCAACCAGGTGCAGTGGATAGAGCAGCAGCCCCGGAGTCAGGAGGACCTGAGTTCAAATCCTACCTCAGACACTTTATATTTTCCTAGACGTGAGATCTCGGGCAAGTCACTTAACTCCATTGCCTTGCCAAAAAAAAAAACAAAACCAAATAAAAATAAATTCTAAGAAAAAGAAATTCTGTTCAGGAGAAGGAATGGCAAATTCTTAAAGCTTGCCCTCCAACAAAGTGTGTCCTATGCAGAAATCAGCATTCTAGCAGATTCCTGGAAGCCAGGACGACCTTGTTGAAGGCCCCCCGCCCCCTTCATTGAGAGGATCTCAGGGGCGGCTTGGGCAGGAGGAGGAGGACAGATGCTCTCTCAGGTAGCTGCCCCTCTGTCCATGAAGAGACATTCCCTCCCAAGACAAATGGAGAATAAAAGCAAGGCAGGAGGATGCAGACCGCCCCTCATTTAATTGAAAGAATCAAGGGAGCAGGAAATGATGGCTCTGGAATCGATGCATCCTTGGCCTGCTGCTGAAGAGGCCCATGTCGCATCTTAGGAGAAGAAAGGGATGTGGGTCTGGCATGGGTTCCCCTTGGAGAACCTTTGTTCCTGGGCAGGTTTGGTGGGATCATCTGCCAGGTCTCTTGGTTGGTTTTCCGAAAGGGGCAGGTAGAGAGAGGACCATGGTAGAGCCCCAGAGCATCTTCCCTAGTCCCTACCACTTATCACCGCCCCCCCCAAGTTCACCCACAAGCATTGGATATCTGCTTGAATCGGGTGCTTTCTTTAAGAACCTTGGAAAATAGGAAGAAGTCTTAGTAGAATGGAAGCTTTTTCTTAAACCTAACTGATCTCAGGATCTCTCTCCATCCCTCAAATTCTAAGTTTATTTTCCTCAAAGGTCCAAAAGGTAAATGGAAGCTTTTTTCCCCCCAAGTCCTCGCCAAACTTCATCTCCCTGAAAGAGGGAAAGGGAATGAGCATTTATATAATACAGTGCTAAGCACTTAGTTGAACTCATTTGAATTCCTTAACAATTATGATTGCTGCTTTCATGATCCCCCTTTATAGTTGAGGAAACTGAGGCAGACATCTGTGAAGTGACTTACCCAGGGTCCTTAAGCTAATAATATCTAAGGCCAGATTTGAACTCATGTCACCTAGGTGGCCCAGTGGATAGATTCAGATATGGCCTTAATCATTGCGTGAACTTCGATAAGTCGCTTCACCCTATTTGCCTCAGTTTCCTCATGCCTGGAGAAGGAAATGGAAAACCATTCTAATGTCTCTGCTAGGAAAACACCAAAATGGGGGTCCCAGAGAGTGGGACACAACCAGAACAGCAGCTTCCAGCTCCCTCATTATGGAAGCAGAGCCTGGTCTCCGTGCCATATACTGCCCAGAGCCTTGGCACATATTCCACCCCCATCCACCACCACCACCCCCCGCTTGATCTGGTGAAGGGAGCCGGCTTCTCTCAGCCCCATTGCCTCCAAGTTTGGGGCCCAGCTCACGGGGAAATCTGGCAGCTTTGCTTGGCCATATATCTTGAAAATCGCCCTCCAGAAACCACCTCATTTAGCAGATTTACTGATGGGCTGGTGACATTTGTTCTCAGGTGCCAGCAATGCTAAATCACAGCACATCCCCCAGACTTGGACTCGAGACACAAAACTTTTCAAAAAATTTGAGGCAGAAAATATCGACACTCCATTAACTACCCCCCTATTCATCTGCTGCTCAAATGTCGCTGTTTCCCCCAAAGGGTTTTGAACACAATACTACACCGGCTCATTCTCTAAATCAGACAGCTGCCAATGGTTGGCTTTCTTCTCTTCTATCCCCCAACCCCAGAATTGATGGAACGTGGAGGCCGATGGTTTGCCTCCTGTGCTGCCCAGCTGGAGCGGGTGCTCCTCTGGATCTAGAGTGTCACTCCCCAGCAAGCCAGAAGCCAGCTGTTGCCCCCAACCCCTGAAGTTAGGGAGCCAGGGGATGTAAATAGAGTCAAGAAATGATGACTTTGGAAAAGACCTCATGCCTGAAAATATTGAAAACAGAGACCACGAGAGCTGGGAGGGTCCTTGGAATGGGATGTCAGAGCTGGGAAGGGCTAATTATTATTTATGTAAACATTTTAAGGTCATTTGATCCTCACAAGAACCCTGGGAAGTAGATGCTGCTGTATTTTACAGGTGAGGAAACTGAGGCATGCTTCCAGACTTGCTCAGGGTCTCACAGTGACTGAGACAAGTTCAAACTTGGGTCTTCCTCATTCCACGTCCCATGTTACACACCCTCTAGCTTGAAGGACATAAAATGCCCCATCTAGGAGCTGAAAAGGATCTTAAGAGCCGGGATGGTCAGAGCTCAGAAGCGCTCTAGATTACAGGATTTTCGAACTCGCTGGTTTTAACCTGGAGGAAACCTCAAAACCCTCATCTTACAAAGATCGGCACTTTTGCTGTTCTGAGACTCCTTTCTGATTCACCATCACACCTCTAAGTTTGAGCTCTTCTTGGCAGACCTGGGCCCAGAGCCCTGCTCTCCTCCCTTCCATTGTGGACTTCTCAAACCAAGTGAACCTGTATTCTGAGATCATTGCTAGAAATTTGGGAGCCACTGACTGATCTCTAGATATTACTTCTGTGATGTTTTCGAAACATTGATGTCCTGGGTTGCTCTCTCTTGGCTTGGCTTGACATGACAGGTTGACTTGACTTTGGTTGACTTGGTTTGAGCATCACTGGGAAGGCAGGCCCCTGTTGGATGGGGCATCAGAAATAGGACCTACCCGGCCCTGTCTTTCCAAGCTGAAGCACATCTGCCCCCAGCTCTCCCTGGGGCTCCTCTCTATTTAGGTCCAGGGGATTTGAAGGCAGGACACTCCCCGCTTCCACTCGAGCTCAGTTCCCAATTCTTACTTAGCCTCTCTATTCTTGCTCCAATATGAACAGGTGATCTTCCAGGGCCCTAATTTTTCCTTGCAGTATTTGCCAAAGGCATCTTGTTCCAAAGTATCTCCTCTCTCTCTCTCCTCAGCCAACCCAGAGACTGAGCAGGTACCATCCTCACCTTGTCTTAGAGATGTTAGTGATAGCTGTTGTTGATGCCCCTGCCCCAACACACCTTACGCCCCCAGATCTGGCACCTGCTCTTTCCACTGCTCCTATTATCTCATAGCAATGAGAAGGTCCTCCCTGTGTGATTTTTCTCAGTTTCCCTTAGGATCAAGCTGAAAACCTTTTGGTGGTTTGTCTTTTGGAAAATGGGAAGGGAGAGTGTTTTTTGGTAGGGACAGCCCCTCAGAAGGCATGATTTGGTGGATCAGGAAGGAAGGAGACTCAGGCATACTGAGGTTGAGTAGCCAGAGATGCTTAAGGGTCTCTCCCACTCCTAGAGAGCTCTCCAGGCCTATCCCTACATGCATGTGCCCTCACTGCATCTTGTATAGTGTGTGTGTGTGTGTGTGTGTGTGTGTGTGTGTGTGTGTGTGTGTGCAGGGAAGAGACAAGACAGAAGATGGCTTTGTTCACTTCCCTCTCCTGGCTGTCTGCATCTAGCACAGTACTGGCTACATAGTAGGTACTTAATAAATGCTGATTGATTGATTGATTGATTGTTTCTTCAGCTGTCTCCCAAGGAGCCTGCAATCCTATTCCTGACACATCCTTCCATGCTTCCGTAACCTTTGGCCAAGCATACAGTCCCTAGGCCTCAGTTTCCTCCTGTGCAGCTTGGGGGAGTCTGGAGGTCCCCAGCCCCAGATGTAGGGTTTCCTGGGGCCTCTGTGAGGCTTATTGCCTCCCTGAGTCCATGGCTTGAGGCGAGAGGGGAAACACTCCCGTGCTGCCTGTTGGGGCAGGATGGGGCAGGACAGGACAGTGGAGGAGGTGAGGGCTCTCCTGTGGGATCTTGCCAGGATGAGTGGAATGCCTGGTCCTAATTCCAGAGACCTGGTGGCATCTGGCCACACTGGAGGAACAGGTTTCTTTGGCCTTGCTCCTGGCCCGGCCTGGCCCCAGCCCCCTCAAACGGATTCCATGTTCCACGGATTCCAGCCAAAGCAAGCCCTTCCTGGTTCTGATAACATACAGGGTGGATTTGAGTTCTCATTTTCTCTCCTTGAGAAGCTCCCTGGTGGCCTCCTCTTTACAGACTTGGATCTGGTAGGGAGAAGGGCCAACAGGTGCCTTAATTGTTGTGGAGGCCACTAATACTCTTTATTCCTAGGCCCATGGCCCAGCATCATCACCTGGGCTGCCACCACGGTCTTCCATGGATTACTCCTTCAGGTGATGCCTGTGCTGTTTTCTCTGGCCCTTAATGAATGCATGAGGACTGACCATTGACCCTCCAAAGCTTGCCTTGCATCCCTCATCTTGGAGGAGGAAGACCTCATTCCTGATGAGTTCTCTGATAGGCTTACATCCTAGGTCCCCCCATGTTGGAATTGTCTTCCTCAGCAATTCTCCTTCAAAGAATCCATAATTTAGCTCAGGGCTCATCTAAGTGGCCCCTTCTTCTAGAGCTCTTTCATGAACTTTCTATCCCTTCCTCCAAATAACCTTTGATTTGTTCTTTATCTCTTCTCCTGGATCCCAAAACCTGTTAGAGTTTTACCACCATTGGACCCCCACAATGTATTAGCATAAGTCCTGGATCGCCAACATCATGGCAATGAATATGTGTTCTCCCCTTTCCACATTCTGCAGTCCTGCCAAGTCAACCTACTCACCTGCCCTGTTGTAGACCAGACCTTGCAAAGTCTGAGTTCTTCCCCTCCCCCAGATGAGATTTTCTTGGAAAATGGTTCCCTTCTCCAATTGTTCATACCGCTGTCATCCTGTTTGAACACTTCCTTAGAGTCTAACTTGGAGAGCTTCACATTTCTTGTTCGGGCTCCCGCCTCACCCTAGAGGGCAAGGGATTCTGGCTTAGCTCACCTGGTAAGTGATAGGTGCATAATTAATATGTATTGAATGGAGCTCAGCAGGAAACTCTTCCTCTGCAAACCTCAATTTCTCCATCTAGAAAATGATGGGGTTGCCTCAATTGGGGGGTAGTGGATTAGCAAGCTGCATTTTAAAATATGTGTAAAAAGCATTCTTAGCTCCCCCCCCCCTTCCCCCCAGATGATCTTTAAAGGCCCTTCTGTGCTCTGGGAGAGCCTCCTCCCAGCTCTGATTTCAGCTGTCAGCCCTGACATTGGGTGAGATACCCAAGGCCTGGGGCTTGATTCCAAGAGTGGCCCCTCTAGATTTTCCTGTAGAGTAGCATGTGTTCTGAGCCTCTCTTGTCGCTAGGAAGACCATGGCCTCTTCCTCTAGGGATCCACGTATATCACAAGGGATGGGTTTTTCTGGAGGACCCCAGGGATGCTGACTATCCCCTGGGCATCCTTGAGGGTGGAGATTGGGTGGCTTGGTGCACAGGCAGCTGGGCTGGGTGAGTGGACCCTGGTTTAGCAGGACTAGAGTCCTCTCAGCTGCCTGGTGGTTTTTGTTTTTTATTAAAAACAAAAGGGAGGGGCGGCTAGGTGGTCCAGTGGATAGAGCACCAGCCCTGGAGTCAGCAGTACCTGAGTTCAAATCTGGCCTCAGACACTTAGTAATCGCCTAGCTGTGTGACCTTGGGCAAGCCACTTAATCCCACTGCCTTGTAAAAAAAAAAAGGGAAGGGAAGGCCATATTTCCTTGACGATGCCTTCCAGGTTCCTTGTTTTCTCCTTCTTGTTTTCTTTTTTCAACCCTCCTCTTGGAATTCGAAACCTCAAGGTCTGGTTATTCCTCAGTGACTCTTGTGGAGTTGAAATCCAGAGAACCTGGATTCGAATCCCACCTCAGCCGCTTATGCTGCTTGCATTATTACCTTGGGAGAATGTCCTCCTGCCAAGTGAAGGTTTTGGCCTAGCTGTGCTCTGCAAAGTTCCAGCTGCAAATCCTGAGTTCACTGCCTCTTTGTTTGGAGAGCTGCTCCTCTTTTAGGCAGGTTTCTTCTTGATCTTGCACCAGCATCTACCTCCATTTACTTTCCCGTAGACAGACTAGGAAGGCTCCACCCTGCTGCTCCCATTTTAGCTGGTCCTTGGCTGCCTGTGATTCCTGAGCTCCTTATCCTCCTGGAGGGAGCAAACTCATCTTCAACTTGGTGGAGAGGCTTCCTAGCTGGGTCTACTTTGGGTCCCTGCCTCTCCGGAGCCTTCTCTACCCCTCATCATGGATGTGGTAGAAGGATCAAGAGATCAACAATGCCTAAGGTGCGTGGTCACCCATCTGGTTCAATGGCAATATGAGCCACTTGCAGTCTGTCTGATCCAGTGGTATATTTCTGGAGTAGAAAGGAAGCATCCATAAGGCAGGTCCCCTTGCAGTTTTCTGTCTTTGATGCTAAGCACATGGTAGACCCTTGATAAGTGACTGTTAGATTGGATGGGCAAGAGATCCTATCCACCCAAGTTGATATGGCAGAAGTCCACCCAGCTAACCTTTCTCAGACATTCCTGTTATCAAATACTAAAAATACCATGAAGGCCTAGGCAGCTTCCTTCTGAGGTGGCTTCTGGAAGAGGTGACCAGCTGTAGTGCCCGAGTTCAGAGAGGTGACCCATGACTGGGGGACTCTCCCCACCCCTTTCTCTCTCTCTCTATCTCTCTGTCTCCTCCTAACCTCTGCTCCTTTTTCCACTTAAGATCAATTGCTCAGGGGCCCCAGTGGGCAAAGGCTTTTGGCTTATAGATATCTCAGCGATGTCTTTCATTCCCCCTTCCACACTAGATCTTAAGGCTGCTTAGTGGGAGGACAGTCACTTCTCTAAGAGCCTGAATCTTGCCTCCTGAGCCTCTGACTTCCTCTCCAGAACTTATCCTTAGGTAGGAGGAGGTGAAGATGGAGAAAATGCTTCCTTCCCACCCAGGACCACCTTCTGGGGAGTTATCTCCACCTTGTTATTTCTACAGAGGAATAACCCAAGGCTTATACAGGTAAAGGGGATTAACCTCAGGTCACTCAGTCAGGGGTTATCAGACCAGGGGTTCAGAAGTCCTTCCCCATTTTTCTCTTTAGAGTATAAGTTGCTTGAAGGCAGGGCACTTTTGTCTTTAGTGTTTTTCTAGCACCATTCTGGCTGGGTTAGTGGTGCTTTAATAAATGGTGATTTACTGATTCAGCCCCAGAATTGGAAGGACACCCTCACAGATCCTCCTCAGTGCCTCTCAAGAATTATCCTCTTTGTCCTGCAGTTCCTCAGCCTCCCCCCAATATCCTCAGCATCTTGTAAAGGCCCTTAGAAATGGCACCTTTCTGGAATCTGAACTTCATCCAATTATTTCTGTGTATTAAATATTTTCAATTGGAGAAAAATTGGCCCCTTACCATCCTTTGAGTAGGTGAAGTTTGGGCAAGCCCCAGGCAGCAGTGCCCCTGTCCCTTCTGTCCTGGACCCACGGGAAGGCCCCAGCTGCACAGCTCTCTTCCTTTTATGGCCCCCCTCCTCCTTCACATCTCTCCCTGCCTTTGCTTGTTGGGGATACCAAATCTTGCCGAGTGTCTGTCCACCTGCCAGACTCGGGAACGTTTTAGGGTGTGTGGTGATTGATGACGAAGCAGACCTCTGAGCAGCTCCCAGGGAGCTTTGACCAGACCCTGCACCATTCTAAGCCTCTTGTTTCCTTTCCTGTGAAATGAAGGTCATGAGAGTCAGCCATCAGGATGACTGCTGTCCAAGGTCTCTACCTTCTGATGTCCTCAGCTGCCCTTTGGGGATGTGACCTGGCTTCCATTGCTTCCTTTGCTTTCAGAACTGCAACTTTCAGGAGGAAAAACCCAGGCTATGTTCTCATTCTGAGAACCCAGGTTATAAATATCTCTAATCGCATTATTACCAAATGCCAGATCCAGTATGAGACCTTGAAACTTTGAAAATCTGAGCTGGTAAGGAACCTTAGAACAGCCCTGCACCATAGGAATCCCGAGTTAGAAGCAACCTTAGAACATGGCATCTGTGTGGATAGAGCTGGGAATAACCAGAAGCTTAGAACTTAGAGGGACCTTAGAACATCAGAATGTGGAAGGGCCATTGACAGGTAGCAGGTCTGAAGGCTCCCAGCATCACAGCGGCACCAGTGGACGGACGTCCTCCCTTCTGGGACTCTCCCCATGGACTAAGCCAAAATGGTTCTCAAGACCCTCGGAGGCAGGAAGTGGTCACTGGGGCCTGCCAAGCTCCCTCATATGACTCCAGTACAATTGATTTGGGTGTATTGATTGACAGGAGGCCTCATGGGAATTTATAGAGGATCTGGAAGCTGCCCAGTGGACCTTGTGGGGGTGGTTTGGAGAGTACTCGTCCTGGAATTTGAGAAGACCTGTCTAGACCCTGGTCTGCGGACTTGTGTACTCAATGTGGCCATGTGGAACGGGGCCCTGAGCCTGGGTAGCCCCGTCCCTGGGACCCCAGGTTCTCCTTTGTAAAGGGAGACAGTCATGAATGCTGACATTAGAAGCCCATGCAGATCTCTTGAGTGGGGCTGGAAGATCCCACTGGGGTTTCCCCTCAGTCACACACCAGTCAGGACAGTGACTTTTTTGTGTCTTTGATTTCAGAGAAGTCTGGACCCATCGAGTCCCAGATTCTTAGAACTCTTAGCTCTTCTGACTCCCCTGTTGGCCTCTGCTTCTTTCCTGATCTTTTCAGGTGCCTCCTGGAAGGAGTATCCTTGGGAATGGGGAGACTTGGGGGGGGGCTCAGAGCATCTGCCAGGTCTCATCTTCCTCAAGGGCAAGGTCTCTGCTTCTGTTTTGGGTTTCTGTGTTTGTTTTTTTAATTATTTCTATCCCTGAATCCTCAGAGGCCCACCCAGAGCAGCCCCCTAGCCTCTGCAGAATAATTAAGTTGTGTGGACAAAGGGCAGGAAATCCCCCAAGGCTGCCAGCTGTGCCCGCCTCCCCATCTTGGAATGCTCTCCTCCCTTACCTTGGCCTCCTGGCATCTCAGCTTTCATCCTTGTGCATCTGCCCAGGGACCCAGCCCACTCGTGACCTTCACAGTTACTTGCTGTGTAGATGCTTCTAGTTTCCCTCCCAACGTCCACCCCCACCCCCCACCTCCAGCAGGACTCACTCCTTGGAGGCTGGGACCATTTCATTTTTGTCATTGTACTGGTGTCTAACACTTGATAAATGGCTAAATGTCCACCTTTGAGAACAGACCTGGGATCCTTGATTTCACTCTTCTACTTACCATTTCCCCCACCTCCAACAGAAAAATAAAATTCAAAACAAAGAAAAGAAAGACTCATAGGGACCAGTGGTTCTATTTTTGAGCCTCTATAGCCCAGTAAAGAAGGGGGTGCAGTGCTTGAAGTTAGGCATTCCCTCCTCTTTGGAAGAAAGTGCCCCAATTGTAGGGACTGATCATTAAGCAACATAAGGGAAGGTTGGAGAAGGAATTTCAATTGATTTTTGAGCATGGAACATTCTGTACCTCCGTAGGGAAGGGGCTTAGCTAATTTTGAGAAATTCTAAAGGTTTAGGAACGTTCTGGACTCTTCAGGTTACCTCTGCCCACCTCAGTATTGTGAGGCATTTATGTGTCCTTTTTGCTGGGGGTCTACTAAGGAAGAAGAGAATGGAAAGAGAAGTCATGGGACCCCAAAGTCCACTGACCTAGAACTGCAAGGTCAAGGAAAACAGTGTTAGCCTATTAAAGAGGTGGAAGTAGGAATTGGGACTGAACAAGATGATGGAGGGACAGCGACTCATCCTCGGATCCTTGGACTCTTCCCCCTTCCTAAAATGAATGTGCTTGCATTCCCTACCTCCAAAGATGTTATGGACAGATGCTTGTAGCAATGGGAATGCTGGCAGAAATGGTTTTGACTGGCCAGCTGCAGAATACTTATTGCTTCATTCATCTCTGGGGTCTTTAGTTTTCCCTTCTATAAAATGGGAATAATGATACTTGGTATTATTACCTTCCAAGTGGGTGAGAGGGCTATGTCTCTGAAAAATAGCCAGTTTTAGAATTAGAGGCTGTCATTTGGGGTCCAGACACTGAAAGGCAATTCAGGAAATGATTCATGGGCCCAGAAAGAACATTCTTCACACCCCCCATCCCCCTCCAGCAGCCCCCAACCCAGTTCTATTTTGAAACTGCTACTTCTCAGTTTGAAAGAGACTGGGAGAAGACAGGAAGAAGGGGCTAGGTTCCTGGGAAGGGGCAAGGGTAGGGGGCTGCTGCTCCCTGCTGCCAGGATTATTTCCCATGACCCTCCTGAGGCAGAAAGAAGGAGATTCCCACCTCCTCATCCTTCCTTAAGGGTACAGATGGGAAGTATTCTAACATTAACCAGGTGGTTTGGGACCTCAGGAGAGAATTGGTTCAAGCACCCTCTCAGATAAGGGGATTTCAGGGGGGGAAATGCTTCCAAGCCAACACTGGAGATCAATTTGACACCTTCTCTTTGAGCCCCAGATGGCTGGGGAGGGGGGGGACTTGGCCAGCAGCTCTGTTAGGAAATAGCATCCTATCTCCAAGTGGTGGGGATAGCTAGCAATGAGATTTTACACACACACACACACACACACACACACACACACACACACACACACACGTGCGCGATATATACCCTGTAGAGTATGTATGTGATGCTTGATATGTGTATGAGTTGTGTGTGTGTGTGTGTGTGTGTGTGTGTGTGTGTGTGTGTGTGTGTGATTGATTCTCAATATTTCTCATTCTCTGCAGGGTGTGGATTATGAAAGGGAGGTAAACTTTCTCAATGAATCTTTTGGGTATTTGTCATTTTGGGGCTCTTTGTGAAACCAGGGTGTCAAAGAGACCCATGCCCTTCATTTCACAGCAAGAAGCTGGCAGACAAAGGGAGGCCCCCTTTCCCCTGGTGTTGCCAGTGAGTGGCAGAGGTCTAAGGCTTGGAGGGTCTGCCATGGGCAGGATCCAGTGGTGTTTGCTGGGGACTCCTGTCCAGCCTGTCCTCAGCCTTTGTTTCCAGGCCAGACCCACAGGGTGTATTTGATCCCATCAGCTCAGGCTGCTATTGTTCCCTCAGGAACCCCCAGGTGGTAGCAGCCAGCCAGGCTTGGTTCAGAGTCCCCTCTTTTTGTTTCTCTCCTCACTGAATCATGGCCCTGTGGGCAGACAAAGGATCTGGTTAGTTCCGTACTGGGCTCTGGGAGAATGAACAGAAGTGTACAGAGATGCCTGACCGGACCCTGGCTGCGTTGGGGAGGTGGTGGGCTCCCAGAACAGGAAGAGTCTGGAGGACTTTGCTTCTTCCTTTGTCCCTGAGGCCCTTCCACCCGCATTTGGTTCAGTGTGTCTACTGGCCCCCTGGAAGGGGAGGCAGCAGAGGCCATGGATGCAAAGTAGTGATGTGAAATGGGGAACCCAATGCTCTGAAGCTTGCCTGTGATACACCACCACCCCCACCCCCCCGCAAGGGGCAGATCCCTCTACTTCCCAGGAGCCTCCCTGGGGGACCTTAGAACAGGTTTTAGAACCTAGAACATTGGGACCAGAAGGACACTCGGAGCAGAGAACTTGAGACCCGGAGAGTCGGCCTAAGGACAGAGACTGCCAGGGCTGGGGGGGGACCCTAGAATTCACCTGCTGGGATCTTTAGGCCACATGAGGCCAAGCCCGTGAGGGATAGCAGACAGGATCTGTTCTGATCTCATATCTGTCACCTGGAGGAGGCAGGGGCCAGGGACAACCCCCGGGCTAGTTGTTGTGGTGGGGCTGAGAGTGGGGTCTCTCTGGAGCCTCCGGTTGGCAGGTGCCAGAGAGGGGGGAGGAGTTGACTGAAATAACACGCTCTTCCCCAAACACACATGTCCCTGGCAGCACCGCTGCTGGCAAGACCTCCTTCTCCTCCCTCTCTTGAGGCATTTCTTGGAGCCATCTGGAGCCCACGGATCCCAGACACATTCAGGGATCCGGCAGCCAGCTTCCTGGGAAGTGTTTGGGAGGAGGTGGGCCTGCTGCGGGCTGGAAGGGTCCTAGATGGGGAGGGGGCCCATGAGAGCACTAGGCAGATGGATCGACAGATCCCTGCCAACCTCTGATCTATCTGGTCATGGGCCTCCTCTGACTCAGCCCCGATCCTGAATTCTGTCCTCTCGGGACTCAGACCCTCGGCCTCCCCAGGGCCTGACAGCCACCCGAAGGTGGCAGTCGTTTCAGTGTTTTTACATATGTGCTTATTGATTAGTTCATTTTATACATTGGGAATCTAGAGCTCTCAGCAAGGGGCTGACGGTCAGATGAAGAGCCCAGGTCACAGCCAACACGAAGGCCAAGAGGGTGGCTGTCCGGCTGTCCCATATCATCCCGGAGTCCACTGCAGCAGATGGGCCCAAGTCAGTCCCTGCCTGTTACAGCAGAGCTGAAACTTGAACCCAGGACTTTAAGCAGAGCCTTCTTCCTCCTCCATGTGTGGCCTCCTTTCTCTCAACAGCTTTGGCTTTTTACAGAAGCATTTTCTGCACATGGGTCCCTCCACCACCACTACTTCCTCACCGCCCTCAGTTCCCTCCCTCCCCTTTCTTCCTCTCTCCCACCTCTTCCTCCTTTCTTTCTCTCCCTGCTTTCCCTCTTTTCCTTCCCCCTCTCCCCTTCTCAGTTACTTAGTATTGTAGAAATAATTTGTATTTCCTGATGGGAATGATCTCCACCAGGGTGTCAACGTTTTGTTTTGACTTTGGAAGTCTAGTGCATCATCTCTGAACATAGGTTGGATTGAGTGGCCAGAGACCTTGATGGTCTAGCAAAGTGGGGCCACTCCGCTTCTTCACACTACAAGGACCAGAATTTAAGAATACTCCAGGGATCGTTTGGGGCAGCCAGCCTGTTTTTCGGGGGGGGGGGGGTTAAATCTATAGAGTCAAGAAAATAGAAATGATGAAAATTTTATTTCAAAATCAAATTTTAATAGAAGTTTTGCATCCATTGACATGACTAGTCCTTCTGGGGTCAACCTGTCTTTGGGCCATATTGTCTTTGACTCGATGGATATTAAAATGTCCATTATAGATTTTGGCCTTGTGTTGGCAATGCCCGAATGAGTTCTCCAGATCTGTGGCAATGAATTTGGTGATCTTTGAAGTATCAAAGAAATGAATTCCTTTTTGAATTCTCATCTCCTGCAGCGCTCCCCTAAAACAATTACACCAACAACCACCCACCTCATCTTTTCTGTCTCTTAGAGAAGAGGAATGATGCTAGTAGGCCCCAGGTTTGAAATGTTGGAAATAATAGGGCCGGCGTTAGCGGTCTCTTGCCTTGGGGGAATGAGTCACAGGATGTGGGGGTACAGGATAGACAGGGATGGGCTTATGTGTTGTTCTCTCTTTCTCTCTTCACCTCCCACTCCCCCTTTGCCAGTGTCTTCCTGCCTCTCCAGGAGCACACCAAAAGTTTGGGCAGCACCAGGGTGGTTTCTTGATTTGGAGGCCTTGTCCTGAGAGTATTCTGTTGGGTTCTGCACCCTTAGACCTTAGAGCATGGACTTTTAGATTTGGGGAGGCCCATAGAAGAGTCAGTGGAAGGCCTGGAGGGGTCTTATATCAGAGCTGGGAAGGATCTTAGGATAGGAAGAATATCAGAGCAGAAGCCTTGGAGAAAGGGATGGAAAATCTGGGGGGGCCCTTAGAATAGTGAATGTCTGAACTGAAAGGGGTCTCTGCATTTTTTTTAAAAAAACTTTTTCAAAGGAGAAAACTGAGGCTCAGAAAAGGGAAGTGATGTCCTTGATGTCCTGAACTTGTCCCCACCTTTTTTGACCCTAAGACCTGATGTAATCACTGTGGCTCCCAGTGACCATAAACATATTTTCTTTGGAATCAGAGTGACCCTCCCCACCAGAGGCTGAGATCACCCCCCTGTGAGAGCATCTCCCTTTCCACATGGGGCAGGTTCTCACAGATGGCCTTGTTCCCTGTTCTAAGACCTCTCAAGGTTATGCTAGATCCCCTTTTCTTTTCTTTAATCTCTTTATCATCTTTTTCTCACTTCCCTCCCTCCTCCTCCTTTCTCTCTTTCCTTGCTTCTTTAGGAATTCAGTCTGGATATTACAAAGCTTTAGTCCCCTCCCTCACTTAGGAATACTTTAAAAGTAGGAGATGCATTTATTTCCTGGGAAATGAACAGGAAAGCCCCCAGGGACCTCCCTGAAGGTCACCCAGATCAGCTCCATAGTGGAGTTATTTCCTGGGGTCTCACCTACCTTGGGGTAAACCTCCAGCCCAGGACACTCCTGAGCTGGCTTCTGGTGTGCCCCCCCCACCACGTTTCTGGCCCTGGAGTCAGCAAGAAAGAGGGGGTGAGCTCAGTGCTGGGGGTCTTGCCTCCTCAGAATTATTGCCTGGCACTCTGCATGTCTCTCACTTTCTCTGAGCTCCTCCCAGTCAGAAGTCTGGCTCCTTTTTCTGGAGGACCCCCCACCCCCACCCCTACCTCCTCCTCCTCACTCACTCCCTCTCATATTAGTGTCTTCTCCCATTAGGATGGAAGCTTCTGGAGGGTAATCCTTGTCTGTGTGTTTTCTCAGTTGTGAGATACTTGTGGATCTGATGAAATGGGAGTTCAGGACTCCGGGGAAGAAGAGCTAGAGTTCTAGGACACCCCCCCCCCCCATGCCTTTCCTGAGTTCATGTGTCTTAGGGATGGACTCCGCTCTCGCCTTCCTCATTAACTGGGCTCTAAAAACAAACAGACACCAAAAAACATCCTTCTTCAGGCTGTTCCCTGGTGGGGAGTTCAGGGAACTAAGGCAGGAATGGCGCCTCCCAGGAGTCGGCTTGTCCCCCAGCCTCCAGGCCAGACTGGCATCCAGTCACACAAATGTCACTGTCCCTTTCCTTGACTCCCACCCCTCCTCTAAACACTGCCTTCCCAGTAAACCCATCAGGAAGCTTTGTGCCTCTCGCCCAGTTTTCTTAGCCACCGTACAGAAAATGGTAGACCTGGGCAGAGCCAGGAGATCTGAGAGCTGGGAGGGTCCTCTGTCCAAATCCCTGGTGGACTTCGTCAGAAATGTTTGTTCCAGGGTTCCTCCAGATGCAGCCTTTAATTGAAAGGCATTATGAACCTCCTAGTGTCTAGCACATCTCCCTCACAATGGAATGTCAGAATGGAAGCTCTGAGAGGACAGGCAGTGATCATGATATAGATGAGGACCTGCTGTATGTGCGAAAGACCCAAAGGTCATGGTTGGTTAGAAGAGCTGTGGCCGCTGCGAAGGCCTTGGGGGGTCTTTGAGCTGAGGGAAGAGGCTTGGGGAGTCCACCCTGGTCAGGAGCAGCAGAGCCAAGATGCAATCCTCAGTCTTGAGAAGGTTGAATCACCGATCTGGAAGGACCCTTCCCCATGTTTTGCAAAGAAACCAAAGTGGGGTTTTTGGTCAACAGCACAGAAGGAGGATTTGAACCCACATCCAGAGTGTGGTCATTGCCAGTCAGTGGGGAGAACCTTCTCCAGGGTTCTAGATTTTGGCTTTAGGATTGGCATCATCTTGTCCACCCTTCTCCTCTTAGAGAGGATGCTGATGGAAGAAATTAGGCTAAAAGACTCCAAATGCCATCTGAAATTTGGATCTGATTCTTGGATTCTCTGTTTGCTGCCCCCAGCCCCACCCTACCCCCAACATGAGAGTATAAGAAAAATCAGCAGTGGTCTTCATGTCCCTTATCCCTGTAGCAGGCCATGGGGAGCAGGGGATGTTTCTGGAGGAGATGGTGGAGGGGCAGCTCCCAACTTGTATGTGCCCCCAAGAAGGGTTCACCTCTTTCCAGAGGGTGAGCAGGCTGGCCGGCCTCCAGAGGCCGTGGGGAGGGCCGGCTGTGGCAGGCGGCTATTCTGTCAGAGATGGGCAGATGGCGTTCACCTGCTCTGGACAAACTCTGTCTCGGGAGCCTTGGACTCACAGGCATAATAACAGACAGCTGCTAGCAGGAAAATAGGCCGGGCTGGCCGGGCTGGGCGGCCATTGGGCGGCTTGGACGCGTGCAGCAGGACAAGGGGGCGAGTGGCCCGGCGCCTGCCTTTCACCTCGCTTATCTTTTGTCCGTGGGCCCAGAGATGGTGGCTCTTATCCCCCTCCCCCATCCATAACAGCATCGAGTGTTGAGCTCAGCTAAACAGAATAGCTCTGTTTGGGAAGCTCAAAGAAAGAGGACCTGCTGTGTATGTGGGCACGTGTGTGTGTGTGTGTGTGTGTGTTTGCATGTGAGTGTGTGCATGTACATGGGGGGGGGAGAAAGAGAGGGGGAAATGCTTTTGTTTCAAGGGGCAAATGATCCTTCTTGGTTAGACCAAGGCAGATGAAAAGACACCTCATTTATCCCCAATTTGCTCCCCAAATATGCAGAAAAGATAGACTTCTTGAAGTCCAGTCCAATTGGAGGACACAGGCTCATTTCAAAACTATCTGGTTAGAAGTGGGGAACTGGAGAACCAGGGAGGATGGGCAAGGCTTGGTGGGGGTCCTCACCAGGTCCTCTTGGCTTCTTTCTTCTCTCTCAATTTCAGGTTTTTCAGTCATTTTCTTGGTAGGGAGATGGGCTGCTGGGTCATTTTTATCTTTCTTCTGTATCTTTCCTGAAGGCACTGCACTGTTTGAGTTTCTCCACCCCTCCTAGATTCTCTGAACATTTGGAGTAAGATGGGGTTGTGTCTGGGGCACATTGGGTCCACGGTAGCATGGAGGCTGCGAGGGTCCCCCAGCAGCCCCTTACTGTAATGACGAGAAACCGAAGCGGGGCCTTGCAGGCTGAGCCTGTGTCTTCCTTTATCTCAGAGTCCCCAGGGCTGAGTCAGTGGGAGCCTAGATTGAGGCCTGTGATCTATCTGGGATTATAGATGGGGGACTAGAAGAAACCCCATCATTTAAAGGGGGAGAAAAAGAGTGCCCAGGTAGGTGATTTGAATGGCTCAGGGTCACCCACAGCGTCAGTGGCAGTATCATCCTCCAGGTCAATGCTTTCTGTAATCCGAGGTTTATTCTGAGGTCATCACCTTCCCCAAAGGCAGGGACGGTTTCATTTCTGTCTATGTCCCAGGATGTAAGGTGGCATCTGGCATACCCTGGGATTGATGGGGTTATTGCCTCCTGGCTCACACCTGGGCAGGTAACCACGGTCATTTCTGACAATTATTTCAGCATCTCAGCTTTCTTTAGGCAGGTTTTACGAACAACAAGTCCGAGCCCAAGCACTTAGATTGGCCTGTGGTGCCCTGGACGCCCGGTCTTCCATGGGAAAGGCAGACTGAGGCCTGAGGGTACCAGAATTCGCCTTTGCCAGTGAGCTTTGGAGCAGGAGAGGGGCCGGCGGCAGCGCCTGGGGAAGAGAAAGGAAGCAGATGGAGCAGAGGGCCAGACACAAGAGGCAGGGATCCCAATTAGGAGGCCCTTTCAAGAGGCCAGGTGAGAGGTAATGAGGGCATCTACTTGACCTCCCCAACTGATGGCGGCACTTCAGCCTATCTCTGTTTGCACACACGCTCTCACACACACACAAATATTGTGCTAATTACAAAGAACCCTTATTTAGTCATCAAAGCCCCACGTTCTCTTTATATCCTTCGAATCCCCTTTTGTCGTTCATTAACATTTATTATAATTTAGACTTTAAAGCACACCACCCTCCCCTGCTCTACTCCACAATTATCACCAATTGGTGGGACCGGTTGCTGTCATTCAGTCTCACAAACATTTATTAAGGCCTGTCAGGCTCTGGCGACGCGGCGGAGTCCGACCACTCCGCCCCTGTTCTCTGAGGACTCTCCTCAGAGGCCTGGTGGAGGAACAAGAGGGAAGGGTCTATCTATAATAAGGTTAATGATAATAAGAGTTAGCATCAGTGTAGTGCCTTGGGTTTAGTGATCTTTGCAGACATACTTTCTTTTGAGCCTGTTGAGTGGGTGCTATATTCCCTGCTTTACAGATGAGGAAACTGAGGCATAGAGTGAGGTGACCTTCCTGGGGTCCCAGAGCTGGAGATTGTGATCAGAGTAAAGCTCAGGTTTCAATCCAGGGCTTTGCTTGTTGGGCCACCGTCATCTTGTCTTATCCACATGGAAATGAGCTCTATACACTGCAGAGTATTCATAGATTGAGGGAGAGCCCTCAGAGGCCATCTACTCCTAACCTAATGCATTAAAAGTCCTGGTCTGGTAGTCACCCGGCCTACACATGAAGGCTACTGGAGATGGGGAGCCCCCCATCCGCCATGGCAGTCCATTCATTCCACTTAGAGGCAGCTCTCTTTGTGAGCTCATTGTCTCCTTCCAAGGAGATGTGAAGACTGTCTCTTCTCAGCTTCTCCCCACTGTTCTGGGGTCTCCCAGGACCACCCTACTCCTTTTTTCTACCATGGGACAGCCATTCACCGGAGGAACGGCTGACAAGAACTTTTCCTGGAAAGCCTCACAACCTGCTCAGAACAGCTGACTTGTATGTAATTGGAGCTCTGAAGGAGTGAGGCCCATTTAAGTATTACTTGGATACTTCTTAGACAGTTTTTCCTGTCCTTCCAATAGCGTCAAATGACCCATGATTGGGTCTTTTATGTTAGGAGGGACTGGTTCTGTGGTTAGCTTTTCCAACTATAATTGTCATCAATATAGCATCTGATAATTTACAGAAATTGTCTGGTTTTATTGAATTCTTTCTTAATTTGAGCACCATGACCTTGACTTTTCTATAGACAGATCAATTGATAGATAGATTGAATAATTATTTGATATTACAGTTACTTTGTATTTCAGTATGTTTCGTTTCTTTTGTAATTCTATTCTATTTTATTTTATTTTTCCACGATGACATCTTGAAAAGTGTCTATAAATTTTTCCATATGGCACCACCAATGGGGGTTCAAAGCACAAAAGAATATTAAGAACTCCTGCTCTAAAACAGCTGCTGAGCACTTGACTAAATATAGGTGGTTGAATGGAAAGTTCTTGGCCCTGGACATCAAGGACCCAAGTTCTAGACTTGGCCTTGGACAGTGACCTTGGACAAATCTCACAGATTTCTGGGAAGCCTGTGGCCCAGTTCATGTTCACATCCTGCCTCTCTATAACCCTCTGCCCTCAATAAGAATTTATCGATTTCTCCTCTTCTCTAGTTCCCTTCAAACTTCAACCCATCATCAATCCCATTCTGTGGAAATATTTTGTGGCCACTCTGACCTTCAGTTTCTTTTTCCATAAGAAGGATGTTAAAAACCATCTAGTCCTACCCTCTCATTTCACAGATGAGGAAACAGGGCTGTGGAATCGATTGAGCAAGCATTCAGTACTTCCGTAGAAAGCACGAGGGTGATGTTACTTTGTAAGTGTAGACCGAGCATTTATTAAGTGCCTGCTGTGTGCTAAGCACTAGATACAAAGAAAGCCAAAGACCCACAGCCTCCTCAAGCTGCTCCCATTCAAATGGGGGACATATCTTTTTTAGGATGGATACTCCATGGGAAGGCACCGGCAAGGACAGGGAGGGTCAGGTTGGCAAGGGCCTCCTTGTGCTCCATATTCGCTCTGCACTGTTTATTGATCAGACCATCTGCTCTTTATGTTGCCCCATACTCCCCATAGAAGTCGGGGTCGAGGTTTCATTTGACTTCATCTTCTCATTTGTGGAGTTCTCTCTTATTTGTCTTTCTTTCTTTGCAATGTTTTCTTATTCTTAAACTCTCTTCCCTTGCCCTTCATTCTTCTCATTTTCTTCTTCCTCTTCTCCATTTTCCCTCTCCCAATCTTCTCTTTTGGGGTCCCCTTCCTTTCTTCCATCTTTCCTTCCCATTTTTTCTCTTCCTTCACTCCCCCAATGTCTTGACCACCATTTGGAGGCCCCAGAAGGAATGCATGGGTGTTCCCAAAGCAGGGGGGAATTGTGAATTCCTTTTGTAAGAAAAAGAAAAGAATAATTGGCCAGAGTCCTTCCGGGGTCCCTCTTGGGGGAACTGGTATGTGAAGGGAAATCAGGGCTGGGGAGGCTGCCCCAGAGAGGCCAGAGATGAAGTCCTCACCAAGGATCTGCCCCATTCCAGTTTGCCTGGTGTAATTATTTTTTACATAACTTTTTTTGGCAGGTGGGCCTCTGAATGGGTCTTATTGATTGCTGGAAAGCAGCCTGGTGCTTCTGTTGGCAGCCTCAGACAAGGGGAATTTATAGTAATTAATACCTGGGTGTTTGCATCATTTTAGAAACATGTTAATTGCGAGCCTCAACGAGGCCCAGGTTGGAGCAGCTTGTCAAGCTCCAGAGGGCTGGGGGCCTTCCGCCCTGCCCCCCCCCCCCAGCTCCCTCCAGACAGAGAGGGCATCCCAAGATATTGGGGGGGTGACCTTGCACCTGAGATTTGGGACTTCTTTCCCTTGTGTGGCCTTGAACTGGTGATGTCAACCAACCTTACAACCATGAGTCACAGAGTCTGAATTCAGCGTTAGATGGACCCTGGACCTTGAGAAGAGACCACAAGCAAGGCGTTGGTATCCCTTGCCCAAATTCCATAAAGCTTCCATGGACTAGAACACCATTTCCATCCCGTTCCAACCCCTTTCTTCCCCTGTAGAGGGAAAGGAATTAGAAGAAGTAGCTCCGTGGGTTATGATAGACCTTCCTGGGGTCATGAAGACCTGAATTTGACTTGCCTCATTTACTAGTTGAGTGGCTCTGGACAAGTCACTTAACCTGTGTCAACCTCAGTTTGCTCATCCATAAAGCGGAGGTGATAACGATATCCACTTATCGGGACCTTGTAAGATCCCAATGAGTTATATAAATGTTACAGTTCTGGGTAAACCAAATTGGGGTGGTGGGGTGGTGCTATGGATAGAGAGTTTGGGGCCTGGAGTCAGGAAGGCTCTTGAATTCAGGTCTGACCTCAGACACTTCTAGCTGTGTGACCCTGGACAAGTCACTTCACCCTCTTGACTTCAGTCTCATCATTCAAATGAGGTGGAAAAGGAAATGGTGGACCCCTCCAGTGTCTTTGCCAACAAACCCCAAGTGGGGTCCTCTATTATTGCTCCTTTTATGATTGATGGGCAGTGTTTGAGATTTATCAAGCACCTCATGTGCATTATTTTCATTAGAATCTTCCACCTCCTCCTCCTGAGTTTGGTGTGGTCACGTCTATTCTTCCATTTTACAGATTGAGAGACTGAGGCAGGGATCAGCCGGCCCCTGGTTAAACGTCTAGGGAGCTCCAGAGTCAGGGCTGGAATCCGATCTTGAGGTCTGCTCTCACTAGTCCACATGGCTCTGTGTCCCTTTGGGGTCAGAGGGCCCAGGTTCAAATGCAGCCTCTTCCTTTAGTCCCTGTGTGGCCTTGGGCTAGTCCCTTGACTTCTGACCATCCATTTTTCTATCTTTTGCACCAGGAAGCTTTTATTCGATGCCTGCTGAGGTTGCTTTGCTTTGAATCTGCTGCTGTTTGAACAGCTGTGCACCCTCTCACCTTGCTTCTCTTGGCATGGCCAGCGCCCATTTGAGGGAGAGAGCTGCTCAGCCCTCAGGGTGTGCAAGTACCCAGAAAGAGCCCAGGGGGAGCACCTGTCTGACTGAAGCTGGGGTCACTGAGGATTCTTGGTAGATCCCCCGAGCCAAGGCAGGATGTGGGCCAGTGGGGGTGGAGAGAAGAGGGAGGCGGCCTCCTTCCAGAGAGACTTCCTTCACCCCAGGAAACCCTACGCCCCAGCTGCACTTCAGCAGGCCCGTGTAGCCGCCAGGGCTCCTTGGCTCAGGACGTAGACTCTCAGGTGGGACCCCAACTAAGGGGCCTCTGGGGTCCCCATCCCTGGATTGGTCTTCCTTGGTCCCACCCTGAACTCTTGAAGTCCTTGTCTCTTAAGAGCCTCTATGCTCCCCTCCCCCTACTGGACCTCAGAGTCCTTTTGACAAGTGATAGGGCCCTGTGAGTTGTCAAATCTCATTTTTTTCAACATAATTGCCATCCAGGCCCACAAAATCTAAAGACAAAGAATCCTGGGCTCTTTGAGCTGATCCCAGAGTCCAGTCCAAGTCCTTCATTTCAAATTTCTCTTTTTTTTTTTCTGTATGTTTAAATGTCATAATCCTTGTGTGTCTTGTCTCATTAATACAGTACTATTAAAAGCCCGAGATCTTGGGTTCAAATCTTGGTCTAGGATTTGGGAGGCATGTGGTCTTAGGGGAGCCTCCTGGCCTTCTGGGTTCCGACCAGATGACCTCTGGAAGGTCACTTCTATCTGGTTAGAAAGAAGGGCCCGCAGCAAGATGCCCAAGGGCCTAATGCTTAAGAAGTCATTCCCAGACTGTCCTAATAACTGCTGTGCTTCACAGTCCTGAGGGCAAGGTCTGGGGGGGTGGTCTTGCACACAGTAGGTGTTTTATGAATCTGGAGGCCTCTGAAAGAGAAGGGCAAACTTGCCCAAAGTCATTCTGCTGTGCATCACATCCTTGGGAGCAGGAAGTCCAGGGCCTCAGTGAATGAGGGGGCAGGGGGCTAGAGGGTGATGGCTTAGGAATGGTGGGTAGAGGTTGTAGGGTTTTGAACAAGGCAGCTACAGATGGTGATGATAATTAACTTCTTAGGTACTGATAATGAGAAAAATAGTATTTGACTTTATTTGATGACTGATGATGAAGATGATGATGCTTGTCCTTCATTCTTGAAGACCATGATAATCATGGGTCAGATTTGAGTGAGGAGGGGCTGGGCAAATCTCCAGCCTCACTTTCTCCTCCGGGCCCATCTCTAGGTCCAGTAGCCAGATGGGAATCAGGACGCAATGGCTAAAATATTTGATGCTCTTCAGATTGTGTTATACAAATAGTAATGTGGACACATCTCACCCCAACCCTCCTCCAATGGTTTCCCTTTAAACAGAATTTTTCTCCTGGAGCAGGACTCGGGTCATAGAATATCAGAGCTTAGAACAGGGGGTGACAGAGCTAGAAGTGGTCTTAGAACAGGGCATGTCAGAGCTGGAAGGGGGCTTAGAACAGGGCATGGCAGGGCTGGGAGGGTTAGGGATAGGGATCCACTTTGAAGCCTAGCTCTGAAGCTGGCAGTCTCGCCCAGGGCCACCCAAATTGTTACTGTTGAGGTGAGATTTGACCCTGGTTATCTCCCCTGGGCATCAGGGGAGGGCGCTTTCCACTGGTCAGTGCTGATCCAGACCTTAGCACACAAAATCTAAAAAAATCCTCAGCTCTTTGAGCTGGTCCCAGAGTCCAGGCCAAGTCCTTCATTTTGGAAAGAAATGAATTGGGAGCCCAGGACAGGAAGGGATTTTCCGAAGGTCACCCAGAACAAGCCATTGACTGTCCTCCCTTTGCTTGCTTGACCCCTCTGTTCTCTTCCTTGGCTTTGGATTTAGCTTTTGTTTTTGTCTTTCTCAGAGTCACTGCAAAATATTTCCACCCTGCCAAGCTCTCTCCTTGGGATATATTTAGATAAAGCAAGATCAGCGAAGAAGAAATGAGAGAGAGAGAGAGAGAGAGAGAGAGTGTGTGTGTGTGTGTGTGTGTGTGTGTGTGTATGTACACAAGGATGTTTGTCAGGGCTATCCAAGGGATGCCATAACCAACCTTTTCTGGGTCTTTGGCATTGACTTAAAGGGGCTCACCAGCCTTCCCAAGCCTGGGTGAGGTCCCTTGGGGTGAGAGTGTTAGAGTGGCCTTCCCAGACACTGTTGAGCCTGTTGCTTGCCCAGGCCAAGGGTCTTGAAAGTGTTCCTTCTGCATTCTGTCTGGAGACTCTTGATCCTCACCCATCTGCAGCCCTCTGGGGCTGGGGAGGCAACCTCTTCTCACCTCTTAGGTGCATAGGCTTTAGCGCATGCACACACATTAGCTCATAATGTATTTACTGTGGGGTCTGTGTGTCTGCTTCTTGGGGAGGAGGGCTTTTAGGTAGGGGAAGGCCTTGAATGGAAGGCAGGCACAGAACGGTTCCCTCCACTTGTGGTGTTTCCAGGAAGCCAGGTCTATCTTGCCCATGGCCCTGTTGTGAGGACTCTATTATTTCATCCTGAAAGGGCGAGATAAAGCGGCAAATAGAATTATTCCCTCATTTAGCTTTATTGAGAAGTCTGCCTGACAGTAGAGCCTCTTCCATTACTCTCCCTCCAGAAGCTCCCTCCCGCCCTCTCCTCCCCCAAGTCCCATGGGGATGAGCGTTATGGACTGGTAATGCAGGAAGAGTCGAAGCCTCAGTGTTCCGGCTGAACCGGAACCTTAGAACGCCACACGTTAGAACATGTCGAGTCTCAGCCCATAGGCGACTGGTGTGGAGGCTTCCTTGGACGTCTGATGTCCACTTGCAGAGGGCGGTCAGAACAGAGTGTCACGGGGCTGGGAGGGGCTGGTGAACAAAGACTGTCATTTTTCCTGGGCGCATCATCGTAAGGTCGTGGATTGATTGCCTGTTGACCTCATCAGTAGTCTCAACCCCAGAATCACAGGGATGTGAGCTTGGACCCATGGGACTGTGGGGCAAGAACAAGTTCTGAGCCTCACTTCCCTTGTCTGTCAAATGAAGCTGATAGTCATCTGGGGTGTTTGGCATTAAGTGCATTTCAAAAACAGATGTGGAGGCAACACTGGAGTCCTTTTATGGGGAGACTCAGTAGGTGTCAGGTCTTGATCTAATGTCAGCAAACCTAAGAGTTAGAAGGTATGTCCCAAATGGAGCAAGATGTTGGGTGCCAGCTCCCTGGCAAGCTGCAGGGACTGGACAGATGATCATTATTTCCTGACCTACGCACCTCAGACCAGAACCTATGGCAGCGAGTTCCCTCAGGATCTCCAAAGGCCATCAGGAGGCAATGATGCTATGACCACTACCTCAGGGCTGAAAACGGTCAGGGAGCATCCGCCACCATTTTCACCCAGCCCTTAAAGGACAAGTTGGATTGGAGCCTCTAGATTGAACTAGATAAGAAAGCTGGGTAGTGCCCTCCCTGGGACATTTCTATTGGTGTAGTCCATCGTCTCTGCCCTCCTGGCACTCTTCCATCATCAGTCCTAGAGGGTTGGGGGTCATGGTGTTTTCTTTTCCCTCTAGGGCTGAGCTCCCTGTGGAGGGGGATCGTGTCTTGTCTGTAATTCCCCCAGCCCTGCAGATCCCTAAGATGGTGTGGGTCTGGCAGGGAGCTGGGTGTAAACACAGTTGGAGGCCCAGAGAGACAAGCTGCTTGGCGGCCCGAGCCCCCACCGGGGCCCCCTCCCAACACTAATCAGGTTAGGCCGAGATGGGGCAGAGTTGGGTTATTAAATTCCCCACCCTGTGTCTGTAGGATGAAGGCAGTTTTAATGAGATAAAAAGCTTAACCAGGAGTCCAATTAAAACCTCAGCTTTACCTGTTCCAGCAGGCTGTCTACAGGCCCGATCCATGTTCCAGCTCTGCCCAGACTGGCCCCTAGAAGCCAGGGCCCGGCTCTCCATCCTCCCTAGCCATCTCAGAAGCCGTGCCCTCGGGGCTCGAGGCATCTGTCTTCCCACTGTCTCCCCCTTTTCTCCTTCCTCCCTGTCACGCTATCCTTTGCTGGAGATGATAGACCTGAAACTACCAGGGACAGAGTCAAAGGACATCTGCCAGGCTGGAGGGGCACCGGGTTCTTGAGGATCCAGCACAAGCTATGACATGACTCACTAGGAGAGCTTTGAGTCTGAACCTGGACCTGGCCCGTGCTGTTGTCCTTCACACAGTTAGGTGGCAGTGGGCATATCTGAGGTGGGAAGATCTGAGTTCAAATACGCCTTCAGCTTTACAGTCCTGGGCAAACCAGCCTCACTTTCCTCCTCTGTAAAACCGTAGTTCCTCCCTCCCAGGCGTGCCGTGAGAATCAAGTGAGATACTCTCTGTAAAGCAGATTGCCAGCATCAGCATCATAATATATAATGTCTTCAAGGTCTGACAATTCTACTTCTAAAATCTTTCCCCACTTTGATATTTTCTCTTCTTGGACACTAAGAGATTGTGTGACCTAGGCCAAGTCATTTAACCTCCAACAGCCTCCGTTTTCTTCTTATATAGAGAGAATCAGAGCCTCTATTTCCCCTGTAGACATAGGCATGTCCTCAGCTGGTTGTTGGGGTCACTGTGGAAGCACCCCCTCAGAGGGTTGCAATGACGTGAATAAACACAAAGTACTAGGCAAAGAACAAGTATTTGGGGGGATCCAACCAGGTTCCTCATTGAGCTGGGGTGAAAGAAGGTCCATCTCTGGCTGGGAAATCAGTGAGAGCAGCACCTGGGGAGATGGGCAGCGGTCTACCTTGGCTTTGAAGGAGGCAGGAACCCAAAATCCAACTGGCTCGACTGCTTGAGCCGTGGGACCTCCGGCACTGGTGTCCAATGTGTTAGATCTGGGGTGAATAGAGACCTAAGGCCGGTGAACCCCCTTAGTTACGTAGATGAGGAAGTGGTGGAGCAGCTGTTGGCTCCCTGCGTCCCTCCAGTCCCAGACCTCTCACAGGGAGGTGCCTCTGGATCGGGGGGCACATCAGTCAGCTGCCTCCGGAGAGTCTTCCCTGACTATCACCACACAGGGCTCTGATGACCGCCCAGTTGGGCAGCAAGTCTGACTTTACACAGAGGAACCAGCCTCTCTGAGGTCCCTCCTTGCCTCCTCACTTGTGAGTAACTTGGAGTCTGTTTGCCAACTTCTTGGTCAGCTGGGCTGGGCAGATCCAGCTATGAAGGCCAGGCCCCTGCACCTCCAGAAGGTCAATCCTCAGCATCTTCTGGCAGGACACAGCCTCTACCTGAGAGCAGAAGCAAGGAACTGTCCCCCAAATCCAGGGGTCTGGTCCAGGAGAACGAGAACTTAGACCACAAGAATGTGTTACAAGGGACCTTGAAATGGAGAGGAACTTTGGAGGGTGGAACCTCAGAGCCAGAGGAATCTGAGAAGAGAAGACAGAATAGAGAGCTGGGAGGGCCCTCGAAGTGGGGGTGTCAGAACTGGGAGGAGCCCTAGAAGGGGAGTGTCAGAGCCAGGAGGGGGCCTTAGAACATTGTTAGGGTACTACAGATCATGATCACTCTTTTACTGTATAGTTGAGGAAACTGAGGCAGAGAAGGGGATCAGTTTGCCTACTGTTTAACCTGATCATCACTAGTTCCCTCTGGCATGGGTCTGGGTATCTGGACCCGCTCCTTTGCCATGGTGGGGCCCTCCACTCCCTCAGTCCACTCTGCTGGCTTCTGGGGCCCTGCTCTTGGGAGGTTGCCATTCTTTGGGGGTGCCCGGCTAACAGGTCTGGCCCGCCTGTTTCTATCTGGTACCACGTTGAACCAGGGAGCGGGAGGAGGAAGAAGGCAGCACATTCTTCTGGGATGACATCAGCAGTGTTCTCCAGCCTGACCTGGTGCTTCTCAGAATCCGTGTTTCTCCTCCTAAAGGGCCTGTGGTTGGAAGGGTCTCAAGGTGTGAAGGGCCCTCCCTTCAGGGTTGCCCCCCCCGGGGGGGGATGGTGCCTCTCCCCCAGGGACAAGTCTCTCCAAGTGTTTCCTCTTGGACCTTCTGGGGGCCTGGAGATATGCAGCTTGCCACCCCCTAGGGCAGTGAAAGAGTCCTCTGTCTTGAGCCTGGCGGGGGGGGGGGAGCCCAGGACTCCAGCCTCCCTGGCTGGTAAACAGCGGGCTTTGTCTGCCAGATATACGGTAGGTGGGGTTTGTGAGAGGGAGATAAATCACTAACCCAAGCTCATCCTTCCCCCCTGGGAGATGATTCCATTAGCATGAGTCTCAGCCAGCGGGAGGGAGTGGAGGGGGATACTCCCACCGGTCTGTACCCCGGCCTCAGCACAGCTGGCATCTTCAGGGCTGACCACCATCAACAGGGTTGTGACTGTTGTTTTCTACAGTCATGGTTAGCAAGCGTTGTCAGGAGCTGCCTCAGTTTCTCTCTGGCCCCGCAATCCGCCCTCCCGTCTTTGTGGGCTCTGAAGGCCTCTCAGGGTCATCGTCCCCCCCTGCTCTGTCCCATCACTTGCTCATTCTTCGGGGTGGAGATGGGCAGGGAGCAGGCTGGTCTTGCCATTCAAAAAAGATTCCTCTAGTATGGGCAAGCGTCATTGTTGATGTTTATCAGCCAAACATTACAACACTAGACTGGAAAGAATCCCTCCTCACAGGGAGCTTGCTGTCCTCTTGGAGGGAGGATAGGAACATCCCTATCTTATCTAAGACTGGGTGAAAGGGTCAGAAGCCTCTCAAAGAGGGGGTTGAGGGGGGCTGGCCAGGGCAGAGATCCAGAGGCAGGAGATGGACAAAGGGGAGGCCCCTTTGGTTGGATTTCAGGATGTTGCGGGGACAGTATCATCCATTAAATCTAGAAGATGTAACCTCCATTAAAGATCCAATACTTTGGGGCCATATTGGCCCCAGATTGGGTGGGACCTTAAAAACTTTGGAGTTTCTACTTTTGTTGAGTAGTAAATTAGAGATTTAGAACTGTGAACGAATTCAGTGTCCTTATCGTACTGAAGAGACTGAGTCAGAGTCCCTTCCCAAGGTCATGCAGATGCATCTAGCACTTGTGACTCCACTAAGATCACAGGCTCCTAGTTCTAGGGCTGGAAGGCCCCCTCAGAGGCTCCCCTGATTTTATAGATGGAGGGGGCTGGGGCCCAGAGGAACACAGTGACTTGTCCGAGGCCACACCAGGAAATGAAAGGGGGTGAGATTTAAGTACAGGTCCTTAGGACACCAAAACTCACATTCTTTCCTCCGAATCACTCAGTCCCTCTTATAACCCCTTTGAATGGCCTACTGGGCAAGGACCCCCAGCTTGTTCTCAATAGGTCACCCCCTTCCTGGAACCTAAGGAGATGAGAGGCTCTCCCTTTGCGCCTTAGACCTTAGACCTTGGATTAGTTGAAGATTTAAAAGAGAGGTAGCAAGGAGGAAGGGGAAAAGGGAGGGAGGAGAGTAAACAAAAGGAAGTTGTCATCTTTATATGTGTGAAAGATGCCCCATGACACCATGGGCATGTGTATCTATCTGTCTGTCCGTGAGGCTGAGAATTCCAAGGAGGATTTTCTGAGCCTTGAATTCAAAGGCAGAACAGGGGAGGAGGGGGCAAGTGTTAATAATCCTCACTCACCCCCCAAGTGAACTTGGCCAAGTCCCCATCTCCCCATCATTTAACTTAGCAGTTGTCTCCTTTGTAAAATGAACTTTGGTCTAGAAAGATGAAGGGGGGAAAGGAGGGGTCAATGTCCCTTGACTGTACTTTCATCTTTGAGAATCGTATTTATATGGAGGTCCCTCTGGAACCCCCAGATAAGGCCGGGGTCATGGACGGGCCCTCAGAGCTTGGCCTCCTCCATAGATGGGGTCATCTTCTCCCTCCAGTGAGTAGACCCTGACAGGTCTACCTCATCAGAGTTACCAAGGTGCAACCCTCTTTGAATTCTGGGCTAAGCCTCTTCCAGGTACCACATGAGTCTCATCTATAGAATGGCTTGGGATGTAAGTCATTGTCCCCCATAAACATCCGCCCCTTGATGGTCTCCTTATTTCTGGAGGACTCTGCTGGGGGAGGTGGTCCAAGCTGCCCTCTGACCATGGGACTCTCAACCAGGCCGGATGATTCTGTTGACTGACGGGCACAACTTCCCAGCATGGCCCAGCTCTCTGGAGGCGACTCTGCAGGGGCCATGGTCCCAACTGGCCTCAGAGGCCCCCTCCTCCCCAGGCACCACCTCCTGCTCTACCTGGGGGTTCCCGGCACCACCTTCCACCAGCCTCATCTTCCTTGTTGTGTCTGGGCATCGAGGGGCCTGGCCTGCACGGACGCCTCTCCGGCCAGCCTTTGCCTACCTGGGGATCACCTGGGTTATTTTGTCCAATTTCTCTTGCCTTCTGACCTACATCATTCTTTATTTGCAAAGCCGTCGTTGCAGGCGGCGCTAATAAATCAATTAAAGACTCTGATGAATCGCTTAATGGCTGACAAAATAACACTACGCCGACAGCTTGGATCGCTCCAGCGCTACCGGAGGAGGCTGGGAGACGGAACAGGGACGGCTGGCTCAATTAGGACAATTAGGGAGCGCGGTTTAGGGGCTTAGCTGGCATCTGCCTCCGGACCCAGGCACGGCCCTGGTGACTGAGCCACCGGCTGTGGCGGCTGAGCCCGGGCGCCTGCTCCTCCTGCTGCCCCCGCCCGCCATCCTCTTTCCCTCCCCTCTCCTGTCTGTCTGTCTGTCTGTCTCTCTGTCTCTCTCTCTCACACACACACACACACACACACACACACACACACTGGGCCTGTCATTTGACATCCTGTGTGGCTCAAGTTGATGCCCCACCACCACCAAACTGGGCAGTTTATGACCCTCCAGCGCACCCCGCTGTCTTCGAGCCTTCCTTGGCCAAAGCAGTGGTGGCTGGCTGGCTTGGGGAGCAGTGACCATGGGAGGCATTCAGGAGCAGGCAGCAGCTCCTCGAGGATTGAGCGCACCCTTGTACGATCTGCTAATGGTTGTCCTGACCCTACAAGACAGTCCTTTCTCTGTCTTTTCCTCTCACTCTCTTTCTCTCCTCCTCCACCCCAGAAAAGCACACCAGCTGTATAGAGAGGGTACCGCTCTTTATCTAAGGGGGCGTGCCGCTGCGCTGCATCTCCCCCTTAATCTCTTTTTTGCAGGGACATGTGCAGGAGGGTTTGCCACGCACGCCCTGAGTGTGGGGGGCAGGCTATACCGAGGGTGTCTGCCAGTCCTGGCTGGGCTCCACCTCGCACACAGGCATTCTGAAGGGAGCCGGGCCTCGGAGGCCATGTAGAGTCGTGAGGCGCAGGCCTCCACACCAACCCCCCTTGCAGATTTCTAAGAGGCCTTTTCATATATTCTCTCTCTCTCTCTCTCTCTCACACACACACACACACACACACACACACACACACACACACACACACACCTGCGTGCGTGCCCTGCCCCAAAGGGGCTCTATCTGTTCCTTTACTCTCCAGGCCTCGGTTTCTTCATCTGTAAAACACCAGAGTTTGAGGGGGTCCCTCTCAGGTCCCTTTGAACTCTGCATTCAGCGGCTGGTGGCCGCGACGGCTGATTTAGCCCTTAAACTCTCCAGCGCACTTTGCTCTCCTACCTCACTGTAGCCGGAGCTCTTGCTGGCTGTGTGACCCTGGACAAGTCACTGAAGCTGGACAAGTCACCTGTCAGGCAGCAGTGCTACTCCAGTGCCGTGATCATTCTTGCTCTTTTCAAGTAGACCGACTTGTCTCTCGGAGGGCCTCACCTTGTACCGCCCCGCATCATACGTGTCGGCTGCATGTGGCTGAATGAATGAACAGTGCTATGAGTTGATCCATTATTGCATGCATTGGTAATGATGGGATAACCCTGGGCCAGGGAATCCGGGAACTAAGTTGCTCCTCTCAGTATAAATGGGATCAAATCCTGTTTTTCCCTGAATCCCTAAAATGGGAGGGAGGGGTTTGTTCTCTAGTTCTTAGTACCACAAAAGTGCTACTGAGAAGAGGAGACCTGGCTTTCACTCAGTGACCACCTTCGTTTTGAGAATTGTCATCCGTCCCGTTTGTCTTGGTGTCTTTGCTGTTTTCCATAATTCTTCCCATGTGATTCTGAGTTGCTTGTGATAGAGGAGGACTTTTCTGTTCATCTGCCACAATTTGCTGACAGACAGCTGATGGACATTTATATTGGTTCCCCTTTTTTGCTCCTATGAATATTTGGTGGATGTGAGACTATCTTGGGATATGCCCAGTATTCAGTGAGATAATAGTTATGAAAGCATTTAGCATAATGACGTTATACAGTAGGTGCTAGGTAATTGCTTACTCTCTTCCCGTCTGCTAGTATTAGGGTCACTGCTTCCGAGGATAAATATTTTCAGTTCCTTCCTTTTTTTCTTTTAATTGGTATTTTATTTTCCAATTACATTATGAAAGTTTTTCAGCATTCATCCACATGCATATGCAGATTTTTAAGTTACATCATTTCCTTCCACGCTCCCTTCCCACCCTCCTCCCTTCAGCATTGAACAGTCAGGTGAATAGTGTAGACACACACTTGTGTTTAACATGTTTACAGAGTAGTCATTTCCAGTATGAGGAATTAGGATTAAGGGAAATGAAAGAACCTTGAGATAGGAAAGAAGAACATAAGAGAAATTGTTGAACAGTGAATGTTATGTTCATTCAGATTCTGTAGGATTTTTCTGGTTTTGTTTCGATTTTCCTCCCCTGGAAGGGGATAGCGCTGTCCATAGCCGGGCTCCCAGGGTTGTCCTAGCTCCCCAAATGTCTGAGAGGAGCCGCTTCCATCAAGGTTAATCACTCCAGCCCCGTTCTTAGCCCAGTCACCCCATGGATGCAGGAGCTCAGAATTCTCCAGCATTGCGACTCTCCGCCTTGGCGGCTCTCCTCTCTTCTCATCCTCTGGTGATTTGCTGGGTCTGTGGGGCAAAATTCCACAATTGTTCTGGTCTGTGTTTCTCTTCTTAGTGATCTGGAGCAGTCTTGCGTATGATCGGTAAAAGTTGGCAGTTTTTCATTTAAGAAATCTTTTGTTCCCATCCGTTGGTTGCTTATCATCCATGTTTGTCAGTTTTCTGTTTACCTTTGATGGGGGCCCTTGTCATGGATGTTTGGTACGGACTTTCTCTTGATACGTAGCAGGGCTGTAAGGAATGGGCACCCCACCCCCAAGTCAGCCCCTTTTACTTTGGGATAGTTTTTGGTTAGGTTTTTTTGTTTTATTTTGTTTTTTTGCAAGGAAAATGGGGTTGTGGCTTGCCCAAGGCCACACAGCTAGGTGGTTATTAAGTGTCTGAGACCAGATTTGAACCCAGGTACTCCTGACTCCAGGGCCAGTACTCTATCCACTACGCCACCTAGCCGCCCCCTGGGTTAGTTTTTAATGATTATGTCTGTAGTAGTGCTTCCTCTTTGTCATGACTGCCCTGGGACCCAACAGAACAGGATTCAACCGGGCGCCCCTTTCTGCTGGGGGGAGGTTTTTATTCTCACTTCCTAGAGATGAATCTCCTCCTGCCATTCTTCCCAGGATCACAAGATTTAGAACCTTTAGGAAAAGGAGTGAGAGTTGGACTTTGGGGATCACCCCCTCCAACTCCCTCATTCTATCAGAATAAAAATGCGACTCAGAGGAGGACTCTTCCCAAGTTCCCAGTGGTTATTATGTAGAAATGAACCGGTGTCGTCCGCTACAAAGTCAGCGCGCTCTCCCCTGTTGTCCAGTTCCTCCCCTCTGCTGAGATTTGGTAGGATCACAGGCTGGAAAGAAGCCCTCTTGTTTTACAGAAGGGGAGACTGAGGCCAGGCAGGAGAAAATGAATTGTCTCAGATCACCAGAGAGTAAGGACCACATTAGAATCCCAGCTACAGAAAAAAAAGGTTCTGGCCACAGAAATCTAGGGGTCTTAGAACCTTTCTCGGGCAGAGAGCAAAGGGGCTTTTCTCCAATTCTCAGAAGTGATGTTCTTTGGCTCACAAATGTGTATTCCTCCCTAGTATATATTCTCATTCTCTCTCTCTCTCTCTCTCTCTCTCTCTCTCTCTCTCTCTCTCTCTCTCTCTCACACACACACACACACACACACACACACCCTCATCCTCTCTGGGCCTCAGCTCACATGGCCTGTGCCAGCTTTGATGCTGAATTCTGAGCTGCTGGTAGTTTCTCATGTGGGACCAGGATGCTACAAGCCAAAACCTGAGTGTTTGGGGTGGGGCAAGGGAGGTGGGGGAGCCCAGTGGCACTTGGCAGCCTCCTAAGTCATGCCAGAGGGTTTGGCCAGATTAGTTTCCTCTTCTGTTCACTCTTCCCAGAGGCTTCTGAGGAAAGAGAGTGCATGGGGTGGGTCTTCAGTGGCTTACTGGTGGGAGTGGTCTCATGTTCCCTTGGGAGCCTTGCAGGGTGAGTGGGTGGTGGGTGGGTCAGGCTGGATAACTTTGAACTTGAAGGAGCCCCCTCCCTGTTCCTCCCTATCCCTTTGTCCCCTTCTTAAAAGGGGGAGCCTTAACAGTTCATCCCCCACTTTGGGGTTCTTGGCAGCAGAGCTTGTGGGGGCAAAGGGGCCTGACTGATAATTGATAATAATGATCATTGCAGCTATTGGAGGCAGCCTGGATTACTGCCTAGAGGATTCAATGAAATAAATCCTCGTTCCCTTCCTTTCCTCCTTATCATCATCATCATCATCATCTTCATTAATATGTACTAAATAACTTAAGTGATTTGACACGAGAAGGCTCCGATGTAGGTCAGGGATAGATCCTACTATGCGCTGGTCACTGGAATACAAAAACAAAGGAAGAATGCACACTAAACCAAGGCCAGAGTAGATGAGCCTCAAGAGATAAATGCCAGGTCACTTGGGATCAGCAAAGGCTTCCCCAGGGGGCATCAGCAGCTTCTCGAGGAGGGCATGGCTGCCATTTTAAGTGGACGTAAGTCAGGAGTGCCTTCTAGACCCAGAGGATGGCCAGTTCCAAGGTGCAGAGGTGGGCATGCTAGGGACTGGGGGAGCATCCCAAACACCCCTGACCTGCCAGGCAAGCCTATGAGCTCAGTGCAGTGTAGACCTCTTGTGTGTGGGTTCTAACACCAAACCTGGGGTTTGCCCTTAGTGTTTCCCTAGGTGTAGAAGTGATGCCCTGAGGTTTACATGGCACTTTTCTCTTCGACAGTGGTAGATCTGTGGGGTTATAGCTGAAGGACAAGAGCTCCTCCACCACTGTCGCCCAGCTTGGGTCGGCTCAAAATATCCTGTGTAGGAATCAGGAGCCTGTGAAGAAGGGACTGTAAGACTCAGCATGGACAAATACTTGACTTTGAGGAGGAAATCACTTGGGATTGTCATTCGTGATCAGAAGTAGCCACGGAACTTCCCCAGCCCCGTGTCCAGCTAACCAGCTGCTCAGAACAGCTTTGGGAGTGGCTGTGCTTGGATCGCCCAGCCCGCTGATAGAGCTGGAGAACCTTCCATCCTCATCTCCTTGTTCAGTTGGCATTAAATTATCATCCTGGGAATTTGAATAATCAGTAATTTTTTGGGGGGGAGCAGGAATCTTTGGTTAAAAAAAAAAATCTCTGACCCACCACCCTTCAACACAGCCCCTCCTCCAGAGCCTTGAGAATGTCAACCGACACAGCCAGGAGAGCAGCTTGGACTAAGAGGCAGGTGGTCCCTGCCCATTAGTATGACGCTGACCTCCCCCCGGTAGAGGCTGGCCCCCTTCTTTCCTTTGAGACAGGACTCTCCACCTGACCCTGAATTGAAGGGTTCTTTATTTCAAAGGAAGAGAAGGAAATAAATGCCTCCTCTGTGGGTGGGAGCCCCAGGGCATCCTGTCTTTTTTCTCCAGCTCATGCTGGCCATGGCCACACAAGGCCCATTCCACTGTCCTTTGCTGACCACTTCATTGGAAGAGGGGTAGGACGCTCAGCATGGAACCACACCAGAAGGTCTTGTCCCTACCAGCTGGGCCCTCATGAAGAGGCCTCTCTGCGGACCTGGCAAGATTGCACTTGTCCTTGTGCCAATGGAGGACAGTACACCCTCGCGGTCCCATAGTGCCCTTGAGTTTCCAAAGTGCTTCATAGTGTGTTAGGCCCACCATGGTCCTGTGGTCCATTCCAGACCTAGGGATGGGACTGGGCAACCTGTTAGCAAAGAAGGAACCAGAGATCCTCAGACTGGCCCCTTCTGGGACCCTCAGGGTGAGCTTGAACTCTATCTGCCTTGTCTGTACAGTGGCAACCACGGCAGAACCCTCCTCTCGACTGGTGAGGGCAAAGTGCAGTCACTTGGCCACCCTTCAAACTCTGGGTGATAAAAGTGATTTTGGAGTCAGAGCCCAGCTGAGCTGCATATTGTCGCTAGGGTCTAGTCGCCACTCCTGCTCAGGTCTTTCCAGCCCAGCGTCCAGGCTTTGGTCAATCCTCAGATCTCAGAGCTAGAATGGAGGCAGCTCAGCTGGCAGCTGTTCCAATGACCAGATTTTGGTTTTCACAACCCTCAGGCTGGTGGTGAAATGGCCCTGGAATTGAGGCCCTGGGTTTGAATCTCGCACGTGTCACCTGGTCTGTTAGTGACTGCAGGAGAGCTGTTCAAACACTTGGCAAAGGCTCCTTGTCTTAGCAAGTGGAGAGGGTCGGGCATCCTCTAACATCCTCTACCCTTGTGGAGTCTGACCACATCCCGCCATCTCTTCAGCCCTTAGGCAGTGGAACAGTCACCCGCAGAGTGCTTTTAAGATAGGTTCTGTAACCCTGGGAGATGGTTTTGTTTGTCTCCCCATTTCACAGATGAGGACAATGGGGCCCAGAAGTAATCATATAGCGGGTAAGCCCCCGAGGCAGATTTGAATTTGGTTCATCCTGGCTCCCAGCCCACCTGGTGGCCTTGAGTTTCAGGGCCCTAGGAGACCCTGGCTGTGTCATTGGCCTGTCTCTGGGTCCTCCCAGTCAAACACAGGAGTCAGGGACAGACTCACGATTTGAACCCAGAATCTCTGGCTATAATCCAGCCGTTTTTGCGGCATCCTAGGCTTTCTTCATCTTTTAAATGAGAGGGTTGGACTCAGTGACCCCCAGAGGTCTCTCAACCTCTGTACCTCATGTCTCTGCTGATCCCAGGGTCAGTTTATTCAGAATTGGGATTTGAACTGTTCACTCCATTCCCTCGAACCTCTCTCCTCAGAGGACTGGGCCTTCCGTGGAATGCTGGGGTTTCTGAAAGAGAAAGCCTCCCTCTGGGAGGCTCACCATGGAGCGTTCTCTCAGTGAGAAGGGGGAACCTCTTCTCCCCATCACGCCCCCACTCTTCTCTGCGTTTCCCCACTCCCACTCCCCATCCCCACACAGCATACATTTTAAAGTCCTCCACTCCCTGCCAAGGCATAATTATTAGTAATAAATTATATGAAGGAGCATTTTCACAGAAGCCGCGACCGCAAACAAACAAAGCAAACAGGCCTGGCTCCTCTGGCTGCTTGCTAATGGGCACCATTGGCGTGCCCATTGGCGCTCCTCTTCCCTCTCCTCATCTTCTCCCCCCCACCCCCCCCCCCCCACCCCAGGCCGCCTGTCAGGGCTTAGCTCCAGCTCCAGGATGGGCAGGGGTCTGAGGCCTCAGTGACAAATCCTGTGGTTTGTATTAGTTGGAGAGGCATTTGGCAGTGTTTTCATCTTAGGGAACTCTGGTGGCAGTACCCTGGAAATAGCCGGGGCCACCACGGGTCAGAGACCTAGATTTAAGCAATGGCTCATCTCAGCCTGGTTGATGGGACTTTGGACCGGGCCCTTGACCTTTCTGTTTCCACGTTTAGGCTGGTATAAAGCATGCCTGGTGGGCTCAGGGATTTCTCTTTTTACTTAGTTCCAACACCACCCCCTGTTCTAAGCTTCCTCCCAGCTCCAACACCCTAATGTCTCCTCTGACTTGTTCCAAATTCTGTATAACACCCATAAGTTACCTTAATGCCTTTTCTTTCATAGAGAGAATGTTTTTAAGTTCCTGAATGTAGTATATCTGTTAGTCTCTTCCTGTGACCAATATGACAGATGCTTTGTGGATATGAGGACATATGGGTGGGTGGGGTGTATACTTGTGTGTTTTGGGGGGGGTGTCCAGAAAAAGATTTAAGACCTCTGTGTTAGAACCATTCAAGTGATTACACATTGGTGCTCATCTTCGTGTGTGTGTGTGTGTGTGTGTGTGTGTGTGTGTGTGTGTGTGTGTGTGTGTGTGTGTGTGAGATTCCCCTCTCCTGTGTATGGGGTATCCCAAGTCTTTGGGTGGCTTCAGATTTAAAATTGCTCCAAGACTTTAGAACACACATTGGTAGGAGAATGATCACTGTTGTCTCTGCTGCCGCTGGCCCCCCATCTCCCCCAAGTGCTCACGGTATTGTGTCCACATAGAGTAGGGAACCTGCTGTCTGAGAAATCCTGATTCATATTCCCACTTTGACACCCATGACTATTCATAAGATCCAGTCTTTTCCAATGTGAAATGGTAGTAGTGGTTGCTCTTCCCCCCCCCCCCTTCTTTTCTTTTTCTTTTTCTTTTGGATTAAGTGACTCAAGGTCACACAGCTAGTGTGTCTTAGGTATCTGAGGCCATATTTGAACTCAGGTCCTCCTGACTCTAGGACCAGTTCTCTCTCCTGCTCCACCTAGCTGCCCCTTGCCCTTCCTTTAACAGTAGCACCAGTTGAGTCTGGAGGTGAAGTGTCAAATTGAGCTGAATTCCAATGCAGTTGATTAGGGTGGGCACAGCATTCCCCTCCCCCCCCAGTCCCAGATTCTAACCTCTCCTCTCTTTTTGTCTTCCCAGAGTGCAGCTGCGGCCCCAAGTCCTGTGCTGGGCAACATCCCGCCCAACGATGGCATGCCTGGGGGCCCCATCCCTCCTGGCTTCTTTCAGGTAAGCCTCGGCCTTCGGGCAGCGTCCTTACTTCCCTGGACCAAGCGACCGAGTTGAGTGTGGAAGGCGGACCGGGAGGGGTTTTGTGGCTAGCTCAGTTTGCCATGGTCTATATACTGTTGATGTGACACTTGGTTCAAACTCTCTTACCTTCCTATCGCTTTTGCTTTCCCTTCCACCCCCCCCCCCAAAAAAAATCAAATTCAAATTCAATCCCCTGCCATTTCAGTGTGTCCTCACTGCTGAGCTGGCTTTTCCCTGCTACACTGGTTTAGAATTTTGATTGGTTTAGCTCCCTTTGTGTGCTGGGTATCATTCCCCTTGGAGTTATTGTGAGCCCTTTTCTCCAAGGTGGATGATGTGCATCTTTTGGCATTTTCTTTTATGTTATCGTCACCTTCTGGTTTTCCTGGCCTGAGCAAATAGCCCAATACAAACAGCTGGGTGCTGGCAGGTTTGGGGCCTGAAATCTTTTCCCTCTGGTTAACCACTCAATTTTTTCCAACTGTAATCACAGAAAGTGTTTGACAAACAGTCGCTGAGGCTCTCAGCCACAGGCAGAAGCAGTCTTCACCCAGGTTGGGGGCCCTGGGTCCTGTTGATGGTGCCTTATTGGGATTTCTTGGGTAGGATTGCGTCACTATTTTGATCTGGAGGGTTCTCTTCCCCCTCAATCCTCTTTCTTTTCTTTCCCCTTGCCTCTACCCAGAGTAATCCGTCCATTTGTAGGCACAGCTTCACAGGCTCTAAGAGCTACTAATGGGTAGGGCCGTCATGAGCCCTTCTCGGATGGGCATTTCAAAGATTCATGAAAGGTAGCGTGTTTTTAATTTCCCTGAGAGATCTTGGGGCGCTGGTCTGGGAGGATGAGCCGGTAACCACGGGAAGTCTCCGGACACTTTAGCTGTGTCCCTGAACGCTTCCCATGGCTCTCTCTCATTGAGAGAGATGGGTTTGTTGCTTCCCTGCCAAATCTCAGCTCTTGCAGGTGAGCCTCAGCAGCATGGGGCTAGGATTCTTCTTTCTGCCTAAGTCTGGCCCTTGCTGGCTATTCCTGATGCCCCTCTCTTAAAGTACCAGAACTCTTTTCCTCTTCTCACTCTCGGGTGCCCCCAGCCCAAGTCAGTTGATAAGCAGCCAGGGACCTCCCTGGATGAGCAGTCAAGCTTCTCGTTTCCTTGCCTCACTCCCCTGTCGCTTCTTGCCCTTTTGCCAGCTGCAGACATTCTAGTCATCTTTAAGCTCTCACATTGCCACCTCCCTCTCAGTGCTGTCCCTGGTCATAGAATTTTGCATTTCCTAGAATATGTGTTGCCCTTACTTACGAATCTACACCTGTTGGAAGGCAGAGACTGTCTTGTTCAGTCTGACGTCTCCTTGTGCCCAGTCACAGTGGGTGTTGGATCGATGCGCCTTTCATGAGACGTAATGCTGTTCACAGGAGGAGAGAGAATTTCTTCACCTTTTGTATGCCCTGGACCCCTTTAGCTGCCTGGAACCCAGAGACCCTTTTCAGAACTATGCTTTTAAATACAAAAAAATATGCAGTCTAAAGGAAATCAATGATATTAAAATGCAGTTATGAAAATATCATTTGGTAAAACCCCCAGTAACTTCATAGACCCAGGATTAGGAATCCCTGTCTTAAGATGTGGCATGGTGGGGGTTGGGGAGACCTCAAAACCCACCCCATCCCCAAACTGGCTTCTAAGATGGTGACAGCTTGATTGACTGAACTCATTGTGAACGTCCCCATTGCTCCAGAGGGCAGCCCCATCCCCCAGTCCCTCTGGCTCCCCACTTAGAGTCACCCTGGACCGGACTGCCACGGCCTGTCAGTTTTCCCTCTGTCTATCTCTTCTCCTCTGGCCCTGCCCCCGGCCCATACCAGCCCTCATCACCTCATGGCTCGGCCACTGTCATTGCCAGGGTGGTCTCCCCTCTCTAGTCCATCCTCTGCTCAGCTGTCAAAGTAATTTTCCTAGAGCTCACCATGCCATCCCCTTACTCAGGAAATTCTGCCCGCTCCCTCTTACTCATGAGGAGCAAAGATCAAAGATAACGTCCTCCAGTACTCAAAGCCTTTCATAACCCAAAGTCCCTATTTCCTTCCATTCTTCATAGTACGCTGATCCATTGACACAAAACATGATAGTCCATCTCTTGACCCTGGGCATTTTCTCAGTCTATTCCCCTGGCTTGGAATGGTCTCCCTCCTCATCACCGCCCTCCTTGAACTCCTACCTTTTCCAGAAAGCCTTCCCCAGTCCTTCTCTCCGTTTAATTATTTCTGTTTATCCTTGGTTGTACATATTTGTTTGCTGATTGTCTCTCCATTTAATTGTAAGATTCTTGAGGTCAGAGACCATCCTTTGCCTCTTGTGGGTCCTCAGTACTTAGCACAGTGTCTGATGCAAAGTAAATAATGAATGTTTATTGACTGACTTTTATGGAGGTAACTTCCAAGATCATATGAGTGGAGAAGAACCAAGTGACATTTAAATCCAGGTCTTACGATTCTATAAGTTAATATTCTTCTTTCTGCTACGTACATAAGGAATCCAACTGGAAAAATATTGGAAGTGTGGCCATCACCAGCATTTTTTTATGTGTTAGGCACTGGGAATACAAAGATAAAAATGAGATGACCTTTGCCCTTAGGGAGCAGTGGAAAACAGAAAGGTCTAGTCCTGTCGTCGTCTTTGCGGAGGAGGGAAGAACACAATCCCTGTAGGAGACGGGACTCAGTTTTACAGATGAGGAAACAGAGACTGAGAAGGATAGAGGGACTGGGCCAGCATCACACATGCACAGTACTCCAGAGACACTCCCAACCAAGTTATTGCATGAGGTGCCTGTTCGAGGCTGACGTCCCCTCGGGACTAGGAAGGGAAAGACCATTCTGTTGTCAAAGGGAGGCTGACAAGGCCATTTCCTGAAGGTGTCCACGTCATAATAGACTTTTTAGACCTTGGCTATTCACCCTAAAACAAATTCATCTTTGAGCAAGCGCCTCCGAGAGTCAAAAGCAGAGATGCTATCTCCACTTTTATCTGCTGCTAACAATTCCCACTCTCCCCCTCCTTGGCTCTGGTGGCACTTTCTCTTAGGGGCTTTACACTGTTCTTAGCTGCAGCTGGGTGCAAGCTGACTGGCCTTGGCCAGCCTTCTCCACCCCCATCCCAAGAGTCTAGCCTCAGGGGGGAGGGGAGATATGAGATTGGGGCCATCTCCCCTCCCCCACCACGAGCCGTGGATGGAGCAGGGCCCTCTCTGGCCTGTCACCAGCTGAGGCTCTCTGGCCCCAGGGAGGTCCCTTGGGGACGTTCAGAGCAGCTGTCTCCATCTCCCTTTCTCTAACCCCCGGCCCCAAGGACCTTCTGGAGCTAAGCTGGACATTCCAGTTGGAAACTTCCTTTAGTGCTGTGACCAAATAATGCTCACAACATAGTCACCATCTTGAAGCCCCAGAAAATTTGCAGAACATTTTACTTCTCATAATATGAAGGGCAGAAGTCATGGTAGCATCTGGAGCATAGAGTTTTGAGTTCAAAAGACCCTTGAGATAAATAGATGGATCTATGATCTCATTGATCATTTAGCACTCATTTATTAAGCATCTATTGTATGGGTACTAAGAGTCCAAAACAAATGAATGAAATAAGTCCTTACAAGCTACTTTCTCCAGCCTCACAGGATGCAATCCACCTAAGCCAAGCCCGGCTGATTTGTGTCTCCTGTGATTGGCACAGCCCTTGGGGCTTAATAAAGGATTAATAAAGGCTTATTCGGCTTGCTCATCCCTACCATATTTCACTTCCTTCTCTGTAGAGAGAGAAACTGAGATCCTGAAAAGGCAAAAGGAGCATGAGTGTTGTAAATAGCAATGGGGATTCCATCAGACTAAATGGTGTGCGCTGTGAGATCCCTTACAGTTTCCGTGTTCTGTGATTCTGCCATTCTAGGCCATGGTCAAAAATGGTTTCATATCCTTTGGCTCCTTGTGGCATCTCTGTGAAATGTCCCATATGCCTTTATTGTTCTCCACATTTTACAGATGAGGAAACTGAGGCTCAAAATGGGGCTTAAATGGTCTCAACAATGCACAAAACTCTAAGGTTCTAGACTGGGACCCAGTGCTTTTTGAGTGTTGGTACTTTCTCTGTATGCATCCACATAGGTGTTCAGAAGATATGTTAAGCCTCTCCTATCCCTGACATTCCACTCTTCTGTGTAGATCAGGACCTAGAGACCTTCAAGCCAAATCCATTCAAGCACTATTATTTTATTTTATTTTATTTTTTTATTTTTTATTATTATTTTTTTTGCGAGGCAAATGGGGTTAAGTGGCTTGCCCAAGGCCACACAGCTAGGTCATTATTAAGTGTCTGAGACCGGATTTGAACCCAGGTACTCCTGACTCCAGGGCCGGTGCTTTATCCACTGCGCCACCTAGCCACCCCATGCACTATTATTTTAAAAGATGAAGAAATAGATCTCAAGCTAGACAATGGCCACAGCAGGTTTCAAATCCAGGTCCTCGTTCACTTTCTTGCTTCTCTGTGGCTCTTCCTCTTTCCCACAATGTCTCTGATATGATTTTTTTTTATTCTTAGTTTATGTCTACCCTTGACTTGCTGGTGTTCTTCAGTTTAGCTTTTTAAATGGGCCCTTTGACATTGGGGTATAAGAGGTTGCAAGGATGGCTAACATGGACCTGGGGGGCATCACTTGCATTCTGAACTAGTTCAGGGTGGTCAGATTGGGCTTGACTTTGTTTATGTGACCTGCCAGATCACACGTGTAATTCATTAAATGCTTACTCTGGGCTAGACATATTACCAAGGGCTGGAAATACAAAGGCATACCTGAGTCAGTCCTTCCCCATGGGGTGTTGTGGCCTTCTGAGGAATCCGATGTGTAATGGGGAAGGGAATCTAAGCAACCCAAGGTGAGGCCTGGAGCAGAAGCATAGTCTCCGTCACCAAAGACGTCATGCTAAGTTTAGTGAGATGTTGGCCCAAAGCAAGAATGGGCAGCGAGCTGAAATACCTTCTGGAAAGGTTCAGGCTAGAGCTAGGGTTCGGAACAAGGTATTTGTGAATGATGGTACCATGGACAGAGTCAGGAAGAAGGGAAGCCCTTGAGTGGGCTTGGTTTTAGGTTTGTTGAGATGGAGGGGCCTGAGGGCCATCCACATAGCAGGCAGCTGTCAACGTGGGTCCAGAGCTCAAGAGAGAGAGGTCAGGGCACTTAGGACGCCATCTACATGGTGTTGGTGCCATGGGGCAATGGAGCTGCCTGGAAGAGACAAGTGGTCCAGTGGACAGGACCCTGTAGGACCCCTCACATCAGAGGTGCCCTTGGGGGACAGCGGCTGGAGACCCGGGCCAGTGCGAGGACATGAGGGAGAGAGCTTCCAGGAGGAAGCAAAGGGTAACTGTGTCTAGCAACGGAGCTGCGAGCGGACAAGCAGGGCCTTGTTGACCACTGTTGGGGAGGAGTAGGAACCAGGCCACGAGAGAATTGAGGTAGTAAGGTAGTGGAAGAAGCTTACATTTTAGGAAACCTCCAAGCATTCAGCAGTCAGAGAGGAGAGGATGGGCTGGGAGCTGGGTGGGGTAGCAGACGCAAGGAATGAGCTTTATTTTTTATTTTTACATTGGCCAGGGTGGGCAGCCTGTGGAAAGAGGCCACATGCTTGAGAGATAGATGATCTGAGAGAGGGACAGATTAGCCCCAGTAAGGCTTTGGAAGAGACAGGAGGGAATGGGATCATGGGCAGAGAGAGAGAGAATTAGCCCTAGGGAAGGAAAAGGAAATATGTGATAGAGGGGGAGGCTCGGCAGCCAGATGTCTCAGGAAGAAGCTGGGCTGCTCTGCTACAAGTGTTCCTGACAAGGGGATGAGCTGGAAAGGGGCAGTGAGGGTAGAATCATGATTATATGGAAAGGTCACCGAACCGAGCCCCTTCATTCTTCAAAGGGGAGAACTGAGGCCCAAGAGCCCTGCAGGCCTCAGCTAACCAGGCTTGTCTGGCATGGGAGGCCTGGAGCCAACTTCCAGTCTGCCGCTGAGCACCTGGGCAGCCCAGGGAGGCTGAGCCTTGTAAAATGACCGGTGTGGAGGAGACATCTTCTGGCCCCTTTCAGCTCTGGTCTATGATCTTGTGATTTATTCAGCATCTACAGTGCGTCAGACAACAGTGTCTGTCCTGGGGAGGCTGAGCATCCAGAGAGAAGAGCCTTCCTCACACCTCTGTATTGGTGGGGATGGCACTGGAGGGAAAGTAGAGTGAACTGGAGGACTGAACACACACACACACACACACACACACACACACACCTGTCTCTCTGATTCTCTTTCTCCTCTTCTCCCCATGTATATTTGTCTTTCTCCCTCACCTCCCCATGTCTCTATCTCTCTCCCTCATCTTCCTCATATCTGTCTCTGTCTCTATCTCTCTCTCCTCTTCCCCCCATATCTCTGTCTCTGGTCCTTATTGGGTCTTGTAGAATACAGGTGAAACCACCTGAGATCCTAAGGACTCACCCCCCACAAGGGCGGAAAACAGAGTGAGCATCAGCTTCCCCTGGACTTGGGGATCATGGGTCCTTGGAAGCGAGTGGCAGCTGCGCCAGCTCCCCTGCCCCTCCCCCAGGCCCCAGTCGGCTCTTGACTCCCCTCCTCCCAGCCTGACAGACGGCCGGGTTCACCCCCTTGGAGAAAGGATTACGGGCTGTGGGCCGGGCTGTGTGCCAGAGGCAGGGGGAGGCGTGGCGGAGCCCCTCCTGGCCTGTTCCAGCATCTTCCTGAGATCTGACCTCTTTCTCTCTCCAGAAGCTGGGAGGTGGGCCAGAATTTTCCCCCATGAGACAAGATATGGGCCCTGGAGGTGGTCAGTGTTTGGAGAGAGAGAGGCTGGGTCCCCTAGCCAGCTAGCCTCAGTTTCCTCTCTTGTATAATAGTGTGTGATTCCCTTCCATGTGACATTGGCTGCTTCTGTGCCTCTCCCCCTTTGCGGAGGCGCCTGCTCGCCTTGCTTGTGTCCCCAGCATCTTCTCATTGCTTAGTTTTCAGGCTTGGAAAGAATAAGGCCTTTCTCCCTTCTGACCCATCGCTAGCCAAGGTTACCAGGCCCTGCCTCATCTTTGTCCCCCCAGTGGCAGGCCGACCCCTGGGTCGGGGGGGGGGGGCTTCATTAGTGCTTGTGGCCAGATTTCAGGTGGGAGAGAAGATAGCTGAGGAGAAAGGCAAAGGAGGGCCATGGACCAAGAGAGCCTGGGGGGGCTGGGACCTGGAGGAGGCCAGGAAGAGCTGACTTCTGGACTCCTTGGGCTGAGGCAGGTGGGCTTGGACTCTGAACTTGGGGCCCATAGAGCTGGGGCACCTCTCTCTCCTTTCCCTCACCCTTCTGAAAAGTTGGGACTTCGGGCTCTAGTGATGGAGAGGTCACCATGCGGGGGAGCCTAAAGGGGAGGGTGAAACAGGTGAGAGATAGAATGAACCTAGGGGTGTGTGTGTGTGTGTGTGTGTGTCTGGGGGGATGGGGGGCCTCACATACCAGTAGTTGCCCATTTCTAAAATCCAAACTCCAGAGAGTCACCCCAGAAGCCTCAGTGATGAGCAGACCAGGAAATCTCCCTCTCCACCTGTTGCTGAGCAAGTTGGGCCCCCACGGTTCTTTCGTTGTAGGGATGGATGGATGGATTTGTTTTCCTGACTGAGCTCCCAACCGGTCCATTGCTGTGACAATGCTGCCCCCTAACGCACAGAGTCCTTGGCACTGGCAGCCTGGCAGCTGGGCCTCCAGCCACGCGCCCCTCCTCCTGCTTTCCTTCTTGACCCGAGGCTCCCCGAGGGGCTTTACTTGTGGCAGCGATGAGAAAGCTCTGGGCCCAAAGAAGGGCTTGTCTGGAGTCAGAGGAGGTGCCCAGGAACCCGGCTGACCGCTCGAGGTCTCCTCTAGTGGTGCTCCCTCCCGCTGCCGGTCTCTGGGGTCCCTTCCTAGTCCTGGACTCTAGAGCCTCCCTTGGCCTCAGTTTCCTCATCTTTAAACTGAGGGATAGATGAGGCCCCTCCTCTCAAATCTTCAAATCTCTGGTCCCCTCCATCCCCCCCCCCATTATTTAAAAAAAAAAAGCCAGGACTGGATCTCTCATTTTCAGCTTCATCGCGCTGGGACATCTTCAAAATTGGGTTTAGGGGAAGGAAGTTCAGTCCGTCCGTCATTTAGTTGACATTTGTTAAACCCCTGGTATGTCCCAGGCTCAGAGGCATTGTGGATGGGCAGCTGGCCCCCAGGCGACTTGCTGTGTTGCTGAGTAAATCCCTTGGCTCCATGAAACTCAGTTTCCCCATCTGAAAAACCTAACCCTGGCACCCTGGCTCTGCTCAGGAAGGCTGTATCTTCTCCATGGGCATAGGGCCTGCTGGGTCTCTTCTGGGGGATGGAGGAAGGAAATCTTTCAGCTGAGGGGTGGGAGCATTTCCAATGAGCCCTATTAGGAGTGGCTGCTCCCCGGGCCGGGAAGTCTGGTGGGCTTGGAGAAGAGAGGGTGGGGCCAGCCAGCCCCAAGTTCAGAGTCCGAGCCCACCTGCCTCCACCCCAAGGAGTCCAGAAGTCAGCTGTTCCTGGCCTCCAGGGCCCAGCCCCCCAGCCTCCCCTGGTCCGTGGCCCTCCTTTGCCTTTCTCCTCAGCTATCTTCTCTCCCCCTGCCTGAAATCTGGCCACAAGCACTAATGAAGCCCCCACCCCCCCAAGACCCAGGCCTTGGGGACATGGAGAAAGGCCAGGCTCAGACCCTGCCTGCAGGAAGCTCCTGTGTCCCCCTGCAAGGGACTTTGGGTCTTCCGGGCTTAAGGGAAGCGGCTGGACACCAGTCATCGTCCTTGGCTGCCAGGGAAGCCCATGGAGAGGAGGGGGCTTGCCGAAGGGAATCATGGGGCTGGAATTTGCAGAGCTGTTTTTCCCTGCACCAGCAGAAGCCAGGAATCCCACCACATCTCATCCCCGAGGCCTGACCTTGGGAGGGCCCCACCGGATTCTGGATGACTGCTCTGCCCAGTCAGTCAGCAGATGTTCTCTGAAAGCCCCCCCCAGCCCTGGCAAGATCAGTCCTTGGCCTGCCCCTCAAAGCCCCTCCCCACCCTGGCTCCCAAGTCTCTTTCCAGCCTTATTTCCCAGGCTTCCCATGACCCAGCTGGTGGGTAAGACCCCCAGGTCTTTGCACATCTGGGACATTCCTCCTCCCCCCACCCCCTCCGTTGGGGGGGAGAAGGGACTGATCACCTTGGGCATCCAGCAGCTGGTGACAGCTTCCCAGGCACCATCTCCTTTGGGGGGTTGTTTGTGTGTATGTGCATGTGTGCCTGTGTCCGTGTATGTGGGGGTCTGTGTGTGTCTCTGTAGGTGCTCGTCTGTCTGTCTATGTCTGTGTCTCTGCGTGCACGGGTGATATCTCTGTGGTTGTAGCTGTGTTGCGGTGTGGTGTGTGTGTGTGTGTCGTGGAGTCATCTGAGAAACAGAAGGATGGAGCCCAGGTGCCTGGGCCGCGCAGCCTGGGTGCCCCCCCCCCCCCATGTGAGCAGTCTCCCACGGCAAGCTCACCGTTGACCTCCTCTGGTTTTCTTCCTTTCCTTGATCCTTGTTTTAAAAACGTTTTTTTCACCTTTTGTCCAAGCCGAGGCTGCCAGGGCCAGTTCTTCCTCTCCCTGGAAGGAGGAGCTCGCGTCCTGCCCGCTGGCTCGGTCTGTGGGCCTGGATTCGAGAGTGAGGCGTGGGCCGTCCCCGCTAGGAAGGCTACTCTAGTTGTTCTGACCAGCCTGGGTCAAGGAGCGGGGGGAGCATCAGAGGGAGGGTTCGAATGGGGTCTTCAGTGCCCCCGGCCGCCCCTCCCCCGTCAGAGCGGGGCTTGGCGCCTGCCTCCCGTGTGCCCGACCAGTTGGTGGAGCTCATTTCAGCAGGAAGGCTCCAGTGGCGAAGGGAGGACCGGGAAAGACTTCCCGTAGTAGGTGAGATGGGAGCGGGGGCTCAAGGGAAGCTGGGGGTGCTGTGCCAGAGGCCTCTTGTTGGGGAGCCCGAAGGCAGGCTTCGATTGTAAGGCCGCCAAGCCTGCCCCCTCTGTCCACATGCCTTCTGGGAACTTGTCTTTCATCATATGTACAACGAGGGCGGGTTCTGCCATTGAGAAAAACTGCCCGGAATCCAGTGGGCCTCTCCGGGCACGGCTTCCTCCCGAGACAGCAAGGAAAAGGAGGCAGATGAAGACTCCCTGTGGGGCTGTCCCGTGGGGGGGGTGTCCAAACTAGGCGAGGGCAGCGCCTGGAGGGTGGACCAGATCGCCCGGGAGCCATCTCTTCTAGATCCAACGGGGGAATTCTGTGATTACTTAGAAAATCATCAACTCCAGGCTCCCATTTTACAGATGAGGAGATCAAGGCCAAGGAAAATGGAATAAATGATGCCCTAGGACTGCCCAGAGATTGGGGGCCCACCTCATCAGGCCTCCCCGTAGCTGTGTGGGGCCGGTGCCCAGGAAGACCGGGGAGGGAGAGCCTCAACTGCCAGACCGCTGGTGTCTTTAGACCTCAAAATTTAAAGCTCTGGCCTGTGGGCTGAGGAGCCCCACAAGACTGGAGCTCTTTGGGCCCTTCAGAAGTCTGTTTTCGCAGGCCTTGGCCAAGTCTAAGACTTCCCGAATATGGCACAAGGCGGGGAGAATGTTTTTCAGCTTCCCCGCAAGGGTTGGGGGGAGGGGAAAGGACACTGACTGGGAGCGGAAGAACCATGGCCCCCCGTAACTTCCTCTCTCCGGTCCTCTGATCTCAGAACCCTCCGGGACAGGAGCTGTTGGCGCTGATGCCCTTCCAGCATGCAGCTGTACCTCCCCCTGAGGATGAGAGAGGCCCAGGGACGGCACAGACAGGCGACCCCTCCTGTGTCCATCCTCATTCCTTCCCAAACCAGGGGTCCCTGGACCCAGGGGCATGAGGGATGAATCACCTTGTTCATGTGACTTCACCTGGCTCAGGATAAAAGGCACACCCCTCAGCTCGGCCTTTAGCCTAACCAGCCTAGCTTGCACCCCTTTCTTTTTTTACAAGTACTCTGGCCTCAGTTCTCCTCTATAAAATGGGGATCATCCTAACCACCACCTCGCTAACCACCAAAGGTGGTCCAGTGAGCTCATCCGGTGGTGTTGCCTTGCTTTATTATCATCCAGCTATTTGAATTTTTGACTTGGTGGATGATGATGGGGAATGTGAGGGGTGGCTCTTAGTACCTATGACTAGCAGGGGCCAGGGGTCATGTCTGGCGACTAGAGCATGCGTTGAGTGTGGAAGCCCTGCCTTACCTGCAGACCCCCCCAGATGGGGAACTCACCAGCTCCCTCACTGGAACAAATGAGGGGTCAGTTTGGCCACAGAGGCTGGTGTTTGGGCCCAGCAGAGGCTGAGGACGGTTCCACGAGCCCGGATTGAGGAGACCTGAGCTCCACGCCCTGTATCATTGTTTCTTTTCTCTGGGGCCTCTGTTTACCCACCTGGGAGTTCCTTTTCATTCTCATATTCTATTTTTTTTTGTTGTTGTGTTTTAGGTTTTTGCAAGGCAATGGGGTTAAGTGGCTTGCCCAAGGTCCCACAGCTAGGTATTTATTAAGTGTCTGAGGCCAGATTTGAACTCAGGTCCTCCTGACTCCAGGGGCGGTGCTCATATCCACTACGCCACCTAGCCGTCCCTCTATATTTTTTTTAGAAAGATTTTATTTATTTTGAGTTTTACAATTTTCCCTGCATTCTCACTTCCCACCCCCCACTTTGCTTTGCATTGGTTCCATGGTCTACACTGATCTCAGTTGAATCACATTGTACATTTTTACAGTGCTTGGTAACCAAGCCTATTGGTTAGTGCCCTGGTTAGGAGTCAGGAAGACCCCAGACCTTTGTGACCACCCTTGGGCAGGTCAGTTAACTTCTCAGCCTTGGTTTCCTTGTCTATAAAGTCACCGTTTCAGTCTCACTGTCTCCACAGTAATAGCACTGACTTTGTCCCGAGGGACAGTATCACAGAAAGATCTTGGTCGCTCAAAACTTGGTATACACTGGCAATTCAGGGTTGTTGGATTCCTGTTGGTCATATTACTATTATTAGTGAGTGCAGGGGAGTCCAAGAAAGAACAAAGCCAGACCCTGCCCTCATGGAGTTTCCCCTGCAGTGGTGGAGACTATGTGTATCCCCCGATCTTGTAGGTTAAATACCAAGTGGGTGGGGAGTTACCTGGGGCTGGCAGTGGGGATGGCAGCAGGTGGAGGTGGGGCCTGAGCTGAGTCAGCCCAGAAGCCAGGACTTCTCAGCAGCACAGGTAGGAAAGGAGAGCTCTCAGGTGAGGGGCCTCAGCCTGTTCAAAGGCCTGGAGTTGATGCACATTAGAGGAGGCACCAGGCCCCTGTAGTTGATGGGCTTTGGATGCCAAATAGAAGGTTTTCTATTTACACCTGGAAGCAACAGGAATGCCAGTCAGATGGTAACTTGGCAGGAAGGTCTCCAAGGAAGTGCCCCCAGGATCCTGGCTCGACCCTGTGTCATCTGGATTTGGATAGAAGCAGAGGTAGCACACTTAGTAAACTGGCAGGGCATAAAGCCAGGAAGGGATCGCCAGGAGTCCAGAGAATTTTAATAGGGAGACATATAAAGTCCAGGAGGAGGGTGGCCGGACAGCAGTTCATCTGACGATCTGGGGTTTTAGTGGACCACAAGCTCACGCTTCCCCAGCAGGGGACTAGGTCAGCCCCAGATGCTCCTGGGCTCTCAAGCCTCCATAGCTGGGTCCAGGGAGAGTCTTGCCGTCCTCCTCTTGCCCAGCTCAGACCCCATCTGGAGGACTGGGTTCTGATCTTGTGACGTGATGGACATCATCGATAAGTTGGAGTTTCCAGACGAGGGCAGTCTGGTCTTGATGGTCCGTTGCTCTGATAGATTCCATCTGACATTTGGGTTAGATTTAAAGGTCACAAAACACTACATACATTATCTCCTTATATGCAATAGGTTATTCTCAATCCCATTTTCTCAGAGGAAACTGAGGCCCAGAGAGAGGTCAAATGATTTGCCCAAGAGCCCCCAGGCAGGGGGGTTCTGAGGGAGGATTCACACTCAGGGCCTTCCAGGCACTGTCTGGAACTCCATACTCTATTTGTGAAAGAACAGAAATTGGTTTGAAGACACGGCTGCTTTCCTCTAGTTTCTGAAGGAAGGTCCTGAAAGTCCAGAGGTGGGGGGACGGACGGAAGGGTGGACGGGGAGAGTCTGGAGGGCCGGCCCGTCCATTGGGCTTGCTATTGAATCCAGGGGCCAGTCCGTTGACCCTCCCTTGCTGGGCGCTGGATCCGATTTCAGCCCCCGTCATTCCATCCTAGTTGATTAGAGAAGAGCGGCCCAGGGGAAACGCACAGAGTGAAGAGCGGCTCAGCCCGTCTTCCTGGGCTGAAGGATGCCTTGGCTTGACAGGGATCTTGGGAAAGGGATTCTTGTCCCGTGAGGGTTAGAGGAATCCTCCCAGAGATCCACCGGGATTCCTTCCTCCTCTCCTCATCAGGTTGCAGTCAATTAAAACACAGGATTGGGCAGGGGAGTCGTCAAAGGACCTGCGTACAAATCCTACTTCTGCCTCTGTAACCTTGCCTCAGTTGCCTTATCTGTAAAATGAGGACATTTAAGTAGATATACCCTAAGAAGGGACCCTTCCAGCCCCAAGTGTGTGATTCAGTGATTTCCTGAATTGGAATACTGTTGTTTGCTTGACCAGTCACTCCCTTAGGAGTCTGCAGGCCCCGACGGGCAAAGCCCGAAGGGGCCTGAGAGAACAGAATGTCAGCCAGTGGCTTCGGGTGGATGAGGCTGCTTGGGAGGGAGCCGCTGGCTTTTTCACTGAGAAGGACAAGATGTTTGCCTGCCTTGTCAAGCTTGACCTCCTGCCAGTCTTGGGCAGCTGGAAAATGTGCGCTCTCTCTCATTCTCTCGCGCTCTCGCTCTCACACACACAGGAACTTTGATCATTATCAAAGGCTAGTGAGACTTCTAGCTGAATGGACTTGGAAAGATCTTGTCAAAGGAAAAGCTCCAATATGAGATCAGATCAATAACTAAAGTCAAAAGCCCTGAGTTCAAATGCTAATCCCTCCAGTTAACTACCTGCCTGTGGCCTTGCACCAGCCTTTACGTCCCTGGTCTCCATTTCTTCGTCCTTGGGTCCCATGGTGGGAGCCTGTGGGAGCTGTCCGGCACTGCCAAGGACTGTGGCCTTCATCCTGGGGCTGCCAGGAAGTCCACGTTGGGGCTTCCCTCCCTGGCATCCCATGAACATTCATTAAGCACTCATTTAGGTGCTGGGGCCACTGTGTGACCTTGAACAAGTCACTGTCCCCATGGGTCTCCTTCCTCTGTACAGTGGCACTGAACTGTATAACCCCTGAGCTTCCTGCCAATCCCTTTTTGGCGACTTAAGGTCCCGATTCCAAGAGGTGGGTTAGGAAGTCTTGATTTCATGGTCGGTGTCGGGAAAATGTGGGGAGTCCGCAGAAGAGAAAAGGAGGGACCTTGGGACGGGGAGCTTCAGAGGGAGAGGGGGCAGACAGTCCTAGCTGGGATTATGGCCCAGGAAGCCCAGTGAAGGAGTGCAAGTCCCCTTCGGTGAATATTTGGCAGTTTGACACAGATGCTCCTGCCTCCTCAGAGCCTGAGCCAGGGCCGGGGCTGGTCACCTCTTGGTCTGCCTGTGATCACATGCAGTCTTGACAGCAGCCACCACTCAGACCCTGTTCGACTGTGGTCTTTGGAGGCCTGAGACTAAACTTATAGGCTTGGCCAAGGGCTGCTCTCCCTGGCTTTCCACCCTTGTTGCTGGACCTCACCGGAAACCTTCCCTGCCTCCCTCTGGCTCTTTTTTTCTTCTTTTGGGTTGGTTTTAAATTATCTTGTTTACATTACACCCAAGTTTCCGCTGTACAAAAGACTTGCAGGTGCAAATATGTCCTGCCTTCATTAACTTCCCCTCCCTTTCTAATTTATGTGATTTCAATTTTCCTTCCCTGTACTGTTAATTAGGGGACCCTCTAATCAGTGCCATTATCTCAGTGGTGTTCATGTTTACGAAAGCTGCTAAACAAATGCTTGCAAAATTGCTAAATGGCTAATTAATGTCTGTTAATTAAGAAAATTGCTCATGGTAACAAACCGTGCTGGCAGCCGCTAGGAAGGCGCACACTTGTTGAAATTAGTAACATGGCAGGTAGGGGAACATCTGCTCTGATGCTCATGTCTGATGGGAGCGCTGCGCGTTGGGGGAACGGGCCCAGTTCTCTGCTCTCCTGTGACTTCCTCCCCGGATCTCCAGGCACCCTTTTCCCCAGCACCCACAGACCCTCATCCACTTCCCTTCCATGGGCTCGGGGTCCAGCGGTGCCTCCATTCACTTCAGGCAACAGCCCACGCTCGCCTCTTTGGTTCTGCCCCTTGTTTCTCTTGGGCAAGGGAGGGCAGTTGGACAAGAAGCCCTTCTTACTCTTAACGTCGCTGCCCAGGGGTCTCTGGTCCGGTGTCTGTCAGCTTGTGTCCCTTGGATATCTGTGAATCGATGCTAGAGCTGAGCTGAGTTCCAGTCCTGTTTGCTGTTTAATCATTTTCCCCCTTTGCCTCTCTGGATGCATTTCCCTCTCAATCGAGAGGGTGACCCCCCGACTCAGTGCAAAGACCCCGTTTTCACGTTCTCCCAAAGGAGATACGACAGAGCCGCCGCTTCCTGTCATGCTACAGCCCATGGGAGGCTAACCTGATAGTCTCTTACTTCGAGCCAGAGGAGGGAGCGCTACATGATTTTACAGAGCAGCTGGCCTTAATACTCAGGAAGGGGGGCGGCTAGGTGGCACAGTGGATAAAGCACCGGCCTTGGAGTCAGGAGGACCTGGGTTCAAATCCGGGCTCAGACACTTAATAATGACCCAGCTGTGTGGCCTTGGGCAAGCCACTTAACCCCATCTGCCTTGCAAAATCCTAAAAAAAAAAGAAAAGTCAAGAAGGGTGCTGAGTTTGAATCCTCTACCAGACGCTTGCCTGCTGTGCGACCCTGGGCAAGTCACTCTCTGCCTCAGTTTCCTCCCCTGTAAAATGCAATGAGAATGAAAATACCTGCCTCCCAGGGTTGTTGTGAGGATAAAATAATGGGTGTAAAACACTTCACGAACCTTCAGCCATTGTATGAGGATGAACTGAATCGGTTGGAGACAAACAACACATCTCCCAGACGCCCTCCACACTTCTCTCTCTCTGCCTCTTGTTCCCTCCCTTCGTGCTAGGGCCTTCCCTCCTTGACTCTCTACTCTTATCGACCCTTCAGTCGATCTGGATCTCGACTGGACAAAGTGGTTTGGTCGTCTTCTTCCTGCACCTCTGGGGGCTCCTGGAGAGTGGGGACCGTTTTTTACCTTCCTGTCTGTTTTTGACATTTACTGAATGATTGCAGATTTAACACTCCCCAATCCCCTGACTTCACTTGGGGAGCCAAGGTCCCTTTTGGGGTCATCAGAAGAGATGGATTTCTCCATGAGGCTTGTGCCAGGCGCACTCGAGCCAGGGCTTGCCCTCTGAGCTGAACGTGCCCACCTCCATTGGTGGCACACCCCAGAAGGTGATGGCAGGACCTCCTTAGGCAGGGGAGGGGTCAGGACAGAAGGAAAGGGGGAGGGAGAAACGCCACAGGGAGATCATGGCACTCCTTGTCCTCTAGGAGTAGTGAGCATTGTGGGAAAAGCAGGACCTTAGTGCCCATGGGCAGTTGAGTGGGGCGAGGGGTGCTGCCCTAGTTCAGCTCAGTGTGTTGGATAGAATGCTTCCAGCCACAAGAGTTAGAGGGACTGTATTGTGGGGAGAGGGGCCTGGGCTTTTGGGGAAGAGTGGCCCAGCCTGAGGACTCGATCTTGAGTTCTAGGGGGGTGGAAATCAGGACCACCCTCCCCCAGCCCCCCAAAAGGTCCAGTTTTGTAAGGAAGGGGCCGCCTGGGTTGGGACCATGTGTCTGTCTGAATCTCAGCCCAAGGTATTGGTCATGGCAAACTCGGACAAGGCTGTTTCCTAGGATGCCCCCCACCCCCACCCTGCCCCCAAGATGGTTTGAACAGTGCGTTTGGTCTGTTTTCTTTCGATTGCTTGATTTTTATTTGTTTGTGTTTTGAATCTTTTATTAATGTATCTGTGGATCTTGATTTGATTTCTTTTTTCCCTTTTATGGCCAGTGAGCTGGTGATTTTAAGGACAATACGAGCCCCCATCACTCTGCCTCTTCCCCTGCCAGACAGAGCCAACATGTCCCCCCCTCCCCCTTGGTTGTCTTTTTTTTCTTTGTTTTTTGTTTGTTTTGTTTTCATTCAGCTTTTTCTGCGCTTCTCCATGTGCTGCAATCTATAACCTCCTTCTACTGTCTGACCCCACAGGGTCCTCCGGGTTCCCAGCCCTCGCCCCACGCACAGCCTGCACCACACAATGCTAACAGCATGATGGGACCCCACAGTCAGGTAAAGGACACTGTAGCTCTGCCCGGGGCGCCTGGGCACGGCAGGAACAAACGGACGGAAAGCGTCGGCTTCTCCCCGTCCCACTGAGCTTTGCTCCTTTGACAATAATTAGTTTTCACCGAGAAGACTTTGCAGGAGTTAGCATCTTCCCTCCTCGGCCTCCCCGAGCTCTGAACCAGGCCCTCACAGAAGGGGCTCCTTCCCCTACCCCCTTTTTGGGGCTTGGACCCCCCTTCAGCCGCCTCCGCTGGCCTCTCCCCTGCGCTCCCCGCCCCTGCTCAGAAAGCTTCCCTGTGGGCTCCTCTCGCGGTAGGCTATCCCGTTGTGCCCCCTGCCCCCCACCCTTGTCCCCGATGGTTCTCATGTGTCCGTATGTATGTGCGCGTGTGCGTGCGTGTTTGGCTTCATTTGCGGGTTTTCGACTTTAATTTCAATTTGGTTTTTTGATTTTTTCAAGACCTTTTTTTAGTTTTGCTTTTTTTTTCTTTTTGCCCTCCCCAAGAGTAGTAGAGGGGTCTCCCCACCTGAACCTCTGCCCACCCCCACCCCCGCCCAGCTCCCCCCAGTGTCCTTGATGAACTGAACTGTCTATCCTTGAGGCCAGTCTCCAGGCCCCAGAGGATGAAGCCCCAGGAACCCAAAGAGTCACCCTCTCTTTGGCTGACATGCCCGTGGTCCCCCCACCCCCCAACTCCCTCCACGCTTTCTGGGAAAATGAAAAAGGCAGCCACAGACAAGGCCAATGAGAGAGAAAGCCAGGAGGGAGAGGGTCCTGAGACCCCCGGAGCCCAGGCCTACTGGAGTTTTGTGGAATGAGCAGGTTCTGTTGGTCCTCTGAATGCAGGCTGTCATTGAATTCATTTCCTGTAATTGCAGCCCTTTATGTCACCACGATATGCAGGCGGCCCCAGGCCCCCCATCAGAATGGGAAACCAGGTACGTACAGTACCTCTCTTTGCCCCTTTATTTGGCTTGCCGGGGTGGCGGTCACGGTGATGGTGAAGACCTTGGGGTCATCGTGCCTTTGGCATGGAGGGAAGGGGACGGGCAAACTGGAGAGAGAAAGATGGCATCTGCGTTCATCCAGGGAGAGGCGGCTTCGATTGGAGGTTCCCTGGTGGCCATCCGGTCCGTGTCCCTTGGGTTCCAGATGGAGAAACTGAGCTCCAGGAAGGGGAGGACTGGGAGGCACCTCAGTGGTCATCTGATAGCCGTCTCCTTGATTTCACTGAGGAAGAAATGGGGGCCCAGCAAGGAAATTGCCATTTAGTCAGAGTTAGAGCTGAAAAAGAACTGGTGATCGCCCAGGCCACCCCTCTTAACTTTCTCTGTCTTCCCCTTGCCAGTGCTTGGCCCCTCCGGGGGGGGGGGTGCTCATAGAAATGAGACTCTCAGAGAGGGTCAAGACCCCTTTACACTCATAAAAATGACTGATCGCCCCCTCCCCAAAGAGTTTTTAGACTGAAGAATACCAATAGGTGGGTGTACACCTAACTTACCATATTAGAAATAAAATATATTAGTATGATGAGGAAAATAGTTTTGACTTGATCGACTCCCCTCCGGATTATACCGTGAAAACCCCCTTCTTTTACAGATGAGGAAACTGAGGCCTAGAGAGGCCATGTGATGTAGCTGGGCTCACATAGAAAGGTGGGTCCTTTGACCCAAAATCCACTGCTTCAGTCTGTTTTAGAGGGGAGTGGGGAATGTGCCCAGATAACGGCTGAGGATGAGGCCTTGTCCCAGGTCAACCAGTTAATGGGTCAGTTTGATCTCTCTCTCTCTCTCTCTCTCTCTCTCTCTCTCTCTCTCTCAGTGTCTCTCTCTTCCCCCCCCCCCCCATCTTCACACTCCCACCCCCCACTCCGTCGTCCTTGACCAGGGCCCTCTGGAGGTCCTCTATTCCAGCCTCTCTGTTGTATTAGACCACAGAGTTAGAGCTGGAGGGGACCTTAGCAGTCATTCACAGGCTCAGAGATGGTGAAGGAGTGATTTCCTCAAGGCCCCATAGCCCCATCCAGGTCCCAATGGGAAATCCATTTCTCTGAGCCCGCATCCCCCAGAACACCAGGGCAGACCCTTTACCTGCACAGCCTTCGAAGCAGTGTGGACTAGTTGCTTGGAATGTGGAATTCCTGGAAGGGAGACCTAAGTTCAAATCTGGCCTCAAGATTATATGACAGAGGAGACCCCTTTACCTCCATTTACCACTAAACCTCCATTTTCTTATCTGTAAAAGGGGGGGGAAGGAAGGTGTTGGACTAGATTTAACAATACCAAGAGGCGAAGAAACAAAATTTTGTGGAGATAAAAAAGGGAAAAATACACACACACAGAAGGAGGAGGGGGACACCACATCCCAAGTGGCTGTTTTGTTTGGCTCTAACACCTGTTCTGGTCTCCCTGAGCATTTCCCCCCCCCCCCCCCCAAATACATCTACACACTTTGGAGCAGCCTCCAAACACTTGCAGTGCCCACGCACCCCCAGGCCAGAGTCTCTGGGGAATTGCCCTCGTGGGTTGGGTATTTTCTTTTCTTCCTAACACCTTTTTCATTGATTCCATAAACAAAGCTGGTGCCAGCCCCGTGATGGTTGATAACAACTCCTTCTGTGGTCCACCGAGGATCGCAGGATCCTGGATTAGATGAAGAAGCTGAGGCCCCTGGAGTGAGGTGACTTGCCCAAGGTCTCACAGCTGGCAAGCACTGGAGACAGAGGTCAAACCTTACTTCTCCCCAAAGTGCCCTTTTCTATTTCTGCATGGGAAACGTAACAATTAAGACCGATTTAGCAGTTCAATCCAGGCAAGAGCCAGGCCCTGGGGATACCTTCCAAGCTCCATGCTGTCCTTTGCTTCCTCTCTCCCTCTGCACTCTCCGTCTCTCTGTCTCTGTCTCTCTCTCTCTCTCTCTCTCTCTCTCTTTCTCTCTCTCTCTCTCATTCACATTCACAGACACTCTTCACACTCACACACTCTCACACAAACACCCTTCCATCTTCCTGAGAGCTCTCCCAGACACTCCCTTTGGCGGAGCTTGGAGGCCTGGGGTCTTGGGCCGGACCCTGCCCTGGAGCCTCCCTCCCCACAGTAACTGACTTGTTCTTTGGAGCCCCTGGTGTCTTTAGGGCAAGGGGGGGTATGCTTGGCTGACTTGCATGCCAAAGCTGGGCGAGGCCATCTGCAGATTAGGTGGAGCCGTGTCTCTGACCACTCTGCTTTAGATTTAAATATCTTTTAAACCCCCATTGATAAGGCTACAATAGGGGATCGTCATAGCAAAATATTATCCACATTCATATTACATAGCATTAAGGACCTCCAGTAGCTGCAGTATCTAATATACGTATAGTAGGTGCCTAATCAATGCTTAATATAAATAAATCTTTAAAGGCCTCCCAAGGCCTGGACCCCAGAGACACAAAGGCAGGAGGTCCCACCCCCACCCCCCCAGTCTAGCCTGAGAGACAGTGAAGCATTGCTAAGCATAATCCTGAAGAACAGATTTCCAGGAGGAGGGGGGCCAGGGAAGACTGCCCCTGAGCTTGGCCTCTTCCGAAAGCCGCTGGGGATGCTCTACAGGTCCGGGGGCTGAAGGTGGAACAGCACAGCCCAGGGCAGAGCGGCCAGGGAAGGGTCAATGGCGGCCCGGGGTCCACTGGACCTTTGTGGCGGGGAACCCTTTGCTTCTCCCCTCCCACATCCCTGTACCCCCGGGTTTCTATCTCTAGCATGGGTAGTCAGAAACTTAAGTTGGGGTCCATCTGGGAGACACAACCTCTCCCTTGTCCTCGGGGACTCAGTTTCCTTATCTGTAAAATTCCCATTTTATCTCAGGGGATGCCTCACCTGAGACGCTCAGTAGTCACTGGCGATCTTCCTTCATTGCTTTGACGGGGGCTCCCTGGTTTCTTTCCAAAGTCATTGGGGTGCCCCTTGTGTGACCACTTAGACCAGTGGGCTGTTAGCAGGTGTCAGTCTCCAGGGCATTGGGGATACACGCCAGGTTGATGGAGCGATGCCAAAGGAAGAGAAACCTCCCCACAGCGAGTGGTGCCATGGAGTCAGAGGGTATGGGTGTATGGGTTCAAATCCTGCCTGTCTTGGACAAACATCCCTGGGTCTCAGGCACCTAAAATGAAATGGGAGGGTGGCTTAGGAGTGCTAAAGAGAATAGAGCCCCAGTCCTGGAGTCAGGAGGACCTGAGTTCAAATCCGGCTTCAGACACTTCCTAGGGCTGTGACCTTGGGCTAGTCACCACAACCAAGGACCATAAAATCAAAAGGAGAGTCCAGCTAGAGGATCTCTGAGGTCCCTTTCAGCTCTGGGTCCAGGTCCTAGGAATGAGAGCTTTGAGAAGCAAGCCCCCCGTCCCTGGAGGTATCCAAGGAGAGAGCCTGGGCACCCACATGGTGGGAGCCGGGCTGGAGCAGAGGGCTCGAAACTCTGCCGACAGACTCAACGACCAAAGGTTCTGGATCATCCAATAACCCTAGAAATGGAGCCACTAAGGCAAGGGTGGGTCCCAAGTTCTAATCCTGTCTCGGGTTGCAAAGTGAGCAAGAGAAGTCTGCTCAGGCCCTAGCATTTCTTCCCATAGAATAGAATCCATCCTTGCCAGGTGCCTGACCACCAGGAAGTAGAAGGCAAGGGCCGGCATGGCGAGAGTGGCCGTTAGCCAGGAGCAGGGAGGGCCAAGGGCTTCCTGCCCCACAGAACACCTGGTGGAAAGCCCAGAAGAGGCCCCAGGTTTCAGGAATAGTGGGGGTCTGTTCCGGGGTGGGAGGCAGAGGAGGCCTGGATGCCACCTCACAGGGGCTGTTCTTGGCAGGATGGTCACCCACTTTAGCTCAGGAGACACTTGCTCTGCCACCCTCCAGGAGAGTAAGCCAGATCTAGCCTGGCACCCAAGGATGGTGAGCTCATCTTTGTCCACGCAAAGGTGCCCATGCTTTAAAGGACAGGTTGACCCCTTAATGGTGATCTGGTGATCCAAGCTGGCTGACCCCCTTGGGAGAGCCATGCTCCCAGCTGCCTGGGCCTCAGTTTCCTCTTCTGTCAAATGAGACTTTGGACTAGTGTAAGTGAGGGTCCTCAGCCCTGAATCAATATGTCTGTAGACAGGAAGGGTCAAAACAAGCCCTCTGGCAGCCAGGACTGCCCAGGGGCAACACGGAATGTCGGAGCCCTTAGTGCAGTCACTGGGGTCCCCCCACCCTGGGCTCGTTTCCTCCTCCTGTTTGCATCTCCTGTCTCTTTCAGCCCCCCGGAGGCGTTCCCGGCACACAACCGTTACTGCCCAACTCAATGGACCCCACCCGACAACAAGGTGCGCCAGGCAGAGGGGTGTCCGGCAGGGCTGCAGGAGGGGGTTTGGGGGGGGGCCCACAGCTGTAGCCTGCACCTGTTGGACTTGTTTCCCTGCCCCTTAAAAGCCCATGTTCTCTTTTTCCCTACAGGACACCCCAACATGGGAGGCTCAATGCAGAGAATGAACCCCCCACGAGGAATGGGACCCATGGGTCCTGGCCCCCAGGTAACCTCCTGCCTACTCCCCCATCACCGTCTCATTCTGATGTAGATTCGAAATGGAAGCCAAGAGAGGCAGGAGCTGCTGAGGCCAGGAGGCACCTCTGGGGCATCTCTGCTACACCCCAAGTGGGCCAGCGCCTCTGGGGCTGCCGTCCAGGCCAGAGAGTAGAAGGGATTGGGGGAGACTGAAATCAGGCAGGGTAGAGTGTAGGACCCAGGCCACCATCCCTGGTGATGGGCTTGAGCCCTCCGCCACATCAGTGTCTGTGGGGTGGGGGCAGGACGGGGTCCTTCTCACCCCCATCTCCCAAGAGAACACACCCCTCCACCATCTGCCCTTCCTCACGATCCCGTGAAAGGCAGCGTGTGAGGTCCGCTCGCATTGGGGTGGGGGTGAATTATCACCCCTTTCTTTCCTGCCAGAACCTGTTGGCATCTCCCAGGCTCCCTCAGCCTGGGAGCTAGGTGCCCTCGCCCTGATTTAAGACCTGAGGAGGCGTCCCACAAGATTGGGCGGCTCCCCCTGGGGGCCCCGGGATTTTCCAGGGCAAATCTTCTACATGCTGGGCCTTGTCCCTGCCTTGCGGGGGAGCTGGGACGCAGTCTCAGCGGGCCCCCTCGTAGATGGGCTGGTCTGTTGGAGGCAGGCAAAGGTCACTACTCCATCCCAGCCTAGGGACTCAAGCATGGTGGTGGTGGTGGTACGGTGGTGAGGCCCAGTGAAGGGGCTCTCTCTTTTTTTGCCCAGGAAAACCCTTTTTTAGTTTTTTTTAATAGTTGCATGGTTTGTACATTCCAGACCCCCCCCCATTTTGCAGAAGGGGAAACTGAGGCACAAATTGGGGAAACCATCCTGCCTTGGACGTAGCTCTTGAAAAGCTGAATAAGAGCAGAGGGGTCATCAAATGGTTTTGTGTCTGATGCTCCATGGCCCCATTGGGGGTAGGGGGGTCTGACTTCTCCAGATAAGGAAGCTGAGGCTCCCCCAGGGTCCCACAGTTATGGAGTGGCTGAGGCTTCCAGGCTCTACCCAACACAAATCCCTGGGGCCATCGTGAATTAGAGCTGATGGTCCTGGGTTCAAGTCCTATCTGTCACCTCAAGAAAATCACGTAATTTCTCTAGACAGGCCTTGATTTCCTTAGCTATAAAGTAGGGATTTTTGGCAAAGAACCCATATCATAGAATCTTACAGACTTGTCTAGAATGGTTCCATTTTACCAACAGAGAAACTGAGGCACAAGATTGTGGCTTTCCCCAAGGGCCATATGGATTAGAAAGAGAAAGACCCTGTCTACCCCGGGCTTGGGGAGAAGCCCAGCGGCCAGGTGTTTGCCTCTTCTTGGAGCCTCAGCTCTTAGTGGGCATCATTCCTATGATGATGCTTCATGAGTGCTCATGGCCATCCCCTCCCATCTGGGTCTGTGGGGGATGGGGGAGGGGTTTCCTTGGGGCTGTGGAGAGGCTTCCCTGCCCCCCTCTGCTCTCTGTGTCCTCCTTGATACAGGATCACTGAGGGCACCAGGGTCTGCTGGAGGATTTGGACTCACGATCTCAAGGGTTGGTTCCCTTGAAAGACTCAGTGAAGGCCAGAGATGTCCAAGAGGACTGGAAAGGGGCTGGCCCCAGGGTGCCTTCTCCTCTCCCAGAATCCACCTCTTCAGAACAGGAGGAATTTTTGGGGTGGAAGAAAGGGGACCCCTGCTTATGTAGCCAGAAAGTCAGAACAGACCCCGAGACCAAGTAGGCTGTCTGTCTCTGTTCATTGTGGTTCACTCAGGATCTGGATTCAGATCCCACTTCCGCAGTGGCCAAGTCAGTTTCCCTCCTACGCTTCATTTTCTCCCATTCTACAATATTTTTATCCATCCATTAAAGGGGCTGCTTCAGTCCCCCCGCCCACTCCAGATCTGAGGTCTGTCATCAGTCCCAAAGCCCGGAGTCTCGGGGCCCCGGCTCGTTGGCTCCCTGTCTTCTCACTCCCCATGTTTCTGGGCTTACCGCTTGAAGTTCTGGGCTGAGTTTTGTCCTTTGCCTTTAAGAGAAAGTGGGGGAGGGTGTGGTTCTCTGGAGGGTCCCATTACCAGCCCCACTCAGCCAGGGAAGGATGATGGAGGCCCCACCAAGAGCCGGCTGAGCCCTGAAGGATGATGGAGACCCCACCAAGGCCCGGCTGAGCCCTGACTCTCCAGTCCTTGCACACCCCACCCACCCATCCCCAGCTGGGAGAGGGTGTGGCCTCTAGCCAGAGGACCCACCTGACCACAGGGCTCCATCTCGGGGAACCCTCCCCACCCAGCCCTTAGGAGAGAGCCCCCTCTGTCTTCCCCACTTCAGCAGATGGCCCGGCCCGACCTGCAGACACCTCAGATGCCAGCCTTGGAGGCGGGCTCCCTTTGCCCCAGGGAGGTCCCAGTCGGCCTCGGGGAACCTTCCAAAGATGAAGTTTCCTTTGGCCCCAGTGGAACCATAAACCCTCCCCCACCCCCTAGAGGGCGACCCCCAGTCTGGGGGAGGCAAGAAAATAGGACCCCAAGCATCTGAGGAGAGCAGGACAGATGATCCCACGCTGGGAGGGACTGCTCCTCTCATTGTGCTGAGAAGGAAACTGAGACTCAGTTACAGGGACTCACCCAAGAGAACTGAGGTCAGAGTAGAGAGCACAGCAGCGAGATTCGCACTCAGATCTTCATGGCTCTTCATGGCAACACAGGTTTAAAAAATGAGTCTTTAGCTTCATAGTAATCCTCCGGCAGCCTGGGGCTTCTGCCATTTGTCAGGGACCTGAATGGATTGGGGGTGGCAGTGTCACAGACAAGTCTGGACTTCTAGGTTGTTCCACATGGGAGCCTTGGGCTACTCCTATCTGGGCCTCAGTTTACTTGACCCCTGTGGTCTCATTCCTCTCCTCTTGGGGCTGTCAGCCCTGGCTTTCTGTGACTGTTGGAGCCAACAGTGGGATGGACTGGGGTACAAGGGTCCCTGTGGCTGCTCCTCCTCTTCCAGGCAGGGGGCCACCCGCTTCCCCGTGCCTGGCCGTCATCTCCACGTACGCCCCCTCCAGGGCAGCATCAGTGAGCTGCATGGCTCCCATTTCCAGCCCTCCCACTCTGCTGCTCCATCTCTCTGGCCCAGCCCCCCAGGCTCCTTTGCAGGCACACGCCTCTGAGCCCCCATGCTCTTACCTGAAAAGTGAGGGTGGTCACTACCTAACAGGATGGTCCCAAGGGCAGCAGCCGGGAGCGCCCCCAGCCCCTCGAGGGGCTTCTCCTTCAGGGGCCACTCACTTTCTGGTCAAAGCCCTTCAGTCCTCTACCCAGCCAGGCCCCCTCCTTAGATCACAAAACAGAATTCTGTTTTGATATTCATTTGACCATGATTTATTGTAGTCATTGATTAGTGTTCATTCCCCCTTTAAGGAGCCAACATTGATTAGGCACCACTGTGTGCAGTCTCTGGCTTAGGTCCTGGGTTACAGAGACAAATCTGGGGTCATTCCTCCCTCTTTGGATAAATAAATGAATCACTAACAAGCTCAGGATGCTTCCTCGGCGCAGGGCTGGCCCACACGCAACAGAACTAAGGCTGGAACCCAAGTTTGAGGCCCAGCATCCACCCCCAGAATGGACAGCGCTTGTGCTGGGTGGGGGGGGGCTGTGGCAGATGGGGGTCCACAGGAGCAGTGCCCTGGCCCCAGCCTTCCAGAAGAGATAGGGGCTGCTCTGAGGCAGAGGGCCTGAGTTCAGATGTCACCCCCTTCTTGATTGCCTTGTAGTCTTGGGTCAGATGCTTCCTTCTCACTGGGGCTCAGTTTCCTCTAATGTCAAATGTCTCTTTGTGCAAGAACGGGGACCTCTTCGCCTTGTTTGTGTCGTGGACCCTCTCATAGCCTGCTGAACTCTGGCCCCCTCCTCACAGTGTGTGTTGGGGGGGGGGGGGTTCAATGCTTGGATTCCTTTCAAACCAATTAGAGTGAAATGCTTATTAAAAATTTGTTTCAATGGACCAGGTTAGGACCCCCAGCCTGGAGGATCTTCAAAGAGCCCCCTCCCCCAGGGCTGGGCCTACTACTTTAACCCACTGGCCTAGGGGCTTCTGGCCCAGAGTCAGGTGGGGGCAGCAGAGATGTTTAGTTGGGTGTGTTGTGATTGGGTGGACCATAAAGGGAATTTGTGTCCATCTTGGCCTGGGGCTGGACTGCAGGGACAATCTGATCCACATTGTTGGGGCACCACCAGCATTGCTTCTTTGAAGTGAGAGTCTCTTGGATCCTTATTTCAGAATCACTGGGAGGCATCAGTAATAGAAGGGGACAAGCCATCAAATACAAATCATTTAGTTTGCAGAGGTGGGAGCCCATGGGTACCCTGTCAGACTGACTATGGGATGGATGCCTTGTCTCTGTTTTTTGTATTGGGGGAGGTGCTTACAGGTATGAGGGAGGGAAAGGATAGCTATGAATGAATGAAGAGAGAAAGCATTCTTGATCACCACGTGCAGAGCCCTTTTCTGAGGATGGGAAACTGTACCCTCCTGGATCTGGGGCGCTTCATTCTAGCCACAGCAAGTCCACCCATCCTTCCTCCCATCACATTGTGTTGGGCTTCTACCAGAATTATCCACTAGGATTCCATGTAGTCTTCCCTTTATTCCTCCCAAAGGGCTCTCAAATTTCCTTCTACCCCCCATCTCCTCCCCTGACCCTGGTTCTCTTTGCAGAATTACGGCAGCGGCATGAGACCTCCACCCAACTCTTTAGGCCCAGCCATGCCTGGAATAAACATGTGAGGCCAGACCCCGGGGTTGGTGGGGAAGGGGGAGCACCGTGGGTGTGGGGGACCTTCCCCCACTTCTGCCTGCAGCCTGAGGGGCATCTAGCCCCATGAACCCTAGCCCCTTTCCTCTGTGCTGGGAGCTGTCCAGGGTCCCTGCTGCCCACTTTCCCATTATTCCTCTCTTCTGAATTTCAGGGGCCCAGGAGCTGGCAGACCTTGGCCCAACCCTAACAGCGCCAACTCAGTAAGTCCTAGCCTGACAGGGTCGGGACAGGGTGGTGGGAGGTTGGAGTCACAGCATGAGAGCCGTGCCCTCTGGCAGCAGAGGGTGCACCCTGCATCCCTGGGACCTCCCACCCCAGGGAGGGATTGTTGATACTAGGGCCTTGGAGATGAGAGGTCTGGGCTCTCCTTAAGCTGGATCTGAACCTCTGTGGCCTGGGTGGCGGTTCAGAGTCACCCGGGAGTGGGAGGGTTGGGAGCCCCCCAGGATGGGCGGGATGGGAGCTAGCCTCTACTTACTGTGGGACACCAGGGCCAGGTGGAAAGGAGTGAGACCAGCCCCCCATAGTGTGGCCTTGGCCTCCTTCCCTCCTCTCAAAGGACTAGAGGCTTTGGATTAGACCTGAGGTCCCTCCCAACTCTGCCTGGAGCTCCACCCCCAGGAGGAGGGGGCAGGGAGGCACCCCCACTGGCAGCTGCTTCTGGGAAGGTGTCTGTGGGTAGTACTTGGGGAGAAGTCTGAGGGCCTCCACGTTTTGGGCCAGTGAGGGGGTGAACCCCTTGTCTCTAGGTCCATGATATTACCCTCAAACCAGCCCACCCTGGGGGGAAGTCTTTTCTAACCCTCCCCCTTCACCTGTCCCATTTCAGATTCCGTACTCCTCCTCGTCACCTGGTACCTATGTGGTGAGTGCCTGACTTTGAGGGATGGGCTGGTGCGGCTTGTGGGCAGCTTCCCTGTCCTCCTCCCCCCCTCCTGCCTCAGTTTCCTCCTCCCCCATGGTCTCTAGTAAGACCCCCTGTAAGTCCTGTGCTTGCATCACCCTCTGGAGACCCCCTGTAAGTCCTGTGCTTGCATCACCCTTTGGGGCCGTCTGGGTTGATCACTGACTCCAGCCTGGGTTTGAATCCCCGCATCTGGGCCACTGGTCTGCCTTGGTGGCCTTGGATGACACACTGGGTCTCCATCACCTCTTCTGTCCAATCAGAGACTAGGCTGGAGCTGGTTTCTAATTCCTTCCCAGCTGTATGTGGGTGGGGAGCAACCTACTCACACGTTCCCACCCATGGAGAGGCCGCAAAAAATTTCCCCAGATGAGAGCAGGGGTCAGGCCTCCAGTCAGGGTGGATCATCCCTGCCCACCTGCTCCCCAGGCTCCCCAGCCCCCTCCCATGAGCACCAGACTGGCACTCTGCCTGCACCCCCATAGGAAAGGGGAGCTGGAGGGGAAGGCTTGGCAGAGTCCCAAGGTGAGCCCTTGATGCTGACAGCAGCAGGCTCTCCCATCCCCCTCCAGGTCACTCACTTGTCCTTCTCTCATCTCCAGGGGCCCCCTGGCGGTGGCGGCCCCCCAGGAACGCCCATCATGCCCAGCCCTGCAGGTAATCATGAGCGATGTGTACGGTGGAGGGGGGGGGGCCAGAGCCAGGGCCCAGAGTCAAGTACCACCCCCACCCCTACCCCCCACTTGCCTTTTATCCATTAAAAAGAGGTTGGTTGGGTGATCCCTGCAGGGAGGGACAGAGGAGTCCATGGGAACCCTTCCCTCTGGGCTCCAGCTTTCCTCAATGGAGAAGACAAGCAGGGCCCCACCACCACCACTGCCCCCTATTTCTTGGGCCTTGTGAGAGCCTCCAGCTACCTTGGATGTGTACATGGGGGGATTTCCGTAGAAGTTTGTCAGAGGCTGACCCAACTAAGGCAGCTGTCCACCCCCACAGGGGGTACCCCAAAGAGACGTGATTGGGGGGGGAGGCATTGGCATCTGGGAGCTCAGGAAACCCTTATTTTCTAGAATTCTCACATTTTGAAATTGAGAATTGGGATCTCCCAGCTCCCTACTTAGTCCTCACCTTTGTGGGGCCTCGCCACCCGAGACTTTCCCATTAGGGCCGTATTTTGGCTATCTGTCTCCCGACCCCAGGACACCTGAGCAAGTCACCTGCCTTCTCAGACTGTTTCCCCAGCTGTCTGGTCAGAGTTCCTGATCCTTGCTCTTCCCGCCCATTGAAAGACTTATAAGACTTGGGGTGATCCTTGGCTGGGGAGCCACCAGAGAGAAGGGAGTGAGCTCTCAGCCGAGGCAGGAAGCCGAGGACGCTCCCTGTGGTGTCTGCTCTGCCGGGAAACTTGTTAGTGGGTTTTCAAATAGACATTTTAATGCTAATTGGGAGGGAGAGGAGGAGGGAGCTCCCGGCCCACCCCCCTCCCAGCTGCAAGGGAAGAGCCTCCTGCTTCTCTTTCTCTCTGCCTCTCTGCCTCTCTGTCTCTCTCTCCCTCTCTCCCTCTCTCCCTCTCTCCCTCTCTCCCTCTCCTCTCTCCTCTGTCTCTGTCTCTGTCTCTGTCTCTGTCTCTCTCTCTCTCTCTCTCTCTCTCTCTCTCTCTCTCTCTCTCTCTCTGTATGTCTCTATCTCCGGTCTCTCTTTTCCCCCCACTCCCTCCTGCTGCTTTTTCCTGAGCTTTCTGACCTGCATTCCAGGCTGGGTCACCATACAGATCTCCATATATGGCCCCAGTGCCTCACCCCACCCCCAACTTGGGGGGACAGCACCCTCCATGTTCTCTGACCAGGGGGCCCCGTCTGGTCTGTCTCCGAGTGCATCCAGGGTGAGGGATTTGGGGGGGGCAAGGGGAGCCAGGGCTGGCTTGGATGATTCTCATAGTTGAATTTTCTGTGATTAAAAACTTTGTGAATCTTCATTAAATACAAATTAGCCAGAAAATGGCAGTACTTAAAGGGAATTTTCAGTGATAAAATACAAAAGAATGAGTTCAAGTGGCATGAGTTTGTTTTAATTAAGAAATGAATTAATCACCCCCTCCCCAACTCTTCTCCAGACTCCACAAACTCCAGTGACAATATCTACACAATGATTAATCCCGTGCCGCCCGGAGGCAGCCGGTCCAATGTAAGTCTGCTTCCTCATCATTTCCATATCAGATACCATAACAAATCATAATTAACTTCATCAGCTGAGGGGAAAGCCCGTTTAATTGATTTCAGCCATTTGTTACCAGAGAGGGATGAAAACAAACCATCCAAGATGTGATTAGCTCCTGGGCCCTTGGCGCCCATGTCGCAGGCCAAGGGGCGGCTTGGGGCACTGCCAAGACTGGAGGACCCGGGTGGGGGTGGGGATGGGGCCGGCCAGGCCGCTTGCCCCCTGGCCCCGGAGCAGCTAGAACCTGATGGAGTCGATGTTGATCCAGTGATTGGGAGGGGGTGCACCTGTTGGGCCGTGAGCTCTCCTGCACGATGAACACCTTGGTTTTGTTGGAGGCGGGATTTGAACCCAAAGCTTCTCTGCCTCCAGGTCCACCCTCTGCCCACTTTGCCACCTAGTTGTCAGCCAGGCCATTATTAAGCCGCCCTCAGGTTTCCGAGCCCCTTGGGAAGTGCATCCGAATTCATAGGTGATAGGATGGGGCTGTTGGCCACCGGGGGTTCAGTAGCATTGAGCTCGAGACTTGAATAAGGAATGCCCGAGTTCAAATCCTGCCCAAGATACTTAGTGGTTATGTGATTAGTTGTGAGGGAGATGCCTTTCTCAGCCTCAGTTTCCTCTTCTGAAAACAGTAAAAACAGCAGTACCCCTCTGCGGGCACCTCCCTAGACCCAATCCCTTCCTCTTCATAACACCCCCCCCCATCCTCTCCAGTGGGCTTGAGTAGGAGGTACAGCTAGCCCAGGGTAGAACCCTAGCAGGGCGGCCTGCCTGCTCAGTAAGCCAGTGTGGTTTGACGCTGCACCAACAGCACAGAAGGAGCAGAGCCGCTGCCCTGTCATCCTCTGCCCCAGTCAGACCACATTTGAACAGTGGGTCCATCTCGAGGGGATCTAGACTGTGCTGAGGAGGGGGACCAGGTTCAGGATTGGTTGGAAGAACAGGGAGGTTGGGCGGGAAGAGAAAGGCTTGGGGGGTCGGGATGTGGCCTGTGAACGCTTCCCAGAAGGGCGCCCTGACCTAAGACTGGAGCCCACCTCCAGGGTGGCCATCAGCCAGGGGTCCACCTGTTGTGGCCCGGGCCGGTGCTGAGTTGCCTCCTCCCTGCTCTGTTCTTCTCAGTTCCCCATGGGCCCTGGCTCGGATGGTCCTATGGGAGGCATGAGTGGCATGGAGCCCCATCACATGAATGGATCCTTAGGTAAGTGGAGGCAGCACCCTAAAGGTTGGGGGGAGGCACGAGATGAATGGCAGCCAGAATTTATGGTTGTATTTAAAGGAATGATTATGATTAGAAAAAAGTGATTTTAAGACCAGTGCAGTGCTCGCCTTCACCAGGCTTCTCCCCACCCCCTTCTTCTCTAAGAAAACTAAAAATGATTGTGGTGGCAAAATCAAGCATGCACTTGGCCCTCAGCTTACCTGGACAGATCCGGCTCCTCAGGGGAGCGCTCATGACTCTGAATCTGGGGGGGTGTTAACCTTCGAAGTTCCTCTCCCTCCTGCCATCCCCTGTTCTCAGACCCCTCCAGCTCTGACTCTCAGTGTCCTGAGGCTGGTAAGGAGCCCCCTCCAGGGTTTCCCTCCCCCACCTTGGCAGTAGCTGGGCTCACCTGGACCGACGCCCCAATGATCTGATGAGGTTTTTTAATCCATTTCAGGGTCAGGTGACATAGATGGACTTCCAAAAGTGAGTCTGGGTCCTGGGTCTCCCTGGGTCTCCCTGCCCCTGGGGAGCTCTGTGGCCACAGCCACTGCTCCCTGGGAGCCTCCCCACCTCCCCTCGTCCTCTGGGTCCAGGAGCGGGCTGGGGATCCCCAGTGCTCCTGCATCTGGGGCGACCGCAGTAACTGCTTCCCTTTTCTCTCTTCTCCCAGAATTCCCCAAACAACATAAGTGGCATTAGCAATCCCCCCGGCACCCCCAGAGATGATGGCGAATTAGGAGGAAACTTCCTCCATTCCTTCCAAAATGACAATGTAAGTCCCCCTGCCTCCCCACCCCCCCGGAAGGCCTCAGTGACCCCCCAATCCCCAGCCAGTGTCCACCATCCCATCCTGGAGAACTGACCTACGGCAGGTGGCGGGGTGGTGGGGTCTGGCCCCGAGGGGTCAGCAGCCATGGTCCAAGGCCCGGGATCTGTGTGCAGAGCAAGCCAAGCTCTCAGCCCCTCCTCACTGGTTGAGTTGTGTCTCTCCCTTCTTCACGTGGGGCGGCCAGTCGGGGTTCAGATCCCACCCTGGTCTGCGTGGTCTGTGCAGCCTGCGCTTCAGGTGCCTCTCAGGTCCTCTGCAGATCTCTAGCTGTGAACCTTTGCCGCAGCACCATGAGGCATTGAGAAAGAAACCTGGGTTCTAGTCCTGCCTCAGCCTTCTGAGAGCCTCGCTAGCTCTGAGCCTTGGTTCCCAGTTACAAAATGAGGTGCTATGGCACCGTCCCCACAGTCCCTCTCAAGCCGGTGCCAGTGTTTGTGGATGTACAGACACAGGCATGATGCTACTGCCTGGGCCTGGAGGGCAGGGTGGCACCCCCCACACACACACACACACCTCTAGGGGTCTCTCTCACGGGGTCTGTACAAAGGCCAAAGGCCGCCTGGCTTCTGGGGCCACTGAGGGGAGGCTGGACTTCTCCAGGGGGGTCCTCATGTACATCCTTCACCCTTGGAGCTTGGGTTCAGGGCAGCCCCCTGTTCTTAGGACACTGACAGGAGTGGGGTAGGACAGTCTGCTCTAACGAGGGCTGTCTGTGTTCTTTCCATGCAGTATTCCCCCAGCATGACGATGAGCGTGTGATTCCCCCTCCTCCCCTTCCTCTTCCCTTCTCCTACCTCCCCCTCCCTCCTCCCTCCTTCCTCCTCCTCCTCCTCCTCCTCCTCTTCTCCGGGATGCCGAGCAAGCCGGCCATGGCAAGCGGGAAGATTCCAGAAATTATGCAAGAAGAAGAGAGGTGTTTCTGGCCAGGAGACGGTGGGGGGGACTCCCCCTCCCCTGTCAACCTTCCCCCTCCCCCTTCTGCCTCCTCGGAGCCTCCCCTTCCCCCGCCCCAGTTTTAGTTTCATGCAATAAAAAGGCCGAACTTTTTATTCCATAAAACATGAAGGACAAAACTTAAAAGAAAATGAAAATATATTTCAAGATGTGGAGCAGGCCCCTTCCTCACCCGCCCCCTCCCCTCCCCCTCCGCGGAGGGCCTTCTATGTACGGGACACTTTTCATTTTTCTTTTGTTTCTGTTTTATTGGGGTTTTTTGTTTGTTTGTTTGTTTTGTTGTTTTTTTGGGGAAATAAAAACGGAAGCTTCTAGCAACCCCTCTCCCCCATCCCCCATCAACCTCTTTGCTTTCTTCTTTTAAAAAAAAAAGGCAGAAAAAAGACAAAAAAAAGGAAAAAACCCAACCCTGTTGTATGTTTGTGCTGTGACCCTCTGGCGGGAAAGCTAGTCTAGATATGAAACCTCCTGGTGTCTGTTGTAGCCATTTAATGACCTAATAATAAACTGGACAGTTTACAATCTTGGTTTCCTTCCAACAGGCCTCTTCTTCCAGAGCGGGAGGGCCAGGGTCCGGGGTCTGGGCAGAGCCAGCGTCCTCACATGCTCACATGCATGCTCACATACACACATACACACATGCTCATACTCACATCACACACACACACACAGACACACACACACACACACCCTCTTCTCCCCATCCTCCCATCCATTCATACAAGATATGAAGGCCATCAGCAGGGCCCTGGGGGACCCATCTCATTGTGCTTATGGCCTGCAGTTCTGTTGCCTCTCTGGGGAAGGGTCTGCTCCCACTTCCCATCTCAGTCTTTTCTTCAGGCCAGGGGTTGTTCCAACTGGTCAGAAATCTGGAAGAATGACACCCGAGCTCCCCAAGGATTTCAGATTGTGGGGCTCCACAAAGATAAAGTCCCAGACCCCCCCCCCAAGGTCTGGCCTCAGGTGTACCATTCTGATCCAGAGCAGAGCATGAGTGTGTACCCCCATTATCAATATTTGACAAGACTTTCCCTTTAGTCTCCTAATCCTGCAGTGAAATAGTGGTAGAAAAGTGTGTTGGAAGCCGTCAAAGGGCCCACGCTTGCAGCTTGCTATGCAAGGGCCTCCCTGGGCCACTGCCAACTCTTCGGGCAGCAAAGATCTTTGGATCATTTTTATTCTAAACCTCTGACCCTTTCATCAGAGCCCAGGGCATCATGGGACTGGACGTGGAGGGGACAAGGAGGGCCCATTATAAATGATTGGTGACAGCTTCCATTGGAAGGAACCCCAGAACAGTGTCCCAGGATCCTCCCTTTGAAGGGTCTCCTCGGAGTTGAGAGAGAACTTGTTTCTTGACCTTCCCAACACAACTGGTTGTTGTCTCTAGGAAGTGATAGGTCCAGAAGCCCTTTGAGAATGATGGGGATGCATGGCCATTGTTAGTGGGGGGTTGGGGGGAGGGTAAGGGCCCCCTCAGCTTGTAGTCCAGATGATAATTGTTCCTAGTCTGCTCATAATGGGATGGGAGGGGCAGTTTAGTTTGGGGGTGTTTTCTCCTTTTATAGGGCCTTTTCTTCCATGTGGGTCAAGGTGAGGGGCCAGGTTGATTAAGGGTGTGGAGGGGCTGCAGCTGGATTCGATATTGGATTTTAACACTTTGGTGCATGATTGCCCTGGGTCCCAGTTGTCCCCTCTTCATTCATACCTTGGGTGCCAGCCCCGCCCATTTCCTTATTGACCTGTATCCCCAGCCCCCCTCATCAGTAAGATGAGCTTTCAGCTCCAGCCCCAACATCCTGATCTTGTCCAAGAGATTCCCCCCAATACTGGCTCCTTGCTGCTGCCCTGAGTCTGCCCTGTCTGAGGGGGTTCTGTGAACAGGGAGGACCTTGGCCAAGTCATTCCTATGACCAGACCTCGGTTACCTTCAGCTGGTCAGCCCTTATGAAGGTCTGGTGACCAGATGAAAATGAAAATTTTGGAGAGAACAGTGGGGCTCAATGCTCCTTCCACTGGGATTCTTGGTGCCCTAGGGAAGAGTGTCCAGATGTCATCCAGAGGGCAGGGGGCTGCCCAGAGCCCTGAGGTAAAAGACCTCCCTGGGTCATACCAACAGTACACTTCAGAAGCAGAATTGGAACCCACGTTGTGTGGCTGTTGAGTCCGACTCTGTATCAAAGGTTGGAGCCAGCGGCCTAAAGAATTCATGCAACACCACAAGATGAGAAATGAGTAAATCGTCCAGGTAGTCAACCTCTAGGCCCAGTCAACAGTGTTTGTTAGGCACCTGCTGAATTCCAAGTACTGAGGATATCAAGGCTTTTGCAGGCCCTCAAGGAGCTTCTAATTTAAAGGAAGGAGACACCGACAAATCAATTCTCATTTTATCCCCAACAACCCTGGGTAGTGGGTACTAATGTCACCATTTTGTAGATGAGGAGACTGAGGCCAACCAGTGACAGAACAGGATCATGGCCAGCAAATGTCTGAAGTTGGATTTGCACTCGGGTCTTCAAGATGCATGCAATGAAAATTAATGGCAGAATGTGGATGGTGCTCACAGACCAGAGAAGATGGGGGAAATCTTAACACGGATTTATTTGAATTCTGCTCCACAGGAAAAAAAAACCAGTCATTTGTCTCATCTGCCCAACAAATGTGCTAATGAGAAAGATGAGTTTCACAAGTGTGTGGCAATCAGTCAGCCCACTTTGGGGCTCTAGGATAGAAAGAGTCATGGCACTGTGGGAATCTGACTGGTGAGGACGTTCTGCCGTTCCCGTGTCCCTTCTCCCTTCGTGTTAAGTCTGGGCTTTGGCTTTGTCTCCCTCCAAGGATTGGTGCCTGACTGAAACTCTACAAAACATGCCGAGCAGTGGATGGGGTGACCTTGTGGGTGCCTCAAATCTGGGTGAAGATCCAGTGGGAGCTGATGGAGATGGGGGGCTAGAAGTTGTCTCCCCCGGGGCTGCCTGGTCTTATCAAAAGCCCTGGGGGGGGCAGCTGCAGGGCTAGGATACATCCATGCCTGGAGCAATGGACAAAGCCTTCTTAAGTGTCCCCTAATCCTGTCCACAAGCATCCACAACATCCCACCTCAACTGAGCCTCTCAAAGAATGAATACCGCCCCACCCCAGGTGTTCTCCACAACTCCAGATGTGGTCTAACCTCAGCAGAGGACAGGACCATCATTTTGTCCCTGGAAGATTTCACCTCTGGCCATCTCCCCTGCCCCATCTCCCTCTCCATGTCTTCCTCTCCCTCGGATGTCTGTCATCTCTCTCTTGTTCTCTCCCTCTCCCCCTCCCTCCCTTTCTCTCACTGGTATAGGAAGTTTTAGCAGAATTTTCATCACCCTGCCTGAGGCTTTTCTGACCATTCTCAGTTGTGCTCACCATGTAAGGGGAGGGCAGTGTCATTTTGTGTTATATTTTGTTCTCTCCAAGTGCCTCCCAGGCTAGTTTGAGTGAGGCTTGGCCCAGAATATGCTCCTTCCTGATCTGATGGTCTGAGTTCTGAGACCCCTTCCAGATCTAACTTTTTAAGAGTCCTATGATTATATTGATTCCCATTAAACATAGGGATTGGTTATTGGTTCTAGGTTATCAGGTTTGCCCTGATATTCCATCTTCCTGCTCTCCTTTTGAGTCCCAGCAGCTACCCCCACCCCAGCAGCTGCCTGGAACACAGAAAAGGTGCAGGACAGACCAGAGAAAGGGGGTGATCCCTTTGGAGGAAGCCAGTCAGGAAATGCTTCCTGGAAGAGATGGGACTTGACCAGAGGGAGAGAATCAAGAAAGGCTTCTAGGCAGGGGCCCAGCATGAGCAAAGGCGAGGGGCAGGAGTGAGACTGGTCTGTGCTCCCCTGCCACAGCAGAGGATGGGGCTGGTTGGGGCCCGACAGTGATGGGTTCGAGCTTGTTGAATGTCAATGGGAGCTTTTAGACTTATTGGGGCTTATTGATTGTTCTTTTGATTTCCAAACTTAAGAAAGTGATGAAGAAAATGATGATGGAGATAAAACTTCAAAGTGTGTCTCCCCCCCACTTTCCCTTCCTGCTTCCATCACCTCTTCCTCCTCCTCCTCCTCCTCCTCTTCCCACCTCCCCTCCTTCCTCCTCATACTCCTCCCCTCCCCTCCTCTCCCCCTCCCCCACCATCATACCCCTGCCAGGAAGATGTTGCCCCTTCAGTGCTGGGCCTGGGACAGGGCTGGCCACCCCTCTGGCTCTGTCCCACATCCCCGTCTGTAGTGATCTGCCTCACCCTGCCTTCCTGTTTGTCGCTTCACCCACAGCATGTTTCCGAACTTGGAAAAGACCAATAAATACCTTTTTTTTTAATGAGACTTGGCCTTGCTTCCATGGGGGAATATTTCATTTCCTGGAATGTTCCTGAGATAGCAGGGCCTGTCCAGGGGAGGCCAGCTGCTAAATGACCCCCTGGGCTTGGGGGGCTGCCAGCCCCATGGAGGTCTCCCTGGACACCTGGTTTCCCAGGAAGGGTTTTCATGAGAAACTAGGGGAGAGAAACCTGACCCAGCTCCCAAAGCCCACAGCTGACTCCAATCCTGGCAAGGCTTTCCCATGTGCAAGGCAGGCCCTGTGGGAAGTCCCTGAGATGCAAAGCAGGAACAAAACCAAGAACAGAAAACCAGTCCCTGCCCACCAGGAGCTTCCACTCTCACAGAGAGACAACATGCAACAACACCATACACACCAGTCGCAGGCAATGTGGATGGAGGTGAAGGTGCAGGAGCAGACTCTTGCTGAGGGTGGGCTTGAAGCTGAGACTTGGAGGAGGGAGGGAGGGGGTGCCAGACCCCTCCCAGGAGCCCTAGAGAAATATGGAGAGGCCTGTGACCAGGCAGAGAGCAGACAGGACTGGGGGAAGGGCTCCAGAGAGAAGCTTTAGAATTAATCTTGAACTTGAAAGGAACTGCTGGTTTGGGAAAAGCAAGACACAGGCCAGAGGATTAGGGGGTCAGAAAATGCCAGGCCGGAAAGTGAGCCCAAAGTTGATAAGGAGTCACCGATTTATGCCCTGGCACCAGCCTCCTTCCTTGCCCTGTGTTGGCATCACCCATGGTTTAGGATGGAATTGGCCAGAGGACCAGGGCAGAAGATAGGACTGTGAAATGGACTTTAAGGTGAGGTAGCCAGGGAATTTTTGTCAATTTGATAAGTCTGCTCCCTTACCCCATCCCAGCCAACCTCCCCATGCCTCACAGGTGGTCTTATAAGGAAAATGCTCCATTAACTCTTAAAACACCAAAATTCAATTCAGGCAACTTTTGTTTAGGCAGTGGCAGATAATGGCAGGAAAATGAGGCTATGCCTGTCCTCAGGAGGGATCCTGGTAAGAGCACAGACTTAGCTCACTGTACAGGTGAGGAAACTGAGGCCCAAGAAGGTCAAGGGTGACCCAGAGAATCAGTATCTGCATGAACCCCTGTCTCCTCTGCCTCTAGAATCCCTGTTCTTTCTGCTACTTTTGCACAGACAAATACAACCTGTAGAAGGTCAGATTAGAAGAATGGCCATTCTACTCACCCGTCAAATGAGGGGAATTTCCACTGTCTATGAAATGAATTGCTACTCAGCAGTATGACTCCCTACCTTTTTATCCAGGGTGCCTCTTGTCCCTCTCCTGTTGAAATCCTTAATAGAAGGCTCATCCAATATAATGGAGGCCTTCCCCTGGTCCTTTTAAGAGCCCATCCTGGCACAACCTTGCGATTGTCCACTAGTTCCCCTCGGCTGTCACTCTCTGACCAGTCAGCCCATCTCCATCCTGGTCCCAATGATGTGTCTCAAGCCAGATCACCCTCAATCCTCCATGGCAACCTGTTCATAAACATTGCACATCACTGCTCTTTTGAGCTCTGAGTTACCTGCAATTTTGGTTCTTATAAGGTCAAGGTGTTCCGTGGTTCACAACCATACACTATCAACAGGAGGGTATTTGGTTCAATTCAATTCAGCAAGGATAGTAGGGAATACAAAATAAAATATGATACAGCCTCTGTCCTCAAGGAGCTTACATTCCACCAGTAAGAAACGGCAAGGAAACGGACAAGTAAATAGAAAATATATAGGAAGAGTTCTTTGGGGGCAAGTAGAAATTAAGGGGGGATTAAGCTGGGTTAGGGGAGAGGTTGAGAAAAGTTAAGAATTTCAAAGATAATAACGGGGAAAGGGGGAAATGGAGAGGGAGGGGAGGTGATAGGCAGTCATAGAAGTCAAATTTTATACTGATGAAAAAAAATTCAATCAGTGAAACAGATTGGGTTCAGAGCACACAGAAGCAGGGACCAACAATAGCATAGTGGCGAGTAAATTCAAAGTCCAAAGTTCCTGAGAAAAAGAATCCCTTTGACAAAATCACTAAAAGAACTAGACTACAGATAAGATAATACTGGCAGAAATTAGATTTAGATCACACCATATACTAAGATAGTTACTAAATATAAAAGCTTGAATCATGAATGAATTAGAGGATAGGGGAAGAGTCCATGTCCAAGCAAGTGGTAAAGATGATAACAAAAGAGAAAATGGACAATTTTTGATTATATTAAGGTTTTTTACAATCAAATCTAATGGATTTATAATTAGAAAGGAAACAGGTAACAAGTAAAATTCTTTGCTGTAAGTTTTTCTGATAAAGATCTCACTCAAGATATATAAGGAACTGTATAAATTTATGAAATGAAAGCCATTCCTAATAGATAAAAGTGAAAGGATATGCAGGTTTTAAAAAGGATCAACAATCATAAGAAAAGATCTCTACAAGATGTTTTCAGAAAAACCTAGAAAGACTTATATGAACTAATGCAAAGTGAAAGAGCAGAACCAGGAAAATATTGTATAACAATCTACTGTGAATGACTTAGCTATTCTCAGAAATACGAATTGTCTTAATAATTCCAAAGGACTCATGATGAAAAATACTATCTATTTCCAGAGGAAAAACTGATGGATTCTGAATAAAGATTAAAGTATATTTTTTTAAACTTTCTTTTTTTCTTGGTCTGTGTTCTTTCGCAACATGACTAATATGGAAATGTGTTTGGTATGACTACACATGTATAGCCTATATCAATTGCTTACTCTCTTGATGAGAGGAAGAGGAAGGAGGGAAAGAATTTGGAACTCAAAATTTTTTTAAATGATTTTTTTAAAAGAAAACATTGTTTTTTAAATAGTTTATAAAGTATAACACAATATCATTTTATTTTATAAAATATATTTTATAAAAAAGAAAGTATGAAATAATCTTTTTTTAAAGTGTTCTAAATCAACAATTATTAGAGAAGTATAAGTGGGAAGCCTTTTGAGGTTCTATCTCAGACTAGCAAAGATAACAAAATTGGAGTTTCTGGAAAATTAGCCTATTTGTGCATTGTTGGTCTAACTATTATGGAAAGCCATTTGTAACTATCTCCTAAGCTATACTACTTTATTAGATCCATACCCCAAAGAGATCAAAGAAATTTCCTCATATGTATAAAAATGGCAACTTTTTTGTAGTTTCTAAAACTTAGAAACTAAAGAGGCATCATCCTCCTATAAAGAAAGGGTTGAGGGGTGGCTAGGTGGTGCTAGTGGATAGAGCACCAGCCCTGGAGTCAGAAAGACCTCAGTTCAAATTTGACCTCAGACACTTGTAATGACTTAGCTGTGAGGCCTTGGGCAAGCCACTTAACCCCATTACCTTGCAAGAAGAAAAAAAAAAACCTAATAAAAAAGCAAAAAAAAAGAAAGGGCTGCATTGGTGTGGGGAATAATCGTATTTAGGCTAGTATTTGTACAAAGCTTTAAGGTTTACAAAGCCCTTTGGAATGTAGGCAAGTAAATGATTGAGGTAAGATTGGAATTCAGGTCCCCCCTGACTCCAGATTGAATCTCTATAATCACAAAATGATGAATAAATAGATCTTTGAACAAAAACAACAAACATCTTATATTTATATATCATGTTAAGGTTTGCAAAATACTCTCCTGCACAATCTCATTGGAATGCCTCACTAAGTCTGTGAGGTGTTACTGATGTGGAAACTCAACCTCAAAGAGGTGAAGCGACTGCTTGCTCATGGGCCCACATTTAGCAACCATTTGAATGAAGCCTGACCCAGGTCTTCCTTTCTTTTTTTTTTTAAGTTTTTTTTTTTTTTGCAAGGCAAATGGGGTTAAGTGGCTTGCCCAAGGCCACACAATTAGGTAATCAGTAAGTGTCTGAGACCGGATTTGAACCCAGGGACTCCTGACTCCAAGGCTGCACCACCTAGCTGCCCCTATGTCTTCCTTTCTAAAAACTCAGCACTCCTTCCTCCCTGGTCAGCTGTGGATCACTGGCACTTCCTCCGCTACAGTCAGTCAGTGATGAAAGTAGGTAGTAGCTACATTTCTGGCCTCCAGAGTCATCACTGAGTTTTCTGGACTCTCAGGTAAGCTGACGGATGTGGAGAAGAGCTGGGGATGGGAGAAAGGAAGTGTGTGTGTCTGTGTGTGTGTGTGTGTGTGTGTGTGTGTGTGTGTGTGTCTGTGTGTGTGTGTGCACGCGTGTGTGTCTGTGTGTGTCTGTGTGTGTGTGTGTGTGTGTGTGTGTGCACGTGTGTGTGTGTGTTGGAGGAAGAGAGCAGAGGGGGAAGAAAAGGGGAAAGGAGGCAGAGAGAAAGAGGAAGGAGGAAGGGGAAAGGAAAGAGTGAGGAGAGGGTAAAATGGAGAGAAGAAAAAGTGGGAAGGGGGAGAGAGAAGAGAGGCAGGAGAGAGAGCGGGAAGGAGAAAGGAGAGAAAGGGGTGAGGAGGAGGGGGGCAACTCAACATGTCCAGAGCAGTGGAAACTGTTACGTCCCCCCAAACTTCCAAGGGAACCTTCATATTCGCAGGCCTCTAGGCTGACAATCTAGGAAGCAGCCGGCCTCCTCCCCTCCCCCCACCCACACGGGGTCAAGGTCGGTGGATTGCACTAGCTTATTTCACACCTGCAGTACCCCTGGTCAGTTTCACTTCCTGTCCCGCCTCGGCCTCATGTCTGTCAATCATCTCTCACCTCCCCCCACCGGCCTGGTGCGGACCCTCATGGCCTCTCGCCTGGACCATGCTGTGTCCTGACCTCTCCAGGAAGCCTTCACCTCCCTCGGCTCCAGTGGCCTCTCTCTCAATGCTTCCTCTTTCTCCATAGTTTATTTGCACTTTTTTGTTAGATTGTGAGCCTCTGGAGGACAGGGATTGTCTTTTGTCTCTTTTGTGGCCCCAAGTGCTTACTCCGCACAGTGCCGGGTCCATAGAAGGAGCTTAATAAATGTCTACTGACTGACCTGAAAACACTCCATAAGTGTTTGTGAGTTATCACAAGGTAGAGATCGAGGGGAAAGGCAGTTTGGCATAATGGTTAGAAAAACCATGAAGACCCTGGGTTCAAGTACCACCAGTCTGGGTGAATTTCCATAGTGGCTAGATGACCTTGTGGTTTCTGAAAATTGTGTATCACGGCCCTTTTGGTGGTCTGGTGATGCTTATGGCCCTCTCCTCTGAACGTGTTCAAATGCATCACAAAGACAGGATTACAAAAGAGGCCAATGAAAATGAAGACACCCTGCAATCTCTCTGCAGACCTCCATGGATCACACGAAGCTCTGTCCAAGATTCCAAGGAGTAACATCTTTTGATGATGGCCCAAGGAGTCTCCTCCTTAGAACTCCCCGATTCCTATGAAATCACAGGTTCACTCATCATCTCCATGGATCTGGAACCATAGACTCTTTAGAAGCACCTTAGGATGCTTTGCCTACTCTAACCCCCTCATTTTACAGATGAAGGAGCTAAGGCACCAGAGCTTAAGTTACTTGACCCTGGTTACACAGCTAATCTTGGAGTTTATTCAGTAGTTACTGTGTGCCAGGGGCTACCCTTAGAGCAGTTCAGTCTAATGGTGGAACACATGTGCCCAAAATGCTTATGTACAAAAGGGAGATAAGAGTATGTCCCAGAAATCTTAGTGCAGCTTTGTTTTGTTGTTTTTTAGGTTTTTGCAAGGCAGTGGAGTTAAGTAGCTTGCCCAAGGCCTCATAGCTAGGTAACTGTCTGAGGGAGGATTTGAACTCAGGTCCTCCTGACTCCAGGGCTGGTGCTCTATCCACTGCACTACCTAACTGCCCCAGTTTTAGGTTATTATTAAAGCTCTGATGTCAAATACTAAATGTTAGAGGTTTAAGGGCATAAAACTACAGACTTTTGGGACATTCTATCCACAAGATAAGCTCAGAGGGAAGGAACTAGCAATGAGGCCTGGGAAAAGGAGCTAAAACTTGAAGAGAGCCAGGGAACCTAGGAGATCGAGATGAAGAGGGAGGAAGAGCCTTCCAGACACAGAGCCAGCCCAGAGGCCGCCATTGCTATATCAAGAGGAGCGAAGTCTTGGTTTTCTCTATCTTGATATAGTAATAGGAATGGTAGGCAGTGGCCAAGGGGGTAAAGAGCTTTCAAAACCTACCAGAGGGTTTTCTGTTTGAACCTGGGGGCGACAGGGGGTCAGTGGAGTTGATGAATGAGGGTCGGGGTGATGGGGGCAGATCTACCCCGACTACGAGAGGAAATTCTGCAATTGTGCTGGGATGAGTGGTGTCCCAGAGCCCAGTAAGCTAAAGGCCTGCTTGTCTCCGAAATGCGTTTTTAAAAAGGAAAAGACTAAATGCAAGCAAGTTCAGACTGGATGGCACGTGAGAGAAGGCATGGAGGATGTTATGTCTAGAATTTTCCCGGCTGCTCTTTCCAGGGGAACAAAGGCTCACCCTGATTGTTTATGGCTGCTGGGATGGTACCTTGGCTTCCTCTGGCTCCCCGCCAGGAAAAAGCAATAAAGTCAAGCAGCTCCCTTGTTCAGGCCTGAGCTAGTGTGCGCATGAGCGCACACACACACACACACACACACACACACGCACACACACGCACACGCACACACGCACACACACACAAACATATACCCCCTCACCCTCTGCTCTGGGACGCTAGACAGTTTTTTAAAAAAAACAGTAAAAACACAAGACAAGAAAGATCAGCTGTTTTTGTTCTTACATTTACCCCATCTGACAACTTGCAATGAGGGCTAGTTTCATCCTAGGGTGAATTTTTCCCCAGATGCTGCAAAGACCAGACAGAAGCCCCTTCGGCTGACCCAGGCAGGCCAAGGCCCTTGAGAGGAAATTCCTTGATGTCTCTCTCGTGGTGGCAGTCAGCTCTTGCCCCCCAGGAGAGCTGGGAGCCAATGCTGAAAGGCTGTGCCTGAGCACTAAGGTACGGTCTGTGCTGGCCAGGGGCTGACTGCTTCTCAGAGCAGCGCAGGGCTGGGGAGAGCCTGAGCTTGGGTTCAAATTCTGTTTTTCCTTTGTCATAACCAGGTGGGTTCTTGCAGATCCCTCTCCTCCTCTGGGTGGCCCAGGGGCAGTTCTGATTGGCCCATGACTTCTGCTCCTTCACAATTCCATTATTAGCAGCTGCCATTTGGTCCCACAGAAGATTCAAAGTTCTTTAGTTCTTGCTCTCCATAAGCCAATCTAACCTTTGCCCAACCCTGGGGTGGGCACTAAGGCTATCGATCTGTTTTACAGGTGAGGAAGTTTCTAATTTTCCCCTGGTGCTTGAAGGGTTCCAAATCATCTTACAGACACATCTGAACCTCAGGTAGCACAGGGATTATTTCCACCCTCCAGGGCAGAGGGGCCACAGACTTGTCTAGGTCACTTAGCTCTTCTCTGGTCCAAGTCAACTGAAAGAAGCCTGAAGGCATGAGGACCAGGCTGGGTGGGGCTCCTCCACTGAGGAAGGAGGATGCTGGGGGTCTGCTTTCATGGCACCACTGGCTGGACTCAGCCTCTGGGAATGCTCACTGTCTCTGTCAGAGATTTCAGGAGAATCAAAATAAAGAGCCAGGGCCAGCAGGGAGGGCAGTTACTACTGACTAAAGAGACTCAGATTCTTGAGAAATCAGGCGGGAGCAAGGGCATCTGTGGGCACTTGGGGCCCTTGAGTGAGCAGCCCCAGTTCAGAGCTTCAAGTCCTCAGTCTGAACCCAGAAGAGCCCAAGGGGGAAGGAGCCGGCCATTCCCGGGACAGACCCACAGCACCCACACAGTTCCCGGGTCAGCCTGCTTGGCACAGTGGCTGCGCCAAGCAAGGACTTCAGTGCACCCCCACCCCTCCCAGAAGTCACAGTGGGCCCTCTGCTCTATTTGGCTGCATTTCCTGATGGACAATGGACACTCTCAAATGAAGGACAAGCTCAAGGAGATAAATAGCTCTTTATTCATTCAGAACCTTGGGTCCAGAGGTGGGCCAGGACTGTCTCTGTTTCCACCAAGGTCGTCAGACCTCCGCTGGAGGGCCGGTGTTCAGGCCGCACCATGGAGGTACATTGCTAAAAACTTCTTGAAAGTCGCAGGCTGATAATCTATAATCCCAGCAGGTTCCTGCAGAGAATACAGAGTCACTTTTCTGCTTGCCCATTTAAGGGATGGAATGAAAATAAGGGTCAGTTTCCTGGGGTCTTCAATGCTGGCCCTGGACTCACCCTCACCCCCAAGGGGGAGGCAGAGAAGCATGGTCAGCTCAGACACTGCCATGTGCTTCCTCAGTTTCCTTGTCTGAAAAGGAGGAGCCTGGCTTGGCTGAGCTTCCTCTGCGGCGCCCCTTCGTGGTTCTACCAACCTGGGCATTTTTCCACCTGAGATGAGACTCAGTCTGCTTTCTTCTCCCTCTCCCTCAGCTCCCCATCAGGGCACCCAACCAGGATCCTCAGAGTGCTGCACTGGATTCAAATCCTCCCTCTGCCCTGGCCCTGCTGTCACCTTCCTAGCTCTCTCCCAGGCCGCCCCAGGCCTTCATCTTTAGGATGGGGGCTGGATAGGGGGACCTCTGAGCTCCCTCTCAGGTCTATCAGGTGACTTGGGAAGAGGCAATGCTGGCTTCAGGAAGGGTGGGGCACCCATAGCCTCAGCATTTACCCTCCCAGATGAACTCAAGGAGAACAAACTGGGTTTCACACTTACCACAACGACTCTCTTTTTGATAACTGGAAGACATCGAAAATGCTGGTAGAGAAGTTGGTCAGAATCCATCCAGACGAGGTTCTTGATGCCATCATTGGACGCCAGGTCCGTCGTGTTCAGCTGGAACACCATGAACTGGAAGACGCGGCCATCGGTGCCCACACTCTGAACCACTATCGGCCGCTCCAACACCCGAGCCTCTTCCTGAGGGCAGATGGACAAGTAGAACCTTGGGCAGCATGGGGAGGCCCCACCACTTGACCGAGGGCAGCTCTCAAGGCAGCTGCAGAGGAGCGGGGGGGGGGGGGGTGGCCTTGATCTGGTTCTGATTGGGCCCAGTTCCAGCTATGCCTGGCCGATGCTCTCAGTCTCCTTCCCTGCAGGTCAGCACATCTGCTCTCCTGCTCGACCCCACCCATTGCTCTGGTCTAGACTACAGGGAAGCCGGGGGCAGAGCTGACCCCCTGAGCTCCTCCCGGGAGCTGACACATCTGTCTTCACAATCCCCTGGAGCACCAGGCAAAGGACTGGGGCCTGAGGGCAATCAGCCCAGTAAAGGCTCCACTTGAGCTGGCAATGTGTCCAAGAGCATCCATCCCAGCTGGAGGCCCAAGGTACCCAGAAAGGGCCACTTCTCCAGCCTTGGGGTCTTCAGAGAGCAGGTGTAAGTGAACAGCACCCATTCCAGGGCTGCAGCCGAGCTTAATCCTACAATCAGTCTAGGAAATCTGCTTTTCTGATGGTTTACCCCAACCCCCAGATTTGGGGACAAAGTTTTGGGTCAAGTATTCCCTGCTCATAGGGGAGAGTGACAAGGCCAAGGATCCAGCCAACAAGCTAAAGGGTACCAGAGACCCTCCCATTCAGCCCCTCAGCCTCTCCAAGAGTTCAGGCCAAGGGTATTTAGGAGAGACCCTCCCACACTGCCCTGGCTCTGAGGACCTCAGAGCTCCCTCAATCACTGCTTAACGCCACATCCCTGAGAGTGGTTTGTACCCAAAGGGACAGAGAGGGGTCTTTTTTCACCCCATCTCAGTTGCCCTGCCACCCAAGCCCTGTTCTCATCAGGCCTCCAGAAATGCTGCCAGGAGGACGCGCACATGCAGAGACAGACACACCCCCTTCACAGGACCAAGTAAGAAGACAGGACGGGAGAGTACGTACCCCATACAGAGTCCGGGCCTGAGCCAGAGCATTGCCAAAAGCGAACATGATCATCTTGGCTCGGAGTTGCTCTGGTCGAAATCGAGCCCGGCGACTGATGGCCGACTCAGCGAAGTACACAGTGTGCGGATGGGGGTAAGGGTAGCTTTCGTGGAAACCTGGAACATGGAAGTTGTGGAAGGCTGGTGTGGGTGACCTTGGCATTGAGCCTAGTAGGCCCCAGGACCGAGGCTGGGCAGGTCAGGGAGCAGCAGGTGCCCCTCCCCCACTCACAGTCTCACTCCACCAACTCTTGGGTGGCCGTGATCAGTCTTATGATCAGCTGAGTGTTTCTACAGACAGCTGGAGATGAGGGAAGAGGAAGAGATGAGGAAAATGAAGGGAGGAGACAGTCACTTGGGGGGGGGGCAGCCTCTAGAGAGACACCTCTAGTTCTGCAATTCCCCACCGGGGAGGAGAGATGCTCCAGGTCACAAGGAGGCTCATTGGACACAGAAGGACAATGACAAAAGCCAAAAGAGCAGGGGAAGTCGTCTGAGAAGAAGAATCCCTGGGACCTGGAACCGCAAACAGTCCATGGCTGCTTCTTTCTTCTTGACAAGGAATAGGAATGGGAAAATTCTAGTGGGGGTCCAGGATTTCAGAGCAGAAGGTACAGTGGAGCCACTGGCCTGGTTTGTACCAGTCTGGGTCAGCCATCTCCTCTCCAAGCCCAGCCCCCCCCTTCACCCCCCAGGCTCAGGAGGCAGGACTCCTGAGGTGACAAGCTGCCAGCTCTGTTGCCAGCTCCATACCCCCCAAGGCTTCACTGGTATGATTCTGGCCTATCTACATGTCTCAGCCTCCTAAAGTTTCTAGGGAGAGATGCATAACAGTAGGAAAGAAGAGCTTCCCCTTTCCCCCTCTCCACCCATTCCATCTGGCCTCAATTGTCTCTGCATGTAAACAAATGATGGCCCTCCTCAGTTCTACCGACCTGTGTCTTCTTTCACATCATAAATGTCACATTCCTGCAGATTAATGGTTGGAGCAATGGGGTAGAAGGTCTCAAGGACATGATTCTCAGTAGCCTGGACCTCTTCCTGGGAAGCAATTGGCAGCAAAGGATCCTTGGCACTCAACCGAATCCCATTAAGACCACGGATCTGAAGGAAAATGGATTCTGTAAGGAGAGAAATGGGCAAACATAGCAACCTCACTGTACAAGCACTTCCTGCATTTCTGAGGTCCCGCTAAATACAAAGGACAGGGCCTGAAGTTAGGGGAGACCCAAAGACATGGCACATCCACAGAGAACTGTAACCCCAATGTCCAGGCTAAGTGCATTTGCTGACTCTGCCTCTGTCCTGAAGATGGCATAGGAGGTTAGGAGTGAGCAAGACCTAGATTCCAATCCTACATCTGACACACTGGCTGGGTGACCCTAGGGAAATCTCACCACCTGAGCCTGCTCCTTCATTGGAAAACCATGAGGGAGAAAGGGATGAAACTCTCTTTGAAGTCTTTTCCTGCTCTAAATCCTCTCTCCTTGGATGAACTTTCACCCTCATCTCTGATTCCTCCTGAACAAGGGATTCTGATGCCTGGGGTCACCCTCCCAGCTGCCCTCCTATGGGTGTCCTACAGCTTGTCAGTCACTCCCAAAACATGGCAGCCAGAACAGAGCCCAGTGTCAGCCTAACCAGGGGAGGAGAGCACAGGCCCTTCAGCCACCACCCTCCTGCCATCCGGGCTCCTCTTTGGAAAATACTTCAGACACTGCTTTGACTGGCCTGGAGGGCACCAGGCCTTTGTCCTTTTGAGGTGAATCTGATGGGTGGAAAAAGCCGAAAGTTACTTGGAGCCAAGTAAATGCTGAATCTTAATAAACTGGGAAACATAGTTGCTGTGCAGATGCAGAAAACCTCAGCACTCTGAGCAGAGACTGATGGTCCCGTGGGGCTCTTAAATAGGCTTTGCTGGAAACTTCCAAAGAGGAGTGGCCTAAGCAGTAGCAGCCATGCTGGGAAAAGCCAGGCACTGCCCAAGGAGGTGGCCTGGAAGGGCAGAAGACTCATAGGGGCAGAGTCTAGGAGGCTTTTAGAAAACCAGCCTGGCAACTTCACATCTTGTAAAATGGTTTTATTTTCTTGCGGGTCACTTGACCACTTTGTGACTCAGTTTCCTCATCTGTAAAAGGCAAGGGCAGGAAGAAAAGATACCTAAGTGACTGCCTATTTCTTGACTCTAGGAGCAGGGAAGACACTTAACTGTCCCTGGACCTTCGGGGCCTCCCCACAGACCACACCAGTGTGGTTTCTAATTCAATCCTTCACACGTCCCTTGTCTGAGACTACAGGGAATGGAGGAGTTTAATTAGAAGCAACATTTGATGTTTGCGATTATATACTTCTCTTCTTAATGAGGTTCTAATTGATTGAGGGCGCCAAGCCTTCTGTCACTCCACTCTCCTCTGAAAAGGCTCCTTGCAGCAGAGGCTGCTGGGGAGCTCTGGTCAAGTGGCTTTACTCTACCAGGAAGTTGGTATCATCCATGGGACCTGGCTGTCTCTGTTCAAACCCTCCAAGTGCCCCTGCCTAACAGGGATGAGGTAGGGAGGAAAGACTGGGCTGATGAATGAATGAATGAAGGCACCTGATGAACATGCAATTAGGAACTCCTGGGCATCAAGGCCTGGGGTTCAGTGCTTAGGGACACAAATACTAAGCAAAGTCCTCCAGGAGCTTAGCTTCTAATAGAGGGGGATGTTCCACCAGGGAGCACCTGAGAGGGCACAGCTAACCCAGTGAAAGTCCCACAGAGAGGGAGCAGAAGAGCTAGTGTTGGACTCTGGTGCCCTGCCTCCTGGATCCCCCCCAACCCACATAACCCGTGGAAACAACAAGTCTTATTGACCCACTAAACAGAGAGACAAGTTGAAGGGGGCACCCTGGCAGCACTGACCTCGATGCCATGAAGTCGACAGCATGTAGTCCCTGGCTTGGATCCTCCTGGTCAGAGTGGGGTACTGGGGAATCTTGGTTTTACACAGCTGTATTAGATTGTCCACAATGACAGGGCTTCGGGGGAGAAACAACAGATACATGGGTGAATGAAGCCAACAATTTAATTCTTCTTAAGAAGTGAATGCTGGGCAATGTGCTTCCCCAGGCTTACCAGTATGTCTCTCTCTTGGGGATGTCGTCAGTGGAATGCCACAGGCGGGCATGACAGATGGCATTCTGGACCTGCTCATCTTGGTTCTCAAGATGATTCTCGGCCAGGCTGAGGACCCTCTCCGGGAGACCTTCTATTAACTTGGACTTGGTGAGCCAGAGGGCTTGCTTTACACCTTGGGGGGGGGGGGGGGGGGAAGGAATTCAGCAAATAAGACCATTAGGATGGGAGCGGCACTAATGACAGGGGATATTCCACCCATCCTGCCTCTAAATTCTACAGGTACTTATGGGTCTCCCTGGGTGGGGACGGAAGGGAGGCAGGATCCAGAAATGGCCCACATTCAGCTCTCCTGGACCTTGTAGTAGGGGTGGGAGAATGGGGGAGTCATGGGTCCAAGCCCTTGGCCAGGCGCTCCCCACACACTGCTCCAAGTGCCAGTACTTGGCGGGCAGAGCTTGGACAGTCGCTTTTGACAGCAGACCATTTGTTAAAGTGAGAAAGCTGCCACAAGCTCATTCAGACTCAGGGACAAGTTATGAATTAAACATTGAGAGCAGGGCTGAAAGAGCGTCTTAGATGCTTCAGAAGGACCATTATCAGAGGATGGGGCATGTCTCTGGGTGGCACGGAACACTGGTGGAGGGCATCAAAGTCAGAAAGCTGCTCCTTCCTCTCGAGTCAGAAGGAAGGCTTCATAGCTTAAAAACAAAAGTTCTGAAATCAAACTGAACAGTTCGGCAGTAGGTGGGAAGGTGAGTGACTCTGGGAGGGTCTTTCTTACTTTCTTGGGCCTGGTCCCTCATGGAGAAAACAAAGGTAATTCTCATGGTGGACACCTTCCTATACTGTTGAGACCAACTAGGAGTATCTAAGTGCTATAAAATTCAAATTGTCACCTTTCTAATGGTTCATAGACTGGGAGTTGGGAGAACTGAGTCACTGTCTTGGTTTGGCCACTAGCTTCCAGGCTTGGAAAGGATTTGCAAGCACTGCTCACAGGTAGGGAGGTCTGGAGAGGTCAGGTAGGTTCTATGGACCAAGAGCTCATGGAGTCCACCTCCCTCATATTACAGGTGACAAACAGAGGCTTCCCCAAAGTCACACGGAGCAGCATTCAGGCACCAGGCCTGTCACCACAAGCCCAGCAACTCTTTCCACTCCAGTCCAGGACCCATCTATCTTGTTGATTGTTCACCCTGTCATAAAGTTAAGTCACTGGCTGGCTGGTTTAGATAGAAGCAAAGTAACCAAGGGTTAGGTTACATTGTGGGGAAGTTTCCAGAATTAGATTTGCTTTCCTCCCCACTGAGAGAGGTATTATAGCGCAGTAGAAAAATGGGTTGAATTTAGAGTCAAAAAGACCTGGATTCAAGTCCAGCCACTAACACATGGGTGACCACGGCAAAGTCACTCACCCTTTTGAGCAAGCAGCAGATGAAGTTATGGGAGTTTCACATAACTCAATTACTAATAAGTTGGTACTCACTCTCCACCCCCGCCCCGTCATGCCATCACATCAAAGGTTCTCCAAGGTGGAAGAGGTTCTAAAAGTCACAGGAGCACAGAGTGGGAAGAGCCCTTAAGGTTATTTTACAGAAGAAACTGAGGGCCAGAGAGAGGCGATTTGTCTGGGTCACTCAAGGGAGTAAGTAGCCAGGCTGCCGTTGAACTCCCCTCAGGCCTCAGAGTGCAAAACTTCCACCGACTGCAGTCCCATCTCTCCTATCTATGTCCTGAAGGAGGGGATTTCCTTTACAATGTCCCTAAGGGGGTATTTGAGCCCCTAGAAATGCCAGCTAATGCACAGTGGTCACCATCAGTGAGAGGGAGTTTCCTTTCCTGGCGGAACACCTGGGATTCAGTCAAGCCTTCATCCTATGCCTACTATATGCTGGGGGGTAGAAAGAAAGGTGAAGCCCCAGGCTTGGGAAGCATTTTCCTCTCTGGAGTTCTCTGTGGATTCAAGGTCTGCTCCCTGGAACCAAGGAGAAAGGTGAACTTTCCCTCTGCATGAACAGAAGATCCCAGTCCTCTTCTCTAACATTTCCCCAACTACATGGAACTTTGTTTTTTTTAGCTTTTTGCAAGGCAATGGGGTGACTTGCCCAAGGCCACACAGCTAAGTTATTATTAAGTGTCTGAGAGGGGATTTGAACTCAGGTCCTCCTGACTCCAGAGCTGGTCCTCTATCCACTGCGCCACCTAGCCGCCCCTACAAGGAACTTTTCAACAATCTTTTTTTTTTACATAACTCTCTTCTCTAGACCAAACAGTGGCTGCTTCCCCTGTTTCTTTCCCTCTTCAGTTCGCCCCCAGGGAGGTACTCTCTCTTGCCTCTCCTATTGATTTCTGGGAAGGACAAAGAAACCACTCCAGGGAGCAGAGATTGCCCCAAAGAGCATCTTGGGAACCAGGGAACCCAGTCTCAATTCCAAATTTTTTGTTTTAAGTATCTGCCCTGTACAAAGAATGTAATGCTGGGTGGGAATAGAAAGACAAAATGAACATCCGGCTATATCAGAAGGTTGATATACTTTCATGCAAATGAAGTCGGCCTAAAATAAGTCTTAAGAATCAGGGACATCAGTGTCAATGGCAGCTGAAAACAGACTGATAGGCTAGAACAATATGGTTATGTTTAAAAACCAAAGGCAAGGTTTTTTGGTCCACCCAGAAGACTGATCCTATTCTCATGAGTATGTCTAGAGAGAGGCCAAAGGTGCTGTCACCACGCTAGAAGAAATGAAAGATTCTACCTTAATAAATGCCTTGGAATGATTCTTGAATCAGATTTCTTGCAATCAGAGTATCACATAGAGAAAAGATAATAATCAACACCAAAAAGAAAACAAGTATGGCTGTAACCAGAAGATATGCAAGCAATCAAAGTCCATGCTGACTGACTGGAAGAGATATTGCCCTGTGACCCTGGACAAGTCCTTCCCTGCCCCCCCCCAAAATTCTCTGTAAAAGAGGTGGGGCAAGTGGGAATCTCAAGGGTCCCCAAGGCTCCCATCTCACCAGCCGCTGCCTGCTCACATGAATGTAACAAGCCCCTGAGCACTGGGTGTCTCAGTCTGGCTCTGGGAGATCAGCAGAAAACCTCTGACCATTCTTATTTTTCCAGGGGAAGAAACTCAGATTGGGAGCAGGGTTTGTGAGGGAGCCAGACTAGTCTGGACCACAGTGGAGAGACTCTAGGACACAGGGCTTTCAGATTCTCAGAATGTCCAAGTGAAAGAGATCTTAGAGATGACCAGTCCAGGCCCTTCCCAGGGTAGAGGAGGTTTAAAAAGGAGAAAGTGCTTCAAGTCATGCAGTGAGCTAATGACAGCACCCACGGTTAGATTCATTCAAAACATGCATTAAGCACCTACTAGGAGCACAGGAATAGGGTAAGAGTTTATGAGCTTCGGCCTTAAGTCCTTCATTTCCCAAAGGAGAAAACTGAAGCCCAGAGACGTTAATCCTAGTATAAGGTAAATACAATGGAAAGGATAACTGACTTCTGGAGTCCCAAGACCTTTCATATGTGAGGAGTCCTTCCCTCTCCAGGGCAGTTTTCTTATCAAGAAAATGAAATATCTCCTTGTGGACCCATCAAAACCCTCCAGTACATGCCTCCTTATTTGACATTGACTGGAATGGTGATTTCTTTTAGAACATCACAGAATAACTTCCGGGGAAGCAGCTCAGCACCTAGTCTGAGAGAGCTGACAGAGACAAGTAAAGGATGTGCCCAAAGTTACGTGTGGCAGAGATGGGACATTAAACCCAGGTCAGCGGGGTCTCAGCCTGGAAATAATCCCTCACACTTGTAAGACACCTGTTGTCCCTGGTATTCCAGAGTTGTATGGCATTTAAGACCTTCTCTGGTCCAGCCCTGCACATTTCCAAGATGAGAGAGCACAGATGAGGAGGGGGCCCTCCAAGCACAGCAAGCAGTCACACTGGCTGGAGGACAACAGGCCTGGCACTGGACTTTGATGGGTTAGAAGAATCGAACAGCCGAGTTTTCAGAGTTGAGGCAGCTTTGTGGGGGACAAAAAAAGGGGACATGAGGGGGAAGCAAACAAGGAGGCTGTTGCAATGGCTCAAGAAAAGGGGATGAGGCTCACAAGGGGAGCTTGGAGAAAGACCAAGCTCACAAGCACTCAGGCAGAGCTGCCAGGCCTTGTCAACTGAAAAAGAAAGGATGCTTTCCAGGCTACAAACTGCCCACTGTCATCCCCAAGGCTTCATGCCTTTCACATTCACTCCTCTTTCTATCATCCTACTTACACCATTTGAGTTTTCTTATCTGTCGTCAATCAACCAGCCTTTACTAAGCATCTCCGATGAGAAGGCCCTGGGCTAAGCCCAAGGGATACAGAGAAAGATAAAAACTGCCCTTGTGCCCAAGGGGCTCCCAGGTTGGAGGCAAACTGTATACAAACACGATACAGACAGGATCAACGGGTCAGTGTCAGAGAAAGAAAACTAAGAAGATGAAGTGCTGGGAAAGGCTTCTCACAAAAGGTGGGATTCTAGCTAAGAAATGAAAGCAGCCAGGGACGCCTGGAGGCAGAGATGAAGAGGGAGAGCCTGCTGGGCACGGGGGACACTGAGACAGAGGGTCTTGTGTCAGCCCTGGTACTGGCACAAAGGGTATATGGGGGGTAGGAGAAGACTGGAGGGGGAGAAGGTTATGGAGGGCTCTAAACTCCAGGAGATTCTATATTGGATCCTGGAGGTAAGAAGGAGCCACTGGAGTTTACTGAGTAAGGGGTGGGGGAGTGACAGTCAGACCTGCATTTAAGGAAGACCACTTTGACAATTGAGGGGAGGAAGGATTGAGGCCGGCTGATGCCCCAGAAGTCACTGCAGCAAGGCAGGCACGAGATGAGGGAGCCTGCACCCAGAAGGGGATGGATTGGGGTGGGGGGAGAGTTGCTGAGAAAGCTGGGGCGTTTGAGACTGGGTGGCTCCCCTGAGAGAGAATTTGGGGAGGAGGAGAAGGGGAGACAAATTCAGTCCTGGCATGTTGGACACCGGGTCTGAGACGTCTAATATTAGGTAGAACGGGAAAGCTGTGCTAAATGCTTCTCAGTCTCTCACTGGAGCTCCTGGGACTCCTCATTTTACAGGTGAATTTTTTTTTACTTTTGTAGGTTTTTTTGCAAGGCAGTGGGGTTAAGCGGCTTGCCCAAGGCCACACAGCTAGGTCATTATGAAGCGTCTGAGGCCGGATTGGAACCCAGGTTCTCCTGACTCCAGGCGCCCCCTGGCCGCCTCCACAGGTGGAAGTTTTGGCAGAGGGTCCATGGGAGCGCCCCGGGCGCCACGTGTGCACCTGAGTCCCGCGTCCCGGAGGTCAAGGGCGGCCTTGAGAGCGGCCGCTCTGGCTGTTTCCCCCCTTGCGGCGTGAGGGTCGCGGAGCGGCAGAGTGGGCAAGCCCCGGCCCGGCCTGAGGTTCGGGACCCCCTCCCCCTCCCCCTCCCCCCGGGGCTCCTCTCCCCCCGGGGCTCCCCTCCCCCCGGGGCCCCTCTCCCCCGCCCCCTCCCCCCGGGGCTCCCCTCCCCCGGCCCCCTCCCCCCGGGGCCCCCTCCCCCGGCCCCCTCCCCCCGCCCCCCCCCCCGGCCGCTCCTCTCCCCCCCGCCCCCTCCCCCCGGGGCCCCTCTCCCCCCGGCCCCCTCCCCCCGCCCCCTCCCCGCCCCCTCCCCGCCCCCCCCCGGCCGCTCACCCTCCAGCAGGCGGCAGCGCTGGTGCATCACCAGGCAGGGCGGGTGGCGCCGCCGTGGGTGGGCATCGCGCGGGACGGGCCGCGGGTCTTCCCAGCCACGCTTCCAGGGCGGGAAGAGGGGCCTGCTCATGCCGGCGGCCCACGTCACGGGCTCCAGGCCCGGGATCTCGTAGGCGAGGTCCGGCGGCGGCTTGGGCTTGCCATGGAGCGCACACCCCACTCATAGGCGCCACGCCGGACCCCCCTGGGCCGCAGCCCGGCCCCAGCGCCCGCACCGCGGGCCCGCGCAGGGCCGCCGCCATGCCGCCGCCGCAGAGGCCGCCGGGAAGCGGGCGGGGCCGGCCCGGGCCAATCGTGGGCCCCAGCGCCGGCCCCGCCCCCGGGGGCGGAGCCTGCCGCGCCGCGGCGCAGGTGAGTGGGGCCCGGGCCGGGGGGGGCGGGGCGTGTTCGGGTCCGGCTCCAGGGGGTCCTCGGAGGGGGCGCCCCAAGACCCCGGGCCGGAGGCTGCGGCCGGGCGGTGGCTGGGGGCGCCTCTCGTGGGCCGTGCAGGAGAACCCCACGGACCTGGGCCCGTTGGACCCAGAACAGGGGAAGGCTGACTGTGAAACTGCCTCCAGCGGAGGGCCCCGGGGACCTGCGCCCCGAGCTCCGTGGCGGCCCCGGGGACCCTCTGAGCGCCCCCCGCGCCGGAGGTGTAGCCCAGGGCTAGACCAAGCCGCCCGGCGGACCTCGGGCTTCCCTAGTGCCAGCTCCCCCCCCATTCCCCTCCTCCCCTCCTCCGTTCCCCTCGTCCCCCCCCATTCCCCTCCTCCCCCCCTCCGTTCCCCTCGTCCCCCCTCCGTTCCCCTGGTCCCCCCCCCTCCGTCCCCCCTGGTCCCCCCATTCCCCCCCTCATTCCCCCCTCCATTCCCCTGGTCCCCCCCCCTCCCCACGTCCCCCCTCCGTTCCCCTCGCCCCCCATTCCCCTCCTCCCCCCCCATTCCCCTCGTCCCCCCCCTCCTGGTCCCCCCCCCATTCCCCTCGTCCCCCCCTCCATTCCCCCTCCCCCCCCCATTCCCCCCTCCTCCCCCCATTCCCCTCCTCCCCCCTCCATTCCCCTCGTCCCCCCTCCATTCCCCTCGTCCCCCCTCCATTCCCCTAGTCCCGCCTCTTAGGACCCAGTATTCCCTCGAGGCTCGGGGCCACTTCTGCCTTCTCCGGGAAGGCCTCCTTGATCACCCCCAGCCCCCGGACAGAGCATTTCCTCCCTTCTCTGACATCCCCAGAAACCCTTCAGTAGATTTCTCCTTGTTCTCCATCCCCTCTACCTTTCTGTGCAATCCCAGGTACCTTTCCAACCAATTTCTTGGGGTGCCTAGATGGTACAGTGGATGGAGCACCAGCCCTGGAGCTAGGAGGACCTGAGTTCAAATGCAGCCTCAGACACTTCATAATGACCTAGCTGTGTGGCCTTGGGCAAGTCACTTAACCCCATTGTCTTGCAAAAAAAAAAAAATCTAACCCCCCCCAACCAACTTCTCCCTGAGTCCTCCCAGAGAAGGTGAGCCCTCTGAGGCCAAGGTCTAAGTCAGCACTCATGTGAGAGGTCATTAGCTTAAGCCAACGAAGGAGGCAGGACTAGATAACCGGAACATACAGACTTACTGTATGGCCCTGCTACCGTGTTGCTCTAATGAGTTAGATACACATGAGCAGCCAGAGACTGACACAATGTTCCTATGATGTGGCAGAGCCTGAGACAAGGTTTCCTCAATGGACTCATGGGAAGAACCCAAAGAGCCCAGGCTGGTCGAAGGGGCAAACTGGGGATCAACTCTGGGTCCGGGAGGAGGGCTGCTTGGAGGAGCATTTTCTAAGCTCCTACTGTACCCTAGGCAGGTGCCAAAAGCTGACATACAACATGGCCCCTGTCCTCAAGGAGCTTCCGTTCTCCCAGAGGAGACATCAGGAAATGATTAAGTGTAAATGGCATAAATATGAGGTGCTTTTGTTTTGGGGGACGGTACCAATAACTGATCACAACAGTCTTCACACAAAAGATGGGCCTTGAACTAAAATGAAGCAGTTAAGATGTGGAGCTGAGGAGAGAGGACATTCCAGGCCTTCTACAAAGGCTCAGAGGCTGGAGATGGAGTGCCTAAGGGACCATTTGGCTCTTTCCTAGTGTCTGTAAAGGGACGTCATGGATGATGTCATTATCATTGCTGAATAAAGGAGTTTCTATTTGATTCCAGGGTAGCTATGTGGATCAATGGACAGAGCACTGGGTCTGGAGCAAGGAAGACCTGAGTTTGAAGCCAGCCTCAGACTCTTACTACCTTGTGTGACCTAAACCTAGTCATTTCACCTTGTGTGCCTCAGTTTCTTCATCTGTAAACTAAGCTGGAGAAGGAAATGGCAAACCATTCCAATGTCTTTGCCAAGAAACCCCCAGATGGGGTCATAGAAAGGCAGATTTGACTGAAAATGATGGAACAACAATCAGGCCCTGGATGTAATAGGAGTCACAGGGATTTATTGTTCAGGAATTAGATAAGGCTATTACACCCCTTTGGCAGCTCTGTGGAGTGTGTGGAGTGGATGTGTTGGAATAGGCAGAGACTTGAGACGGGGAGACTAAGTAGGAGACTATTGGGATAGCCTAGCTGAACTGGGAGACCGGTTTTGGGAGTAGAGAGAAGAGAATGAATGTGAGAGATAAATAGCTCAGACTTGGCCAGGGACTGGACAGTGGAGGCAGCAAATCCGGGTTCCTGCTCGACCTCAGGGAAGGCAACATCTTCAAAGGCAAATGAGGACAGAGTGTTCAGGTGGATGGGATGGTTGACTGTGTCAAAGCACCTGAGGCAAAAGGTCATGAAATTGGGGGTTGGAATTTCTCAATATTGCAATGAAATCTGCCTCCCTGTGACTGTTTGTCTCCATTCTGCCCATCAGTGCCTCACAACATGCAGCTGCCCAAAGAGCCCTCCTCCTTTCCCTCCCCCTCGTCCCCTTTGAGACCCACCAGAATTGTCTTCCAGCTATTCCCAATCTCTTTGACCATCTCCTATTCTGGGTGACTTGGGCTGGGGAGAAGTCCGCTTCCCCCTTCCCTCAGCTCAGGATCCCAAAGAGGCTAGGAGAGGGAGAGGGAAGGAGCCTTGGCTCCTATCCTGAGAATACGCTCCATGGAGAAATAACTCGTCAAGCAGATTTGGAGTCAGAAAGACCCGGGCTTTCTTCCTGGCCCTTGCTCTTGTGTACAGGGACCTCTTGGGTAGATTACTGCTCCTCTCTCCCCCAGCCTCACTGTCTGCCTCCTGGATGAGAAAAGGAATACCCGCACATCCCACCTCATGAAGGAAGTCATGGAGGTAAAAAGGTTATAATGTAAATGTGATAGAGTTGCACCCCAAGTGTTTCAAGTTGGGGCTAGCACAGACTGTATCCCCAAGCAGTGCTCAACAAAGAGATGAAAAATCAAACCTAAAGGCTACCAAGCCTCCCAAAGAGGATTTTACTGGTTGTACTGATAGGGATGATTCTAGGTCAATACCTCTCAAGAGAAATGGACTCCCAGAGTCTGCCTGTCTCTCCTCCTTGCCCCCTCCTACCCTGGCTAGGATGCTGGTGAGGCAGGCAGGGCCTTGTCCCTGCAGACAGGGGCCAACCTTTAGAGAAACACTTTGGAAATCAGGGAAATGTTGATGAACCAGCTTCCTCTACATGTTTGCAGCCTCTGAAGACTTTCTCTCATTCCTTCTTAGAGCATCTTCTATCATATATCTCTCTTCTAAAGAAATCTGGAATCCACGAAGTCTATTAGAAAGGTGCACAGTATGGAGCTCAATATTCTTTGACAATCAGAAGATACATTTTTCCCCATTCATAGCACAAAGCACTAGGCTGCCCCTCCCCTTTCCTACTTGGGAGGGAGCCAATTTATATTTATCTTTTATGTAGTTGGGGTCTATACACACAGCTGCATTTATATCAGTCATTTCCTAATTGAATGCACCCCAACTCTCCTTCATAACAAAGAAGAAATTAAGTAAAATTGAACACCAGAGCAACCTCAGTCAGTTTATACATTATTCTGCACTCCCTACTTAGAGGAGGGAAGTATGTCTGGTTAATTGTTCCCCAGGAGAAGGATTGACCTCTGCATTTTTAAAAACATTTATTTGTTTTTCCAGCTACATGCAATGGTAGTGTTTATCAATCATTTTTTTTGGCAAGGTTTTGAGTTTTATGTTTTTCTCCCTCCCTCCTGTCCTCCCCTTGATAGAAAGCAATCTAATATATGCTTTACATTTATAACCACACTAAACATAGATCCATATTGATCATGTTGTGAGAGAAGAATCAAATCCAAACAGAAGGAAAAAAAACATTAGAGATGAAAAATGACATAATACAGGACAACTTTTAAAAATTTAAGATAATAAGCTTTGGTCTTCATTTTAGGTCTACAGCTCCTTCTGGATACGGGTGGAATTTTCCATCACAAATCTTTTTAAATTGATTATTGTGGTAGTGAGATGAACAAATCCATCATAGTTTATCATCACCCATGTTATTGTTAGTGTGTATAATATATTTCTGGTTCTGCTCATTTCACTCTGTATCAATTCAGACAAGTCCTTCCAGGTGACCGCTGTATTTAACTTCAGTTTAATATAAAAACTTTAAAAAAAAATGAGAGGCAATATTGCTCCATCATTAAAGAGCTAGTCTCCGAGCCAAGAAGACCCAGTTTCAAATTCCAAGTTTGACCAACTGACTGTCTTAGTTACCCAGTCATTTAAATTCTGTTTTCCTCATCTGTAAAATGAGAGAATTAGACTTGAAGGCCTCTCACTTCCGTTCCAGTGCTAAATCTGACTGATCTGAATTCTGGGTAGTTCTGTTTTCTTCCTTCTTACCTTCCTTCCTTCTATCCTTTCTTTCTCTGTTTTTTCTCTCTCTCTTTTCTCTTTCTTTCTTTCCTTTGTTCTTTCTTTCTTTCTTTCTTTCTTTCTTTCTTTCTTTCTTTCTTTTCTTTCTTCTTCCCTTCCTTCCTTTCTCTCTCCCTTCCTTCCTTCCTTCCTTCCTTCCTTCCTTCCTCCCTCCCTTCCTTCCTCCCTCCCTTCCCTTCCTTCCTCAGTCCCTCCTTCCCTTCCTCCCTCCCTCCCTTTCTCCCTCCCTTCCTCCCTCCCTTCCTTCCCTTCCTTCCTCCCTCCCTCCCTCCCTTCCTTCCTTCTTCCCTCCTTCCCTTCCTTCCATTCCTCCCTCCCTCCCTTCCTTCCTCTCTCCCTCCCTTCCTTCCTTCCTCCCTTCCTTCCTCTCTCTCTTCCTTCCTTCCTTTACTTCCTCCCTCCCTTCCTCCCTTCCTTCCTTCCTTTCTCCATAAGTGTCTGAAGATGAGTTTTCCTGGTTGCAAGCCAAGTGTTTTATCTACTGAACCACTGAGCCACCCTGCTGCTTCATATAAAGAAAACACTTGCTAAAGACCTGTCTGATAATGGACTAGGCTGATTCATAACACCCAGGAAGTGTTCATGTAGAGGCTAGACAGCCTTTCCTTGGGACTCTTTTAAAAGGATTCCTGAATTGATGGGAGATGGTATTTAATAATCATAGTTCTGAAGCTGGAAGGAATCACAGAGGACATCAAGTCCAGCCCCTTCATTTTACAAAGAAAGAAACTGAGACCCCAAAAAGTAAAGAAAAGGGTTTCCCTAAGGGACTAAAGATAAGAGAGAATTTGAATCCAGTTCCTCTGATTCTGGAATTAGTATTCTTTCCATTCACTATGGAATGACTTATGCCTTAGAGATGCTCCAGTCCTTCCCATTCCTAACACCATCCCGCCTCCCCAGATGCTACATCTTTGTATTAATCCAGTACCCAATGAGGTTCTATATTTCTGGCTTTTGGGATTTCTTTCCAGCCTCCAAGAGCTGCTAGCATAGGAGAAAGACAGGGCTAAAGGGACTATCTCTAAGCACTAATTTATTCTTTATCCTGGTAAATTGAGGGTGTAAGAGACCATAATTAAGTCTATAAAATTAGGGACATCTCGGAGAAAGTAGTCTGGAATTGTTCACCAACATTTAAATGACCAAAACAAGATGGTGCCCTTTTGGAAATGTGTGAGGTAAGCTTGGAACAACTAAAAGGACCTCATGAGGTGACCCAGCCAAGGAATGGAAATGGCTGAAAAAATGAATGACTCAGGAGTAGCTGAGAATCAGAGAACCTCTCAGTCTAGAGGAGGCCTCAAAATATTTAGTCCTATTTTTATTTGGGCAAGAACCCTTCCACATCCCCAGTAAGAGAACATCCAATCTTGGCTAAAATACCTTCATTGATGGGAAATTCACTACCTACCCAAGTCAACCCTTGACTCACACACGTCTGTGGTGTGTATTTTGCATGTACATATGAACACATAAACACATACATGTGTGTTAGCAGTTCTAATAGGAAAAGTTTCCCTTAATATGGAACCTATATCTGCAACTCCTCCTGGCGCCTGGGGCCACCCATTTTTATAAGACCACTTTATTTTTGATCTGGACCTTTGATTACATTCATTTAAGGAACTCCAATGGGTAAATAGAGATCAATTATTGTTCTGCGATGTCCCAAGAATTCTTGGGAGCCATGTCTGAAATGTAGAGTGACTTTCCCAGGTCATACAACCCTACTATGCACCAGGGCAGGATTTGAACCCATCACTCTGATTCTGATGCCTGGATACTCTCCACTTGGTCATATTATCTTTTAGATAGCTTTGAGTGATATATACAAGACCCTAACCTCCTCATCTGTAAAATGGGAGTAATTGTGTTTATTCTCCCTACCTCTAAGAGTTGTGAGGAGAGCAGGCACTTTTTAATCTAAAAGGGTCAGAAAAGTGGGGGGTCACTATTAATATTTCTCAGATATGAAACTCAAAGGACTGAAAAGTCAAGATTAAGGGGAGAAAATCAGGGCCAAAGAGCTTTTAGAGGCAGGACTAAGAGGAAGGAGATGAACGTATTGCCACTGAGTCTGTATTAATGGAATTTATCAAGTTTTGGGAGGAGTGTTCCCATATTCCCCTTTTGCTCTGCTTGGAAGGAGCCCCTTCTTCTGATTTTTGATTTGCATTCAGGGTATTAATGGCAAGCCTGGCTTTGCAGGTGCAATGATTAGACATGTGTTTCTTCTACATAAATGGTGACCATTATATGTAAATACTCGAATCCAGATTAATCCCAAACTTACTTCCCCATTAAGGAAGCTTAAAATATTTAATAAATTATGCCTCAGTCCACTTAACTCGTCCCTCACTGGGCCCTCTCAGTCCTGGAGTCAAGTCTAGTTGCTCCTAGCTGCCTTTCACTCCTTATAGCATCTCTTGGGTCATCCATTTGTCCATCCATTCATCTATCCATCTATCTGTTCATCCATCCATCCATCCATCCATCCATCTGTATCCATCGTGGAATCTTAGATCTAGAGTGGGGAGTGGTCTGAAGTCCCCTCATTTTAGAGATGAGAAGCAAAAGTTTGGGTCCCAGGCTGTAAAATGAATGGATTGACATAGATGGTTCCCCAAGGTTGCCTCTATTTCACAATCCTCCTCTCAGAAGTCATCAACAAATATTTAGTAAGCAGTCTAGCCAGGGCTTCCTATATGGCTGGTGCCTAATACATGTTTGTTCAGTTGAATTGGATAGGACACTTTGATTGGGGTCCTGGAGGAGAGTTTGCTGACCTGCTCCACTTATTCTAAATCAGACAGTTTTCCTAACACCCCTCTCTCTCCTTTTCCCCTCTTGCCCACAACTTTCTGCTGATGAAGATGATGGAGGAAGAGGAGGAAGATGATGAGAAAGCCTGGTTACAGCTCCGACCCACTGAACCTTTGCCTGCTCAATGCTGTGGCAGTGGCTGCAAACCCTGTGTATTTGATATCTATTACCAAGAACTCGCGTGGTGGGAAAAAGCCCGGGCCAAGAAAGACAAAAGTCTCCTGTGGAGAAAGAAGGAAGAGGTAGGAACTTCCTGATAACTATTTTCCAGGACAATCTGCTCTGTCTGGACTGGGACAAGAGATTTGGGCCATAGGCCCCTCATCTGTCAAATGAATGGAATGATATAGGTGGTTCCCTAAAGTCGCCTCTAACTCTGGGTTCTAGGAGCCACAGGCCGCCCCCCCCCCCGCCATCCTTCCAGGCTGAGTTTTGGTACAGTTCTTCCTGAAACCTTTTCCTGGCTCTTCCAGACCCCAGTGAACTCTCTCCTCTCAATTGTAATGATGGAAACACCCATTTCTCATATATCCAGAAGCAGCCGAGCTGAAATTTAAGCCAGATTCCTGATGTAGTTAGAAAGTTTAGCTTTTAAAGTTTAGTAATAATTCTAACGATGACCTGAGCGCATGAGAGGAGTCACTCAATTTCCTAATACTTGTTGCTTTAGGCTTATGGTAAAGAGGCCATTCATGACTAGGTTTTTAATTCCCTGTATATGATGACTTCCTCATCTTTCATTTCCAAGTCCCTTCACCTTGGGGAGTGTGTGGGGTAGATCAGTGGGTAGGGATATAGCAACTCTTAAGAAAATGAAAATATTTGTAGACTTGGAATCATATCACCTGGGTTTGGATTCCAACTCTGTTGCTTACTGTCTGTGAGAACCTAGGTAAGTCACTTCCCTTCCATGAGACAGAAGTGAATTTGCCAACATTTTAGGGTTTCACCCAGCCTTCCCAGATGCCATAATGGTCTCAAGGCGCTTGGAGTCCCTGCTTTGTATCACCCTGCCTTGGAAGCACTTTTGCATGTATTATTACTCTGAACCAAACTATAAGCAGGTGGAGGCCAGGGTCCATAGCTTTACTGATACTTCTCCCCTCCCCCTTCAGCAGCTCCTTGTCTTCTTTCTTCTAATTATCTTGTATTTATTTAATGGATTTATATATTTTGTATCTACTAAAGTGACTCAACAAATATTTATTTCTTGTGGTCCCCTCTCCTCAAAGAGCTTAGATTCTTTTTTCTTATTGATATTTTATTTTTCCTATTACATGTTATGACAATTTTCCAACATTCATACACATGTATATTTATAAGTTACATCATTTTCTTCCACTCTTCCTTCCTAGCCCCCTTCTCTCATCAGTGAATAGTCTGATGAACATTGGACATACACATTTGTTTTTAACATGTTTATATAGTATTCATTTTCTGTATGAGGAATTAGGACTAAGGGAAAAGAAAGAAAAGTATGGGATAGGGAGGAAAAATGTAAGAGAATTTTTAAAATTTGAACATAGTTAGGGGGTAGCTAGGTGGTGCAGTGGATAGAGCACTGGCCCTGGAGTCGGGACTTGAGTTTAAATCCAACCTCAGATACTCAGTAATTACCTAGCTGTGTGACCTTGTGCAAGTCACTTAATCCTATTGCCTTGCAAAAAACAAAACAAAACAAGAAACAAAATTTTAAAATTAAACATAATGTTCATTGGGATTCTGTAGTTTTTTGTTTTGTTTTGTGTTTTTCTTCTTCTGGATGTAGATAGCAATGTCCATAAGAGATCTCCCAGGGTTGTCCTAAAAGAGCTTACATTCTAATAGGGGAGAGGGCAGGAACAAAAATTGGGAGATGGAAGGCAACTTTTGAGGGGAAACTTTGAATAGGAAGGACCCTAGGAAAGGCCTTCTGCAGAATGTAATGTTTGGGTTAAGCCCCAAAGGAAATCAGAAATTCTAAGAAATTCCCCTCCCGGAAGGGAAGTGACTTACCTGGATCCACATAGACAGTATACATGAGAAGGAACAACATGGCAGGCATGGGGAGCAGCACTTGCAAAGGTAGGGAGGTGGGAGATGGCCCATTATTCCTGGAGAATAGCAAACAGTTAAAAAGGCAGGATGTCTAAGAAGAGCAAAAAGATTTGAGGAAGTGAAGTTGTGAAGTGCTTTAAATGGCAAAGTGCTGTAGATGTTTGGTTCTGGGGGTGATAGGGAGCTACTAGAGTTTATAAAGTAGGAGAAGGGGCAAGGTTGTCTTGGGCCTCAGCAAAATTATTTTGGCAGCTAAGCGGAGGATGAATGGAGAAGGGGGAGACCAGAGGGAAGAATATTGCAACAATCCAGAGGAGAGCTGGTGAGTTGACTGTGGGAACAAAAAGAAGGGGCCATCAATGGAGCCATTGTAGAGAAAGAACTATGAGCTTTGATAGGTGCTTGGATAGGTGGACTGGGGGAAAAGGAGAAGGTGCATTTGATTTTGAGGTTACAAATCTTGGTATTTGGAAGATCACTATTATTTTAGAGAGAGGAAATTGGGAAAAGGAAAGGATGGGGGGGGAGGGGGAAAGGGACTTGCTCAGAGTCCTACAGCTAGCAAGTGTAGCAGGTGTCTGAGACCAAATTTGAACTCGATCATCCTGACTCTAGGTCCAGGATTCTATCCACTGCACCACCTTGCAGATTGGGAAATGGTGCCAGGATTGCCAGACTGCAGTAAGGGGCCATTTGAGAGCACCCCGTATAATTTATGGGGCACCCAGTTGGCCCAGTTTCATTACCTTCTCCAGTTCTGCTCAGCAGCATAATGGGAATGTTGGGGTGTTTGGGGTGTTTGGGGTGTTGGCAAACAGGAGGTGATCAAAAAACAACAGACCATAGGAACCAGGGATGGGAGAAGAAAGGATAGGATGGAATTGAATGGTTCACCAAGGGGCTGAAATTGCAGAGGGAGACATAAAAATGTCAGCTATCACTCAGTATTAAACATGTTGCACGTGTGTATTTGTGGACACACACATGTGCACGTGCATGTATAAATATAATACAGGCATGTACGTGCTAGAAAACACATTGTGGAAATACACACATGCCCATACCATGCTCATGCATGTAGATACAGTGATGTGTAGAAATAAGTATAGTGCACACACACGTCTGTGGTTTGCGTGCATGTTGGTTCGTGTGGTACGCATGTGACAATTCTGTAAGTTGTAGACACACACATGTGTGCATAGCTACAAACATGCTTGTGTTTCTATGTAATGTATTGCTGCTCTCTTGCATGTGCCCACTTGGATGTAGTCACAAGCCATACATGTATGTGTGTATTCATACACACATGCACGCATCGTCTCCTTCGATACAACCTTAACTCCACGAGGGGGGAACCTGACACATTGAATCTCCCTAGTCCTGGCACCAACACAGGGCCCAGCATACAGCAGGCACTTAATTATTGTTTGTTCTCCCACTCATGGAAGGCCCTTTGCCCATTGCAGCACCCTCTCTCGGAGCTCAGCCTGGACACCTTTCAGGATTTCCGCATTAGCGCAGTGGAGCAGTTGACAAATGACACCTGCCGAGTCCGCTTCATGCTGCCCGGGAGCGGACGACTGGGGCTGGGCCCTGGTCAGCATCTCATCTTACGGTAGGAAGCCTGCTCTCCCTCACCAAGGCTGCTGCAAGCCCCCAAGCTGGGACCTGGCCAAGACAGAACCCTCATTCCCTTGTGTGTCTGGCCTCCCTGATCCCCCACTGAAAGATCTAGGCTTCCTGAGTCAGCGCCGCTTCCTAGCATCGCCTATCGCTTCTCATTAATCTGGGAGAGAGGGGAGAGTTTAGGGAATGGTTGAAAACCCAAAAAGCAGACAGGAGAGAGGAAAAACTGACCCGTGTAAGAGATATTTATATATCAATCTCCAACCCATCCATCACCTCATTTGAGCCTCACAACACACTTGAAAAATAGATTTCCATTTTTACAGATAAGGAAACTGAGGCAAACAGAGGTTAAATGACTTTCCTAGGGTCATAAGCTAATAAAGTGTCTGATGTAGATTTGAACTCAGATCTTTCAGACTCCAAGACCACTGGGTCATCTAGTTATAAAATGGAGATAGGGGACAGACTAGATGGTCTCTGAGGTATCCTGTGAGTTAGAATTTAAGTCCTGTCTTCTGATTTCTAATTTAAGTGAAATCAAGTCAACAAACATTTTTTAAGCTCCTGCTGTATACCAAACACTCCATTCATTCCAGGACAACCAGAGTAGTAACAAGGGCTGGATGGTGATTTTGTTTCTTTGCCACCCCCTAAATAAAGGACTTTTCTTCCCTTGTCTTCTCCGTTGTTTCCTCTCCTATAAAGTATGGATGAGCCACAAACATCCCCCAGTGAAGTATAGAGAGCTGGGGAGATGTTTGAGGTCTGCGGCCCCATTTATCAGTCTCTGCCTTTCTCTTTCCTAGGGGGACCGTCGATGGCTTGGAAATTCAGAGAGCCTATACACCGATTAGCCCCAGGAACTCTGAGGGGTATTTTGAAGTTTTAATTAAGGTAAGTTTAATTGCCTGGCAGTGCCTCTCCTAGACCTCACTTCATTTGTTCCCTGCCTGGTGAGCTGGTGAGGGGCAGCTGAGTCTGCTGCTGAGGGTCACATGGCTTCCTGTGGCCATGAGGGCATGGATCCCATCTGGCTCAGGGGGAGAGTGGGGCCCTCCTTCCCCGAGGAAGCTCCTGGTCCCTGGCAAAGGGCTCCAAGCAAACCGCTTTTACAGCAGGCAGGATCAAAGCGGAGGCCGTAAAGATGTCAGATCTCAACTCATTCCTCTGATCGGGCTGGAGGAGATAGCCTGGGTGGCCGGGGCTGAGGCTGCACTTGGAGGATCTGAGACTGAAAGGGATCTACGCCGAGCCCTCATTTTACAGAGAGGAAACTGAGGCTTGGGGAAGTTCAATGATGAGCATCAGAAGCAGGATCATCATTTAGAGCTGAGAGAATCCTCACAGGCCATCCGGTCCTACCCTCTACTCTATTTCAACCTTCATCTGTAGTCCAGAAAGGTTAAGCCATCTGTCTAAGGTCACATAGCTAATAAGAGTCAGAGCCGGATCATAAGATTCCAACCTGGAAAGCCATCTAGTCTTATCCCACCCCCACTTTTTACAAATGAAGAAACTGAGACCTGGAGAGGATAAGTGACTTAGGTTCATAGGCTAGCCCCTGGAAGTCTAGTACAACCCTCTCATCTTATAGAGATGGAAAGTGAGACCCAGAAAGGATCAATGAATTGTCCAGTGTCATATCACTTCCAACAAGGCTAGGATTTGAACCCAGATCCCCCTGACTCCAAAGTCAGGGCTCTTTCCATTGAGAGCTTGTGTGTACCTAGTTATGTTGTCTCCTTTGTTAGAATGAAAGATCCTGGAGGGCAGGAATTCTTTGCTTTTTTTCATACTCATGGGGCATAGTTTGGTCCTTGGAACATAGGAAGTGTTTAATAAATGCTTGCTGATTCTGATCCATGTCTCAAGGGCAACCCTAGAACACACCGTGCCTGGGGCTCCTTGTCCCTCTCCAGCTCTAGCCCCACTGGGCTCGCCCTTCCGGGGCATTCCATATTATAGAAATACCAGACCATAGGTTAAGAGCTAGAAGGGATCTTTGGGTCACTGAGTCCAGCCCCCTCTGTGACTTGTCAACATCCCACAGTGGTAAACGTGGAACTGGAACCCAGACTAACCCCAGCTCTCCTACTGTCTTGGGGAGCAACTAGGAGTTTATCTCTCAAAGTAGCCTGAAAACTCCCTAAGGAGACATCTGGTGACTCAGTGGATGGAGCACTCAACCTGGAAGTAGGAGGATTTGAATTCAAATCTAGCCTCAGATACTTACCAGGTGTGTGATCTTACACAAGGCACTTAACTGCTGCCTGCCTCAGTTTCCTCCTCTGTTAAATGGGGATGATAAAACCCCTGATGATGGTTGAGAGGATCAGATTCTTATCAGGGTTGTGTGCAGCCAGCTCCAACTTGCTCAACTGGTTGTTAAATTTTCACTGAACATTTATACATCAGAAATTGGCAAACCCTACAATTCAGGACTTGATTTATTGCTTTGTTGGTTGTTGTGACTTAAGAAAGTGATGGGGAAATGTTAATAGTGAAGATTAACTGAAGTGTGCCCCAGGTACCTTTTTTGAGAGCTATTTGCTGAGCATTTTGGGACACTAGAGGCTGCCTTGGGGAAGTTCTGTGGTTTCCTAATCAGAGGCACTGAGAGGCTAAGAGTGAAGATTTGCTGCTTGCCAGCTGTGTGACTTTATATAAGTCACTTCCAGTTAAATTCTTTAAGTTGGGAGACCTGAAGCAATCTTTGAACTGTGCTACCCAACTGCCTTAGTGACAAGAGTCACTTAGTGACCACTCTCTGGGCCTCAGTCCCTTCATTTGTGAAATGGGATTATTATCTGGCCTCCCAACCTCACAAGGATCATAAGGAAAGCCTATTGTCAATCTTAAGTGCCGTGGTGGGCTACATACCGCCCTTCTCTGGCTCCAGTTTGTTTGTCTTTGAGATGAGATCATTGGGCCAGGAGACCTATAAATAAAGTCCTTTCTGGTGCTGACCTCCTCTGATCTGACTCCCCCTCTCCTGTTTCCTCTTCTTCCTCTCCCTCTTTCCTCCCCTTCTCGACCTCCCCTTGCCCTCTCCCATCCCCTCTGTCCTCCCTCTTTCTCTCTCTCCCCATCCCCCCCCTTTTTTAAATTTTATTTATTTAAGATAATGGGGTTAAGTGATTTGTCCAAATCACACAGCTAGGTAATGATTAAGTGTCTGAAGTTGGATTTGAACTCAGGTCCATCCTGACTCCAGGGCTGGTGCTCTATCCACTGCACCATCTAGATGCCTCCTCTCCATCCCTTTTCTTCTCCTCTCCCTCCCTGTCTTCCTCTCCTTCTTCCCCTCATCCTCCTCCCTCTCTCCCTCCTTCTTTTGCCTGTTTGTGCCAGCTTTAGGCTGCCCAGGACCTGGGTCTCCAGTTCTCTGGCACCCCTTTGCAACGGTGCCAGTAGTTTCAGAGAGCTGCCCAAGCTCTTTCCCATTTGCTTTGGCTCCCCATGCTGGGCATCTGGGAGGGGGTGCTGCCTAACAGCTCAGCATGGAAGCATCTCTTTAGAGTAGCTGTATTTCTCCCAGCTGTGAGATTGATTATCCTCCCTGGGCAACTGTAAAGCTTCTCTTTTAGGGGAATGATTAATTATCTCTGAGCCACTGGGGCTAAACGGGGCCTTAAACATCTCTGCAAAGTGAAGCTGCCTCAGAGATGATGGCCTGGGTATCGAACCCCAGACTTGGGGCCTGGACCTAGGTTGTGTCCCCAGTGCCTCCACTTAGCAAAAGTGCCCCCCGGATCAGCCAGTCTGACTCTCGGATGAGGAAACTGAGGCCCAGGGAAATGAATTACTCTTGGTTGCATGGAGAGGAATTTGAACCCAGGACCTCCAGAGCAGGTTCCTCTTTTTACTGGCTCACTTTCAAAAAGTGCTCTCTCTACTGCTTTGGGAAATTCAATTCACCTTCCCAAGTCCTTGAAATAAGGGAAATGATGTCCCAGTACTTCAAAAATCATAAAGCTAATTCAAAATAAGTAATCACTAGAGGCAGTGTGACCCAGTGGATAGGGAGCTAATCTCTGAGTCAGGAAGCCCCAGACTCAAGTACCATCTTGGATACTTGTTTGACTTTTAAAGCCCTTCACAGTCTGGCCCCCACTTTCTTAAATACTATTTCTCCGTCTTCCCCTGAAAATCCCTACCTGCCCTTCCGCTCTCTCCTCTACTTCTCAGAAACCTATTATTTCTTCCCATAGTATCTCCTGCCTGTCATGTAGTGGCTTTTTCTGGATGCTAAGTTTGTGTTCCCAGCTTCTCTCTCTCTCTCTCCCTCTCCCTCTCCCTCTCTCTCTCTCTCTCTCTCTCTCTCCCTCTCCCTCTCCCTCTCCCTCTCCCTCTCTCTCTCCCTCTCCCTCTCCCTCTCTCTCCTCTTCCTCCTCCTCCACCACTTCTTGAGACAGGTTGGTTCTCTCCCTGTGCTCCCATCCGCAGGCTCAGACCTGGCAGTCAGAGATCACAGGACCTGATACTTCACGGACAAAGAAAACAGACCGACTTGGGCAGCTCTTAATATTCCAGAGCTCATCAAGATATGACTCACTGCTAATTGGGTATTGATAAGGGAGGGAGCTAGCAGTTAACCCCAGGGAAAGATTGCTGGAGCGTAGTTACTATGGCAACCTTATTTTGATTGGACAGAAATAAACAAGGGCTGGTGGGGAGAAAGGAGGAGGTGATCCCCTCCCTCACATTTTGTAGTGTTTCCAACCTGGAACAGCAATAGTAATAATCATAATGATAGTAGTAGCAAATGTAGTCATCTGTATGGTAGCATTGTATCAATATTATCGCATTTTATCTTCACAATAGCCCTGGGAAGGAGATGCTTTTATTAATTACCCCTCATTTTAGAAAAAAAAAAAAGGAAATTGAAGCAATTGGAGTTAGTGACTTGTCCAGGGTCACACAGCTAGTAAGTGTCAAGTGTCTGAGACTGGATTTGAACTCAGGTCCAGTTCCATGCACTGTGCCACCTAATTGCCCCCCTTCCTTCATCCTTCTTAGATTTCTTCTTCCTGACTTCCACCAGTCCGTTCAAATGTTTTCACATTCAGCCATACTACGTCCCAATGTAGTAGCTGTCACTCAGCAAATCTGAATCTGAAAGCGATCCCTTCATCCTAGTCATTCATACATCACCAAAGGAGGGGACCATGTTGGGTCTAAACTTTCTCTCCCCCTTCCAGTTCCTAGCCTGTTAGCTACTTCATAAATCATGTCCTCAAAATGAAGGGATGAATAAACAGGAGCAAGGCCAGATCCCAAGGGCAGCCCATTAGACACCTACCTTTCAGCTCATGATTTTCTGTTGGCAATGATTCTTCGAGTCTTGTCATTCAAACAAAGCCTGTTCTCGGTTGATCCATGTCTCTCCATCTTGTCCACAATGACTTCTAGGGAGACTTGGTCAAATGCTTGGATGAAATCAAGAGCCACTGCCTTCCCCTAATCTGATAGTCTGGGCAAAGTGTGTGGGGGGGGGGGGCAGAAAGAAAGGTGAGTCTGGTCTGAGTTCTTTTTTTTTTTTTAAGGTTTTTGCAAGGCAAATGGGGTTAAGCGGCTTGCCCAAGGCCACACAGCTAGGTCATTATGGAGTGTCTGAGACCGGATTTGAACCTAGGTACTCCTGACTCCAGGGCCGGTGCTTTATCCACTATGCCACCTAGCCGCCCCTGGTCTGAGTTATTCTTAATGGTGATCTTAGTGATCTGTCTCTTCCCTCTTACTTATAAACCATCTCTTTAATGTCCTACCCTAGAATTTTACCAGGAATCAATAGGCTTACTGGCCTGTAGTTTTCCTTTGGAAAATTGCCCCTCTCTGGTCCTGTGGTACCTCTCCTATTCTTTTTACTTCCTTAGGGGTGACTGATACCAAATAGATCCAATAATCCCATCTGCAGGGTCTGTGGCTTAAACTCATTTAAGGTGGTAAGAGGCTCTCTAACTATCACAAATCTTGGGTTCCAAAACTTTGTTAACCATCATTATTGTTCTGTCTTTTCCAGTCTGGAGATTATTCTCTGGGGGGAAAGGAGACAGAAGCAAAATAGCAGTTGAATTCTATCTTCTCTCTGTTATTTCTTACTATTCATTCTTCCTAATTGATATCCCTGTCTCCAATTTCTCCCCACTCCAGTTCATTTTAATAAAAATGGAAGTCTGATTATCTTACCCTCTCACTCAGTAAACTCCCTATTACATCTAGGAGAAAAATTAAAAAACAGACTTGCCAAGCACTGATGGACCACATATTGGCCCTGGTGAGGAGAGCCCAAGACCTTTCTTCATACTCAGAGGCTTACAGAATGCTTTCCATCAGAAAAGAGGGTAATCACAGCTTCCTTGGGCCCCAATGAGAGAGAGTCTAAGGTCCTTCCCACACCTGGAGGCTCAAAGCAATTTGTTCTCCTTACTCAGATTTTGCTAGGGAGCAAAAAAGAATCATTTTGATCTTTGTCAGATGAGAACAGGAGTCATAAAATACTTGTCCTTGCTCCAAATTCATACGGGGGACTGCAATGGGCATAATGTTCTGTGCAAACACAAAGACAGAAAGCACAATCTGACCAGGAGAGAAGTGGACCAGATCCCAGATTAGATTTCTAGCCCAATGCCTCAAATTTTTGCACTCTGAGAGTACAGTACTCTGAGGTCTCGGATCACTGCCACTTTCCCCAGTCACTCTCAATTGGAATGTAATATTTAACTGAGTTTCCTACCATCCTACAGTGGTGACACAAAAGACTATTACAAATACCTCTTTATTGAAGTAAACAGAAAATAGATTATATATAGATTAGAATAAATCAAAGAATATATAAGAGTAAGGGATTTCTTTGACTAGGAGCAAGATAAAACATCCCCATTCAACCAAGGAGGGATTAATCTCACCAAGAAGAGTCTTCTCTTAAGAGTTTCTAGGGCTGCAAGTAGTCTCAATTAAGAGACATGTAAACGGCCAGCTCCTCACATAGCTGTAGTTTTAGGGAGATCTCTCTCGAAAGTCAGAGCTTGATTTCTTGGATATCTTCCTCCATCCTTTTGAAGAAATCGCTCTCTCTTCAACAGCAGTCCCCAGCTGTGAGGCTCAGTATTCTCTCAGCCAATTCAGTGTTATGTCCCCTTACACACAGCGCAGCCCAGTCACAGATCTATCCCTCAGGATACTTCCCAGCCCAAGTGAGTAGAGTGTTACATGACACTGAAAACCATTTGGGACCTCCCCGAAGCCCCCGTTCCAACCTTTCACCCGCTCAGTGGTCCAGTCCAACTGACCCCCTTACCATTCCTCATATACATTACTCCACTGACTATGTCTCTATCTTCATTCTAGCTGCCCCTTCTGACTGGAACAAATTCTCCTCACCTTTACCCCTTAGAGTAGATAGTCAGAGCCCATCTTAAACCCCACCTTCGACATGATGCTTTTCTGATCCCCCTGCCACCAGTTGCTAGTGACCCCCTCCCCCACCAGTAATTTTTAATATATTTATAATATAGATTTATAATATGCACATGAATGGAGGCTGCTTAAAGATCAGGACCAATGTACTCAAGGTTTGTGACATTTATTCTGGTATCACTGCAGTGCCTGATATAGTAGGTACTTTTTTTTATTTTTTTCAAGGGAATGGGGTTAAATGATTTACCCAAGGTCACACAGCTAAGTAAGTATTATGTGTTTGAGATTGGATTTAAACTCAGGTCCTCCTGACTCCAGGGCCAATACTCTATCCACTGTGCCACCTAGCTACCCATAGTAGGTCCTTTTAAAAATGCTTGTGGACATAATGATTTTGGGCCAGGGTCCTGCTTCTTTTTTTCTGGGTAATTAATAATTAATTTATTAATTAGTCTAGTTAAAATTCAATAAATTGATGATCAGTGGCTTCTATTGACAGCCAAAGACAAAAACCATGGAGAGTCTGGAAGTTTTAAATAATTCTTGGAAGGGAATTCCATTGATAATGGAATATTAACCCTGAGTAGTGGACATATAGTGAGAAGGTGGGTTAGAAGTCTTCACCTCTACCTGATGAGAAAGTGGCCTGATGGCTTGATTATGAGACTCAGCCACCTCCAGCAATGGAGGAATCAGTCTCCATCCAGACTATTCTGCTTGGTTTTCTTTTCCATGAGCTGGATTTCAGGTCCTGATTCTTGACTGATCTTCTTGCCCCAATATAGCTTTTTTTTTAAAACCAAAACGAAAACTCTGAGGCAACTGAAAAGCCCAAGAGACAGAGTTCCCTGGTGATTAGTAATCAATTTATTAATTAGACTAGCTGATAATAAATTGATGGCCCATTCTCTTGGTAACCAAAGTCAAAACCATGGTGAACATTGAATATGTAAATATCTTTGGAAACAGGGGGTACCCCTGACAGGTAGAAATCAACCCTGATTGGTTAATAATTAATGGGGGAAGGGGCGGCTAGGTGGCACAGTGGATAAAGCACCAGTCCTGGAGTCAGGCCCTGGGTTCAAATCCGGTCTCAGACACTTAATAATTACCTAGAGCTGTGTGGCCTTGGGCAAGCCACTTAACCCCGTCTGACTTGAAAAAACCTAAAAGAAATAAAAAATAAAAAATAAAAAACCAAAAATAATGAATGGGGGGAAGGCAGCTAGTGCAGCAGTAGATAGAGCACCAGCCCTGGAGTCAGGAGTACCTGAGTTCAAATCCAGCCTCAGACACTTAATAATGACCTAGCTGTGTGGCTTTGGGCAAGCCACTTAACCCCATTGCCTTGGAAAAACCTAAAAAAAAAATTGAGTGTGTGAGCATAGTAATGAGTAAATGGGCTAAAAGTCTTGAACTCCTTCTGAGAATGTGACTTGATCAGGAGACATCTCTTCAGACAGAGGAATCCATCCATCTCTACCCAGACCACTGTAGTTGATTTTCTCTTGCATGAGCTGAATTCCCCCAGACTGCAAAGGAGGGGTTCAAAACAAGGGCTCAGTGCTTTAGGGCTGGAATGTACCTTGATTAGATTCTATTTAAAAATATAAATAAAAGTAAGATTTCCTTTTTTGGATGGGATCACCCAAGGTTGAGGAGCATGTGCTCCAAAGATTAGTCCAATCTCATCTTTCAGTTTTGTTCTGATAGGGATTAACTCAATGATTTACAGGGTTTGGTACCTAAGGAAATAAAAAGGAAAAACTTCAAACTTAATTTGATAATTGCTTATATATAAAAGAAAAATATCACTTCTCCCAAGCCCTTTAATTTTCTAAGTTTTTTATTCTCAATTTTCTCTCATGCTGTCCCTAGGCCTAGAGGGCCCTGCTGCTCCTTTGTACAAAACCTATGACAGATGGTTGAAGCTATCCCTAAATTTTTTCATAGCTTCTTTCTTAAACAGATGAATGAATGAGAGAGCGACTGAATGAAAACTCATCCCTATGAAGCACCTTGATGATAAGGTGTGTCCTTCCACTGTGGAAGGATAGCAAGAGACTGGAGCATGTGACTGGGTAGGCTAGAGAGGAGAGAAAGGGCTTGAGGGGTTTAGATTTACAGAAGTCTCCCCCATTTGGAGCATTTGCTCCAGGGCTGAAGGAACTGGAGTGCCAAAGGAGGCCAGAGGAAGAGGAGGAGGAGGAGGAGGAGGAAGAGTATGGTGGCCTGGCAGGAAGATGCCTGTACCCAGTTCTTGGTGTTAAACTCTCTCTCCTTTGTATCCTCCCTTCCATCTCTTGGCAACTCCCTTTCAATTGAGTTTCTTAGCTAAGTCCCTGTTCAACTGCCTCTCCCTCCAGACGTTTCTTCTTCTTATTCCCCAGTGGACATAATGGTGACTGTGTTACCAGAATTTATTTCATTATCAAGCTTCCCATCCTTCTTGAGCCAGTTTCCCTTTTAGTAAATCAGGTCCTAGGGTATCCTACATGTTCTGTCTCTGCACTCTTTAAGATTCACTATTCTAAAATACAATTCTCTTCTATCACAAACCCTTATGGGGGCGAGCAGTCAAGAGAAGTAAAAAAACTCACATTGAGATTGTGCCGACTCATACTGAGGAGATTGTGGCCCACCCAACCCCCTCCCCAGATTTCTTTTCAGCTCCTTCCCCATTTTGTGCTTTTGAACTGACGTTTTGTGCCAAAGTGTGAGATTTTTACAATTATCCTTAATAACTTAATCTTATTAGGTTCAGGCCAATGCTCTAATCTACCAGAAGTCTGTTTCAGTTCTGACTCCATCATCCAGTGTGTTAAGGCCCCTCACCAGGTTTTTTTCTTTGCTGAGTTCTAAAGGTGATGTCATTTCCACTTCTTCCACCAGTTCCCTCCTTATTGTTTAGAATGGAGTCTAGAACAGCAGACTTTTGTTCTCCCCCGCCCCCATTTCTGAAATGACATTAGGAGGAGGACTAGCGAAATAATAGCAGTGAAGGAGTCAAACATCCGAAGCTGGGAAAGCAGCTAGTAGACATAACAAACAAATAAGAGTCCTAAGAACCCATGATGAGCCGCTTACAAAGAGATCTTGCACAGACCTTTTTCACTGGCTACCATCACATAGATAAATGAATATAATGGTTTTCCTGGGAGTTCACTGGAGAGCCAAGTTTTCGTTGTTCAGCAGTGATTGATAATAGTTGGATTAGTGACAAAGGATTCAATTTGCCCTGGTCAGACACACTGATTAGCGTGTTCAATTCTGGCGACTACATTTTAGGAAGAACATTAATAAACCAGAGTGTCCAGAGGAGGGCAACCAGGACGGTGAAGGGTCTGGAGCTCATGCCATGGAAGGATCAACTGTAAGAATCAGAGATCACAGAGGCACAGAATTGAGAACTGGCAGGGACTTATTGGCCATCTAGTTCAGCTAGCACCAAAAACTGTAAGGTTTTTGCTTTTATCTCTACTGAACTTAATGTCTTATTAGGTTCAACCCAAATCTGCCAAAATCTGTTTGCATCCTCATTTCATCATCTGGTGTGTTAATGGTCCTTTACCAGGTTTTAAATCTGATGTAAGTTTAACAGCCTATAAATGTTGATGATCATAGATCTCTCCTTTTATCCAAGTCATGGGTAAGAATATTAAACAACTTAGTATTAGGCACAGATCCCTGAGGTATGCCACTAGAGACTTCCTGCCAAGCTGACTTTGAATCATTGTAGAAGAAAAATTCAGTACCCTGCTATTTGGGCACAAGTCTATCAGGAACAAACCTCAGTTCAAACCCAAGTCTCTCTCTGCTTAGAGAAATAAAAACTCAAAGGAACAAAAAGCCATCCTGCTTTGGAAAATCTCTGAAATAACAAATAGAATATCTTTAAGAGTCCAGAACAGATTACTAAAAGACTTTTTTATTTAAATTTTTTTAGGGTTTATAAGATCTTATATTTAGTGCTGGAAGAAACTTTTGAAGCTACCAAGTCCAACTCCCTCATTTTTACAAGTGAAGAAACTGAGGAACAGGGAAGTATGTGACTTGCTCTGGGTTCCACAGCTAATATTTATCTGAGGCATTTCAAGAAGAAAAACAAAATTAATGAATGAATTCTTAATAGTAACCCAACCTTGGCATACTCTGCAGATTCAGTTCCCTAAAATCCTTTGATCCCTCACCAACTTCCAAGGATTCCTTTCTCAACCTGGTCAAAGATGAATTCAAGAGATGCTTCTATTAATTGAATTAGTCAAGAAAAGTTCTAGCTTTTAGACTGCTCATTGCCTTAATCATTTTTAAGGAGTTTTTGCAAGGCATTGGGGTTCAGTGGCTTGCCCAAGGCCACACAGCTAGGTACTTATTAAGTGTCTGAGGTCAGATTTGAACTCAGGTCCTCCTGACTCCAGCACTAGTGCTCTATCCACTGCACCGCCTAGCCACCCCTACCTTAATCATTTTTTTTAGGTTTTTTGCAAGGCAACCAGAGGTTAAGTGGCTTGCCCAAGGCCACACAGCTAGGTGATTATTAAGTGTCTGAGACTGGATTTGAATGCAGATACTCCTGACTCCAGCACCAGTGCTCTATCCACTGCACCACCTAGCCACCCCTACCTTAATCATTTTTTTCTTTTTTTTAGGTTTTTTTTTTTACCTTAATCATTTTTAAGGGAGGATTTCTTCCCATCCTCTTCTCCATTTAAAAAATAAACAGTGGGGGTGGGGGGGTGGGACAGCTAGGTGCTGCAGTGGATAGCGCACTGGCCCTGGAGTCAAGAGGACCTGACTTCAAATCTGGCCTCAGCCCTTGGGCAAGTCACTTAACCCCATTGCCTTGCCAAAAAAAATAAATAAATAAGCAGGCCTTGGATAAGAACAAAACAAAAAGATTACCAGTTCTCCGGACTGATGATACAGAAAGTTGATAAAGTTTCATTCAGTTTAGACCCAGGATTTTCCTTACGTACTGTTCTATGCTAAAAGTTATTCATATTTTCCCCAAGTGAGAATGGCGGTGGAGAAAGTCCTTCCACTCCATTAACCACAAAGTTGGTCCAGCCATCCCAGCAACTCTGAATCTACTTAATTGTGGTATCGTCTAGTCCATGACTCTCCATCTTCCTTACAAAAATGGAATGAGACACCTCATCAAAAACATTGCTAAAACCCAAGTGAACTCTATCCATAGCATCCTCACATCTGCTAGTTTAGTAATCCTGTCCAAAAAATGAATGAGGGGAGTCTACCATGAACTATTCTTGATGGAGCTGGCCTTGACTTTTTATAATCATTGTTTCCCTTTCTAGACATTGTCTCATCATCTCTTTGGGACAGCTGGGTGGCACAGTGATAGCGTACCAGGAATGGAGTCTATGCTGCTTCTTCTGAAGTTCAAATCTGGCCTCTGACACTTATTAGCTGTGTGAACCTGGGCAGATCACTTTACTCTGTTTGCCTCAGTTTACTTATCGGTAAAATAAGCTGGAGAAGGAAATGACAAACCACTCCAACGTCTCTGCCAAGTAAACCTCAAATGGGGTCACAGAGAGTCAGACATGACTGAACAATAAAAATCATCTCTTCAGTAATGCATTCTAGCATGTCCCAGGATTGATGCCTGCAGATTCTATTCTCTTGCGTTTTTTCAATCTGGACAATACTGGCCATTCTCCAATCTTGTGGTACCTTTTCTATTTTTCATGATCTTTTATCTAACACAGAGAGTGACAGCATTCTCACCTGCCTGTTTTTTCAGCATCTGGGTCAGAGACTTGACTTTATCAAGGTCAGCTAGATGCTCTCTTTTTATCTTGAACATCAGCTCTTTGTTAATTATTTTTTGTTCTGACATCTTCAGGGCAAAAGTCATTCCCCTTGGCCCAAAACAAACAAACAAAAATCAAAATTTAACCACTTTTTCTCTCTACTATATGTTCATTGTCCTGGCCATTCCAAGCAAAATTTCTATTTCTTTTTTTGATCCTTTCCAATATTAAAAAAAAAAAAAAAACATTTTGTCTATAACTTGCTTTGTCAGCTTCAGTGCTCCCGATAGTATTTTTATAGGATAGTGTCACAGGTTTACATTTTGTTTCCCAGTCTTGTTTCCATATATATTTCTTTTCAAAAATTAAGTTGATTGGTGAGTTCCCTAAGTATCCATATCTATCTAGAATTGTTTCACTGTGTATCTTCATAATTTCATTCTAAGCATCTCTTGTTCCCTGAGGCTGACTTCCCTGAAGCATTTCAATTCATGAGACCATTCCTAACCTTCCTGCCAACCCTTTGAAGTCTACTTTCCCATAATTTAGGGAGTGCATGTCAGACTCTGTCCAGATCTCTCCTCATTTTCTATCACAGATTCTAGGAGGGAGTGATCACTTCCACTACAAGATTCCCATTATTTCCATCCCAGCTCCTCCCCATCAGTGAAAATCAATAATAGAAATTACCTGTTTTGATTCCTCCCCCTATTACAGGATGAAATGATCAGTAAATCAAGTCAATAAATTATTTCTTACCCTATTTTTGCCAGACAGAGAGCTCCAACAGATATCTGGAGCGTTGAGGTCCCCCATCTCTGTTGTAGCATTCCTTTCTGCCTCTTCATCTCTATCTCATTTCTGTCCAGGTGGTCTGTTGTCTGTTCCAAAGATAACATTGCTCTAGTTTCTGCTTCCAGTGACTTTTATCCAAATACTTTTTGTTTTTCCCCTGTGCTTCCTAGATTTCCTCACATGAGTAGACCATATTTTTTTTTAATTTAAGGTAATGGGGCTAAGTGACTTGCCCAAGGTCACATGGCTAGGCAATTATTAAGTGTCTGAGCTCGGATTTGAACTTGGGTCCTCCTGACTCCAGGGCTGGTATTCTATCCACTGCGCCACCTAGCTGCCCCCAGAGTAAACCATTTTAATATAAAATACTTCTTTTCTTCTACCTTTACTATTTCATTTCAATAAGGTAGACAGAGCCACAATTCAGTCAGGGGTTTTACCCCATTGAGTCTTTTGTTTGTTCCCGTGCTCTAGCCACTGCACCACCTAGCCACCCCTACCCTATTGAGTCTTAGTGGCACTCTTGAAATCATATTTGTTTTCTTGTGTCAGGACCTTCACTTCTCTTTATTTGCTGCCTAAACTTTGAGCATTTGTATGTGAACATATGAGGCTATGAATATGAACACTGACCCCTTTCTTGGAGGCTGTGTGAATTTCTGAGTATCTTGAATTTTAATTTTCCTTTTTCTTTTTTGTAGTTACTATCTAAAACAGCCCAAGTAACTGATGACTCAATGTCTATGCATTATCTTCACCTTGAGGACATGAGCTTCCATAACAATTGTGGATAGACTTGGATGGAAAAGAATTATATCTTTATTTTTGCTAATCTAATTGAATATTAGCATTTTCTTCAATTATAAATTTTTAAAAAGTCATTATTCTAATAAAAGGTCCATAGCCACCACCAGGGATGTGCCAAAGGGGTCCAGGATACCCAAAGGTTAAGCTCCATAGTATCTCACTAAGGGGTAAAGCTACATAGCTTCCTCCCTTCTTCATCCTTCCCAATTTAAAGTCCTTTTGATTAGACTCCCCCACTTTTGCCATATCTAGACACTTGTTGCTCACTTCTCTAAATTAATTTTTCTCTTCTGCATCCCTTGGCTTTATTGAACATCAGTGAGGAAAATAGCCCACCCCTTTATAGACTTCAGTTTCTTGCCCAAGACTTCATAATTGTTGATGATATATCTTAGGCTCCTTCTGAAGGGGGAATCACTTCTGCTGAATTGCCAGACGTTGCTAGCTGTCATGAGTTTTGTCAGGTCTCGGGAAGTTCTCTGTTATCCTTGGAGACGTGCCCCAAGAAGATCACAGACCTCTCTAGTGTTATTATCTTGTAAAATATTTTGACTCTTCTAGTACTGTGGAAATGAATGATATTATCCAGCCCACTGCCTCTGTGTCTTTGTGGATAAATTCCCTTGCCTGAGAGTGTCTGTGGTTCTGGTGAATCATTATTGGGAGCACATCTGACTTCTTTCTGGAGCATCCAGCTCCCTCCTTTTCAGGAAGAGCCACATATCTGTTTTTACACTTTTGGTTGTGTAGGTGTCATCTTCCCCTTCTCTCCCCTGTGTAACCCTCTTCATGCTCCATCATCCTGACTAGTCTCACATCTCCCCTCCTTTTCTCCTCCGCTCAGGTCCCTTTCTTTCCCACAGAAACCTCCCTTCTATTCTCTTCTGCCTTCATTCTCCTCTGGTAATTTGGAGGCTGAAGAGATATTCCTTCACCTTGTCCTCTGGGAGGAAGGCCACCCTACCCTTGGGGCATAGACATCAGTTACTTGGGCTGACCAGAAACACAAGTATCATACATTCCACACAAGCCATTACTGCTCTCTATTGGTAGGAATTTTCTCCCTGCTTGTGGGTACTTCAACTTTTACAGACACTTGTCAGTTCTGAATAACTTGGGAATTCAGTTTCCCCCTTAGTCTCAACAACACTAGCACAACTTTAGCCCACCTCCTCTTCCCCAGTTTTCTGCCTTTCATCAGTTTTCTCTCCTCCCCATCCACCCTACCACTCTGCTTTACCCTCTCCTCATTCCACAGGCCTTTTCTTGGTCACTTGCCTTGCCTTGCCAGCTACCTTCATCTCCATCTTGAGTCTACCTCTTCAGGTTCCATTCTCCTTAAACTTTTTGTGTCCCCTTTAATATCTTTGATTTTCCTTTCCAGTGCTATGAGGCAGGGCTCATGTCCCAGCATGTCAAATCCTGGAAAGTTGGTGATATGGCATCTTGGCGAGGACCTTTTGGGGGCTTTCCCTACAGACCAAACCAGGTGAGTACCAGATGGGGACTAGTGTAATGGCCTTTGGGATTCCTTCCTGAATCAAATGAAAAGAAACCACCATACAAGTGGCTTTTAAGATTCTCCTAGGGAGTGAAGGTGTTTCACTATGTTCATAATGAGCAATTAGTGTTTATTTATATTGTAATTTTAATCGAGGTTTATTTTCATAGGAAAAAGCAATATTCTTTTAATCCTATTCTTTCTGTTCCTGAATCTCAAGGACCCTTATATTCTTGGTGACTGAGAGACCTGCAGGTGATGGAGTGGACACAAATTAAATAGTCTGTCATTTTCTTTTCAGGGAGCCCAGAGATCATAAGCCATATATTTGGAGCTGAAAAAGACCATGGGGATTATTTAGTCCAATAACCTCATTTTACAATTAGGAAAACTGTGGTCCAGAAATGTTAAGAGACTTGCCCAAGGTCACATAGGTAGAAGTAGCAGGTCTAGGATTCAAACCCAGGTTTCTCTGATCGCAAAGCCAGATCTCCGCACTAACCTCTTGGGCGAACCTTTCCAAGAGCAGGAGTTCTATCCCTTTTCCCCTTGAGCAGGCAGTCTAGGAGAAGCGTAAGTTGAAACCATGTGATGGAGGGCCTGTAATGCCAGAGTCGCAATGGCTTCAGTGGGGAGCCACAGGAGGTTTGGGAGTGATTCTGGCAGTAAGGCAAGGGACAGCATAGATATAAAGCAAGACAAGAGGTCTCCCAAGATTTGAAGGTCTTCAATCAATCAGCAAACATTTATTAAGTGCCTACTGTATACTAGACACTGTGCAGGGCACATAAAGTCAAGTAAAAACAACCCCTTCTCTCAAGGAACTCACATTATAACAGGAAAGGCAACAAGCAAATAATTGTGTATATACAACAAAGGGAGTCTTAGTGCTCACTGTTCCAGCTCCCACCTGCTAGAATTCCTTTCTCTTTTTTTTCAGAAGGGAGGTAGGTAGAGAAGGGGAGTACACTCTCCACAAAGACAAGCAGAGATTGGGGAAGGAGTTGCCTCATTATTCTTGACCTGAGAATAACAAGAGGAAAGTACAAGGAAAGAAAGTACAAATTTCCATTAACAACTAAAGCTGGCTTAAAGGTTGTTTTGGAAGGGGAGTGAGCTCTCCATCCCTGGAGGTCTTTGAGCAGAGTCTGGCTGATCATTGATTGAGACTGTCTTCTTATGGGTGGGGACAGAGAGTCCTTTCTCAAATTAAACCATTGAGCATTGCAACCTCTCCACAGAGAGTGCTATTATGAAAGGCTGGCCATGTTGTTAGAATACCAGATGTAGGCTTTCCAAAAAAGACTAGCTTATGGAGAATTCACCCAGGGCAAGCGCTCACAAGGGGGTCAGAAGAAGCAATAACGAGACACCCTGAAGGTCTCTCTTAAGAACTTTAGAATTGATTGTGCCACATGGGAAACACAGACACAGGATTGCCCAGTATAGCATGCCCTCATCAGAGAGGGCTCTATGAGTGAGGCAGAATTGAAGCAGTTCAAAGGAAATGTGAGATTCCTAAGTTTAGAGTAAACATCCCAGGTGTTCACTTGGCCCATTTGTGCCTGACCTGTGGTAGAGCATCTGAGTTCATATTAGTCTGATCAGCCACTGTCGCAAATTGTCATTTGTCTCAAATAAAGTGATATTATTTTGGTGGTCTTCAATAACAAAGTACAAGAACCAATGGGAGTATAGACCAGATGGTCTCTGAGGTCCCTTTTCGCTCTCAGATTTTGTGATGAAACATAATGTTTTAAGTCGCAGACTTTGTTCTGGGAGTCTTACCTTGCAAATACTATCACTTTCCATTTACCCATGCCTTCCTATAAACACAGCCAAAAGGATTTTCTTTTTTAAAAAAATATTGTTTTTTCCCAATTACATATGAAGACAATTTTAATATTCATTTAAAAAACTTTTTGAGTTCCAAATTCTCTCCCCTCCCCTTCCTGAGAAATGAGATAAGCAATTTAATATAGGTTATCCATGTGTGATCATGCAAAAAATATCTCCATATTGTCATGTTGTAAAAGACAAAAAAACACACAAGGTAAAATATAATGAACTTTAATTTGTATTCAGACTCGGTCATTTCTTTCTCTGGAGGAAGCATTTTTTTTGTCATGAATTCTTTGTTTTAGATCATTGAACTGCTGAGAGTAAGTCATTCACAGTTGAGCATCACATAATGTTGCTGTTACTGTATCCAATGTTCTCCTGGTTCTGCTCCCTTTTCTTTGCATCAGTTTATATGAGTCTTTCCAGGGTTTTCTGAAAGCATCCTACTTGCATACCCCCAACTTGTTCAGCCATTCCCCAATTGATGGGAGTTCCTTAATTTACAATACTTTGCCACCATTAGAACTGCTATACATATTTTTGTATAAATAGGTCCTTTTCCTTAAAAGGATCTCCCTAAAACACTGATGTAAATTCTCTGAATTCTCCCAGCGTCAAACTCGGATTCCTTTGTTTGGCTTTGGAAACTCTTCCCAACCTGACCTGGCCCTTTCTGTCCAGGTTTATGGCACATTCTGTCACAGCCAAGCTAACCCTTTGCTCTTCTTCTATGGGGTATTCCTTTTCTCATCTCTGCTCTTGCAGGCTGCCCCCCATGCCTGGAACATTCTCCCTCTTCACTTCTGTTCTTTCGAATCCTACCTTCAAAGATCAGCTCAGGGATCTCCTCCTCCAAGAAACCTTCCCCGGCTCTCCCCCCAGGTCCTTGGAACATAATTTTGTACATCCTTTTGTGTGGATATGTTGTTAGAATAGTAGCTCCTTGAGGATAAGATCTATTTCAGTTTTGCCTCTGTGTCCTCATTGCCAAGTGCCTCAGTGTCTGGCACATAATAGCTACCTCATTTTTTTACTGATGAGGACGATAATTATATCAGAGGCAGTTTTGAGCAGAGATCTTTCTCCCTTGCCAAGGGAAAAGGAAGGAGACTGAGGCAGGAATTGGGGGCAGTGGGAATGGTGTGGCTTGCTTTGTCTGTTAAAGTTTTTAGTTTGCTCTCTGTCTCTCCACCTACCCCTTCCCTCTCTCTCTCTCTATTTCTCTTCTGTCTCAATATCTCTGTCTCTCTCCTCTGTCATTCTGTTGGTCTCCTCTCCTTTCTTTCTCTCTTTTTTTCTCTCTCATCTCTGTATCTTTCTCCCCTTTCCCTCTCTGTCTCTCACTTCTTTGTCTCCATTCCATTCTGTCATGTTTCTCTCTCTCTCTCTCTCTCTCTCTCTCTCTCTCTCTCTCTCTCTCTCTCTCTCTCTCTGTTTGCTCTCTCCTCTCTCCTCTCTCCTTTGTCTCTTTTTCTCTCCTTTCTCTCTCTCTCCTCTCTTTTTGTCTCTCTCTCTCTTTCTCTCCTCTCTCTCTCTCTCTGTCTCTTCTTTCTGTATTTCCTCCTTTCCATCTCTTTCTCTCCTCTCCCCCAAAGTATGGGGAGCTCCTCATGCTGGCTGCGGGCACTGGCCTGGCACCCATGCTGCCCATCCTGAAGGAGATCACAGACAATGAAGAGGATGAAACGTTTATCACCTTGGTCAGCTGCTTCAAGACTTTCGAGGGCATCTACTTGAAGTCCTTTCTCCAGGACCAGGCTCGCTACTGGAATGTTCGTACTTTCTTTGTCCTCAGTCAGGTGAGCAGGGGAGAGGAGGAGGGAGAGGGGGAAGGGCAGGAGCCCCATAGTGGAGAATGAGCCAATGGGAGATCATCTCCAGGAAGAATTCCTCACCTATTTATCATCAGGATCTGCCTGAAAAGCCCTGGGCTTTGTCTGAAAGGGACCTGATTTTAGGTCCCTTTAGGTCCCATGACCTGGGTTCAAAATCCAGACTCTGCCCCTTCTAGCCTGGGGGACCTTGGGTAAGTCATTTCCTTTCTCTCACCAGTCTCCTTTCTTTAAGGTTGAACTAAATGACCTCCAGAGTCTGGCTGGAACTTCTTCCTCAGATGCCCCTAGGACTGCAGATTTAGACCTGGATAGGACCTTGCGATTGATTCAGTCCAGTTTCTTCATTTTATAGCTGAGCTAGAGGGGTATAATGGATGGATTACTATATAATACAGGTTCAAATCCTGGCTCAGCCATGTGACCCTGGACAAGTCCCTTACTTTTTCTGATCCTCAGTTTCCTCATTTGTAAAATGGGCATAATAAAAACTCCTCCCAGGGTTGTCATGAGATAATATAGGTAAAGTGTTTTGCAAACCTTGAGGGACATAAAGATCATTTTACAGATAAGGAAAAAGATCCCAGGAGATAAATGAAGGGGAAAACCAAGTCTAATATATCAAATCTTATTTGATCTTTACAATAACCCTGAAAGGTAGGTGCTGCTCTTATTCTCATTTTATAGATGAGGAAACTGAGGTAAACAAAGGGTCCTAGGGTCACATAGCTAGTAAGTGACTTAGACAGGATTTGAATTCAAGCCTTCCTGACCCCTGGGACAGCACTTGATCCACTCTGCCACCTGCTCTGCCTAGTCCCAATGTTCTAGCTGATAGAGCCCTGCATATAACAGGCCCTTGTCTGATTGGCTCCTACCCAACCCCAGCCCCCCACCCCCACCAGCAGTTTTGTGATCACAAAGGCCATCCAGCTGTGCAGTCTGGAACCAGAAGGGCCTTCTAGGTCCAATAGGTCAACTATTCCATATTACAGATGGGGAAATTGATGTCCAGAGGGGGAAGAGTATAAACCCTAGATTTACAGAGATGAAATGGCCACAGAAAGGGAAGTTAAGTGACTTGCTTAGGGTCACAGAGCTAATGAGATTGAAATCTACCCTAGAACCAGTAATTTCCGCCATTTCAGGTTGGGGGGGTGGTAGAGGGGAAGGGTCTTCGGGTAGGGGACAAGTTGTCTATTGTCTGAGAACCTAAGAACCTATCCAGAGGCTTGTTAAGGGAAAGTTCTTCGAATGGTTCATTTCTGGCCACTGTGACTGTGGAGCTGTTTGGGGGGAAGGACAAGGCATGGGGAGACCCTTTGGTTAGAACTTAGGAGACCACGAGGGGGAATAGGTTTTAAAAAAAACTGGATGGGCCCTAGGGTACCAGTAGGGAGGAGAGAACCTGCCAGAATGAGAAGTTTGTGGGAAGCAATGGAGACCAGCAGCTGTGAGAAGCAGTCTCTGTAGCCCAGTCCTCTAAGGAGGGGTTTGGACGAGAGCTAGTCTTCCAAATTGAAATCTTCTCCCTCACCTCAGTTTCCCCATTTGCAAAATGAGGGGCTTGAACTTGGCCCTTCAAATGCTAAATTGATAAGCAGAGGAGGGAGGGCCACACCAACCACTCCTTCATTTCACCAAGTCACTTTGGGTTTTCACAGGAAGCTTCCCTGGACCAACTACCTTGGAGTTATCAAGAAAAGACCCACTTGGGCCGTCTCAGTCTGGCCTTGGTCCAGGAGCTGGTCAGCTCCTGCCGGAGGAAGCCCTTTGCCTTGGTCTGTGGCCCACCAGGATTCATTCAAGACATGGCCTTGTGTCTCCAGGAGGCCGGGCTGACTGAGGAGTCCTACTTTCTGTTTTAGTCCTGGCTGGCCATGGAAGGAGGAGAGAAGAGAGAGGATGTCATAGCTGATCTCTCAGATCCCCCATATTTTATAGATGAAGGAAGGAGAGTTGGGACTTTGGGTCAAGAGAAGTTTAGAGAAAACAAAGCCTATGATAGAAGAAAGGACCCTAGAGCCAAAGAAAAAAAGGGGTGACCCAACTTCAACTTGTACACCCATATTGATGGGGAACTCACTACCTGATGAAGTAGACTAATTTATGGCAGGTCAGTTTCCAGGTTTTAGAAGATTTTTCCTGACAGTAAACTGAAGTCTGTCTCTGTCCATCTATCCATTGATCCAGCTTCAAGTCCTTAAAGACGGGTTTTCCTCTGCCTGCTGAAGTTTCTCATCTCTAGGCTATGCTTCTAGGGGTCCTTCAGTCATCTTTACATATGGCATGGTCCCTGCCCATTGCCTTTCGGGTCAAGCTCGGAGTCACAGAACCTCTGGGCTGCTGCTACCTGAACAGGAACCACCCCTGACAAGTGGTCATCATCCTGCTGTGTGATACTTCTAGTGATGGAGAGCTCACTATCTTTCCAGGGAACCCATTCCAGTGTCAGCCAGCTCTGATGGCTAAAACAATGTGTCCTGGCCTCAAGTCAAATGATCCCTTCTTTTAAGTCATAGGTGGGGGCACAAGGATGAGGGGCATGAGTTAGGGAGGAGGAAGGGGAAAACAAACCCTGCTCATTTCATGATTTTACCATGGGTTGGCATGTATTCAGAACTCCGTGGGATGGAGTGGGGGCAAGGTGGGCTCCGTTCTCTCATTCTTTTAGAAAAGGAATCTTGAGCTTCGGGAAATTTCTCTAGTGAGTGAGTGGTAGCCGAGCTTAGCCTCTGGAAATAGATGGGATCTTGGAAAGTCTTTGCTTCAAGCCCTCACAACACAGCTAGTATTTGAACCTAGGTCTTCTGTGTCCATTATAACCTGTGCTTCTCCCTCTTTACTTCATTACCTGCCAGCTTGGCTCTGCCACCTTCTATCAGGTGCTTCTTGCCTCCTTGTCAAAAAAATAGAGGCAGGACACCTGCCCCATAGGGGATCTGTCCTAAGTGGGCTGTCTTGGAGCATAGTGTGATACATGCAGAGAAATGTTGTCTCCCTTGATAAGATGGAAGCTCTTTAAGAGCAGGGGCTGTTTCTTTGTGTCCCTAGTTTACTTGGTACCTGACCCTTAGCTGGTGCTCAATAAATTCTTGTGGATAGAATGATTGTGTGGACGCAGATAGGGACATCTAGACATACTCTGGTGTGAGTCAGGGAGGCTGGGGGGAGATGGTTATCAGAACACTGGTCGGTACAGGAAGAGGCAAGAATAGGGCTGTCCAGGGCCAGGGTGAGGACAGGGCATAACCATAGTCTCACTGTCTTCTATCCTGTTCAGATCACTCCAATATTCACAGAATCCAATATTTAGAGAAAGAGATCAAGTTTAACCCTCTCATTTTACAGATAAGGAAACTCAGATTAGGGAAGTTTAATGACTTACCCAAGTCACACAGTTAATAAATGTCAAAGGCAGGATTTGAATTCATTTCCTCTGAATCCAGAACTTCTTATGCTAGGAAAATACAAGCAGGAGAGTTAAATCACTTTTATGATATGGGTTTCATATTCATATTCACATATTTGTATGTGAGAAACACATTTTCAGAAAAGATAGAAAATGGTTCCATCTGTAAGACTCTTGTTGATATCTTTTTGGTGATGCTTGTCTCTCCTGCAGGATTATTTGTGGACATTCACCCCAGTTATTCATTCATGCAGCCTAGGGACCCAGTCCTGTTGTCTTGCCCTCCACCTTGTCTTTACACTTTCTCCACTCACACTGCTCCAAGTCCTCCTGAATTCTCACCTGGATTATTTTTTAATTTTTATTGATTTTATTAAATGTTTTCCAATTTACATGTAAAAAATTTCAACAATCATTTTTTAAAAAATTGGAGTTATAATCTCATACTTCATGCTTTTTCCTTAAGGATATGATTTCTCTGTCATCACATTCAACAGATCAATGTATAACATGGAGAATGCCTTCTGTGGGGGTGGGGGGAGGGAAGCAAGAATGGGGGAAAAATTCTAAAACTCATAAATAAAATCTTTCTTAAAAATACCCTTATGACAAATATACAGTTAATTAAAAGAAATTCCCTCATTGTTCATGTGTGAAAAACACATGAACACATTTTTTTCTGTACTCTGAATCCCTCTCCTTTCTTTCAGGAGGTAGGTAGCTTGTTTCATTACTGGTATTCAGGAATTGTGGTTGGTCATTGGTGGTTAAATTAGCATTCTTAAGGTCTTTATAATGTTATTATTCTACATGCTTCTGCTTCTGCCTGCTCCATTTTGCATCAGATTATATAAGTCTTCCCAGGGTTCTCTGAAATCATCCCCTTCATCCTTTCTTACATCACAATAATGCTCATCCCATTCATAGACCAAGATATGTTCACTCATTTCCCTTAGTTTCCAGGGGAAATTTTTGCTACCACAAAGAGCTTCCTTAATTTTTTTTGTAGATTTAGGACCTTTTATTTTTTTCACAGTCTCTATGGGGTATGGGTCTAATATCCTGACCTGGAGGAATTCCCAGCCAGGGCTCCCTACTCCAATCCATGGTGACAGCCGGCTTCTTAATGTACAAGCCTGCCCCCTTCCCAAGCACTTCCACAGCATCCACATTGCCCATGGGGTGAAGGACACTCAGTAGTGCACCTCTGGAAGCTGACTCCAACCTACTTTTCCCAGCCTTAGTAGATTCTCACTCCTTGTCGCATACACTGGGGCTAGCCACACTTGACTGCTGGCTGTTCCATGGTCTGGTCTTTCCCACCTCCCCTCATTTGTATCATGAACTGAACGAAATTCCTTAACAATCATCTCATTTGATCCTCAAAACAACAATCTGAAATTCTACATGTGAGGAAACTGAGGCATATGGAGGGTAAGTGATTTGGACATGGTCATACAACTAGTAAGTATGGGAGGCTAGATTTGATTCAGATCTTCCTGACTCCAGGCCTGGTGCTCTGTGCATTTAGATATGATCCATGGGCAGTTAGGTGGTGCAGTGGATATGGCGCACCAGCCCTGGAGTCAGGAGGACCTGAATTCAAATTTGGCTTCAAATACTTGATGCTTACCATCTGTGTGACCTTGGGCAAGTCACTTAACCTCAACTGCCTTACATCCAAGACCATCTCCAGTTGTCTTAATCCATATCTGACCACTGGACTGAGATGACTCCAGAGAAGAAAGTGAGGCTGGTGACTTAGCATAGCTCCCCCTCATTTAAATACAATTCATTTGCTTTTCATGATATCACCTCCCTGATGCCATAATGTCATTTACTTTGCTCCAAGGTTTTTCATTTTATTTTGTTACATTACAGAAAGTGCCATTATAAATAGATTGTGTATGAGACCTCCTTATCATTGCTCTCTTTGGGCTATATTCCTAGCAATGGAGTCTCTGGATCAAAGGATATGTATTTTTAGTCACTTCCTTTTTTTGCTTTTTGTCAGTCAATAGGAATTTATTAAGAATTTGGGGGGGCCGGCTAGGTAGTGTAGGGGTGTCTAGGTAGCATAGTGGATAAAGCACCAGCCTTGGAGTCAGGAGTACCTGGGTTCAAATCCGGTCTCAGACACTTAATAATTACCTAGCTGTGTGGCCTTGGGCAAGTCACTTAACCCCATTTGCCTTGCAAAAAAAGAAAAAAGAATTTCTAATATTCCAGGTACTGTGCCAAACATTGAGAATGATGAAAAGCAAAAATAATACCTGCCCTCAAGTAAACATTCTTTTTTTTATTAGAAAGATTCTATTTATTTTGAGTTTTACAATTTTCCCCCCATTCTTGCTTCTCTCCCCCCACCCCCCCCATTTAGTCACTTTCTTTATATAATTCCAAAATATTTGTGTAAATGGTTGGACCAATTCACAGCTCCACCAATAATGTGTGAGTGTGCCTTTCTATAACTATAACTCTACAGTGAGTTGTCTTTCTACAATCTCTCTAATATTGAACATTCCCATGTTTTGCCATCTTTGCCAGTTTGCTTGTGTCCAAGATGAAACTTCAAAATAAGTTCTAATATTAGACAAGTTTCTTAACCTAGGGTGTGTGTATGTATATGTATGTAAGAATGTGTATTCTTAGATAGATCACTGTATTTTAGTATAATGATTTCCTTTGGAATCCTATATATTTTATTTTGTGATTTAAAAGCATAATTCTGAGTAGGAGGCCTTAGGCTTTGCCATTCAGACTACCTGAGAAGTCCACAATATCAGAATCCCTGTCTTTGACACAAAGAGGTTCAGTGACTTGTCCATGGATACACAAACAGGATAAGTCAGAGTCAGGACTTGAACCCAAATCTTATTGCTCCAAAGCCAAATTCTCTTCTCACTAACATTATGAGGTAAAAGAATAATGGGAGCCAGAGAATATTGTGAAGAGTGGTAGGCACAGTCAATGCTCAAGATGTTCAAAGAAGGGAAAGATGTCTCTGAGCTGTAGTATACAGGTATGGCTACCTGGAGGAGATGAGACTGAATAATAGCATCTAGGTGGCTTAGCCAATAAAGCAATGAACTTATCATGGAGATTTGCATTCAAAACATACCTCAGATACAAACTAGCTGTGTGACCCTGAGCAAGTCACTTAACCTCAGTCTCACTCATAACATGGGAAAAATAATAGTCCATATCTCACAGGTTTATGGTTAGGATCAAATGAGATGACATCTGTCATCTGTTTTGCCGATCCTAAAACACAATAGAAATCTAAAGAAATATTATCTATTGATAAGGATTTTGGAGGCTGGGCATAATTCATAGTGGTGCTCTCCTTTCTCAGATAGCAGACGGCTAGCTGCCGAGGAGCAGTGGGAGATTTGTAGAATTCAGGAGTAAACCTCTCTAAGAGAGCCATCAAGGATCACCTCATCTGAGTTGCACCTGAAAGCAGAATCCCATCTAATACTATGAAGGCTATTAGGCAATCCACAAGTCACTTCACAGTTTACCCAAGGGGTTTTTCTTACAACAATCTTGCATAGGAGTTAGTTTCAAATTCTCACAAAGATCTGTAACCTTAGCATGACCTTGGATGTCTGGGCACTCACAACCCACCCATGAGCAGTGGATAAAGTGTGAAGCTGGGAGTCAGGGAGATCTGAGTTCAAATTTGGCTTCAGATATTTAGTAGCTCTTTTTGTTTGTTTCCTCATCTATAAAATGAGTTGGAGAAGGAAATGACAAACATTCCAGTATTTCTGCCAAGAAAACCCCAAGTAATGTCACAGAGTCAGAAAACAAACCCAGTCCCCCCCCCCCCTTGAAGTAAGAGCCCTTAGGATCTTTTCATCCTATGAAGAATTAGAGCTCCAGTTGGGCTCTAAATAAAGACAAAATCTGATTCTAGAGACAGGACTCAAGAGCAGAGGTGGCTCAGTGGATAGAGTACCAGATTTGGGCTCAAAAAGACCTGATCTCAAATGATGCCTCAGATGTTTGCCAACTCTGTGACCCTGGGCAAGTCACTTAACCTTTATCTACCCCTGTATACTTATCTGTTAATAGAACCTACTGCCCCAGGTTGTTGTGAGGAGCAGATAAGATAACTTCTAGAAAGCAATTTGCAAAATTGAAAACTGGATATAAATGCTAGTTTTTATTATCAGAGGAGTGTATTTAGAGCAGAAGGAAACCTCAGAGCTCGGTACAACCATCTCATTTTACATACATGGTCTGGAGGGATGAAGTGATTTACTCCAAATCATAAAAGTTGGAAGTAGCAGGCTCAGGATGTGAACCAGATCTTTTAACTCCAAATTAGTCTTTCACTGTACTACACTCACCTCTTATAGAGTTCAGTGGCTGGGACATTAGATTTATATTCAAAACACCTGACTCTTGAGTCCTGTCTCTAGAATACTACATAAAGGGTTTTTTTGTTTGTTTTTGCAAGGCAATAGGGTTAAGTGACTTGCCCAAAGTCACACAGCTAGGTAATTATTAAGTACCTGAGGGTAGATTTGAACTCAGGTCCTCCTGACTCCAGGACCTGTGGTCTATCCACTGCTGCCCCGAGTATTGCATAATGAACAGAGGGCTTGGCTTGGAGTCAGGAAGACCTGGCTTCCAATCTAGCCTTTCTATTTACTTGCTGTGTGACCATGAACAAGTTAATCAACCTCTCTGTTCCTCAGACATGCTTTCTGTTTTTGAGGAAAGGCATGGAGAGGCATTCTGATAGAATGGGGAAAAAACTATAGACTTGGGAGTCAGAAATCTAGTTCTGGCTCCACTATTTACTAGCTGGGAGATCCTGGGTGGGGAACTTCACCTCTCTGGGCCTTAATTTCCCTATCTGCAAAATGGGGATAATAAGCTATATCGCCTCCCCATGATAGGTTGATGGTTATGCAAAAAGCTCTTTGCAAAGAGTCCAGGGATTTCAAGGCACCCATCTTTCAGAACCTCAATTTTGTTTGGGGGCGCTGTCCTTGGTGCTGATTTTAACCAAGTCTGCTCCTCCTCGCCTTTGAGGCTAACGACGTGACTCACTTACAGATGAGGAACCCAGAGCCAAATGAGCTCAAGTTACTTGAGTAAGGTCACACAAGTATTAAATATATATCTAAGGCATAGTTTGAACCCAGGACTTCTGACTCCAAATTCCGCCTTCCCCTTCCATGGACTGTGATAAGTCACAGCCGCGATCTAAAGCATTTGCCACTCAGATGAGAGAAAGGACCGGTACCTAACTGTGATGCCAGGGAGAATGAGCTAAGTGCCAGGGAGAGGCTCAGGAACAGAACTAGATGTGAGATCTGAGGAGGGAGGGGCCCCCTTGCAAGAGGACAGTGGGAGGTTGGGCTTTTCTGAGGTGGACAGAAAAGAGGTGACCTTTCTCAAAAGCCTGGGCAATGATTTCTTCTGTCAGGGGCCAGCAGTGCTTGAAGTCTGTGAAGGCTTCAGTCATAAGCAATGGGACCAAGTAGCAGTAGGTATTATAGCTAGACATCAGGAGGAAGGTCTCAACTATATCAAATTATGAGCATAGAAACCTTTTTCCCTCTATATATCCATTCCTATAGCCAGAAAGTTCCTTGAGGTTAAAATGTGTGTTTTTAGTTTTCCTTATACCCCTAGCACAGTGTCTTGCATGTAGCAGTTGCTTGTTAGTTGGTTAGGTTTTTTTTTTTTTTAGTTTTTTGGGGTTTTTTTGTTTTTTTGTTCTTTTGTTTTTTTAGTTTTTACAAGGCAGTGGGGTTAAGCGGCTTGCCCAAGGTCACACAGCTAGGTAATTATTAAATGTTTGAGGTCAGATTTGGACTCAGGTCCTCCTGACTCCAGAACCGGTGCTCTATCCACTGCGCCACCTAGCTGCCCTCGATTGATTTTTTTTACATTTTTTTTTTCAAGGCAAATGGGGTTAAGTGGCTTGCCCAAGGCCACACAGCTAGGTAATTATTAAGTGTCTGAGGCCGGATTTGAACCCAGGTCCTCCTGACTTCAAGGCCGGTGCTTTATCCACATGCCACCTAGCTGCCCTCGATTGATTTCTTTAAAGGCAAATTTAGTATACCCATTTTATAAATTAGGAAACTGTTGTTCAGAGAGGTTAAATAATATATCTTTGTTCAAAGAGCTAGTAAGCTTCTGAGATGGGATTTAAATTAAGGTCCTCCTGATTCCAATTCCAGCCTCCTGTCTACTGTATCATATTGACAAAGGAAACCATGGAGCTCATCTATGCTCACCCCTTTAGCTTACAGATGAGAAAATTGAGGTGCATATTAAGTCACTTGTCCAAGGTTATACAAGTAATAGCCAACATTTCTATGCCACTCTGGGGTTTGCAAAGCACCTTACAGATCTTTTCTTCATCTCACAGTAAACCTTGGAGGTAGAAACTATAGGTACATTAATACCTGGCCCCCATTTTACAGATTAGAAAACTGAGGAATAGAGAAGATAGCTGACTTGTCTATGGTCACACAGTAAATAAATGGTAATGATAGGATTTGAATCCAGAACTTTCTTATTCCAAGTCTATCTACCATGCTGTATTCCAGAGACAGGACTCAAAGCCAGGTCTTTCAAATACAAAATACTGCATTGTCTTGGCCACTGAACTCTCGTTGTCTCCTGAAACACTGTTAAGAATATTAGACACTGAATAGAAGAGATCTAATTATTTAGAAACAGGAGATGGGGCAGGACTAGAGGACCCCATGATGTCCTATAATCCCACTGCTTCTACATGGTTCAGACTGGAATTTTCCTTTCCCATGCTGAGTCTCACCCAAATAGATCCTTTTCTATGGAGAGAGAAAAGATAAACAGCTGAGCCAACCCTCCCCCTCTCCTTTGTCAGCCACAGAAGAGGCAGCCCTGCCATCCCATTACTGGGGGAGGATGAGGGGGAAGGTTCAGTGACTGTTGCTATGGAAACCTAAAGACAGAGCAGGAATTTGGGGACCTGGGTCCTTCTCTTGACTCAGCTCCCCAAAGGCTAAAGGGCCACAGGGCTCCTGGCTTCCCTCCTGGGGGGACTAGAGCCTGGCCTCCCAGAGATGACCTTCCCTAGCAGAAGCTGAGCCCAGGAGCATCCTGCATGTTAATGAGTTCAGCTCTCCAAGGCTGGAGCCTGACCCATAAATTATAATGAGAGGAAATGCTCAGCAGCATGATTAAATAGCCAATGGAGATGCTTGCTGCCTTAGCAGCCAGATTCGAAGGACAGCCCCACTCTGCCCTCTAGCCATGCCTTGGCTCTCATATGAAAGAGGCAGCCATATATGTGAGTGTATGTGCTTCTAAGTATGTGTCTATATGTATCTCTATGTGGTGCTTGGAGCCAAGAGAAGGAGAGAGAGAGAGAGAGAGAGAGAGAGAGAGAGAGAGAGAGAGAGACTGAGACAGATAGAGAGAGAAAAGGGAGAGGGAGAGAGAAGGAGAGAGGAGGGGGAGAAAGAGAGGGAGGCAAAAAAGGGAGAGAAAGGAGGAGGAGAAGAAGAAATGAGACAGAGAGGGAGGGAGTACTTACTTAGCACCTTGAGCCTTGGACTAAGCATCAAGAGACATGGGTTTTAGTCTCCATGCTGTTATTAAATTGCTATATGAGAGCTGGTGATTGATTCCCTTTTCCCCTCTTCTCAAATGCAGAGGTTGGAATAAATGGTCTCTGAGCTTCCTTTCAGATCTAGCACTCTCTATCCCTTTGTTGTATAATCCCCAAACTCTAGGCCTGGCAGAAATCTAGTCACCTGTTCTTGATTTTGATACTTCTTGATCTCTGTGCCAATCTGCCACCATCAACTATCCCCTTGGCCTGGATATTCTCTCCTCTCTGGGCTTTCGTTATCTGGCTATCTCTTGGTTTTTCTGCTACGTGTCTAATCACCCCTTTTCAGTCTCTCTCATCTATATCATTCCTGCTAACTACCAAGATCCTGGGATTTCTCTTCTCCCTCCCTCTGGGTGATCTCATCAGCTGCCAGGGGTCCTGCTATCCTCTAGATCTGTATATCCATCCCTAATTTCTCTCCTGAGTTCCAGCTCAGCATCACCAACTGCCTTTTGTGTATTTCTAACAGATGTTCCATAGGCATCTCAAACTCAGCATGTCCAAAATAGAACTCTTTATTTTCCTTCCAAATTCTCATCTCTTCCTAATTTCCCTATTGCTGTTGAACACACCACCATTTTCTTATAGCTCTTGAAAGATAAGTCACTTCCCTTCTCTGGGTCTCAGTTTTTTCAACTGCAAAATGATGAGATGGTAATTTCCCAAGATAATTTCCAGCTCTATCTTTCCACATCCCTGACTTTGATATTCCATGGTCTAAGTTCTTTCCCAGTTCTGACATTCTCTAAGATCTCAATTCTGTTACAGCCCTTCGAGACAGCTCCCACATCTTCCCAGAGTCCTCTCCAAGTCAAACATCCCTGAGTCCCTGAACAAATTTTCATATGGCCTGGTCTTACCCTCATCAACCTGTGGAAAATGGGCCTATCCACATCCTTCTTAAAATAACATGCTCTAGAGTGATCTGACCAGGTCAGAATAGAGTAGGGTCTCGCCTCCTTATTCTGAGATATAACGCAGGTTGTCATTGGTCTTTTTGAATGGAAGATCCAAGAACTGATTCATTTTGAATTTGCAGTTCACTAAAATTCCCCGATCATTTTCAGGAAACTCCTAAGTCTTTCCTGTCTTGGAATTGTGAGGTTGAGTTCTTGATCCCAAGTGTAAGATTTCATTTTCATCTCTATTGAATTTCATTTTAAATTTCATTCCAACACTCAGTCCTATCAATATCTTTTCATTTTCCTTCCTAGCTTTGTGTATTTTGCAATTTTAAGTATCTGATGGGGAAAATATATCTATGAAATGTGTGTACTCATATATAAATTCATTTATCTGTTTATAACTCTCTCTCCCTTCCCCTCCCTCTTGTCACTAATGTGTTTATAGGTCACTGAAAAAAATATTAAATAGCATGAGGCCAAGTTCAAATCTCTCCCTTCAATTGGCGGCTGCCAATTAGACAGAAATGGAGGGTGAGGAAGTAAAGGGCTGTATAAGTAAGTGGTAGTCAGGTGGTAAAGGATTCTGAATAGTAGGTTGAGGTATTTCTACTTTATCCTGGTAGCAATGGGGAGCCACTGAAGGTTCTGGAACAGGGGAATGAAATAGACCTGTGCTTTAGGAAGAATAATTTGGCCTTAATGAGAAGGATGGATTAAGAAGACAGAGAAAGAAAGGAGGGGGGGAGGAGGAAGAGAACAAGAAGAAAGAGGAGGAGAGAAGAAAGAAGAGAGGAGGAGGAGGAGGAGGAGGAGGAGGAGATGTAGAGAGAGAAGATGGAGGACAAGGAAGAAGAGGAGGAGTGAGTGAGAAGGAGGAGAAGAAGAGTAGGAAGAGAGGAAAAGGGGTGAAGAACAAGAGGAGAAGGAAGTTATCTGCTATGAAAACTAATTTTTACCATGATTGACCTGAATTCCAGGGACTTGTGCCAGATTTGCCTACGTGTCTTCATCAGAAACTCCTCTGGGAAGATCCCAGAGACAAAGCTTAACCCAATTTTTAGGGTTAGTGTCAATCCCTGGGGGTCCCCTCAAAGGTCAGCATCTGGTGCTTCTTTCTCCTATCTCTTATCTGGTCCATCCTCTGCTTCTCACATACGTAGAACTCCTTCACTCTAGCCTTGTCCATAGCCCCAAAGTTGCAGAGGCCAGAGGACCAGGTTTAGCATCAGGGAAACCTCTTTCTGAATCCTGCCTCCTATACTGGCTATGTGACTCTGGGAAAGTCTCTTGAACCTGTCTCTTACTCAATGTTCTCGTCATAGAGGTAGCCAGGTGATGTAGTACATAGGGGGTTAGACTTGGAAGTCAGAAAGACCTTAATTTCAAATTGAGTCTCAGACACTTGCTAGTTGCATAATCCTGGAAAAATTATTCAACTTTTCCTAGCCTCAGTTTCCTCATCTGTAAAATGGGAATCCTAATAATAGCACCTACCTTCTAGTATTATTGTGAGAATAAAATGAGATCATCCATGTATGCATTGCAGACCTTAAATTGCTAAATAAATGCCAGCTGTTGCTTTTATTATTAATCTTATCATTATCATCATTACAAATTATTGCACTTGGGGGGGCACTTTGGCTTCCTGGAAGGCATTTCCATTGCAAGGGATCCTCACTCTTGGATCTTGACTCTATTCTACCAGTATAACCATAGACAAAGCACTTAATCTCATTTGGCCTCAGTTTCTTCATCTGTAAAATGACAAGACTACTAGCTGACCCTTTCAGTTCCTCCTTTAAACTCTTAGAAAAGGGAAATTAGGAAAAATAAGTCAAGAGAAGGAAAAATAAAGAGAAGCTGGAGTGAGAGGGCAGAGGAAGAGAAGAAAAAGCATGAAGAAAAGGAACTATGTATGCCCAGAAACATGGTAATAAAAGCAACAATAACAGATTCTTGGGACCAGGAACTGAAAGGTGCTTCTGAGATTTTTGGATCTCACTCCTTTATTCTAAGAGAAGGACGTTCCCCCACATGCAGTAGCAGGAGATGCTAGTATTGTGAACAAACATGTCTGACTCCAAGTCCAACATGCAAGGTCCAAAGCACTTAGAGGTCATAGACTCAAATATCTCAAGTCAGAAAGACCCTTCATCCAACCCCATCATTTTATAGATCAATGGAGTGATGAAGAGACGTGCCTAAGGCTGGAGTACTGGACAGGAAGTCAGAAATACCTAAAATCAAATTTTAACTCAGACTCTTACTAGGCATATGGCACTGGGCAAGTCACTGGCCTTTGTCAGTTGGTCAATAGGCATTTATAAAGCACCTCAGTTTCCTTATCAGTAAAATGGGAACAATAATAGCCCTTAACTCCCAGGTTGTTGTGAGCATCCAGTGAAATACTTTTCATAAAGTGTTTTGCAAACATTAAGGCACTATCTAAATTTTAGTTGTTATGGTTTCTGCTTCTGTTTTTGGTACCCTGGTAGCAAGATGAGAGCCCAGATCAGCTCATTCTGCAGCCAACATTTTGCCTCCTTTGCCATGTCACCTTTACAATGATTTGCAAAAACAGTTCACATCCATTGTCTCATTTAATCCTCAAGAACAGCCTGATTATGCCCCACAGCTGTCCAGGCAGAATCATTATTCCCATTTAATAAATAAAGCTCCAAGGATAAAAATATCATGACCAACATCACCCAGAGAGTTATACTAAGGAGCCATCAAATGTGCAATTGAGGGGTCAGCTAGGTCCTGGAGTCAGGAGGACCTGAGTTCAAATCTAACCTCAGACACTTAATAATGACCTAGCTGTGTGGCCTTGGGGAAGCCACTTAACCCCATTGCCTTGCAAAAATGCTAAAAAAAAAACCCAAAATGTGCAATGAAGGGGAGGGGAGGTGATCAGGGCATTCCTCTCAATTAATTTCCCTCAATCCAGATGACAAAATTAAAGAAGAGATAAGATGTTAAAATACTAAATGATGTGCAAAGAAGTTTCTGCACTCTATTACTCCTCTAAGTGTAGATTCTTCTGCCTGGCTTGATGGAAAGCAAGAAAAATTGTCCAGGGAGTAGTTGATCAAAGAGCCATCTCTGAGGAGTGTGAGCTTTGTGGAGGAAGGAGAGAGGAAGAAAAATCCAGGCCTGAGAGAGAATCGCTCCCTATCTCTTTGGGGGGAAGAGGGAAGAAGAATTTCTCTCTCCCTCCCTTCCATCCACAGTGATAGCATTTCACCATCAAGATAACAAAGGGCACCTAGATATATCTGTCTTACATGAATTCAAGTTACCGACGCCAATGAATGACATCTTTCAATACTGAAGGAAATGGCAGATGATATTGCTGAGCCACTGTCAACCATGTTTGAAGGATCATTGCTTCATTATGATCAAGTTATGCCAAGTTGACAAAATATGTAAAATGACAAATGCTGGAAGGCATACTGTGTTTTTGTCATAGTTATGAATTATTCCTGTCATTTTGGAAAACAAATATTACCTTGCACATATCCTTTGACCTAATGAAACCAGTGCTAGGTCTATATCCTCAAAGAGATTTTTTTTTAAAAAAGAGGAAAAGGGAGCAGCTAGGTGGCGCAGTGGATAGAGCACTGGCCCTGGAGTCAGGAGGACCTGGGTTCAAATCCGACCTCAGATACTTAATAATGACTTAGCTGTGTGGCCTTGGGCAAGTCACTTAACCCCATTGCCTTGCAAAAACTAAAAAAAAAAAAAGATATGATATATTAGATTAATCCTAAAATATACACAGATGTGCCATAAATGGAGAAATGAGAATAATCTGTGATGAATGTATATACACAGAGATCTGTGCTCCTCAAAGATTATGTATTCAAATAAGTCACAGGAGATTAATTTGATTTAGTTAAAAATATATAAAACAACTAGGTACAGAGTGCTAGGTTTGGTGCTGGGGAGATAGAAGATTTAGCGACATCCTAATCCTTGCTCTCTGGGAGTCTAGGAGGAAGGATGGCACATCCACAAGTAACTGATTCACTCAGAAGTTGTCGCATCTTCCCAAGAAAGAAGCAGGGCCCAGGTCCAACTTGCTACACACACACACACACACACACACACACACATGCATATATATATATATATATATATATATATATATATATATATATATATATATATATGATGCAAACACAGTGCTAGTGAGATGGAGGGGAGGAGGAATCTGTTATGGGAATGGTTCTCTGGGAAAAAGCAAAAAGATTGCTGAAAGTATGTGAAGAGGGATTAGAGAATGAATGAAAATTCAACAAACATAGGATAATGAAAGAGACTTCTTAGACACAGAGAACAGTGTACCCAAAGATGGTGAAGCATTGATGAAAGTAGTTTAATTTGATTAGAAACCAGAGTGTCTGAAGAGAAATGGTACGAAAGATAAATGAAAAAAACAACCATCATGAGGTAAAGGCAGGAAAGGACAAATTGTGGAAGCCCTTGAATTCCAGTCAAAATTCCAGTCAATTCCATTGACTTGGCAGGCAATGGAAGCTATTGAAAATCTTGAAGCAGAAGCGGGGGGTTTGGAAGAAAGAGGGAGGAGGTGGTAGGAAGCTATTATAGCCATCTAGAAAGGTATATTATAGGATCATAAATTTTGAGTAGGGAGGAACCTCACAAAACATTTACTCTAGTCTCAATGTACTGAGGAGGAAATTGGGGCCCAAGAAAATGAGATGACTCCTTCAAGGTTACAGAACTAGTCAAAGTAACCACATAATGAGATTGTCATATAGGATTGATTGCATAAAGTGAGGGATTCCCTCCATCATAGATCCTACCTTTGGAATTTGGATAATCCCTCAATTTCCCAACTTCTCTCTTCAGGAGGCCCCCTGAATTTTGGTTAGACCTGCTTTCTACCCTTCACTAAGCAGTAGATTGTGGTTTAGAGATGATAATATGGTGAATAAAAATTGCCCAGGTCACTTGCCTTTGAGAAAAGAATCCCCCTGCTCTTTACTCACCAAACTTCCTTCTATCACTTAAATTTGCTTACTCATGACTCATGCGGGGAAATGATCCTGAATCACAAGGATTTACTACTTCTCTACTAACTTTATATAAGCACAATTAATATTAATATACTATATTATAAATTATACATAATTAAATATTATATTAATAAATAAGATTTATTAATAAATAAAAACCAGAGCTTCTCATCTGTCTCAAACCCCTAGGTAGGTAGGGTATAGAAGGAAGCCTTCACTTTCCACCTGAACAATTCTGACACAGTGTCTGTTCATAGCCTCTCCCAGAAGAGTCCTCATAGTTCAGAGTAATGGCTCTCTCTGGGCCTCAGTTTACTTGAATGTACACTGAAGGGCTTGGATTATGGCACATCTAAGGTCCTCTTCAGCTCTAAATCTCTGAGCCTATAATTAGGAATGTCAGTCAACAAATATTGATTCAATGTTTATTACGTGTGCTAAGGATGGAGGATTCAAGAAAAAGTCAAAACATTTTTCAAGATGCTCATAGAATTTTTAAATTCAATAGTCTTTTATTAAATACCTAATTAAGAAAAATATTTTTTTCTCTCTCTTCCTCCTTCCCAACTACTGGGTTAAAGGGAAAAACAAAATGTGTCTCATTTAGCACCTTGAGCCCATCTCTTCTGTCAAGAGATAAATGGCATACTTCATCATGAGTCCTCTGGAATCGTGGCTGGTCCTTGTGTTGATTAGAATTTTTAAATCTTGCAAAATTTTTCAGCAGGAACTGTTGGCATTTTTGTCTTTGTATGCTCAGCACCTAGCACAATGCCTAATGAATTACCAGCATTTAATAAATATTGTTCATTGAGTGAAAAAAATTGTTCAATTTTACACTGTTGCTGTTTTCATATAAATCATTCTGGTTCTGTTGACTTTGGCCTGCATCTGTTCATTCAAGTCTCTCCAGTTTTCTCTGAAACTCAAAGAGTTCTCAATCCAATGGAAAAGACAAAATGAATTTAAAAAAATTATATTCTTAAGATAGTGTAAATAGAAGGTAATCTTAGAGAGGTATGAAATGGGGAAAGGATCCTGGAGGACCTAGACAGACGTGAAAAATAGATTCAAAAACATAGATTCAGATTAGACATGAGAAAAGATGGCAGAGTCTTTACTACAACATGTTATGGAAAGAGCCCTGTAGTGGAAATCAGGAGAGACCATCTCTGGCCTCTGTTGGTTATATGTCCTCAGAATGGCTGATTTACTTCCCTGAGATTCAGTTTCCGCATCTATCAAATTGAAGTAACAGCCCCTCCCTATGTCAGGGGGTTGTGGTGAAGAAAGGATTTTGTACAGCAGCACAATAGTGGGAGTCCTTATTTTTAAATTAATTTTTAATTAATCAACACATAGGTACCCAGACTGAGGAGCCCTGGAGAGCAGGAACTGGTTTTTGCCTTTCTTTGACTCCTCCAGGGTTAGCACAGTGCCTGCACGCAGTAGGCCCTTAATAAATGCTTACTGAATTATTGTTCTAAGGTTCTTCCCAATTCAGAAATTCCATGTTCTAAGGTCTCTTCCAATCCTAACAGTCTATGTTCTAATATTCTAGGTCCTAAGTTCTTTCCAACCCTGCCATTCTCTGAGAACTGTGGTTGTTCAGACAAGATATTTGTTTCTTGAAGGCAAAAACTATTTCTTTTTTTTTAACTTTATACTTCCAGAGCCTGACACAGAATAGGCACTTACTAAATTAAATACTGGTTGAATATGAATAAATAACTTCTCTCTCTTTTTTTTTTTGACAAGGCAGTGGGGTTAAGTGGCTTGCCCAAGGCCACACAGCTAGGTAATTATTAAGTGTCTGAGGTTGGATTTGAACCCAGGTACTCCTGACTCCAGGGCTGGTGCTCTATCCACTGCGCCACCTAGATGTCCCGGAATGAATAACTTCTAATGGCTAAAGTAATGTGAAAAGGCTTTGAATGCTGGGAGTAGGAAGGAACCTTCAGTCCATCTATCTCTGAGGAGGTGAGACCTGATCTGACCCCTAAAGAAGGAACAACATTTCAGTTAGAGTTGGGGAAAGGGAGGTATCCTAAATAGGGAAAATAGGTGCAATGATGGTGAAAAAAGCATCTATTCATTACCTGCCGTGTGTCCAGTCCTACCAACCTCATTCTCGGAACCCTGGGGAGAAGGGAGTGGTACCCAAATAAGATGAATAATCCCAGACCTGTCCATAGTTCACACAATTGTCAAGATAGTGGTTTTTTTAATTGACTGACTTTAAAATTTTTTATTTTTTCCAGGTGCCTAGTTTTTGACATTCATTTTTTGTAAGATTTTGATTTCCACATTTTTCGACCTCCCCCGGCTTCCCTGCGCCTGCTCCTGCCTCTGTCCCATGACAGTGAGCAATCTAATATAGGCCAGGCATGCACAACCATGTTTAACATATTTCCATAATAGTTATGTTGTGAAAGAAGAATCAGAACCAAAGAGAAAAAAACTACAAGAAAGAAAGAAACACAAAACCATTTTAGAAAGTGAAAATCATCTGCTTTGGTCTGCATTCAGGCTCCCCAGTTCCCTTTCTGGATGTGGATGGCATTTTCTATCACAAGTCCAAAATTTTAGTCTTAAAGCTTAGGTCTGACCACATACATGAACAGTTCTCTCCCTTTCCATAGTAACTCTTTTAAATCCCTAGATACAGGGGGCAGCTAGGTGGTACAATGGATAGAGCACCAGCCCTAGGGTCAAGAGAACCTTAGTTCAAATCCAGCCTTGAAGATACTTAATAATAGCCTAGCTGTGTGACCTTGGACAAGTCACATGACCCATTGCCTTAAATAAATAAAATTAAAAAAAAATAACAAAAATAAATTCCTAGGTACATAGAATAGTGGGCTTGTAGTCAGGTGGACCTGAGTTCAAATCCAGCCTTAGACACTTCCTAGTTGTGTGACCCTGGGCAAGTCACTTAAATTCCCTAGGCTTCAGTTTCCACATCTATAAAATGAGATGGAGAAGGAAATGGTAAACCACTTGGCATCTGAAGTTGCTCGAAGGCAAGGATGATTATCACTTTTGTCTACCTAGTATCTAGGAGAGGGGTGCAGAAACTTCTTTCTACCAAGGGTTAAAACTCAAAAATTAGCCTGCTACATTTGGTCAAACATTTAATTAATTCACCCCTAAAAAGCTCCAAGATTTATTAAATTTATTGAAGCTGAGACTGTGATTGTCTTGGCAGTGATATACCAAATGATTTCACGGGCCTTATATGGTCCATGGGCCAGACATTCCCTGCCCCTCCTCTAGGGACAACGTCTATCAGAAAAAAAAAAAATAGATTTGATTCCAACAAATCATTTATGATGCACTCAGGGAATACAAACAATTTTTGGACTCATATCACTCTATGTCGCCTGTCACTGTTACCTCTGAATAAATGATAATCTTCCAAGGTAGTGGGTTGGGAGCTTTGATAACCCATAGGGAAGGGACAGAATGGAGGAGGGGAGGTTGAAATTAAGTGACTGGCCTGGGGTCAAATAGCTAATGTGAGATGGAATTTGAATTCAGATCTTTCTGAGTAATCCAAACCATCTATCACACTCCAAGTTCTACTCTCTACCCACTGGGCCATCCAGGGGCCATCATAACTTTGCCCGTGTAACCTCAGGCATGCCACTGACTTCTCTGGACCTCAGTTCCCTCATTTTAAAACCAAGGAGATTGAAGGTTGGACTAGTTGGTCCATCAGGTTCCTCCAAGATCTAAGTCTATGACCTTATGATTTAAGGTCATTCTTTCTATCTAGTCCTCAGTTTCTTCCATCATACAATAAGGAAATATGTCCCCAAATCTATAATCTTAATTTGAAGTCCTTGACCTTCAGTTTCCTCATTTGTAAACTAGATGACTCCGGATCTATGCTCTTATAAGGATCCCTTCTTGCCCTCCCTCCCATACCCCGACTCCTTCCCCTGGCCTGATGTTGACAGTCTCCAGTAAGCCAATGACAGTCCCATCTCTCTTCGTTTACCCCGCTGCCAAGCTGTGCCTATTTAATCCTGCCAATTGGGGCCAGGGTGTAAATTAATCCATTGGCCTCTTAATCATCCATGCTATTCTTTGCTGAACACCCTCCAGTTGGCCTCCTGTTGTCTGACAGGGCCAAAACCCTTTCTGAGTACCCAGCATGCCAGCCAAGGCTTCCCCAGCTCCAACCTGTGAGCATCTTTAGGGAAAGATGGAAACAACCCTGAGGAATTCAGCATGGTTCCCCTCAAACTGTTAGAATGCATCGTTGGGGGGAAGAGGACTATTCTTTAATCATTTAATATGTAACCATCCCAACACAGGAGTTTGTAGAGTCCAAAGAAGATAGAATTCTTGATGTTCTCCATACGCAAAATTCTGGCTCCTCCCTCTACACCTTTGCCTAGGCTGTCCCCTATGCCTGAAGCACACTCCTCATTTCCTTCTCTTCAGATGTTTAGCTCCCTTTAATACCTACCTCACTTGCCAGTTCTCACATGAGGCCTTTCCCAATTCACTATTTATTAAAGCTTCACCTCTCACATACCCCCAAATTGCATTATACCTTACTTCATATATGTTTTACATCTCTTTATCTGTGTACATGTTATTAATCAGTCAGTGAAGAAGCCTTTATTAAAAACCTGCACCTAATTTAGGAAAGGCCTTATACTTTGCTAAGCTCTAGGAATCCAAAGACAGAAATGAGGTACTTGCCCTCAAGTAACATATTTTACTAGAGGAGAAAGGTAAGCAAAGCAAAACAAATCTGGTTCATAGAGAAGTAAATATATCTATCTCCAGAGTAAATGTACAATGATTGGGAAGGGGTGAAGGGCAGGGTAGGGAAGGGGTTAACAAATGGGGAAATCTGGAAATGCCTCTTGAAGGATGGGACTGGTACTGAAGCTGAGTTTTGAAGGGAGCCGGATATTCCAAGAGGAATAGGGTTCTTATAATACCCAACAGGGAATGTCAAAGCTAGGAGGGCCCTTAGAGTGGAAAATGTCAGATCTGGGAGGGAGTGACAAGTAAGCAGAAAGAAGGTGGGTTGGTGGGAAACTGAGGCACAGTCTAAGGGTGACAGTGGTACCCACTAGGGAGCAAAAATCTCAAAGGACCATGAGGGAGGATTTACAGGAAATTGTGGTCAAGAATCTCAAAGGATGGGTGGCTAGGTGGCACAGTGGATAGAGCACCGGCCCTGGAGTCAGGAGGACCTGAGTTCAAATCCAACCTCAGACACTTAATAATGACCTAGCTGTGTGGCCTTGGGCAGGTCACTTAACCCCATTGCCTAGCTAAAACCTAAAAAAAATCTCAAAGGATGAGCAGATAGAAAAAGGCTCTGAAAAAGAAAAGGATGTTTTCCATCCCATCCAAGGCCCCAGTTTATCCAAGAATCATTGTTTCTACCTAGATCTTAACCTAAACTAAACTGTAAGGGGTCCCCGGAGAGGAAGAGGTTAATCATCATCTCCAGAATGTGGCTCTCTGCTTGTGGTCCTCCACCCTTCCCCCTCCTGGGCACTCTCCCCCTCCCTGATGCCATTCTGTTGCTCGGGGGTCCTGCTGATGGTTTGGAACGCCCAGTCTCCACCATTCAGATCCCTCAGTGTATCCAAGCAGCCACACACAGCCCTATTAATAGTCCCTGGTTTCTGTAGAGACCAATTTTAACCTTTTAGAGCCGGAATTTTGGTTGCCTAGAAACCCGTCTTCCATCTATAACTTTGTTGCTATGGAATGAGCTGCCCCCTGCAACGCTGTTTCACCTAAAGTTGTGTTTTTCAAGGAGCCAATTAATGACATCAGGGCCAACTTGCCTGAGCAATCTCCTTAGGGAGATGAGGCTAAAACAGGAAATAGTCCCCTTCAAGTGGAGGCTGGTTGGCTGTCTGCCGAGGCGGCTGAGGCTATCTGCGGGGGGCCTGAGCGGGGCAAGCCCCCCAACTCTGAGGATCTATGATTCCGTGAATACGAAGATGATTGCACAAGATGGGACCATCTGTACTTGGACAAAGCCACTGTTGGTTCAAGCCTGCCCACCATGTTGGAGCTTGGGACAATCACCAGGGAAAAGGGCAAGGGATCCTTATGGAGAAAGATGGGGGGGGGCAAATTTTCTCCATTCGGGCAGAGGGGAAAGCCCAACCAAGCCCAGGTTCACAAGGGAGCTGAATTCTGGCTTTGCTATTTGCTAACTACTCGGCCTTGGGCAAATCACTTCCCTTCCGTGAGCCTCAGTTTCCTTTTCTGTAAAATGTGTTGTCCTTGCTGACCTCTGAGGTCTCTTCCAGCTTTGGGATCTTGTGATTCCCAAGTACAAGGTCATAGGGAAGAGTTTATCCTGGATTTGAGTTCTCAACCTGGGAGGAATCTCCCTTATCATCATCAGGCCAATCCTTGCATTTTTCAAAGGAGGAAACTGAGGCACTTCTGGTGGGAGCAGAGAGTTAACAGGATTGGTGGAAGATAGGTTGTAATGGGAGACAGTGGAAGGGGAAAAAGAGAAAAGATGAGCATATAATAAACACCTACTATGCTAAATGTTTTATAAATATCATTTTTGATCCTCACAACAGTCCTGAGAGGTAACCACTATTTATGATTTCCATTTTGCAGACGAGAAATCTGAAGCAGAAATTAAGTGACTCACTCAGGGTCATATGACCAACAACTGTTAGAGGGCAGATTTGAACTCAGGTCTTCCTGACTCCAGGACCATTACTCTTGCTATTATACCACATAGCTGCTGAAAGGTAGAACGGCCTGGTCGATTTTAATTGGCTAAGATCCTTTCCCGCCCTCTAGCATCCTTTGCTCTAACATGATGGGTTCCAAAGTGTCTCCGAGCACTAACTTTCTCTAGGCTAGGTTTTGCCATTCAGTCTCCTCCCGTCTGGCTAGCGGTGAACCACTCCAATAGACTCAGGACCACCCAACTGTTTACAAGGATTCCTGCAAGTTTACAGTGGCTTAGAAAACCACATATCAACATTCTTTGCATTATTGAATTGTATGAATTTTGTTGAATCTCCCCCAGTTTCATTTTTGTCTGGTTCTGCCACACTTGGGGGTGCTGTGGGCATTGATACTGTCTACAAGCCACATTTTAGACACTTTGGGTCTAGCACTCTGGGCTCCTGGTCTAGCACCCAGTGTCTGTGATAAAATAACCTGTAGTCGTAGGGTCCTTGAATTATTACGTGGGGGACCAGAAGGACCATCTTGCTTAATTTCCAAAATGAATCATCTCTCCCCAGTGAGACTGTGGGTTCCTTGAGGATGGGAATCCTGTTTTCACCTTCTCTTGTCTCCCACCTGGGGGAGCCCAGGCCAGGGTCTCCACCACACTGTGGTGGGCATGTCGGCCAGCTCCCGTGGTGCCTTCCCATCCAAATTAAATCCATGTGACCCTCTAAGAAGCCAGTCCACCAAAGAGAACAGCCACTGGATGAATAATCAGAAAGTGTCAAATTCAGGTTCAAAGACCTGGGCTTAATCCCAATTCTGCCCCTTTCTTGCTACTTGAACTCTTTGACCCTCAGTTTCCCTATCTGTAAAATGAGGACATTGAACCAGAAGATGTCCAGCTCTGAATCTATGATCTTATAATATAGAGACCTGAGTTCAAATTCTACCTTAGCCATGGTCTAGCTTTGTTGCAGTAGTCTCAGTTTCCACAATTGTAAAACAAGTTTAAGAATATTTCTACTATTTTTGGCAAAGTTATTGTGAGGAAATTGATTCAAAACTAGAAAAAGACTAGAAATGTGAGTTCATGCTGCTGCCCCAATTCTTCTCCTCCTCCTTCTCCTCCTCCTCCTCCTCCTCCTCCTCCTCCTCCTCCTCCTCCTCCTCCTCCTCCTTCTTCGCCATGGCCTAGCTTCCTCTTTTGGTTTTGCAGGCAATGGGGTTAAGTGACTTGCCCAAGTTCACACAGTCAAATAAGCATTAAGTGTCTGAGGTCAAATTTGAATTCAGGTCCTCCTGACTCTAGGACTGATGTTCTATCCACCGCACCACCTAGCTGCCCCTGCTGCCACAATTCTTAAGGGGGCACCAAATTCCCCAACCTGAGGGTCTCTGAACCTGTGTCCTCTACTGCCCACCCCTCCCTACTGGAAGATCCTCCTCTCTTCCAAACATAAGAGCAATGAAGAGGATCTGGGAGTGTCAATCTAGGGACATTTGATCGCAACATTAAAATTGAGTGAAGGAAGCACCCAGTGGATCAGTTTACTAATTCAGAGGAACCATGAATTATTCATGTTGCTTTTAAGTTGGAGGCTCCTTGGGGCCAGTCTTTCTTTCTTTTTTCTTTGCCATTCCAGAACCTTTGACTCTAGATGCCTCCATCCTGTGACCCATCTCCGGACTTACGGGGGGACAAGAAGATGAAACAGACCTTGAGTTTCTCCTGGCTCCTCCTGGGGATGTTCCTGAGGGCTGGGGGCCTGCCAGCCTATGGAAAGAAAGGTAGACTGTTATCCTGGGTGGAGGAGGAGGGGAATGGGTTAGCTAAGGACTCAGGCAGAGCCTGGGGACCCAGACTGCCCTACGCAGGGGTGGTGTGGCTATATCATAGCCATCCTAAGTCCCCTGGTGATCTGGTGTAGAGCTATAGTTCTAAAGGGGCATCACTTACTTGCTTTAGTCTTCAAGTTTCCACCTATAAAATGGGTCTAATCATGGTCTCCCAGCCTCCCACTTGGGGGTGAAATGAAAGTGCTCTGCAAAGGATAGGAAGCCAAATGGCTTCTTGGTCAAGGCTCTCTCTAGGGTATTATAGTTATACCCCTAATATAGAAAGTGGTCATTGTGGTTTATCAATGACTTCTGATCAGAAAAATTCACAAACATTTATTCAGCATGGCACCATATCGCTCTTGGCCAAATATGAATAAGATTCTTTGGTTGGAGCCAAAGGCAGGGTGAGGTCAGCAAGTCTTTGTTTCAAGATGCTGCCATGAAGGGGCTGGGGTCTTCCTCCCCCGGGGTCCTCCTCTTCTAAGGTCCTCTGCCAATGGGAGGGAAGGGAGACTCCAGATGATCCCCAGGTTAGTTCTGGACTAACTGGGAGGAAGGTGTGCAGTCTGCTCTGGAGACACTGCTCCTGGAGACCAGTGAGAAGCTTGCCGATGCACAGAAGGGGAAGTGATGGTGTCCTGGACACCTGGGCCAAGCAGCACTATCCACCTAGGGAAGGGGCAGCAGAGCACCAAGGGAGAGGGAGCTCTGTGGGGTCAGGGGCCAGGATGCTCCAGAGATAAGGTTTCTCCATCCTGTTCAGTCAGCAGAAGGTCGAACAGCTCCTGGATGAGTAGCAGCTGGAAAGACTTCCCTTAGCCTACCCCTCCTCCATGCCCGAGTTAGAACCCCAAACTAGAATTCCTAGTTATGACTCCACAGGACAGAGGGACAGAAAGGGTCTGCACTCTCTTATGGAGTAGGCCCCAAAGCAATACAATGCAGGGAAAGCGGAGGGCACTAAGGATGGAGAGAGCAGATGGGGAGGGTGCTCTCCCACCTTACAATCACCACCCTCTTATTCAGGTTCCAATTCATGGGTCCCAGCCCCTGCCTCTCAGGGGGCACGTTCCTGTCTTCTCTAGCCTACCTGGGACTGGGGAGTCACTTGTCCTCTGAAGTGATAATGGGTCCCAAGACAATGAGGACATTGTCTGAAGTGGGTTTGCCCAAAGCTTAGCAGGTGAAGGCTGGGGCTCATCTATGTATGTCCCACTCAAAAGAATGTTGGTTCACAAGACCTGAATTCCAATTCTGGCTCTTCTGCTCCCTGCCTCTGTGGTCATGGGTGAGTTCTAACTTCTCTGAGCTTCAGTTTCTGCCTCTGTAAAAATGAGATGCTCATAGTCTGTTCTCCCCATCCTCAGGTATCAAGTGTGGTGGGGTGCTCTCTGGGCCCTCAGGCAACTTCTCCAGTCCCAACTTCCCAGGGCTCTACCCCTATGATACCGAATGCAGCTGGCTCATCGTGGTGGCGGAGGGCAGCTCCATCCTGCTCACCTTCCACGCCTTTGACCTGGAGTACCACGACACCTGCGGCTATGACTATGTGAAAATCTACAATGGTGCCTCCAATGATGAAGGCAACCTTCTGGGCAAGTTCTGCGGCCGGAGTCGCCCGCCCCCCTTCACCTCATCCTGGCACATCATGTCCGTCGTCTTCCACTCTGACAAGCACGTGGCCAGCTGGGGCTTCTTAGCAAGTTACCGGAAAGGTCAGGGAGTGACCGGAAAGGTCAAGGGTGATCAGAAAGGTCAGGGGTGACCAGAAAGGTCAGGGGTGACTGAAAAGACCAGAGAGAATTCAGGGGAGAAAGAAGTTAACCCCTCAAGATCAGAAAGGGAGGGGGAGGAGAGGTTGTCACTTCTCAGCTCTGACAATTACTATCTGATGTCTCTGAGTAATTAAGTTAACTTCCTTGGGCCCTACTTCTCTCATCAATAAAACAAAGTGGGTTCGACCAGACAGCCACTGAGACTCATTCCAGGTCTGGATCAACAAACCTGTGAATCTGGGTCTGAATCCACTTTCCCAGCCATGTAATGTTGGCCAGGTCTCTTCCCATTTCTTGCCCTCATTTTCCCTCTTTGTGAAAAGGGGATCATGTCTAATTTGGTCCAAGTGATTAACCCTCTCTGGACCTCAGACAACAAGCCCAGCCTTTTCCAGGTGAAGATGGAATGAGATGGGTGTGCCTTCTAAGTCATCTCCAGAGAGTCAGCTTCAGGCACCCATCTGCAATATGGGATTTATCATGGGAGGCAATGGATCCCTCTGGTCCTTCTCAGTGACTATTGACTCCTGTCTGGCTAGGGATTAAGTCCCTTTCTAAGCCACATGCACAAAGGGAGAGGATGGTGATGGGTATGACTCACCTGTACCTCACCGCTTGTTACCTGGGTGACCTTGCACAAGTGGCCTAACTGTGCCTCGGTGTCTTCTTCTGAAAAATGGAGAGGCTTGAACTAACTAACCTCTGTGGTCTTTCCATCAAGAGATCTCTAATCCCTCTCCTAAATTTTATAAGCTAATGACTTTATGGAGTATGTTTCTTTGGGGGTGGGGGGTGGCTATTAGCTATTGAGAACCTGCCCCAGCTGCTTGTCCTTCTCTGCATGATATCCTTTGCCTACTGGCTTGGATGCTTGCTTCCTCTCTCCTGCCAGATCCTTTGGTGACACCATTTTTTGGTGTGGGGGATGATTTTAGCAAGTGTCTTTGTTACCTGTCTGCATGACTGACAAAGGTCCATTTGGGGCGCTCTGTCCTAGCCCCTACTTGAGGGTCAGTTCTGGCCTTAGGAAGCACATGAGGGCTAGTGACCAAGACCTCTCTATTCTTGATGACAGCTGACTCAGTTCTCTTGCAGATACCTGTGGTGGGGTCCTCACTGGTCTATCTGGAGTGATCACCAGCCCAGAGTACCCCAGCAGCTACCCCAACAATGCAGAATGCCACTGGGTCATCAGAACATCAGGATCTTCCACCATCAAGCTGGTGTTTGCTGACTTCCAGGTGGAGAGTGACCGAACCTGTAACTATGACTATGTGGCCATTATTGAGGGGGCAGGCCCTAGCCGGGGCAACCACTACTGTGGCAGCACCAAGCCACCAGACCTAGTGTCCCTAGGCCGAGAGGTTCAGTTGGTGTTCAAGTCTGATTTCAACATCGCTGGCCGAGGCTTCAAGGCCTACTACTTCTCAGGTAGGGATCTGGGGGAAAGAAGGAGGGATAGGCATCAGTGATCCTGGGGCTGACGTGGGGTTCTGGATAGGTCTCATACACACAAGAACTCTACCCAGGCATTCTTCAATCCCTAAAAGTTATCAAGTCTCCCAAATGAGGCTAGCAATCCCAGAATGTCCTGGTCAAAAGGGATCATTTAGTCTGAATAGGTGAGCAGAAGTCACCATGCTTGACATTGGCCAACCAACCCTTGTTTAATGACCACCATCACTTCCTCTGTTCTACTCGTATACAGCTCCCATTGTTAGGGATTTCTTTCTTCACATCATATCTAAATTTCTTTGTTTCTTCCCTCTTGGTTCCTACTTCCTCCTTCTGGGGTAAGACCAAGGCCAGTCTCTTGGATTTTCTCATATCAAAAGATATGACCAATTGAAAAATCTCTTCTCACAAATTCTTTTTACAGCTACTTCAGATACTTCCCTTCAGTTATCACATCAATCCTATGATTTCTCCTCTCCAAGACAGATGACATCTCCTGTTCAGTCAGAATTTATCAAGCATGTTTTTGAGTTTCCAGCTTCTGGAACTGGTCTATGACCCTCCCCAAATATGGCACCCAGGGTACAATACTCCCTATTTGATCTGACCAAGGAAGGATGTAGTGGGCCTATCTATTTCTGCTGAGCTTCTCGTAACCCTGCCTAGGGTTTGTAGGGTTTTTTTTTTTAATTTGCCATGTCACATGTCACTCATATCAAACTTGTACTATACCAAGGCTTCCAGCTCATTTTCAGAGACACTATCCAGTCGCTTCTCCTCCATCTTGTATTTGTACAGTTAATTTTTTTCAAACAAATGTAGAACTTTGTTTATTATTAAGCTTCATATTTGATTTATCCTGTTTTTCTAGCCTGTTGAAATCTCTTTGAATTCTGACCTAGTCGTCCATCATGATAGCTCCCTCCCAGCTTTGGGTCATCTATAAATTTGATAAACATACATTCTATATCTTTATTCAAATCATAGATAAAAATGTTGAGTAGAAAAGGGCTGATCAGGGTGGCTAGGTGATACATTGGATAAAGCACCGGCTTCTTCCACCAATGAAAGTTTTCATATCATACTCTCTGCAACTTAAGAGTTTTGGACTATGATCTAGTACACTAAAAGGTTAAAGGATATTCCACCAAAATATGTCAAAGGGGAAACTTGAACCCAGATCCTTCTAACTTTGAGGCCAACTTTCTCTTAGACTTCATTGTCTCTTAGAAAAGAGGAGAAAAGTCAGATGAGAATGGAGTCATTTGGCTTCTCATCTCATTCATTCTCATCATTTCCTCCACCCCAACCAATGGCCCTGTCCCTTCCTTATCCTTGTCTTTTCTTGGCCCCTTTCACTTTCTGGCCTTTTTATACCTCACTCCCCTCTTCCCAAATGTGACATTGGCCTCCTTTCTGCTCCTCTCACATGTCACACCATCCCCGACTCTGGGTATTTGCCCTGGTTATACCCCATGCCCAGAATGTTCTCTCATCATATTTGCCTCCTAGCTTCCCTAGCTTTCTTCAGGTCAGCTCAGGTCTGACTTTCTGAAAGAAGTCTTCTTAGGTCTGTCTTAATCATTTCTGAGTTTATTTCCAATTTATCATGTTTATATCTCATTTGTTTCTAGTCTTTCGCATGCTATCTCTCCCATTAGACTTCTGAGGGACAGAGATTTTTTTTTCAGTCTTTCCTTGTCCACCCAGAGCTTAGCACAGAATCTATCCCATAGAAAGCACTTCATAAATGCTGATTGACTGACTGGCAGACAACTCTGCTGTCCTAAGCATTCACTAGTAGCCATGACTTTCTCTTTGCAAGACGGTGCCACGCTTCCATAGTCAGCCTTGGTGAGATGTTCTTGCTTTCCCCTTTTATACTCAGCTCTTCTGATGCTTTGTTACTGCCCTCCAGTGATGCAGGTCATGGCCCTTCCAATCCTTCCCTTCATGTATCCCCCTTGTCCAAGTTCAGTCCTCTATCCATTGTGCCATAGAGCTGTCCCTTGACTCATCGTAGGTGCTTAATAAATCTAGTTGATAGGGGAGACTGAGACTGGTAGATAGTTTACATTGGAGATTTCTGAGCTACAGTAAAATAAAACTATTGGGGTATCTGTACTGTCCAGTCCCATTATGGGGAGTCTCAGGAGGAGGGTAACAGGCTAACTAAGGAGGAATTATGGGACTCATATTGAAAATAGAGTCTATCAAAGCTTCCATGCTGATCAGTAGAAGAGTTAGGCCTATAAACAGCCAATGACCTTCCAGCTTGACTGTCTTAGGGAGAAACAGTCTTTAAAAAAATCTAAGCTGGCCACTATGCTTCTTGCGTACCCATTTCCCCTTTTCTTCTTTATCAGTCATTTCTTTTTTTTTCTTCCTTTTTTTTAGGTTTTTGCAAGGCAAACGGGGTTAAGTGGCTTGCCCAAGGCCACACAGCTAGGTAATGATTAAGTGTCTGAGACCGGATTTGAGCCCAGGTACTCCTGACTCCAGGGCCGATGCTTTATTTACTATGCCACCTAGCTGCCCCTATTTATCAGTCATTTCTGACATGATTTTAGAATTTCATGGTTGAGTACTTCCCATTCCTCTTGGATCAATTTCTCTTTCAAAATATTATGCCAGGCCAGCTAGGTGGTGCAGTGGATAGAGCACCTGCCCTAGAGTCAGGAGGACCTGAATTCAGATCCAGCCTCAGACACTTAATAATTGCCTGGCTGTTGATCTTGGACAAGTCATTTAACCCCATTGCCTTAAATAAATAAAATTTAAGAAATATATATGATGCCATTTAGTCCTAACTAGTATTTCTCCAAATCTTGTGAAAATTGCTTTCTCCTAGCTAAACTGTGCCCAGCCTTCCTCACCAAAGTCAATCATAAATTCTGTGACAGAGGGTTCCCTTGTCCCCAAAGTCTCCATCACATCTGTTTTAGCAGCTTCCTGGTTGGTCAGAATTAGAGACAGAATAAACAGGTCCTACAGTGTTTTCTCCTACCTTCTGAAAAATTAAATTTTTTCTAAAACAAGTCATAATGTTTTTAGTTACTCTCAGACAGTGAGGCAAGATAAAGAGGGAGGAGAGAGACAGAAGTGGGAAGAGAAAGAGGGAGAGAGAGAGAGAGAGAGAGAGAGAGAGAGAGAGACAGAGAGACAGAGAGACAGAGAGACAGAGAGACAGAGACAGACAGAGACAGAGACAGAGACCAGAGACACACAGAGAGAGAAATAGAGACAGAGTGATAAAGAGGCAGAGACAGAGACACAGAGAAACAGAGACTTAGAGAGAGACAGAGAGGGGACAGAGAGGAGAGAGAGAGAATCTTTCATGTTCCATATAATACCCACTAATGTGGCATCAGGAGCACAGAACTTCAGTTGACAGTAAGCCTGTTTTTATGATCTAGCTCTGTCTAATTGGCACCAGAATACCTGGTAGAGTAAAAGGATACCCCATCAACTGACCTGGCTTCTCCTTGTATCCTCCCATGATGACATTACTGCTGTTCTTCCTTACTACCCAGGGGAATGCCAGGAAGTTTACATGGCCATAAAGGGGAATTTCTCCAGTCCTCAGTATCCCAGCTCCTACCCCAACAACATCCGGTGCCATTGGACTATTCAGATGCCTCCAGGCTACCGGATCAAGGTATTTTTCCTGGATCTGGACCTAGAAGGGCGAAATGTGCTGACCAACAGCTGTGACTTTGACCACCTGGCTGCCTTTGATGGAGCCAGTGAGGCCACCAACCTGCTGGGGAAGTGGTGTGGGCAAGAGTTGCCAGTGCCCATCATGTCCAGTCATAACCAGCTTCTGCTTGTCCTGCACACAGACCGCAATACGGCCAAACGTGGCTTCTCTGTGGCCTATATTGGAGGTAAGTCCAGAGCCACCCTGAACAACTGGGCAGGGCTAAAGGGGAGAGGGCCAAATCTAGGATTTTATTGATTTACCAGTCCTTCCACAGGTCTTAGCCTAGTCTTTTGGGCCTGTTCTCCCCATCCCCTCCCCTCCCCCACCCAATATGGCAGCGTTTTCTGCGAATCTTTTCTAGAAGACGCCTCTCTTTAAAAATCCTCTCCTTTATAATGCTCTGATTTGTCTCTTAGTCACTCAACTGCAAGGTATACAAAGAGAAAACAAAGACAACCCCTGACCTCCAGCAGCTTACTTTCTCTTAGAGGAGACAACATTTACACACAAGTGCATGAATACAAAATGATTTTGGGGGGGGGGTCCTAACAGTGGAAGAAATCAAAAAACCTCTTTGAAAAAGGCTGTGACAGCATTGGACGTGAGATACAGCCTGGGCAAAGACATGGAGATGGGAGATGGAGTATGTGTGTGAGGAACTGGCTAATTTGCCTGAATTGCGAAGTTCCAAGAAAGGAGTAAGTCTAATGAGACTGGAAAGGTGGATTGGAACCAATTTGAAAAGTTGGAAATTTCAAAAGTCAAAAAAGAGGAGCCTATATTTGATCCTGGAAGTATTGGGGAGCTATTGGAATTTATCAGGTAGATGGGGTAACTATGACTAGACCTTCTAAAATCATTTAGTCACCTGAGCAGAGGGCAGATTAGAATAAGGAGGAACTTAAGACCAGGCCACCAGAGAGGAGGCTGCTTAGTATAGTCTATGCAAGAGGTGAAGAGAATGTGACCTGAGATGGTAGTGATGTAAGAGAAAAGAAGGGGATGAATTTGAGAATCATTGTGCAACTAAAATCAGCAATTTTTACATCCTAAAAGAGGTAGGAACAGACCAACAGAACCTCACCATATGGGTCTAATTATAAATTTAATACAACATTCATGACATCATAAAAACCAAGGTATTTTGAAAAGAAAACTTTTCAGTATTCTAATCTATGCTCCTTGATCTACATTGGATTCTGAGATGCTTTTCCCATGTTTTTGGATGTCTGGACCTGTATTTCATCACCATAGGGCATTCTTGCCTCAACCCATTTCCTCTTCCCAATTCCTTTCTTCCACTTCAGATAAGTAACTGTCCTATAAGGAGGTGGGAAAATCATGGAAAAGCTGTGTTTCCCTTGACCTAGGTTTCCTGACCCTCTTGCTTCCATGTCACACTGTTCCTCTTTGGTACTTGAGGTCCTCATGCTCTCTGAAACATGTATGCCCAAGAGAATGAATAGGATTGGGCCCACATCATCTCAATATCCCTCTAAAAATGTGGCATCCAAAATCCTTACCACTCCAAAGATGTCGTGGGTTGTTGGATAGGGCATATAACAAAGTTATTGCCCTTATTCTAAAGATGATGCTATTCTGTTTTTTTTTTTTTAGGTTTTTGCAAGGCAAATGGGGTTAAGTGGCTTGCCCAAGTCCACACAGCTAGGTCATTATTAAGTGTCTGAGACCAGGGCCGGTGCTTTATCCACTGCACCACCTAGCCTCCCCAATGCTATTCTTAATAAATGAAGGTTGCATGTATTTTTGATTGCCCTGTCATACCACTGGCTTAGCTTGTAGTCCACTAATCCCCTCAGAGTTTTTTCATATAAACTTTTTCTACCTTTAAATCTCCATTCTACACACTTATAAAATTGATCTTTTGAAACCAGATATAAGATTTTAAATTTATTCCTATTTAGTTTCATTTTATTAGATTTAGCTTTCTATTAACATGTTATTCTGATACCCCATTGTGGTATAGAGGTAACCTTGGAATCTCCCAAGGCTTTGCTGGATCTGAACAGGTTGAACAGTTTTAAATGCTGACAGCTCACAGAGGGACTGAGAATCAGCCTACTAAAGGGTGAGAAATGTTACAAATGTAAAATCAACAGGATTTGTCAACAGATTGTAGATGAGGAAGGAGAGCATGGAATAGAAGATGACATTTAGATTGTGAGCTTCGATGCATAGGAAATTAGTAGTACCCTTCATAGAGATAGGGAAGTGAAGATGAGGGGAGGAATTGGGAGGGGGCAGAAAGGAGGAGGTCAGTTTTGAACATATTTGAGTTTAAGATGTTTAAGGAATGTCAATTTGAAATGTCTAAAAGTCAATTGGAGATCTGAGTTGGTAGGTTGGAAGAGTGATTAAGGTTGGATAAATGGAACTGAGAATCATCTGTAGAATGATAATAATTGAATCTATGGGAAATTATGAGATCACCAAGGATCAAAGAATACAGGGCAAGACCTGGAGGAAGTGACAGAATGCACCTGAGTGATGGGGCAAAAGATGTGGTAGAAGGAGTAGCTCATGTAACATGGTCTGAATTTTTTCAATAAACTATGAAGTGAGGTTCTCAGCTGAGAAGATGGTAGAAGGGAGAACCATGGAAGATACAAATCTGGGAGAGTTGCTTTAGTGAATGGGATGGTGAAATGCCACACATTCTGTTGGCTACATGCAAAGACAAAGAGTTCTTGCTTTCAAGGAACATCCATTCTACAAAACTTTAGGAAAAGTAGGAAGCTATTTGGGGATTGGAAGAGTTCTATTATTGCTCAAACTATACAGACTTTGGAGTTTCCTTCATAAATTCCCTTCCTGGCCCAGCATATATACTCTTTTTTCTATTCATTCTTCCCTTTCCAGTCTTCCAAGAAAAGGGTACATGTGGATTGGTTGGGGGGGGGGGGGGAGACGTGAGCTTTGGCTGTTGAGGCCAGTCAGGGAGTGGAGAGAGGAAAGGATTAGACCAACTGGTGCCAGGAACAGGTTCTTTCTGTCAGACAGAGCCTTAGAAATGTCAGCCTTTGTTGTAGGGAGGTCTGTCAGATTTACAACCCCAACTGTGTCCTCCCCATCATGATGATAGCTTTGAAGGGGGCAGCAGCTCTGATTTACACTCTTGTCTTCCCTCCTTGCTAGAAAATGACCCTGGGGGAGCCTTCTGCGAAGACTCCATAATGGGAGCTGAAACATGCACTCAGATAATGTAGACCTGAAAGGGAGCTTGGTGTTTGAGCACAACATAAAATCCCCTACTGAGGGCTAGCAGACCTGTGAGGGATCTCGGATGTCAGATCTTAAAGGGACCTTAGAACAAAGAATATTAGAACAGATGAATCAAGAGGATCCCAGACCAAGAGGCAAGAAGGATCTCAGAGACCCGAGTCCAAGCCTCTGGCTTTATAGATGAGGAAACTGAGGACTGGGGATAGGAAAGGTTTCCTGGAGTGGGCATCAGAGATGGGATGACTCCAATGCTTTCCCCACATACCTCACTGTTTATCCACTGAGTCTCCTAGACTGTGAAATTAAAAACTTCAACAAGCACCGATAAATCACCTCCTATCAACACAAGCATGTTCCCCCGACTTTCCTTGCTGAGAGAATGCAAACTTCACAATGTAAAGAGCTGCCTCAGTTCAATCTTTGTGTGTTCAGACCCTCTAAAGAGTCTGGATCATAGAGTTAAGGCAAGGACTTGAGAAAGAGAGACACAAAGAGACAGGGGAGAGACAGAGAGAGAGAGAGACAGAGAGATAGGGACAGACAGACCCAGAGACAGACAGAGCCAGAGAAAAAGAGAAACAGAAAGACACACACAGAGAGAGAGAGACATTGAGAGAGACAGAGAAGAGAGAGAATGGTGAGATAGAAAGGGAAGAGAGAGACAGAGAAAGGTAGAGACAGAGAGACAGACCCAGAGAAAGAAAGAGAAACATTAAGACACAGAGAGAAGAGACAGAGAAGAGAGAGAATAATGAGAGAGGAAGGAGAGAGAGAGAGAGAGAGAGAGAGAGAGAGAGAGAATAGTAACAAGTAGGGGAATGAGGAAAGTCTGAGAGTAGGAGGTGGTAACAGAGCTTGGAAGAAAGCTTGGAAGGAAGCCTGGAAGGAAGCCAGGGATTCACCGATGTAGAGAAGAGAGCATTGAAAGCCTGGGTCGCTGCTTATCCCAAGGCCCAGAGATGGGAGAAGGGTCATGTGTGGGAAGCTGCCAACAGGCAAGTAGGATGGAGGGGAGTCACAGGAAACCATAAAAAAGACAGGTGGAAGCCTAAAGCAGAAGACTGAGCAGACTGGATTTTTTTTTCCCTGCAAGAATAGGGAGCCACACAAGTTTCTTGAGAAGACAATGATGTGGTCAAATAGACACTTGAGGAATGTCAGTTGGATCTGTATGGAGGGTGGATTTGAATGGAGTCAAGGCTGGGAACAGGAAAATCAGTTAGAATGTAGACTGTTAGAACTCAATCCCAGAAGGGCAGAGCCCCAGAACATCAAATGGAAGAACCTAGAACTCCAATGGCAGAAGGGATGTTTGAGATCAGCTGGTCCAGTAGAAGAGGAAACTGAGGAAGGACCATAAGAGCCAGACCTTGGAAATATGGTTTCCTCTCTTTCCCTCATTACTGTGTGAGAAGTCCTTCCATGGTTAAAACACCTGAAAAGAGGGGGAGAACTCATTCCACTTGACCTCCTTCTCCATCCTTTACAGTTGCCATGGAGGTGGTCAGCTCTCTGGGGCACAAATGAATGCACAGGCAGAGTCCCCCCAGATGAGATCCGCAGAGTGATAGCGAAAGAATGTGGTCCTGAAGGAAAGATGTAGGGGTTAGACTAGATGCCTCTGAAATCTCACAAACATCTGGGATGAATAATCCCTCAGCTTTGATCAGCCTCAACAGCCTCATCTATAAAATGGGGACAATAAATAAGATAGTATTTATGAAGCACTTGGTTCACAATAGGTGCTTAATAAATGCATGCTCCCTTCTCTTCTTCCCCATCTACCTACTAAGATTATGAGGATCAAATCAGATAATGTTCTGCAAACCTTAAAACACCATAAAAATGCTAGAATTATTAACACTGTTGTTATAGAAATATATGATACAGAAATAAATGTAATTAGTGTATCATGTATACATGTATATATGTAATGTCTATATACTTTATATTTAATATATAACAGATACTTACCATAGAAATAGATTGAGAAATGTGTATGCTATAAATATATTATCATTATATCTCTGACCCTATGATCTTGGTCTACCCTGAAGACAGTGGCTCTTTGGTGGAAAGCAGTGGGATGCTTCCTGGGCTTGGAGGGTCAAGAAAAGGAGGGTGCCTTCTTACTTCTGACTGCCAGGGAATAGATTCAGTTTTGCAAATTCAAACTCCTGGAGGGCAGGGACTGTTCCAGTCTTTTCTTTATATTCCACAGTACCACGGTTGGTGCTTGGTACATTCATTATTGTTTCTGTCATTCAGTCTTTTTTCAGTCACATACGACTTCTCATGGCCCTGTTTTGAGGTTTTGTTGGCAAAGATACCACAGTGGTACATAATAGCTGCTTAATAAATGCTTATTCATTCAAGTTTTAAAGGGCCTCAGAGGTCATCTAGTACCACACAGGAGAGACATGAGATCTAAGGTCACCCAATTCCTTAAGTAAAGGTTCAAACTCAAGCTCACTTTTCCATAAGACAAAGAGAACTCAGTGGGTTTGAATTTTCCTGAAATGGTAAAATGCTGCTGCTGCTGCTGCTGGTGTTGTGGATGATGATGATGATGATGATGATGATGATGATGATGGTGGTGGTGATGATTGTGGTGGTGGTGATAGTGATGATGATGGATGATGATTGTGATAATCATGATGATGATTGTGATGATGATATTAATGTTGGTAATGGTGATGATGGTGATGATGGTGGTGGTGATGATAATGATAATGCCACCATTATCATGTTTTATCATGTTTTGTCAATTGAAAGGCCAGAAAACTCCCCTTTCACACACACACTTCACCCTTATCTCTACCTCCAATTCTGGCCCTTCCCTTCCCTCATCAGCTTCCCCAGCTAGGTCCTAGCTAGGAGGATTTTCCTGACTCTCACAGACTCCAGGGCTGATAAATGCAACTAATCCACCGGGATATACTAGATTTCCTCCAGCTTCCTTCAGAAGTCAGTAGGAATGAGTGAAGGCAAGGGGCAGCTAGGTGGCACAGTGGATAGAGCACTGGCCCTGGAGTCAGGAGAACCTGAGTTCAAATCCAGCCTCAGACATTTAATAATTACCTAGCTGTGTGACCTTGGGCAAGTCACTTAACCCCATTGCCTTGCCAAATAAAAACCCAAAATAAAACAAAACAAAACAAAAAAATGAGTGAAAGCAATGGATGGTGGGAAGGATCCAAGACTGAGGCTTGATGAACAAGATGGGTGAAAGACTAAGGGTGGCAGGAACTTGGGAGAAGTGACCAAGGAATCAAGATAGGGAGGGAAGGAGAGTGTCACCAGGTTGGGGCAGAACTGGGGAGTGGTGAGATTGGGGCTCATAAGGTAAGATTGGGGGTTACAGGATAGAGGGAGCTTAGAGAACAGAATTTTGGAATGGGAGTGATTCAGAGCACATGGAATGTGAAGCTGGGCCTTTGGATGACTATCTAATCCAATCCCTTCATTGTACAAATAAGATCCTGTCCCTGGACCATACAAGGACTAGAAGCCAGGTCGTGACATTCTCATGTGGCCCCCACTGACCCTGGCCCTTCCTCTGTTCTCAGTGGTTCCCATGAATGTCAGCTGCACCCGCACAGACTTCCAGGTCCAGATCTCCGTCCAGTCCCTGGCACAGCTGGATCGGAGCCAGATCTACTTGGGAAGTCGGAGCTGCCCTGCACAGGTGATTGGTGACCACTTCAGAATCCAGGCCCGCTTTGATACTTGTGGCACTGAATCCCAGGTAAGAGGCCTAGTGAGGAGGGGAGGAATGCAACCAGGTCTCATGCCAACTACCCTCCCATGGAACTGGGAAGTAGAAGGAGCTGGGACTGGGTTCCCCGATTTTTAAGATCCTCTTAAGATATAAGATTCTATAAGTTTATGTTCAGAATGCTCTAAGTCTACATTCTAATATCCTTCTGATTCTAACATTCAATGCTCAAAGCTTCCTCCCAGTTCTGATGCTCTTGCTCTACTGTTTGATATTTTATGTCTTTGTCTAAACTCTGTGATTCCATGATGAGATTTTTGAGAGTTTGTGATTCAATACATTCAAGATTCTATGATTTCTAAGATTTTAAAATTCCACGACTCTAAGAAACTATCATTCAGAGTTGGTCAGCAGATTGCACACTCTCCCTGGTCTCTCCACACCAGCTCACTGCAATTGTTTCAGTCACAAAAAGGATTGCTTGGTGTGAGAGCTCACAGACTCAGCCAGGCAGTCCATTGTTAGGCCATTATCCTGGGAAATGGGGATGGGCCAGAGGAGCAGCTAGGGAGTGGACAGGGGTGATGTAGGCATCCCCTTATCCCTGGATCCACTCATACAGGGGAGCCCAGCCCTTAGACCCAGCTCTGGGAAGGAATACTCACTCCCCTGAGGGTCTGGATTGGTTTTTGCAGAAGAGGAACAACACGGCTGTGATCGTCAGTGTCCTGTACATCGACTTCTCAGGGGTGGTTGGACAGGAAGACATCCATGAGTATGAGCTACGCTGTGAGCCCCGAAAGAAGGAGGCCTCAGTGCACCTGCTGTCCGGCTCCAGCTGGCTGGGCCCCTATGGCGCTGCTGAGCACCTGCTGGAAGCACCCCCTCAGACAGAGGCCGAGGCACAAGGGCAGTTGGGGACTGGCCTGACACAGGACACCAGTGATATCGTCTTCCTGGCCATCTGCATCTTGGCTGGGATCCTCATGGTCATCGCCATCGTAGGGCTGGTGTTGCTGTGATCATGGGAGGGAGAGGGAAAAGGCATGGGGAAGAAGAATGAAGAAGTTGAGGCAGGAGTTTGGCCCCCCTGGAACTCCAGAGATGGACCTGACCAATGAGAGGGACTTTAGGACAGGCCTTGGGATGTGGCAGGTTACAATGTCAAAGCTGTGAGGGGCCCTAGAATTGAAAGAAAACTTAAAACCTAGACTATCAAAGCTGGAAGAGATGTGAGAACAGAGGTCATATCTAGGAGGGATTTAAGAACCCAGTTTGTCAGGTCCAAGAGGGACCTTAGAGTCCACTTTGGTTCAGTTCTAATCAACAAACTGTGTCAGGCAATGGGAAGACGAGATCCAAAAAGCCAGCCACCCTGGCCTCAGAGAGCTTACACCATTTTAAGCAGGTAGCACAGTGTTGTCGAAAACAGGCTCAATTTGGGTTCATGGGCCCTGGGTTTTAATCCCAGTTCTGTCTCTTCTAACCTTTGGGACCATGGCAAGTCCCTTCCTCTCTCTGGGACTCAATTTCCTTGTATGTAAAAGGAGGTTGGGTCCTATGATCTCTTGAGATCCCTTCCAGCTCTAAATTGATGGTGCCATGGTCTTTGGCAGGGGTATGGTTCAGCACATATATAGGGAAAGATAATACAAAGAAGCTAATGTTGGAAGCTCAGAGCCCAAAAGTCCAGTAAAAAGACTCTAAGAAAATCAGGAACCAAAAGAAAGCAGACAAACCTAGTGATCATCAAGGTCAACCCTCCCATTTTACAGAGGAAGAAACTGAGGCCCAGAGAGAGAAATGGATAGGCTGCAAATCAAAAAATTAGACCCTATAAAAGCAATTCCAGTTTGGGGAATGGGGGAAATGAAGGAAGAATACAAAGGGCTGTGGAAGGGTCTGCTGATGACCGAGCCCCTCCCCTCCACAGTGTGGTTTCTGTGGCAGTTGAATTCCCTTCTTACTGGAAACAAGTCCTTTCTTCCATGTGTGTACTAAATGTACCTGTCGGCCTTTATTCTTGCTAATTGCTGATGGGACTGAAACAGTTAACAGAACCATGTCCCTTCAGAGAACTCAGTAATTGGGGCACATAAAAATGAGGAGTCAGGGAGTCATCAAGTTTCTTGGATAATCCTGGGAAGACTTGAGTGAACTGATGCAGAATGAAAGGAGCAGCACCAGAAGAATAATTTCAGGAAAACATCCCCCAAACAGTCCAGTCTCTGCCATGGATGATTTTGGGTTGCTCACTTCTCTCTGGGCCTCAGTCCTCTCAGTTCAAACCCCACCCACCTACTATAGTACCCTTTCTTGGTCCCCTTCTCCAGCTACTAGGGCCATCCCTCCTTCACAGTATATGTTCTGTATGTAACTAGTTATTTACATTTTGGATTCATGTTTAGAATGGGAACTCTTGAAGGGTCCTCAGTAAGTGCTTATTGGTTGAATGACTGGCCCACCTGTAAAAAAAAATACTAATACAAAAGAGAGGGTTTGGAAAAGTCTGGCAGAAATGAGGTCTAAGGGGCGGTTAGGTGGCACAGTGGATAGAGCACCAGCCCGGGAGTCAGGAGGACCTGAGTTCAAATCCGATCTCAGATGCTTAATAATTACTTAGCTGTGTGGCCTTGGGCAAGCCACTTAACCCCATTGCCTTACAAAAAAACCTAAGAAAGAAAGAAAGAAAGAAAGAAAGAAAGAAAGAAAGAAAGAAAGAAAGAAAGAAAGAAAGAAAGAAAGAAAGAAAGAAATGAGGTCTAGATTACTGGTTCACACCATATATCAATATTGACTCCAAATGGACACATGACTTAGACCCTATTTTCAACTTAGACCTCAAAAGTGACATCATAAACAAATTAGAGAAGCAACAAAGAAATGGTCAGTTCTATGGTTGGGGGAAGAGGTCATAACCAAAGGATAGAGAAGATAAAGCAGACAGTTTTGATTACATAAAATTTTTAAAAATATTTCCCAAATATATTTTCAAAAAAATTTTAATATTCATTTTTTTAAATTTTAAGTTCCAAATTCTCTCTGGTCCTTCCCCTGTACCTTGAGAAGGCAAGCAATAACATATGGATTATACATGTGAAGTCAGATTATATAAAACTTAAGAGGTTTTAAAAGCCAATATAACTAAAATTAGAAGGGAAAGAGATAACCGGAATATTCTTTGCAGCAAATTTCTCTGATAAAGTCTCATTTCCAAGATTTAAGGGACTGATTCAAATTCACAAGACTAAGAGTCATTGCCAATTGATAGTCAAAGGATAAAAATAGGCAGTATTCTAAGGAAGGAATACAAGCTATTGATAACTACATGAAAAAAATGTGATAAATCTTGAATAATTAGAAAACTACAAATGAAGGCAACACTGCAATTCGACCTCCTATCTTATCAGATTGACAAAGCATACTAAAAAAAAAAGATAACAAATGCTGGAGGGGCTATGGAAAAATAGGGATATGAATGCACTGCTTGGTGGAACTGTTGAATTCTGGAAAGGAATCTGGAACTATGCCCAGAAAGTTTTTAAATTGATCCAGGGATACCACTCTTAGCCCTCTATCTCCAACAGAGCAAAGAAAGAAAGAAAGAGTTCCTTGGGACAAAAATATAGCAACTCTTTTTGTGGTGGCAAACACCTAGAAGCTAAGTGGATGCTCATCAGTTGACGAATGGTGGAATAAATGGTAGAATCTATAACTGTAAGGTTGTGGGGGTGCGCCAGTCAGTTCATTCCATTTTGTAAGAGTCAATATTTCCAGCAAAAGCATCGATACCCCAGAAATCAGCAAGTAGATAAATAGGACTTGGTTTATTGTTTTATTGATTGTAGATTTAAGCAAGTGATGTAGAAAATGTTAATGCTGATTAAACTTAAAAGTATGTCACATGTCTTTGGAAGGCCAGTCGTTAAATGTTTACCAACACACTCCTGAGTGGAGTCCTATTGCAGGAAGAAATGATGAAGTGAACAGTTTCATAGAATCCTAAGAAGATTTGAATTGATGCAAAGTGAAGTGAGCAAAACTTGGGAGAACAATTTGCACACTAACAGCAACAACATTAAAAAGACATGCAATGGGGTGACTAGGTGGCGCAGTGGAGTCAGGAGGACCTGGGTTCAAATCCGACCTCAGATACTTTATAATGACCTAGCTGTGTGGTCTTGGTCAAGCCACTTAACCCCATTTGCCTTGCAAAAAAAAAAAAAAAGAGAGAGAGAGACATGCAACTTTGAAAGATTCAAGAATTGTGATCAATCAATGACTTTTTATTCCAGAGGACTTCTAGATGGACTCAGGGGACAAAATGAAACATATATTTTTGGACATGGTCAATATGAGAATTTATTTTGCTTGACTATGTATACACGTTATAAAAGTTTGGTTTTGTTTTTAATTGGAAACAAAGGTGAGAGGGAAAGAAAATAGATTTTGATTAATAAAAAATTAAATGAAAAGATGCTGAGTTCTAACATGAATTTTAACTCTTAAATATTCTCACAGCAGCAAATACCAAAGAGATGATTATCCATGTTTTCAAAAGACTTCATTACAAATATGGTTTATCCAAATTAGCAAGAATCCAAAAGATAGTTACTGTGACACCAGGTTCAGTTTGCATTCTTTTTTTTCCCCATTAAAGATTTTATTTTGAGTTTTCCAATGTTTGCCCCAATCTTACTTCCCTCCCCCCACCCCCCACAGAAGGCAGTCTGTTAATCTTTACATTGTTTTCATGTTGTACATTGATCTCAGTTGAATGTGATGATAGAGAAATCATATCCTTAAGGAAGAAACATAAAGTATGAGATTGTAAAATTATATAATAAGATAACATTTTTGAAGGTAATAGTCCTTGGTCTTTGTTCAAACTCCACGGTTCTTTCTCTGGATACAGATGAGATTCTCCATCGCAGACAGCCCCAAATTGTCCCTGATTGTTGCACTGATGGAATGAGCGAGTCCATCAAGGTTGATCATTGCCCTCAATTTGCATTCTAGTGCTCCTTAAAACTTACTGTTCATTGATTCTAGGATGTTACTGGTCTCAGGGATATTTTGTGAAATCAATCTGAAGTTGGAAAATATTGTAATTGGCATTGGAAGACTTGAGTTTCAGTACTCATATCATCTCTTGCAAACTATGTAAGCTCAGACAAGTTAATTCCTTTTTCTACTCCCCCTACGTTTAAAATGAGAGATCTGATAAGATGCTCTCAATTCTTTTCCACTTTTGATAAGTCTATATTCTGACATTCTCTGTTCTAAGATCATCCGTTTCTGACAATTCCAGATCTAAGGTTGCCCTCCCCCAGCTCTAAGGTTTTATGTTTGCAGGTCCTTTCCTGAGCTTCCATTCTCTGTTCTAAGATCTTCTAACGTAAGATTCAATGGATCTCTGGACCAGCAGAAACCCAAAGGAGATGGAGATAGAAGTTAGCTAAATTAGGAGCTGGAAGAGAAAAGATGGTGGATGATGAGATTGAGAAATCAGAGAGTGAACAGAAAAGAAAGGTAACTCCTGGAAAACAAAATGAATAGCTGGGTCTTGGATTAGTCCGGGGGTTCTTCCTTTTTGTGTGTTAGGGGTCACTCTGGTGAAGCTCAAGAACCCCTTCTTAGAATAATGTTAGTTGCTTATATTCATAAGTAAAGGAAATGCCCAATTTAATTTAGAGGCTACCAAAAATAAAGTTGGATTTTCCCCCAACAAATTCATGGATCCCTAAATCTCTCCAGTTAAGATTCCTTGGACTAAGGGGAGAATCAGTCATACCTAATATAAGCACTCCAGAAATATTTGTTAATTGACTGAACTAAGAAAGAAATGGGTAATTTCTTATTCAAACTGGCAGATTTAGACCAAGCTGTAAAGGAACTGCCTTCTTAGTTGGCACAGGAGAAAGGACATTTTCTTGCCTCCCAAAATATGAACTTGTTGAGAATAAGGAGCTGTCTTTTTACAGTTCCTTGTGTTTAATATTCCAGTTGCCATCTCCACCCCTTTGCTCAGGCTAACCCTGATGCCTGGTATGCCCTCCCACTTCACTTCTGCCTCTTAGGAAAACACCAGCATCCTTCAGTGTTCAGCCCAAGCTCAGCCTCCCACCTGAGGACTTCCCTATCCCTCCCCTCTTCCCTAGGTATTATTGCCTCCCTCAGAAATGCCTTCATGTCTATTTTGTATATTTAAATGTGTTCAGTTTGTTTCCAGTGCTAGATTATAAGCTCCTTGAGGGTAAATATGGTTTCACTTTTTAACTCTGTATTTCCAATGTCTAACATTGGGCCTCGACTCTATAGGTAATTAATAAATGTTTATTGATTGAGGAGTGGATTCACAAGAAAGTTTGGAGGAGGGTTGAGTTTAGAAGGGGAAATAATGAGTTTTAAAAACACCGAACACACTGAATTTGAGATGCCTTTGGGATGTTACTTGGCTGGAAGAGATCTCGGGGGACCCAACTTTTTCATCTTATAGACAAAGAAACTGAGGCCCAGGGAGCCGAAGGGAATTGCCCAAGCAAGGTCACCTAGGTATTGGGTATTGGAGCTGCTGCTTGAACCCAGGGCATTTGGATCCCAGTCCTGATCATTACTAAGAGTCTTGCCCTCAATAGAGTCTGAATTTTCAAAGGGATTTGAAGTCCTGCAGCCGGGGGAGTGAGGTCTCCTGAACAAGAGAAGGGGAGGATCAGACTCATTCAAGGTGCGTTGTGTTTTGTCTGGGGATTTCCCGGTGACTTTGTTTACAGTGGTTCCACAGGGCCACAAGGGGAGGGAGTTTCTTCCCTGTTGAGTTTCTTTGATTTAAAAACAAACACTTGTCAGACCTGAGCACCTGAGCCCCTGGTGAGAAAGAGGATTGCTGCCCCCCCCATGCAGGAAGTGCCAACCAAATCCTGGGGGGGTTGCTGAAGTTGGGGCTCAAATCATGGAACTGGAAAGTGAACTTTTTAGACTAGAGTAAAGGAAGGTCTTTGCCTCTGGGATGGAAGGAAGGATGAGATGGTGGAGGGAAAATAGAAATAACATCTGAAAAGGGTTGTTACACCACTAACCTTGTACAGAGAAATCCCTTTGAGAGATTGGGGACAATGACCAGTCTTGACTCCAGAGGCCACCACCCCACAGAGAGGGGGGTGACCTCTGGATACACAAGGACATGGTCAATGAGGGGATGTGTTTTGCTTAACTATAATGATTTGTTAAAAGGAGGTTAGATTTTCCCTTCTTTTTTTTTCTAATCAGAGAAGAAAGATATCAGGAAGAAACGATAAATTTGCATTAAATGGAAATTAATTTTTAAAAAAGATTTCGATGGGGCGTCTAGATGGTGCAGTGGATAGAGCACAGGCCCTGGAGTCAGGAGTACCTGGGTTCAAATCCGGCCTCAAGACACTTCATAATTACCTAGCTGTGTGGCCTTGGGCAAGCCATTTAACCCCATTGCCTTGCAAAAACCTAAAAAAAAAAAAAAAGATTTCAATAAATCCATAGGTGACATACCCCATCATGATGTAAACCAAGGAGTACAGACTGACAGAGCTTGGAGAACCTTGGGACAGAAGAGAAATGAATGAATGGATGAGAAATAGTTCTTAAATACTTGCTATGTACCCAAGACTATATCAAGGAAACAAGTCCAGAAGGGAAGCTGTCTGAAAAATGCTCCCACTCTAATAGTGAGAGACAGGTCCTATGTAGGCGAGTCAGGGAAGGAAGCCTGGGACATCTCAAAGACAGAGAGAACAATAGGGCAGTTCACCGACCTGCCCATTCCGGTGTTCAAGGTAATGGTGCTTTGGTCCAAGATCTCAAAGCAAGATGGGGAAGGAGGGAAAAGGAAACCCACATGACCACAAGGTGGACAGTGGCCAGATGTAGAGGAGACAGCATGGTCTCAGGGAGAAAAAATTATAGTGGCTGAGCTTCTGCTGGGTATGGCCTCTGGGGGCGCAGTTTGGGGAAGGGAATGCAAAAGGGCCTTATGGCATGGAGTCAGAACTGGAGGGGTCCTGGAACAGGGGATGTCAGCACTGGGAGGGGGGTGGTCTTAGAACAGGGGATGCCAGTGCTGGGAGGGGCCTTAGAACAGGGGATGGCAGAACTGGGAGGGGCCTTGGAACAGGGGATGTCAGAGCTGGGAGGGGTCTGAGAACAGGGGATGTCAGAGCTGGGAGGGTCTTAGAACAGGGGGGTGTCAGAGCTGGGAGGGTCTTAGAACAGGGGGGTGTCAGAGCTGGGAGGGGTCTGAGAACAGGGGATGTCGGAGCTGGGGGGGCCTGAGAACAGGGGATGTCAGAGTCTGGAAGGACTTTAAAAACACATGTAGTTAGAATGCTCTGTCACCAATAAGCAAGTTCACTACATCCCGGAGCCAAGCCAGCTACATTTTCCCCACTCGGAGTATCCTGAAGGAATTTTTCATATCTCTTCTCTAACATCTTTGGCTTAGGCCCCCACAAATTGTGATTCCACCTCTCCCCTCAATGAAAGGTGCCAATGACTAGAGCCCCATTGAACCATTTAATATTAAATAGCTCTTACAAATTTATTTTTACTGTGAAGATTTAAGTAGAACAGAAGCCCAAACATTTCCCCAACCTCTTGGAGGCCTATTCTCCGCTGTCCTACCTCTGTTCCTGGGCAGGGTGAGCTCACTTGTAGCAGAGATTCCATGGAATGTCGGTTCCAAGATCCTGTCTGACTACAGTCCTGCTTCGAGATGAATCTTTGTCTTAGCTTTCAAAGAACAGGATTCTGACAGTTGCTCCTTCATCTTCCAGCTATCAATAAAACTGGATGATGAACCCAGATACTGGGATGTTGGGGCTCCTGGAGGATGCTCTCCTGACCTTCTGAAAATCACAATGTCAGACTTCCAACTCCTTCACCTAAGATGAAAACCAAACCCAGAGGCCAAAACCCAGAAGCCTCTTCCTCCAGGCCACAGGTTGGTCTCAGAGGGCAAAAGGCCCAAGGCCTTTACTCTTACAGAAGTCTTTGGTAAAGGAACTCTCTCAACAAGCCCTTAGTACAAGCTAGGCCCTTAGCTTAGCAAGGAAAGGGCACAAAATGTCAGCCTCTCTAAAAAACTGGTTAATGTGCAAATTTGTTTTGCATGACTTCCTATGTATAGGGGGCATGGGAGTTTTTTGCCTTCTCAATAGGTAGAGGGAACTGGAAATAAAAATTAAAATAAATAACAAGATAATAGGAAACAAGGGAGAGCCAAGGAAAGTTCACAGTCTAATGGGAGAAACAACAAGCAGATAGCTATGGTCAAATAATGCTGAGCTGCAATAAACTGAAGCTCTCCGAGGGAAGGCAGTAAGGGTGATCAGGACTGGGAGAGGCTTCTGGAAGCAGGTGGGAGTTTAGCTGAGACTTGGGGGCAGGAGGCACAGGGTTCTGGACATAGGGAGCAGTCAGAGAGAAAGCTGCAACTGAGAGACAAAGCAGCAGCCAGGAGGCCGGTGTCACTAGATCCAAGAGGACGGTTTGGGAGTAAGAAGACTGGAGCAGTAGGAGGGGACAGGTCTGAGGGGCCTTGAAGGCCAGAGAATTTTGTGTTTGATCTCAGAGGCCATAGGGACCCCTGGAGTTTAGTAAAAAGGAGAGTGACTTAGTCAGATCTGGACTTTAGGATTGTCCCTTTGGTAGTTGAATGGGGGATGGACTGGAGGGGGAGAGTCTTGAGATGGGCAGGCCCATCAGCAACTCCAGGTGAGGTGATGAGGGTGGAGGCAGGTCTAAGGAGAGGAGGGCCCAGATTTGAGAGAGATGCTGCAAAGGTGAAAACAACAGGGCTTTAATATGGGGGACAGTGAGATGGTGAGGAGTCCAGGATGACTCCTAGGTTGGGAGCCTAAGGGACTGGGGGTTGGTGATTCTCTCTCTCTCTCTCTCTCTCTCTCTCTCTCTCTCTCTCTCTCTCTGTCTTTCCATCTGAGAGAGATAGAGACAGAGAGTGCAGAGGAGAGAGGGAGAGGAAAGAGAGTAAGGCCAGAGAAGAAAGTGAGAGTCAGACAGAGGAGAGAAGAGTCAGGGAGAAAGGAGAGAAAGGCCAAGGGGTGAGATACAGACATAAAGAAACACAAAAAGGGCAGAGGGATGACCGCCAAATGCTACTTGTACCCCACCCCAAAGCCTCCCATTGGTAAACTAAAATGATCCAGAAATTCCACAATCTCAGAGATATTCTGTCGCTGTTGTTGATGTATGGCATGGATGAGATTTGGGGTACTGGAAGATCACTGAGCTAAGAGGCCCTGTTTCAAATCTAGGCCAGACCCTCACCAGCTCTATGACCCTGGGCATGTCAGGGTCTCCTCTCGGGGCGTCAGGTTCCTCACCTGTAATATGGAGAAATGATCACTGCTCTGCCTCTGTCCACGCGTTTGAGCTTGTTATTTGGCCAGAAAAACCTTAGTGGCCTTTTTCCCACATTTGACACATGCTGTGAAGAGATGATGTGAGACAGTGGAAAGTACCAGGTTTGAAATCAGGAAACCAGGCTTTAAATCCTAAATGTGTCCCTTCTGGACTGTGGGTCTTAATTTTCCCTAAATATAAAATACAGGGGTGAGACTCTATGCTCCCTAAGATCCCTTCTGGCCTTTCAAGGTCTCTGGACCTTGTGGTGAGGAAGTTGGACTTCAGAGTGCCTGGCAGCCCTTGAGGGAGCTGGAACCCATAGTCAAGGATGAGAAGTGGGGCTGCCAAGGAGCTGAGGATGGGCACTCCTGGCAGCTGGGGAGATCTTCTCCCAGCCCTGCTGGACCCCAGGCACACGGCAGAAGGGATGGAAGAACAGAAGGGATGCCACTCCCTGGGGACTCCAGAGCCAGCAAGAGTTGGGTTGGCGGGTGTCAACACATCAGCATCCGAGGCCCCCCACGCAGAGAAGCAGATAGTCACAGTCAGAAGCCAAGGTTAGATGGAGAGGAAGAGCTGAGATCTGGGAAGGACCACGGACAAGGGTGGGAGACAATCACAACACCTTCCTTTTAGGAAGGAAGAAACCGGAGCAAAGAGATGGCCATCTATTAAGCACCTACTGTGCGCAAGAAGTTTCTTGGGGGAGAAAGGAAAAAGAAACTATTAAGCACCTACTGTGTACCGGGGCCTTGTAACTGTAAGGAACAAACTTCTATTAAGCTCACCTGCTGTGTGCAAGGGGCTTCAAATTAGAAGGAACAAGCATCTATTAAGCAGTTGCTCTGTACTGGTGATCTGACTTTGCACACATACTGGTACTTGTAATTGGAAGGAACAAGCATCTATTAAGCTCCTACTGTCTCCACAAGCACTTTTAAGGTTTCCTTTACTTATGTTAACTTATTTGTTCTTGCCAACAACTTTGTGAGGTAAGTGCTAATGTCCCCATTATACAGAGGAAGAAACTGAGGCTGAGAGAGGTTAAGTCACTTGCCTACATTAAGTGCCTAAACTCAGGTTTTCCTGACCCACTTCATCTACTATGCCAGAGGCAACAACTCCAGGTTTCATGTGTCTTCAACACTCCCAATTAAAATATAATCAGGAAATATTGAATAAAATAAAAAATATGATGAATTCTAGATAATATTAATATGTGGCTTTCTAAGTCAGCTCTGCTTCTGCTACTTAACTGCTTGTATGACCTTGGGCAAATTACTTACTCAGGCCTCAGTTTCTTTATCTGTAAAATGAAAGGAATGACCCAGATCCCTTTTGGGCTCCCTTCCAGCTCCAGTTTAGGAATTTAAGTATAAGGGTTGGGGTCCACCCCCCTTAGTCACAGAAGGCCCAAACATCTTCAAGAAATCAGCAACTTGTCACTCCAAAATAAACCAAGTGTGACTAAGCCCATATCTAGTTTGAAAGAATCATGGGGCTTTGGGCCATTGAATGAAAACAGATGAGGCCATAGAAAATGTGTTTTGTGACTGATCACTCCCTAAGGCTGCAGGAGTAGAACAGCCCAGGGTCTCTGCCCATTCAGGGACCACACCAGTCTGATGGTAACTAAATCCATTAGGGAAACACTTCTGAGAGGGAATAACTCTAAGGAAGTAGAGGGTGGGGAGAAGAGGGAGCTTTTGAAGGGATCTAGGGATTATACAAGGGAAGGTAAGAGGGAATGTCTCTGATTAGGAACCACAAACAGGCCAGTTGGGTCAGAATGTAGAAAGTGTGAAGGCAGGTAATTATACAATAAGTCTGGAAGGGAGATCTGAGGCACCAAAAGAATCCAGATTTGAACCCAGATCTTCCTGGCTCTAAGCTGCTTTGGCTAATTGGAACTCTCTACATATTGCTGAGCTCCCTTTAATTGGTCCTCATCTGGGTCCGGGACATAGGCATCCTTAGAGAGTATATTCAGAGCCCTTCCTGGGCTCTCAGACAGGCACATCTTCAAAGGAACTCTCCTTAGGGCTCTTAGCCTTTGGAGTCAATTGGATGTCCCTGCCAGCCATCACTCTTCTTCTGGAGGCCTGTGAGTGACCCCAATGCAGGTGCCGCTTCAGTCTTCACCCTGCAGCAGGTTGGTAATTGTGACGGGAAGCTCCCAAGGGCTGGTGAGGCTTTTATCAACTTGATGTTTGAGGAAGGCAGTGCTGGAAGAAAATAAATTTTCTTTCAACTAGAGCTGCTTCAGTATAAACCAACCATTATTTTTCTTTGCTTAAAATCCAGAGAACTTATGGACCTGTCTCTGGGGATGTGGGATGGCCCAAAGATTGTCCCAAGTGGTTAAGACTCAGGGATGTCTCTAGAAAAGGCACAGGATTAGGAGAGGGAGACATCCAGAAAGGCCTCAAGGGTTATGGGAGATGTCAGGATTGTCCCTGAGGGTTTAGGGTTCAGGGATGTCCTTAGAAGGGCCATAGCCCATGGGGGCGGCTAGGTGGCGCAGTGGATAAAGCACCGGCCCTGGAGTCAGGAGTACCTGGGTTCAAATCTGGTCTCAGACACTTAATAATTACCTAGCTGTGTGGCCTTGGGCAAGCCATTGCCTTGCAAAAACCTAAACAAAAAAAAAAGGGGGGGGCCATAGCCCAGAGGAGGGAAGGGAGGGAATGAGTAGCATGGGGAGAAGTCCAATAATATTCCTGAGGATATCTTCCTAAGAGTTAGGGCACAGGGATGTCCCTAGAGGGTTCCCAGGGCTGAATAGAGTCCAGGATTGGAGAAGAAAGGGAACAACTTGGGGAGAAGCTCAATAATGACTCTAGGGCTATGAGAGAACTCCGGGGTTGTTCCTAAGGGGTTAGGGATCAGGGATGTACCTAGAGGGGTTCCTAAGAATATATGGACCCAGGATTGGGGGGGGGGAGCCCAGTAATGTCCCTAGGGAGATTATAGGGTCCAAGATTTTCCTTAGGGAGGACTCTAGAATTTCAGACTCGACTAAACAAATTGTGGTCCATGAATGTAAGGAGATAAGAAACGACGAGAGTGAAGAATCCAGAGAAGCACAGGAAGAATTTTAGGAAAATGATGCAGAGTGAATTAAGTAGAACCTGGAAAACAACAAAGTCAACCACTCAATGATGTCAGGCTGAAGCTGAACGCTGTGAAACCAAGTCTGTCCCCAGGGAAGAAAGGAGAATGTGCATCTCCCTCCCTTCTCTGCAGAGGTGAGGGGCTGTGGAGGTGGAACTCTGCCTATACTGTCAGACCCCTGTTTGTAGGTTAGCTTTGCTGAGTTGCTTCCCCATCCTCCATCCCCACAGTTTTTTTTTTGTTTGTTTTTTTCGTTTTTTTCAGGGCATCAGGGTTAAGTTGTTTGCCCAAGGTCATACAGCTAGGTAATTATTAAGTGTCTGAGGCCGAATTTGAACTCAGGTCCTCCTGACTCCAAGGCCAGTGCTCTATCCACTGTACCACCTAGCCACTCCTTTTTTCCCTTTTTTTTTTTTTTTTTTTTGCAAGGCAATGGGGTTAAGTGATTTACCCAAAGACATCCAGCTAAGTAAGCATTAAGCGTCTGAGGTCAAATTTGAACTCAGGTTCTCCTAACTCCAGGCCCGGGCTCTATCTACCTAGTTGCCCCTGTCTTTCTTTTGTGTTCACTGGTATCAGGAATGCTTCTCTGAGTGGGAGGAATGATCTATTATTATCCGCAAGCGGGAGTATCTGGAGGAATTCACCATCCACAGGAAATTCCTCTTCAGCTTGGCATTCCTAGGGAGGCTCACTTTGCGGAATGCACCTTATTCTAGCCCCCACCTGGTGTCTATTATCAAAGGGTCATTAAACAGGGTTATTTCTGTCGGAATACCTTCCAAGGAATCTCAAAGGGTTTTGCTATATGAATGAGATAGCCTATTGTAAAGGAGTTTGTGAGGCAAAACTTTGTTCTACCAACACAACTAATAAGTATTATTCAGTGGGGAGAGAGCGCCAGGCCTGGGAGTCAGAAAGCCAGAATTCAAATCCACTTTCAGGCACTTATTAGTTGTATGATCCAGGGTAGATCATTTAACTTCTGTTTGCCTCAGTTTCCTCATCTGAGGAATGAGGATAAAAATAGCTCCTAAGTCACAGGGCTGGTGGGAAGATAATTTTTAAAATAATATTAGTAAAATACTTTGATGTTTTAAAGAGCTGGATAAATGCTTGTAATGATTATTAACCTAAAAAGACAGAACCCAACTGCTGAAAACTGTTTCTGAAGGTCTGTTCATTTTCAATCAATAGCCTTATGGATGATGGCCTTGATTCATGTACAGATGATGCTTCCTTTGGGGACATTAATAAAATTTGAGGTTTTTGAGAAGTTTCTTTCCCCCCCCCCCATGTTTTTGGCATCTTTCCTTCCTTCCAATCCCTTCTCCTGTAGATATTAGTCCCTGGGGCCTTTCACAATTGTATCACCGGATCTCCTCTCTATTCACTGTACGCACTTGATTCAATCCAGTCGTTTTTCCTGTCTTTGTTCTCTTTAGGGTCATTTCTCTCTCCTCTCTAAGCCCAGCTGGGGCTGTGATTAAGTTAGAGTCCACATATGGAGGTTCCACTGTCCTTGGTGGAGAAACAAGTTTGTTCCAATGGTTTTTGGAGTTTTTTATTATTCTTTCTTCTGTGTGTTCTCTTCCTTCCATTTTTATCCTTGAATGCTCTTGGGCATCCGTCCTTTGGATTGACTTAGTTGGATCTCTTGACAAGCTTTCATCAGAGCTAAAATCAGAATAAATTCAAGAGAGAAGGAGGAGGAGGAGGAGGAGGGATCTGAGTTAGACCTGACCCAGAAGAACAGCTCATCCCCACAAAATCCATAACAAATGATCATGTTGCTATTATTTGATTGTCTCAGTCTTGTTTAACTCTTCATGTCCCTATTTCCTTCTCCAGCTCATTTTATCGATGAGGAAACTGAGGCTAACAAGGTTAAGTGCTTTGCCCAGGATCACATAGCAAGTTTGAATATGAACTCATGGCTTCCTAACTCCAGGCCATTGCACCATCTGCCTGCCCTGGTAAAAATGGTAAATATAATCATTTTATCAGTGTTCAAAGATGCTCAGTGACGGAGAGGTCAGTCTCCCCCATTGGACAGCCCCGGGGTCCCTTCACCCTTTAGAGTGTTGGTTCTTTCTTTCTTTTTTTTTGAGTTTTTGCAAGGCAATGGGGTGAAGTGGCTTGCCCAAGGCCATGCACTTAGGGAATTATTGAGTGTCTGGGGTTGGATTTGCACTCAGGTACTCCTGACTCCCAGGCCGGTGCTCTATCCACTGGGTCACCTAGTTGCCCCTAGAGTGTTGGCTCTTAAGCTTAATTCCATGAATTTTTTTAATATGGTAATAACTGCATTGGTTTCCTTATGCATTTGATTCAACGTATTTAAAAAACAATATTCTGATAAAGGGTCTGTAGACTTCACAGACTGCCAGGGAGTCTGACAAAACATTAAATATAAAAACCCTTGCTTTGAGGTACCCCAGCCCCCCATTCCTTCTAAAAAAGACTTTAGCCCCACCATCATACCCACGCCCTGGGTCTCTTAAGTTTAATGAAGCAATTTATGGATTAAGAGATTCAAGAAAAGATTCCTTGGTGCAGATGGCCAGGCTTTCCCACAAGCCATCCCTTTAGAACTGACCCCCAATTCAAGGGAAGAACAGGGATGGCCTTCCTAGTCAAGATGGTGGGCTTGTTTTACCATGGACACCTTGCCTGACTCCAAAGGTCCATTAGCTTTCTCTTTTCTCAACCTCACCTTATAAATTTGTTGGATTTCCATCCCTGGACCAATTTAGAAATAATCAAGGGCAATTAAAAGGGGGGAACCTTTTCCATGAAAAGGATTGTGGTTCCCAAAATGACCTAAGAGGATAAAAGAAAGATGGGCTAAGAGAAACTAAAGTTCAAGTGACAACTCAGTCTAGGATACAGATAGAAATCCTAAATTAAAGGAACCCCAAAGGTGAAGAGGATAGAGCACCAGCCCTGAAATCAGGAGGACCTGAGTTCAAATCCAGTCTCAGATACTTGATACTATCTATGTGACCTTGGGCAAGTCACTTAATCCTGATTCCCTCACATCCAGGGCCATCTCCAATGTCCTGACTCAAGTGACTCTGGAGAAGAAGTGAGGCGGATGACTTAGCACAGCTCCCCCTCACTCAAATCCAAATCATGTGCTTGTCATGGCATCACCTCCCTGGTGTCGTGGTCTTCTTTGAGAACAAAGGACAAAACATTATCATCAGTACCACACAGTGAAGAGAGCACTCAACCTGGGTTCAAGTCACATTTCAGCCATGTGACCCTGGCCAATTTAACCTTATTTGTCTCAGTTTCCTCATCTGTAAAATAAGCTGGAAAAAGGATATGGTAAAACACTCTAGTATCTTTGCCATGAAAACCTCAAATGGGATCACAAAGAGTCAATCACAACTGAAGCAAGTGAACAAAACAAAAAATGATAATAATAAGAGGCTCTTCTCTCATCCCCTTCCCTGGATTGTTAAGGGGATCAAATAAGAGTTGGGGTGGGCTCAGGTTGGAGCCATGATCCCCGCCCCCTTCTAAAAAGGAGCCGCCAGGTTAAGTCCTAGCAAGATTGAGCCTCTTGAGTTCTGTTCCCAGGAGATGGAGAAATTTCCCCAAGGCTGACATTGCCCCTTTATCAATGTTTGGAAGAGACTCCGACCCTGGAGAAATTGAGGCCTGTGTCTCCGTCCTCCTTTGTCTGCCAGAGCAGGATCGGTGAGGGGGATGGGAGGGGAGGCCAAGGGGAGGGGAAGGTCTTGATGGATGGAAATGCCTGGAAGATGGATCTCCCAGGAAGGACAATCTTTCTAACGAGATCATTTCCCTGGGAGGAACTTTCTGTCCTTTTGTAGGCCTGTGTACTGAATAAAGCATGTCCTTGTAATAAGGAGAGAAAAAGACGTATGCTGATTAACCTGGGCCCCTCACCACCAGTGGGCCAGCAGGCAACAGCCAATATGGGGCCGTAAATCAGCCTGACCGATGCAGGGGATGGATTTGGCCCAAGATGAGGAAAATCTCAGCAAAGCTAAGGGCAGCTTTCACTAGGGCATGTTACAGCATCTGACCTCTTCTCGTGGCTGGTAGAAAACACTTCCCCTGAGCCTGTCCTAATACCAGCCATAAGGGATGCATGAGAACAGAGTGTGGGGCTGATATGCTCCTCGCCATCTGGTTTTTCTTAAAGTTGCCTCATTTAGCATTTTCCATATATAACTTATGTAATGGAGTTAGAGAGTTAACCCTTGTGAGCTGCCTCCAGGACCCATGTGAGGAACAAAGGGTCGATCCTAAGGACAGGTAGAACAAGGGATGGCTGAGCTGGGAGGGATGCTACAATGAAGAATGCCTGAATTCAAAGGAATCTTAGGAGAATAAGAGAGAGAATTGCTAGGAACTTTACATTTTGCCACCAGCTGTGCCCTCTCACCTTCATCCCATCCCTCACAAGCTCCCCCTTCATCCTTTTCTATATTGTCTTCGTCCATGAGATTATAATCTCTTTGCGGGCAGGGATTATCTTTCTTTTTCTTATGTGTCTGTCTAGTGTTCAGCAGAACCAATAGGAACCTACTGCCTGGAACCCAGTAGGAGCCTCGCTGTTGTTTGTCCTTTGTTCTGGAAGAGGATCAGACAACAGAAAGGTGATGCTATGACTTGTCTGGTTCTGTTTGTGTTTTTGTTTTTGTTTTTGAGGGGCAATAGGGTTAAGTGATTTGCCCAAGGTCTCACAACTAGGCCATTATTATTAAGGGTCTGAGGTCAAATTTGAACTCGGGTCCTCCTGTCTAAAGGGTCGGTGCTCTATCCACTTCACCACCTAGTTGCCCCTTGAAAGGACCTCAAACATGTATATCATATCCCATCATCTGGACTATCTCATTTGTTCCTCATGACAACTCTGTGAGGGAAATGCCATTGTTATCCCCATTTCATCAGTGGGGAAACTGAGGCTGAGAGCGGTTGAGTGAAACTTGCCCAAAGTCATGCAGCTTGTAAATGACTGAGGAATGAAGTCTTCCCAACTTTGAAGTCCCACATTCTATCCACTGCCTCCACCCCACTTCCTAATTAAACAGCAAGCATTTATTAAACTCCTACTGTGTGCCAGATTCTATTCTACACATTGAAGATCCAAAGACAAAAGTGTCAATAGTCTCTGTCCTTAAGAGGATGCTGGGACTGGGAGAGAGCTTTGAATGTTGGAAGACAGTGTTGGAACTGGGACCAGAAGATCACCACCTAGCAGGAAGAAAAGTGAGAAGCAATGTCCAATGGAGCCAAGAGATCATGCTGACCCATTTGGCAGATGCCATGAGCTGGTGAAAACAGACACCATCGGGGCCAGCGGGAAGCAAACCAGTTGGTCAACAATATCAGCAGGTGAGTCAGCGTCTTAAGTTAGCCTTCCATGAGGGTAACCTAGACACACAGGTTACCTCTGCGGGGTCTCTCCACATGGGAGCTTACCATAAAAAATTCCTATATGTATGTCTTCTACTTATTCCCAATGTCCATTCTTCCCAACGATTGTGTATTTACAGTCCTCTAGGTTTATTCCTTCAAAAGAAGACTCTTGGTAGAGGGCACGTTTAAAAATGCTCTATCTATCCATCCATCGATCCATCTATCAATTCCTCTATTTGATTTATCCATTCATCTTTTTATCTATTTATCCAGCTATTCAATTTATCTCCATTCACCTTCTGAGTCATCCATCTATCCATCTATCTATCCATGTATCATAAGTCAAACATTATGCTAGATTCTGGGGATACAAAATCAAAAATGAAACAGTTCCTGCCCTCAAGGAGTTTACATTCTATTGGAGTGCTATGATTTATGGGAGAAATGTTCTATTGTTCCTTTTCTGACTATGTTTTTATTAAGTGACTTCTCTTTCTTTTTTTTAATTAAAGATTTTATTTATTTTTTTTACATTTTTCCCCTAATCTTACTTCCCTCCCCCCAGCCCCCACAGAAGGCAATCTGCCAATCTTTACATTGTTTCCATGGTATACATTGATCCAAACTGAGTGATGAGAGAGAAATTATATCCTTAAGGAAGAAACATAAAGTATAAGAGATAACAAGATCAGACAATGAGATATCAGTTTTTTTCCTAAATTAAAGGTAATAGTCCTTGGTCTTTGTTCAAAGTCCATAATTCTTTCTCTGGATACAGATGGTATTATCCATTGCAGGCATCCCCCAAACTGTCCCTGATTGTTGCACCGATGGAATGAGTGAGTCCATCCAGGTTGATCATCACCCCCATGTTGCTGTTAGGGTGGACGGTGTTTTTCTGGTTCTGCTCATCTCACTCAGCATCAGTTCATGCAAATCCCTCCAGGCTTCCCTGAATTCCCGTCCCTCCTGGTTTCTAATAGAACAATAGTGTTCCATGACATACATATGCCACAGTTTGCTAAGCCATTCCCCAAGGACATTTGAAGGACATTTACTTGATTTCCAGTTCTTTGCCACCACAAACAGGGCTGCTATGAGTATTTTTGTACAAGTGATGTTTTTACCCTTTTTCGTCATCTCTTCAGGGTATAGACCCAGTAGTGGTATTGCTGGGTCAAAGGGGATGCACACTTTTGTTGCCCTTTGGGCGTAGTTCCAAATAGCTCTCCAGAAGGGTTGGATGAGTCCACAGCTCCACCAACAGTGTAATAGTGTCCCAGATTTCCCACAACCCTTCCAGCAATGATCATTATCCTTTCTGGTCATATTGGCCAATCTGAGAGCTGTGAGGTGGTACCTCAGTGATGCTTTAATTTGCATTTCTCTAATAAGTAATGATTTAAAGCAATTTTTCATATGGCTATGGATGGCTTTGATTTCCTTATCTGTAAATTGCCTTTGCCTATCCTTTGACCATTTGAAGTGACTTTTCTTTCAACAAATTCTACTCTCTGGTAGACTAGGAAAAGCAAACACATTGGTGGAGGCTTTCAAGCTATATTGTAGTTGTTCTTTAATGAGAGGCAAACTCGAGTCCCTTGAATTTGGGATAGGTTTTCTGGGGCCCCCAGAGTTAAGATGGGGTGCTCCCATCAGTTACATTACTATAAGCATTCAGAATCTATGAATGGTTCTTTGCTCTGAGATTGATTGGACAGTAATGGGAAGCACTGCTCCAAGGTGGCAGAGCACTGAGGTTAGGAAAAAACAAAATTAAAGAGCCAAAGTCCAAATAGCAGGTCCTTTGGAAACTCCTGCAAACTGCAGCATATGCCCACGTCTAATCTCCAGAGCTGCTGTGGAGCAGAATTTTAAGTTCATTTTCCCAAGAACCAATTAGTCTGTGTTGTAGAAAGACCTTGGAACATATAACAAGAGAGGGCAGGCAATGGAACCAGGACTAGGGGGTGAGAGTCAGGGGAGTTGAGAGTTGGGAGACCTGGGTGCCAATCACAGCTCTCTCCTCAAACAAATTCTGATAATAATAGGGAAGAAGGTGACAACTGACATTTATATAGGACTTTCCACCCTTGCCTGTATTACCTCCTCAGAGCTTTATCACAGTAGGTAACTGAGACCCAGGAATGATATGACTTCCCCAAGGGCACCCAGCTAGCTAGGGCTATAGGCAGAATTTGAATTCAGGTCAGCCTGACTTCCAGGACCACAGAGAGCTTGGAGATAACCAATAGAGGGAGAGCCCTAGATAGCATTAAGGGGCATTAGGAAAGGCTTCCTTAAAAGGAGGGCTGTATGAGGGCAGCCTGAGAAGTCAGGGGATGGAGGGCCTTGTTCAAAGGAGGGCAAAGTGACTGTTTGTCACTGCATCAGAATGAGAGGAAGTGATTTAGGACAGGGGGTTCTAGCTTTCACCCTAGAAGAAGCTCACCAAGTACAACTCCTTCATTTTACAGAGGGGGAAACTGAGTCCCAGAGAATGGGGGTGATTTGCTCAAGCTCATAAAGTAAGGTACTGAACCAGAATTTGAATTCAAGTTCTTTGAGGGCAAATCCAGCCCTCTTAGCACTATACTACATATTACCATCTGCATTTCTTTTGGAGGCTATGGAGTTAAGTAAGTTACCCAGGATCTCACAGTAAGTGTCTGAAATTGGATTTGAACTCAAGTTCCCCTAATGCCAGAGGCATTCTATACAGCACAACACCACCTGGCTGTCCTTTACCATTAGCATTTGACCAGAGAGAAAACTGAGGCCCAGGGAGGTGATGTGGCTCACCCCAAATCACACAGATGACAATAATGGGATTCAAACCCAGTTCCCAAACTTCTCTATTCCCTCCATCATACCATGGCATTACTTCCCTTCCAGAGAGTCTTGTCAATTCAATTCAATTTGATTTGATTCCATCAAATTTAATTCAAGACAATTTATTTCCTAAGCTACCATCAAGAACAAAGCATCACACTCAGGGATGATTTCAGAAGCAATACATTATTGTAAAAAACCATGGGACCCGAGTTCAAATTCTGGTTCAGATGCTTGCTTCCTCTCTGTCTTTGGACAAATCACTTCCTCTCTCTGGGTCTGTTTCCTTCTTTGTAAAATGAGGGAGGTAGGCAAGATGGTCCAGTTCTTAATCTCACAAAGAAGATACCATCAGTCATGGAACCTGTACTGGAGAAGAGCAGTGGAGGGAGTGATCATTTTCATTATTATTCTACACAGGTGAGGGCCAGTGCCTACTGCAGACACAAGGTTTCATGGGGAGTGGCTTTCATGCTGACTCTCAGGTGATAGGGATCATATGTAGAAAAGCAGGGAGATATCCCAGGCCAAGCTCTTCCAGCATCGCTAGTCCCTGGGGAAGCTGCTGACCAGCAAAAACTTGAGGGGAGTAGGGGGAAGGAGGTTGTCCTGAAAATCAATCATGGAGGCATCACAAACAGAATCTGAGTGTCCTAGAGTGACCTGGCATTTTGTAATCTAGAAATAGTTTGTATACTTCATCAGAGCAGAAACAAATATCACATTTTTTTTTAGATTTTTCAAGGCAATGGAGTTAAGTGGCTTGCCCAAGGCCACAAGGCTAGGTCATTATCAAGTATCTGAGGTCAGATTTGAACCCAGGTACTCCTGACTCCAAGGCCAGTGCTCTATTCATTGTGCCACCTAGCCGCCCCTATTCACTGCACCAACTAGTCACTCCTAAATATCACATTTTTAGGATTTTTTCAGGTTTTTGCAAGGCAGTGGGGTTAAGTGACTTGCTCAAGGTCACACAGCTAGGTAATTAGTAAGTGTCTGAATTTAAATTTGAACTCAGGTCCTCCTGACTCTAGGGCCAGTGCCCTATCCACTACTCCACCTAGCTGCCATTTTAGAATGGCCAATGCACTAGGAGAGGTCTTAGACTACAGAGTATGAGTTAGAAGGGGTCCTTAACCCTTGGACTAATAGAACTGGGAAGGAGTTTAGAACAGAGAATATCAGAGCTGGGAGAGAATTTAGAATTCAGAATGTCAAGGTTAGGAGGGGACTTAGAACAAAGGATGTCCACCAGTCCTTCCCACCCCATGTCTATTTTACAGCCAGAGGCTCATGTGAAATTATTGGAAATTATCCTAGCTTCTTTAGAGCTTCCAAAGGAATGATTTGTCCAATAGAAAATCTGGAAAAGTTCTGATTTCCCATTGGCTATACCAACTCCACCTGGACAACTTTTCATTATCCTTCCCTTCTAGTCCTGCTGATGAGCCTCATTGTCCACATCCAACCTAGACTCTTGAAATAATCTCCTAAAATCTTCCTGATCCTATGCTCTCCCCTCCAATTCACTCTTCCTACAATTGATGTATTAGCCTAATAGAAGCAGAAGAGATTAAGAAGCAGTGGCAAGAACAGAAAAGAATGACCTAAGAAAGGCCTTCACATCACAGAGAAGCATGATGGTGTGGTCACTGATCTAGAGCCAGACATCCTGGATAATGAAGTCAAGCGGGCCTCTGGAAGCATTGCCAACTACAAAGCTAATGGAGGTGACGGAATCCAGCTAAGTTACTGAAATCCTAAATGATGATGACGTACTGCATACAATATGCCGTTAAACTTGGAAGACTCAACAGTGGTCACTGGGTTGGAAAGATCAATTTTCATCCCAGTTCTAAGGAAGGGAAATGCCAAGGAATATTCAAATTACTGAACAATTGTGCTCATTTCACACACCAGAAAAGTTAAACTTAAGATTCTCCAAGTTGGACTTCAAAAAGATGGGAGGGAAGAATTATAAGAACAGGCTTTAGAAGAGGCAGAAGAACTAGAGACCAAATTGCCAACATTTCTTGGATTATGGAGAAAGCAAGGGAGTTACAGAAAACATTTATTACCCTAATGACTTTGACTACATGGATTACAATAAAATGTGGCAAATCTTCAGATGTGGGTCAAGAAGCAACAACCAGAACCAAACATGGAACCACCAGGAATGTAATAAGGATGTATGTTGTCACCTTATTTACTTAAGGTTGCCAAGAAAACTGTCAACAATATCAGATATGAAGATACCACTCTGATGGCAGAAAGTGAAGAGGAATTAAAAAGCCTCTTGATAAAGATAAAAGAGGAGAATGAAAAGTTGACTTCCCAATTTTCCTGGTAAATAGAGGGAGAAGAAATGGAAGCAGTGTCAGATTTTCTATTCTTGGACTCACAGATCAATGCAGACAGTGACTGCAGCAATGAAATGAAAAGATGCTTGCTCCTTGGAAAGAAAGATATGGCAAATTTGGACAATATACTAAAAAGCAGAGACAGAATCTTGATGACAAAGTCTGTATAATCAAAGTTGTTTTTCTTTTTTTAGTTATTTTTTTTGCAAGGCAATGGGGTTAAGTGGCTTGCCCAAGGCCACACAGCTAGGTCATTATTGTCTGAGGCCAGATTTGAACTCAGGTCCTCCTGACTCCAGGGCTGGTACTCTATCCACTGTGCCACCTAGCTGCCCCCAAAGTTGTTTTTCCAGGAGCATTGTATGACTGTGAGTTGCACCATAAGGAAAGCTGAACACCACAGAATTGATGCTTTTGAATTATGCTAAAAAAAACTCTTGAAAGTCCCTTGAATAGCAAGGAGATCAAATCAGTCAATACTGATTAAAATTATATTAATTAAATAAATTAATTCAGATCATTCACTTGAAGGTCAAATATTGAAGCTGAGAAGATAGACTCATTAGAAAAGATCCTGATTCTGGGAATATTGAAGGCAAAAGGAAGAGTCTGGCAGAGGATGAGATGGATAGATAGTATTATAGAAACAATGAATATGAACTTGGAAACACTTCAGGAGATAGTGGAGGAGAGAAAGGTTTGGTGTGTTGAGTGTGAAGAGTTGGACAAATGAAAAACTAAACAGCAGTAATGCACAGCTCTGACCATCCTCTGCTCAAAAACATTCAATGACTCCCCTTTGCTTCCTAAATAAATCTAAAGAATGTCTGTCAGAAGGGAGCTCAGAAGACATCCAGTTAATTTATTTAGCAAATCTACTGACAGGGAGGGATAGACTCAGAAAAAAGAATGAGATTTTTTCAGATGTAGTCTAAGCAAAAATTTGTTTCATTTCATTATATATAATTTTTTTTTTGGTTTTTGCAAGGCAATGGGGTTAAGTGACTTGCCCAAGGTCACACAACTAGGTAACCATCAAGTGTCTGAGATTGGATTTGAACTCAGGTCCTCCTGACTCCAGAGTCAGTGCTCTGATCACTGTGCCACCTAGCTGCCCCTCACTATATTTTTCACAAGAGTTTTGTTTTCTTTTTATTTCCCTCAATAAGGAGGAAAAAAAGGGAAAGAAGATAGATTTATGTTCATTGAAAAAAATAAAATTCAATGTAAAAAATTAACCAAGTAAATGTCTACTATGTGACAAGCATTGCTGTCACAACAATGGAGATGCAAATAAAAAGTGAAAATGGTCCCTGTGGTCAGGGAACTTACATTTTAATAGGGGAAATATTTCCCTAAATTGGAATATACAAGATATAAGTCCTTCATTTATTAAAAATGAGGCTATTAAGCAATTTGCTCTAGGTCATACAATAGCAAGCAGATGAAGAGGAATTTGAACATTCCTAATACAGCCTATTTACCTTGGCTTCTGTGTTTTGGAAGTGGATGTGGAGAGGGAAGGAGGGAAATAAGGAAAGAGAGAGAGAGAGAGAGAGAGAGAGAGTTTGACTGGAGTGCAGAGTGCCAGCAGCACCAGTTGGCAAAGCTCTTTGACTTAATTGTCTCATTTGAACCTCACCAATTCTGAGAGGCAGGTACCAGAATTATTTTGTGCCCATTTTACAGATGGAGGACTGTGGACGCTGGATAGTTTTGTAAGCATTCTGTTTGTTTTGTGATTAAGTTAATGTTTTGTCCTTCATTTTCAAAGACCACAAATGGGGGAGGTGATGCAATGACAAGCATGTGAATTGGATTTGAGTGAAGGGGGCTATACTAAGTCACCAGCCTCACTTTCTCCTCCAGAGCCATCTGGGTTCAGTGGCCAGAGATTAATTAGGATGACAGGAGATGGCCCTGGATGCAAGGTAATCAGGGTTAAGTGACTCTCCCAAGGTCACACAGCTAGTAAATGTCAAGTGTCTGAGACTGGATTTCCCGTCCTAACTCTAAGGTCAGTGTTCTATCCACTGTGTCACCTAGCTGCTCTAGGAGAAGAGGACTCTGAGAAAGCATGAAGTGGGAGTAGCTGTGGACCTTCTCATGCAAGCAGCAGACCCCAGACTCCTTCAAGAATGGATTTGGGGAAGGATGGAGAAAAAACCTTCCTGTCAGTTTCCCCCTTTGTAAAAAAAAATACATTGTCTTCCTCATCAGACCATATGCTCCTTGAGGTACTCTCTTTTCTTTCTTTTCCTTTCCTTCCTTCCTTCCTTCCTTCTCTCTCTCTCTCTCTCTCTCTCTGGCAGTGGTGGTTAATGGCCAAATTCCTGTACAGTTCTGATGCCCATCTTTCCATCACTAACCTTCAAAGTTCAATGTTCTTAACATCCTTCCTTCTGAATTCCTTCAATCACCAACACTCTAAGCTTGTGTTCTTAGGGCCCTTCCAGCCCTCACATTCTGTCTTCAATGTCTTAACACTCTCTGTCTCTGACCTTGGCCAAGCCCAGTATTTTATTCTGCAGTCAAGAGCATATCTCTGAACCACTGAAATATCCAAGGAACATCCCCCAACTTGGCATTTCAAAGCAGAAAAGCCCCAGATCATTGAGGTTTGAAGTATGGGGTGGAAGGGAACATAAACCAGATTCAGAGGGTCTGGAAGGGTGCAAACCACATGGAAGAACTATTTTAGGTTGTTAATGGGGGTATAAATATTTATTATTTTTACTAGATATTCCTGCTATTAGCCTTGGGGTACATTTTCCAACATAAATAAGAGACGACAGCCCCTGCTATTAAGGGCTTATGTTCTATTCAGAGACAGCAAAATACCTAGGCATTGATCAACACACAAATGTAATCTCTTTCCCCATTCCAAGTAGGGAAGAATGGAATGTTGAGTTGCAGTGATAATAATTAATATTAATAATAATAGCTGGCATTTGCATAGCTATTTAAAGATTATAAAACATTTTACTTACATGATCTCATTTGAGCTTCACAGCCACGCTAGAAGACAGGGGCTATTATATTTCCACTTTACAGATGAGGAAACTGAGGCTTAGAGAGGTTAATTGAATTGATCTCAGTCCCACAACCATTAAATGTCCAGCCCCAATTATGTTCCTGGATACCAGTTTCACATCAACCACTGCCTAATGACTATTTCTAATTGGGAGTCTCATTGCTATCTCAACTTCATCATCTTCAAAATGGAAGTCATCTTTCCTTACAAACTCATCCCTTTGTAAACTTCCACATTTCTCTTTAGAGCATTATCTTCTCCCCCTCCCACTCCTTTCACACCTTCACCTTCTCTCCTCTTTGCTCAGGCTCTAAGGAGGAGGTAATGTTCCTCCTAATCAAAGTCAATCTTTCTGTTTGGACCCTTGATCCCACCCTTTGCCATCTCTTCCAGGACTAGAACCCCTAATCATTCCTCTCTCCTTCCTTGCCTCTTTATGTACGTGTGTGCATGTGCATGCATGTGTATGTTTGTGTGTTTGTGTGTGTCCCCCTCTTCCTCTGGTCTTCAATCTCTCCCTTTATATAGGTTCCTTCCTTGTTGCCTTCTAGCATGCCAAGATCTCCATCTTTAAAAACACAAAACCAAAAAATCTCCATTTGACTCCACCATCCCTTCTTATATCTCATATCTCATTTCCCTTCAAATGTCTAGGAAGAGGGATGTCTCCTCTGTGTTGCCTCTACTGACTTGCTCCACTTGGTACAGCCAATGGGAGAAATTTTGAATACTGTGGATAAGTTCATTTACTTTGGCAGCACACTTTTCCAGGAATGGACACAGAAATGATGAGGATGACATACACACATTGCCAGAGCTTTCTCAGTGTTTGGGAGGCTCTGAAGGAAAGTGTAGGAGAAAAGGGGTATTAGAATGCCTCCCTGAAAGTCTACAGAGCCATAACACTGACCTCATTGTTGTTTGCCTGTGAAACGTGCTGTGAAACCATGCTAGGAAATGGAATTGCTTCCATTTGAATTGTCTTAGGAAGATTCTTAAGATCACCTGGAAAGGTAAGATATCAGACACCAACGTCCTTTCTAAAGCTGAATTACCAAATATTCAAATTCTACCACAGAGTGTGCAACTCCATTAGACTGGCCATGTTCAAATGTCATATGTATGTTTGCCTAAAAAACTATTTTATGGAGAACTCTCATAAGGTTTACATGGAGGTCAGAAGAAGCAACACAAGTCATTCTCAGAGTCTTTCTGAAGAATTTTGGGATCGATTGAGAGATATGGGAGACACTGGCACAGGACCACCCAGCATGGCGTGCCTACATCAAAAATGGCACTGTGGTCTGTGAGAAAAGCAGAATTGCAATAGTTTAAAAGAAATAGAAAACATGCAAAATTAAACATCTCCATGTCAAATGTTCACTTGGCCTTTTTGTGCCTGATGTCTGGTAGAGCTTTCCAAACTTTTATCAATCTGATTGGCCATGGTCAGACTCATTGTACCTTGCCCCTCTTTCCCACGAAGTGATGTCATTTTGGTTCTCTTTGAGCAGAAAGGACAACCAAAGGTTTCTGATCCCTGCACTTGACTGCTCTCTCCACAGTTATCAATTAACTTCTCGATTCAATGAACTTTTTACATTTCTATCCTAGTTGAGCTCTCTCCTAGCTCAGGTTTCATGACACTGTTGTCTCTTAGTTCTCTTCCTACCTGAAGACTTTCCCCTCACTTTCTATTGCTGGCTCATCGTCCAACACCTCCCACCCCATAGACACTTCTCTGTGTCCCTCTTGGCTGTCCATGGGTCCTCTTCTCTCTCTACTCAATTTTTCTTAGCTCCTATGCATTCAATCTACATAGATGACTTGCCTGCCATAGGCCTAGCTGCCTTGCCATAGTAAGCGTCTAACAACAAATGGTGATTTCAGTCGAATTCTTTGATGCCAACCCAGTCCTTCATTGGGTTACCTATCCTTTCTTAGTATTGTGCTACTCATAAATTTCATATGCTTTGTTTCCCACTTCAACCCCAGGGTCCCAAAGTCACTCTGCCTAAGTGGTTCCCTCTTTTGATTTTGGGTGTGAGATGCGTGAGAGAATTAACCTGAGGTCCCCCAGACTGTCCATGTTGCTGTTGTTACTAAAATAAATGGGATTTCTGGAGCCTCATTTTACAGAATGACTGCTTCTCATCTCAATAACCAGCAGTAAAAAAACCCAAAAAAAACCTCAGCCCTCACCCTGGTCTGATTGTGATAAACTCTTGTGTAAAACAAGTTACAAATCTCAAAGCCAGTCTCCTAAGGGCTAAGACTGCAACACAAGACAAATGGGGTGGACAGGAACAAGTTTAAGAACTTGATTTTCTATAAATGAAAAAATCCGCCTGCCCCATCTTTCACCACTGAGCAGAGGAAATGTATTATCAGTGATTCTTGGCATTTTTCAGATCTGGGTCTTTGTAACAATATTTATCTGCTCAATTCTAACCATCATTTGTTAAACAACAACCCACCTCCCTAATTTACTTCAATTCAAACTCTGTTTATTTGTGCGTGCGTGCGTGCGTGTGTGTGTGTGTGTGTGTGTGTGTGTGTGTGTGTGATAGGATGCTTAAATACCAAATCTACCCAAAAATACCAAATCTACTCAGTCCCTGATCAGGCCTTAGGAGACCTTCAGTCTAAAGACCACAAGAAAGATGACCTGTAGGTTTCGAGGCATCTCTGGGTCTCAGTTTCCTGATATGTAAAATGAGTGTGTTGGGATTCTAGGGATCTGAGTTCACATTCACATGATAAACCATATGGTAAAATCCTCTTGGGAATCAGGAGATCTGGGTCCCAGTATCAACTCTTGTCATTGACTCACAGAAGCAATTCACTTCCCTAGCCTGAAACTCAGCTTCCCCATCTGCCCATGAGGATAAGAAGAGGCTGACTCTCTTATAGAGAGGTTGAGACAAAAGCACTATGTAAAACTCCAGGACAAGCTCTTCTATTAAAAAGACATTAGAGGGGTGGCTAGGTGGCGCAGTGGATAGAGCACCAGCCCTGGAGTCAGGAGTACCTGAGTTCAAATCCAGCCTCAGACACTTAATAATTACCAGCTGTGTGGCCTTGGGCAAGTCACTTAACCCCATTGCCTTGAAAAAAAAAGACATTGCGGGGGGGGGGGGGGGATAAAGATTGGGGGGAAAATTGTAAAATTCAAAATAAAATCTTTAATTAAAAAAAGACATTAAAATCTATTTCAGAGGGAGAGAGTTCAAATTCTGGTTTTGTTTCTTTACTGTTCCACTTTACTTTTCCACTATAAAATCAGAGTAATGATACTGGTTCTCAGCAAGGGCTTCCCTCTGTCCCTGAAGGTGTTCACTGTATTCAGAGCCAGGCCACAGCTAAAAGCAGCTCTTGCCATCAAGCATGTAGATGAGTGGACAGGCCTCTCCCCCTTCCCCAGGATGGCCCGACAGGCAGACATTCCAGACGTGTACCAAGAGGAAGAGCCACAAATAACGAGCAACCTGATTTCCAAATCTCAAAAGCCCATCTTGGCAATCATTTCCCATCCTAACCATCGCCCCTGAAGGATCTCGGCCAAAGAGCAATTTGTCTGTGTACTTGAGGCTTCTGAGCTCCCGACAGATTCCCCCCCCCCGGCTTCCTCTGAGCTTGGCTTTCTTCTCCAGGAACCTGAAATAAGCCAAGGAAAAAATGAAGGAGGAAAAGGGTCTACTCAATGATGGACAGGAGAGGATGAGTTCTCAATTCTACATGCTTTATAATTAACTTTCATCATTATCATCAGTTGGGCTCCTGATGTATGTCTATCACATCAGTGCCTTCATTTAAGTTATTGATAGAAACACTGAACATAAGCCACTCAATGTGACATTGCCTCACTTTAAGTCTAGGCCTTCAACCAACCCTAAATCCACCCAAGCGTTCACACTGTGACTAATATCCTATGCATAGATCTCTACCTCTAGGCCCCCAAGATGACCCAAGAGACTTTATTGAAGACCCTCCTGAAACCCAGGTAGAATCTATCAAACAACTTATTAACTGGCTACTTTGTCCTAGGATAGATAAGCAAAGATCAAAATCAAACAGCCCTGCCCTCAAGAAACTTATACTCTATCAGAGGAGATAGCACAACATGACACTGCCCAGTTGCCTCAGGCAGTAGGCCAGCCAGCATTTATTCATTATTACAGATGCTGGAATTTAGTTATTGTCGCTGTCATTCATTTATGAATTTATGAAATGTTCCATTTATGAATTTATCCTTTGCTATGTACCAGGTTTGCTAAGAACTGAGGACATGTAGACAAATGCCAAACAGTCCCTACTCCCAAGGAGCTTACAATCCAATGACTGTAAGACAACATGCAAATAATTTGGTATCTAGGATATATACACATCTAAGCATATATGCACACACATGTGCATAATGCGATTGAGAAGACATTTTCACAGGAAATGCACTGGAGGTGGAGGACATCAACTTCCTTTTTGAGGAGTGGGGAGCAAGAGAGGACTATAAGGTAAGAACAATATAAATAGATGACTAAAGGATGTTTCCTGAATACTTGATATACTAATTGAAATAGCTAGCAATTCTATGTTTTAAAGCTCGTAAAGTGTTTAACACGTTAACCTCATTTGATCCTCACAACCACCCTAGGAGGTAGGTATTATTATTCCCATTTTATAACTGAGGAAATTGAGGCACCACAAAGTGAAATGATTTGCCAAGGGATACGCAGCTAGGAAGTATCTGAAAATGGGTTTGAACTTGGTGTTCTTAACTCCAAGACCAGTGTGCCTTTATGGAACAATATAACTCTTGAGATGTTCAAAACTCAGGCAAACTATTTAATGCCTCCTGGCTTCACTTCTCCTCCATAAGTATTAGCTATTATATCATCATCATCATCATCATCATCATCATCATCATCTCTGTGCTATTAAAAGCTACCTTAAATGGCATCAATCTTCTAGGCAAGCACTACATCTCAGAATTACAGGCTTTTTATAGTTTAATGAATCTAGAACAGAATGCTAGAATTGAAATAATATAGAAAGTTAGAAATGGAAAGAACAGAACATGGAAAAACAGGGAAATAATAGAACATAAAAGGATGTTAGACTGGGAGAGATATTAGAACACAGAACGTTAAAACTGGGAAATCTAAGAGATCATAGAAGAATGTTGGGACTGGGAGGAATATTAGAACAAAGAATGTTGGAAATAAAGATCTTGAAATACCTTTTCAGAGTTGTAATGGTAGTTTAAGCATAGAACGGCAAGGCAGGTTACAGAATATTAGAACATCAGGGAGTTTAAAGACCCACTAGAATCTCTAAAATTACACTGTTTTTCATGTTCCAAGTGAACACTAGTCTTCCTCCTACAAGGGAAAGCCTCTACAGACTCCAGATTCACCCTGACCCTCAAATAAACAAATGGGGATTTCAATGGGAGGAAAAGGGTCTAATATGGCTGATGCAAAAATGACCCATGTCAAGAAATTGGGAGGATAGGAGAGCTGTCCCATAGAGGGGGAGAAGGAAAAGGACAGTCAGCCCCTTGGACCTAAAAAAAAATAGGCTTGAGGATCTTCCTAAAGAGAAGAGAGGAGGAAGCAGCTGTTTGCTCTCCAAAGGAGGATCCAGTAAAGCCTTAGACATGATCAGATAAAAAGTCATTCAGTAGGATTGGAAGAAGAGAAGTGATTGATGATGCCTTGTTAGGAAATACTGAGACAGCATTTTATCATCCTAACAGTAGCAAGGGATCGGACTGTTGTTTTCCTGAGGTTTGTACCCAAGAAATAACCTGTAAAAGTGAATTCAGTGATTCACATGGGCAAAAAGTCATGATACTATAGATGGAACCTAAAAACTAAGTATGGCTAAAGATTATGACATCTTGGGCAAGAAACTAAAGCCCGGGCAGGTACAGGTAATGTTTTATTTCATTGTTGGCCACTGAAGATAAGAGATGCAAGAAAGAAAAATTAGTTTGGGAAGAGAACAGAGGGTGCTAAGATGATGCCATCAGGGAATGAAATTTGGATTTTTTGGATGATGGCTAAAAATTCGGAAATAAATGTATACGCAGGGATGGAATGCATCTAACAAGGGCTGGCAAATGTATTTAAGACAATTAAAATTGTTATACAAATTTTATCAAAAGATTTAAAAAGAACAAGGGAGGGAGAAAACTGCTAGGTATGCCTACTCTACAGTTCATTGTATAGTCATTGGCATAAGTACTGAGGTCTGCTTACACTAAAGCGGGGCCCTACCCCACAAGGGGTAGGACCCTGGGACGTGTCTAGATCCCCTCCTTTCTTGCAAGTCATTTTCCTCACTTTGAAACTCAACTTCTGTTGATTCCTGGCTCTCCCATCACTGGCCTGTTCGGTTCAGCTCCAGACACCCACAGTTCAAAGGCCCATTCTGTCTGGTCGACTTCACAGTGTTAGAGGCCACTGAGCATAATTCAATGAAGGAAGGACAGAGGGAGTTGTTACAACTAGAGTTATGAGCCAAGTCAGACTAGAAGGGAAAGGAAACTCCTACACATGAAATAATTATAGAAGACACAAAAGGAAACAATTCAAATGAGGAAAAAAATGGGAGTTTCTGCAGAAATTTCTATGAATGCACAGTGAACTCACCAACCAGTTCAGATTTGTCTAGAAATAATAGTGAGCGTTTATGTAGCACTTGATCCTTACAACTCTGGAAGGTAGTTTTAATTCCCATTTTTAGAGAGGAAGAAACTGAGGCAAGAGGTTAAGTAACTAATCTAGGGCCACGGTTAGTGTCTGAGACACAGTTGGAACTCAGGTCTCCCTGATTCCAGGTCCTGCACTGTATCTATCCTAGCTATCAGAAGTCCTAAGAAAGACATCACAGGATATGATGAGGTCCTAGAAAAAAGGAGCTAAAGCTCAGAAAAACTTTAGGCTGGAAAGGATGATTAAGGTCAGAAAGGTTTTTTTTAAAAAAAAAAGCTATTGAGTGGAAGGAGAATCAAAGCAGAAGGCAGTCATTCCATCCTTATTTTGCCTGTTTCTCTGTGGATGAGAATGACCTTTGAACTGGAAGTGACCGCGAAGTGGCTCAAAGGGAACTAATACTCAAGATGAGGAGATGAGAGCCCACTCAGCTGCCCTTGAGGAATTGCCATCTAGCCCAGATGTACGACATCTCTACAAGTGGCTGCTGTGATGGCCGAGTCACGGGCAGGGACATCGGAAAGGTTGTGGAAAATGGAAAAGTTACTACAGGACTAACTAACAAAAGATAAATGTCCTGATTTTCAAAAAAACAAAATGGAAATGGAACAGTCTGCTCGAAACAGAGCAACGAGCCTGGCTTTGATCTCAGTGAAAATTAAAGAACAGATCAATTAAAGTCAAGTCAGTGAGCATTTGTTAAAGGACTAACCATGTGCCAGTGAAAAGCATGGCCCAATGTGGGAGACAACATGCAAACAAGAAGATGGGAGAAATCAGAGAATACAACAGATAAAAGCCACTAGCACTAGGGGAAATCTATAGGGAAGCTTCTTGCAGGGGATGGGATCCTAGGTGGAACCCAAAGGCAAAGATGGCTAGGTGATAACTTAAAAAGGAAATTGCCAATATGTGGTTATATCAGGAATAGGTCACAACAAACTAAGCTGATTTCCTTTTTCACAGTATTATTAACCTGCCAGATCAGGGGAATGATGACTTTTATTCAATAAAGCAACTCATACTCTTCTTGTGGAAAAGAGAGAGGTGGGTGAGAAGATGAAGCTTGAGTGAGTGACCCAAGGTCATGCAAGTGTTTTGTAACACCTTTTTCCTGGTCAGATTGCAACTGGAGGCTTGTGTTTGCAGTGTCACACTTTAGTTAGTGTGGAAATTGAAGTGTGGAAACATGAAGAACATCCAAGGAGGGTACCCACAATGGTAGAGGGCCTCAAGATCAGGGCATAGAACTAACCAGGCATGTGGTGACCTGAGGAAGGAAGACTCCCGAGTATCTGAAAGGTTGTCACATGAAAAATAGATTAACCTTTTCCAGTGTGGTCTCAGGAGCTGAAACTAGGAGCAAATGGGAAGAAACTGCAAAAAATCAGGAGGAACTTCCTGCCCATTATTCAAAAGTGGACCAAGCTGCCATGAGATGTGATCAGACCTCCCCTAGCTGGAAGTCTCTCAAGAAGAGGTTGGTTATCATTTTGTCAGATTTTAGTGGGTATTCTTTTGGAGTGTGGGACTAAAGGGTCTCTGGAAGTCCCTTCTAAAAACATCATGCTTCTGTGGTCCATCTAGTCAAACATAGTCATTTTACAAATAAGTCAACTGAGGTCCAGAGGTATTAAATTGGCTAAAATTACCCAGGCAGTAGCAGAGCTGAGCATGAAACCCACATTCTCTGGTTGGTATAAACCCAGTTCCCTTCCCACTACGACATTGCCTCTTGACTAGCGCAAACTCTACCTGAAAAAAAAAAATCCCTTCCCTTAATACCATTCCTGTTCTTCGGTGGCCACTCCCAAGTTGCCACTCGACACATCTTATAATCATCTCCTAGTTTATATAAAAGAGCTTATTCCTTAGATTCTTGAATTTCCAACCAAAGGTCCCAGTGAGTTCTGGTGAGCTAAATTAGGGTCTAGTCATTCTCCCCCAGCTCAAGCTACTCCAAATGACCCATTTGGCCTGGCTGCCTTCCTTCGGCAGATGTTATCACAAAGTCTCTTTCAGAAACTTCTCAACCGTATGGTGGCTGTTTGGTATTGACAGGCCCGAAGGAAAGTCAATTATTGGCCCGTGTCCATAATCAACACAGAGTGATGAGTCATCCTTCACCAGGGCCTCTCCTCTCCCCTGCTTCAGTCTCTTCACAAAAGGGTCACTGGATAATGTACTTCCAAGTGTGTGTATGTGTGCACGTGTGTGCACGTGTGCACGTGTGTGCATGGGGACAGGGGCAATGACCAGATGCATCTCGGAAGCCAACAAACTATAGCAGGAAGGGCTTTAGTTAAGACACAAAAGACAATCAGAAAAGCAGCAGGGTGCAGGCATCAGAAGAAATGCTGGAAACCTGGTTCTGAATCCTGGCTGTTACCATACCTCTCTAAATTGGGGTCTTCCTCTGTAAAATGAGGATCAGGATTCTTGTCAGATGTGTGCCCATAGAGCAGTTGTTAGGGAAGTCATCATGATGGTTAAATACATTAATGGCACCTGGACTGTTCTACTCAGTTTCTTCATCTGTACAATGCAGATAACAAGCCCCAGGATCATTGTGAGGATCGGATGAGAATATGTTGGTGAAACTCATACAAAGGCTAACTATTAACTGCACAGCATGGGGGGGGGGGGGGGCTAGAGAATTGTCCTACAAATCAGAATAGGTCCTGCCTCTGACATAGCCTGGTAACCTCAGAAAATCCCTTCCCCTTCTGGTTCTCTAGGCAGTTCTCCAAGACCACAAGTAATAGAGATGGTGCCAACTTGCATTGGGAAAGGAAATGCCTCATTGGAGAGTTCCCTGGATCAGTGAGAGTGTAGGCCCTTTCCTTGTCTTACTGAAGCCACCCTCCTCTCTGAAAGGAGGGAGAATAGTTGGAGAAGGAGATGCTGGAATTCTCCCCCAAAACATCAGCTCTGCCCTCAAAGCGAGGTGCCCATACTAATAAACATCAGAATGAATGCAACAAATTCAATGTAATTGATTCAGCAGCTGCTCTAGGCAAAGTAACTCAATTCTAGACAAGGGAACCCAAACCATTTCTGAATCTGGAAAAGACTAGGAAAGTTCTAAGAGGCCCCTGGAGAATATCCCAATCCCAACCCAATCCCAAATCTGAAGGAAACACAAATCTATCCATGTCCCCTGATCCAAGGAGACCAATCGTACTAGTACTCAGGAATGTGGGGCAAGTACACCTCGATGATGCTTCTGGTGTTCTTTCTGAAAAGCATTAGCACTATGGAAAGATTTTTACTCAACGAACTAAAGGCAAATCTGAAGGTGAGATACTAGTATGCGTTTTCAATCCAACACGCTTTCCAAGGAGAAAGTCAACGTTTCTGTGTTTTTAAACCACCTGGTTTATTGTCACACTCTTAAAAAAGCAAATTGCATTTACATAATCACTCAAGGAGTCCTGTAGTCCAGTCATCATTTGCTAAAATAGATTTTTCTCAACCAACTTGTTTAGAGAGAAATTTCATTATGTGACTTCATCTCTTTAAAGTCTAATAGCCAGGCATTCAAATAAAGCAGGAGGTTTGGCCGCTTCAGGCCACATGCTCATTAGAAGGCCCAGCATGGGGGCTTCAGAGACCAATGCTGAAGGTCTTCAAGGGAGAGCTGAAACGTTCAGATAAGTACAATCAGGGAAGAGGGGGGCACTGGTGGCTCCTGCGGGCTCCCCCTGGGGTACAGTAAAGGGAAGACAGATGGGTGAGTTCTGAGAACGCCAGAGCTATCTAAACGCTGGGGGACGTCACCAAGCTCTGGTGGTAATTGAGTTTCAGTTACCTGCAGGGTGGTGGAATAAGGGAGAGGCACTATTGGCCCAACAGGAGAAAGGAGTTGAGAGGCCTCCTTGGCAAGCCCACAATAAGCCCCATCACCCTCCTGGCCTAGTTTTGTGATCACAAACATGGCGCTTCGAGGGCCCTGGAGCGCCATTGAAGCCTTCAGACAGTGGCACTTGTTACAGATAATGATGCCGGAGCCCATCCCCTGTCGTTCCCCGTGCCCTCCTTCTGAATGCAATGGTACTTGGAGAGGGCTGATGGTGCCGGGTCTCCCCCTCACCCAAATTCAAAGTGGTCTTTGAAAAACAGAAAGCGGCCAGCCTTTGCGGGCCGGGGCCACTCCCCGGGGTGTGGACAACTATGAAGGTCACTTTCTGTGAGTTTGCACCAGCGTGTTGACTGGTAGCGAGCCGCTCTTGACCTGAGCTCGGATTTCAGCTTGGTGCTTTAATGTAAAGACCAGGGCTCTCACTGTCCGCCGATATGGTCCATTAATGAGCCGGGAGCAGAGATGAAAAGCTTCACGCTCGATATTTTCAACCAGTGGGTGATCCATCTAAAAAAAACATAGCAAAATTATCAAATGAGGACCTTCCGTTTCATAAGGATTAAAAGCGGTAGAGACTAGAGCTTGGGGGCTCAGAGGCCTTCATTAATCAACTTAAATTCAAGGAAATCTACTTCCTGTCACAAGAGAAACAGGAAGAGCAAATTAATTCCACCCTGGCAATTAAGGAACAAGGCCATGTGCTATGTGACAGAGACCTCATTCACAACCCCGGCTGGGTGGTAATATTTGCCATTATAACAGGAAACTTGCCTGAACTAAGTAACTGGTCCTGAGGCCTGTTATTCTGCAGCTCAGGAAACTAGAAAGGAGAAGAAATTAAGAGAATACTGTGGATTCTAGTCAGGAGATCAGCATCATTAGGCCACAGGACCTGGGGTGTGGAGTTGAAATGCCCAAAGTTGATCTGGCCAGCTTGAGGGGGGGAGATACAGAATACCCACAAAATTTCATCTCCCTCAGTCTTCTTAGACCCTGACTGAGGATTTCCTTTCCCAAACACTGGGGAGTTAGCCAGTCTTTGCAGAGAAAGTTCCACTAATAATCATAACAATAATTATATTTCTAATGTACTCTCCAATTTGTAAAGTGATTTTTCCCAGGGAAAGATCTAAAAGTAACTTGTCCAAGGAGACAAAATTCAGTCCCTCCATATTGAGGACCCCCAAGTTTTTAGGACCTGAGGAGAGTTGTTTTCCTGGGTTAGAAGGTAAGCTCCTGGTGGGGGGGATGCAGTTAGGGCCTGGCTTAGAATGAGGCATGCTCCATCATCTGTCTGCCTGTATATAAGGTGCCAGGCCCTGGGGAAAATCCAGGGGCACAAGAAAGGCAAAAGACAACCCTTGCCCTCAAGGAAAGGATAATCTAATGGTGTAGATAACATGGATACAACTATGAACAAACAATCCACAGATGGGATGAAAATGTGATAATCAATAGAGGGAAGACATTGGTGTTAAAGGGGATTGGAAGAAAGTCAGATGGCAGAGAGGAATGCAGACATTAGGGACTGTCAGTGAAAATGTCTTAAGACGAGTCTAGGAATCTTACTCTTCCTTTCTCTCTAATTCTTTCCTACTCCTCCTCCCTTTTTCTCTCATTTATCTATCCGTCCACCCATGCATTCATATTCAACCGTCCACATATCCATATCTACCCACTCCATCCATCCATCCACCCACCCATCCATCCATCTGTTGAACTGAGCAATTCAATCCTAACCTCAGGATCCATGTTCTTTCCAGGACTTTACATACACTTCTCCCTCCCTCTCTGCCCATTTTGTTTTGAGTAGTTTTGGGGGGTGGGTTGGGGGAGAAGGGAGTACCATTTTTCATATATCCATGGTCCTGTAAGATCTCCCTGTGGCTTGGAATTCTGTCCTCAGGTTGGGACCACTGCCTTTCTTGCAGATAAAAAGGGTCAGGAAACTGCCATGATGTACTTTTTTAGATAAATATGATTTATAATTTAATATTTTATAGGGGAAAGGATCACCACCATAAAAAAATAACTACTCACAAAACCTGCATTCCCACTGCAGGAAACACCTGGATTGTGGGAAAATTCTGCTGAGTATATTAATGCAAATAAGAACCTCAGACTACTTTAGAAACATTAGGTCTATCTGCTACCAGGGCAAGGCTGGATCCCAGTATGCTGAGTGCTAAATCAATTCCAATCCAGAAGGTGGTCTGGCTGGGATGGGGGATGCCTGGGAGCTCAGATACAACCTGCTTGACACAAGCCGACAGGTCCCTGGATGGTCTGTTCTCCCTTAAGGGCTGAGCCAGTCTGTGGTTGGGCCAGGGCAGGGACGCTCGCCCTGCCAATGATTCATCCTAGGTCTGGACTACAGATCTCCATCTGATTCTCCAGACCTGGGTCAGACCTTCACTGGCCCAGCTCACAAGGGCATCCCGGGCACTAAATGGTGGCAGGGGAAGGGCACCACACTCACACAATAGCAGTTGTCAGTATATACCTTCTCCCAAGTTGCCTCTCAGAAGTTCATGTGATTGTAGGATCTTGGACAGGAAGGAAACTTAGTGACCGTCCAGGAGGCCTGAGCTCACATCCTGGCTGACCCTTATTAATCACATGTCCCATGAGCACAACAGGGATCCCAATCCTGCTGCTGTGGCAAATGGAGAGCCAGGAGTCAGGCAGACAGCAAAGAGTGTGTGCCCAGAGCCCTCCTTGTGACCCGAGGAAAGCACCCAGAGCATCTGGGGCCATGAGGGAAGAGGTGTGTGTACAAGCTGGCACTGCAGGTAAACAGTGGCTCTCATGAGACAGGAGCTCATTATAGCAGGTTCGGACTTCTCCTCAGTGTCAAATGGCCGCTACCCCAAAATGTAGGAAATGTCTTGGAAGCTGATCACATAAATGAATGGGAAAAATTGGATGTGCTGTGTAAACCACTGAATCTAGCTGCATCAGATTGTCCTGGTTCTGGAGCTTCCCTGCTCCTTTTGTTTGGCCCCTGGCTTGTGTGCAGTTTCCCAGCCCCTGGCCCAATAATTGGCCCATGGTTGAGGCTGAATAAATACTTGTTCACTTATTGAAGGTATTCAAGGTCCCTGTTCCTTCTCCTATTTAATCCTCGGTCTCACTTGGTGTCCATTTGAACAATCTGCCACAAATATACGCACTACTGGGTGAGCTCCACAGGTTGCACATCTAATTGTATGTCACAAACTGGGCAATGGCAAGTTTTCATCCATCTGGTCCTTGCTATGTGGAGAGTCAGACCAAATACTTCTGCCTAGTTAAGGCTCTTTTCCAGAAGGCTCTGAAATGTTCCAGGTTTGATACAACTAGCACAGTGTCCTCCACAAAGAGGAGCATCTGGAGAACCTCTCCAACTAGTGAGAATCTTGTCATCCAGGATGTCCCTCCATCTGGAGTGGCAACACCTTGAGTGGAGAGACATCAGCTCTCTGTTTCAGATCTTGCCTTGGTGTTTATGGTCAAACGGTTACTGTCCAGGCCTATCCTCCATATATCAAATGATTTTGATAATGGAAAACATTTTGTGGAAACCAGTCTTTACTGCAGTATTTGGCTCTGAAACAGGAAGTACAATGGGATCCTGTCATCTCTTTATCTCCAGTGTTCCCCTGAAGAACCTGGTCACTCCCTACCAACACCATCATTCAGGATTCTCTTGATTCTGGTTTAGTGAATTTTGAAAGGTGACTCTTATAAAGACTCTGCGTAGCTGGGAGAAGAGGCATGGGAGTCAGTTAGGGAGGTTCTCTTGATCCTTGTTTTGATTTTTTTAAATTAATAATTACTAAATTGTTTCCCCCTCACTTCTGGTGTTTTTCCCCTTTCACACACCAAACACTCTTACAAAAGCACTGTGTCTAACACAGATCTCCTCCAAATACACTTAGTCTAAGCCAGGGTGCACAGAGCACCAGGGTCTGGAGTCAGGAGGACCTGAGTTCAAATCCAGTCTCAGATACTTCCTAGTTGTGTGATCCTGGGAGAGTCACTTTACCCTATTTGCCTCAGCTTCCTCATCCGCAAAACGATCTGGGGAAGGAAATGGCAAACCATTGCAGCATCTCTGCCGAGATAACCCCAAATGGGATCACAGACAGTGAAGCACAATGGAAACAACAATAAGCTAATGTCTTTTCCTTTTTTTTAAAAAGTATCGTTCCTCACCCCTATCTAGGTAGACCTGTAACTGTGAGGTTGGGTTCTTTATCATTTCTAATCTGGTTCCACTTCCAGTTCTCTGGATTTTAACCCTCCCTCCCTTGACAACCTGCTCCCTCTTCACCCTTTTCAGTTCCCTTTTACAAGTTATCTTCTCCCATTAGAACATAAATTCCATCTATTGTTCTATAAGAAACCTTGAGTGGTCACAGAAACATAGAAAGAATTATATGAACTGATGCTGAGCAATGGCAGCAGAATCAAGAGAACATTGTACACATTAACAATAACTTTGTGAGTTAATCAACCATGATGGACACAGCACCTCTCAAGAGTTCAGAGAGGGAGGACAATCCTGGGAGATCTGTTATGGACAATGCCATCCACATCCAAGGGAAAAAAAAAAGAACAAAAAACAAACAAAAAAACCCCACAGAATCTGAATTAATACTATGTTCATTTTTTAAAAAACTTTTCTTAGGTTTTCCCTTCCTATCCCCTGATTTTCTTTCTTTTCTCTTAGTCTGAAAGTCTCTTACACAAAATGACTAATATGTAAACATGTTAAACACAAAAGTACATGGACAACGTTTACCAGACTGTTTGCCATCATGGGGAAGGGAGAGGGAAGAGAGAGTGGTAGAAAAATATGTAATATAAATATGAAAGTAGATGAATGTTGAAAAACAAGCATAGCATATAACTGGAAAAATAAAATATCAATTAGAAATGCAAAAAAAAAAAAACCAGAGAGAATATAAACTCCATGAGGGTAAGATCTCTTCCCTGAGTGTTCCCAGCACAGGCCTATAATAAACACCTAATAAATGCTGCTTCTGCCATTCCCCAATTGACAAATGGTCAAAGGATATGCAAAGGCAATTTACAGCTGAGGAAATCAAAGCAATCCATAGTCATATGAAAAATTGATCCAAATCATTACTTATTAGAGAAATACAAATTAAAACATCTCTGAGATACCGCCTCACACCTCTCAGACTGGCCAATATGACCAGAGAGGACAATGATCAATGTTGGAAGGGATGCAGGAAATCTGGGACACTAATACATTGTTGGTGGAGCTGTGAACTCATCTAACCTATCTGGAGAGCAATTTGGGATTATGCCCCAAGGGCAACAAAAATGTGCATACCCTTTGACCTAGCAATACCATTACTGGGTCTATACCTTGAAGAGATGATAAAAAAATGGCAAAAACATCACTTATACAAAAATATTCATAGCAGCCCTGTTTGTGGTAGCAAAAAAACCTGGAAATTAAGTGAATGGGCTTCAATTGGGGAATAGCTTAACAAACTGTGGTATATGTATGTCACGGAACACTACTGATATATTAGAAACCAGGAGGGATGGGAATTCAGGGAAGCCTGGAAAGATTTGCATAAACTGATGCTGAATGAGATGAGCAGAACCAGAAAAACACTGTACCCTAACAGCAACATGGGGGTGATGATCAACCCTGATGGACTTGCTCATCCCTTCAGTGCAACAATCAGGGACAATTTTGGGCAATCTGCAATGGAGAATACCATCTGTATCCAGAGAAAGAATTATGGACTTTGAACAAAGACCAAAGACTATTACTGTCAAATTAGAAAAAAAAAGCATTATATTATTATATAATTTTACTATCTCACACTTTACTTTTCTTCCTTAAGGATATGATTTCTCTGTCATCACATTCAACTGAGATCAATGTATAACATGGAACCAATGTAAATACTAACAGAATGCCTTCTGTGGGGGGGGGGGGGAAGGAAGCAAAAATGGGGGGGAAATTGTAAAACTCAAATTAAATAAAATCTTTCTTTAAAATAAATAAATAAAAATAAATGCTGCTTCTGTCTCTCCTTGATGGCAAAATCAGTTTGCTTTAAAAATCTTTGCAGATCTTTTCCATCTTCCAAATGCCTTTAGGATGATTTTGCCTTCTTTAAGGTAGTTTCATCCTCCACAGATTTTCTCATTTATGAAGCAATGCTACTTATAATCATCTGGCATCCTTTTCCAAAAAAAGTTTCTATTCTAGGGTTTGTTTGGTTTTTTTGGCAAGGCAAATGGGGTTAAGTGGCTTGCCCAAGGCCACACAGCTAGGTAATTATTATTAAGTGTCTGAGACTGGATTTGAACCCAAGTACTCCTGACTCCAAGGCCAGTGCTTTATCCACTATGCCACCTAGCCGCCCCAAAAGTTTTTATTCTAAACCAGGTGACTGACTCTCCTCTTTTTGTAATTAAGTTAAGAGTTGCTGACTAAGGAGTTTTTTTAGCAGTTAAACTTTTCTGTAAAATCATTGGTGTTAACATCATTTCTGCTGACTGTTATCCAATTTTCTTTGTCAATGGCTTCATTAGTTTAGAATTGAGCTGCTTCAAAAGTACACCATGTTTTTTCTCATTCTTTTTTTCTATTTACTAATTCTCAATGCCAACTTTTTTTTGCCAGTTTTTTTTTTTTAGAATTTTGCAAGGCAAATGGGGCCAAGTGGCTTGCCCAAGGCCACACAGCTAGGCAATTACCAAGTGTCTGAGACCAGACTCGAACCCAGGCACTCCTGACTCCAGGGCCAGTGCTCCATCCACTGTGCCACCCAGCCATCCCCTCTATTTACTAATTTTAATTCCTCTTCTAATAAGCCAGATTTCTGAATGTGCACAGATATTTGACTCAAAGATGATTCCCACACCAATAATGAGTCTTTTCTTGTTTATTAAACTATAACCAATTTCATTTTTTTTTGGAATCCTATATATTTGTGAGTCACCCTATTTGGTACCTTCTTGTTCTTTTTTTTTTTTTTTTTTTGGTTTTTGCAAGGCAATAGGGTTAAGTGGCTTGCCCAAGGCCACACAGCTAGGTGATTACTAAGTGTCTGAGGCCGGATTTGAACTCAGGTACTCCTGACTCCAGGGCCAGTGCTCTTATCCACTGCGCCACCTAACCACCCTGGTTCTTTTCTTAAAGAAAACATTTATGAAAGGATTCTATAGGTCTACGGGTCTTTGGTCTCTCTTATTTCTTCTTTATGATGAATGCTTTTGCATATATTTTGTGCCATCTTCACCTTTGCCCTGAAGTTAACCCATTTAATTTGGAGTCTTAAGTGAGTTCTTCACAGAATTTCTTCACCTCTTCATCCTTAACAACTGAGGTTGGCTTATAAGTTCCCATTATTTACATGGTGCTTTTTGCAAATATTCACCATGGGTACCGCAAGATGAGGTGACCAAATGTCCTCTACAATGTTTCCTGTTTCTTTTGAGTATAGAATAAAAGCCAGTCTTCTAATGCCTCTCTCATCAAGGATGACCTATGAGCCATCCTTTCATTGACCTACAACTTCTTTATTTGGGTTTTGATTATGTTTAGAATGTTAAGACTGATAGGATTCTGACTCCTGCTGGACAATGTCCACTCCTGCCAGGTCTTTGGAAAAGGATCCCCTAAATTCAAGGGGAGGGTTTGGAAATGGTCTAAGTCCATTTGGTCCATTTGGCTGCTCTGACTCTATCACTGCCAAAGCAGGCCTGGCTATCATCTACTGTGGTCAAAGAATACATCGCCATGGGGTCAGCATCCTGGTCCTGATAGGCTTCTCCAGAGTTGCCAGGTGGTCCTCAGAAACCAGACCCATCCCTGGAACCATGGCAGCACAGTAGAGTCACCTCAGGAGGACGCAGTGGAGGCTGTTTGTACAAGCTACATTAAATTTGAGAATTTGTGCTACAAAGATGAAAATAAATATACCTTCAATACACAATATGAATATTGTATGTGTGTGAGAGTATATGAGTATTTGTGAGTGTGTATGTTTCTGCATGTGCCTTTGTGTGGTATAGTAAGTACAGTGAAATAACAAACAAGAGACCTAGTTTTCCATCCCCAGCTTTCCTGGTACTTCCTTGGCAGGCAATTCTTTGCTGCACCCCAAATTTCTCATATATAAATTGAGGTAATTAGATGGGATGGTCCCTTCTTGCTTGAAATCTGTAAGTCTATGAAATATGGGATAACTAATAGACCAATACTCGGCTAAAATATAAAAATGGAACATTACAACTATACAACTATGAGGTATGTCTATTTGGAATCTACACTGGGCAAAGAGCATCAAGTTCATCAATGCCACCTCTTGAAGAATATCAAAAACCAAAAGACTTAGCCAAACTATCAATTCAAGAATAAACCTGGGGGACAAAGAATGCTTATGGTCCAGATTATGGAAAGTAGCTGCAATTGGCCAACATATGGCCCTCATCCATCAGGAAGCATTATGGCTACCTTGGACAGACCCTGCCAATGGGTGATAAGCCAAGCCCAAAATTAAATAGGAGAAGGAAGTTGAGTTAGATTGCCTTTGGGAACTGGAATTTTCTTCTAATGACAATAGGATCATAGAGTTTAGAAATGAACAGGACCTCAAAGCTAATCTAGTATTAACCCATTCATGTTGCAGAGGAAGAACCAAAACTTAAGGAAATTAAATAACATGCCCAAGGTCATACAAGGCGCAGAATCAAGGATTTGAACCCAGGTCCTTAACTTCAAATCTTCTACTTTTCCCACTATACTACTCTGCTTCATTCTCCTAGCAGTTCCTTGAAACAAAGATCATCTTTTTGAATCCGAATATTATACAAGTATTTTTGGCAACAATCAAAAGCAATACGACAGTCTTGGAAAAATAAAGGTAACAACAGAAGAGCACCTGAGGGTGTGAGTAGGACATGATACATTTAACAACAGGGATTCCCAAGGAAAAACAAAGACTTTTTTGACTGACTGGGAAGACCACACAAGGGAAGCCCCCTTGGGAGGAGACTCTGTGGCAAACTTCTAGAGAGATAAGGATAAGTGTCATCCAAGAATTGGGTGAGTTTCCAGCTGCATTGTTAGAGGGAACATCCCTTTCAATGAGAGCACAATTCATCTGAATGCCTGAGTAATCCTTTCTTCAATTCAAGGGACACAGCTGATGTTCAGGTCTTCTAATGCTTATGACAAGCAGACTCCAACAAGATCCTACAAAGAAGAAAGATCAAGGCCCCAAGAGGCAGGAAAGCCAGATCGAAGCCTGGCCTCCACTAGGTAAGAGGCCTGAGACTTAAGGAAAGTCACTGCTGAGAGCCCAGGTTTTCATTCAAATTAATTTAATTCAAAAACCAATCATTCACAACTATTGTGGACCCCAAAGATAAAGGAATCTCTGCCCTAAAAGAACTACAAATAAATATGAGGTAGGGAGAGAGAAGCAAAAGAGATAAAAGGAAAAGACACCTTTTCTTCAGACAGCCCCCCTTCTAAGAGACCCTCCTTCATACGAGCAAAGTCTTTTTCAGCTTGAACACACTCTAATTCTGCGCTTCTCCCAAAGCAAATTTCTCATTGCTCATGACCAGTGGAACATGTTTATGAGGAGGCTGGTCCACGTAAGGCTGTAGTGTGTGGCTATGGGACAAAGCAGAGCAGGTGGGCCCATATGGGGACTGTCCCTTTGACCCTGGTCTCATTAGCACCACTCACCAACCAGTCACGCTGTTTCTTAACGCCGACAATACAGGCTCACTTTGAGAATCACATTCGTTTTTTTAAAAAAATGATCACAGGAGAGAGGTGGGAAGGCAAGTGGATAATGAGGAAAGGGAAGTAAGAGAATGACCCGGCAGGAGACTTTCATATGAGGAAAGATCTAATAGATACAAGAGAATAAAGAAGAGAAAATAAAGGAAGTGAAAGCTGGGGCCATGAAGATAGATTTTTCTATTCATCTCTTCTAAAATTTCAAGAACAAGGAAGCAGTCACTGACACAGAAAAGGAACAAATTTATATTAATAAGGGATGGACTTTTTTGGCCACATGTATATTAACCTGTGGCAATCACAGCAACAGGATGTTGCCAAGATGAGCAATAAAAAAATGCTTTTCATAACACGAAGAAACAGCATTTGTGACAATTCTGGACCAAATCAAAAGAGAAAGGCTTTGCAGTCCTCAGGCTGAGAGCTGATCCAGGAGGTATGCTCCTGCCTGGTGAACGACCTTTGCAGAGATCCGGTGTCTGATTCAAATGGATCAATGCTGGCTCCTGGCAGAGGCCTGATGCGGATTGGAGGGATCCCTGATTCATGCCAATGTAGAAACATTGCAGACCGAGTTGGTGAGCATACACTGGGGTGTCTGGGTCTGCATTCTGCGACATGTGAAACTGTAAGCGTTCAAGTGCTCCTGAGGCCAGGAAAAGAGATTGAGTCTGCTTTTCTTCTCACTGAGGATCAACCTAAGATTTAGACTTTTAATTTTTTTAATGTGCACTTTGGAAACTAACCCATTTAGTTCTGCTGAATATGATCTTTTTTCCCGATTAAACTGGAAAGTGAGAACAAATGTATCACTTTTTTAACTTTGCTTTGTAACACTTGAGTGCCGAGCACTTGATGTGCCATTTAAAGGATAATTAATGGATAAACTAAAAGGATAATTATTATGGAGTTTAATATAGCAAGCAAACTGCTCATTAATTCTTACAGCAAGGCTTCGTTATAATCATTTACTTAAAAAGATACCACAGGGAGCTGATATTTACCACCACATTAACTATATATTATTCACCCCTACTGTACATTTCTCTAATCAATTTTGATTCATTGCAAAAGTACGCTTTGTTTAAAATACCAAACAAGTCTTGTCAGCTAATCGATATCCCGGAAAATTAGACAGACACTGAACTTCCAAGTTATTTTATCTTCTTTCTACATGTGTCCCTATTAAAAAAAAAAGAGATCTTGCTGAACACTTAGCCCATAATGAGTCCTCCACAGACCTTTGGAGCTGGAAGGGCCTGGGAAAGCGTTGAATCCCAGTCGCTCATATTTCAGACAGGCTCTAGGTCACTGAGCATGTACCACAGGGGCCCAGAATCCCCTCAATCATGCCACTGCTGCCATCTGAAGGAATACCAAATGCCTGCCCTTGCTGTGAAGCCACCCCAAAGTTATCTTGGACTGTAGCAGGAAAGTCTCATGCAGACTTCACCCCTCATTTAGCAACACTCTTCCCAATGGGTCAGGGAGGTCTTGCCCTGCTCCACAGGAAGGGTCAACAGCAAAACCAAGCCGCAGCCCCAGGCCACCTTGCCACTAGACCCCAAACCCCAGGCCCCAGGCTACCAGACCCACACCACCAGGCCCCAGGCCATCAGGCCACTAGGTCCTAGGCCACCAGGTCTAATTCCAGATCCAGGGTTTTCCTCTGGCAGAGGAGGAATTAGGCAGAGGCATTGTCCTCTTCTAGGACACTGGGGGAATCCAGGCTTACTGAAACAACAACCACAAGTGCCCTAGACCATCATCTTCATCCTACTTCATGCTAGGATGTGGCTACTTAATCCTAATATCCCTGACCAACCTAGGAACAGGCGTCCGTTAGGCCCAGGAGGCCCACAGCCAGATACGATATCCCTCTCTATCAGACAGCTAATGTCTAATCCAGTATTTCTAGAATTAGCTGGGTCATGGAACATTTGTGGACAGGAATTGTTATTGATGGAACCCCTGAATGATGGTCAAGGAGGGGAAGTCTTGGATAACAGAATGGAAGCTCCTTGGGTCCAAGACAAAATTCACAGGAATCTAAGTCCATTTTCATACCTCAAATTGCTGCCCCTAAATGCACTTCCTATTTAATATTTGGAGCATGATTATCATTAACATTGGCATATTCTCCCTGAACCTCAATTTGGGATCTGCAGAACATGATTTAAGAAACAGTGAACAAATATGGATTTGGTAACTAAGTCTTTTCTGAAGGGTCCTGGCTACAAATCTATGAGACTGCCTGTAAAACCAAAGTCAAGACCAAGATCTGTCAAGCAAGGGTCCGGAAGCATCAGGGTTGTTCCTTGGTACCAGGCAGCTGCCCAGGGATGGGCCTGCCCTGTTAAGAACATTACCTCCAGTTCCAATGCTTCAGACAGTAACTTGTGGGCGTTTCTTCTGAGCCCCTCCGTCTGGGGGTCACTGCGGACTTCAATGCAGGGCTTGTCTGAATGCTTCTCAATGAATGTCCGCCACTCAGTGTAAACTTCATTGGCAAGATTGGCCACCTCTCCATCTGAATGTTTGCGCATTTTGTTCACAGTGTGACCTAGGAAAAAAAAAGAAAGAATTACAAGAAATAGGGCTCTTTCTGTTTTCCGCTGTCAAACCCAACATTCAGTCAACTTCAGTTCTTATGATCCACGTGATCAGAGAATGGCAGAAGGGGAAGAAGCCACATGAACATCATCTGTGCTGCCATTCTGTAGGTGACTCAGTCAAAGTCAAATGACTGGTCCAGTTGGCACAAACTCCCAGGACCCATTTTACTCATGCTCACTCTAGGGAGTCAGACAGCAGCAAAGAGAGAGAGGTTCAATGGACTTAAACATTTCAACAATTCCATAAGCACCTTTTGACATCCAAGGCCTGAGATCCTAACCTACTCCAGAGAAGCATCACATCTGGAAGCAGAGAACCCAGGATCTTTCCCAGCTGGCAGCCACATCATGGGCCTGTCCCCTCTGAGGCTCTGCAGTTCTGAAAATTGGGCCTGAGGCTTCTTTCAGTTGATCTCATGGGACCTTTTCAGCTCCTGATGCAGTTGATGGAGTCTCTAGACCCAGAAGTTCAAGTAAGGAAACCTTGGAGTCAGGATTCCAGACCAGATGTTGCTAATTCAGCAGGGAAGTCCTGAGAAGCCAGGATGCTGGGAAGGAGCCCAGAACTTGGTGGAACTGGGAACCCAATCCCCCTCACCTGCCTAGAGACAGAAGCAGTGCATGGGAGGAAGCCTCCAATTTGTGTGTTGTTCTTTCCCTAGCTTTGAAATAAATACATAAATATTCCTTTGTAAAAACTTTGCTGCTTCCTATCTGGTGACCTGGACAGCCTTCTTTCTAGGGACTAATCTTGGGAAGAGAATCCAGATATTTGATATCAGTAATCAAGTTTTTGTGGAAAAATCTTTCTACCCTCTAGAGATGTGTTCACAAGGCCTTTCTAGTTCAGGTGTCCACACCAACTATGAGGACTAAATCTGCCAAAAGAGCTGCTTTTCCAGGAAATGAGGAAATGTGGTGATCTACAAAGAATACCTCTCTAGGGGTGGCTAGGTGGTGTAGTGGATAAAGCACCAGCCTTGGAGTCAGGTTCAAATCCGGTCTCAGACACTTAATAATTACCTAGTTGTGCGGCCTTGGGCAAGCCACTTAACCCTGTTTCCCTTGCAAAAAAAAAAAAAAAAAAAAAAGAACACCTCTCTGGGCTCCCAGGAAGCAATGAGAAGCTGCCCCGTAAGTACGCAGCCTGTCACCCTGAGACATTAGTGACATGTGGGAGGCCTTGAGGCTCTTCCCTCAACTGGAAAATGGAGGGTTGACCTCGATCTGGGATCCTCCATTCTCCATCCATGTAAACAGAAAAGAAGGGAGGCCATCAAGGAGTAAGAATGAGTCCAATGGGAGAGGCAGCCTCTCAGATCTCAGCAGCCTACAACTAGGGACCAAAGTCAATCATGGGGAGACACTTCTGTAATTTCCTCAGTTAAGGAAATGTCCTCCAGATTGGCAGTACCAAGAGCTCCCATGGGGCATCTTGGGAGTCTTGAGGAATGTCATGGGCAGTGAGAAACTGTGACCTGTCCAGAGTCATAGAGAGCATGGGTGAAAGGCAGAACCTGGAGCCAACTCCAAAGGCCTGAAGGAAAAGAGCTGGGAGCAGGGGAGCAGGGCACACCATGGAGCTCAGCTTTTGCTTGGACTCATGAACCAGTTCCAAGTTCTGGGAAGAACCTCAATTAAAAGAATAAAGTGACACCTCGAGGAAGGGACAGGTGGGAGGAGCCTCCAAATCCTCATCATCCTGAATGGATCATGGGTCCAAGCCCCTCTGAGACCCCAGGGAAACACTAGTCTAAACCCGACTATCAGGCCCCCTCTTTCCTCCCCTAGAGGACAAGCAACAGATCTGGGGGCTCCAAGTGCTCCTGGGGAGGGAGCAGGTGAGCATGCGATTCCATCACATCCTTCGCCTTATTATGGTTCACAAGAATGTACAGGAAGAAATGATCACGGACAATCTCTGCAGAGAATCTGTCGGGGGAATGGGAGAGCTGACCCTCTGTGGAGACGGCAGGGATGCTGCCAAGAGAGCTGGGCTTGAAACCTAGCCCGAGTGCTTCCCAGGCTAGGCAGCTCCCCTCCTCAGGTTCCTCATCTGTCAAGTGGGAGCAATAATCCTGGAACTCTCTCAGGAAAATTGTGAATTAAGTACAAATACACAGGTCTAATCATGTCATTCTACTATTCAAACCCCCTTCTGCCTCCAGGATCAAATATAAAATTCTCTGCTTGGTGTTCAAAGCCCTTCCTAATGTGGATGTCTCCTAGTTTCAATCTTCTCTCTAATTCTCTCCCCCACTCAGGTCCCAATACAACAAACACACAGACACAGACACACACACACAGACACACACACACACACACACACACACACACACACCCCCACACAGTCTTGTTGATTTCCATGTACATCGTCCTGTCAAATCTGCCCAATTTGGCAGAGTCACAAGAGAAACTGGGAGGGAAATTCCCTTTTCTGTGTCTTTGACCCTGAAAAGGCAGAGAGCCCTGGGAAACCCCGGGGAGCCCTGCTTCCTACTGGTGTTCTGGACCTCTGCTCTGTAGGGCCAGGCAGGCAGGCTGCCCCATAGCAAACAGACCACTAAAGAACATAAATGTCAGGCCCTGCATGGCAGTGGCTCCTGGCATTCAAGACCCTCCCCATTCTACCCCTCCTTCTCCAATTCTCCAGCCACTGCCCCCTTCTCATCTCCACCTCTAGGTTTCCTCCAAAGCTCAAGTCAAGAACTACCTTTCTACCAAGGGTTCTGGATCTGGGGTCTGTCAATATTCTTGTGACCCTTGTGGGCCTCCACCTCCTGGCCATTCTGTCCCAAGGCCTCCTGGCACTCTGCTCTATCCTTGCTTCCACGCCTTCGTTGCTTCGCTCTCTGCCCAAGCACCCCCACCCCATTACCTTGTGGAGGGCTTCCAGGCCTACAAGTCTCTGAACTCCAATACCCCCCTTCTAGGACCAACACATGAGTCTTCCTCAAGCCAGTTCACCTGGGCAGCACGGTGGCTCAGTGCAGAGAATGCTGGGCCTGGAGGCAGAAGATCTGAGTTCAAATCCTGCCTCCAACATTTTACCTCTCTGTGCCTCAGTATCCTCATCTGTAAAATGGGATTTTATACTTTCCTACCTCACAAGATCATGAGGAGTATCCAGTGAAATAATATCTGTAAAATCCTTGGCCACAGAGCAGGGGGTTGTCCAGCTGGACCTAACTCTTCAGGCCCCCATTGGGAGTTTTCTTGACAGAGACATTGGTGGGGTTTACCATTTCCTTCTTCCATACATTTTATAGATAAGGAAAGTGAGGGTGAAGTAACTTGCTCAGGGTCACTCAGCTAGTCCCCGGTTGGATTTGAACTCAGATTTACCTCTACTTCCTCCAGGCCTGGCACTTTGGGCAGTCTGGCACCCCGAGTGGGCAGGTCCAGGGGCATCATCATTCTTCCAGTTTCTTTGCTTTGAAGCCCCGGAGCCAGTTTGCTTTTCTTCTCTTTCCTCCCCCCACCCCCTTTCTGTACCTAGTCACTAAATGGGGGAGGGCATATGGGTGCATGGGGAGGCCTAGCACCTCTGGTGGGAGGGCTCATCAAGCCCTTTTCAGGGCTATTCATCCACCGTTGGGGGAGTGGTCAGACCCTGGTAGGCTGTCTGGGCAGATGGGCTGAACCAGGAGAGCTGACAGGCCTCAAACCTACTGATGAGCTAGAGGATAGCTAGGTGAAGACTGACCCAGCAGAATGAGGAGGCTGACAATTTGCTCCAATGGCCTTGAAGGCAACTGAAGCTGGTGCTGTGGAAGCCTCAGAGCTTGGTCAGATGCTGTCCTGACTTGTGTCCTTCTTGCCACTGGACTTCAAGGCCTCAGGAACAGAGTGAAGTGGACAACTTTGTACAACTCTTCTTCACTTCAATTCATGCAAAAACCACCATGTGACCTCAGACATCACCTGGGATGTCACTGAGGTCACCTGTGATGTCATCAGTCCTCTTCAAAAATGGTGGATGAACACCCCCCCCCCAGCTATTCCTTAAGTCTGGAGGATTCCCCTTCTCCCTTCTGTTCTTTGCTTCCTATCCTACTGCTGGTCCACAACCAGATCACCTCTCACAAGGAATAGGTGATGGCCTCCAAGGGGCCCCTTTGCAAAGCTTTGTACACATCCAAATGTGGCTGAGGCCTGATCCTCACAATCATGGAGCCCTCAACAGCAGAGGGATTTGGGACTCTACAGATACAAACATGAAGGTTTACAAAGCATAATCTGAGGAATGTCCTCATTTCAACAATGATAGCACGGGGGGGGGGGGGGCGCAAGGTGGATTCACCAAACCTTTATGAACCCTCAGCTCTATACAGAGCATGCCATCGGTTCTACACAGATACCAAGATGACCACAAAGAGCTGAGAGGCAAGAGAAGAGCTCTCCAAGCTCATCTGGCCACCCTGTCCCTGGGGCTGCCCAGGAGTCCCCTCTCAAAATCCCTGAGAATCCGGATTCCATTGTTGGTTGGTTGGCTTTTCTTAACCATGGGAGCCAACAATATGTATGCCAGAAAGACTCAGCAGTGAGGGAGGAAGGGCTGTGTCCAGGTACCATCACTGGAAGACCTGATTGAGTAGGATGGACTCCTTTGAGCCTCCCCCATACCTTTCAAGGCAGACTGGCCTCTGGTTGCAGAGCTAATAAGAAGTATCAGAAGAGGGATGAGAACCTCATGTGACAAGATCTCTCTGGAAGCAAGAGAAAAGATGCTTGTCCTTCATTCTCAAAGACCACTATGATGCCATGACAAGCACATGGATTGGATTTGAGTGAGGGGAACTGTGCTAAGTCACCAGCCTCACTTTCTCCTCCAGGGCTATCTGATCCCAGTGGTCAGATATGGATCAGGATGAACTGGAGATGGCCCTGGGTGTGAGGCGGTCAGGGTTAAGTGACTTGCCCAAGGTCATGCTGTTAGTAGGCAAGTGGCTGAGGCAGATTTGAACTCCTGTCCTCCTGACTCCAGAAGCAAGGCTCTAAACACTGTGACTCCTAGTTACCCTAAGAGGAAAGATAGATCCAAACAGGAGGAGGAGAGCACATGATTCTGACTTGATGCAGAACGACTCAAAGCAAAAGCCTGCAGGGACCTCAGAAGCTCCTGGACATGCATCCCTTTGACATCACCCCAGGGAGGTGGCCATCCAGGCTTGGAGGAAACCCTCCGGGGGGGGGGTCCCCCACACTACCTCCAGAAGCAGCCCAGTCCATGGGTGGAAACTAAGAGCAACCTGCCCTTCAGCCATAAGAACACTAAGACCAAATAGCTACCTAGGATCAAGAGGCTTTCTGACTGGCCAAGACTAGACCAGGGACTGGAGACTAGGAAAATGAATTCTGTCTCCCAAGAAGCTCCCCCACTGGGCTTGCAGACCTTATTATCATCTAGGAGCCACATGAGAGCAGACCCTTGGGCAAAGCTGGGTTAGGGACATTCCCTTCCACTGACCACTTATTTCTGGAAAGGTACATGACCTCTGCGAACCCCATCTGTGTGGTCTGGAGCCTGTGGCGAGGGGGAGAGATGGGGAAAACCTGCTGAGGTCAGTCCCAGCACAGATTTCCGAAGTGGGACCTAGAATATGCCCAGAAAAAGAAGGAAAGGTGGGAGCCCGGCTGCCCTGAGGATGGACACTGCCTATGAACTGAACCGCCCTCTTGGGATCTGTGCTGGGCCACGTTCCTGCATCCATTTTGGGGACCAAGCTGAGGAGTTGGCCCTTCCCTGGAGCCCACAGGCCAGAGCTGCTAGGAGGCCCACTGAGCAGTGAACTGGGGCGGGGGGCTGCCAGAATTCCTGCAGACAATTACCCCACAAATGTCTCCAGCTCCCTGACTGCGCTAATAGAACTTAGAAACTCTGATTCCTCCAAGACCTAAGAAGTCTGCCACAAGCCCAACTAGCAGGGCCCAGGAAGGTTTGCACCCAGGCCAAGGCCTTGCCCAGGAGGGCACTGGGGCCTCCTCCTTTTCTTTGAACTGAATTCCCAATACCTCAGACACACCCATGTCCATTCAAAATGACATTCCAGAACCCACCCAATGATTTTTAAGAAATGATCTCAGGGGGTCAACAGGCAGGCCTGCTCTTCTCTGAGACCTGACCATTTCAACCACCATGGCTCTGGGAAGCCTGATGTGGATCCTGGGGACACCCCCTCTCCTGGGCCAAGCCAGCCCCTGCCTTCACCTGTGGAGGCCGAGTGCCCCCTGGTGGTCACCATCCAGGACAGCTGTGAGGCCAGTCTTCCTCTGGCCACGGACAAGCCAAGGTCCTAAAGAGGAGTGATTGAGAATCTCTGTGCCGCCCCACGTCCGGCGGCCGCCTACAGAGCCTTGGCTGGATGTCCTTAAATGAGAGGGCCGGAGAAGGCCACCAAGCTTCAACCGATGCCTAGGTCAGGGGGACTGAGAGTAGAATAACAATAAGGAGATCTCCCTAAGGGGAAGAGAAGGTCAAAAAACACACCATCCCTACTGGGGGGCTACCAGCATCTGGAGAGGCAGAGGGGAGGGGCTGGGACCTATCGAGTTTAGCCTCCCCTTGCTTTATTTACAGAGCGGGAAATCAAGGCCCAGAGAAACAGGTGCACCCAAGGATCCACAGCACACCTTGCACTCAGAGCTCCTGGATTCAAATCTGAAGTTCTTTCCAACATGCTATGCCAATTCACACTGGTCCTCCTGGGAAGAGGACAACAAAGAAGAAGAATCATATGGGGCTGCTGGCATGCGTGGCAGAGGGCAAATCACCAGGTCAGAGGGCCGCCAAGGGAAGCTCAAGTGGGAAACTGCCCCGAGTCCAGACCACCTCTGCCTTGGTCAGGAGGAGACTGGCCTCCAGCTTCAGCGAAGAACAAAAACCACATTTCAGGGAAGATGAAGGGCAGTCACGGAAGAGAAGACACTCAAGGACTGGGCGGAAGAGAAGATGGGGAAGGAAGAAGAGAGGGAGGGGAGAAAGAGAAGGGCTCAGGGATCTAAGAGAGAAAGAGATGATTCCTGACAGAATTCCTGATAGAAAGGGATTTCCTAACAATGGAAACTAATGTAGAATGGATCCCAGCTAGAGGTGCCTAGGCTGTCATATATCTAGAGTTAAAGGCTCCTTGGAGGCCAGCATCTCCAGAGCTGCCCTCTCTCTCCTGGGCCCTTTCCCCTGCCCTACACGCTCCAAGTCTTCAAGGAAAGACTGGAGAGGCAGGGCAGAGTCCTTGTTCAGCTGGGAAGGAGCAGGGGGTTCATTTCCAAAGAGCCCTCCGAATAAACCAATAGAGAAGTGGCTTTATCAGGAAACTACATCTCAAAAAGGTGACATGACCACCCATCCTCCTCCACTCGACATGAGGCTGTGGCCTGAGAGGAGGACCTCAACCTGACCAGTAAGAGATGCCACTAAGTAGAGAAAATGGCTTGCCTCTGGCCTGAGAGTTCGGGGGGCTCCAGGCTTCCATGAGGCTTGAGAGCATCCTGCCTCAACCAGGCCCTCGCAGGAGCGAGGCAGCCCTTTACCAAGAGTTCCCTCCTGGCTCGGGCAATCAGACCACCTCCCACAGAGGGCTGGTCCTTCTCCTGGCCCAGGGGATCCCGTGCCAGCCCCTTTACCATCCCCCCCTCCCTCTCTACTGGTGGCCTCCCCTTGACTGGCTGAACAAGCTCTGGTACATGGAGGAGATGGAGGACCACCGTTGTCTCAGACTTCATGAGGGGCCTGGGAAGACACATGTGAATTGATGCTGAGAACCTCACAGGCACCACCAGCAACAGTGACCAAAGGACACCCCTAAAAGACCCATCATAGAAAATGCCCCCATGTTCAGAGCTGCAATACAGACCCGAACTTGGTTTGTGCTGTGTCTCTCTCTCTCTCATGGTTCTTCCCTCTCAGTTCCGATTCTTCTTCCACAATATGACTAACATGGAAAGAGGTTTAATTTGATCATACATGTACAATCTCTATCAGATTACCTGCTGTCATGGGGAGGAGGGAGGTCAAAAAATATGGAACTCAAAATCCTACCAAAAAAACTATCTTTGCATATAAATTGGAAAATAAAAGTTTTGTTGGGAAAAAAAATGCCCTCACTGGATCCATCCATCCCCATGCAGTCTGCCCCCACCTCTCTCCGGGTAGCTGGTGGCATGGCAGGGAGAGCCCCAGGCCCAGAGTGGGGGGACTCAGCCGCTTTGTAGCTGTGGGTCTTGGGCTACTTGTTTCACCTCTGCCTGCCACAGTTTCCTCAACTGTAAAATGGAGAGAACAGCTCCTCCTTGCAGAGTCCTTGTGAGGATACAATGAGACAATATTTGTAAAACACTTCAGTTCCTGGCACAGGCGGTGCTACCCAAACATCAGCTCCCATCGTCTGGATCATTAGCATTCAGTCTTATTCCACCTTTTGTGCTCCTCCCCTCCTTTTCTCTCCCTTCTCTTCACTCACTCCCCCAGCGCCGCTCTGCCCAATGTGCCCGACAAGCTCTCAGCTGCCAGAACCAAAGGCCCCTTCTCCAGGCCCTCCCCTCCCCTCCTCCCCGCTCTGCAGCCTCTGACACTGATCCTCCCCCTCTGCTTCCCTGGCTCCCCTCCCCGTCTGGCAGGCAACCATGGGGGTCCCCTGGGGCCATCCTGGACCTCAACGGCTCCCGTGGATTTAATGATCATCTCTGCACTGACCCAGCAGCTCCCCAACATTTCTAAAACTGAATTCATGATCTTTCTCCCTAAACCCGCCCTCTTCCAAACTTCCCCATTACTGTCAAAGGCACCCCCTCCCGGGCCTTCAGGCTTCCAGCCTTGGCACCCTCCTGGACCCCCCCCCCACAACATCTCTCCAATAGGCCCTTCTCTCCTGCCAGGCCCTCCGGCCTAGACTACTGCAATGTCCTCAGGGGTGGGGTGGGGGGTCTGTGGGCCTCCAATCTCCCCCCCAAGCCGCTCCCTGCTGAGCTGTCAAATCAATCTCCTTCAAACAAGGATCTGACCATTTCCCACACATCCCTCCCATTCAATCAACTCCAGGGACTCCCTATCACCTTCCGGAGCAAATCCAAAAATGTTCCATCGGCTTCTAAAGCCCTTTATCACTTGGCTCCCCTCCTGCCTGCCTGGCCATCCCACATCTGAGTCCCCCTGCCCTTTTGTTTTTTGTTTTTTAGGTTTTTTGCAAGGCAATGGGGTTGAGTGGCTTGCCCAAGGCCACACAGCTAGGTAATTATGAAGTGCCTGAGACTGGATTTGAACCCAGGTACTCCTGGCCCTGTGCCCTATCCACTGCACCACCTAGCCACCCTGCACTGTGCCACCTAGCCACCTCCCTGCCCTTTTCAAGTGACCTAGACTGCCATTCCTTACACACAACCCTCCCTCTCCAAGCACTTCCTCTGGCTGTGCCCCATACCTGGAATGCCCTCCCTCCTCTTCCTCGGTTTTCTTCATAGCCATCCTCTATCAGAGGATGGGGAGGGAATGCCCTCCCTCCCCAACCCCCTGAACGTGCCTTCCCTCTGCAGGCACCCCACTGATCTGAGACAGCAAGCCGGGAGCCTCCTTTTACTTCTCTTTGTACACCCAGAGATCAGTCCTTAGTAAATAGTAGGCATTTAATAAAAGCTTGGTGACTGACTGACTCCAAGTCTTCAAGTCAAAGAATCAACAGATTGAAAGCTGGAAAATTCCCAAGGCCACTGACTATGACTTTTGTGTCTGTAGCTGGGCCTCACGACCCTGACTTAGCCCTCTCTGGGGCTTGGGACCCTGGTCCAACCCAGGCCTTTCTGAGTCACTTCCTTCTGACCAACCCCCCCCCCCCCTTTTCTATTTCTTCTGTGGAGCCTTCCAAGGCCAGAACCTTTTTGTGTCTCAGTTTCCTTCTCTGGAAAATAAAGGCTTAGACTCTCCAATCCCTAAAGTTTATTAAAAGGAAGAAAGGATTTGTGAAGCCCCTGCTGTACATACATTAAGGATGTGCCAAGTTCTCACAAATATTTCATTTTACTCTCTCAGCAACCCTTAGGAGATAGGTGCTATTATTTTCAACTTCATTTTACAGCTGAGGAAATGGGTAAAAAGAAAGGAAGTGACTTGCCCACAGTCACAGAGCTCAAAAGTGCAGAGGTTGGATTTGAACTTGGGCCTTCCTGACTCTGGGTCCAGAACTCTGATCCTAAAGAAAGGCATGAGCCATACCCTGTTCTCCAGGAGACCCCAGTGATAGACGGCCAGGGAGCTGTGCCAAGGCTGTGCAGGAGGTCTCCTTCCAGCCTCGGGGGACCGGGCCTAAGTGAAGCGAGGTCCCATGAAAGGTCTGCTGGGAAGGGAGGAGGCTCCTCTGGGCGGGGCACCCAAGGCCCAGAGAAACAGCCAGAGCAAGTTGCCCCAATTTGGCTGAAATGTAAAGGACAAAGAAGTTTGATGTGAGGTTGGATCATGGGATGGCAACAGGATTGGGAGGGTTTTGAATGCCAGGATCAGTTTGTTTGACTGACAACCTTGCAGACAGGGGTGGGAGGGGCAGTCGCACCAACTCCCACCCCTGTTGACCCTCCCCTTCGTATCAGTAACAATCTGACATCATACAGGACAAACAGGCCTCTGAATTACAGCAAATGGGCCAGCCCACTAATTCAGCTAGCGACCTTTTGTGTCTTCACCCCTTTCAGCAGTTGGCAGTTTGAAGCCAAGCAGAGGAGGTTGGGAGGGCACCCAAGAGCTAGCTGCCCAAAGGTCAACTGCACCTACCTATCTTGGTTGACCTTAATACATCCTTTGAGGGTAGCTTCTTCTTTAACTCCTGTAAGGCTTCCACTAAATTTTCTTGGGGTTGCCCTGGAAGCTCCAATACTCCTTTCCATCTTTTAATGTCTTCGACAACCACCACTCTCTAGGAAAGAGAAAAAGTCATTTAGAAAATGGAACATTTTCATTAGAAAAATGTCTGCTTTCCCCTGAGCTAACAGGACTCTTGCTGACAGTTGAATTATGGATTCTGACACACATGGGACGGCCCTGAAGGATAGTCCTGGTTACAGTAGATCCACGAGAAATGAGTACCTGGGAGTCACCCAAGATGCATCATGAGACTTTGTCCTCAGGAGGCCACCATCTATGGAGACAGTCCCAGAGAACCATCTGCTGCCATGATCAAAACTACATCTACACAGCAGGACCAAGGTGTGACCCATCAGATCTCAGAGCAGACTCAGGAAGATGGCAGACAGCCTTGAAGCAGCCTAATGGGACCCAAGGGGCACCACAGGAAGGGGTTCTACCTGACCCTCCCCCACAAAGACAGGACATAAATCAGGAGAGATTGTAAACCCTTCCTTCAATCATTAAAAATATTGATGTGGAATTCATTGATGTAAAGACAATGTAGAATGGTTATCTCTAAGAAAAGGAGGAGGACACAAAGAGGGTCATGTCTGCCCTGAACCATGGGGGCCCACTGGCAATATCCAGTTTGACAAAACCAGTGAGGGAAAAAGTCAAAGCAGAAGAGGCTGTTCTCTCTAGGTCCATTGGGGAGGGGGAAAGGATTCAGACCAGGTTTGGTGACTTTATATAGAATACAACCAGGCCCTAACCCTTAAGAAGGCAGAATTGTGATCCCAGATGATCCTGAGTATAAAATACATCCCCCTGTGACCAGCAGAAAAGCTATTCTTTGGACATGGAGTCTCTAAGGTAGATATAGTTTAACAGGGCTGGAAAGGGACGCTCTGGCTCCAGCTGGCAGGCATCCTATCCATGCATCTCCCCCCTTCCCCTGCCTACAAGCAAGGCCTCTCAATGGGGGTCCCATTTCACCCCACTCTGAAGAGAAATGAATGCTGAGCCAGCGGCTGTATTGCTATCTCCTTGGGGAAAGCAAGAAAAGTACCATCCTCACCTGCATTCTCTTAGAACAATTTCCTCAATAGAAAATCTCATAGTAGGCAGTAAGAAAGGAAAGCTCTCCACTGGAAGCCTCATTGGCTCAAAGTACCTCCCTCCCTCCCTCTCTCTCCATAACTCAGCCTCATCAGCCTGTGTCAGAGGACCGACAGTGAGAATGAGCTGCCCCACCATCAGACAGACCAGTGAAGTGGAAAGAGGATGGATGCCTACAGAATGCCAGGCATTTGACTGAGGCTGAGAAGGCTCTGGCAAGACTCCTTGTTGACACCAGCTGGCAGGAGAAACTGAGGCAGAAGAAGAAAAGTCCAATAGTGACTACACTGTCACCACAATCCTAGGCAATCCAAGTACCATTCTCTCCATTTCACAGAAGCCTGAGGTCCAGACACCTTCACAGTGGCCAGAGTTTCCCCATCCTCTAAGTGAGCTTCACTAGGGAGCATGGTGGACCATAAGTGGGTTAGACTCCTATTTCCAACTGAGCCTTGAGATTTCTAAGATTCACAAAATTATCAGCTTTCCAAGGTGGAGGTCGACCCATAGACCCCAGAAGACCTCAGCTATAACACGCCCATTAGTGATCTAGCCTCCTCACCCTCCCCTGCTTCTGCCCCCTCAGGTTCAAGAATACCTAGGCTTTGATTTCAAAGTCCCCTAGACCTTCTTTTCTCCAGGTCAGAGATCCCTGATCCAGCCAGCAGCCTTCCCATGGCCTAGACCCAAAGTCCATCACCATTTAGGGTGGTCTCTCCTCCAGCTTATCAATGGGCTTCCTAAAGCATGGATCCCAGAACTGACCCAGGTGGGCCTGAGCAGGACAGACAACAGTAGGACCACCACCTCCTCGCTGTAAGAGGCTCAGACTCTCTTCACACTTTGTTAGCCTTCTTGGTTATAGGATCCCACTGGGACTCATCTAAAGCCCTCAGCTCTTTTTCAGACAATGTGCTGCCTGACCACACCTCCCTCATCTGATACTTGTAAAGTCAATTCCTTCTATGAAAGGTAGATTTTACATATATGTCTCTTGAAGTCTACCTGGTCACTAAACACTACAATAATAGCAGCTAGATTCAGTAACTCCTGGATGCCAAGTCTGGGCTAAGCATGTTACAAACGGTATCTCACCAGACCCTCACTACCACCCAAGAAGATAGGAGCTGTTATTTCCACCTGATTGTGGAGGAAACTGAGGCAAAAAAAGGGAAGTGACTTGCCTAGGGTCATACAACTAGTAAGGAGCCTGGGCTCCCCCACACCCCTAGTAATAGGGAGAGGTCCAGGCCCTTTCAACTCAACCCTGCCTCCAGGGTCACCCCATCCCTTCTCACTGGTGAGTGGGGAATGGGGGGGGGTATCAGGCTTCCCTCTCCTTCCTCCTCCCAGGTTACTTGACAACACCTTAGGACATCCTTCCCCACGCCCCCCACTTTCCACCGCTGGAACCATAATCAAACCCAGTTTGCCACAGTTATTGGAAAGGGTTTGGCACTCTCCTCCCCATTGGTTCCACTGGCCAAGCCTGGCATTTTCCAAACCCAAATCACTCTCCTTGGGCCCACTCCCCTCTACATGCTGTTAATTCTCTATTAAAATGTAAGCTCCTGAGGGCAGGGACAACCTGCATGTTTATCTGTCCAGCCAGCATTCACAGGGTTCCTGACTCTAGTGATTCATTCATTCATTCATCACAATGACAGAGCTGGCATTTCTGCAGCACTTGGAGGCTGGCAAAGAACTTTCCACACATGTTCTCAGAGCTGTCTTTGAGGCTTCAGACATCTCATCTTCCAAAGCCTGGGACTGTGCACCTCTTCTCCCAGCCTCTTGGAAGCTCCTAGGTCACACTTCCTTTCCCAACCTGTCCATTCCCTAACCAAGCCTCTCCTGACCCTTCTTACGTCAACAAAGACTAGAAAAGTGAAGGTCTGTTGTGCCTGCCGCTCATCTCCCTCTGGACTTAGGAGTCATCCACAACAAGGTGGGGTGTCCTAAGCCTCCAAATCTTCCAGGATGGGCAGGAGAAGCTGATGCCCAAAATGGCTTCTTCCCAGGGAAAAGCCTTTGGTCATTAAGGTGCTGACAACCTTCCTCAACATAACCCCCCCCCTTCAATTTAGGGCCCAGGGTTTGGACTGACTTGTTAACACAAAGCCCTCTCTTTCCTGGGCTTGCCTCAGCCCACCACCAGGCACTTCACCCATGCAGGGTTTGGGGAAGTTTAGTATTTGCCATTTTGGCCATCATGAGTCTTGCTGCAATGGCAGGATGCTGAAAGGATGGGTTCCCACTGGCAGCCTGGACAGGGGAGGCCTCTCCTGTGCTCACCAATTCCAGTATAAACAGCCTTCCCTGATCCTCCCCCATCTCCCATCTCTGCTCTGGGCCCCACAACCAGATGGCAGCACCTGCCACTTCACAAATGGGGTGCCTGACCGATTTCCTTCAGGACAGTGGCCAATGTCAGTCAGCAGCAATGAGATCAGACATGGCAATGTCTTGGTTGGGTACCTCTGAGCTCTCCTCTTGGGTGCCCAAGTCAATGGCATTTTCTATGGCCCAGGGCCAGCCCTGGAAGTCTAGCCAAGACCCTGTCTAAGAGACTGAAGGGTAGAATAGCCTGGGGACAAGTCAAGATTTCCAAAAGACACACTAGCTGGTCTCAGGTGACTGATCGGCAGTGAAGGATCCACTGCAAACTATTAATCCTCTAAAGTTGTGTATGAGAAATATTTTTGAGAGCTGCATTCTCATGGTGTCTGTCAGAGGATGACCCAGAATATACAAAAGAATATACAAAATCACTCAGTGTATGTTGTCTATGCTGCCTTCCTCAGGGATGATGCAGGCTCCCAAACAGCAAAGAGGCAGGAAGATGGGAAAGGCCTCCCTGGTGCAGTAGGTCTGCAGAGGGCTTTCCGCCATCCCACCTCGTCCAATCCTCAGGACACTTCAGCCAGTATTGTGTCCAATTTACAATAAGGAACAAGAGGCTCATGGGGCAGAGCTCAAATCAAAAGTCCACCTTGAAGCTGCTTTAATGCTAAATTTAGCATTCTTAGATTCCTGGGCTGGCTCTCATTTCACCAGGCCACGTGGTCTCTTGTTATCAAAGTCCATCTACACCAAAAGCCCATAACAACATGCATACCTCCAGGATGATGAGCTGTTGGGGCCACTAGATGGTGCAAGAGATAAGAGCACTAAGCCCTGAATCAAGAGGACCTGAGTTCAAATTTGACCTCAGACACCTTGGGCAATCACGAAATCCCATTGCCTTAAAAAAATAAAATTTTTTAAAAATCTAATTAGGATGATGAGCCAGGCCTGGAGGGGAGGACAAGATACATCTGGTCACATCTCTTATTATTATTATTATTATTTATATTTTCCTCTTCCCTAAAAGAATGGAGACGAGCTGTGGATTTCAAGTTATGGAACCCCAAGACTTAGACATGAAGATCTAGAAGTGTGTGATCATCACATCTTATGACCTCCTGACTTCCCTGAAGGATGAGGAAAATGGTCACATGACATGGGCAGCTGGTCCATGGGGTGGAACTCCAGCTTCATAAGTCACAAATCCAATGTTCCTTCCCCAAGGAAGCTTCCAGCCCTGGTTCCAATAATGCCTCTCCTCCTAAGGAAGATGAAGATTAAGTTTGCACCTCTGTTCTTGAATCAGGAAAACAGCAAGAAAAAATTCTTGCCCAACCTGCTTTACGGGACCCAAAAGATTATTCCTGTGACCTTTTCCACACCTTCATTTCAACAGCAAACATTTATCAAATACTGACCTTGGGTCAATACTTGACTGGAGTTACAAGACTCCAAGAGGTAACATCCTCCTGAGGGACTTCAATACAAGGGTTCAGACAAGTCAATACAAAGAATCTACAAAGCAAATATGAGGTTACAGAGAGGAGGGGAAAGGGAGCAGGATGAGGTCTGGAAAGATCTCCCAAAGAGGGGCTGGCTCCCTCATAGCCGGGGCACTGCCATCATGTTAGTCCTAGCATGGGGACAATTCTGAAAAAAGTACCCAAATGCCAGTGGAAGCCAAGTATCCAAGGGCTGTAAATATGAGGACAGAATTGGGTGTTCTATCTGCTGCAGGTGGTCGAATAAAGGCCTTCTGTGTTTTAGGACCAAAAACTTGGCAGCTTGGAGAGAGGAGAGGTTAGCAGAAGAAAGTCTAATTAGAGCATCTTGGAGAATCAACTGATTGGATCTGGGAGCTGAGAGAAAGGGAAGCAAGAGAGGATCCTCAGGTGGCAAAGCCAGGCAACCGAGAATGGCAGTGCCTTCAGCCTAACTTGGACCAAGTTTCATTGGACTTCTGTTTTGTTGGGTCACACAGATGAAGAGATTCAGCAGAATTAGAGCTCACCAGAGAGAGAGGAGCTCTGTTTGGCTTGCCCAAAGTTTAATGGTGGCTGGGCTAATGATGTTCCCATGATCACCACAGCCATGGTCAAGAAAACCTAGGCCAAACCTCCCCAGTCTTTTCTGTCTACTATCTCTCACCTTCAGAGATTCAAGAGTGGCCTGCTTATAAACCTTTTCTGCAGAATCTTTCTTCTGAGGGCTGCTGTGAGGCAAGGGTTTTCGAATGACAAACTTATCCATTTCCAGGGAACTCCTCTCCAACACACCCAGTCAGGAAAAGGGCTGTCCTCTAGAACCTATAGCACAAAGATAATACAGCAACGGGTGAGAGATAGTTTACTAGAGAGGGCATAAAGAGCAGTATGTGTTCAAGACAGACCTATAGATCTGTTACTAATCTCAAGCAGGCCATATATATCTATGCAGCTTTTATTTTTTTTAGGATTTTTTTTTTTGCAAGGCAAATGTGGTTAAGTGGCTTGCCCAAGGCCACACAGCTAGGCAATTACTAAGTGTCTGATACCGGATTTCAACCCAGATACTCCTGACTCCAGGGCTGGTGCTTTATCCGCTGCGCCACCTAGCCACCCCATCTATGCAGCTTTTTTAAAAAAATTTTTCCCAATTACATGTAAAGAAAGTTTTCAACAGTTTGTAAGCTTTTGAGTTCCACACTTCTGTCTCCCTTACCTCCTATCCACATGACAGTGAGTAAGATGATAGAGGTTATTTTATGTTGTTTTAAGGCTGAATTAGCTAGGGCTCTCTTCCCTCTTGTGTTTCCTACAAACAAGTCACTTGATTCCTCTTAAGCCTAAGTCTCTTCATCTGTAAGATGGAGGTGGCATTTGCACCCCCAATCTCATATAAATATAAATACCCACTTGGGCCAGAAAAGGGAGTCCAACTGCAAAAGGGTGAAGATTTTCCCAAGGTAGACAGTAAGAAGCAGCAGAAGCCAGATTTCCTAATTTGAAGGTTGTGACTTTTTCCATTCTACCAAAGGTTCAAACAAGGCCAGCACCCTTCCAAATACTAGCAGGATGTCTAGTGACCTTCAGAGTGCTGGGTCCCAGAGTGTGCCACCTAGGAGGTAGAGGGGCCATGTTTGGAAGGAAGGAAGGAAGGAGGGAGGGAGGGAAGGAAGGAAATAAGTATTTATCAAGTGCTTTTCTCATTTGTCCCTCACAATAACCCTGGGAGCTAGGTACTATTTTATCTCCACTTTACAGAAAACTGAGATAGAGAAAGGTGAAGTGACTTGCCCGGGATCACACAGCTAGTCTGAGACCAGGCCCAGGATGCAGGGAAAAGGTTTACAAGTCAGCCCCAGCCTGGGTCAACCCATTCAAATCTAGCACCCATTACCCTTGAAAAGTTTTCAAAGGTTTCTCCCTTAGATCTCATGAAGGAGACCTGGATGATCTGACTTCCACCAAGAACCCTAATCATGGATATGAGTTCTTTCACTCCTCCTGATAACTATCCCTCCACTTACTCATTAAATCTTCCCTGCATTGGTTGTGGGGAACAGAGGAACAATATGCCCACTGTACAGATGAGGGTACAAGGGTGTGACCAACTTCCCTAAGGCTCATACAGCTATGAAATGCATTCAAGATCGTTATCTCTTCTGCTGTTTCCACCACCAGATCATAGGAGACAGAGGACCACAACCCTATCCCCACCAAGACAATCACCAGGCTTGGAGCCAGGAAGATTGGCATTCAAATCCTGCCACAAATGCTTGGCTATGGTTTGGATTTTCTTCCTGGTCATTTTCCAGGTTTAGAATTCTCCCTCTCCTCCTTGGTCTCCTTCAAGTCAAAACTAAGATTCCACCTTCTGTACTGATTTCATGGTACCCAGAGCAATGGGCCTGGAGTCTGAAAGATGTGAGTTTAAATCTGACCTTAAGCGACCTGGGCAGGTCACTTAATCTGTGTCTGCCTTGATTTCCTCATCTATAAAGGGAGAATAATGATAACACTCCTCCTGAAAGGTTGTTAGATCATGCTATACCATATTATAAAATGAACCTTAAAGCCCTATGTATAAATTCTGGCTATTGTTTGCACATAGTTGGTGACTCATGTCCTATAAAACTGGGAGTTCCTTGAGGGCAGAGCCATGTTTTTGCCTTTTCTTTGTATCCTTAGGCCTTAATATAAAACCTGACACCTAGTAGGTGTTTAATGCTCGTTGCTTGGTTGTCACTTCTGGGCAAGGTTATCTGAGTCTCAGTTTCCACATCTGTAAAATGAAGATAATGACAGCAACTATCTCCCAGGGTTCTTGTGAGGCTCAAACACTACATGAGTTTTTGTTTGTTTGTTCTTATGAAAGATTTCCAGAACTTGATTTCAAAGCCTGACAGTAAGAAAATGAAATGATGATTTTTCCAACTGTTTGCACAAGACTAAAAAGAATAGGAACAAGGTGTTGCCTGAATCCGTTCAGATCCCGTTCAAGGACAGAAGGGGGGCTCATGTGGCCTTTGGCAGCTCTCTCTGCACCTCCATTTCCTCTTCTGCTGGCTCTTGGGCCTCTTCCTCTCACACTTCCTGGTCTCTTGAAGTGACCGGTGCTTTTGGTCTGCTCACCTGCTCTTCTCCCGCAGCACCCTCAGCATCTCCTTCCAAGCCTGTCCCACTGGGTGGAAGCCTTGACCTCGGTGTGAGGCGCCTACGCCCCATGCGCCTCCTCCATCGGGCCCGGGTGCGCCCCGTGCGCCTCCTCCATCGGGGCCCCTGGCGGTCCCGTTGGCCTCCTCCATCAGGGCCCGGGTGCGCCCCGTGAGCCTCCTCCATCAGGGGTCCCGGGTGCGCCCCGTGCGCCTCCTCCATCGGGGCCCCTGGCGGTCCCGTTGGCCTCCTCCATCAGGGCCCGGGTGCGCCCCATGCGCCTCCTCCATCAGGGGTCCCGGGTGCGCCCCGTGCACCTCCTCCATCGGGCCCCAGGTGCGCCCCATGCGCCTCCTCCATCGGGGCCCCGGGTGCACCCCGTGCACCTCCTCCATCGGGGCCCCGGGTGCGCCCCTTGCGCCTCCTCCATCGGGGCCCCAGGTGCACCCCGTGCACCTCCTCCATCAGGGCCCGGGTGCGCCCCGTGTGCCTCCTCCATCAGGGGCCCCGGGTGCGCCCCGTGCGCCTCCTCCATCAGGGGTCCCGGGTGCGCCCCGTATGCCTCCTCCATCGGGGGCCCCGTGCGCCTCCTCCATCGGGCCCTGGGTGGGTCCCGTGCGCCTCCTCCATCGGGGCCCCGGTGCGCCCCGTGAGCCTCCTCCATCAGGGCCCGGGTGCGCCTCCTCCATCGGGGCCCCAGGTGCACCCCGTGCACCTCCTCCATCAGGGCCCGGGTGCGCCCCGTGCGCCTCCTCCATCAGGGCCCGGGTGCGCCCCGTGCGCCTCCTCCATCGGGGGGCCCCGTGAGCCTCCTCCATCGGGGCCCCGGTGCGCCCCGTGAGCCTCCTCCATCGGGGTCCCCGTGCGCCTCCTCCATCAGGGGCCCCGGGTGCGCCCCGTGCGCCTCCTCCATCAGGGGCCCCGGGTGCGCCCCGTGCGCCTCCTCCATCAGGGCCCGGTGCGCCCCGTGCGCCTCCTCCATCGGGGCCCAGGTAGGTCCCGTGCGCCTCCTGCATCGGGCCCGGGTGCGCCCCGTGCACCTCCTCCATCAGGGCCCGGGTGCGCCCTGTGCGCCTCCTCCATCGGGGGCCCCATGCGCCTCCTCCATGGGGCCCCGGTGCGCCCCGTGCGCCTCCTCCATCAGGGCCCGGGTGCGCCCCGTGAGCCTCCTCCATCGCCTCCTCCATCGGGCCCTGGGTGGGTATCGGGGCCCCGGTGCGCCCCGTGTGCCTCCTCCATCAGGGGCCCCGGGTGCGCCCCGTGCGCCTCCTCCATCGGGGGCCCCGTGAGCCTCCTCCATCGGGCCCTGGGTGGGTCCCGTGCGCCTCCTCCATCGGGGTCCCCGTGCGCCTCCTCCATCGGGTCCCAGGTAGGTCCCGTGCGCCTCCTCCATCGGGGCCCAGGTAGGTCCCGTGCGCCTCCTGCATCGGGCCCGGGTGGGTCTGTGCCGGCTGCACTTGACCCCTCCTCACGCCAAGGGCGGGCCGGGGCCTTCTGCCGGAGCTCGGTAACGGGGCTCACAAGGGCTTTCCGGGCCCTTGGCGCTGTTCTTGGCGACCCCCGAGGCGGCCACGCCGGGCCTGCAGGCTCCGGGGCGGCCTCCCCCTCCTGGCCCTCCTCTGTGGCCCCGAGGCCCCGGCTCCCCTTCAGCGTGTCGGGGCGCAGCGGCGGGGCCCGCCCCTCCTCCCGGGCCTCCCCAGGCTGACTCTCCGGCAAGCTCGGCCCTGGCGGCCGCGGCCGGGCGGGAGGGAGGCCGGGCTGGCTCGGGGCCTCCCGGGGGGCGCAGGCCGCCCTCGGCTCCGCGGCCCTTGCACCCCGCTCCGGTCCCCTCCCCTCCCAGGCCCTCCGCGGCCCCCGCCCGCGCCCACCGGGAAGCGGTTCCCTGGGCAACGGCGGCTGCGGGTCAGTTCATCCGGACAGCAGCACTGCCCGCCCCCACGCCGCGAGCAGCCAATCAGCTCCGGAAGTCAGGGGTCCCTGGCGCCGGGCAGCCAATTACCTCTGGAGTTCAGGCAGCTCTAGTCACGGCGGCCAATCACCTGTGGAAGCCGGAGGGTCCCTAGCAACGGTCGACCAATCACCCGCGGAAGTCAAAGGTTCGGAACGACGGCTAGCCAATCAGCCGCGTCCCTGAGCCGGAGGCCCTCCTCACGCCCGCCTTCCCCCTCCCGGGATTCGGGGGCGTCTGGTCCCTCGCAGCCTCCTCTGCTCCTCCTCCCGCTCCCGGGCACGTCGGGGCGGCCCAGAGCGCCTGCCCGAGCTCAGGCCCAGCCCGCGGGGACGGCGGCCGCCGCCTCCTCCTCCTCCGGCGCCTGCGCCGGCCGCGGAAGCAAGATGGAGGCGCTTCCTGCCGGGGCCCCGCCCCCGCCCCCGGCCGGGCCGCGCTCGCGAGATCCGGGCCCGAGGCGGCCGGGGGGCGGGGCCCGTCCGGGCGCTGCGTGAGGGGGCGGCGGCGGGGCGGGGCCGGAAGCGGCCGGGGCACCGGAAGGAGGCGGGGCGGGGCCGGAGGAGGAGGAGGAGGAGGAGGAGGAGGAGGAAGGCGAGCAGCCGCCCTCGGAGGAGAGGCAGCCGCGGCGGCCGGAGCGGCGGAGGGACTGCGCAAGATGGCGGTGCTGGGGGCGCCCCGGGCCCGGGCCCCGCCGCTCCCGCTGCTGCTGGCCGCGGCGCTGGGCTTGGCGCGGGCCGCCGGGGCCGCCTCGGCCGAGGCCTTCGACTCCGTGCTGGGCGACACGGCGCCCTGCCACCGCGCCTGCCAGCTCACCTACCCGCTGCACACCTACCCCAAGGTAGGCCGCGGGGCCCCCGCCGGCCCGGGGGTGCCCCGGGGGGGCCCCTGCAGACGGGGCGCCGCCGCCGGTGACTGGCACCCGCCCGGCGGGCCTGTGAGGGCTGAAGGAGGCCCTGAGGCGAGCCCCGCACCCAGCAGTGGCGGACCGGGGCGGGGGCTCCCCACATCCCGGCGGCGGCGCCCCGGGACGCGCCCTGCCCCCTCCCGCCCCCCTCAGGCTGCAGTTTGTGGGTACAGACTTGGGGCTCCCTGAAGGCAGGGACTTGTCCGGCCTCTTGTTTCCCCAGACTTGGCGGTGCTTGGCAGATGCTTAATAAAGGTTTGGTTTGGTTTGGGGGGTTGTTTTTAGGGTTTTTGCTAGGCAGTAGGGTTAAGCGGCTTACCCAAGGCCACATTCGAACCCAGGTCCTCCTGACTCCAGGGCCGGTGCTCTATCCACTGCGCCACCGAGCCGCCCCAATAAATGCTTTTTAATTGATTGTATAGACCTGGGGCATCAAAAACCTCCGCTAAAAAGTCTGATACCCAAGATGTAAGCATTGCCTGTGCCAGGCAGGAACGGCTGGGGGGGCACCAGCACAGAGCGCCAAGCCCAAAGTCAGGAAAACTCATCTTAGCAGCTGTGTGCTTCACTTCACTTCACCCTGTTTGTCTTGGTATCTTTGTCAAGAAAACTCCCAATTGGGTCACAGAGAAAGGTTACCAGAAAGACCAAACAGCATCTAAGCTGAACAGAGCTCAGAAGGCAGCCTGAGGTCATGGTCAGAGAGCTGATGCCCGCTAACAGCCCCCTCTTGGAGCCTCTGCAAGGTATCCAGAAACCCTTAGGTGCTCCACATTCCAGGCCCCCTCAGCTTGCTCCTGCCCCTGGGTAGCTCGTGGGCCGGTGGGAGGGAACACACCAAAGAATGGCTTCTGACATTGCGAGAGCCAGGCCTTTTGTTTCAGTGGGGAGAGTAAAGGATTGCCTCCAAGCCAAACAGCCTTTGTAACCCAGACGGGATTCAACCCAAGTCTTCTTTTAACTACACTCCATTTCCTTCCTTATTTCAACAATGCAAACCTATCTTTGAAGGGTTTCCCATGTGTAGGGAAAAGGCTAAATACTTTTAATCTTGGCTTGAAAGAATCTAGGGTATTGTGGCCTCTTTCTATTCCATTCGACAAACATTTATGAAGCGCTTTATGTCCATATCTGTATTTGTGTATATGTGTTTATATGTTATAAACACACACATATGTAAATATGTATTTTTTTCCCCACAAAGAGCCCCTGCCCTGATGGAGTTTGCATTCTGATTGGGGGACAGACCACAGATAAACACAAGGTGATTTGAGAAGGGAAGCAGGAACAGCTGGGGCAATTAGTGGAGCACCTCAGCTGAGCCTCAAAGGATGCTAAAGAGAAAGAATGTACAAGAGGGAAGGGAATGAGTGTACAAAGACATTGAGGCCATGGATGGAATGTGGCCTTTAATTCTAGGAGCAGCAAGGAGCAAGCCTGATTATCTGGTTCTCCAGAGCGTGGGAAAGGTAGTTGTGTGTGGTGAGTCTAAAAACTGGCATCCAAGGCCACTGTGCTGGAGCCATGTGCTGGAAGCTTTGGATGTCCAGCTCAGTATGTGTTTGATCTGTGAGGCAGACACTGGGAGACCACCAAAGACCCTCAAATTCAGGGTGGATGTGGTCAGACTTGTGCTTCTGGCAGCTGGCTAGAACAGGAGGATGGAAAAACTGATAGACTAGAAGGCAGAGATGAGGCTTTTGGGAATGTTTTTGTTTTAACTTTCCTCATGTATGGTTACATAAGCTGTCTGGATCAACTCAAAATAGCAAGAAAACTACCCAGGGTATGTGCCTATTACTGGGTAGGTTTTCTACAGCATATTTGCTACTCTTGCTTTTCAGCCTATGCCTCCAGCTTTATCTCATATGATTATTTCCCCTTTTGCTTTTTTAGCAGACCCGGCTTACTGTTTCCCAAATTCATTTTGATCCTTGGACCTGGAATTTACTCCTTCCCCTCCTCTCAATCCCAAAATTCTTGCCCTTCAAGACTCGACCTTGTGTCCCTTCCTGAAGCCTCCCCTTCTGACATTGCTAATGCTGTTCTTCCCTCCTAAAATACCACATTAATTTATCTCTGTGCATAGATTCTACTCCCCCATTCCCTTCTCTGTCCATTTTCTCATCTGCTATCCATCTCCCTACCACCCCTTTAAAGAGAGTTTGGCATTTCTCAATTAGCAGTGTTGGGCACCAAAGAATATATAGCTCATTTTGGAGGCTCAGGGTTTGCAGAGCCTCTGGTGCAGGTGCTCCCACCTGCAACTTGCCCTCCCACTGTTCCTGACAGATCAAAGGAGGTCTCTGTAAACCTCAGGGAAAGAGTGTCCAGGAGGTGATAGATTTGGGGGGGACCTTAGAAATTATCCTTTCCCACCTGGGCTCTTGGTTTGGAGCTTGGAAGGAAAAATCCATTTTGAAAAAGTTGGTAAAGATCCTTCTGTCTCTGAAGATGCGGGACATGATGTTCCCCCAAAGGTGCCAGAGCCTCACCATGGAGTTGACAGCATCAGGGGAGCGCCTAGTGGGTGCCAATCCCTGTGTTCAGAGCTTTTCAGATGTCTTCTTACTTGAATAAATGGAATTAAAATTGAGACCTAAAGACTTGTCTCCACATTAGACTCTGGGAATTGCAGCCTCCTGAAGAGGCTAATCCTTCTGCTAGGAAGAAGGGCCTAAGACTCGCCTAGCTTGGGGTAACTTTCTTCCCTGGGGCCTGCAGCCAGTGTGCACTCAGGCTCAGTGAATTGAGAGCTTTGGTCTTTACATCAGTTTGTTACTCCTTATTGTCAGAGTCCTTCAGACCCTTAGGGTCTGATCCTCAGCTCCACCTTCTTGTTTGAAAAGGGGAACAGAGCTAGAGATTAGTCACATTTTATCCAGGTTGGGAAAATCATATCTAGCAATCTCGAAGAGATCTCCCTCTTCCCTCAAATTCACATCTGCAGATAACTGACAACTGAAATACTGTGCGGGAATTTCTTTTTACTAAGTATTAGTCTAAACATGTGACTTATGTTTTACCCAGAAATTTCACTTGTATAAAACTAATGTTGACCTGTAATTTTGGCATTATGTTGCATACCTACACCCCGACATTTATTCCAAAGAGACCCCTTAATAGGACTGTGGCCTATATTTAGACTCTTTGTGCAATCTGGATCTTGCCCTGTATGTGGCCATTATTATATGTTCTGCTTTTTCTGGGCTTTAGTATCGCCCTGTACCACCTGGGGGAGGGTGCTGATGGATCCTTCAGCAGAGCATACAGCTCCTGCAGTCAGAGGTCCATCTCCCGCTGACCTCCAGTTGGTTGTGGCTTACCAAGGTTCACCTCTCATCTTACCCTGTTTATACCATTGTTACTTGATGCCCCTTTTAAATAGCATTATCTCACCAGAAATATGCACTAAATTAAAGAAGATGGAAAGGAAAAAGAATCATTTATTTGCTTGACAGTCATCACCTTCAGAAGTAGGCCACAAAAGCCTTTCCCAGCAGCACAGGCATTGTGATGTTGCCCTCAACTCCTGCCATCTTGTTTTGTTTCAGGAAAGACTTATTAGCAGATGGTAACTAACTAACTTTGCTTTCTTTTGAGCCTTCTTTTCCAGGGAAAAATGTTGACCTTTTGATAATCTCCTCTGGTCTTCTAATTCCATAGGAAGAGGAGTTGTACGCCTGCCAGAGAGGCTGTAGGCTGTTTTCCATTTGTCAGTTTGTGGATGATGGAATTGACTTAAATCGGACCAAATTGGAATGTGAATCTGGTAAGTTGATGTGCTCATGCCATTCTATATTCTTTTTTCTTTATTATATTTATAAAAAGAATACCAAGCATCTTCTATTAAATAGTCTCAGACACAGTTTGCAGTTGTCACAGAATTTTTGTGGCTGCTGCTCATAACTGCCAGATTGCCAGGAGTTTCTGTAATTCCATCTCATTTCTGGGACAGTGTTGGCTTTGTGCTGAAGTTAGGATGCCTGTATTTTACCAATCATTTGGCTTAAACAAATGAGGTGGCAATCACTGCACTCTTAATTCATCACCGCATCTTCTTAGATGGTATAATATTCCTCTCAGGATTTTTTCAATCATAGGTTGGTTGGCACTGGCCAGTGAATTTTGCTGAATCAGGCCTTGGACTAAATATTAAATAGTGTATTCTTTGTGGGTCATTCCAGGAAAGAGAGAAATGAAGTTCCTTTGTCAGTTAAACTACTAGTCTCAGATTTTGCTGAAAAAAGATCTAACAAGGCATAACTGTACTCTGTGACAGTGTCAGTGGATTAACTTCTTAGAGATGATAACGTCACCTTGGTCTGTTCACATCATTCTCAGGAGCTCAATATTTTGTCAGGAAAAAGAAACTGATTAAATGATAAAATAAAAGGATTCTCTCTGTTAGACATCTTCCAGTAGACTTCATTTTCAGTTTTCATCTGAATATTTTTATCACCATCTTAGAAAAATCATGATCCATAGACCTTTTAAAATGTGCCCTAATTTTCTCAAAGTTGAATGTCTTGCCTAATTTTTGAATTATTTTTTAATCTTTTCCAAGTTCTTTTTTCTTTGCTCTCTTTGTTAGCTCCTTATCTCTAAAGTAAATGATGTGTTAACAAAGTCACAGTCCTGGACCAGAATGGAATGGAGTGTGTACTTGCAGATCCTAACAAGGAGCACTGACTTGTTTGTGAGACAATGTAAAAACCCTGGCTGATTGTCGAACACAAACTTGGGATTGAGGCCTGTGTTTGCTACAGACTAGCCAAGTGAATGACGTCGACCAAGTCATTGAAAACCCTTTTGAACCTATTTTCTCTGTAATGGCATTCATAAAGTTATTTTTCAAAACTTATCAAATGGTTATTGCACATGTCATGGGCACCATTTTACAGTGAATATGGTGTCACTATCATGGTTCAGATCTGCAGGTGGTGTCTCCCAACAGAGACCAGGGCTTTCCTCTAATAAAACCACACTCACCTCCCTAAACTTGTGTATTTGTCCTGAGAGAAAGCAAGCACAGTGTGAATGATAAAGGGCTATTGACACATGAGCTGTTGAACACGTGTGGTATCCATTTCATTCTCTGTGATTATTATTATCACCAACTTACATCAGCATAGCATTGGAGAGTTTTCAAAGCACTTTGATGTCCATTCTGATTGTTAGCTCCAGACCCCAGGGAGCTTAGTAGAGCTCTGCTCTCCCTGCTTTACTCCTCTATATGAGGCTTCAGAGTAGAAGTCAAATGGCTCATTCGCTTTGTGCCAGTCCACAGAAGCCCCTTAATCAGTGCTTGTTGATTGAAATGTGGGGCTGGACACAAATAACCATGTGGCTGGTCCCTGCCCTAGCCTGGACTACATTCTGATGCAGTACACTGCTAGTGGGAAGCCTTGCACACCTGCCCTAAAGTTCAACTCTCTCTCTCTTTCTCTCTCAGCTTGCACAGAGGCGTACTCCCAGCCTGGTGAGCAGTTCGCTTGCCATCTGGGCTGCCAGAGTCAGCTGCCATTCGCTGAGTTGAGACAAGAACAAGTAAGCACCTGGCCCCTCCCTCTCTTCCTTTCTGACATCAGTTTTCTTTAGAAGGGCTGGTATGGTTCCCTACCGCCCTACTAAGTAGCATTTAGGGATCAGCAAATGGGAAGAGGAGTGTATATGTCAGATCACAGAGTCTCAGGAACCAAAAAGATTCAAACAGGCTAGAACAATGGCCAACTTTTTATTAAGATGGCATTTAATAGGGATAAATATAAAGATCAAGTCCCAGATGGGAAAAAAAAATCTGTGAATTTTAGCGGACTTCAACTATGTGGCATAGCTACTCAAAAAATAATAATTTGAACTTATGTTAATACAAATAGTATCAATTTAAAATTAAAATAAATTGTTAAATGCTTCAAGAACAAATTAATATTTAAATATTCATATTGATGGAAATGTCCAGAATTAAATAGGATAAAAGTCCACCATGCCTTGCTTTGACTGGACCATATCCAGGATATTATGTCTCGTTCCTAGCATTCCATTTTAGGGAGACTCTGGATAGTTGTGCATGCAGAGGAAGGTAAACAGACTAAGCATGAGATTTGAAACCAAAACTGAAATAATATTTTGTCTGGCTAAGAGGAAGCAGCTCACTGCAATCCAGTGAAGGAGACAAGGCAAGTGTATTATTCCCTAGAAAAGTTGATTGCCATGCCTGCCCAATGCCATTTAGTTGGGTGTTTAACTATTATGGGGGTGCAGGGGTAATCCAGAATTAAACATTATACAAATATATTTTTTCTATTACTAGATATCAGGGAATGCCTTTGGTGAACCCTAAAGTGTATGTGAAAATGAAATTATGTCTCATTTTTGTTTCCCACCACCAGCTGCCCATGGTTTCTTTTATGTTTTGTTGCTCAGAAAATATCTGAAAAGTTATGGGGGAAAATAGAGAAAATTAAGCCTATTTCCATACTGAAGAAATTGGTGCATAGAATTAAAATTGAGTGCCTCACTGTGATGTGGAGTTGACCCTCTATACAAGTGGAAAACAAGCTTTGCTGATATAGAAAAATTGAATACAGGCTCTGAGTGACAGAGCCTGTGTCTGTCACAGTTAAATTCAGAGAGGCATTCAGTCACCAAATTGGCTGCAAAATGAACTCTCTTTGAGAACCTCCTACTGAGTCATGGAGTCATATATAGGACACATTGGCATCCTGTACCAATGAAATCATACAGGGTCTTTGAAGTAACTTCCAAGCTACCATTTTAGAGAAGAAAATACACCAGAATCAAAATTTTCTTTTAACAAAACTGATAACTTGGGGTGGCTAGGTGGCGCAGTGGATAGAGCACTGGTCCTGGAGTCAGGAGTACCTGAGTTCAAATCTGGCCTCAGACACTTAGTAATTACCTAGCTGTATGGCCTTGGGTAAACCGCTTAACCCCATTTGCCTTGCAAAAACCTAAAAAAAAAATGATAACTTTGAGGAAAATTTTAAATTTAAATAAATTAAATTTTAAATTTAAATTCAGCAAAATTTTAAAATATCCAGATTGACAAAAAAAGAACTTCACTATTTAAATAGCCCACTATCACAAAAATAATCTAAACAAACTGCAAATGAAATCCCAAAGAGAAAAACTCCAGGACAGATGAATCTAAAAGAGAATCCTATCAAACATTCAAAAAACAACATAAGACCATTAACATAATAAACCAAGTTAACAATACATGCATTATTGATAAAGACCATAATTATAAACACTAGAAAGCATAGAAATAAAGAGCTTTTATCATTTTTGTTTGTTTTTTCCAAGGCAGTGGGGTTAAGTGCCCTGCCCAAAGTCACAGGTAATTATTAAGTGTCTGAGGCCGGATTTGAACTCAGGTCCTACTGACTCCAGGGCCAGAGCCCTATCCACTGTTCCACCTAGCTACCCCTTTTTTCTTAACTGTGTGTGTGTGTGTGTATGTATAGATTGATATTTATTATATGAAACCAAGAGCAAATATATGTAATGGAGAAAGTTGGAGGCCAGTAAGATCACAGATAAGCAAGCCCATCGTCATCACTAATCATTACCATAGACTTAGAAATGATTGTTACAGCAGTGAGACAAAAGAGAAATCAAGGGAAGAAGTATAGTTAAAGAGGAAGCAAAATTATTACTTTTATGCTGAATGATTTGATAATTTACTTAGAAAACCCTAAAGAGTAAGCTAGAAAATTAATTGAAAAGTTCACTAAAGTTTCAGGATATGAAATAAAGCCACATATGTCATTAGTATTCCTATAAACAATAAAATCCAACAATAAAAGCTCAAAAGATAATTTTATTCAAAATATTTATAGAAGATATAAACTATTTGAGAGGTGTTTACTAGGAATTATAAAATTTTGATTATAAAAACACTTTTTTTTCCCCCAAGAATCTCAGAGGAAGTAATGGAAAAAAGTGTGGAAAGGAACCTAGCAGCAGAACCAGATAATTCTCACTTTATGTAAATTTACATTGTGCAAATTCAACTTCAGTAAAAAAAAATTCTGAAAGAAATCCACATTCCAAAAAACCACCTATGTTAACTTTACTGTACTGTACCGTGCTCTCTTCTCTCATGCCCCTCAGCTATGTGGCCTCCCACCTCCCCATCAAAAGCAGACTCCTCTTCCTCCATCCCTGTAAAAAATTTCCTCCAAATGAAAGTGGAAGAATAGAAGTGCAGAGAGACCATCACTGCTGCATCCTGGGCTTGTTTTAAGACCTCTGATGCCAAGAGAGACCTTTGCCCAGCTCTACCAACCCACCCACATGTCTTCTCTACATCTGTGATTGGGTTCCATGTGTCCATCCCCAGTCCCCACATGTCACAACTCCTCTTTTATCTGTGTCTAGACCACATATATTTGCCCTGTCATGATTTCTTCCTTTTGATGTCAGCTAGGCACCCACAGATTCTGCCCTAGCTCCTGCATGTTCCTCCACCTGTTCCCACATCTCCGTCCCTAGCCCCCGACATCTTTGTATCATGTACTGGCTGCAGTTCTATGTCCCCACGTCTATAGACAAATACGTTTTATATAGAGATCTGTGGAGCAGTCCATTTGTAATGTCTTTATTGGAAAGCAGAAATGATTGAAGTGACCTAGTGGTGGTTACAAAACAGGTCAATCATTGGAACAGCATAGGTATACAGCCACAGGAGCAAACACAAGAATGTTCAATAACTCTAAAGACCTGAGTTACAAGAATAAGGCTCATTTAACATTTGACAAAAACCACTGGGAAAATTTCAAAGCTCTCTGGCAGAGATTAGGTATGAATCAACATTTCCCACCATATAGCAAAATGCAGTCAGATGGATGTATAGCTTAGACATAAAGGTCACATCATAAGCAAATTCTAAAAGAAAAGGGGAGAAAGTCCCTTTCAAATCTATAACTCGGGAAGGAGTTTATAACCAAATAAGGGGTAGAGAGGAGCACAGAAGAAAAATGGACAATTTTGATTGTGCAAACAAAATACAGTTAAAATTAGGGTGGAAACAGGTCCATAGAAAAAAATATTTTACAGCAAGTTTGATAAAAGTCTCATTTCCAAGTTAAAGAACTTATTCAGGTTTATAAGACTTAACCATTCTCCAATAAATAAATAGTCAAAGGATATGTTGTTGATCAGTTGTTTCAGTAGCATCTGGTTCTTGATGAGCTGGGTGGACAGCTAGGTGGTGCAGTGGATAGAGCACCGGCCCTGGAGTCAGGAGGACCTGAGTTCAAATCCGGCCTCAGACACTTAATAATTACCTAGCTGTGTGGCCTTGGGCAAGCCACTTAACCCCATTTGCCTTGCCAAAAAAACCCTAAAAAAAATTGATGAGCTGGACAGTTTTGAAGGAATCGGGGAAGATCTATGAGCTGATTCAGAGAAAAGTGAGTCGAACTAGGAAAACAAATATGATGGCAATAATATTTTAAAGAAAAATATTTGAAAGACAGTAGGAATGTAATGATAATTTTTGATTGCAGAAGACTAAAGATAAAACATGCTATGCCACATCTTGCCAGAGAAGTGACGCACTTAAAATGCAGAATGAGTCATATGGTTTTGGACATAATTTTCTTAAATTGTCCAGTTTGGGATGTTTGGGCAAGAGAAATATTTTAAAATTTTCTAATGAAATAAAAAATGTATGTGTATAATGTGTCTGTGTTTGTGTGTGAGAGAAATAGTCAGTGTTTCAAACTTGGTGTCTCCTTACAGCTCATGTCCCTGATGCCTAAAATGCATCTGCTGTTCCCTTTGACTCTGGTGAGATCATTTTGGAGTGATATGATGGACTCGGCACAGAGCTTCATCACTTCCTCATGGACTTTCTATCTTCAGGCTGATGATGGAAAGATTGTCATCTTCCAGGTGAGTGTGACTACAGACTGTCCCTGTCATGCTTCAGTCAGTAGCAGGTACAAGTAGGGACCTTGGAGGTCAACAGCATCCCTGGAGTAATAGTCCCCTTTGTGCCCTTTTCTCCAAAATTCTGCGTGAAATGATCTTGAAGCTACTTCCTAATGAATAAGCCCCCCAAATTTTAAGCATCTGCCTGTTAAGAACTTGATAGTGATATTGTTCAAATAAAATCATAACTGCTTCAATTTGAGGTTCTGTCAAATATAAACAGTTTAATTACTTACTCTTAAGATTTGTGATTAGGGTTGGCTAGGTGGCTCAGTGGATAAAGCAAGAATGGGGGGAAATTGTAAAACTCAAAATAAATAAAATTTTTCTAAAATAAAAACTCTGGGGTGGCTAGGTGGCACAGTGGATAAAGCACCGGCCCTGGAGTCAGGAGTACCTGGGTTCAAATCCGGTCTCAGACACTTAATAATTATCTAGCTGTGTGGCCTTGGGCAAGCCACTTAACTCCATTTGCCTTGCAAAAACCTAAAAAAATTAAAAAAAAAGATTTTTGATTATTTGATTTGATTTGGACTTAGAGGCACATAGAAAGGTCTTGACTCTGCATTTCATTATTTCAGGTAAGCTCCATTACCAACCCACTAACTTCTCAGTATGTCCCCAAATGATAGGATAAATGAGTTGAACATTTTATTATTATGAGGGGTTGGCTGTAAGACTAATTAATGTATGGGCATTTTGTTCCAATCTAGGCCCTGTTCCTTTTGTTCTTTTAATCTGGAAACTGGTAGATTTGGTAATTGAATACATTGTTAGGATTTCATCAAAAGCTCTGAAGTGTTGCTTTCCTATAGATGTTCTATTACCTGTTGCGAGCAGGATCTTACCAGCCTGGGTCTGTGTTGATTGTCTATAGATTAGCTGACCTAGCCACTAATAGAGAGGCCAAAATATGGGGAAAGACTTCGGAGGTTTACTGTTGAAACAAAACCAAAATTTCCCCTTGGAAAGAGGTAGAGTGGAGGCAGAATTGGGATGCAAGTCTGTCCTCTGGCTCCATGCTTACAACTCTGACCATTGGAGCCCCAAGAAAGGCATCGATGGTGGAATGGCAAGAGCTCCAAGAAGCAGCAGGCTTGCTTACCATTCACTCAGTTGTGACAATGGGCCAATGTGACTGTCTCTGTGATGCTATGACCTTGTGAAGTTAAATGGTTTGTCATGATTTACCCTGGACTGGTGGTGGTGCCTTCACAGTCGTCATGATTTAGAAGTTCCATCAGAGTCTCTGGAGGTAGCTGGATGGGGGCTTCAGTGAGGGGTCAGGGTCATGGCTAGAGTATTTCCAATTCCAAGTTGCCTCAGGTCTGTTTGTACCAGGATAATGGTTTTCAGAGACAGCAAAGGACCCTTTGATTCTCTTTCAGTCTAAACCAGAAATTCAGTATCCAGCCCAGGTGGATCGGGATCATTCTCCACATGGAAAAAACTCACCTTTAAAGAAAATGGCCTGTAAGTTTTATTTCAAATCCAGCAAAATAAACATTGGCATAACCTACTGCAAATTATCTGTATTAATGGAGGGATAAGACCCACATCTTGCTCATTGGGTCTAACTGAGCAGGGCTTTCTCACTTCCCAGCACAGCCTGAAGGTAAATCCGTGGCTTAGGACACTAGTAGAATAAAACTTCTGGGCTCATCTCCTTCTCTATTGAGTGTGGAGAAATCAATGTGAATTGCCAGGGTTCACTTTTATCCTCATTTGCTGGTTCTTCTCTAAAGCAAAAAAGATAATTTCTTAACTTCATATTTTCCCCAGAATAGGAAAAACTGGGGTGGGGAACACATGGGTGATGTCTTAATAGGTGCGAGGAAACTTGAAGTCTTCCTCTTGTCCCATTTGTTCACATAACCCACACTGGGGACTTGTTGGTAGAGGTTCCTGCAAGGTCCATTGAAGTGCAACCCCAGAGACCCTTCAAGTTAGGAAAGGGAGGTGCAGGGAGGGGAAGAGTCTTGCCTCAGGGCAACACAGCAAGGCAGCAGCAGGGCTGAGATTCAAACCCAGATCCTTTAACTGCAAATGTAGCTTCTCAGGCTTGGGAATGTGGGGGAATTCTGGAGTCTGATGTGCCTTACGCCTTGGTATTTCAGCAGATCCGCAGCCAGCAGGCTCTCAAACCCACAGAGGCTACTTTGAAGATGGAGAAAACGACAGTTTTTTTAAATGCCTATCTCTGTATGTATTTCTAATTTATTTCTCTTTCTATAGACAGGATCTGCTTTGAGTCTGGGGGATATTAATATTGTATTATTTAAAGTTTTCTTAACATTTAAGCCATTTCCCCCATATTTCCTTATGATTCCCCTTATTTTTAAGGTTGCTTTGGTTTCTTTAAAAACTAGCACACTAAATGAGCCAAAAAATAGTAATGTTTCCCCATCACTGGAAGGTTTATTGTTTGAAAGGATTTCTTTTAAACAGGAATGCCTACTACCTTAATTAGACCTTTCTTACAGTAATATTGCATATTATGCAATAGCATAATGTGAATTTCTTATAAGCAGCCCCCCACCCCACCCTGTCCTGCCCCCTTTCCCTTTCTTCTCAGGCTCTGGTTAGCAGTGGCTTTGACCCCAGTCTAGAGATTACTTACATTCTGGGGCAAATCCCCACTCCCTGCCTGGACGTGTCTCCGGGCCCAGCATGCCCCAAGGCTGCAGTCAGAGCCCTCCTCCTGGGTCTGGGCTTCATGGGCTTCCCCTGCTGTTTCTCAGGAATTCTGGCTGGATTGTGACCATCACCCTTGTGCTCTCGGTGCTGGTGTTACTCTGGATCTGCTGTGCCACTGTTGCCACGGCGATGGAACAGTATGTGCCACCTGAGGTGAGTAGAGGCAAGACAGCCATGGACTGGGGCTGTCTCTGTCTACCTAGAGGAAAGCCAGCCAGGGTGAGGGGGATGTGCTCTGCCTGTCCCTTCAGGCTTTTCAGAGGTCACGAGGAAGAGCAAAGGACACCAAAAAAATGATTAGCTACTTGATGAGGATGTTCAGATCAAAAGCTGCCTCAAGAGTAATATCTGGCCTGGAAGGAAAGCAAATCTAATCATCTGTGTGATCCAAAAGCCTCCACACAGGCCCCAGCTGATGAGTGATTTTTGTCCCTCTTAGGGGATAGTAGTGTGTCGTTGTGGTCAAGGGGAAGACTAAGGAGGGCAGTGGCAAGATCTGAGGTCTGACCCTGGGAAGGTGGCAAAGGCCGCAGTGCCTGAGTCTTCATGGCTTTAAGACCAGCCATGCGTGGGTCGGCTGGTTCACTAGGTTGTGGTCAGGGGGCAGAAAAGTAGTCCAGTTTGGCTGGAGTGCAGAGTACAAAAAGGAGAAGACAGGTTTTAGATGATGGAGCAGGATAGGAATGGGAATGACCTGTGCATGCTGGGCTGTTAAACTAGAAGTAATGTGCAGTCAGCCTACACTGCAAAGAGCCTAGAGCTAGACTGGGAAGGTTAAATGTGGGAGGGGACTGGTGTTGGAGCTGGGCTTTAGAAATGACACTTGGGCAGCTGAGCAGAAGATGTTGGATTGGTGAGAGGACTGGGAGATGAGAGGAGGAGCTGATGGATGAGGCCTTTGTTAAGATATGGTACCTGATTATTTGGGGCATTACAGAATAAAAGTTCAAGATATTTCCAAAGTTCCAAAGGAACTGAACAAGATGGATCAGAGATGAGGAAGACTCAGAAAGAAGGGACTGTCCAAGACAAAGGAGTGAAAGACAGCAGCTAACTAAAGCTATAGAATTCTTCTGTAAAGCCACAGTCTGAGCAGAGAACTTTTCTTAAACCCATCAGTTTGTGTTTCTCATAAGAATTAGTGAGGCCTAGTCAAGTGGTGCAGCCATGTGGTTAGTTCTTGCTTCATTTACTATAAAAATAGCCAAAAGTTTAATACTGAAAACACATTCAAGTTTCTTGGTCCAGAGCTATTGATTTCAAGTGTTGTTCCATAAAATCCTTTTCTCCTGTTTTATTCTTGGAGCCTTCTGAGGTAGTCCTGATCCTTCCACAGTGGTCTGGGTGCCTTGTCCAAGTGGTCCTGAACTAGAGGCTCTTCTGCAATATTTAGCCATAATTGACAGGTGCCTTTTGGTTTTATAAAGATCATGAGTCCCTGGGAAGGAGAGCATGTTTCTCTATCCCACGTAAGATGTACAGCATGGATGCCAAACACAGATGATGAACATGGCTTTGGGGAAGCTTGTGAGTGAAGCCATTTTTAGCATATTTTCCTATTGTGGATTCGTATGTGAAGCTCATGTGGCACGTAGTGTCTTCCTGCCCCATGGAACTTCTGATCTAGAAGAAGGGGGATTCGTTAGAAAGTGATGGGGATGGAGCGGCTAGGTGGCGCAGTGGATAAAGCACCGGCCCTGAAGTCAGGAGTACCTAGGTTCAAATCCGGTCTCAGACACTTAATAATTACCTAGCTGTGTGGCCTTGGGCAAGCCCTGTTTGCCTTGCAAAAACCTAAAAAAAAAAAAGTGATGGGGAGAAAGATGGAGAGGATGACAGAGCAGATCAAGTACATCCAGGGCTGTAAGCCCCTAAAGGAAAGATGGTGGCAACTCATGGAGCCACCCAAGGCAGCCCCTCCCCAACCAGCTGTCCCCCAGTCCCAGTGCCCTTTGAGAGTCAGTGGAGGGGGTTATTAGAAGGGTAATTATTCCCAGGTCACAGATGTAGGAAGTGAGGGCTGTGGCCAGGAGGAACAGGCAGAATTGAGGGGACTGTCTAGCCTGAAGGGAAACTTCTTAGGAAGCATATGCCTAAAATAGGCATCTAGCAAACACCCTGCCCAGAAGCCTCAAACACTCTTAGGTGAGAAACATTGACTTAGGTTTACCCAAGGGATGTTGGTGAGAGCAGAAGTAGGATTCAGGGAGTTAATGACTGAGGCTGGTGGCCCCAGTCTTCCTCCCCTCCCCCAAATATTCTTTTTCACTTTCTGGACTCCTCATGGGAAGAAGCTCCCTCGCTGAGATTGAAGTGAATGATACATTTCCCAAGGGCTTGTAATGAATAGTCCCCCTCAGTGGCCAGCATGGTCCCTGTGAGTGTCCCTCTTCTGGGAAGACATCCTCAGCCCTGTGAGGGAAGCACGCTAAGCTGGGAACCGGCCTCAGGCAATCGCCCTGCACAGGGGCTTCTCTGGGGGCCAAAAGTCGGCTGCCTGGCTTCTGAGGAGAAGTGGGCAGGCAGCTGTTGAGCTGACATCATTGTCAGTAAGTCAGCACATTTATTAAGTGCTTACTGTGTTCCAGGCAATATGCCAAGCACTTATGGGTAGAACACCAAGCTGAGAACCAAGTGATGGGAATTCAGATATAGCTTATAGTCTCCTGTTCCTGGGACCAGGACCAAGTTGCTTAATCTCTACTTGCCTCAGTTTTCTCATCTATAAAATGAGAATAATAATAACCTCTACTTCCCAAGATTGAATGCAGATGAAATGAAATCATATTTGAAAAGTACTAAGCATACAGCGACCACCCCAAAAGAAGGACTTTTCTTGAGGACCAGTGAAGTGACCTTGACTGTCCTGGACTCATATTCCCAGGGGAGACACCAAGTCCATAGATTACTTTATACAAACTAGAGGAGGTTGGGGGTGGGGAGAAGCCTCAGGTGGAGGGGAATGCTGCAAGGCAGAGGCAATATGGGCACAGGGCAGGGAGACGGGGAGTGGGAGCAGGGAGCAATATCCAGAGAAAGGAGGTGGCAAGACCAGGGCTGCTGGCAGGAAGGCTTCTAGGGAGTCTCCCAAGGCCCATGTGCCTGGCAGGACTCTGGTGGCGATGCAGAAATAGACTGAAGTGGGGAGAGATCTGAGACAGGGAGGGCATCTCGGACAGCCACCTAAGGGAGAGCTAATGATGACTGTGAGCAAGGAGGAGCACCTCAGTTTGGAATTGATGAGGGAGGTTTCGGGGGAATGGGGTAGCCATGTCACTGGTCCTAAGGTCCCTAACCTCACTTTATTACCTAATCCTTCACTCACCCTTCATCAGGGAATGGAGAAGCATTTACAGTGGGCCAAGTATGTGCAAAGTGTTGACACACATCTCATTTGATCCTCACAACAGTCCATGAGGTAGGAGCTGGGACTATCCCCACTTTTACATTTGAGGAAGCTGAGGCAAACAGATTAAGCAATTACCCAGGGTCACTTGCCTAGATAGTGAGTGTCTGAGACAGAATTTGCACTCCAGACTGTAGATGCAGCACTGGAGGCACTGTGCTATCTGATGCTGACTAGCTTCACACTAGAAGAAACCATTACCTAAAATGGTTGTCTTTCCTCATTCAAAACGATTGGCCTTCTTCTGTCTACCTCAAACCTGCTTTCATTCCATACCATTTCTTTCCTCTGTCTCCCTCTTTGATTCACACTCTCCTTCCACTTTCCTCCTGCCCTGATCTTCGTTCATTTCTGCACTGTCTGCCTGCTCCTTTGCCCCTTCCTCATAGCACCACTCAGCCCTTACCAAACCAGAACCAGAGTACTTCCCAACATCTGATCCCTCTGCCCACCACTACTGTTGCTGAAGGAAAGTTTACAACTCTCCAACTCAAGTTATCCACCTTTAGCTGGGTCCTCCGTGCTGCAAGGTCATCTCTTCCTTCTCTCCTCATTGATTTCCTCTTTGATTCCTCATAGAAGCTTTTCCAAACCTTCTCTCTTCACCATTAGCAAGGACTTTGTCTCCTACTTTCTTGAGATTGACCATGAGCTCTTCCTTTAGTCTGTTCACAACCTTGAACCTCACCCTCATTTCATCTTTCTCCCATCTCCATGGAATCTCGATCCCTTTTCCTTCCCTCTTCTCCGGTCATTCCCTCTTTTTCAAATCCTTAACCTTTCCCTACCTCTTTCAAACTACCAATATATCTGATTCTCCCCACTACCAAAAAAAAAGCCATCTTTGCTCAACCCCGCCATCCCATTCCCCCAAATTTTCATTCTCTCCTACTTTTCTCAATCAAATTTTGAAGGGGGGAAAACTGTCTCTAGATTCTTTTTATAATCAAAGTTGCCAAACTTCTCTTTGTTGTCAGATCTAATGATCCTTTTTCAGACCTCACTCTTCTCAGCCTGACTGCTACCATTTATGAAAATTAGTAAGGTCATTGAGGAGGGTAGGGCAAGAGAGCAAAAGAAGGGAAGAGGGCCTAGCACAGGGGCTCTAGAAATACCCATTGTTGGGATCATGATATGGATGTTGAGCCAGTCAAGAAACCTAAAAAGGAGCAGATAGGCAAACCAGGGGAGGAGTGTCATGAAAACTTAGGCAGTGTCCAGGAGAAGTGTTATGTGTATACTGCCCAGGAGGACCAAGGAGAGTGAAAAGCCCAGGAAGTTTGCCAGTGGTGAGGTAATTGGTACCTTTGGGGAAGGCAGTTTCATTTGAGTGAGGAGGTAGGGAGGAATGTGGTTGAGAATGAGAGACTAGTGGGGGCCAGCTAGGTGGCACAGTAGATAGAGCATGGACACTGGAGTCAGGATGGACCTGAGTTCAAATTTGGCCTCACACTTAGTAATTAGCTAGCTGTGTGACCTTGGGCAAGTCACTTAACCCCATTGCCTTAAATAAAGAAAATTAGAAGAAAAAATTTTTTAAAAGAATGAGAGAATAGACTTGAAGGGGTGACAAGTTCTGGTGGTGTTTTTCAAGTTTGGGCCTTTGCAGGTAGTAGGCAAAGAGCCCATTCATAGGGAGAGATTTAGGAGGAGAGTGGGATGCTGGAGATTGTGGTATTCTAGAGAAGAAGGAGTTCCTCTGAGTCAGAGAGCCAGGATGGCAAAAGATGAGCTCACGTTAAATGGCCTCCATTTTCTAAATAAAATAGGAAGCAAGGGGAGGAGAGGAGGGTGCCGGAAGAGAGAGATGTCATGGGGGACTTGATTGAGGCCTAAGGAAAGTTGGAAGAACTTGGATGGGGAAATAAGGTGGGAAATTAAAGCCAGATTTTGACAAGAACTGGTAAATAGGAATGTGAAGGCACAAAGTCCAGAAATGAAATTTGTTCCCTTTGAAATGGAATTCCAGAGCGCACGGTGGTAGATGTGGGTAGAATTAAAGCAAGATCCTCTGTGACGATTAATGTTTGGAGAACTGAGAATGAGGGCCTGGCGAAGTGGGTGTTGGGGATATCTGTTGTCCCAGGACTAGAGAGCGGCCAATGGTTGGAGAGGAATCTTTCCCTCTTGGGCTCAAAGAGGCTTCTGGGTCCAGTTGCTGTGTGTTCTTTTGAGTGAAGATCGGGGCACGGCATTCTTTGTCGTTGTAAGAATTCTAGAAGAGCTTTGTAAATTATTTGTTTAACTTTGCTTGGTTTTTTGTTGTTTTTTTAGTTTTTGCAAGGCAAACGGGGTTAAGTGGCTTGCCCAAGGCCACACAGCTAGGTCATTATTAAGTGTTTGAGGCTGGATTTGAACTCAGGTCCTCCTGACTCCAGGCCCAGTGCTCTATCCACTGAGCCACCTAGCTGCCTCCAGTTTGGGGGTTTTTAATGCAAAGGGTTTGTTACTCTTCATAAATCTTTTGCAGAGCAGCCAGCAATGACTATTAGAGTAAAAATGAGGCACTGAGATGCTTTGCAATATACTGTTCAGCTGTTAATAGTATTCTATGCTGCTCTTACATTCCTTGAACTGATCAAATCATCTTAGAGATTAGAGCTCATTTAGTCCCAACAAGATGACTACAGCCAAGAGCACCTACTTTCTCTTGATCCAGATATAATCCCAGACATCCATCTTTGTTGGATACGCACTATGCCCTCCACAACTGTCCCCGAAGTTCACCGTGGCCTGGAAGCTTTCAGGGGCTTACCAAGGCTGCCTAAGGAGGCATCTGGGCAACTGTGGGAGAGGACAAAGGGCAAGCTTTACATATGGCCTGAATGCCCAACTACACAGACCTTCAGGGATTAATGAAGGCAGGATGCCTGCTCTTATGGGCACTGCACATGCATTAGCTCATTTGCTGGCAAACTGTCCCTTCGTATTTCTGAGGTATACAACCTGGTGTGGGGTGAGTCCTTTTATTCTTGTAGCTGAGGTATAAATTCTAACCCCAATCCCCATCCCTCTTGCCAGAGTCACCCAGCACTGCAGCATTAGAGTCAGGGAGACGAGAGCAGAAATAGAAGGTGGGAACACAGAGCCCAAAGTGGACATGGGAAGGGTGCAGAAGGGGAATTTTCCTCAGCTTGCTAACTTTTCAATTCATGTGGTGTCTCCTGAAGGACTTGGGGTAGAATTCTGCCAGCCATTCTCTGTATTTGGGTTGTTAATGAGGGTTAATGAGTATTTGAGCTGAGATCAAATTGTAGATTTCCTAACTTAGACCTGGTTCCTTACACCGGACCTTAATGCCCTTCCCAAATCCCACTGTGACAATACAAGAAAAATGAGTTTTGTTTTAGCAGAGTAGTGATGACCTTGTCCTAGCCATTGCCACCCCAAATGTTGACTGAGCTTCTGTAGTGCCTCTTCAAATCAGTTTAATCATCTGATGTTCTATTGAGATCCAGCCAGGTCTTGATTAGTGCAAATAGTGAACCTCTCCATTTGCATTCACATTGAATCTTTCCATTGAGTTGGAACGAATTTACTTATTTTACATAATTATAACTTCCAGGAGCGAGATTTGAATATCTACAACCACTTCATTGGGTTCCTATTCGACCTAGCTGGGAAAGGGTGAGAGGGAAGGGGCTTGCCCCCTCCTCATTTCACAGATGGGCTAACTGAGCTGCATCCCAATGGAATGAGAAGTCTTTCAGTCAGCCTGTCATGGTGCCAGGGCCTTGGAATTCCTCGACCTAAATTTCCTGAACCTTGGAACTATAGTCTTAAAAACAAAGGCTGTTTTAGTGGCCCTTCCTTAACTAGACTCTGTAGGCGAGCTCCAAGCCCTTCAGGATCAGACACAACTCAGTGGGATGACTGCTGCTCTGCAAGGCCAGATCTCTGGGCCATTTCCTAAAATGCCTTGGTTCATTTCAGAAGCTGAGCATCTATGGAGACTTGGAGTTCATGAATGGACAGAAGCTGCCCAAGTGCCCACCTTCTTCCCTCGTGGCGCTTAGATGCCAGGCTGAGGAGCCTGAAGAAGCTGGGCCTCTCCCTGCCAAAGTGAATCTTGCTCATTCAGAAATCTAACCTTGTTTTTTAAAGAAAAATTAATTTAATAGACAATTCTACCTTTCCGTTCCTGATGTGGCTTTTTTTAATTGGTTTCTTTGGATATGGGGCTTAGGAAATTAGCTTTAAAATGCAAATAAAGTTACCAATCTGGGACAGTAATTAAAGAGAGCTAGACAACTGGGATCTCATGTCTCACTATCTGTAACTGCTTCTCATTGATGTTTGCGATGTACTTTTATTTCTCCCTTGACTAAATACTGTAAGCATGTCCTCTTGCCCCCAAACCTACCTTCTACCATGATCCTAGCAATCCCCCTAATTAATAGAAGGTATGTGGTAGTATATAATGTCATTGCTCAGAAATGGCTCCATGAACATGTGATTGAAAATGAAAAGTCAGCATGAGGAGCCTTTCTGAGACCCTTAATTTTCAGTTGTAGTGAACTGATGTCATTAAAGTTTTATTTGTATCACTCTGTGCATAAATTTTGTGTTAATATATTTCAGACAGTAGTACACGAATAGCATGAAATAAACTGCTCTTGGCCTGGGATAACAAGACAGTGGTTTATGCCTGCCTGCTTCGATTGGAGAGGGGAGCGTTCCAAAGAACCATTTTCTAGTTGGAGTGTATGGAGTTTGTTCTGGGAAGGACCCCCTTTAGAGGTGTAGAGGCTATATCTTCCTTAGCTGGCAGCCACCATATTTCAAATAGGGCACTGCATGGCAAGAATTGGGCTGGGCTTTTGGGGAAAAGGCATCTCCAGTATTCCTTGCCACACTGACTACTTTTTCCTTGATATCTAAGATCCTACCCAAAGGATTCATCTTCCCATTTTGTGTCCTGGGGCCAGTTTTCAGATGTGGATGATGCATTGTAAAGTGCTAATAAGCACGCTAACTGCGCTGTCCTAGTTACTCAGAAAGCGGTGTGGGTGATGTGTCCTAGGGAGAAGAAATCCAACATTTGGTGAAGAGTTTGAGGAAAGGGCCTTGAGAGTTCTTTAAATCTTTCCTCATCCTTTTTTCCACCCTGCCTGAGGGGAAGGAAATAGCCCCGAAGAAAAGTGATTTGCCCTTCAACATCCTGAGCTTAGGAGCTGATTTCAGAGCCAGTTGTGATTCTTATTAACACAGATTTATTATAAAGGCTCATAGAATTCTAGTATTCCAAGGGATATGTCAGCAGAAATGGGATAACCTACTCCCTGCATGCGGACAGTTCTGTGACTGAACCAAGAGGTAAGAAACTGTTTTAGGACTTGTCCAGTATACTCAGCAATTTTCTATCCTTTTATTCCCACCTGGTCATGTAGCTTATCCTCCATTTCTCACTCTCTGAATACACATACGTGTGTGTGTGTGTGTGTGTGTGTGTGTGTGTGTGTGTGTGTGTGTGTAAATATATATTACCCTCGTTTTAGCACCCTCATTGTTCTCAGATTACATAAGGATTTATTTATTGTTGAAACTTTACTCACAAGGCATAATATCTAGTCCAGCCTTCCACCTGTCACAGGTATTAGTCCCCTCTGTGCCGACCTCTTTGCACTACTTCCTACATTGAGGGGCAAGTTCAGTGGGCTCACCAGGTAGCCTGTCTGATGCCACACTTCCAGAAGATTTCATTCTTTTGGCCAAACTAATTCATCTCTATTGAATAGACATTTATAATGTGAAACTTAATTCCTTATAATTTGAGAAGAGCAGCCTTCTGTTTTATATCTGCCCTTCTGCTACTTCACCTATTAGTCTCTTTAGCATAGATGAAGGCTCAGCTCTCATTACAAAGTGCTTCTCTCCCAGCAGCCCTCTAGTGGCGGCAGTACAGATGTTAGGTTCCCCATTTTATAGATGTAGAAATTTACTTGGGTGCATCATCTCTTAGCTAAAGTGACAGATGTGAAGCTAGTTTGGAAGAGAACCCTGAATTTAGTAAGCATCTCTTTACTTCCATATCCAAAGGCCACTTGAAACCCATAGAAATTATCAAGTTAATATTTCGACTTGAACTCATCCATTGTTGACTTTAGGATATTTCTTAAGGATCCTTGCAGAGAACAGTTAATCTCTTGGATACCTATGTTTAGGATAGTAGGCCATAGGCAAAATAGCTTAAAATCCTTCTAGTTGCCTTTTAAATTCTGTTTTTTCTACCCCGTCTTAGAAATATTTCCAAGGTGCTCAGTGCTTCCCCCTAGGCCACACCTTTTATAAAGCTTCCTGTCTGAAAAATCTGAAACTGAAATCTCAGCTAAAATGTGAGTAGCTAGAAGATATTAAAAGAGTCCCCTCTGGGGAGAATATTTGATATTCAGCAAAGTTCTAAAGCTTTAAGCTTGAACCTCCTAAGATCAAAATGCAGGAAATGGACCAATGGGTTGAGAGTTGTTAGGAGTTACAAGGCAGAGGGGAAGAAGGGGAGTACAACTGGTCCCTCCCAGTACAAAAATGTTCATTTTAAGGAGATATTCTAGGTTTGGGTTACTACAGCAGTTTTAAAAATGGTTTCTTTTTACAAGAGGTCTTCCAGTGTCTCCAGGATACATATTAGTAAAGCATGGTGTGTTTTCTAGGTCTGGTTGAATGAATCACAAGTTGCTTGGATTCTAGTATTAAAGTGGAAAGAACTTCAAAAAGTTGTTTGAAGACTCTGATCCATGTTGTTCAATAGTATAATTTAATGCTCGCATCATATAATTACATAAGTCATAGAATGCTGCAAATCTGTGGTATTGTTGCCATGATTCACTATATTTGTTTTGTGTGTGGAGCTATAATTGTATTAAATTCCAAATCTTCAGAGGCTATGGAGCTGGAAAGGACCTGAGCAAATGATCTAGCCCCCCCTTCCCACCCCCCAATGTTGCACAGGTTTATGTAGAAAACCACAGTCCAGAGGGAGAAAATAGCTTGTTTTCTTCTACAACAAAACTGGTATTCTAACCAGTACTGTCATTTTTAATCCAGCATCCTTTCCAGCATATTCTGGATTGGACTGAGAAATCTTTAAAGTCAACCTCAAAGCAAGGGGCTTTGTCCTAGGAATCATTCTAAACTCAAGGAATGAAGCTCTAGGGGTAGAGTTTTAAGAAAGTCACAACAAAATACAACGTGGAAAACTTGGATTTGAAAGAATTTTGCAGATTGCTATTCATTGATTCCTTTCACTGTTTTTTTTTTATTAAGCAACAAGTCTGAAGCTCACTAAAGAGCCATCTTAACCTTTGAGCTGGAGCTATGTAGGCATCTCTGCCACTCTGTTGAGCCTCTAGATGCCTATATTTTTGTCTTTTGTTTTTCCTTTGCACCCTTTGGTGGAAAGGTTTCACTCTGGGATAAAGTGTGATTGAAGGAACCAGGCCTATTTAGCCTAGAGGAGAGAAAACTTCAATATCTTTAGTGTTTGAAGGGCAAGCAGGAAAAACCAGTCTTATTCCACTGGGCATCATAAGCCACAACTAGGACCAGTGGGGAAATTTGCTAGACTTTTAACAATCCTGCTTACCTGAGAAGGAAGGCACCATGGTGGGGAAGGTGGGGAATAAGCCTTGTCTATAAAACCAATGCATCAGTAACACTCTTTAAAAAGAGAAAGGCAGAACAACTCTTCCCTAACCATTTTGCTGTCCCATAGTGAAATTCCATAACCATTAGAATTGCCCTAGTGAAAAATGGGATATTTTAGGATAAGATGGATAGGCCAGGATTCCTGTTCAATGTTCTGAGGTCCCTTCCAGTTCCTTAGAGTGTGATTCTAGTTACAGATTTCCTTCTATTGTCATGTTAAACAGTATTTTTGTTCAATTTTTCTCATTCTGATTGATTATTCTATTCTGATTGATAAGTTATTTTTTTTACTGCCTCTTCTGTTTTCAGTACCTGAATTGTTTTGAAGTGCTGAAATGGAAATAATTTTATAGTTTGAATGAGAGGAAATCAACTGATTAAGAACAGGTTGCTTCAACAAAAAACTTTACTGATTGTTACCTTGAGATAAATCACCTGCAGTCTAAGGCCAATGTTAATTTCCCAATTCTTAAGTATGATGGACCTAAATAAAATTTGGATTGCCTGCATTAGACTTGTTAATATGGTGTTGTTAACCTCAAAATGTGGTTCTCTGCACTCCTCCAAGCCACCCTGGAACCCCACTCTTCTCTGTCAAATGAGAGAATTGGACCACATGATCTCCAGGCTGCCTTCAGACTCTCAGTCTTTTTTATTTGACAAACATAAGATTTTAATTCATTGCAATATTAATATTGTGAGTCAAGAATGTAATATGGCATCCAAGAAGATGATTAATGCAATTGAAAAAGGAATAGCACAGTTGAACAAGGGAGATGGCCTGTCCTCTGTCCTGGTCAGAGCACCATGAGGTCTCATGTTGAGTTCTCCATGTGACCAGCTAGGACAATAAAAGCCCACAGGGTTTTCTTGGATGAGGATCAGCTAAAGGAACTGGAAGTGAGGGAGAGAAGACAAAACAGGGAGGATACAGTTGGGGAGAGTGCGTGGCTTCAAGTTGGACTTTGAATTGTTTAGAAGGGCTTTCATATAGAAGAAGGATTACTGTTGTTTAACTTGGTTCCAAAGGGAGGGACAAGGAGAAATGGCTGAAAGTTATAGACAGGCAAATTTAGGTTTGATGTTAAGAAAACTTCCCCACAAGTCTTAGGATCCCAGATTTAGAGCTGCAGAGGGGTTTTGCCACTCCTAGAGAGCTTCAACACTTTGACAAAGGTCACACAAGTTGTAAGATTTTGAACCCCAAGATCTTCAGACTCCAAAACCATGAATTTTTGGACTGGCAGTGGACCGCATCTTATTAAAGGTCTGGAAGAAAAGGCTGAATGGGGCCCAGGAGATCATCTTTGTTTGGATGCCAGTTTACTAAACACTCATATACACTATTTATAGATGATAAAGCTAGGACAGGAGGGATAACTCATCTACTTAATGATGGAACTGAGATTTTTAAAAAAATCTTGACGTTAAGGGGCAGCTAGGTGGCGAAGTGGATAGAGCACCAGCCCTAGAGTCAGGAGTACCTGAGTTCAAATCCGACTTCAGATACTTAATAATTACCTAGCTGTGTGGCCTTGGGCAAGTCATTTAACCCCATTTGCCTTGAAAAACCCTAAAATAAAAATAATTTAGGTGGCTAGGTGGCACAGTGGATAGAGCACCAGCCCTGGAGTCAGGAGTACCTGAGTTCAAATCTGGTCTCAGACACTCAATAATTCCCTAGCTGTGTGGCCTTGGGCAAGCTACTTAACCCCATTGCCTTGCAAAAATTAAAAAAAAAAAATCTTGACATTAGAAATCTATAAAAATAAAATTGAATAGGAATGAATATGAAGACAAACAGGTTCAAGAATTGGTTTCATAAATATAAGACAAGTATAGCTAAACAGCAGTTTTTGGGGTTTTTTTTAACAAAATCAAGATGAAGTTCATAGAAAGTACAAAAAGTTCCTGTTTAATAAACAACAAAATCATTTTATTCTTTTTTTTTAGGAAATGAGAAAAGAATCCTTTTTACATTACAGATTGCATTAGAAGTATTTCAGAAATTTTTTTTTCCTCCCTTGATTTTTAACTCTGTTACTAAACTGGAAATACCTTCTTCCTCTTGGTATAGTTTATGTACCAAGGTTGATTGTTCTACTTGGTTATGGTTTTCCTAATAACAGTTTGTTTTAAAAAAAATTAGATTAAGGAATCCTAGAAGGTTGAGAAATTAAAGCCACCATCTTAAGCTATGTAAAAGCAGTGGGCAGTGCCCTGCACTAGGAAAGTAATTCAGAGTCTTGCTGTGGCCCCGATTAGATTATTTGGAGTACTATGTTCACATCTAGATGCCACATAATTGGCAAAATCTTGAATCTATTGACTAGAGGAGGATAGCTAGACTTATGAGGCATCTTAGTTTGGTTCCTTCCATGTGAAAATTAGGTTGAAGGAACTGAAAATATCTAGCCTGGAGAAAAGAAAACTTAGGGAGAGGCTACAACAGCTATCTTCGAAGTATTTATTATTATTATGTGAAAAGATTAGGCTTAAACTCAATATTTGTTAAATACCTCTTAATTGCAAGTACCTGCCTGCATTCTAGGAGCTAGTATTCTGCTGGAGGGATATGGCACATGAACCAGTAATTGCAAGGAGAAAATGCTAAGGACAATGAGATAATTTGGGATGGGGGATGAAATCAGAATAAGTCCCCTGAGGGAAGTCAAGGATTCTAAGAGGTGGTGAGGAAAGAGGGACTGCCAGACATGGAATACATCTTCATTTGTGCAAAGTCATAGGTGGGAGTGCATAAAGGGAAACAATATAAACTACGACAAAAGGTGAAAGTCAGGTGTGAGGGTAACAATGAGGAGAGTCCTACTCTATTCTAAAAGCAATAGGGTGAATTCTTGGAGTTTTGGGGTGATGTGGTTATATCTGTATATATCATTCTTGGCATCTCAGGAAGACAGATGGCAAAGAGAAACTAAAGAAAGAGTGACTCATTGTGTTTGGCTGAGTTACAGTAAAGCAAATGGCAGTGTGAAAAAACCTACTTAAACTAGTAAAAACTACCTAAAGGAGAATGCCCCTTCCCCTCACTGGAGATCTTGAAACAAAGTCATGGTGGTCATTTGTCTGATAGGTCAGTCATATCAAGGTTTCATGTTGAAGTTGGATCCAAAGCCCTCTTGTCACATTTGAAAACAAAATTTCAAGTGCAATTAATTTATTAAGCTAGCCATAACCAATAAATTGGGTCTGAGGCCTTTCTCAATGACCAAAGACATTGAACCGGTATGATCTTTTATAGCAAATACGATGATCAAGTAAAATCTGGAAGGTCTATTTTGACTGGCTATTGATGATATGTCATTGATTGCATTATTTGGACCTTTCCTTCTAAAACCCCCTTAATAGCTAAGACATAGGATTCAAGACTAAGGTTCACAGGTCTTGAGAGTTGTTATAATAGTTTAAATTGATGAGATTTGACCTTTTAAATTGATGTTTTTCTGAAAAATGGGTGATGGATGGGATTACAAAGGTGGAGGAATTACAAAAGCTTTAGTTAGTGGGTGAAGTTTATAAGGCATTTTAAAGCTAACTTGATTGTTTCAACAAGATAGAATTAAAATCAGATTTTACTTTTATACCTCTGAGTTTCTTTGACCCTCTCTAACTACACTACCAGGCACCCTTGCTCCCTTCATACACTCCATGGACCAAATATTATTTTTTTTTATCTCTATTCCTTTACATTGGCCATCTCTCAAACCTGGAGTATTCATACTTGAAATAACAGAAGCAAAAAAAAAAAACCATGAAATACTATAGCAAGAAGAAAATATGGGCAAGAATGAGAGAGTAATGGTAACTAAAGTGTTCTCCACCAGTACCCTTCCAAGGTACAGAGAGGAACTCTAATTCTATGGCAAACTTTTGGGAGGTCATGGACAGGTCCTTGGTGTGGGTTGGTTGCAATCTGCAGCCTGGGATCTGATGAGATTACACTTACCTTTTCATTTCCTGCTTTAACATTCCAATCTCCTATGATAAATGTGACATCTATTTTTGGTCAGGGGGATTGTTATTTCTAGAAGATGTAATAGGTCTTCATAAAGGTGGTCAACTTTGGCCTCTTCAGCATCAGTATGTGGAGCATAGATTTGTATTACGGTGATGTTGAACAGTTTGCCTTGGATTGAACAGATTTTCGATGATTTTTTAATTTGGTCTTAGAGTACAAAAGAAAACAAGGCAGTTTTATCAAAATAACTTGATGATTATAGCAAACTCAGCAACCCAAAAGTTGACTTTCTACTTAATAACCTAAAAGATACTATTAAAATGCTACACTTGGGGCAACTAGGTGGCGTAGTGGATAGAGCACTGGCTCAGGAGTACCTGAGTTCAAATCTGGTCTCAGACATTTAATAATTACCTAGCTGTGTGGCCTTGGGCAAGCCGCTTAACCCCATTGCCTTACAAAGAAACCTAAAAAAAACAATGCTACACTCAATATACTAGCAAATTTGGAACATCACAACAGTGCTCATTGAATTGGACAGATCAGTTTACGTCCCAGTCCTGAAGAAGGGCAATGCCAAAGACAAATTATTGAACCATTGCACTCATTTCACATGCCAGCAAAATTATACTTAAGATTCTGCAAGCTACTTTTGTAGTGACAAAGAAGTGGAAATCGAGGTGATACCCATCACTTGGGGAATGGTTGAACAAGTTATGGTATATGTACGTTTTGGAATACTGTTGTTCTGTAAGAAACCATAAATACTTATAGGACCTGATGCTGAGTGAAGGGAGCTGAACCAAGAGAATATTGTACACATTAACACCAACATTGTGAGATGATCAACCTTAATGGATTCAGCTCCTCTCAGCAGTTCAGAGAGCTAGGACAACCCTATTAGACCAACTATGGGCAATGCTATCCCCATCTAGAGGAAGAAAAACAAAGCAAAACAAAAATCCCTTCAGAATCTGATGAGCAACACTACATCGATTTTATTTTAATTTCTCTTATGTATTTCTTTCCTATCTCATGGTTTTCTTTTTTTTTTTAGGGTTTTTTTTTTGCAAGGCAAATGAGGTTAAGTGGCTTGCCCAAGGCCACACAGCTAGGTAATTATTAAGTGTCTGAGACCGGATTTGAACCCAGGTGCTCCTGGCTCCAAGGCCGGTGCTTTATCCACTACGCCACCTAGCCGCCCCAATGGTTTTGTTTCTTTTCCCTTAATCCTAATTCCTCATACCAAAAATGACTGATCTGTAAAAATGTTTAACACAAATGTGTTTGTAGAAGATTCTCCTGACTGAGGGGAGGGGGATGGGAAGGGGAAGGTAGAAGGAAATTCTGTAACTTAAAAATATGCATATGCATATGGATAAATGTTGAAAAACTTTCATAAAGTGTATCTGGAAAAAATATATCAATTAAAAAAAAAAAGATTCTGCAAGCTAGGCTTCAGCAAAATGTGAAGCAAGAATTACCAAAAGCGGAGGCTGGTTTTCAGAGGCAAAAGAACTAGCACCCAAATTGCCAACATTTGCTGGATTATGGTAAAAACAAGGGAGTTCCAGAAAAACATCTTCTCTTACTTCATTGATTATACTAAAGCCTTTGTGTATCACTCAAAATGTGGGAAGTTGGGGTGGCTAGGTGGCGCAGTGGATAGAGCACCGGCCCTGGAGTCAGGAGGACCTGAGTTCAAGTCCATCCTCAGACACTTAATAATGACCTAGCTGTGTGGCCTTGGGCAAGTCATTTAACCCCATTTGCCTTGCAAAAAAAAATGTGGGAAGTTCTCAAAGATAGGGGAGGTTTCTCTATGTGGACCAAGAAGCAACAAAACATGAAACCAAACATGGAACAGCTGATTGGTTTAAGATTGGAAAAGGAGTGCAACACAGCTTTATATTGCCACCTTATTTACTTATATGCAAAGTATGTCATGCAAAATGCCAGGCTGGTTGAATCAAGAGCTTCCAGGAAAAATATCAACAAACTGATGGCTCAAAAGATGAAGAGGAATTAGGAAGCCTCTTGATGTGGATGAAAGAAGAGAGCTAGCTTGAACCTTAACATCAAAAACACTTAGAACTTAACAACTGGTCCCATTGCTTCCTGGCAAACAGAGGGAAAAGAAATGAAAGCAGTGACATATATTCTTAGGCTTAAAGATTGCCATGAAATTAAAAGATACACCCCTTGGAAAGAAAACCTGGGCACATTTGAACACCATACTAAAAAGCAGAGATAATCGCCTTGCCAACAAAGGTCCATCTAGTCAAAGCCATGGTTCATCCAGGAGTAATATATGACTGAGGGAATTTAGATGGCACAGTGGTTAGAGCATTGGCCTTGGAGTCAGGGGGACAGGAGTTCAAATCCAGCCTCACATACTTGATACTCTATAGTTGTGGGACCCTGAGCAAGTCACTTAACTCTGCCTTGCATCCAAGGCCATCTCCAGTCATCCTGATTCATATCTGGTCACTGTACCCAGATGACTCTGAAGGAGAAAGTGAGACAGATGACATAGCATAGCACCCCCTCACTCAAATCCAATTCATGTGCTTGTCATGGCATTACCTCCCTTATGTCATAGTCTTCAAGAATGAAGGAGAAACATCATCATCAGTGTATGACTGTGAGAGCTGGACTATAAGGAAAACTGAGTACCACAGAATCAATGCTTTTTTAAATGTCCTGGGGAAGACTTGAGAGTCCCCTGGACAGCAAGGAGATCAAATCATCCAGTACTTAAAAATTCAGTTTATTCACTGGAAAGTCAAAGACTGAAACTGAAGTTTAAACACTTTGGCCTCATAATGAAAAGACAGGATTCATTGGAAAAGACCCTGATTTGGGGAGATTGAAGACAAAAAGATAAAGGAACAGCATAAGGTGAGATGAATAGACAATGTCATGGAAACAACAGACATGAACTTGGTCAAAATTTGAGAAATAATGGAGGCTAGAAACCTGGCATGTTGTGGTCCATGGGTCACAAAGAGTCAGATGTAACTGAAATGACTGGACAGCTGCAATGTTGTGACTCCATTTGATTTATTCTTGACAAAAATATTAGAGTAGTTTGCCATTTCCTTCTCCAGTTCATTTTACCAAAGAACTAAGGCAAACAGGTTAAATGACTTGTAGAAGCTCACACAGCTGATAAGTATCTGAGATCAGATTTGAACTCAGGAAGATGAATTCTTGACTCTAAGCCTGGTGCCACCTCACTGCCCAGTTAGTGCATTAGAGAATGTTAAAAGATGTTTTGTAAAGGAGAGAGTAGGAAGGTCATTATTAACAGAGGAGGAGGGAAGCATCAAGAAAGATTTCTTTTTAAGCTATCTTTGAGAAAGATAACATTGAAGCCTAAATAAGAATTCAGCAGCAGAAAAGAGGAGAAGGAAGGGCATTCTAGGCATGAGCAAAAAACTAAGAACAAAGATGGCACTGAAAGATGGGGTATTTTGGTTTGTAGTACCACTACTACAAGTCCTTCAATATTGAAGAGAACCATACCAACTGACCAATCAAATGATTGGAGATATGTTGTATACCACCAACATTGGGTAAGCACCAACATTTTGACATTAGTAACAGAATACAACCATCAGGAATAGCCTAACCTGTCTCTCAATAGGCTAATTGTCAGTCTCATTTTTCCTCTCAAATCTTCCACATTTGAGTTATGAGCTACTCATCATTATGATATGATTGGCAATAGCTTTAAGACTAGGACAATGTCAGCTTGCCATTCACAGAGCTATATTGCTCTGAGGGCAACAGAGGCCATCACCTGTCCCTTCAGAATGGTGCTTGCCTATTTCTCAGGACCAAGTGACCCATGTTTAATTGCTTTTTACCTGGAGCCCTTCTCCACTTTGACCTTCAAAGTTCTGTATTATATGAGAGGAGAGAAAGTTAGCATTCCCCTTGATATAGATGTAAGAGATCCTGGTGGCCTTTACAGAACATATATGGGTAAGGCATTGCCATCTATTTGTAACATCTAACCATATGTCTGGAGTATAGTGTAAATGAAGAGAAATAGCAGGAAATAAACCAGAACAGGATGGCACCAGATTATGGAGAACCTTGAATGCCAAGTTGCCCTTTACCCAGGAAGCAGTAGGGAGGCAATAAAGATTTTTGGATAGAGGAAAGACCTGATCAGACCTGTGTATGAGAAAGATATTTCTGAAACTGATTTGAAAAAATGAATGGGATAAGAGACAAGCAGAAAAAAACATGTAAAGATGCTATTGTAATTAATAATCCAATATTCCTTTACCTCTACTCCAAATGTATAAAGTGTATTCAGGGAAGACTAGTATCTCTGGTCTGAAGACCACTGAGCCCTTTTCAGGGGTGCTTTCCACCTTTGGTGTTTACCTCATTCACCTGACTCTATGGAACTGTCATATGTAGTGGCCACACATAGGTAAACCATTTCAGCAGATGAACTAACCCAAGCTGAGAGTAACCAAGGAGTCTCAAACCCCTTGGCAAGTTAGGGAGTGTCTACCTCAAGCAGAATGCTGGACTGATTATAAATTTTTCCTCTCCAAACTAAATATTCACATTCAACAAAAGTGGCAATCCCAGGGCAAGATAACTACCAAATGACTATGTCATTTTATTAGAGTGCATCTCTGAGACAGTTTGTTTCTAACTTGGCAACCGTGAAGTAGAAAGAAATGGAAAGAAAGAAATGGGAAAAAAAGAAATAGTATTGGTGTACAGTATTTCCTCATCTGAGTCAGAACACACTCAAACATCAAGACTGGTTTGATGAAAATGATAGGGAAATTCAGAAGTTGCTAAATGAAAAACTCAAAATTCTATAGCAATTGCCAGCAGGATAGTAATCCGACTGTAAGAAGGCAGCATTTAGGGGGTGGAGCCAAGATGGCAGAGAAGTGCCAGGAACTTTCTTAAGCTTTCCCTCAGAAACATTAATCAAACCTCTAAATGGACTCTGGAGTGACAAAAACCCACAAAAGAACAGAGTGGAACATTTTCCAGCAAGGTCTGTCTCAGGTGGAGTGGAAATGTGTCCAGGGCAGGGAACTGAAATTCAGTCTGCAGCAGGGCATGGTGGGGACTGACCAGAGGTTCTCAGTCATGGGAGAGATCTAGAGTAGAGACCCTTGGAATTCCAGGCTCAGCAGACCAACTGAACATCAGGCCAGCTGCAAGGAGTCCAACACAGGTACCCCAGACCTGTGTGACTGGACTGGACACCCCAGCCCAGAAAGCAAGTCGCTACTGTCCCCAACCTGGAAGACCTTAGCCCATTGAACAAACTGCTGACATTCTCAATGCTGACTGTCTAATCTCTGGGGCTCTCAAAGCAGAAAGTCTGTTAGTGAACCCCTCCCCCAACACAAGAAACTTGGGAAAGCACCCAAATGAAACTCAGAATGAGTAAGAAAGGTCACAGAAAAGCTGAGACCATAGAAAGTTACCTTGGAGAGAAGGATGGGCAAAACACCATCTCAGAAGAGGATGACAGACAAAAATACTATATGTGAAGCTACAGAACAGAATTGGTCTCTAGCCCAAGAAGACTTAGTGGAAGAACTCAAAAAGGACTAAAAATCAATTAGAAACATTGGGAAAATAAATGCGAGAGAAATTATCTTGCAAAAGGAAGCACAAAAATTGACAGGAGAAAATAAATTCTATACAATTGGACAAATGCTAAAACAAATAGAACAAGATTACAATTCCTTTAAAAATAAAATTGACTAAATGGGGAAGGAGATACAAAAGTTAACTGAAGAAAATAATTCCTTGAAGAATAGACTGGGACAAATGGAGCTAATGACTCAATGAAATATCAACAATCAGTCAAGTAAAATCCTAAAATGAAAAAATAGAAGAAAATGCAAAATACTTCATTGGGAAAAACAACTGACTTGGAAAACAGATCCCAGAGAAATAATTTAAGAATTATTGAACTACCTGAAAACCATGATTAAAAAAAAAAAGCCTAGATAACATCTTTCAAGAAGTCATCAGGGGCAGCTAAGTGATGCAGTGGATACAGCACCAGCCCTGGAGTCAGGAGGACCTGAGTTCAAATCCAGCCTCAGACACTTAATAATTGCTTAGCTGTGTGACCTTGGGCAAGTCACTTAGCCCCATTGCCTTAAATTTTAAAAAAGTAAAAAAAAAAGTCATCAAGGAAAACTGCCCTGATATCATAGAGGAGAAGAAAGCATTTAATTCCATCAAAATAAGTGAAGCTTTGAACAATCAGGATTCTTGGCTCAGTAAGAAAGCAAATGAAATTCAGTTTTATGCAGATAGTAACAATCCAAAGTGTTTTTAGAATGCTCTGAAGGCTATTTATGGACCAAAGGCATATGTGGTACATCTCAACTATTCAGTGCTGAGGGATTAGTGATAACAACAACCTGAGAGAGGGGCAGAACACTTCCATGATGTTTTCAACAGATCATCATCAATCAATACCTAACCCTTTGACCATTTGGCTCATTTGAAGTCAATCCCTCTCTAATCAAATTTCCAACTGAAGAAGAGGCTTTAAATACCATTAGATTCCCCTTCTTTGGCAAAGCACCTGATGCTGATTGCCTTCAACTGAAAATTTCAGCTGAGGTTTACAAGGTAGATGATCCAATGCTCATACAAAAGCTGACTGGAATTTTCCAGGTTATATGGCAAGAAGAGGTTATCCCCCAGGAGTTCAAGGATACCTTCATTGTCCACTTCTATAAAGGTAAAGGAAATAGAATGTCCTGTGACAATCACAGAGGAGTCTCTCTTTTAGTCATTGCTATTAAGATTTTTGCCAGAGTCTCAACAGGTTGATCCTTTATCTAGAAGATCATTCATAATAACCCGAGAGCAGTGTGGCTTCAGAAAATGCTGAGGCATAGTCAAAATGGTATTTGGTGCCCTACAACTCTAGGAGAAATGCCAGGAGCAGAACAGAGGTCTGTATACAATGTTCATCAATTTGGCCAAGGCCTCTGATACTATCAGTTATGAGGGCATATGGAAAATAGTGTCAAAATTTGGTTGCTCAGAGAAATTCATCAATATTGTACATCAGTTTCATGACAACATGCTTGTCTAGGTTCTAGATAATGGGCAATGCTCTCATATGTTCCCAATTACCAGCTGAGTGAAGCAAGGCTAGGTGCTTGTTCCCATGCTTTTTAGCATGATGTTTTTATATTGTCAGATACTTTCAGTGAAGACAAACACAGCAAATAGGTCAACTATCATATGGATGGTTTATTTAACTTGGAAAAGCTACACACCTAGGCTGAAGTCAAGGAGGAATTGGTCCATGATTTTTGTTTGCAGCTAATTGTGCATTTCATGCAACCTCTGAAGCTAAGATTCCCTCCTTCTTGTGCTAATTTTGGCTTAACAATTAATATTATGAAAATAGAAAGCTTTATTGTTCTGTAGGAAATCATGAGTGACCAGACTTCAGAAAAGCATGGAAAGATTTGCATATGATGCTGAGAGAAATGAGAAGAACCATTATACATATTAATAGCAATATGATAAGATAATCAGCTATGATGGATGCAGCTCCCCTCAGCATCTCTGAGGTACCACCTCACACCTCTCAGATTGGCCAATATAACCAGAAAGGACAATGTTGGATGGGATGTGGGAAATCTGGGCACAAACACATTGTTGGTGGAGCTGTGAACTCATCCAACCTTTCTGGAGAGAAGTTTGGAATTGTACCCAAAGGGCAATAAAAATGTGCCTTTGATCTAGTAATATCACTACTGGGTCTATACCCTGAAGAGATCATGAAGAAGGGAAAAAACATTATTTGTACAAAAATATTCATAGTAGCTCTGTTTGTGGTGGCAAAGTATTGGAAATTGAGTGAATGTCTATCAATTGGGAAATGGCTGAACAAACTGTGGTATATGTATGTGATGGAACACTATTGCTCTATTAGAAACCAGGATGGATGGGAATTCAGAAAAGCCTGGAAGGATTTGCATGAACTGATGCTGAGAGAGATGAGCAGAACCAGAAGAAAACTATACACCCTAACAGCAACATGGGGTTGATGATCAATCTTAATGGACCTTCTCATTCTGTCAGTGCAACAGTCAGGGACAATTTTGAGCTATCTGTGATGGAGAATACCATCTGTGTCCAGAGAAAGAATTGTGAAGCGTGAACAAAGACCAAACACTATAACCTTTAATTTAAAAAACAAAAAAAGTTATTCTGTAATTTTGCTATCTCTTGGGGTGGCTAGGTGGCGCAGTAGATAAAGCACCGGCCCTGAAGTCAGGAGTACCTGGGTTGAAATCCGGTCTCAGACACTTAATAATTACCTAGCTGTGTGGCCTTGGGCAAGCCACTTAACCCCATCTGCCTTGCAAAAACCTAAAAAAAAAAAATTGCTCTTATACTTTATTTTTCTTCCTTAAGGATATGATTCTCCCTCATCACATTCAACTGAAATCAATGTATACCATGGAAACAATGTAAAGACTAACAGACTGCCTTCTGTGGAGGGGTGGGGGAGGGAAGCAAGATTAGGGGGGGAAAATTGTAAATTTCAAAAATAAATAATTTAAAATTTCTTTTATGTGTTTTTTTCTTTCTCATGGCTATTCCCCCCCCCCTTGTTCTAATTCTTTCACAGAATGACTAATATGGAAATAAGTTAAACACAATTGTACATGAACAATCTATATCAAATTTTTCGCTACCATGGGGGGGGTGGGACAGGGGGCCAAAGAAGGAGGGAGAATGGTAGAAAAATGTGGAACTCAAAAGCTTGCAAAAGGATGAATCTTTAAAACTCTTTGCAAGTTTTTGGAGAAAAGAAAAAGGAAGGAAGAAAAAATAATAGAAGTTTTGAATGCTGTGGGTCCGTTCCCTTATCTTGGCAGTATACGCTAATCAAGTTGGAGCACATGCCACCAGAGTTAGTACAGTGTTTGGAGGTTTCTAAAGGGATATAAGGGATATAAGGGATATAAGGGATATAAGCACGAAAAAAGACAGTCCCTGTTCTCAAGCAACTGACAATTTACTATTATTGTGTCATAAGAAATAATGAAATGGAATCTCAGCGGAATCTTGGAAGACTTCAGTGATCTGGGGCAAAGTAAAGTGCATATGATCAGAAGAATAACTTATACAATAACTGATAAAAAAACAATTATAAAAGACTTTAAAGTGGCTGAGAAGAGATATTAGACTACACTAACTATCAAAGTGAAGAATGACTGAACAAGTTGTGGCATATGAATGTAATGAAATATTGTTCTGTTAGAAAGGAAGAGCAGGAGGATTTCAGAAAAGCCTGGAAAGACTTACCTGAACTGATGTTGAGTGGAGTGAGGAGAACTCCGAGCACATTAAATATACGTTCACAGCAATACTGTGTGATGATTAACTACAATAGACTTAGTTCTTAGCAATACAGGGGTCAAAGACAATTCTAAAAGAATTGTAATGGAAAATGACATCCACATTCAGAGAAAGAATTAGGGAATATGAATGCAGATCAAAGCATGCTTTTTTCATTTTTTAGAAAGTTTTTGTTTTATCCTTTACACAGTTTGGTCCCTTTTGTTCTAATTATTCTTTCACAGCATGACTAATATGGAAATATGTGTCACCTGATGATCTCTGTATAACCTAAATAGAAAATCTATAAAACTTGTTCTGACTTCATTGTTGTTTGCCTGTGAAACTCAGACAGATATCATCGCCCTGCCAGGAAAGGGAATTGCTTCCATTTGAATTGTCTTAGGAAGATTCTGAGGATTACCTGGAAGGATGATGTTTGTCCTTTGTTCTCAAAAAAGATCATAACATCAGGGAGGTGATGCCATGACAAGCACACTGGATTTGAGTTAAGGGGGAGGGGGGGTTGTGCTAAATCCCCAGCCTCACTTTCTCCTCCAGAACCATCTAGGTCCACTGACCAGATATGGATCAGGGTGACTGGAGATGGCCCTGGATGAGAGGCAATCGGGGTTAAGTGACTTGTCCAAGATTATTCAGTTAGTGTCAATTGTATGAGGCTGGATTTGAATTTCTGTCCTCCTGACTCCAAGGCCAGTGCTTGATCCACTGTGCCACCTAGCTGCCCTAAGCTAGAAGGATAAGGGATCTGACACTGAGGTCCTTTCTTAAATTGCTAAAAATCCAATGTTGTTTGAATGTCAAATATAGGCTTGCCTAAAAGACTATTTTAATGGAGAATTCACACAAGCCAAGTGCTCACATGATGATCAGAAGTGATACAAGGCCACTCTCTGAAGAACGTTAGAATTGAGTGGTGTCATGAGAGACACTGGCAAAGGACTACCCACCATGGCATGCTCACATCTATATGAGCAAAGCAGAATTGAAGTAGCTCAACAGAAACTTAAGATATGTAAATTTAGAGAATCCATCTCAAATGTTCATATAAATTATTTGTGCCCAACCTGTAGTGGAGCATTCTGAGTTCATATTGGTCTGACCAGCCACAGGTGAATACATGATAACTTGTCTCTAATATAGTGATGCCATTTTGGTCTCTTTAAGAATGAAGGACAACAACCATCTCTGGACCCTTTCCCAAACTCTTTGGCTCAACTTTTCACTGATTTCTCAACCCCTTGCAGTCAGTCACCAAACATTTATTTAGTGCCTATTTTATTCTAGGCTATCAATAAGGGATATAAGCATGAAAAAAGACAGTCCCTGTTCTCAAGCAACTGACAATCTACTATTATTGTGTCATAAGAAATAATGAAATGGAATCTCAGCGGAATCTTGGAAGACTTCAGTGATCTGGGGCAAAGTAAAGTGCATATGATCAGAAGAATAACTTATACAATAACTGATAAAAAAAACAATTATGAAAGACTTTAAAACTTTGAACCACATATGGTAAAACAGGAATCCAAAAGAACAAAACATTTTTGGACATGGCCAATGTCGACATTGGTTTTGTTTGACTGTGCAACTACTCATCTTCCTACCTTATGGCTGGTTGACCACAAACCCCTAGAGGTCAAGCCACTACCCCCTTGGTATCACTCTACAGGATTCCTGAGGTGATTCTGACCCCACTTTGTAAACCACTAAATAGGGTGAGATCTCTCCAAAACTTTACATCAAGGATCTGTTAATCAATCCACATATTTATTGATACCTGTTTGAGGTGGCTAGATAGTTCAATGGATAGAGTGCTGGACCTGGAGTCAGAAAAATCAAGAGTTCAAATACAGCCAAGTCATTTAACTTCTGTGTGCTTTTATCCACTGGGAAGGAAATGGTGAACCATTCCATTATCTTTGCCAAGGAAACCCCATGGACAAAATAGTCCATGGGATCACAAAGAGTCAGATAGAACTGAGCAACTGAATAACAGATACAAAGACAGAAATGAAACAGTCCCTGCCTTCAAGATGATTCCACTCCACCAGAGGAAATGATTTGCACATATGAGGTATAAAGTAAATACTAGGTAGGTCATCAGGGATCAGGAAAGGCTTTCTATAGAAGGTGGCACTTTAGGGATTCTAAGAGGCAGAGGTGAAGAAAGTGTAGAGTCCAGTCTTAGGGGGTAAAATGTCATATGGGAAAACAAGCAACATGGCCAGTTGGATTGGAATGTCTAGTGATGGAGAGTTTTGGAAAGCTTGATTAAAGTGACCCAAAGCAGAGTCTCTTCCAGATTTTAAGGTAGTCATTGCTACTTCTTGTGCAGGGGAGAGACATGTTCAGACCTGTGCTTTAGGATTATCTCTTTTGAGGTATGGAGAACAATCAGGAGGCTGTTAAGAGAGTCCAGGTGAGCACTGCTGAAAGCCTTGGGTGGTGGCCTTTAGAGAAGGGGGACTGACAAGACTTAGCAACTGATTGGGCATGAGTGATGTGATGAAGGGGAGAGAAGAGTTGAGAATGAATCTGAAATTGTAAATCTAGGTGACTAGAAGTATGATGATGCCCTCAAAAGAAGGGAAGTTAGGAAGAAGGGTAGGTGTTGGGAGGAAGTGAGTTCAATTTTGGATATACTGAGAATACGTTAAAGGATTTTTTAGTGGAAATATACAGGCAGTTGGTGTTCAGGAGAGAAACGAGGACTGGAAGTCTGAGTCATCTGAATGGAGATATTTTTTTTCCTATTTTTAGGAGATGAGATCATCAAAAAAAGAGTTCCAAGAGAAAAAAAAGAGGATCCAGATTGAACCTTGAGGAACACCTACAGTAAGGGCTGTGATATAAATGAGGATTCAGCAAAGGACACTAAGGAGGGGATAGAGTTAAGAGGAGAAGCAGTCTGGTAGAAGTCCAGAAAGTAGTCTCCAGGAGGAGAAAGAGTCAAACAGATCAAGTTGGTGTTGAGAAGAATAAGGATTGTGAAAAGGCAATTAGATACAGCAATGATGAATAGAAGCTTGGGCAGCTGAGTGGGGCCATAGTACACAGAGTGCTAGGCAGGAGGCCTCGTTTTCCTTAGTTCAAATCTGATCTCAGCGTATCAGCCATGTGACCCTGGACAAATCATTTTACCCTGTTTGCATCAGTTTCTTCTTCTGTAAAATGAACTGGAGAAGGAAATGATAAAAAAACAAACCCTCTAGTATCTTTACCAAGAAAACCACAAATGGAGTGATAGAGAGTTGGACCTCTGGTTAGAGATGTCTGAAAGTCAGATGGCAAGATGAGCCAGGGAGTCAGCAGACAGAGTAGGACAATTAATAATAGCTATTGTTTCTGTAGCCCTCACTAGGGACCAGGCATTGTGCTAAGCATTTTACCATTATTTTCTCATTTGATCCTCATAACAACTTTTCTGGGTAATATGCTGCTATTACCCCCATTTTACAGTCAAGAAAACAGGCTTATAGCAGTTAAGTGTCTTACCATCTAGTCTGAGAATGGATATGTACTCAGTCTTCCAGACTCCAGGTCCCACCCTGTCCACTACACCACCCAGACGCCTAGTAATTTGAGAATCATTAACATGATAATTAAATCCATGGGAGCTGATGAAATCACTTAGTGAAGCTGTATAGAGAGAGAAGAGCAGAAGGTCCAGGACAGAACCCTAAGGAATACCTGAAGTTAGAGGCATGATCTGAAGCAGGATCTAGCAAAGGGGACAGAGAAGAAATGGTCAGAGAGCTTGGAGGAGGAGGACTAGGAGAGAGGAGTCTCCTTAAAACCTGGAGAGAAGAAAAATCAAGGTGGAGAGAGTGACTGACAGTATCAGAAACTGCAGAGAAGTCAAGGAGAATGAAGATGGAGAAGACTGGCAACTAAGAGATCTCTGGAAACTCTGGGGACAGGAGTTTCAGCAGAATGATAACATCAGAAACCAGACTGTAGGAGGTTAAGAGGAGAGTGAGAGGAGGTAAAGTGGAGACATCTCATGTAGACAGCCATGTAGGACAATCGTTTGGAAAGGGGGAAGGAGGCTGCAGAAGACATAGGTATGTTTGTAGGCAGTGGGAAAGGAGCCAGTAGACAGGGAGAGATTAAAATAAGTGAAAAGAGTACAGATGAAAGAGGGCAGCAATCTGCTGAAGGAAATGGGATGGAACATGATAACTTGTGCATGTAAAAGGGTTAGCCTTGGAAAGGGATAAGACCACCTCTTTTTTTTTTTGAAAGTGGGATGAAGAAGGAAAGAGAGGCAGAAGGCACTTCAGTGATTGGAGAAGATGGAGCTAATACCTCTGTTTTTTCTATAAAATAGAAGACAAAAGTCTCCCCAGGAGAGTTGGCTTGGGCGGGGGGGGGGGGTGTCCTGAGAGGTGGAGGGCCCAATTGAAGCTGTAACACAAATTTGTAGTGGAGCCAGTCAGAATAGGTTTGTTTCACAAGAACATCTTCATGGAGAAGAGAATGAAAAAGTGAGGGATGATGTCAAGAGAGGAAGAAATAAGTTTTACTAAGCTTATTATTTATTAAGCTTAGTTGTACTGAGCGTTATCCAGATCTTTATTGAATCTTAACAACCCTGAGAAGGAGGTGCTATTATTATTCCCATTTTACAGTTGAGGAAACTGTGGCAGGCAGCAGTGAAGTGACTTGCCCAGGGTCACAAAGCTAACAAATATCTGAATTTAGATTTGAATGCAGGTCTTCCTGGACCTGGTGCTCTACCTGCTGTGCCATCTTGCTGCCTTCTATGAAAATCGCCAACACAGATATGCGCTTGAAGTTTTGCAAAGTGCATTATAAATATTACCTCATTTGATCTTCGCAACAACTTTGGGAAATAAGTGGTATTTCTCCATTTTGCAGTTAAGGAAACTGAGGCAGACAAAGGTTAAGTGACCTGCCTAGAGTCTCTCAGCCAGTAAGTTATCCAAGGCCAGATGTGAATCTAGATTTTCCTGCTCCAAGCTCAGGAGCTCACAGTGGATACTTTCTCAGTAAAGTACAAGTTCCTCAAGCGAAAAGTGATCAGAGAATATGGTAAAGTAGGTTTGAGGACAGATGAGAAGGTTGGGAATGGCATAGCCACTAGGGGAAGTGGACGAGGGACTTGAAGAGGGAGGAGTAAAAGCATCACCTTGCTGCAGGGAGGGTCCCACCTGGTGCTGGGAGGCAGCTCGGAAAGTGGATCATCTCCATCACCTTGCCAGACAATAGGCCAGGATAATCCGGGGATGGAGTTTTACCACCAGTGCCAGGTGAGAGAGACAAGAGGCAAGAATTCTGTAATCCCAAGACAATATAAAGTTGAGCTGGCATAGGGTCAGATCTGGAAAGGAGGAAGGAAAGGGAAAAGGAAGAATGGAATATATTTTTAAAATCTTTTAAGTTTCTCTAGAAAGGTTATATTCGGGGCAGCTAGGCAGCATAATGGATAGAAGCCCTGGAGTCAAGAGGACCTGAGTTCAAACTTGGCCTCAGACACTTAATTACCTAGTTGTGTGATCTTGGGCAAGTCATTTAACCCCACTGCCTTGCAAAAACAAAAAACAAAAAACAAAAAAGGATATATTTTCCAGCCTAAAAAATCTTTTTCAGATTTCTCCCTTGATGATGGTGGGAAAGACCAAGGTTAGAGTGCTCCTTTGGCAGGGAGTCATAGACAAATTTACCTGTCTAGATAAGAATCTTGATCTCCCCACCCCTGGAAGTGCCTGGTGCCCAAGACCCACCCAAACAACCTGCCTGGGGAAGACACTGACCTGGAGTCTACTTCTGTTATGTTATTGTATTTTAACATTATGGCCATTTCCTTTCTCAAGATCCCTATAAATGTGACTTCAAATGGTCTTGAAACAGAGTCCTATAGGAGGGTATGGGGAGCTGCTCCTATGATGTCTACTGTTGTCTCTATCTCTGTATCTCTCTCTTGTCCTCTGTGTGTGTGTGTGTGTGTGTGTGTGTCTGTCTGTCTGTCTGTCTGTCTGTCTGTCTGTCTCTCTCTCTCTCTCTTTCTCACTCTTTCTCTCTCTGTCTCTTTCTCTCCAAGGTAGAAATGTCTTGAACAGAGATTAATGATAAATTAAATAAAACTGTTTCTGGTAGATTGGCACAGGATTGGCATTTTTTTCTTCAACAGATACTCTAACTCAAAATCACTGGAGTGAAGCCAACACAGTATTCATCCACAGATTCATAGTCTGGAATGCATGTATTAAGACCTAAAAAATTGAATTTTCCCAATGAAATTTAGAAAAACAAGAAATCAACAGAAAAATAAATGAAATAATCAAGATCAGAGTAGCCAATAAACATTTATTAAGAGCCTACTGGGTGCCAGACACTAAGCTAAGCACCTGGTATGCAAAGCAAAGCAAAAGCCAGTCCCTACTCAGGGAGCTCCTAGTCTAATGGGGGAGATAGGTACAAACAACTGTGGATGGACAAGCTTTCTGCAGGATGAATTAGGAATGAGCAGCTGGGATCAGGCGCTGGGATTAAGGGAGATGGGAAAAGGTTTCCTCTTTATAGAAGGTAGAATTTTAGCTAAGACTTGGAGGAAACCAGGGAAGGCAGAAATGAGAAGAGAGAGGATTCCAGGCAAGAGGCACAGGAAGAGAAAAGGTCCCAAGTCTGGAGATGGAAGCTCTTGGGGGAAAAACCATGAGGCCAGGGTCACTGGTCCATGGCCTTGGTAGGGTGCAGGGCAGGGAGCAGGTTATGAAGGACTTTGAGCAGGAACCCCAGGATTATTGAGTTGGAGAGAGTAGGTTTATGAACCTCCAGGTTTTGGGGGGGTCACCTTCAGCAGAGTGGAACTAGACTGAGTAAGGAGACGGTAATGACAAGACCACCCCAAGCAGTTTATCATAATTAAAAATGAAAAAATTTGAAATGATCATACTAACATCTGTTTTTTTAAACTAACAATTTAATAAATGAATAGCAAGTCCAAGAAGAAAAAGATCAAATCATTAAAATCAGAAGTGCAAAAAGTATTAACCACCAAAAAATGCCAAAGAAATATGCTAGGAAATTTGAGAATTTGAATTAAAAGGAGTAAAAACAAAATAAGTGGAAACCCTAAATGAGACCAATAGCAGATGGAGAACAGAGCTAAATTCTCACCCAAAGTTTCCAGGCCCAGGCCAAAATAATATCACATTTCCATGACATTCTGAAAAGAATCAAAAACAAGTGCCATTAGATTCCTGTCAGAAGCAAATGTAAAGAAAAAAGAATCAGTAAGTCAGAACATGAAAGTAATTCTGAGAAATAAGTGAAGGCAGTAGTGTTAGTCTTACTCTTAGTGAAAGTAGCAATGTTGAAATCCTGATGTTCTCTTGGAAGGAGATTCTCTTTTTTTTTCTAAAATTTTCAAAAATGTATTTAAGGCAGTGGGATTAAATGACTTGCCCAAGGTCACACAGCTGAGCAATTATTAAGTGTCTGAGGTCAGATTTGAACTCAGGTCTTCCTGACTACAGAGCCTGTGTTCTATCCACTGCACCACCTAGCTGCTCTGAGATTCTCTTTCCAAGCAATAACCCTTCCTCCTCCTCCCTCATGCCAGCCACACTCTTCTCAAAGGTAAAGTGCAGGTTAATTTGTTTTATTTTCGGTTTATGTGTCCTAATCATTGCTACTGTATTTCAGGTACAAAAAATTACCTGGGGACAAAAAAAAACTTAATTAGGGACAAAAATAACTTAATTAAAATTATAAATAATTATTTTTATGTGACTATATTTGGGGTTGTGGTAACAATCATCCAACTTTACATTTTTTCCCGTGGGAAAAGTAGCTTTGAAATACGAACAAATCACATGACAAACAGAATCTTGAAACAAATTAAATTCATAAACCAAGTTCCACCGTACTTAAGATTCTAAGATTCAGCCTAAAGAGAAAGCTGGGGAGGGCATGGGGGAGGGGCGTGGAGGTGAGCCATGGACTCCAAGAAGCTTAAAGACTGTCTCATGGAAGGATCATTAGCCTTGTTCTCCTTGGCCTCAAAGGGCAGAATTTTGAGCACTGCCTGGGAGACTGCCCACAACAACAAGGATCCAGAGCTTTTGAACTGTACCAGTTGGGGGCAGCTAGGTAGTGCAGTGGATAGAGCACCAGCCCTGGAGTCAGGAGCACCTGAGTTCAAATTCAACCTCAGATAACTTAATACCTAGTTGTGTGACCTTGGGAGAGTCACTTAACCTTGCAAAAAAAAAACAAGGAAAAAAAAGAAATGTACCAGTTACCCCTTGGTCTATAGATGGCTAGTTGAGATTGATTGTAATGTCCTAAAGATTGTCTTCACAAGGACCCTGAGGTGGGTGGTTCCAATATCATGTTGGTCCACCTTACAGATGAGGAAGCAAAACCAAAAAAGGTTGAATCAGGAGTCACAGAGCTAGTGAGTATGGGAGGCAGTAAGTAATTTTTTCCTGACTCCACATCCAAGGAGGACTCTTCCACACCATCATTTTCTTCTTCCTGCTATCCCTATGGGTTTACATTGGACAGAAAAGCCAAGTCAGGGTAGTATAGACAAAGTCATCCTCACAATTACTCTGCAGACTTTAAAACTCCATGTAAACAGTGGCCATTATCAACATCATCACTGCCCTATGTTGGATACTTGGGAGATCATTCTGGACAATGTATGAAACTGAATAGTTGCTGTGTATTCAAGGGTATAAATAGTCTTGCTGAATAAAATTCATGATGAGGTTTGTCCCGTGTTTATTGGTGTTTCTGTGGCTGGATACTTCCTGCCTCTGCAGGACTTCTACCTATCTCAGTCCTATAAACCAAGAATGTAACTGGAAGTTGTCATAGAACACAGAATGTTAGAACAACCCTGAGGGAGAGGAAGGACAAGCATTTTGTCCCCATTTGACAGTTGAGGCAACAGAGGCATGGAGAGTTTCAGTAACCTTCCTATAGTCACCTGGATAGAGATTATCTGAAGCTGGATTCAAACTAAGGTCTCTCTAGACTCTAGATCAAAGACAGTGTTTGCTGTTTCCCGCTGTTATGATGGGATATAAAACCCAAGAGCAAAGCCTCAGTGTCCCCATCTGGAAAATGGCCTCCCGGCTCCTGATGTTTGATCCCTACAAAGCACAGCTGTCTAGACCAGCAACCTCATTTTACAGAGAAGATGTGAGGTCCTGGAGAGTGAACGGCTCGGCCAAGGTCATCCCTAGTTTTCGGTTTGACTTCTATCTCCACATTTCAAGTGACCCCTCAACAAATGTTTCCCTTCCCTTGTTTAGCAATAGAATGCAGCCTCTTCCATGGAGCCTTCCATCATCCCCTCCAAAAGTGATGCTGATCACTAAAGTCATAGGAATAGGTTAGAATGTCCCCCAGAGAGCTCTGAGGCCAACAAGCCCAGGAAGATTAAGTGATTTGACCAAAGTGACCCTGCTAGGTGTTGTATGAGGTAGAAGATGAACCTGAGTCTTCCTCACTCCAAGTCCAGTTCATCTCCTACACCATCCTGTGTCTGACATCCTCCATTCTATGATGCTCTCCACCCCCCAGCTCTGGCATTTTGTGTTCTAAGCTCCCCCTTCCCAATTGACATTCTCAGCCCTAACATCCCCATTCTAAGGTTCCTCCCAGCTCTGACATTACCCATTCTAAGGTCCCTTTATAAACTACCTTCTGTCCATTTAAGCTGGCCTCTTCTGACTTGAGGTTCATTCCTCTGCAGAGAATAGTATGTTCCATGGATGCTCCTGAGAATTCCTCCCTTCTGACTGGAGAACAGAAGTAGCCACAGACACCTAAATATCCCAGAGTAAATTAAGTCCAACTGAAGGAGGAGCTTGGGAGGAAGTGGGTCTAACAGGGGTTAAAGCTCAGACTAGTCTCCCTTCCATGGCCTGAGGAGCCTTGGGATCTGGCAGGTTACTGTGGCAATGTCGTTAGTAGTCCTAATCACTGCAGTTTTACCAGGAATCAGAATGCACCATATTGGCCTCTTGGAGCTGACAAACTCCATTCCCTCCTTTTTAAAAAAAAAAAAAAATCTGCCCTTTTCCAAGATAGATACCTCAGTTTGCATAGAGCCTGAAGACTCTGGGCCTCAAATCAAGAAGGCCTGAGTTCAAATTTGACCTCAGATCCCTACAAGCTGTGTGACCTTGGGCAGGTCCTCATTGTTGTGAGGATAAAACGAGACACTTGAAGGTGTTTCGGTTTCCTCCCCTCTTCTCCAGGACCTTTCCAAGATCACTGACATTGATTCGCATTGACGCTTGGTAAAGGGGAAACAACTTAAGGCAAATGAGGTCTAGCTGGGATAATTGCCTGTTCTAGAATGATCATCATGGTAGTGCCTCCCATCTCATTGTAATTTCTGGAGTCTGGCTACTCTATAGGTTGGGCAATTCTCTGGGGTGAGACCCAGGCTTGGCCCCTGCAACTGGATGGGGGCTTAGAGAGGCAGTTGGTAAGAAGGAACCGTACTGTCAGAAAGACTCCCAAACAGACCTCCAATTATGGCTGGAAGTTGGTCCAGTTCAAGTGCTGAGGAAACAGAGGTCTGGAGAGAAGTTCATTTTACAAGGTTTTCCAGCCAGTTTAAGGGCCTTGACCACACCATGTGACCCTTCTGGCAGAAGCCAATCCTTCAACCCTCTGGCCTCCTCTGTGAAGGCTATATTGAGCCTCTCCACCAAGCCATTCCCCAGCTGCACATCATCACTTCCTCTCCCCTCTCAGAGATCTCCTTCTTCTTGTTCTCTCAAGGGTTTGGTTCCATGTCCTATCCTCCAGCTAAATCTCTAAGAAGACAAGACCAGGTCTAGTTCTCTTTGGTCAGTAGATACAGAATCGAACACTCAAAAAACACTTTACAAGCTTTTGTGGAACTGATCCAATATCAATGTCTTCTTGTAAACTTTGGTGGCCAATTAAGTCACAGAACCATCTGGGACAAAGGATCCAGGAGCAATCTTAGAAGGAGGAACTTCAGAGCTGGGAGGGGTCTTAGGACTGAGAGAAACGTAAGAATAGAGGACATCAAAAGTAGAAGGAATATTAGACCAATGAAGGTTAGATCTAGGTGGAACCTTGGAGTTGGAGAGGTGGGAGAATTGCTACAGGGAATGTTAGTTGGGAGTTTTAGAAGAGAATGACAGAGCTGGGAGGAGGCCTAAGAACAGGGAATATCTGAACTGGAGGGGGGCCTTAGAAGAGAGTTTTTGTTCTTTGGTTTGTCATAAGCACAGACTTTGTCTAAAAATCAGAGATGTCAGTCTCTGGAAGACCTAACAAGGAGTTTAGGGATTATAATGATCTCTTCCTTTTATAGTGGAGGCAAGTCCCCTGGCGGGGAATGACAAGTCCAAGGTCACACCAAGAATAAAAACTAGGTCTTCTGCCTCAAAATCAAGCTTCCTTCCTTCTCCCATGATACCTCTTAACATCTTCCTTTCTCAGTGTTATCTGCCTTTTTAACCTCATCTCCTGCTAGGGAATGCATTGAAATTGGAGACATCCCAGAGATATTTTGAGACGGGGGTCTGGGAGTAGGGGGAGGGGAGGCGAGACTTCATGGCAGTTCCTTTGTCATTACACACTTTGTTATTCAATTCAATCATTTCATTTTGTCAACATTTACTGTTAACAGCACTGGGACGGAGTCGAAAGAAAAAAATGGAGCAGTCCCTCCCTTCACTAGGCTTCCCTTCCCCATTGCCCCTGGTCTCTGAAGAATCCCTGGTCAAAGACTAAATGGTGTAATTCTGAGGCTGTCCACTAGGGGTTAGGGCAGCTCCACAGATGCCCCTTTTGCCTGTGACCTAGGAGATGGATCAAAGCTGATCTGAGCTACTCAAGGTTGGGAAAGGAGGATGGGGAGAGAGAAGGGCTTGGGAGGAGGGTGGAGGGGCAGTTACCACCTCACAGGTGTGTGCCGGAGAATGAGAGAGCTTCCTTCCTTATTGTCCTCTTCCCTAGAGACCAGCTAACAACCCAAGTCCTGGCGACCCGCAAGACCCAAGGAGATTCTGGACAGATCTCTAAGCAGCCTTCGCCCTTCTCCTTTCCAAGGGTTACTTACTACTTCTGGCTCCTGTGGACATTGAGGCAATGATGAACAGAATTTTACCTCAGGTAAGATTCATTGAGTCTTAAGAGCACTCCTTGGGGTTGAGGTAGGGGGAAGAAGAATAATAGAATTGTACCGCATATCAAGAGGACATGCCAAGGAAGCCCAAGAAGGGCACTCCAGGTTGCCCCAACAGAAAAGAAAACCAAGTCCAGAGTAGTAAAGTATTGCCACTGGCAACCTAGCTAGGAAAGGGAGAGGGAGTGACAGTCAGCACCATTTCAATCCTGATTTTTCCATTTTGCTGAAGAAGAGAAACTAAGAAGTGTGAGCCCTGTACACTAACCATTATGCAGCAAGGAGGGAACTGAGAACTTGCAATCCCTGAACTGGGAGGAAACAGGTAGAACATGGGATGTCTCCCTGGGAGGGAGCCTAGAACATGGAATATCCAATCTGGGACTGGTCTTAGAACACAAACTATGCAATTGTAGACGTTGTATCCCACAAGCCAGTGTTTCTCAGCCTCCATTCTACTCTCTTGCCATTAGCCAAGGACCTTGGATGGAAACCCAGTGGGGGAAAACAAGACCTTTGAAAGTGAAGGTGAGTGCCTCCGGTGTCACTGTCTTAAGCCATGGGTTGATGGAGGTAGCTTTCTTATTGTAGAGATGACCCTACTTATCGAAGAGGCCAGCACAAGCTCTTAAAGATTAATGTGGCAGGCCCAGCTGTCCCTCAGGCTTATCTCCCTGCTGACCTGCCTGGGACTGGGCAGTGCCTCTGGGGGTGGTACTGTTGGGTGGCAAGCATGAGAACTATTGGTCTATCTCAGTGGAACAGTAATCGTCCCAGATGGGGCATAAAGCATTTCCCATCCATTATGTCATTGAATCTCCATAGCAGTCCAGTGAGGTAGGAAGTAGAGGCTTATTTCTATACTCCAGAGAAAGTGCCCTGAGACTCAGAGAGGGGAAGAGACTCACTCACTCAGGGCCCCAGTGCTGGCAGATGGCCAAGCCCCAGGTCCATCCCTGTAATGGGATGTAAAGGCTGTATTGAGCCACTCCCCAGTTGTATATCAACACTTCCTCTCCCCCTCAGAGCTCTCATTCATCCTTTTTTCTTGTTGTTCTCTCGAGGGTGTGGTTGGTTCCATGTTCTATCCTTCAGAGGCTAAATCTCCAGGAAGACAAGGCCAGGTCTATTTCTCTTTATTCAAGACAGAATCATACCCTCAAAAAAATACAACACCTCTGCTCATCCTTGCCTCCCCCACTGACCCATCCATTCCCAGGAGTCCGGTGATAGAAGGTCTGCTCTTTATTCCCCCAAATTGAGTCTTTAAGCATCCTTTGATTCAAGTCCCTCTAATGGAAATGTTTTTGAGGCATTCGAGTCTCAAAAGTAACCTGGGAAAAGCCTCCTGTCTTTTGGAGAGCACCCCCTCCCAGCTGTACTTCTGACTTCAACAACAGGGCCCTTGAGGGAACAGTCTTTCTTTCTTTCTTTCTTTCTTTCTTTCTTTCTTTCTTTCTTTCTTTCTTTCTTTCTTTCTTTCTAGTCTTTTGCAAGGCAATAGGGTTAAGTGACTTGCCCAAGGCCACACAGCTAGGTAATTATTAAGTGTCTGAGGTCAGATTTGAACTCAGGTATTCCTGACTTCAGGGCCAGTGCTCTATCCACTAACAGTCTTTCTTTTTGCCCATAATTTGTATCCCCAACACTTAGCCCAGGACCTGGTTCATAATAACCATTAATAAATGCTTTTTTTTCTTGCCTTGCCAAAGAGGGAATTTCAGTTGAGTCCCGAAAATAGACAGATATTCTTTGAGCTGGAGATGAGGTAACAGAATATGGTCAACTTACCAGCGAGGTGCCACTGGGTTCTCCCAGTCTGTGCCCACAAAGCAAGGTCAGGCAGTCCTAATCAAACTGAAAAAGCTGGTTCACAAGGTATATACATATGTGTACATGTATGTGCATGTATGTAAATATGTGTATGAGTGAGCAAGTGAATGCCTATGTGTGTGCAAACCTATATGTGTGTCTCCCAATGAATGAAGCATTTATTAAGCCCCTAATATATGTAAAGCACTGAGGATGCCCCTGTGGCAGCACAGCAGTACCTCCCCAGAGGAGATCCTAACTTTGGCAAGATGGAAAGAGAATTAAAGGGAAAGATTTTGTCCTAACCCTGGACTGATGACACAGGATTGTGACTGAAATCTCCTGAAAGGGTGAAATGGGCCATGTTGAGCAAAACAGAAATACAATACCAATATGGTGCCCAGGAGTCATTCAGTGCTTCTCCTCTGGTCTGCAATAGTCACACATTCTCCATGTTCCTGGACAGATTGCTGTGGCCCCTTCTCCTGCTGCACCCGCAGAGGTTTCTGGCTCTCCACCTGGACCTTGTTCCTCCTTGGGTCTTTGACTCTTATCATCTGGTTGGTCAGCAACTTTGGACTCCCACCACCATCTCCAAGTAAGGGTCCTGGCAAGGTATAACATGTCCAATGAGAAGTCTGGGGCTCACCTTTAGAGTTAACAAGCTCCCCATCCACAAAGTTCTTCCCATAGAGGCCAGATGAAAAGTGCATTCCAAATGCACTTTGGAATTGGATATTCCAATTCACATCTAGGTGAATGAGATACCCTCAAAGCTTATCATTCCAAACATGGCCTGGGGGAACCTGATAAGTCCTGGCCAATGTGAGTGTCCCACTATAGGTTCTGTTTCTACCTCAAAGTTACGTGGTACTTTGGTGCCCTAGTATGGGTCCCCTAACTAGATGATTCACTTTGGAAGTTAAAAGAAATTCTTGCTTCAGGTTTGATCTGACTTCCCCTTCTGACATTCTACATCCCTCATCATACCTCAAGGACAAGAACCATGCCTTATTGTTGGGATTGAAAACATGCAAGACCAACCTCCCAGTTCCCATATTTTCCACAAAATCTCTGAATTCCAACATCAGAAGGTACCTCTGTGATCTCTGAGTCCAGTCAATACCTACACAAATGTTCCTTCCTCCACTTTCCCAATACAGTGTTCTCAGCCTCTGCCTAAAGATCTCTCATGAAGGGGGTTCCATCCCCACACCTCAGTCCCCTGTAGTCCATCCTACTTCCTGACCTCAATCCTAAATCTGTCTCTAGTCAGCTGCCATTCATTACTTCTAGTGATGGCTTCTGTAACTTCCAGAATAGTTGATTTTCATTGCTAAAGGGAATTCCTTTACTGGGAGTATTCCCAGACCAAGCTCATATGGAACTTGTAATACACTATGATCCCTGGATCTTCAGATGAGCTGCTGTCAATGGCCACATTCCTCCATCTTGTTCTTGTCAAAGTGATTTTTTTAAAAGTCAAATGTAAGATTTAGCATTTGTCTCTTTTGAATGTCGTCTCATTAGATTTGATTCAGTTCACTGGTCGAGAGTTTTTTGAATCCTAACTCTGTCATCTAGTGTAAGGGTCAGCAAACTATGGCCCACAGGCCAAATCCAGCCCACCATCTGTTTGTACAGCCCACAAGTCTAAGAATTTTCTTTTTTTACATTTTCAAGTGGTCTTAGTAGTATTTAAATACTAGATCTAGTGTGTTAGATCTCCCTCTCAACTTTGCCGTCTTCATGTTTGATAAGCACCTTATTTATGCCATTATTCAAGTGACTGATGACAAAGTTTAATAAATAACCAAGCACAGATCCTTGCTTGTCATAGGTATCAACTCCCTTGTGAGCCTTTGGAACAAAGGTTTTAAAATACCACTACCCCATTCCCCCTTTTTCTTTTCATTAAAATTGTCTCATTTTAAAGGTCTTCAGACATTCCAGAGAATTTCCTATATCCCCAGACTGATTTCCCCCTTAGAATGAAATGAAATATGTTCTCCCAAATCTACCTCTTCTATCTATTTCAGTTTTCCTGGCTTTATCACAAATTTTAAGGTGTAGGGGTCCCTTCCTCCCATCCTCTGTACAAGGTTCTTATCATTGCCAACTCAATAACTGATATCTCTCTCTTAGAGAGAAACAGATTTTCCTTTGTTAATGATTCCTCCACTTTTGAAGGATAAAATCATTACTAAGGAAAAAAGGAGAGGAGAGAAGGAGAGAAAGAGACAGAGACAATGAGAGAGACAGATGGAAAGAGGGAAGAAAACAAAAAGAGACAGAGACAGAGTGAGAGATCTAACAGATGTCTGGTTAATTAAAGTTCCTCATCATTACTCAGATTATACCTCTCTGCCAAATTTGTGATCTCTTTCCCATACTCCTCATCAGTTTCTTACTTCTGTTCCGATGGTCTCTAGCTTAGTCTGCTAACAACATGCCTTCTCTTTCTGCCTCCAATGATCTTTACCCAAATGTTCTCCTTCATTTCCTTTTTCTGGGTTCTGGATTTCCTCTCATGAATGTTCAATGTTGTTCCAATCCTGTTCTGAATAAATTCTATTCATCAGAGGTATATTCCAGGTCTAGGTCTCACCCTACCAGTCTCAAGTATACCTTTGCAGCTTTTCATTCTTATTGCCTCAACCAGGGGCACTTAGACACCTGAAGTCATGGGTTCCATGACTGCCTCCTTTCTTGGATTCCTTCCCCCAGAACTCCTGGGAGTCTTTCCTATTATGCTTCCTACCTAGTGGTTACTCACTAGGCCAGTGATTGTCAAAGAGTGTGTTTGTGTCTCAAGTTTCTATAGATGGGTCACAAAGCTTTGGTTGTCATGATCTTGCAGATAAAATAAAATTTATAAATATTTATGTACTTCCACAACCTGCATGGTATTTTTAAAGTAAATAAAACTTGTCTATTCAACATATACACTAACCTCATATTACATCAGAGGTGACTTCTCTTAGTATGGGGAAACTAGGCATTCACAGAATGTCCTGAGAATCCCGTGGCAGTGCCAGCTACAGAGCTCACTGGGACAAAGAAGCCTGTACCCTGAGCCAAGAAGCAAGGAGTTGAAGATCTCCTGCTCAGTGGCATCTACCTTGATTTCCTCTGCTCTGCCCATTCTCCAGACCCCCTGGGAACATGAGTAGTTAATAGGATTGTTCATTTACAGACATTTAGAAGTCCCTCTGACTACAGGGGGTACAGCAGAAGGCCCCAAGGGGGAGTTTCTTACTTCTACCAGCTCTCTGAGGATTCCAGAGATCAGCACGGTTCCCCATCCAGATCTCTGGTGCAGGGGTTGGACTATGATGGGAAAGCCATGAATAAGAAGGCTTGGGGATATGCATCCCAGATCTACTGTGAACAAATTGTAGGGCTTTGGCCATGTCCTCTAGCCTCTATGGTTCCCACATATGAATGGGAAAAATATCTTTCCTGTTCATCTACCTATTAGGGTCATCGTGATATGATCTATAACAAAGGGCTATGAGGAAACAGAATTATAATATGTCAGAGCTGGGAGGGACCTTAGAAGAAGGAATGACGGAGCTAGGAGGGGGCTTAGAACAGGGGATGTCAGAGCTGGAAAGGGCTTTAGAACAGGGGATGTCACTGCTGGGAGGGAGACCCAGGGCTGGTTCTTGTTAGCGGTGGATAAGGTGACTACTGGGGAAGAACAAAGCTTGCAGGTCCTTCCTCCAGAGCCCACCCCATACTGAGTTCCATAGGCTGGCAGTGGGAAGTCACAGACACCTGGGGTTCTGACAACCATTTTCTGTGGTTTTCATTCCTTAGTGACCAGGGCTTGTGCTACCGCATCCAACCAGACAGGTTTCCTGTGTGATGACCGGCAGACTTGCATTTCCGCCAGCCTTGTATGTGACCGTGTCCGTGCCTGCGCACATGGAGAAGATGAAGAAGAGACCTTGTGCCGTAAGTGTGGGCTCAAACCCAATGGTGTTGCCCCTTGGTGAGACTAAGAGGAAAAGCTCTCCAATTATTCAACCCCTTCTTGTGGGTCCTCGTCTCACCTCACCCATGGAGGGAACCAGAACCAGACTTTTGTTGTTTCTTTGGCCAGATCTGTAAACTGTAACAGAGGCTTCTGCTTAGGAGACCCACTCAACCCAGGTCTGGAAGCACCCAGGGACCAGGGAACTTATCCCCAATCACACAGCTAATGCGTCAGAGACAGGAAGAACCCACTTTCCCATGCTACTCTCTTTAGACCACACTGCCACTTAGCTCCAAATTATAGATTAGGAAACAGAGGCCCAAGGTTATACAAGTAATGAATAAATAGCTGGATTTCAATTCAAGATTATCCATATCCAGGGGCAGTAGGGGGTGCAGTGGATAGAGTACCAGCCCTAGAGTCAGGAGGACCTGAGTTCAAATCCAGCCTCAGACACTTAATAATTGCCTAACTGTGTGACCTTAGGCAAGTCACTTAACCCCATTGCCTTAAGTAAATAAATAAATAAATTTAAAAAAGATTATCCATATCCAGGACTCTCTCTTCTCTCTTAGTTGCTGCCATCAGGAGGCAAAACCTCAAGGTGGTGAAGCTCTCACCCATCCTGAATATGGGGGCAGGTGGGATGGCCAAGGCTCAGGCACCCATAGAGGGAGTTAGATGTCTGACAAAACCCAGCCTGGGTACCCAGTCCCCAGATAATGGAGCATTGCCCATTCTGAGTTCATTGGTTCAAGCCAGAACCAGCTGTATTTGGACAAAGACCATGCCCTCCTTCTCTGCTGTCCTCTCTCCAGGGAATGTACCCCATAGTCTCCCCAGCTTCTTGGTATTCCGATGCAGTGACCCAACCTCCTGGATCTTTGAGGATCAGAAATGTGATGGTTCCAATGACTGTGGAGACTGTTCTGACGAAGGCACCTGTGAGTTCCCCCTGAGCTTTGGGTGGAAATGGGAGCAGCCCCTCTGCTCGAAAGTCTCCCATCTTGCTCTCCCCCTCCCAAGGAAAGGTTAGGCCTTCTCCTTGAGGCAGACTGACTGTTCCACCATTGGCCCAGACCGGTTTCAGAGTCTCCCAGTGTATCTCACCTTCCTGGTTGCAGTCAGACCAGGCCTGCCTGGTCATTTACTGTCTGACCTCTTGTCCCAGCTGTTTCCCAGGCCTGTGATGTCCTGGTTCCCCTGCTTTTTGCCTGACAAATTCCTATCTATCCTCTGAAGCCCTGATGAGAGAAGCATCTTCCACCACCTCCCACCACAACCAGGAAAACAGTATGATTTCTCAGCTCTTATCCTTTGGGCCATGGAGATCTGCTGAAAGTTGGGAAGCAGAAATAATGGGCCAGAAATACTGATGATACTTTTGTCTCTCTCTCCTAGTGGCCCGGTGCCCGCCCTGCGGACTTCAATGGTGGCACTGCTCCTCCACATTGTACCAGTACTGCAACTGTGTCCCTCGACAGCTGTGCCGGGACCACATACAGCACTGCTCGGACTGGTCAGATGAGTACGTCTGCCCCCAGCCCTGAGGATGCTCTGACCTTTCCCAACCTTCTCTGCAGGCTTCCCACCATCCAGCAGCCTCCCTGCCTCTAAGGAATAGAAGGAAGGGGCCACACTGACCTGGGAAGATTCCCCCAACACCTGCAACTTCTAAAGACACAGACTTCACAGATGCTACCATTACATCACTGGGGAGATGGTAAAAGAGCACCTGATATGAACCCTGGAGACTTGGGTTCGAATTCTACTTCTCCATTTACTGGGTGATCTTGGTTAAGGCATCAACCCCTCAGAGCCTCAGCCATTCTTCTGTAAAATGAGGGGACTAGACTGGCCAGCCTCTTCCAACCCTAAATCTGAGGTTCTAAGAGTTTCTATCAACTCACTAATAGATGAGGCTACAGATAAAAACCCTAACAATTTTGGATGTTACTGGCTTGGAAATGTTGAGCTCCATGGAGGTAGGATGAGGGGGAATGGACCAGGAGAAGCATTTTCACTGGACTACTCTGAGGACTCATTAGGATCACAGAGGTCAATGGATTTCCTCTACTGAAAGGTTTTTCTTGTGTCCCACCTCCTCCAGGAAGTTGTCAGGGATCTCCTGGCTCTAGGTAGAAGTCCACCAAGGTTTGCTGGGTCACCTTGGGTGAGTCCCCAGTTCCTGCTCTGTGCCTCAATTTAATCAGCTTGTAAAATCAGGTTGGCCTGGGTGAGCTTGAGGCATCCTTCCCCAGCACTTAAAGCATGATCCACACAGAAGCTGCCATTTTCCCATTGGTAAGGACCTTTATATGGTCTATGGTGTTTGACCAAATCTCCTCAGTGCATTCAATGGTCAGTTGCTGGTCACTCATTGGTCAGACTTTACACCCAAGGGGGAAGCAGTTGCCCTACCAGTTATGGCCTACCTGTGTCAGGCTATAACAATCCTGGAGGTTAATAATCCCCCTTATTCCCTTAATGTTCATGGAGGCGGATGGAGTGACCTCTCAGTTGCTGCTATGGCAACCTACCCAGCCGGGGGTCAGCAATCAGCCTCCAGGAGATGCCTGGCTCCCATGGGGTGGCCCACTCCCTCCTCCTCCTTCCTTCCATTCATTCAACACCACAAGAGGATTAGGTGCAAAAGAGGATAAATGGGGCCCTTGGGCTCTGGGTGCCCACTGTCAATATTTACCACCTCCTAGCTGGGCCAGGCCCTGGTCCAAGAGTAGGGCGTTAAACATACACGCTCTTTGCTATTCAAACAGGGGGCAGTAGATTAATGGGACTTAAAGTAGGCTCAAGTTATACGCTTTGGTTTCAGCTTGAAATCGATCCCATATAACCCTTCTAGTTTCAGTCTTGGACTTGGACTCCTCTCCTTGCCCTCTTCGCCCTGACCTCCCACTTTACTTGGGCAAGGACCAAAGAGTTATGGAATTGAGAACTGGCTGGTGGTGGCCTTGGGGGCTCTCAAGTCCAATACTCACATTCTATGGAAGGGGAAACTAAGGCCAGAGAGGGAAATTGGATCCAGAGAGACCATCAAGTCTTGGTAGTATGTTAAAGAGAAATGTGCATCATATATCGCATGCATACATGCTTGTTGTTGTTCAGCTGTTTTCAATTGTTTCCAACTGTCCAAGGCCCCATTTGGGATATTTTTGGCACAGATACTGGAGTGGTTGGCATTTCCTTCTCCGGCTTATATGTATATTAATGGAGATCATAGAGGGGTCAAAGACAAACCAAAATATTCACAGCAACTCTGATTGTGGCTGCAGTGAGCTGATCCTTGGCTGAATGATTGCAGTCTAGGAACATAATGGAATATGTTATGGAGTTGTAGAAGATAATCACCATGAAGAAGTCTGAGAAATACGGGAAGAAAGATTTGTGGGAGCTATTGATCATCTGTTTTCCAAGAAGTTCAATGTTATCATGGGATGACATCTTGAGTTTCATGGGAACTGGATTTAAATGAGACAGGGCTGCAAAAAGTCATCAGCTCACTTCTGAAGTCTTGAAAACCCAATGGCAAGATAAAAGTCAGCATGATTGGCGAAAACCTTGGAGGCAATGGATGACCTTGACATCTTTGATGTTTGACCAAGCTCTCAGCGCTCCATAGCCCTGCCTTTGGCTACCTTCATGACCACTGGAGCTCTCAACCACCCATCCCACAGGGTGAAGTCTTCACATGCCTTGATACCCTCCCCACCTCACCAATAGATTTGAGGCCTGTTGGTTACCCTGGTTTAGTCTGTCTGCCGAGATGGTTTACTGAAGTGTGGCCATTGCTCATGCTGCAGCTTCACGGAACCACCAGTGAGCCAGATGAAGGTAGACACCAAAGGTGGATGAGCAGCCCTCATAGCAGAGGTGCTAATCCTCCTGAATACCCCATCCATCCCCCCTTGTATGAACTGATGTGGAGAACACAGAATTTAACTGCAAGAGTGGAAAAGAAATCACTAGCTGAGCCCAGACTGAAGTCAATCATCCCTGTTGTTTCCAGAAGACAGGTGATAACACATACTTATCTCCTCCTCTGGTATAGAAGTGAGGGTGGAGGATGGGTGCAGAATACCTGGGGGGTCATCTGCTCTCGAAGTTCAGGGGCTACAGGTTCTAAGTGTGCATGGGCTAGAACAGGGGCACCAGCTTCCCCTCAGAAGGGCCCCAAAGCAGCAGGACCTCAAAATGAGGGTGGGGGAGTTAGCTTCCCACCCAGATCCCTTGCAGGTTGTCCTGAATCCAAGAATAGGAATCTGAGGGAACCCCAGAGGAATACTCTCCGAGAGCAGACACTCCACCCTACTGACTGAAAAGTAGGAAGCAGTTTCTCAAAGGGGTTCAAGGGCTTCTACTCTGATGCTAAGGTTGTCTTCTCTTCAAAAATGACCTGGTACTTTTTACATATTTACTTCCCTGTGTGTGTGGGCAGCTCCTGTTTCATTTGTCTTTGTATTTCTAACCCTTAGCATGCAGGAGGCCCTTAATAAACGTTTGCTGGCTGTTTGATTCCAACCAAATCCACTTCAGGGAGAAGGCTAAGAGTTTGATTTAACATGAGTAGAACTTGATTCTGTGTTGAAGTCTCAGATTTGACCCAAAAGTCTGAAGACTCGGGTTCAAATCTCAGCTCTGTCACTTAGTACCCATGTGAATTTCACCTTTCCGGGCCTCAGTTTTTTCACCTGTAAAATAAAGAGGACTGGACTAAAAAAAGCAAAAAGAGGACCAGCCCCTAAAATCCCTCCCAACTTTCCACTGATGGTTCTGTTATCCCTAAGGATGAGCTGCCATCTAACCACCTAGGGCCCCCCATTCTCCTCTTCTCTGACTCTTAATTTGTTAGGAAGTTTTCTTGATATGATATAGTGTTTCATGTCAATTAATCATAAGCCTCTGGGATGTCTTTATTAATGCAACAGGCAGAACCTGGACTTGAAAGACAAAAGCAAAACAGTTCTTGCCCTTAAATAGCTTACATTCTATCTATCTCAGAAAAGCTATTTACTTGGGACTTAGGTCCGCCTGTAAAGTTGAAATAAGGAAGAGCACACCAAAGATGCCAAGGGAAATTCAACCACCCTGCAGTATTGTAATTTCTGAATTATAGAATAACAGATTTAGGTAGAACCTCCAAAACCACGAGGCTCATCTTCCTTCTCCCTCACTATGGCAGACCCAGAAAGGGGAAGAGATCACACAGCTAGTACTACTGAGAGTCATAATTGATCTACTCCATTAAAAACTCAGCCTTGGAGAAGGAGAGGAAACACTGAAAATATTGGTGAAGGTAGTGAGGGCAGTAGGAAGCTGTCCTGTGTGGTCCAAGCCTTTAGACCTTGGAATATGATACTATGTCTAGATAATGAGTGCTGAGGGGCTCCCAGGATTAGAGCAGTATGAGAACACTTGCATATTTTGGTAAAATGATTTAAAGCTCATGATATATTGGAGGGACTGAATTAGGCCTATCATTCTGGAAAGCGATTTGGAATTATCCTTTTTTTTTTTAATTTTTGCAAGGCAATGGGGTTTAGTGACTTGTCCAAGGTCACACAGCTAGGTAATTATGAAGTCTCTGAGATCAGATTTGAACACAGGTCCTCCTGACTCTAGGGCCAGTGCAGTATCCACTGTGCCACCTAGCTGCCCCTGCATCATCTTTTTTTTTGAAAAATGACTAAAATATCTGTCCTTTGACCATCTATCCCACTTGATGGTGTATATATTCCAAGGAGGTCAAAGTTCCCATAAGCACCAAAATACTCATAGCAGCCTTCATTGTGAAGTCAAAGACCAACTAACTGCCAGCTGGATGCTCTATAGACATCTCAGTCTGAGATGTGGCCCAAACTGAATTCATTATCTTACCTCCAACCCTCCCCTTGTCCCCACTTCCCAGCTGTCCAGGGCATTGCCATCCTATCCTTCAGAGCCCAGACTCCTGCTCATCTCACTCACCCTATGCCCCTTTATCCAAGCCGCCTCACGTCTTGAAGAATCACTCTCACCCTATCTGCTATACATGCCCATACACAACATACAACACGTGTATGCACAAAGCATGCATGTATACATACTAATATGGATATTTATGTGTATGTATTCACACATGCACGTGTGTGTTATGTGTGTGTGTTTCTTGCTTCTCTCTGTCCATACAGTGTCTTCCTTGGTACAGCCCCCACCACCACTCTGGACATGGACAGTCGGTCTCCCTCCTTCAAGTCCCTCCACAGGCCAGTCCATCCTCCATTCAAAGGTCAAACTGATCTTCTTAAAGTACAGTTTGAAGCTGACCCCTCCTCACACTCAATAAACTCCAGTGACACCCTGTGAGCTCCAAGATCCTGTTTGGTTTAAAGCACTGTGAGAATCAACCACCTTCCCCTACCTTCACATTCTGACCTCTCTCTACTTTCTTCCACTGACTCCTTTCCATGGACTGTATCACTTAGTTACTTATGGGTCAACTTGGGATTTCTGGCACACGATAGATACGTCATCTCTGATCTCTTTGCCTTTGCACTGATAGTTCCCCCCACCTGGAATGTAATCATTGCAGACATCATACACACACACACATACACACACACACACATACACAAAGAGAGATATATATGTAAACACACACTCTCCTCCTCCTCCTCTGCATCTTGTCCTCTCCCCAGCCTCCACTGGGGGCTGTACCTTTCTTTGACTTGACAAGTCTGAGGTGACGTTTCAGATCGTGTTTATTTACTGATATTTATGGATATTTAAGTCAAGGAAGATGCCCATGGGGCATTTTGCTCTCAAGGCTAAAACCTCTGATGCCTCTTGCCCTTGATTAGGATAAACTCTGGGAAGGTTAACACATTTATTTTCAATGAGGCAAACTCAATGAGGACCTCCCCTCTTTTGGGGGGAGATCCATCTTTCAGAAAAGATACACACACACACATCCTATTTGTACATAATTTGTTTTCATGCTTAATATAATGTCTTACATACAGCAAGTGCTTAATTAATGCTTGTTGGTTAAATAGACATTGTAGGAATTTCTTGTTGCCATAAGAAATGTGAAGAGAAATTCTGAGAAGCAAGGAAGACTTATATGAGCTAATGCAGTGAAATAATTAAGACTAGCAGTATAATACCATGATGTAAACTGGGAAGAACAATAAAATGAAAATGAATTCTGTCTAATTCCCAGAATCAAATATGGCTCCAGAAAAGATCAGAGGAAATGTGCCTTCCTCCTTTTGCTGCAGAGGGGAAGGGGGTGGGGGGAATAAACTTTCCAATGTGGTTGACATATTGATTGGTTTTTTGAACTTTTTAAAAATATCTTTGTTACAAGGGAAGGCTCAGTGAGATGTCAAGAGTTGGGATGCATTAAAAAATAAAGATTATGGAAAAACAAAAGACATCTATTTTACAATTTCAATAATACCTTAACTAGGAATAAAAACCAGAAGTTAAGGTGCCATGGTGAGAAGTTCAAGGCCAGAAGCCTGTCTCTCTTTCTGAACCTGAAAAAGCCTGCAAGCCCATTTCCACCACCTAGGGTCTTAAGGAAGGAGGGGTCTAGAGGTCAGTTTATCTGTTAATTGCTTCTCCTGCAAAGAAAATCCTCTTTGATTTGGCCCCATTATCCTGCGCATGTTCCTAAGGACACCATCCAGATAGGTGGGACTGCTCATGAGATTAAGCATCTTTCCTATAATCTGATCATGGGCTCTGGGGAGTCCTCAAAGATTCTGCCTGAAGGCTGGGACTTGGGGGGGGAGGGCACCCTTCACTGACACAGCTCACTCAGAGGCCCCTGTCATGGCCAAAAAAGAGCCCCCCCCCTTTTGTGACTGGATGCCCCACAGTCAGATCGGTTGTCCCACAAGGGGTTTATCATTTACAGAATGTAACACTTTTGAGGGCAGGGTCTGCTTTATTTTGTCTTTGTACCCCCTAAGTTGAACCTTGTGCCCTAATAAATAGGAATCAGCAAGACTGGTTATATGAGACCAGGTCAATACATGAGTGATGTAGAAAGAGACATGGGGATGGAGGGGGGAATGCTTGGCAGAAAAAAGGTAAAAAGACAAATCTATCTTGATTGTAAAAATAGTCTCTGAGAGATGGAGTTGGAAGCCTTGGCTTCTCAAGTTCTGCTGGGGAATAAACCTTGTGTTCAGAGGATCTGGGCTTGGGCACCTGGGCCATCTTGGGAGGGATGCCAAGCCTCTCTGGGCCCATAATCTGCAAATGAGGGAGCTGGACTAGGTGGACCCTAAAGACCCTCAGCTCAAGATCTAAGATTATAGTTGGTTGTTGGCTCTAGTCCTTCCTTATCGAAGACCAAATGACATCACTATGTTAGAGGCAAGTTACACTGGATCCAACTGTGGCTGATCAGATCAATAGGAGCCCAGAATGCTCTCCATAGGTTGGGCACAAATAGTCCAGGTGAACACCCGGGTGGGTACACTAAACTTAGGTATGCCACCTTTCCTCTGAGCTGCTTTAATTCTGCCCTTCTCAAAGAGCACAGCCGCCATGCTGGGTGGTCCTGTGCCAGGGCCTCCCATGCCATACAGTCAATTCCAAAGTTCTCAAGAGAGACCTTCAGGGTGTCCAGATATTGCTTCTTCTGACCCCCTTGTGAGCACTTGCCCTGTGTGAGTTCTCTATAAAACAATCTTTTTTAGCAAGTATACATCTGGCTTTCTAACAATATGCCCAGCCCATCATAGATGTACTCTCTGCAGTAATATTTGAATGCTTGGTAGTTTAGCCCAAGAAAGGACCTCAGTGTCTGGGATCTTCTGCCAGTGATCTTTTATATATATATATATAATTTATTTTATTTTTCTAATTTTGCAAGTTTTGAGTTTTACATTTTTCTTCCTCCCTTCGTCTCTCCCCTCCCCCCTTTCCCTCACAGAAAGCAGTTTCATATAGGTTCTATGCATATAACCACACCAAACATAGATCCATATGAATTATGTTGTGAAAGAAGAATCAAATTAAAATTAAAAAATGAGGGAACAAAGGCATAATATATGACAACTTTTAAAAATTGAAGATAGTAAGAAAGCTTTGATCTGCATTTAAACTCCATAGATTCTTCTCTGGATATGGATGGTAATTTCCATCACAAGTCTTTTAGAATTGTCTTTGATTATTGTACTGCTGAAAGTCCTGTATAAGATGATCATCAGGGGCAGCTAGGTGGTGCAGTGGATAAAGCATCAGCCCTGGAGTCAGGAGTACCTGGGTTCAAATTCAGTCTCAAACACTTAATAATGACCTGTGTGGCCTTGGGCAAGCCACTTTACCCCATTTGCCTTGCAAAAACCTAAAAAAAAAAAAAAAGTTGATCATCACCCAATGTTGTATCTCTTTGGGATACAGACCGTGGTAATTTTGCTGGATCAAAGGGTATGCACAGTTTTAGTGTTCTTTGGGTCTCCTTCCTAAGACAATTTAAATGAAAGTGATTCAGTTTCCTGACATGACGCTGGTAGACTGTCCAGGTTTCACAGATATGTAGCAATGAGGTCAACACAACAGTCTGTAGACCTTCAGTTTAGTGGTCAGTCTAATACCTCTTCTCTTCCCATACTTTCTTTTGGAGTCTCCCAAATACTGAGCTAGCTCTGGCAATGTGAGTGTCCACTTCATTGTCAATGTGGACCTCCAAAGGTCACTGCCAAGGGAAGTGAATTTGTCCAGTGTTCAAAACTTCTCCATTTGCTGTTATGGATGGTTCCACATATGGATGGTGTGGTGCTGGCTAACGGAGCACCTGGGTTTTCCTGGTATTAATTGTTAGACCAAAAGAAGCACACAATTGATCCATACTTTGGTGTATCACAGCTTCAGAGGCTGCTTTGAGTGAGAATCATCTGCGAACAGAAGACCATGCACCAACACTCCCTCCACTTTGGTCTTGGCTTGTAGCCTTTTCAAGTTGAAGAATTTGCAATCAGTGCAGTAGCTGACCTTGAGGTCATGTTCATCCTCATTGAAGGCATTTGATAACATGCCTGAAAACATCATGCTATGAAGCACAGGAGCAAGGACACAGCCTGGTTTTCCTCCATTGGTGACTGGGAAATTTCGAGAGCATCGTCCATCCTCCAGAACCCAGGAAAGCACATCATGAGAATGATGTACAATAAATACTGTTGAACTTCTCCAGGCAACCAATTTGGACATAATTTTCCATAAACCCTCACAACTGATGGTAACAAAGGCCTTGGTCAGATCTACAAATATACACAGACCCTTTTTTCTGTTCCTGACATTTTTCCTGGAGTTGTTGGGCAACAAACACATTGACTGTTCCTCGACCCTATCTGAAGGCACATCGGCTCTCAGGGAGGCGACCATTTTCCAAGTGAAGGATCAGTCTATATAGGAGAAGGATTCTGGCAAGAATATTACCAATAATGGCTAATAAAGACCCCGTGATAGTCACAGGACAATCCAGTCCCTTTACTTTTATAGAGATGGACGATGAAGGCATTCTTGAATTTTGGGGGGACAACCTCCTCATGCCATATAACCTGGATAGCTTCATTCACTTTCAGGATGAGCAATGAACCCCCCCCCCCCACACACACACCTTGTAGAATTCAGCTGGAATAGATTCAGTGCCACTTGCAAGGAGCCTAATGGCATTCAAAACCTCTTCTTCAGTTAGAACTTTAGCTAGGGTCTGATTGACTTCAACAGAAGGTAAATAGTCAATGGCTTCTACATTGATTGATGAGTCTGTTAAGAATACTACGCAACTGTTCAGTTCATCTCCCTAGGATTGTGTCCATATCAATAATCAATGTGGCTCCATCAATGCTGATAGTCAAGATGCACCATGGCAGCTCCCTGTTGTCTCCTGGAGTAAATTTTAACTGCTCCATCTAGGGTTCAAAGCCCTTTCTGACCTGGGCCCCCTCCCCCATCTTTCCAGTCTTCTTCCACCTCCCGCTGTGGAGGCTGCAAACCAGGGACCAATGGCCCCCTGCCCATTCCTCCAACAAGGCTCCATCACAGCCTCCAGGCACTCTTCCTGGCTATGCCCCATCCCCCATGGCTTCCTTCAAGTCCCACCTTCCACACAAAATCTTTCATGATCCCTGTTTGTCCCATTAGCTGTGGGCTTGAGGGCAGATATTATAAAAGCCCCTAGTGCTTGGCACACAGTAGGTGCTTAAGCAATGCTAAGCAGTGTGCTCAATTGGACCTGGAGTCAAGGCTTGAGTTCCAATCTTTCCTCAGCCTGTTTCTTCATTTGAAAAATGAAGATGACACCCCCCCCCCACCAGTTTTTTTTTTTTAGATTTCCTCACCAGGTTTTTGAGGGGCTCAGATGCTTCAGAGACCCTGAAGGTTAGGATTGTGGACTGCCTGCTTCGACTCCTGGCCTCCCCTAGGCTCCAGGATCTTTCCCACCAAAGCTGCGGCCCCACCTTTAATCCAGAAACACCAACTAACAACAGCAAAAAAGTTTATTTGAAAAATTACTATGTATTGAAAATATACAGTAGAAACACTGGCCTCCTTCTGCTCTGGACACAGGCACCCCAACGTCTTGGCTCACTCCCCCAAGCCGTGGACCAATTTCAATCCCAAAGCCCAAGTCACTGGTCCCCTGGCGCCCCCTGTACAGCCGGGGGTGGAGCCACCTTCCCTCCCTTGCCCATCAGTAGGAATTAAGCAAGTCCCAGTCTTCTACACTGAGGCAGACATACTTCTGCCTGGGGGACGGGGAAGAGTGTGGCGCTTCCTTCTCGGGCTCCTCCAGTGCTCTCTTCTTGGCACTGTGGAGTTCTGGTGTCTCAGCTGCCTCCCGCTTCATTGATGGCCCATGGCATTCCAGGGCCTTCTCTTTATAGAACTGGAGTTTCTGGCCAGAGTTTGTATGGCTCTCTGCTAAGGGACACTTGGCAGGGGCTTCTGTCCGGGGCCGCTTTCCATCTAGAGCAGAAGCAAAGATAGAGATTTGGTTGATCATACTTCCCACCTCAGACCTGAGTGTCTAGGGGAGCATCAAGACTCACCCTGCCTTTGAGGGCTCCTCTTTCTGCTCTAAGACCTCCAGCAATGGGGAGCTCACTACCTGTCTGGCAGACAATTCCAGGGGGATATGTTCTGAAGCGCTGCTCTTCAGCGAGTCGCTATCAGCCTCCCTGGGATTTCTAGCCCCTCAGCTGCTTCAGGAACAAGTGCACAAAGTGCCCAGGGCCTGATGCTTTGCTCCTTTTTATTTCAGTTAGTCAGAGTATGAAGGAAGGTCCCTCTGACACACACTAGGTGGTCACAACCCCAACTGTCTGGACACAAGGCAGCCTGAGCTCTGACCATGCAGGCACCTCTGAGCTTTACAGGCCCCACATCTCCCAGAACGAGCCAGCCATCTGGTGGGCAACTTACTAGCTCTGGGGGTACCCTCAGGCACCCGCTTAACCTGGGCCTATCTCCCAATGATTCTGGGCAACCATCTCTAGATGCCCTCCCAACTGTGACATTCTGGGACTCTGGTTTTTGTTGAGCAGCAATAATCAACAGCTCAGAGAGCAGAGTGGAGGCAGAACCACGGTCTGAGATACGTACAGAAACAGGATGCGGATGTCCGGGGCTTGTCCTGACCTGCAATGGCTCCAGAGATCACACGCTCCCACTGCAGAACAATCTGTGACAGAGAGGACCATTGAATTCAGCACCAGCCCGCCCAAGAGGCCCAACAGGCAGATCCCCCCACCCAGTGCAGGGGCCCAGGGAATACTCCACCCTAATAGCCCAGGTGACAATGGAAGCTGCTCGGCAGGCCCCAGGGGCCTGGGCCCATTTTACAAAAAGATAGCAAAGTTCCAGGAGGGACCTCACTTATCCAGGACCCCTGTGACCAGTCAGAGGTAGCCCCGGGGCACAAGAGGTCTCACGATACCAGGCCTCCACCAGGGAAATCCCAGTCTTAAATTCATTTGGTCTGTCTTCCCCAATAAAATATAAGCTTCTGGAGGGCAGGGATTGTCCTTTTCTACACCCTGGGTCTAGCACAGAGCCTGGCAGACCCCAGACCCCCATTCTAGGCTGCCACCCCCTGCCCATCCTGGTGGCGGGCAGCACAGACAGCTTGCTGCCACCATGTTGGTTCACAAAGCACCTCCTCCAAATCATCCCCTCAGATCCTCACAACTCCCCCATGCAGAGCAGGGGTGACTGTTCCCTTTTTTATAGAGGAAACTTAAAGCTCTGAAAATTTTCAGCATGACCTGAAACAAAATCCCTCCCCACCTCCAAGAATGCCAGCAAGTGGCCAGCCTCCCAGCTCATGCTTCCAGAGCTCCACCAACAGGGAACTCACTATCTAAAAAAAGGCAGCACGTTCCATTTACAGATATGGCTCAAACTCAGCCTTCATCAGTACCTGCTGAATAGACAAAAGAATCAGGAGTCCTGAGCCAGGCCTGCAGGGTCCAGCCAGCCCCGAGCCAGGCCTGCAGACCACAAAGGTAAGACCTCCAACATGACCCAGCTGGCTGAGAGACCGCTCAGCAGATACCTCTCCCATCTAAGGGGTCACAGGTCATGTTGTGAGGAAAGCACCCTGTCATCCTCACTAGAAGAGGGAACTTCAAAGGAAAAAATCCTAGGAATACACTGTCTCTGGCTTTTTGGCAGAGGTGGGGGGGGGGGGCTCCAGGGACACGACCCACAAGGTCAGACTGTCAATAGGGAGAGTGTCGTTGGAGGCTTTTTAAAGTTCTTTCTTAGAAGGGGCATCTCCCTGGAAATTCAGGTCATGTCACAACAAAACACTTTCCAAATTCCTCTAGGCCTCATCCAAGGCATCCCAGGACCCTACACCTGGGCTTTCCTGCTTGAGATCAATGGGAGCTACCAGCCCCAACCAACCAAAGGCTCTCCTGCCTCAGCTGAATCAATCCACAAGCCCTGACTGGGGCTCTCATCCTTTGGGGGCCTTCTGCTCCAGGACGTGTCTCTAGGACCAGCGTCTGCAGAGAGGACACTACAGGACAGAGAAGTAGAAGAGAGGAGACAACCTGACAAGTCACAGATGGGATCCATGGGAGATGATTCCCAGAAGCAAGTCCCTAGACTTCAGGGAGGCTTCATGGAGAAGCCACAGAGGCAGAAGGCCAAGATAGCCTGCGGAGGGCATGTCCTGGATCACATATATGCATGCGTGGAGAAGCAGGCTGACTCTAGGACCCAGCAGGAGGTGGTACATGAGGGGCTGCAAATAAGAGGGCATCTCAGGGGAATGAGCCCTGGGGGGGGGGGGGGAAACCAACAGGATGGGGCGCCCTCTCAAGTATCCCAAGAAGTCGGGAAAGAGAAAGATCTCAGGGGATAAATGTCTGAAAGACAGCTGGAGGGGGCAAGGAGATCACTGGTGAAAGGGGAGCCTCAGGAGTCCTCTGTTTCCCTATCTGTAAAACCACAGTGTTAGGCTGTCCCCTTCAGAATCAGCTTAAAGGTGGTCCTGGGAGAGTCTAAAACCAGCTAAGAGGCTGTCTGTGCCCTCCCGGGACACTTGATGAGGTTGCTGATAGGGTACCTGGTCTGCCCAGCCCTCCGTCTTACAGCTGCTGTGATCAAATTCTTTCAAAGGCACTTTGGAGTGGACGAGGCCAATGTGAGTCTGCAGCTTGTGCATAACGGTCTTCACATCCTGAGCAAGGAAGACATGGGTGAATGAGGCCCAGATCCTCCCCTCCAGCTCCCTCCCACCCCAGGAGGAGGAGCATGCTCTCACCTGAAGGCCAGTACCAGAGATATCCAGACAGTTCAACTTTCTAAAAGAGAAGAGGTAGCCGATTCCTGCATCAGTGATCTCCGGATTACCTGCAAAGTGGACCCCAGTCAGTCCATGTCCTTGAAAATAAAACTCGGGGCCAAAGGAGAACACATGGTAGGTGCAACAAAGGCGACCAAGAGCCCCTCCTTGAAAGGACCTCACAGTCTCCTGGGGCTGACACATGAAAAGAACAAGGGAAACTGGAGATGATAATGTACAATCAACATTAACTCCTCTGTTTAGTGCTTCCAGCCCTTCACACCCCAGCCCCACTCTCCCGGGCCATGCTGCTCCTTGCACCCAGCACCTTGAAAAGCCTGCGTCTGATCCTGCCTCTCCTGGTTTCCCTGAGAGGAACAGCTGTTTCAGGTCTCTTTGCTCCCCAGGACTAGTATACTGTAGGCTCTTCATAAATGCATGCTGACAGGCTGACATGAAGTGACCGTGTCTGCTTTGAAATCATGTGGAGAAAAAGAGCAGAGCCCATGCAGCTTAACCAGCCTGTGCTGACGTCCACTTGATCTCCCTGGCAGAATTATCGACACGAGATTTCCAAAGTCCTGGGGGCAGCCGGAGACCCACCTAGGATCCCCTCTCTAAGCCTCAGTCTACCCCTCTGCCGTATAGAAACAATAATGCTTGCATGGTGGGGCCACAGAAATGGGGCACTGCCAGCCAAGGCCTGACCCAAGTCTCACAGGTTTAACACCTCTGGGTCCCCCAGCTGGACAGTCACCTTCTCCCCACCTCTGCCTTCCCATGGAATAGGTGCTAAGGAGTATTTATGGGAACATCATCCTATGGACACATTCAGCACTAAAGGGGCTCCGACAAGCCTGTGGAAGCTCCTGATGACTGAGCGATGACCATTGGGTCTGGGCTAGGAGCAGTCTGAACAGACCCAGAGCCCAGAGGAAGCTCCACACAGTGAGCTCCAGGTCTGGCCATGAGGGGCCTGAATGAAGACCAACAGCCCGAGCCCCAGGATCCGACAACAGCAAGAACCCAAACTGGCACTGGAGACTAAGAATGCCCAAGGATTCAGACTGGAGTAGGGGCCTGACATCAACCAGAAGCCCACAGGTCTCCCAAAAAGTCAAGGCAACACATGCAGTTCTCAAGGCCCCCACAGCAGATATAGTAATAGCAGATGGCTCCCCTGAGGATGTTCTAGGGGGGCAGGTCCTCCGAAGGGAGTGCCCACAGGGTCACAGTTCCCAGCCCTCTCTATCTGCAAGGGTCACATAGGGTCAGAAGGTCGACTGCTCTGGGCCTCAGAGATTCAGCCCAGGGCGCAGCAAGATGCAGAGCCCCCAATTCAGCAACAGTATGAAAAGAAGACACCGACGCCCCCACAAAGACTAGCCAGAATTTCAAAGCAGAGCTACATAAGGGGCAAGAATACTGTCAATCCCCTTTGATCCAGCAAAATCACTGCCTATATCTCAAAGAAATCATAAAAAAGGGGGGGAAAAAGATCCATGCATACAAAAATATTTATAGCAGCTCTTCATGATGGTCAACAACTGAAAACTGAGAGAATGACTGAACAAATTGTGGTATAAGAATGTGATGGAGAGCAATGGTTCTAGAAGAAATCATGAGGGCCAGACCTCAGAAAAACCTGGAAAATGTGACTTGCATGAACTCCTGCTGAGTGAAGGAAACAGGACCAGAAGCCTGCACATGCTAACAGCAACAGGGGATGATCAACTCTGATGGACACAACCTCCTCTCAGCAGTAGAAGGATCAAGGTCAATCCTGAGAGTCCTGTTATGGAAAATGCCATTCACATCCAAGGAAAAACTATGGATTCAGAATGCAGACCAAAGCTGACCCTTTTCAGTTTTTAAAATGTTGTGGTACCCCCCCCTTTTATGTTTTTTTCCTCTCTCTCTTGTTCTGAGTCTTCTTTCTCAACATAATATGTACATGTTTAACATAGTTATTATACATGTATAATACGTATCAAATTACTCACTGTCAAGGGAAGGGGGGAGGGAAAGGAGGAATTGAAAATTTTACACGTAATTGGAAAAAAGAAAATCCGAAACTGACAAAATTCTGGATTGACTGAAAAATAGCAGGGCTTCCGAAATCTTAAGTATGTCTTGAGGTCTCCATACCATTGTTTTTTGTTGAATTTATTTCTTATTAAAATATACAGTTTTTCTGGCTTCTTCTCTGCCTAGCTAGGATTATATAATTTACTTAAGAGAGAAGAATGGGGGTGTGGGTAGAGGCTCCCAAACAGTGAACACATCCTTAGTCACTTCACGTTGTATGTGCCAGAACCAACCTTTGGTCTGAAGGAACAGAGAAGATGCTGCCTTTACCACTATTGGAACAAGTCTCTCACATATTTTTCCTTTGTGTAAGGAATCAACACAACCCCCAGTCCTGATGACTGAAAGGTGACTGATCACTGAGTGGGGTTTGTCTTCCTTGGTTGGGCTTTTGGTCAGCTACAGGATGAATACAGAAGACACAGTTAGGCTTGAACTGGGATTTTACGTGCCTTGCATTTCAAGTCTGTCATTACATTAATAAATGCTAAAATACCAACTAAAAAAATTAATAATCCCAACCTAGAAGGAGAGTCTACACAAAGAAATAATGGATTTTCCACAAAGACTAAAAATCCTGGAAGAAACTGTAAGGAGAATGTCTTTGGAAAGTAGATGGTAGGGGCAGCTAGGTGGCGTAGTGGATAAAGCACCGGCCTTGGAGTCAGGAGTACCTGGGTTCAAATCCGATCTCAGACACTTAATAATTACCTAGCTGTGTGGCCTTGGGCAAGCCACTTAACCCCATTTGCCTTGCAAAAACTTAAAAAAAAAAAAAAGTAGATGGTAACCTCAGCCAGGCAACTGACTCCCTGAAAACCCTATAAGTCTGCACCATCCTCTTTCAAGAATTTACTAATGAAGAGCAGCTAGATGGCACAGTGAATAGCGTCAGGAGGACCTGAGTTCAAATCTACTCTCAGACATTTACTAGCTATGTGACCCTGGAGAAGAAAACAAAGGAGGAAGAATTATTCATTAATGAAACTATCCAGATTTCTGAGACCAGAAGACAAAAAGAATCTACTGATCCCCTCCTCAAAGGAGGCTCAAGAAGAGAAGCCTGGCCTGTCACTGCCACATTGCCAGAACTTTCCCACTGAAGAATCCCTCCTCCAAGCAGCCAGGACTAGAGAGTCCAAGTCCCGGGAATGACAAACGTAGAAGCCTAGTCCGCCACTACGGTAAATGGAAGGTGATCCTGGAATAGAATCACTTCCAAAAAGCAACAGATGGAGGTTGATGGCCAAGGGCAACTTTGCCTGCAGAGCTGAGCACACTTCTACAGGAGAAAAACGGATCCCTCAAGGTCCAGAAGACTTTCCCTATTCCTGATGAAAGCTTGCAGCCAGCAGGGGACATGCAGAGCAGAGAAACTAGAGAGGCGAAAGTCCTGGAGCACCCAGAGGGAGCTGGGAGATGATGAAGGTCTGACATCCTATGGGGAGAAGATACTTTGGTGTCAGCATCTTAAAGTTTCAAAGCCAACTCACAGAGATAAAACAGGAGGATCAGGAGAGGCGCACACTAATGGAGTAAGGAGGTAGGAGGGAAGTTGCTCTTTTTTCCCAGCTAGGGCAGGGAGAAGGCTGGGTGACAAACAGGTGTGCACCTCCCTCTTCTCTAACTCAGCCACATGGAGGGGGCCAGGGTTAAGAAGGTGGTGAAGGTGTGGGCAGAGGGGACAAGCAGAACTAACTTGCAATCCTTGAAGAGGAAGCAAAAGACAAAAAAGATTTGGAACCTAAGGGTATGGTCATGTAGTAAATGGTCATCGAGTAAATAAACATGACTAGGGACTCTGGGGAGAGTGGGGAGCAGCTGGCTAGGAGGACCCTCCCTACAAATTACAGGGGGATGGAGGAAGTTGGGCCCAGTGTCTGAGGGGAAGAAGTGATTTTGAGGGGAAAGGGTAGAGAAGAGGATGAAAGAGAAAGAAACATCAAGGGGGAGGGGGCCGAAAGAGTGCAAAGAGAAGACAGCTCTGAATGGGAGAAGAAAAGCTCATCTGGTCCGTCCCTGGTCACAGACACAAACAAGCCTTTACACATTCGACTTTGCTCTTTTTTGTGTTAATTTCAGAATAAACAGACTGGTCAATGAAAAGATGCCCCGGAGATTACGCAGCATGCCCGAGAGCCCGGCCTGAGGGGGCTTGGGGGCCTGGCTGCACTGGCACTTCTGGATCCTGGGGACACCGCCAAACTTACAGGACAGGTCTAGTAAGGCGAGGTTTTCCAGTCCTCTTCTCATGACTCGGACGGGAGCTGTCATTCTCCGGACACCGGCGTCCGAGAGACAATTGTCCTTCAGGCGGAGCTGAGTCACACTGTGGGGCCAATGGGGAGACAAGAGACTCAGGCTTTACCTGGGGCTCAACACAGGCCCTGGAGTCTAGCCAATCTCATTAAAGGCTCTGCCTGTACACCTGGCAGCCACAGAACCACCAAAGTGACTTTTTTTTAATTAAGATTCTCAAAAGTGACTTGTTTGGTTATTTCTAACTTCAAACAAGGTGAGACATGACCCGCCCCCCTTCCTCGAGCCTGCCCATGCAGTCCTCCAGGCCCCACCCATGGCAGCATGGCAGCTCAGACCAGACTGGAGGCAGCTGCTCCCCTGACCCAAGCCATGATGCCCTAGGTCAGCAAAGTCCATGCCATGTCAGCTCAGGGCTTTCCATTTTTTCCAAAGAACTCAATGATAATTTGCCAAGGGGGAGTGTGAGAGCCTGTGCCTGTGGGGGGAAAGCGCAGCTCCCTGAAGCATCTGGGTGTTCTACAGGAACAGCTAAGTGGCTCAGTGGCTACAAAATGGATGAGAAAAACCGGGACCCAGCACCAGCATGCTCTGCTGTGCTCGTGGACAGGATATTTCCACAGCTGGCCTGGTGTGAGAGCTCAGGTCTAAGGCGGAGGGGATGCGTGCTTGTGCACTTAGTGTCAGGAAAGGAGAATGGACATGGTCTGAGGAGGATCATCAGAAAGCCCCCAGTCCTTGATCAAATTCTGCCTCTGCTCCCTCCTATCCCGGGTGGTCTAGGCTTCAGGCTCCTCCCTGGGGCTTCTTGGGTCCCTCTGGGTGGGGGGGAGGTGCTGTGACTGGGGTGTGGCTGGAAGGCCCTACCTGGACAGGGCCTCATTAGTGAGATGCTCCAGGAGCTCGTGCTCATCTCCAAGCTTACAGCAAGAAAGATCCAAGCAGGTCAGCTCCCGGAAGGACTTGATCTCCTCCAGCTTTTCTGAAATCACCAAGTACCTGCCGAGCAGGGAGAGCCGTCAGTACCTCTCCATGGTTCCTCCCAAAGTGTGAACACTTGGTCTGTCACCCCCATGAGTCCCTGAACATGGTTTGTTTGTGAGGAGTTGAAGGAGACTTTGGGGGCCGAGGTGAGGCGACAAAGCTCGTGGTGGTCAGCGTTACTGGGCGGCAGCAATGGTGGTGCTCCCATGGAGACAGCCAGTCCAGAGGCCTCAGCCTCAGATGGTACAAAGGCACCACTCCATGAGGCTAGGCAGAGGAAAAGCCTCCTTTTTTTTTTTGCAAGGCAATGGGGTCAAGTGACTTGCTCAAGGCCACACAGCTAAGTAATTATTAAGTGTCTGAGGCGGGATTGGAACTCAGGTTCTCCTGACTGCAGGGCCGGTGCTCTATCCATTGTGCCACCTTGCCACCGCTTCAGGAAAAGTCTTCCTTTGCCGGCCAGGTGCCTCTGGTCTCTAGGGACACCGAGCGAGGAGCACAGGATGGAATATGAGAGTCAGGTCTCTCTCCTCACCCTTCAGCCTGGGACCCAGGGCCACTTCTCCCCTGCCCCAGCCCAGGGCAGATGGCCCTGAAGCCCCTCCCAAACTGAGGAATCAGAGGCTGACTCTGCTGGGTACACAAAGGGGCCTCACTTGCCCTGGAATATTTTAACTGCACTGCACATAAGCTGCTGCTTCCCATGTTCCAATCTCAGAAAGAAAAACATGTGGCTTCAGAGAAAGTAAATGAGAGATTTCTGTCCTTCTGGGGCAATGCGGTCGATGGAGGGCAGCGGGAGCCAGCAAAACCAAGGCCAGGAGGGCCTGGCCTTGCCCGAGGGGCAAGGGAGCACAAGTGGAGCTCTGGTCAAAAATCCCCTCCTGCCTTCAGTTGTGACACCACCCCAGACCAGAAATACCCAATGATGACTGCAAATAAAACTAGAAACTGGGGTGGCTAGGTGGTGCAGTGGATAAAGCACCTGCCCTGGAGTCAGGAGTACCTGGGTTCAAATCCAATCTCAGACACTTAACAATTAACTAGCTGTGTGGCCTTGGGCAAGCCACTTAACCCCATTTGCCTTTCAAAAAAAAAAACAAAAAACCTAAAACTAGAAACCTCTGGCCCTACATAGAAGAGCGCTGCTTCCTGGGGAGCCCTGGAGGCCCCTCTCTGCTCAAGATCAAGAAACCTGTTCCTGATCATTTTACCACCCTAGGCCTCAGTCTCTCCTCTGTAAAAACGGGGGGGGGGGGGGGGGGGGGCTGGCTGAACTAGGAAGGCAAGCCTATCAAGAAGCTCTGCTTCCGGCAGCAGCCTAACATCAGTGTCCGGGTCCCCACTCACCTGTTGCGAAGACAGAGCGAGCAGAGCACCAGACGCCCGTAGGCCTCTGTAAACTTCTGCAGCGCACGCAGCCCCGCACCAGGCTCAGTGAACTTGTGCCTGGCTTCGGCAGCAGAGAACAGCTTCTCGGCGATCTGCTCGGGGAAGCCAATGAGGGAGTCGATGTGGTCGACATTATCGGAGATGAAGCCCAACACGAGGCTGAAGAGGGACTTGGCTGAGTAACGGAGGTTCCCTTCCCTCGTGTAGGTGAAGATGAAGTGGTCCGTCTTCTCTTTCTGGGCTGCGTCATCTTCCCGGTTCATGCACAGCTCCACGGAGAAACCTTTGGGGAACAACCTCAAAGGTCGTGGCTCCCTCAAGCTGCTGGTGACACCATTGAGGGCCAGGCTTACCATGTGGAGACGCCCATTTTCCCTGACATAGATAGGACCTGGGTCCGGGCAACTTTGTGATCTGAGGTAGCAAGACATTCCCTTGGCTGCACCTACAAAAACAAGACCCAAAGGGAAGAGGTTGGAGCCAAGGGAGAGTCTGTCTTGTGTAGGACAAGGGGAATTCTTTCCCAGGAGCCAATAAAAAGCTGGTTTATTTGCTGAGAGTGGGGTTCAGAATCTGAAGCCACAGCATCAAAAGCCAATTCCAATCAGAGTCTGTCCCCAATAGCCTACTAGCATTCAGGAAGCCCCACCCATGTGCTAGGAGTAAGAGAAGTAGAGAGACACCCAGACAAGGCCCCTGCCCTCAGGACCATCCAACTGAACTGGAGAAGACCCAGACGATCACTAAGCTCTAGGTCTCTGCCAGGTATTGGGGGGGGGGGGCACAAATAAGAGGCACAATCCATCAACAGTCCGTGTAACAGGGGCCAGGTAACGGATGGCTACCTCCCACAGGGAGAGGATGCACGCACAAGGATGTCTGCTTCTGTGGGTTCAGTCATGTCTGATGCTTCGTGATCCCATTGGCAGAGAGTGGTTTACCATTTCCTTCTCCAGTTCACTTGACAGCTGAGGGAACTGAGGCACACAGTGTTGAATGATTGCCAGTGAGTGTCTGAGGCTGGGTCTGAACTCAGGAAGATGAGTCTCTGGACCCCGAGCCTGACCCTGTGCCCTAGGGAGCCCCTTAGCTTTCCCAATAAGTATATACACACTCCATAGATAAGACCCTGTGGTTCTGAATGTGGTCCAAAAGGCCTCTGAAGGAACCAAATAAGGGTGATCCCTGAACTGACCAGGTGACCCCAGTGAATACTTTGGCTCTTGGTGCCTCTGGCTCCCTATAAAATGAAGGTGCTGGCCTGGGGTCGGGACTGGTCTTGAAGGTCCTCCCAACTTTAGCAACATCAGAAGGAGAAATCATCTCTCAACCCAGAAATGAGGCTCAGGGGAGGAGTCCAGTCTTGTTCCCGTGCAAGACTGGGCAAGACTTTCCATGGAGCCAAGAACCATGCTGAAGACTCTTCTTAAATTAGTAGACGAAACTCTTATTTTTATCTCCAAGGGGTCTGTCATCCTCCTCCTCTCCCCATTTCTGGCTGCTTCTTCTACTGGAGTGTGGCCCAAAGAACCGAGACCCTTTCAGCAAGAATTCTCACTGCCCATGGACAGGCCCTCCTGTGAGTGGGGGCAGGGGAGTGCTGAGGGCAGGCAGCCTGGCAGTCCCTCTCCTGGGCCTCTTCTGCTACTGGCAACTCTCGGGTAAAAATCAGGCTACCATTATCCCCCTGGGAACTTCCCAAAATGTGGAAGAAAACCAGCATCCTCCCTGCCTCTCTCTTGTCCAATGCTTACAATCTGCCCTCCTCACCAACATCTTGGGAAAAAACCCTCCTCAAACCCAGCCTCAGACACTTCCTGGCTGTGAGGTCCACACCCCCTGCCCCACCAGTCCTTCCAGTCCCTTCTAGAAGCTGGCTCCCATGGCCTTGCTCAGCCTTCTACAGCAACGGGAGCTACAAGCCCTCCTCCAACCTGGTCACATCTCCCCATACACCCTCCCTAAAGCAGAAGTGGCACTGCCCTGGGGACCAGGACCACAGACCTAAAGCAAGAAGACCATCCCTTCCTCCAGGAAGCCCTCTCTGATGTCCGCTTTGCTGCTGCACTGTGTCATTCTGCCCTTCCTTATAGCTCTCTGTAGAGACTAGCCTCCCAGAAAAGGTCCTGGAGGCCACAGATTGGGCCTCATCCATCTCCGTGTCCCCAGGTCCTGAGCCAGGGCTGGCTGCATGAGATGAAAGCTGTACAAGGTCACGGTGCCACATCTTCTTGCTGCTGCCTGGGTCTGGCCATCACCCTCTACCCTCCGACTCTAGGCTGGCAGCTAGCATGGTAGCCTCTTCTTGGGCCTGGTCTGCCCTGACCCCGTTCTCTCGCCTTCAGGGCCACTGCTCCATTTGTGTTCTGCCTCTCCCAAGTCCTCATCTGGGGCATCCCCCAAAGCTCTGTTCCTTCTCTCTACACCACCAGCCCCCAAGGGTTTAGTGGTCAAAAACACTCCGATGACCATGGGCCTCCTTGGAGGCCCACTTGACTCTTCTGACCAATTTCCAAGTCTTGTGGCACCTACCTACACCGGCACCTTTCACATTTTTAAGGTAATAAGCATTTATGTAGTACCTACTGTGTACCAGATGCTGTAGTTAGTGTTTGTTTTGGGTTTTTTCCCCAAACATTATTTCATTCGATGCTCGCAGTAACCCTGCAAGATAAATACAATTGCTACTTCCAATTTACAGATGAGGAAATGGAGGCAAACTGAAGTGAAATGCTTTGCCCAGGGCCCTCCATTTAGGAAGTGTCTGAGGCAGGATTTGAACTCAAGTTTTCCTGACTCCAGGCTCCATCTGGCTGCTCTCTCTCCTCTCCCTTTCCTCATCCTGTCTCTCTAGAATTAGCCTCCTCTTTGATCCCCTGCTTGTTTTCCCCATTTGCCATTCATCCACAGTGTGTTTCCCAAGTCCGACCAGGTGTGTTGGGGCCCTCCAGGCTCCCAGCACGCAACCTTTCTTAAAAAAAAAAATTATTTTGATGACTATATTTAAAATTGCATTTCAAACTGTATTTCAACTGGTTTCCTTTGTAATGCTATAAATTGAAAAAAAATCAATGCTCTGAGAAGGGTCTAGAACAAGGAAGGTAAAGAGGCCCCGCTCACTGATAAAAGACAAACGACCCTCAGCTTCACATTGCTGCCCAAGTGAGGGGTCAGGAGTTGTGCGTCCCATTTCACCACCCGCCTGTCTCACGTGGGACTCCGAGCAGGAAGGCACCTCCCCTGGGCCAGATTCCCACTCCTTCCTCATCTCTGCCTTTCAAGGCCATCAATGAGCCCTGCCTAAGCTCTATTAGGCACTAAACTCTGGGGTTACAAAGAAAGGGGGAAAACCAGGCCCCGCTCTTAAGGAGTGTTTCTCCCATCTGATAGGGAGCTGGCTATGGACAAACCAAATGGAGCCAGGATCATCTGAGGTCTCTCCCTGATCTCCCCAGCTGCTGGCCCTTTCTCCCCCTCCTCAAATGACTCCTCAGGAGTTTCCCCGCAATGATCCTGGCAGCTCTGTGGTTCAGGGCATCGGACCTCTCTAGGCCTAAGTTTCTTTCTCTGTAGGATCAGATGAGGTCACGGTGGCAAAGTTCTGAAGCAATCTGGCTATTGTGATGGCTGGTCTCTGGGACGCAGCTCAGAGCCCTGTGGGAGCTCATCTCCATCTTCCCTGAGGTGGTCCCCGTAGGCAGCTCCATCACCTGATCCCAAGGACACCAATGGAGCCCATGGGCTGGCCTGTCCTCCTTCTGGGTTCCCTGGTTTCTCTGACCACATCCTTTCTTCTTCTGCTTGGGGCAAGCTGGGGGACTCTCAGCTCTTCTTCAGAGGCTCGAAGCCCTTGGCAGAGACAGAATGAGAATGGGGATGGAGGGGAGATGAACTTCTGTTCCAAGGAGAAGTTGGTGGTCATGAAGAGAATTTGACTATTTCCCGAAGGCCAGTTGGCCCATGGTCCTTCTTCTGTTCCACTCCAGGGCCAGATCCCTGTTTCCTGGAGGTGTCCGCCCCCCCCCAAAGGCATGCACAATAAGGCTGCATCCGCCTTGATAATCGGGACCACAGGCCCTCTGCTCCAGCCAGCATGAATTTCTCTGGGGGTCCATCTTTTGTCCTGGTATCCCCAGCCCCCCAAATCACAGACATTTCAAGAGTTTGGGAGTGAAGGAGCTTGGGTGTCGCCTCCAGCCCTCATCCCCCACAGCTCTAGAACAGTCTCATTGTCCCAGCTGAAGAGAAAGGAGCCCAGATTCCTTAAGGAACCCCCGACTCAAAAGCCAACAAACCCTGCTCCTCAGCCTGCCCGGCTAGGAGAGGTGAGGGTGGGGGCCTCAGTCTCCGGGTCTAGGAAGCCAGGGTGCCAGATCTGCTGGCCTGTCTGCTTCCTTCTTCCAGGCCCGGTTCCCTCTGAGGTGGAGGCTCCAGGGGCCTCCACCCCCTCCACCAGGGCAAAAACGGTCCACGCTGGCACAAGAGGACAGGAGGGCTGCCCGCGACGGCCTCCAACCGGGCATTCCAGGGGCAGGGTCTCCCGCCAGGCAGCCCCCAGAGCCCTGCCCGGCTCCTCTCCCGGCCTCCCTCCCCGAGGCTGCCCCAGGGCTCCCTCCTCCCGGGGGGCAAGTCTGACCTCCAAACGCGCCCTCCCCCCATCCTGCCCCCCAGCTCCGGGCCACATCCTGGTCCCTCCCCTCCCCCCACCGGGCCCAGCCCCGCCGCGGCCCCGCTACATTGTATCCACTGCCAGTCTCCGAGCGGCTCCCCGGGGGCAGGCCTGGGGGGCCTCGGGGAACGGGGCCCGCACCCCGGGGTGCTGCAGGGCTGGCGGGCGGCCCTCTCACACCCCACTCTCCCATCGGCCCCCCACTTCCAAATCGCCACACCCATTCCCCTCCCCCCGCCTCTCTCAACGAACTCTCGGGGCCCAGCCCCTCCTGCGCCCCTCGCCCCGCCCCATCCCCCCGGAGCCCCGGGGCCGCGGCTGGGGGGAGGGCCCGGGTTCAAGTCCTCGCCGGCGTGACCTTGGCCCAGTCCCTGCCCGGCCCGGGGCCCCGGCCGCCCCTTACCTGCGCCCGGCCCCCTCGGGGGCGGCTGCTCGGCCCCCGGCGGCGGCGCCCCTCGGCTCGGGCCCCTGCGCGGCGCGCCCCTCCTGCTCCCCGCGGCGAGGCTGGGCCCGGCCGCGGCCCCCGGCCTCCGGCCTCGGGCGGGCTGCGTGCGTCCGGCCGGCCGGCCCCGGCTCCCGGCCCAGGGCGAGGGAACAGGGGGAAGGCAAGGCGAGGAAGGGGGGGCGCGAGCCCGGGAGCGCGGCCGCGCGGCCCGGCCCGGCGCGGCCCCGGAGGCGCGGGCGCGGCAGGGGGCGGGCGCCGCGCAGGCGCGGCAGGGCCTTGGGCGAGAAGGGGAAGACGGCGGGCCGCGGGGGCGGGGCCGAGGGCGGGCCCGGGGGCCGGCGCAGGCCGCGCGGGGGGCGGGGCGCGCGGAGCCGCGCGCGCGAGGCCGGGCCCTCCCCGCCCTCCTCCGGCGGGGCGGGGCTGGGAGGGGGCGGGGACGGGCAGGAGCGCGGCCGCCCGCAGCCGAGGCCGCGCGGCAGGGGCCGCGACGCGAGGCAGACCGGGGCCTGGCTCGGGGCGAGCGGCGGGGCCCGAGCGGGCAGGCTGAGCCGCGGCAGGCTGGGGGAGAGTGGGGGGCGGGGCATGGGGAGGGGCGCAGGGGCGGAGGCCCGGATCCTGCCCGCCGGCCGGAAACTGGCGGCGGGCGGCGTTGGGGGCGGAGCGAAGCCGGGGGAGTTCCGCTGCGCGGGGGGGGGGCGAGGACTGGTGCGAACTCCGAGAGGCGGAGGGGGAGGGCCGAGGCGCGGATTGGTCCGGACGGGGGGGCGGGGCGGAAGGAAGGCGGGGGCGCGGGGGGGCGGGCCGGAAGCGGAGCGCCGCGGCGGGGGCGTGCCCAGAGCGAGGCCGGCGGGGGGCGGGGAGGCCGTTGAGAGCCGGGGCCGGCGGAGGGGGAGGGGCGGGCGGGGGCCGCTGGGCCTGGCGGGGGGCGGGGGCTGGGGGCGGGGCCGCCCTGCCCGGGCTGCACCCCGCGCTGCACCCCGCGCTGCGCCTCCGGTGCCCTTCTCCTGCTCATTTTCCAGGTGAGGACCCCGAGGCAGAAGGGTCCGAGGCTGCTGAGACTCCTCTGGCACCCAGGCAGGAATGGAAGCCGAGGCCCCCAGGGGTTCGGGGACCGGCCTTGGGACGCCCGGGGGACTCAAGTCCAAAATCATCACTCTGCACTGCTGCCTTTGAAAGGAGGGACCAAAAGGGGAAAAGCTGCTCTGGAATCTTCTCTGGGATTGTTTGTATAGGAAGAACACCAGAGTCAGGAGTACCCGAGTTCAAATCCGGCCTCAGACACTTAATAATTACCTGTGTGACCTTGGGCTTGGGCAAGCCACTTAACCCCATTGCCTCCCAAAAGCCCCAAAAAAAAGCAGGAACCTCGAGATCTGAAACTGCCTTTCCCCTTTCTTTGTGACCCCAACCCTTAGCACTGGGTCTGGCCTATGGTAGTGTATAATGAATGTTTGTTTATTACCAAAAGGCATCCTGGTTCATTGCAAAAAGGCGGATTTTAAATCAGAGGACCTGACCTGTGGGTCCTGGCTCCTCGACTTACCACTTGTGTGACCCAGAGCAAGTCGCTAAACCTTTCTGAAGCTTAGGACTTCATCCGGGAACAAGGTGAGGTCGGGTTCTTCTCGTTGTGAAACCTATACCCACTCTTCCCCAATTAATAGAACCATAGGAGACCCATAGAAGCAATCTTTCATAAGCAAATTACATATAACTGATGAATTATTTTGAAAGGCTCCTGGGGACTTTGAGTCTTTAGCTGAAAGTAGGCACACATCTGGCCCTCCGGGGGACTCTAAGCCAGTTTAGAATCTCAGATTCCAGCTGCAGGTCAATGGAGTTTTGATTGAGTCCAGGAGTGAAGGACTCCTGAAAAGACGTTGTCTTAAGGGTAGAGAAGATGATCTCTCTTCGTCACTGAAGCTGCACTGAGAGCTGAGATGTATAGCTAGGACCAACCAGACCCATTGAGGAAGGGGCTCCATTAAGTTATCAAGCCTCAGGCTACATGAGGACTTCAGGGCAGGAAGGATATTTCTAATTAACAAGTGCCTCTTATGTGGCAGCCACTGCGCTAATTGCTAGAGATATAGGTAGAGGATCCCTATACTCAAGATTACACTTTGGTCAAATGTGCTCTCCAAATCTGAACCCCCTTTCTCCCCAATGTATGCAAAGGGTAAGTACATTCTTAGTTGAGGTAATAATTCTTTTTTTTTTAGATTAGTTTTTTTGTGGGGTTTTTTTTTGGCAAGACAGTGGGGTTAAGTGGCTTGCTCAAAGCCACACAGGTAGGTAATTAAGTGTCTGAGGCCAGATTTGAACTCCTGACTCCAGAGCTGGTACTCTATCCACTTCACCACCTAGCTGCCCCTACAATTGTTCTTGATAAACCTGTTTAGTAAAATACCTTTCTAAAACCTAATTACATCTGACTGATAAACAGTGTGGAGCACACCCATGGGGGTTCTGGAGCAACCATACCAGAAACCCCAGCCCCTCAGAATTGTCCCTGGACCATTGAAAAGAAAATAGCCACCCTGTGGGGACCAAGCCTACCTAACACTGAGAGTAAGAGTTAGGGAATTAGCCATGGAGGAAAGGCTACATTATTAAGCAATCACACCTTGATTGAACTTCCAAGTTCATGGATTCATATAGCATCTCCCCAAAATGTTTTGGATAGGTAAGAAGGGGGGGTATGAAATAGAAGAGCACTGAGATGATAATCAATAGAGGAAAATTTTAAAAATTAAAAAGTAGAGGGCAAGAGTGTATCCTTGGGGGTCTTCCTTGCCTCCCGTTAATGTTATCCACATATTTATTTGGCAGATAATTGCATCCCTCCCATGTCCTGAGCACTGTCCTAAGCACTGAGGTGAGATGCAAAGTTTAGGTGAGACTGTTCCCTCTTCTGAGGAGGTAGGAGTCTAGCCTAGGCATGACACAATGATCAGTAACAATAGTATGAAACATTCCACAATGAATGCATCTTTTTTCTTCCTCTCCATCTCGTTTCTGATATCCTTCTCCCACCAGGGTCATGTTCTCACCTCAGACCTGATGTATTGAACCAGTCTCCTAACTCATTTCCACCTCTCTGATTCCTCCTCCTCCAGCATTTTACTCTACCCCTCTGATTCTGAAGCCTTTTAAGTCTCTCCAGTGCCTTAGGATGAGGACCTTACCCCCTCAGCACAGGGGTCCCAGCACAGCAGATTGATCGTACTGGGGAGGTACGATGGCCACCATTAGTCATCAAGGATGAGCTAGAGACTCACTTGTCTTACCTTCTAGTGAGGAGGCAAACCCATAAAGAAACATCATCCATCCACTCATTAACTCCTGGGACAACAAAAAAAGTTCCACAGACATAGTTTCTGGGTAATTTAATCCATTTACTAATAAGGCTAGCAGGTTATTAGTAAAAGGTGATCATTTGACCATCTTTTAGGCCAAAGAGCTCACCATGCATAAAATTGAGTGTTTTGTCACACTACCATTGGCCCCTCATGGGAAAGATCAGTGGGAATGCTGGTCCCAGGGTGTGTATCTGCCTATCCCACCCCTGTGTACACACACACACACACTCTTACGCTCTTACACTTCCCATCTCCATGCCTTTGCACAGGCTGCGACCCATCCTCAACTTTACCCCTTTAGAATCCCTAGCTTCATTCAAACCTCAGTCCAAATGTCATCTCCTAAGGGAGTCTCTTCCTGTTCCTCATTTCCCAGTGACCTGTTTTGTTCCTACTTCTGGGTATGCATTTTGTTTTCAATGATCAATTGTAATCTCCTTGAGGACAGGGATCCTCTACCTAGCAATTAGCACAGTGGCTGCCACATAAGGGGGACTTGTTAAATCATTGTCAAAGTCATAGGTGGCATTTAAGGTTTACAAAGTGCTTTACAAACATTTCATTATATAGCTTTACAGAGGAGGTAACTGAGGCTGAGGAATACTAAGTGACTAACCCAGAGTCTCAGTTTATAAGTACCTGAGGCTGAATTTGAACTCAGGTCTGATTCTTGGTCCAGTACTCACCACATTAGATGCTTAAATGCTCGGTGACTTATTTGACACATTGGGGTCAACTCATTCAGCCTAAAACAATATAGAGTCATGAAGGAGAATCTTGAGAAATAAAGCTGGAAAAACTGAGGTCCAAGGAGATAGGGCCTTAAATATCAGGTTCAGGTGTTTAGACTTTAAAGACTTTTATTCAGGGATGTGATCTGAATAGAGCTGTGTTTGAGTAGGATTGGAAGAGGAGAGACCCATTCTGAGACTTTTGCAAGAGTAATGAAAGTTTAATCCTGGGGATCAAAACTCAAGATCTGGAAGAGACTTTGGAGACCATCTAGTCCAATCCCCTCATTTTAGAGAAAACAGGCCCAGAGAAGAGAAATGATTTTTGAGAAAAAGAGGCATCTGATGTGGGATTTGAACTCAGGTCCTCTGACCCTGTCCCCTTTACTGCTAATAAAAGACCACATTTCTAGATTATTATGCAGTTTATAAAGAAAGCATTCTCCTCACCACAAACCTTGGGGGATAATACAAGATGATTGATACTCCCATTTCCCAAATAACAAAAATGGCTAAACACTATTTAGTTAGTGATAGAGCTGGGGTTCTAAGCCAGGCCCCTCCAGCCTCCAAGGTCAGAGCTCCTTCCCTAGCCCTGCTGCCTCAATGATGAGTTCTCTCTTACAAGTCACTGGGGACCTTAGAGCCCTAAATGACCCAGAGATTAAGACAGTCAACACTTAGGCCCACTACACTGCTGCACTGTTGCTGCTGCTGCTAATCTTGGGAAACTGGAGGAAAGAAGAGGTGCCCTAGGACTGAAGAACAACAGATGTCACCCTGATTACATCTGCAAACTATAGCCCAATGGATTTCCCTTGTAATTCTGGCCAGCATTAAAGTGTCAACAGGGTCCTCCAAACCAGTTACAGTGATTCCCCTTATTTCCTTGGATCAGGCTGACTGGCAGATTGTGGAAATGCTAAAGATTTCACCAGATAAGCTGCAGAGATGGGCCACACAGGGCTTGAAACCCTCAATTTGGTATTAGTGAGGGCAAAGGAAGAGAGAAATGTTTAAAATGAAGTAATTATTTGAAAAGGAATTGGTGGTCAGAAAGCCTATGAACTCTATTAATTTCATTTTACTTCTGGACAAGATTGAGAAACTTTATATACACTTATGAAACTATAACAAAATCAGAGTTTTATATGAACACTCTTTTCTTTGAATATTAAAATGTTTGCTAACAAATTTGTAATTGATTGTTCTAATAGGGAATTCTGTAGATTGTTTTGGAAAGGCAATGGGGTTAAGGGATTTGCCCAGGGTCACAGAGCTAATGAAGATCTGAGGCCTAATTTGAACTCAGGTTTTACTATGTGAGGAATGTGGGGTTTGTCTTCCACTGAATGTAAGTGGAGATTGTTCATTTGTGTGTGTGTGTGTGTGTGTGTGTGTGATGACAAAGACAGTGGTCTGCCTGTGGCTGTGGGTGCAGCTACGTGAGTGTTAAGACAAAAGAACTGACCCTGACCTGGTGAGACCTGCTCCATCTGGTCCATCGTTGATCTGGGTCCCTGTCTTTTCTAAGTATATTCCCCTGTGCTCATTAGTATAATGACCAGGGTGGGGAAAACATTATTAGAGAATGGTCTAGGGGTGAGTGTATTGATTAGATTGTAACTTCCACCCACTACTGGCACAAAAGGGAGGACAAGCCTCTCCAACTGGACAACGCTGTCACTCCGTGCTGCTCTTCCTAGGAGAAACGGCCCCCTGCAGAGAAGTTTATTAATGAGAGCTATTTGAATCACTACGCATTTGTAATTACAAGTCATTTCTAACACTCCAGAGCCCATGCCCAGTGCCGAGTCCCCCAGCTGCCTCCGGGGCCTCCACCCAGTTTTGTGTTAAAGATGAAGAGCTGTGAGGCAGAGTGTTAATAATGCCTGACACTTACAATCAATTTACAGTTGCTCAAGCGTTTGGTGCCCATTTCCATGCCCAGCAGCCCTCTGCTGGAGGCCCCCCATTTCTAGTTAAGGAAACTGAGGTTCGGAGGTGACCCCGACGCTGCGCCGGGTTCTTCCGGCTAGAAGGGGGGGGCCCCGGGGGCCCAGGCGGCTGACGGGCCGCGCACTGTCAGTGTTGCTTCTCAGGGTACGGCTGGCACAGAGCCGGGAGGGCACGCCGGGCATCCGGGCCTGGGCTTTCACAAGCATTTCCGGTGTGGGGGGCTCAGTCGCACGAGTGTTCCCTGACTGCTGCGTGCTCCGGGCGCCCCGTCGTTCCGGGGGGCTCCGTGAGACCCCCCCACGGCCTCGGGGGCCCCGATGCCGGAACGCGGGCGCGGCCGGCTCGGGGCGCGGGCGGAAGCCTTCCGCCGACCCTCCAGCCGGGTCCCGGGCGGCGCCTCTCCTTCCGGCTCGGCCGGATATCCGCCCGGTCGCTAGGCGACGTCCCCCCCCCGCCCCCCGCTGGCTTCGCTGTGGCGCCGCCCCCCGGTCTCCGGCTGGGCCCGCGGCCCCGCCCGCCCCGCCGCCGCCGCCATGCGCGCCACCGACCTGTGCCTGGCCTCCGAGGGCGCCGAGGTCATCCTGGCCACGTCCAGCGACGAGAAGTGTCCGCCCGAGCACATTATCGATGGGTGAGGCCCGGGGGGGAGCCCGGGGGAGAGAGGCCTTAAGGGCGGGCGGCGGGCACCGGGCACCGGCCTCCCCGCGGGAGCCCGGCGCCGGTGCCCGGGCCTCCTCCTCCCGCCAGTCTGGCTGCCCGCGCCCCGCGATCTGGCCCGGCCCCGGGCTCGCCCAGGCCCCTCTGAGGCTGGACTTGAACCCGGGCCCCCGGCCTCGGCCGCGCGCGTGCCCCCTGCCGCCCCCCCCCCCCCCGGAGCTGTGCCAGAGGCCCTTGTCGCCCCCAGCCAGGGGCTCCGGTCTCCTCCCCTTGCTTTGAAGCCTCGGGTCTCCTGCCCATTCTTTTCATTTTCCTAATTCGCCGGACGGGCTGTGGGTCTGGCTAATCGAATCATCAAAGGCAACCTCCCCCCTCCCTATTTTTATTTAATTGATACGTTTTATTTGACAAAGCCAAAAGCAACGAAGGCGTACAACACAGGTAATCGGATGATGGCACTTTCTGCTTCGTGCAATCTTAGGCTTCTGTAATTTGCCGGTTTCCAGGTGGCCCGCGAGGTGAGACGGTAGTTAGAGGCAGGACGAGCCCCTGGAGTTCAAAGCTGACTTCAGATATTGGCTAGCAAGTCGTCCAACCCAGCCTGCCTCAGTTTCCCATCTGTAAAACCAGCTGGAGAAAGAAAGGGTAACCCATCCTAATCCCTCTGCCAAGAAAACCCCAAATAGGATGCAAACAGTCAGACACAACTGCAATGACGCCACGACATTGTTACCAAAATAAAACAATTCCGAAGAAGGCTGGACTTGAAGTCAGCGAGAAGCAGGTTTAAACCCCATCTTTGACATAGCTTTATGACCCTTGACAAGCATCTTAACCTCTTTGATCTTCCGTTTCTTTGTCTTTCTAATAAGAGGTTTGGACTTGTTGGCCTCAAATTCCTTGCAGCTGTATATTTGTAACCCATGATCTTTTTAGAAAGACTATCCATTGTCTTATGAGCCGTATCAATATGGTAAAAATTACATAGCGCTCTGTAAACCTGAAAAATCATGGGTTAAAATAAAAATGACAGAATAAATAGGTTAGACTTGAAGTTTGGTTCTCTAGAATTTACTACGTACCTATCAGTGGAGGCCATCTGTCCAAGATGACCTCCCCAAAATAAGAGAGAAGGGAATATTGATCCAAAAACAAAGAATGGGGGAAATCATTAACCTCCTTGGTGACCTGACTATCAAGGTTGCACAATATTACGTTCCCCAAGTGCTCCTCAAACACTATCATCCTTATACAATACTGTCTAATGAATTATCTCTTCATGAGGGCAGGACGAGTTTTCCAGCATCCTTAATCATTATCTTCCTGAGTTTGTAATTAAAGTAGATATATAGAGTACTAAGAGCCTTGACTTCATACCTACTGGCAAAGGTGACCTAAAGTGAGGGCTTAGTTCTTATTAAAGAAAATGGCCTTTTACCAAGAATATCCTTTTGAGAAATTTATTATGCTTTAACATTCCCCCATTTTGCTCCAAGATGACATCATTCCACCAGCTATAGATCAGTTAAGGAAAAGAAAACTGAGAGGCATATTGGAGGGAGAGAGAGAGAGCATCTCTTGGAGACCTAGGGATGCTAGAAAGATGGGCAAGCAACATCCATAAGGCCTGTCTATGAGGGGAGACATGAGGATGAACAACACATTTACAGAGTCAAGGGGAAAGTTACAGAGAAATAAAGGAGCAGTCCACTTTGATTAAACAACACGAACAAATAAGTGCAAGAGGGAGACAGGAAAGAATAACATAAAATTCTGGTCCACTTTATTCTGGAGACATTTGATGTCTTTCTATATTTCTGGAGTCCATCAATGACTAGGCTTTTCCAAGTACATTGAGAGTACCTATAGGTATCTTCCTTTCTGGTAAAGAAATATCTCGGGGGCGGCTAGGTGGCACAGTGGATAAAGCACCGGCCCTGGAGTCAGGAGTACCTGGGTTCTCAAATCCGGTCTCAGCCACTTAATAATCACCTAGCTGTGGGGCCTTGGGCAAGCCACTTAACCCTATTACCTTGCAAAAAAAAAAACCTAAAAAAATATCTCAACACAAATTTTATCAGGCCAAAACTAATGATTCTGGAGTCTTTTTATTTGCCAATTGTCTCACAGAGACCTTAGTTACAAACAGAAAACTTGAGAACCAGACTAGATTTATACAAACCAGTTTTAAAACTCAGTTTTATACTTGACATTATTATTTTATTTCCTCCAATTGTAAGATGCTATTTTACTGATGCAAATAACTTCTATAATAATAAGGATTCTACTACAAAAGTTAAAAATTAATTTTTTTCAGCTTGAGTTTGTAACATACATATTTGGTAATCATTTTTAGAACAGTGTATATATCTAGTATGTGATTTATAAAAACAATTTTAACCTTTTGTCCATGATTAAAAAGAATTTTCTTTAAAAGACATTTCTATTTTTAGCAGTAAGAGCATAGGCTTTTTATTTTTTGCTTTTTGCAAGGCAGTAGGCTTAAGTGACTTGCCCAAGGTCCCACAGCTAGGTGATTATTAAGTGTCTGAGGATGGATTTAAATTCAGGTTTTCCTGAGTCCAGGGCTGGTGCTCTATCCACTGTGCCACCCAGCTACCAGCTAAGTTGTTGTTTTTTGTTTGTTTGGGGGTTTTTTAAGTTTTTGTAAGGCAAATGGGGTTAAGTGGCTTGGCCAAGGCCACACAGCTAGGTGATTATTAAGTGTCTGAGACCGAATTTGAACCCAGGTCCTCCTGACTCCAGGGCCAGTGCTTTATCCACTGCGCAACCCAGCTGCCCCTCCATCAGCTAAGTTTTTTTTAAAAATTCTTTTTAAGGGGCAGGATGACCTGAGTTCAAATGCAACCTTAGACATTTAATAATGACCTAGCTGTGTGACCTTGGGCAAGCCACTTAAGCCTTGCAAAAAACAAAAGAAAAAAGCAAAAACAAACTTAGCTGAAAAATATATTCTTTATAAAATTAACAAAAATGAAAAGAGAAAAAAGTTTTCACAGGTCGTCCTTCTTTGGAGATACTGAGTTGACCAACATTCCTTTCTTTAAAACAGAACTTGAGATAGTTCCAACAGAGAATCATATCCTGTTGTCACAAAAACTTTATCATATTTGCTTATATATTCCCTTAGCATTTTGAAAAGCTGAAGGATTTTAATTCTCTCAGGAACATGTAGTTGACACCAGATACCAAGGCTATATACAAGACCAACTGACTATTAGAATTAGTTAAGTTGTAAGCCAAAATGAATAAATTAATATTATTTTTGTACTGATCACCTGGCATGGAGTATGGGTAGGGCTGGTATTTGTCCCAGAATGTTTCACCATCCTGGTGAATAAGAAAATGATGTCTGTGGTATTTTCCCCCTCAAAGAGTAGATGCAGAACTCCCTTGATCAAATGAAACAGGTTTGAGGGACTTCCCAACTTTCCTTCTTGTCCTCTGAGGTAGAATGAAGATTGTTACGTGCCTCCCTTTCCTTTTTGATTTAGACATTAGTTTCCAGGTAAGGCTATGTGGTTGACCAAATGCCCTGAGCCAGGTGAGACATTTCCATATGTCATCATTGGGAAACTGAGTTAGGAAAACACAGCCTTAGAGCTAATAAAAATCAGTTTTCCCAATCTTTCCCAGTGAGCCTTTCACCTGCTGTATGTCTAACCCACTTGGGCTGTTTGCCTTAAAGGATATTTAATCCAACATAAATTTCTCTTATACCTGGACTCAGACTCAGAAGGCCAATCTTCAGTCTCATGAAGTCCTTAATGGAAAATTCCTATGATCAAGATTGAATTCAGCTCTAAAGGATCAGAATATGTTATGTTACCTATAATCTTACAGTGGCAACAAAACAAAAAAATTTAAATTATTTCATCAAAAAACTACAGATAACTGATTATGCTTAAAGAAAAGAGAAAAAAAGAAAAATTAATACAAAAAAAGTTTTCAAAAACTTCTGTTGCAAATTATGTTATCAATTCTCCCTGTGGATCAGAGGGGTGCAGTGGTACCACCCAGTAGACCAAAAGAGAAAAAACAAAAAGGGAGGAGATGTGTAACAATCTTCATTCTACCTCAGAGGACAAGAAGGGAAGTTGGGAAGTCCCTCAAACTTGTTTCATTTCATCAAGGGAGTTCTGCTTCTGCTCTTTGAGAAGAAAATACCACAGACATCATTTTCTTACTCACCTGGATGATGAAACATTCTGATACAAATACCAGCCCTACCCATATTCCAAATAGGATACCAGCAATAATAGCTATTATTCCAGTAATGTAAAAAAATGAGAGATCTTTTTAAAAAAAATTTTTTTAAGGTAATGGAGTTAAGTGATTTACCCAAGGTCACATAACTAAGCAATTATTAAGTGTCTGAGGCTGGATTTGAACTCAGGTTCTCCTGACTCCTGGGCTGATACTCCATCAGCTACCCCAAAAAAAGGAGAGATCTTATTACACACTTCAGTGCCTGAGGGAAGGACACTAAAAACATGGGGGGGGGGGGATGAAATAGTACCTGGGCTCATTTTGTACTCTGCTGTCCTCCCCATTAGGTAAGGACACCAATCATTGAGTCCCTAAGATATCTCTATAGGAAACCAACTTGGGTGACTAAAATAATTTCAACAGGTGTTTCTAATTCCAAATGAAACAAAACTATGGTAAGAATAATCAGATTTCCAAGTAGGGTGACTCATGAATTATTATATATCACTAAGCATAATGTTTTCTTACTGAAATCTTATTTTTTAGAACAACCAAAACAACGTAGAAGTTTTCTTGACTTTAACCTTATAATGATTTTACTTATTTAGCTTTATAACTTTACTTATTTCTGCTCAAATATACTCATATCATCCTCAAAAAGAAAATGAGATTCTTCAGGAATTTGAACATGTTAGGTTCAACACATTAATATAATTCTTATCCATTCCATGGAAATGGCAACAAATTCAGATTAAAACCAGCAAAGTTCTTTCTACTGACAGTAATTTAGATACTTTTATCTACTGACAAAATGTTTCACAAATAGTACATTTCCACTACCTTGAAAATAAAACTTCTATGAGAGCTATAAGCAGGGACATAGCTAATTAGATGGACAAGACCTAGGAAAACTCCCAACAGAAACATTCAAACTTCATTACAGTGGTTAAGATCAAAAGGGAGAGTCCCAAGTGGTTTTGAGTCACTTTCCTTGAGAGCCCAAGACTATTATCAACAATGAACCTTCAGCTGAGGTTCTCTTCCTAGGCTTTTATGCAAAAAAAAAAAAAAACCCTTACCATCATAGGTAACAAAAATTATATCAGATAATTGTACCTAATTAGCAGGTTGAAAAACTAAATTCAGGGGCAGCTAGGTGGCATAGTGGATAAAGCACCAGCCCTGGAGTCAGGGGTACCTGGGTTCAAATCCGGTCTCAGACACTTAATAATTACCTAGCTGTGTGGCCTTGGGCAAGTCACTTAACCCCATTTGCCTTGCAAAAACCTAAAAAGTAAAATAAAATAAATGCTAAAAAAAAACTAAATTCACATACAAAACTTACCTTAAACTAGCTTGGAAAATTTTATCATGCTTATTTAGCCTTAAAGTAAAAACAAATCCTTAAAATGTAAACTTGTCAAACCCACATTGACATAAAGTATTTTTTATATATTATAAATAAATCCCAAAAGGGCCTTGGAAACAGTTTTTAAAAATAAAAATGTGGTTTCAAAAGGATAAGGGTTGGTTTGTTTAAACCCAATTAAATTACCTTTATTCCAAAATTCATTATTTTTAAAAACTACTTTTCACAAAATGTATTCATATATGAATGTTTTTCAGCCTTATATATACAAATTTACTGTTTTTGTAAGAGCAATCTTATGGAATATACCCCAATTTTTTATTTCTTGGATTTTTGCAAGGCAATAGTGCTAAGTGACTTGCCCAAAGTCACATAGCTAAGTAATTAAGTGTCTGAGGTCTAATTTGAACTCGGGACCTTCTGACTCTGGGGCTGGTGCTCTATCCTCTGTGCCACTAGCAGCCCATATACCCCAATTTTGAACAAAGATTCAGCACAGAAAATTCTTGATAAGGATTTTATAACTAAATGTTTTTTTAAAATCTCTTTTTAGGATTACAAGATTTTCTTTGTATGTTAGTTAATGATCTGAAGAATTTTATAGGCCATAAGCAAAACAACCTTAAATAAAATAACTTTTGTATAGAAATATAGATGATAGAATAGTCCCAGATGATTGTCCCTTTTAGTGAGAAAACTGTCATACTTTTCTCCAATTGAGAAGAAAACTGGCACCTGATTATTACTCATATAGTAAGATAATGTTTTTGTCCTTCATTTTCTTTTTTTTTTTAGATTTTTTTTTCAAGGCAATGGGGTTAAGTGGCTTGCCCAAGGCCACACAGCTAGGTCATTATTAAGTGTCTGAGGTCGGATTTGAACCCAGGTACTCCTGACCCCAAGGTCGGTGCTCTATTCACTGCACTACCCAGCCACCCCTGTTCTTCATTTTCAAAGAAGACCACATCATCAAGGAAATGATGTCATAACAAGCACATGAACTGGATTTGAGTAAGGGGGGGGGCTGTGCTAAGTCACCAGCCTCACTTTCTCCTCAGCCTCACTTTCTCCTCCAGGGCTATCTGGCCAGATATGACCACTGGAGAGGCTCTGTATGTGAGGCAATCAGAGTTAAGTGACTTGCCCAAGGTCACACAGCTGGTAAATGTCTGAGGCTGAATTCAAGCTCCTATCTTTCTGACTCTGGTGCTCTATCCATGGCACCAACTAGCTGCCCTTTTGGTGCTTTGGTGCTATAATAAAGTCAGTTACAATCCCCAGAGGAAAAATCACTAATTACAATTTAGTCACATACAATTATTATTTTAGTTACAACAGTGTTTCAGTAAGCAATAAAACATAAATACTACATAGATTTGTTTCACTAAAATTTTCTTAATTCATTTATTCTGTCTGTTGCCAACAGTACAACTTTAAATTCCCAAATATTTTGCTTATGAAAAAATCTTTTCTTAATAATTCTAGCTATTACAATTATTTTATAATGTTTCTTGATATTAGCATATTTAGGAAACTCAAAATACCATGATTACAATTATGCATTTTTCAAACTTAAAATTTTTTTAATTTAATATAAAATTTTAGATTACCTTGCACAGAAAATAGCCCATATAATATAGTTATATAATTAAAGAGATCATTATAGCTTAAACTTCATATTTCTTAATTTAGAAATTCCTTTTCCCTGTAGGACTAAATTTTTTTTTTTGTGAAATCAAACCAACTCTGGTTTGATAACGCATGGTGAGCTAGGAAATTGTTTTCTGCTGGTAAGGTGTGGCTAGCTTCAAAAAACTTGCTACAGATATTTATCTCAAAGGTTTCTTCCTAGTTTAACCTGATTTACCGATTCCTAAAGGGAAACATCTTTGCAGTTTCAAGCAGTTTTAATATTAAAATACTCTAGCAAGGAAGTAGGCCCTGAAATCTTAAAAATGATGACATCTTAAATTAGAGGATAATCTGCTATCACTTATGAATTTTAAATTAGTCTTTTTAAACAATTAAATCCAAAACCCAAATAAAAGGAGTAATTCATATTTTAGAGCTCTCATGTCATTTAGCCTGGGACTAGAAATTGAACTCAATGTTGTCAAATAAGAGTTTTAGATTAATAATTTTGCATTCTAAATTATACCTGTATGTGTGTGTATCTACACACAAGAGCACATCCTAAACCATTTCAAATCTGGGTTCCACACTCCCAGAAAGATTTCATACCTTGTCTTATGATTTATAGTTTTACTATATACACATACATATACACATTTATACCTTAAAAGTCAAACTACAAAATCTTTCAGAATCTATTCAAATTGTAACTATGATCAACTACTCACAAAAGCAGCAGGTTACTTCCTAACTTATGTGGTAAGGAGTAATATATTTTCCAAGATTTAAAATATGAGTTTTAAAATAGAAGTCTCATTTATAATTTGCAACAAAAATTCGAATTTCCTGAATGTGTCTTCCATTTCAACAGTCATTTGACATTATTTATCTTGTATAATCTTTAAAATATTAAATTAAACCCAAATATTTCTGTTATTTTTATTCCATTTTTTTTTCAAGGCAAACGGGATTAAGTAGCTTGCCCAAGGCCACACAGCTAGGTCATTATTAAATGTCTGAGACCAGATTTGAACCCAGGTACTCCTGACTCCAGGGCTGGTGCTTTATCCACTATGCCACCTAGCTGCCCCTTATTCCATTTTCTTAAAACAAACCGTGTTTCAAAAATAGCTATCCTATGCTATCTTTTTTTTTTTTTTAAGATTTATCAAGAGATAGAGGTGGGGGATTGAGGAGAAAAGCCTCCAACATGAATGAGATATGATAGAGAGCTGCCAAGCTGGACTTCTAGAGCAAGATAGAAGAAATTAATGAACCATGAGAGTTTGACCCAAATTTAGAGCTTAGAAAGAAGGAAAAACCTACCTTTCCAGAAAACTGCAATTTCTGGATTAAAAAATTCTCCAAAATTACAATTTTGAGAGAAAAATTCCAATCCCCTCCCACACACTTTTCCATCTGAAAAATCATAGGAAAGAAATGACAAGTGGCTAGAAACCTCTTTTCTGGCAGGGAAAGAGAAAAAAAAGCATAACAGATTTAGCCAATTGGGACAGAGAACAAATTTTAGCTCAACACAACTAATCAAGGCACTGAGAAAACAAAAAAACAAAACAAAACCAGATTTTTAAGAGAGAAACAGATTTTTAGACTTTATTTCTTATTTTTTATTTTGAATTTTACTATTTTTCCCCTAATCTCGCTTCCTTCCCCCCACCCCCCACAGAAGGTAGTCTGTCAGTCTTTACATTGAGAGAGAAAAACAGATTATTAAGAGAGCAGAGAGAAAAAACATCTTTTTTAAAATATCTCATTCATCAGCCACCAATATTTCCAAGGGAAAAAAAGGCAGGGTCCCTTGGGAGCCTTCCTGGGACAACCCATCACTTAGGTTGGTATGAGTTAAAGGCGAAGGGAAAGGGGAGGCAAATGGTTAGAGTCCAAGTGAAGAAATTCCATCTCTAAGCCCTTGTTCTAAACTGCAGTATTAGTTCATTACAAAAATACAATATTAAGAGAAGCAACAAATAAACACAGGTACTTGAACAGACATAGGCACAAACAAAAAGAAAAGGTTACCTGAACAAAGTCTCTACTATCAGGGTGCCAAAGGTAAAACCCTCAAAACAAAAAGCACACACAATACAAGGGAGACCCCACTTTGTTCTCACCCTTGAGGACTCCCATAGATACACAAATTGAATGCACCCAAATAAACTTTCACTCCAAAGGGGGTGCCTGAGACCATATTGATACTCAGACACCAAAAGAGAATATTCCCATCTCCAAAGAAGCAAGAATTCCCATTAAACTCAGAGGTAAATTCCAGAGAATATTTCAACTTCACTCGAAACAAAGATTCAAAAATAGAGCAATTGAAAGTGGTAGATTTACCTAATTACAAAGCCAATTTTGGATAGTCTCAGAATGTGTCCTTGCCCTTTTGGGGGATCTCTTAGGCAACTTTGTTAAAAGGGAGTCCACACCTTTTCCAAGTCAAAATTGTCTGATGCTACATCTATTGATTAAACTACTGGTTTAAGGGGGCAACTAAGTAGCACAGTGGATAGAGCACCGGCCCTGGAGTCAGGAGGACCCGAGTTCAAATCTCACCTCAGACACTTAATAATTGCTTAGCTGTGTGACCTTGGGCAAGTCACTCTTAACCCCATTACCTTAAATAAATAAAAATTTAGGTTTGAAATAAAGCAGGAATGTGACAAGTTACAGATTCCTTTACTTTTTATTTTTAGTTTTTTTGCAAGGCAATGGGGTTAAGTGGCTTGCCCAAGGCCACACAGCTAGGTAATTATGAAGTGTCTGGGGCAGGATTTGAACTCGGGTCCCCCTGACTCCAGGGCCGGTGCTCTATCCACTGCGCCACCTAGCTGCCCCAGATCCTTTTATTTTCAAGGAGTATGTCTGGGTAGAGACGAAGGACTTGTTCCCTCCTTGAATTCTAGTAAAATCCTCATGTCACAGCACAAAAACCATAAAGCTTAAAAATCATGGGTCAAAATAAAAAGAAAATCTAGGTTAGGCATGAAATTTTACTTTCTAAGATTTACCACAGACCTCCAGGTAGAGGCCAATTTGTCTAAGATGACCAACCCCAAACTAAGAGGGAGGAGAATATTTATCCAGAAACAAAGAATAGAGGAAATGGTTAGCCTCCTTGGTGACCTAACTATGAAGGTTACCCAACATTAAGTTGCCCAATTGCCCCTCAAAGACTATCATCCCTGTACAATACTCTCTGATGACTTGTCATCTCTTCCTGCACTTTAAGCATCATGAGCAGGACCAGTCTCCCAGCCTCCTGATCCTTGTCTCCCTGTGTTTGTCATTAACATAGGGGAAGATGGTCAATGACTTGTTACCTACTGTAAATCGAAGACTGAGACTTGTTTTAAAGAAATCAGCCTTTGTTGCAGGAATATCATTTTGAGAAATTTATTATATTTTGACAACCCAAATTAATCTCTGAATTTAATAATTATAACTAAATTACTCAAGCATAATTTATGAAATGAAACAAAATAATACAAAGTTCATTTGAATAAAAGGCCTCAAAAAAGAGATGTAATTTTTAAAATAAGGAGGGTTTCAAACTTGACTGTTACTAGGATTGAAAATCTGATAAGTGGAGTTAATGGTCTTTGTCCATTTTTGAAGAAGACCACAATATCAGAGAGGTGATGCCATGACAAACACATGAATTGGATCTGAGTGGGGGTAGGGGCTGTGCTAAGTCACCAGCCTCATTTTTCTCCTCTGGAGTCATCTGGGTCCAGTGGCCAGATATGGATCAGAATGACTGGAGATGGTCCTGGATGCCAGGCAGTCAAGTGAAGTGACCTGCCCAAGGTCACATAGCTACTAAGTCAGATGTCTGAAGCTGAATTCAATCTCTCCTCTTGACTTCAAGGCCAGGACTCTTTACTGTACCACTAAGCTGCCCAGTAGAATAAACCAGATAAATACAATGGAAAAAATAAGTTCCTGTAATGGGCAAGTATTTGGAAAAACCAGAACCCCAGACTTTCAGGAAACTTAGAAAGCAGTTGGCAAAAACTTGGTTTAGATCAACATACTACACCTAATAAGAAATGAATAATGATCTTCATGTGAAAATGGAAAGGGCAGAAGGGAGGGAGCTGTGTGGCCCCGGCCTGATCACTCTATCTTGGCCTCAGCTTCCTCATCTGTAAAACAGCCCCTCCTCCCAGGGTTGTTGTGGGGATAAATGAGATCATGAGGGGCCTGGCACATGGTCAGCACCATATCATGGTTAACTCTGGCAGGATAGAAATGTTCAAGCTCCTCTCCCATCCCTGGCCTAGCAGCTGGGATACAGAGGGAGAATAAACCCCCCATTTGTCCTGGCAATTAGAAGCAATAGGCCTAGGGGAGAAAAACTTTGACTTAAATACCTCTGAGGAAAAAACTAGGGAGTCCCCCCCCCCCCAGAAAAGAGCCTGGTCCTGCTGACCAGTGGGGTCCAGTCTTCTCAATGGTGGGTGTTGTTTGCCCTTAGTTCTGAAGTGAACCAATGCCATCAATATTGAAATTGAATTTGAGTGAGCAAGGCCTACCCCAAGTTACCAAAATGATCAGCACTGGCCTAGGATGCACTGGGCAACCTTGGCATGCTTGTCCAAGCTCTAAGTGCTCCACAGCACCTGCTTCAGCACCTTCATGGTCATTGGCACACATTGTTCTCTACTGCCCATTCCGTGGGGGGAGGAGTCTTCATGTGTTTGGGGTAGACATCCCCCTAACTCACCAACAGGGTGGAGACCCACTGGTTACCTTCAACTGGTTTAGCCATTTACCAAGAAAGTTTTACTGGACTATGACTCCAGTATCTTTATGAGATGGGGATAATTATATCTGCCAGTCTCCCCTTAGGCCAGTGTAATGGGCAGACATCTGGGCACTCCCAGGTCCCCTCTGGGGTCAGATGCTTATTCAGTGGCCCAGGCTGCTGTCCAAGACTTTTTTAAGTATAAAAGAAAGTAGGGGTGATGGAATATATTGGTGGAGGGAGTTTCCTTCCTAAGAAGCTCACTGGTCAAGAAATCCCAGCCATCGTTCTTACAATAGAGAGGAAAGTCCTTTGTTCCAGGTGGCACTTTCTTAGTTAGGCCTTGCATTATTTTGTGTTTTGACTTTCCAGTCATCAGATGGAATTGAATCATAGAACAAGTAAATAGACCTTTCTGGCTTTGCTTGGCCTCTGAAAAATGACAACTCCCTCTTTCTCTATAGGAATCCAAGCACCTTTTGGGCTACCACGGGAATGTTCCCCCAGGAGTTCATTATTTGTTTTTACAAACACGTGAAGATTGAAAGACTCTGCCTCCAGTGCTATTTTGGTAAGGAAGAGGGCCCCTGCTCATTGATCCAGAGCAGAGATGAGCTTCCTGCCTTCCCCAGGCAGTGGTCTGAGGGTGGGGGTGGTCTTCTGTCCAAGGTTGAACACCTTCCAAGATAGGTCAAGGTCTTTAAAACTGAGAGACCTACTCCTTTACTCTGCATTGTTCTGACCTCTGTGCCACTTTTCTCTTACTGTGGTCTCAGAAATGGACCTCACCAGAAGATGGGCAGCTAGACAAGGATTCGGGTGGGAAGTGAAGAATTCCTGTGGGGTATAGGTTTTGGGCAGAGGGGAAAGGTTGTGATCCTGGAGCATCCCTTGTTCCAACAGACCAAACTGCATCCCAGAGATGACCCCAAGGGAACCTAGAGGGAGGGGCCTGTGAGGTGAGAAGGAAAAGACCAGGGTCCTAGACCACCTCCATCCACAATGCCTGCTTCCTGTGCCTTCACTTCCTCCCAGGTGGAAAGTTTTTGAGTTTTTCAGAAAGACTTTACTAGTGTTTATTTAAAGAACAGACATTCCAAGAGCCCAACATTCCTCATTAGAGAGACTTGAATCTCCTCCAGCCCCGGAGGTTGGCACTGGTGGTCTGCTAGGTCTTGCTGTGCCATCCTTTCTCACTTGCATGTGCTAGGCTCCCTCACAGTGCCAACTGCTTCCTCTGAGGTTCAGAAGCATGGCCTGCCCCTTCCACCAAGGGGATGCCCCCAGAGAGCAGCTGGCATCAGTGAACCTACACACACACCAGGTCTAGAAAGAGATGGAGAAAAGTGTCCTTGGGGTGTCACCTCAGAGAGGGTGGTTAGACTTTTGTTTTTTTGACAAGGCAGTGGGGTTAAGTGACTTGCCCAAGGCTACACAGCTAGGCAATTATTAAGTGTCTGAGGCTGGATTTGAACTTGGGTACTCCTGACTCCAGGGCTGGTGCTCTATCTACTGAGCTACCTAGCCACCCCGATTTATTTTTTTTTAAGATTTTATTTATTTTGAGTTTTACAATTTTTCCCCTAATCTTGGTTCCTTCCCCCCACCCCCCACAGAAGGCAGTTTGTTAGTCTACATTGTTTCCATGGTATACACTAATCTAAGTTGAATGTGATGAGAGAGAGATCATATCCTTAAGGAAGAAAAATAAAGTATAAGAGATATTAAAGAAAATTACATAATAAGATGTGTTTTTTTTTTCTAAAATGTTAAACTGATGTTTAGACTTTTACTACCCATATACCCCCAAGGGCTCTCTTGAGACCAAGTTGGTATCCATCCATCTTGCCCTCTCTGCCAACTTTCCTAGGTGAGGAAGCATAGTGAGGACCCTGCCTCTGATATTTGCTGACAGTGTGACCTTGAGCAAATCACTTAACCTAAGACAAAAAGGGGAGGATGGACCCCTCAGCCAGCTTTCTTCCTGTGCAGATCAAGTCTCAGATTCAGAACAGGAGTAGCCCTTACTCCACTGACTTAATGGAGTTGTTGGGGGCAATTCTTGGTAATCTGAAAAGGTGACTTCCTGTTGGAAGAATAGGGAATCAGTGGGGAGGAGGCCCTTCTCACCAGGGTCTGGAGGGGGTGTGGCGCTGGGGAAGATGGCACTGCCGTCACGCCTGGTGTCTCTGCCCTGACAGTACGGAGCATCAGAATCGAGAAGAGCAATGCCAAGGAGCCAGTGGACTTTGAGCGGTGGGTGGAGAGAGGTGAGTGGATCCCATGGGCTGCTGTGGCCCTGCTGCCCCAGACTTTGGGCTCAAAGGCCTTAACTCTGGTATTTTGCACCAGTGTTGCCATTAAGTTCTAAGCTCCCTCCCAGCTCTGCTCCAACTCTGACATTCTGTTCTAAGGACTCTTCCCCCCAAGATTTTAAATTCTTAGGCCCCTCCCAGTCCTGTCATCCCCTGTCCTAAGACCCCCTCCCAGACCTGACATCCCCTCTTCTAAGATCCCTCCCAGCTCTGACCTCCCTTGTTCTAGGCCCTTCCCAGCTCTGACCTTCCCTGTTCTAGAAATGCCCTAAGTCCTTTGGGTAGAATATTTAAGGGACTTTTCTGCAGGAATCTACCTATTTGATATGATGAATTAACACATTCAGATTCAACTTTTAAAATCACCCAAGTGAAGTTTAAAAACATTTCCAAGGAAAAGAGATCAGAACAGATCCTAGGCAAAAGCTCATTCTGAAAATTCCCCCGTGGAGCAACTGGGTTTGGTCCTTAATCCAGTGATCAGCGGGAAGGGCATGGGGGACACAGCCCCTGGGCATCATGGTCCTCACCACAGAACTTTGCTTTTCATCTGGATCATTTAGGATTAAAAAAAAAACTAAAAAGCATCATTTTGTTCTTTGAATTTCTTCTGACTTGAGTCCATAGCACACCCTTTATGGTGTCATTTAGGCCACTGAGACAGTGGATCTGAAGGAGACAGAAGGAATTAGCACTCTGGCTCTGGACCTGAGCCCTGGGCAGCTCCTCCTGGGGTCAGTAGCTGCCTCCTCCTGCTTCAAGAGCAGGCTGTCCCTGACCTGGGATTACCTTGATCATTGGTGGAGGAAGGGGCAAACTCTTTAATTCTTTGCTGACCAATTTCTCTTGTAGATCTGGTACACAATGAGGGACAGCTTCAGATAGAAGAGTTTATGGTAAGTGCAGGCATGGCCAGACCTCCAACCACCCATCACACCCCTGGCTAGTCCACCCAAATTTCCTGACAAGACTTAGCAGGGGCAGCCAAGGGCTCTTCATGCTTCTGTCTTGGGGCCCCAGAGAACTCCCTGCATGTAGGGATGGTCCTGGCTGGGGCATTCCAGGAAGGGCAGAGGGTCCTGCTCACAGGGTGTCCTCTCAGTTCTTTGGTCCATTCCAGAAAACTTTTTAGGGTTTGGTCTCTGGAACTTGACCCCCACCCCTCACCCCAGTCTCCATCAGGGTCCTCTCTATTCAGGCCCTGCCAGGACATTCTGTCCTTAGCATTAGATGTTGCCACTTTACTACTGGTATTGAGTGCATGAACAGGGTCCCTCTGCCCACAGTCTCTTAGTAGGCAAGGTCTTTAAAGGGGCATCTTTAAAATGGACTGGCAGCACCCTGCCCATCCCAAAGTCATCTTCTTTAGTTAGCAGAAGTCTACCACCATGGGAATTCCCAGTGATTTTTTTCTCTCCCACAGTTCCGGGATAGCTACGCAACTCACTTGCGGTTCATTATCAAATCAGCCTTTGATCACTTTGTGTGTGTGCACAAAGTTTCAATAGAAGGACTCAGTGTCTCAACCCTCACCTAAGATTTCTGAAACCATCTTCTGTGTGTGAATCTTTGTACAAAGATTTGTGGAAAGACACAGCTGTTCTCAAAGCCCATTAAAGGGATTTGGGTTCACTTGTATGTCTCTGGCACATTCCTTTTCTCTCCTATCATCTACCTGATTCAACATTTAGCAGCCACTTGTTTCTATCTGGACTCTGAACGAAGCTGGGGTTGGGAATGGGGGAGCCCCCCCCAGGTTACCCTGGAAGATCGAGCCCAGCCTTCTCTTGTAGGCCAAGAGCTCATTCCATGTCCGTCTTCTGAATGCCTTCAGGAACAAGGAACACATTGTCTTCTACTTTTCAATAATTCACAGAGCGAGAAGTTTTTCCTCAGTTCAGCCTCTGGCAATTTCATCAACACCCAATCCACAAGAATTGACTGCACACCAGGCTTAGCCAAACATCGAGCTAAGCTCTCAACATTAAATGACCCCTTCTCTCTAGCAGTTTTTGGTTCGTTGGCAAAAACAACATGTCCATGTGTAACTGAGGAAAGAATGAAAAGCAATTTTTGAACTGAACTGTGGACCATGCAATGTGATGAGTATTGGGGCTGTAGATATATGAGGATGACAGCACTTGCTCTCAATGAGCTTACTCTCTTTTGTGTTTTAATTTTATTTTTGAATTTCAACTTCTCTCCCTCTCTTGCACCCATTGAGAAGGCAAGAAATAAGATATCCATGACACATATACACTCCTGCAAAATGTATTTCCTCATTAACCTTGTTAAAAAAATAAAGGGAAAAATACATCCTCATTTTTGAGTCCATCAGTTTTCTGGAGGTGAATAGCGTCTTACATCACAAGTCTTTTGGAATTGTGGTGGATCATCGTATTGATTGCAGTTATCAAGTATTTCACAATTGCTCAATGTTACAAATATTGCTGTTACTGTGCACTTTGTTCCCTTGATTCTACTTTGCATCAGTTCCTGTCAACTTTGCCAGGTTTCTCTGAAACTATCCCCTTTAACATTTCTTATAATACAATGGTGTTCCACCACATTCATTTACTTACAGCTTAATTAGAACTTGTTTAGTCAGTTCCCATTTGATGGGCATTGTCTCAGTTTCCCATTCTTTGCCCCCACAAAAAGAGCTGCTGTAAATGTTTTTGAATATATAGATCCTTTTTAAAAAATCTCTTTGGGGTACAGACCTAGTAGTGATTTTGCTGGGTCATAGGATATACATAGGTTTATATAGCTCTTTGGGCCCTCCAGATTGCTCTCCAGAATGGCTGGACTAGGAGTTCACAGGGAGCTTACATTCTAATGGAGAAGATTTTGGGAGAACATATAGGGAAATGATGACCAGAGGAGAGGATTTTGGTCTAGAAATCACAGAAATAATGAGTAGTGCCATATTGCAGTTAATTGAAACCTTCCCAGAAGCAAGGATAGCAATCATTTGATTAGAATCCCTAGAGCAAGGGGCAGAGAATAGTAACAGGGAGGATGGCAAGAAGAGGGCAGGGGTGAACAGCCCTCTGTCATCATGGTCAACTGATTTGGGCTGGCTAGAGAATGAACTTGGTGGAAATGGGGTGTCCCAAAAGTCTTAGTGCAGCCTTAGTCAACAGGAGCAGCAACTGGGGAGATGAGGGAGGACCTCATGTAGAAGGGTTTGTTTGAGAAGAGGAAATGAGCTAGCATTCTAAGGCAGAGGTGTGGTGAGGAAGGGAGGGACAGCCTAGATAAAGGCCCAGAGGTAGGAGATGGCAAGTAGGTTACTGGTTGGTAACGGCACATGAAGAGACATCCATGTTGAATAAATCTCAAAAGGTCATTTAGTGTTTTATTTTTTTTTACATTTTTCCTTTGTTTTTAATAAAGGAGGTAGTAATAGGGTAGAAAGGAAGCAAGAAAATAAGGAAAGGAAGAAAGTAAAGAGAAGGAAAAAGGAAGAGGGAAAGAAAAGTAATTTTTTTAAGATGGATACGGGGGGAAAAAAAGGTTGGACAGCATTAGAAGTTAAATGCATAGTTTATTAAACATTTAAACAAAAGCCATGTACAAACCTCTTTTTTTTTTGTTCTACTCATGGATGGAAATACCCATTTTATTTGATGTTAAGTTCAGAATTTTAAAAATTTCTCTTAAACCAAATGGCCAGATGTGTACTTTAGGATTTCAAATTGGCAGCTGTCCAGAGAATGGGCTGAATGCAAGGAGACTAATTAGGAGGCCAGGTGGGAAATGATGGAATTATCAATGTTAAGCTGTAAGGGACATATCCAATTTCCTCATTTTACAGATGATGAAACTGAGGCCGAGAACAATGTAAATGATCTACCTGCATAGGTAGGCAGTGACTGAGATGGGGCAGAGTGGCCTTGGTAGGAGTAGAGACGAGCCTCCACATGTGTGATGGCTGGTCCTGAGTCTTCTCTACTTACGCATGGCAACCCTTGAGCTATGACAGCTATGATGCTGATGTGTGTTGACATCTTCTCGGCAGGCCCTTCAACTGATGCTCAAAACCAGCTGGACCATGTTCTTATCCTAAACATCCTCTCCTTTGGAAGTAAAGGGTAAGCTCCAGAATTCACCTTATATAAAATGAAGCAAGACACCCTGAAGCCTTTTCGTCATATACTCAGTTAAGACTCATCTTTAAACAGGCACATTTTTGAGTGTGGCTTATTGTCTGAACTTGCTCTCTGTTGTTTTACTCAGACTGCCTTAAATTGTTGTTTTTCTTGTAAATTATATATCCATCACCCCAGGCAGAATCAAATCAGAGGATTTCAGGCAGAGAAGGAGACTCAAAAAATGATGAGGAGGGCAGTTAGGTGGCACAATAGATAAAGCACTGGCCCTGGAGTCAGTAGGATCTGAGTTCAAATTCTGCCTCAGACAACTGAGGAAACTAAGGCCAATAGAGGTGATGTCATTGACCTCAAGTGATTGAGGCTAGATTTGAACCCATCATCTTAACTTTGGACCCAGTGCTCTACCACCTGTGCCAGTAGTTATAGCCCAAAGTAATCAGAAATGTGGGGTGCTTTTTAAAATTAATTTTTCAAACTACATGCAAAGATAGTTTTTAACATTCATTAGAGATGCAGTTTTGAACCAGGTTTTTTAAAAGCAAGGTGGAGTTCCACTCTCACCCCAAATTAACCACAGAAGGCCCAGGTAGCTCAACTGAATCCATCATGCAAAAGCTTAGACAATCAGATGGGCCTTTGTCCCCTTTAGAACTAAAATAAACTTCATTTTTTGAACCACTTTTGAGTAGGGCTGGGATCCATCAACAGAAGACTCCAGAAAAGGAATTATCTGGAGGTGAGAATGGGGGCAAGGGAGAAAGGAGAGATTCTCTCTGTCTCTGTCTCTGCCTCTCTTCTTTGTCTCTTAGATGTGATACTATCTCCCATGATCCTAGCTTCATGTTTTTCCCTTGACTGGAACGTACCCCCTTTTCACTTTCCCCTCCTAGAATCCCAGCTCCCTTTAAATACTGCCTCCTCCAGGAGACCTTCTTAGTTCTAGTTTTAGTGGCACCTCCACTTCCTTCCTATTCTATCTATAGTGGTTTTGATGTCATGCAACTGGACCTGGACATCCATGCTGGCCTCTGGCTAAGATGAGGCAACAATTACTGACTGGCCACCATATTTCTCTATGACTGGTGTCAGACAATTGGGGAGAGAATTGGAGACAAGCTTTTGTGGAGGGAGCTTTTCAGTTGACTATGAGAGTTATAGAAAACCTAAATCATACCCATTAGTCTCTTACTAGTCTCTATGAAAAGCTTGTCTATATTAAATTTATCTCTATAACAGGCAGTCATAGCATAGGAGAGACAGAGACAGAGACAGAGACAAAGAGACAGAGAGAGAGACACAGAGAGAGACAAAGTTCAAATCCTGCATCTGACAAGTCAGGTTATGTTATTCTGGGCAAGGCCCTTCATCCTTCAGTTCTCTGTTTAACTCTCCAAGGTGCAGAGAAGAGGTTGACTTGCATGGGTGGAGAACATATCCTCCTTGGGAGGTTTGAAATCCCATTGAAATCCCAGAGCTCCATTTGTCCCTTGATGCCTCAGTCCCTGTTGATTGTTTACTAAAGGGGTCCCACCTGATGTGAAAGGAAGATTTCCTAGTCCAGAACTTATCAGGATCCTCTCTAGGACAGTCATATGCATATTAACATTAACATCAATGCATTAATATGAATACACTTTAATCATTTGCCCTGGAGGGCAAGGGACTTTTGGCTGGAGTTCCATGTCTTCAGCCTTGAGGTGTCTTTGCATCCTGGAGAGGATTTCAGGAGGTACTAATGTGATCTTCATTCAGTTGAAATTTCTCCAATGGGACAGATAATGAAAAACAATAAAACTTTGATCTCAAGAAGTTTCTAATTTAGTAGTGAGGAGAGACATGCAAATACATTTTGTACAAGATGGACTGGAAGGGAAAGGGAAAGCCTAGAGGAAACATTCTAAGATCACGATTATTGAGATGACTCCTAGGCTGGACCTTGAAGGAAGAGGAGAGTTTCAGTGGCTAGAGATGTAGAGGAAGTGACCAATGGCCAGGAGGAGATGGGATGACCTGAGAGAAGTGCTAGCTCACAGTTTGGTTTGGCTGAGTCACAGAAACCAAGAAGGAGAATAGAATGAAATAAGATTGGAAATGTCAGTTGGGTCCAGGATCTGGTGACATGGCATTTAATTAAGTAGTTCTTATTTTGTCTTGGAGGCAATGGGGAACCAGTGGAGGCGTTAGAACAGGGCAGTATGGGGTGAATTTTGAGAATCATTGAAGGTAGCACTGGTGGGGTAGCAACTGAAGAGTCAGGAACCAGTCGGGGGACTGGGCTCATGCCCTGGGAGGGATGAAGCTGTTGATGGAGAAATAGAGGTATACTTATCTAGTCTTTATTGCAATATTGTATTATAAAAAAACTTTTTCTGGGCTTTTCTGGAATTTTCTGTGGACCCCTGACTTCCTCCATAATTCAGTCTAACCCTCTTCTCAAATGCAAATTCATTCACTTGGTTGGCTCCTAGTCTTCCAAAGGGTATGCCTGACTCCACTCATGTCCAGGTGGGTCATCCCTTGACCCCCTCCCCTTGAGGCCTTCCTGTACAGGAGGTGGGCTAGGTTCCCTATAAAGGTTCAACCTATCCTCTTCTCCATGTTGATCTAAGTCCAGCGAGCAACTCATGGCTATTTCTCTTTCCTCCCTCTTACCTGCCCTTGATGTTCTCATCAGCCTAACTTGTGATCATTTCTTCTTTGCCTAACTTCACTACTTCTCACTTTGCTAAAGTACTCTGTGAATTAGCCTGTGAATTTGTTGTGGTAACCTGGGAATTAATCTGGGAATTAAAACTTAAGCTTTTTCTAACCCTCCTGAGTCAGAGAACCTGGTTATTTCTTCACCCAAATGAACCCTCATTGATCCTTGAGCTCCCTTTCTGAAGCCTATTCTTCTGCCTTCAAAGTCACAGTCGAGTGACTCTTTGCAACTCCTTTCTTGGCCATCCCAAAGGCTGAAACCCTGGATCTCTAGGCAGTGGCAGAGCATTGACCTTCACCCTAGCCATCTGCTTGCCATCCACTTGCCATTCTTGCTATCTTTGTACCCATCACCATGTCACCACCCATTATTTCTGGAAAGACTGTGCCAGTAATACTAATCACCACACAATTGCTCCACCCACCATTCCTGTTCCTGACATCTCATCCCAAAGCCCCTTTCTCTGGCCACTCTTCCTTATGTGTGGTAAATGACCCTAAGCTCTCTGAGTGACTATCTCACTCTTGTGTTTGTATCCTCAACACTTAGTGCCTGCAATTTATTAAGCACTTAATCAGTGATTTTTTCAATCCATCATTCATTCATTCATTCATTCCATTCACCATGTGTGGAAAAGAAAATGAAAAGCTGAAGTATCATTAGATGCTTTTTAATCACATCCGTGTGTCCTTGCTGCCTCTTAACAAACATTTTCTCACATCAAGTCCCAGCTGGCCCAAGCTTTAGGCTGTGACTATCATCAATAAATATTCAGAGAAGCAGGCCTGAAAGACACAGGGGCATGCCTAACGGACCCATCCAGAGCTGGATGGAATCCGCCACATGTGACAATTAGAAGGCTTTCACAGACATCTGAAAAGCAGATTTTCTCAAACATTACTTGGGCATAACTAACAAGCAGCTTCACTGACCCAGCAGCTGAGAAGGGAATATTCAGAACCAAAGATCCAAGCACCTTCCAACCTGGTGGACATGATCTGGTACAATCTCCTCTGCCACCCACTTGGAAACACAGATCTTCCTTGGGGTCTATCTACTCAGCTTTTCCAGGACGGCACGGACTTCTTCTGGACAGTATTTCCAAGGACCTGGGCCACCCTGAAAAAAGGGAAAAACATCTTTGATAGGCATTGATGGCAGCAACAACTGTCGATTCTTACTAAAGATATGATAGTTGGAATCTGGAAGGGACCTTCAGTTCCCCTGGCCAGTCCCTCTCTTTTCAGGTGAATAAATTAAGACTGAGAGAGTAGAAATAATTGTCCTGAGGTCACACCAGAGGCTGATGTCAAAGCCAGGACTCAAACCTGGTTCTCCCCACTGCCAGGATCCTTTCCCCTCAGCCAGGAATTTAGATAGTGAGCAAAGCTGCCCAGAGAGAAGGTCCTCCACCATACTGATAACAAATGGAGGGTTGGCTTGTTACAGAGCCTTCTAGCTGCCCAGAACCTGGCAGGGGTTCAAGAGAACATCGATCTCAAGCCAACCCTCTTCATCCATGCCCCAGAGAGAGAGACTACGTGACCTATGGGTGGAGTGCTCATGGAGAAGGCCTGGGTTCCAATTCTTTAATTGTGTGACACCAAGAAAATCATTTAACTTTCTTTTATCTGTATTGCTACTTCAGAGAGTTTTGGTGAAGCTGACAAGAGATAATGTACATAAAATAATTTATAAGACATTAAACCCTGTAGAAATAATTGTTGTTTGTTATTGTTATTCATTTGTTTCAGTCCATCTCTTCATAACTTCATTTGGGGTTTTCTTAGCAAAGTTACCATAATGGTTTGACATTTCCTTCTTCAGCTCATTTTACAGATGAGGAAACTGAGGCAAACAAGATAGAGTGACTTGCCCAGGGTCACACAGCTAGAAAGTGTCTGCAACTAGATTTGAATTCAGAAAGAAGAGCTTCCTGACTTCAGGCCCCAAATTCTATCCATCACTCCACCTACCTGCCCCTTAAAATTGTGCCCTCCTTCACCTCCTTATGGGTGTGGGACATTTTATTTTCTGGTGAAGCAGTCTGATAAACTAATACCCTTTGAGATATTAAGAGAAATAATCCAGGTCCCCATTCTTCCACAACTTATAGATAAGAAAACTGAGATTCAGATAGGGGAAACCCAGAGACAGCATGGCAGAATGGAAAGAACTTTGGTCTGGAGTTCAGAGACCTAAGTCTGAATCCCAGCTCTGGCATCCACACTCTGATGGACTTTGGACAAGTCGCTTACCCCACAGAGCTTCAGTTCCCTCATCTGTAAAATGGGCATCATGCTCCTTGCCCTTCTGTCAGCTCCCTATTCTCCAGCCTGTCTCTATGGATTGTTTTATCTGTGGGAGCTGAAGCATCTGGGGCAGGAAAGAGAAGGTCAAGCAATGGGAAAGTCCCTGTTAAAAAAAATAATTCTTCCCCCATTTCCTTTCATGTGGGAAAACCCTCCATTCCATAGAAAGGGGTAGACTCACAGGTTAATAATAATGACACTTTAAGGTCTATAAATCACTTTACAATCACCTTTCCTTGTTTTGTCTACACAAGGTTTTGCAGAAGGTATTATTATGGTCCATTTTACTTGAGGAAACTGAAGCAGAGCAAAGGTACATGCCCAGGGACACACAGTTAAGAAATATTGTTAACCTTACAGAGTGTGGTCTTAAATAAGACAAATAGAATTTAGGCTAAACATTTACAAATTACTCCTGAGTGGGAGTCAGTTAGAAACAAACTCAAAGTGAGATTTTTTTTTTTAGGAGAGCATTTTCATAGGAATTAGACAAAGAACCACAAAATTTTTGAGAACAGCCAATGAAATTACTTTCATATTCTTTTCCTTCATAAAAATGTCCAGTATATATTATAGTTTCCTTCCCTGATTCAAGATGTCTGCTTCATGTCACAACTGTCAGGGATCCCATTAAAGAGAGGAAGAATACCTTATACAAACTTTCCTAAAGTATGGGATTCTCTCTCTTTCCTTCCAAGATGTCTGTGCCATTCTGTGACTAGGGAGATTCATTGTTATTTTTAGAAAGATCACCAGATGAGCTCCTTGTTTTCTCAAGAGGAAGTTGACATTTTCACATATAGAGTTGACACCTCTACATTTGGATTTATAATTGTTATCAGAAGGAGAGACGCAGACTTTGACAAGTAACAGAAGTTTAAAACACACATACAACTCACTGTTCACAGTATATAAAGCTGGATCAAAGCTCAGGTCTTCTTGAGTGCTCTGTCTGGGTCTAGCCTCACTCTCTCATTGCTGAATGGTTCTATTAATTAGCAAGCTTTCTGATTGAAAACCAAAACTGGTTCTGCCCTTGGCAGAAGATCCATGTGACAGGCCTTCAGAGTTGAAAGAAGGGGGTCTTGCCCCTCTTGCCCCTCCTGCCCCCTGAAAATCATCATTGTACAGCTCCTATGTTCCTCTCCAGAACCCCTCATAGCCATGAAGACAGCCGGTTTGGACCAATAGAAATATTAGGAGCTCAACAGAAACTCCCTCATATAAGAGGATACCAGGGAGGTGGTTACCAAGTCCTCTGAGACAGAAAATATATTAAATGCAGAATGAAGGAAAGAGCATTATAGGGTTGCAGGTCCAAAGAAGGAAGGACCTGAGATCCACCCTTTCATTTTAGTGACCCAGAAAAGTGATTTGACCAAAGTCCCATGGGGAATAAATTCCAAAGATGAGATTTGAACCCATCTCTCTTGCCTCTCTGCCACCTCTTATGTCTTCTTCCACCCTGCCACACTGATACCCCAAAGACATCGATCCAAAGCTGGTGATCTAATCCCAACTTCTCATCTTTCCTTTGGGAGGTTGTTCCATGTTGAGTGAAACACAGTTGGAGAACACTTCTTATTTTCAGGCTATATGAGTTGGGTCTGCTTCAGACATGAGCCATTGTACCTGGATCCCCAGAGGAGATTCTTGTCTGTGGCATGTTGTGTAAGGATCACTCAATCAGGAACCATTAGTCTGTATTTATCTTTTTTAAATTTTTTTTTAGTTTGTATTTATCTTAATGCTTCCCAAGATTATTTTAGCATTCTAGATAGCCAGGCCATATTGTTCACTTACCCTGAGCTTGTGGTTCCCTAAGAGCCTGAAGTCTTTTTCCAAAGGTCCATCTGAAACCCCTCTTACCTTGAAGAGGATCCTGCCTTCCAGGAGAACATAGAAGCGCTCTGGGAGTGCAGCATATGTCCAACAGGTCTGGTTGTCCATGGTGTCTAAAACAACGGGGCACAGAGGCTTCTTCCTGTCCATCAACAGCTGGGTGGCTTCCATGCGATCCTGGAGGGTGCGATGCTGTTTAATGTCTATGTTATTTGTATAAGCCCAGCCATCTAGAGGAGAAAGAACAGTCAAGTGAAGTCAACAACCACGTACAATGTACCAGGCAGGCTAAGTGTGGGGATACAAAGAAAGGCAAAAGTCCAGTCCTTGTTCCCTAATTGCTCATATTCAAATGGAGAAGACCCCATGCAAACACAACATGTGTGTGTTTGTGTGAGTATAACGTGCTGTTATTATGCCCACATTACAGATAAGGAAACTGAGCCACAGTGAAGCCAAGTTACTTGCTCAGGGTCCACAGCCTCTGAGGCTGGAGAGAAAAGCTGTCACTGCTGTAGGTGATGGGAAATGGGAAGAAGAGAGGTGACCAAAAGAGATGGCTGAACAATAACATCTGTGATGTAAGCTTTGGAGGTGATCGAGCTCCACAAGCAACTTCAGAACTCTGGTCCAAAAGGGAAACCAGAACTAGCCCTGTACCTTGTCCTATTGGAGCCCTCTCCCACCCCATGTGGCATCTTTTTTTTTAAATTTTTTTTAGGGTTTTTTTTTTTGCAAGGCAAATGGGATTATGTGGCTTGCCTAAGGCCACACAGCTAGGTCATTATTAAGTGTCTGAGGCTGGATTTGAACTCAGGTACTCCTGACTCCAGGGCCAGTGCTCTATCCACTGCACCACCTACCTGCCCCCCGAGTGGCATCTTAAGGCACCAGCTGGCAGGGGGAGGCTCCCCCAGTGGAGCTGCTCTTCTCTCACTCTGGGAAGAACAGTCATTTGGAGTATTAGGAGAATGAGCATCATGGAACTCAGTCACTTATTAAGTAATAGTTCTTCCAGAAGCAGGATAAGAGGATCTGAGCAGCAGAGGGCTTGGGGAGTCAGAAGACCCGGCTCTCCCTGTTATAGGAGCAACTAAATCAAATCATAGCTTTCAAGGTGGAAGGGACCTTTGAGGTCATGCAACTTGATATCTTTAACCTAGATTCTTTGTCTAGATTTCTAGTGTCTATGAACCTAGATTCATAAATCATTAGATGAAATCCTACCTAGTACCTCCTCTTTGCAGGTGGGAAGTCTGGATTTGAGCCTGGGCCTGAAGAAAGACCAAGGTGTCTTGGTCAATGAAAAAAGGATGTTGGGTTGCATGGGTAGAGTGTCTAAGATAGCTGTTAGCTGTTCTGGTTAGGTCACATGCGGAGGCCTGAGCTCAGTTCTAGTGCCAACGTTGAGGAAGGATATTGAGCAGATGACAGGTCACCAGAGGTTGGTGACCAGATGGCAAAGAAGCTTGCCTTAATGCATCATCAATCGACCAATAAGTATCTACTATCTACGTTCTACAAGATCTATTGAAGGAACTACGGTTAACTCAGGGAATGTAAAAGGCTGTCTTCCAAGTATTTGAAGGATTATTACTGGGGAGGAGGGATGCCATTCATGGTGGCAAAAAAGGGAAGCAGTAGGAAGATTAAGGTTTGACATGAGGAAAAGCTTAACATTTAATCTCATCAATTATGGAATAGGCTGTCAGCCTCAGGAGGCACCAGGGTCCTGATCACTTTTTTGAATGAATTTTTCTACATACATTTAAAATGTTAAAATATATAAATACTTCTATCTATATTTGTGTGCAAATGGATAGATGGACAGAGATGGATGGATGGATGGATGGATGGATGGATGGATGGATAGATGGATGGAAGAATAGATGGATGAATGGATGAATAAATAAACAGACACAGAGATGGATAAACGGATGAATGGATGGACAGAGATAGAGATAAATGGATGGATGGATGGATGGATGAATAGACAAATGAACAAACAGACAAATGGATAGTCACATGGGCAGATAAATGAATGGAGAGACAGATGAATGGACAGACAGAGGGATAGAGAGATGGATGGATGGAAGGATGGATGGATGGATGGATGAATGGATTGCTGGATAGATAGGTTGGATAGATGTCTGGATAGGCAGACAGATAAATAGACAGATAGACTGATGGATGTATGGACAGATGGACCAATAGTCAGATAGATAGAAGAATAGTCAAATTCATAGTAGAATCTTGAGAAGTGTTAGGGAGTAAGGTTTATATAAATTAAGCTGTATTGGTAAATTGATTGCTCCAGTAAATCTTAAAGCTACAAGGAATTAAGAAACCTCCCATCAGAGGTTCTTAACTTAGGGTCTGGGGCTTTAAAAAATATTTTTGTAACTGTATTTCAATGTAATTGATTCATTTAGTAATCTTATAGATTTTATTTTACAGCTTTAAAAACATGATTCCAAGAAGGGTGTCATAGGTTTCAGCAGACTAATTGCTGGGGTGGGTGGAGGGAGGAAGGAATCCCTTACACAAAAAAAGTAAAGAACCCTCTATCGTGTCCAATTACAGCTCAGAGATGGGAAGGGATTTGACTAGTAAATTTACTAGCAGTAAATTGCAGAGTGAGGCTGAAATTTAGGTCCTTTCATTCCAAATCCAGGGAACTTTCCATATAAACCAGCTGTTTCAAATTTGAAGTGGGGCTCAATGACCCTGAAAGTGGTTTCTGTATAGGGCTGGGTAGAAATGTGCTAATTGCCAATCAAAGATTACCTAAGTGAGCTAATATTTATTTATATTATATATTTTTTTTCAATCAGCAAAAATTCACCTTATCTCCTTTCCCATCACTGCCCCCTGATATAAACGTGTGGAGTCAGGTAAAACAAATTTCTGCTTAGGCCATGTCCACATTCATGGTGTGGTCATTTTCAGTCATGTCCAGCTCTTTGTGATCCCATTTGAGGTTTTCTGGGCAGAGATCCTAGAGTGGTTTGCCATTTCTTTCTCCAACCCTTTACAGATGAGGAAACTGAGGCAAACAGCATGAGGTGACTTGTCTAGGATCACATAACTAGTAAGTGTCTGAAGCCAAATTTGGACTACAGATCAGTGGTCCACTGGACCATTTGGCTGCCCAGCATGTCTGCATATATATATACACAACAATATATAAAAATATATATATTTATATATAATGTATAGATGTGTATACATGTATATACACATACACACACACATATATATATATAGCATGTTTATATGTGTGCATTATGTATCTATGTATTTATGTCTCATTCTTTGAGTTTCTCTCACCTCTCCAGGAAGCAGTTAACATGTTTTATCCTAGTCCTTTGGAATTATAATTGGCAATTCCACTGATCAGTGTTTCTAATTTTTTCATCATTGTTTATCTTTACCATATCATTGTCATTGAACAAATTGTTCTCCTGGTTCAGTTTGCATTGGTTCATATGTATCTTTCAGTTTTCTCTGAAACTATCTCCTTTATCGTTTCTTAAAGCACAATAGTATTCCATCACATTTACATACTATAATTTGCTCAGCCATTCCCTGAGGTACCCTCTCATATTCCTATTTTGGGCACTTAATAAAAGCTATAGATATTTTTGTTTATCCTTAGCATTTGTTTTGCATAAAACTAGTCTCTCCCTTAATCTATCCTATTCACTATTTGCTTTTTTTCCTTTTGCCTCCTATTTCCCTGTTGAATTAGATTTTTCAACCCAAACTTTTGTTGTGTCTGTGTGTGTGTGTGTGTGTGTGTGTGTGTGTGTGTATGAATGTCATTTGTGCATCCTGCTGAAATGAGATAACTTCCCCCAATCTTCCTTTCTTGGCCTCTCTCAGTCCTCATAATGTATTCTGTTTTCCATTCTTTTCTTAAGATTATCAAGACCCAGGGGCAGCTAGGTGGCATAGTGGATAAAGCACCAGCCCTGGAGTCAGGAGTACCTGGGTTCAAATCCGGTCTCAGACACTTAATAATTACCTAGCTGTGTGGCCTTGGGCAAGCCACTTAACCCCATTTGCCTTGCAAAAACCTAAAAAAATAAAAAATAAAATAAAATAAAAAGATCATCAAGACCTAATAGAACCACTTCCAAGCCTTGTCTAGCTACGCTCCCTTTTTGATCTATGATGATGATAGAGTTCAGGGGGATTCCTATCTCATCTCCCCACATTAGAATGTAAGCAGTTTATCATCGATCAGTCCTTTATGGTCATTCATTCATATTAACCTCTTTATATTTCTCTTAACTCCTGTGTTTGCATTTCAAAGTTTCTATACAGCTCTGGTTTTTCATTAGAAAGGCTTGGAAGTTTTCATTTCATTAAAGTTTCATTTCTTCCTCCAGTAGAGATTTGTTGATTAAGTGATTCTTGACCTTTGAACCTACATCCTTTACTTTCTAGAATATTAAATTCCAAGTTTGGGGCAACAAGCTGATGTAGTTGATAGAGCACCAGCCCAGGAGTCAGGAGGACTTGAGTTCAAATTCAACCACAGACACTTAATAATTAACTAGCTGTGAGACCTTGGGCAAGTCATTTAACCCCATTGCCTTGCAAAAAACAAACAACAAAATAAAACTATGAATTCTCTGCTTCTTCATAGTGGTGGCTATTAAATAATAAAAAATTCTAAGTAGTAACTGAATTCTTTGCTTAAAATATATTTTCTTTGGACTAGAGGCTCTAGATTTTGGCTACAATATTCTTAGGTTTCTTTTAGTTTCTTTTTATTTTTACTTTGTCCTCTGGTTCTAAGAGATCTGGACAGTTTCAAGATTTCTTGAAAGGTGATTCGTGTTTTAGGCTTGGCTTTCAGATAGTACAAAGATTCTCATATTTTTTTCCTTTAATCTGTTTTTCAGGTCAGTTTTTTTTTCCTATGAGATCCCTTACCTTTTCTTTTGACTTTGTTTTAATATTTTTTTGTTACCTTATAGAATCATTGATTTCTATTTGGTCCATTCTGGAGTTCATTGCCTGGGGAAGGTTTTGTGCATCTTATACCACAAAATTAATTTCTTTTCCAATTCTTTCTTCTATTTCTCTTAGTTCTTTTACAATTTCCCCCACCCCATTCCTGTCACCATAAGCCTTTTTATGGTGGAATTCCTTTTTTGTTTGGTCATCCTTCTGGACTCTTCTTGAGTTATACTTGATGCCTCAGTGGGCAAGCTCTGCACATGTCTGGAGGAGAAGCTGGGGTTGGTCCCAATGCTCCTTTCCTGGGGGTTCTGCATGTTGTATTATTCCAGGGTCCCAGGGCCAGCTAAAGGTGGTGACCTTCAGGCTTTGTTCTCAAAGTGATCTGATCCAGGGCAAGGATCACTGCCTTCCTAAAAATTCCTGACCTGGATTTGAGACTGACAATAATAGATTGTTAGGGCTGGGTGGTGCAGTGGATAGAGCACTGTCTTGGAGTCAGGAGGACCTGTGTTTAAATTTGACCTCAGACACTTGATACTCACTAGCTGTGTGACCTTGGGCAAATCACTCAACCTTATTGCCTTAAATAAATAAAAATTCAAAAAAAGAAAAAAAATAATAGATTGTTGCTGGGCTTAGCCTCTACCGGTCAACTGAATCAAAGTCTTCCCCTGGTCCAGCCTTAGTATCCCTTTGTAGGCTTAAGACTTAGCTAGGGGCCAGACCTGAGACACTGCTCTGCTCCTGACCCAAACCAAAGCTCTGCTGCTTGATTCTGAACCTATCCTCTCTCCTGCATAGCCCAGGGCTTATACTGGGAGAGGGGGTGGGATTAGAGGGTAGAACAGGTCCCTTTCTTAATCCTCCCTGGATCTGTAACTCAGAACGTGGGAGTAGGCAACAGAGACCCAGTTGTCACCTATCTCTCTGGTGGTGCCCTTGTATGCGTTGGGAACTTTGACTTTTGTGAGTCCATGACCTGTCCCAGTGCTTCAGGGTCTTGGCCAAACCCTCATCCCAGTGTCTGCAGACCTCTCTGCATCCCCATCTGCCCTGGAAAAAAAGTACTTCTGGTGATTTTTTTCTTGGATCTCCCCATTAGTTTTTGGGTTGGGACATTTTCTAAATATGGTGATCTGTCGTAGGGAAGGGCTAAGGGGTGTTCATTGTCCAGTTTCCTGCTATTTTTCCATCTCCCTTCCTTTGAAAGCTAGCATTTATGGCAAGAAGCCCTTTTATGACAGTAGAGCCTTCTTAGCCACCCTTAGTTCAGGGAAGGGTTATAGCAGACAAGCAGTTTGCCTGATAATGAGCAATTTTGGTCATGGATGTTATCAGTGAAAATGAGAGTGGACTGTGGAGGGTCTTACAGGAGAGTGCTAGGTCTGTGATCCTGTCTACCCCAACTACAGTTACTAACAGAGCAGGTTGGCTTCTTCATGGGAGGAGAAGGGGAGGAAGACTTCTCTCTCAGACAGGGAGTGATATCCTAGTAGGGGTCACTACAGACCACCTAGGCAGATAGAGGAAATAGATGAACAGCATGGGAAACAAGTCTCATGTCTGAGGAGGAGACAGAAATCAATGTTCTCTCTTGCCAGAAGCAGATCGGGCAGCAGAGGGAACCATCCTTCTATTCTTGTTCTGATCAACAAGAAGGAACTAGTGGATATAGAAATGATTGCAACTTTAGCAGAAAGCTCCGTATGAGAAATTTGTGTTAGAGAAGAATCCAGTCTAATTCAAGACATATTTGACAAGCACATCATAGTGTACAAGACCCTATACTAGGTTTGGGGGATACAAAGGCAAAGTGAAAAAAACAGACACTTCCATCACCACCATTCAAGGAGTTAAGGTTTCACTACGGGATAAGATGGATGTATTTTTTGGGGTCCCCAGATGTTCTAAGAATTCAGGGAAAAGTGAGACAGAATAATTAATTTGCTATAGAGGTGAGCCCAGGAAGGGTGCAGACCTGTCATGAGTGAAATGCTAAAGGTAACACTATCATTTATTTGAGGCAGGTAAATGTTGCAGTGGATGGGGCTGTGATGGGGAATCAGGAAGACCTGAATTGGAATCTGGTCTCAGTCATTTCCTAGCTCTATGATCCTGAGTATATCACTTCACCCTGTTTGCCTCAGTTTCTTCATCTGTAAAATGAGCTGGAGCAGAAAATGGCCAACCTCTCCATTGTCTTTGCCAAGAAAACCCTAAATAGGGTCATGCAGATTTGGACAGAACAATGTATAGGTTTCGTAGATGCACCTCCTGAACGCAACAAGAAGGTCAATGAGAAAGAGAAGACCCAACATACACCAAAATATTCATAGCAGGGCGAGTTGATTTGGGAGCAAACAACTGAACCCAGGATGGGTAGCCATCAATTTGGAATTGGCTGAACAATCTGCAGTATATGACTGGGATGAAATAGTATTACATTGTGAGAAAAAATGAGAATTCAAGGAAACTAGGGCAGACTGGCATGAACTGACATGGCCAAAAGAAAGCAAAGCCAAGAGAACAGTGGACATAATGAACACGACTATATTTAGGAAAACGAACAGTAGCAAGCCATCAGAATTCAGATTAGCATGATGGTAAAATCTACTTTCCACCAAGGTATACACTATTAGAAATGCTGGACATGTTGAATTATTTTGCTAAATGAGTTTTATTTATAACAAAAGAAGGAGTGATAGTGACATGTTTTTAAATTAAATTTTTAGCAGTTAAATTGTTTTTTAAAAAATGATCTTAGGGGGCGGCTAGGTGATGTAGTGGATAAAGCACCGGCCCTGGAGTCAGTAGTACCTGAGTTCAAATCCAGCCTCAGACACTTAATAATTACCTAGCTGTGTGGCCTTGGGCAAGTCACTTAACCCCATTTGCCTTGCAAAAACCTAAAAAAAAAAAAAGATGATCTTGGGACATACATCTCTGAGTACAGGATGTACAGAAGATTGAAAAAAGAGGAAGGAGAATTGGGGATAGGTAATAAGCATTTATATCACTTTACAAATAAGAAATACTTTACAAATATTATTTCCTTTGAGCCTTACAAAACCCTGGTTTATAACCAAAGAAACTGAGGCAAACAGGGTGAAGGAACTTGTCCAGGTCACATAGCTACTAAGGGTCTGAGACTAGATTTGAACCCCAACCTGCCAACTCCTGGCTCAGCATTCTAACTCCTGCAGGGTCAACTGCTAAGGACAGAACCTTGGCATTGGAAGGGATTCAAGAGCCACTTTCTCCTCCTAGTGGTCATCTAGGCTTGGTTACTGGCATGGAGCTCCCCAGCCAGCCGCCTGCACAGGACCACAGTTTTGTACCTTTGGCGTGAGCTTCCTCAATATAGATGATGAGAAAATCTGCTATCGAGCCAAAGTCTTCAATGAGCTTCTGGAATTCATCAAATTTGAACATAAATGGGGGTCAGGTGCAGCTTCCAAAATTCAACACCAATGGCCTGTTGTCTGCAACAGAAATACAACCATGAAAATCCATTAATACAGAATCTAGAAAATGAGAAATCTCATTGACTGGAGACAGAGAGTGTTCACTGCTTTGAATGAGGGGACCTGAGGAGGGGAATGCCAGAAGGGGGTGGGACCTAGAACAGGGGGTATCAGGGCTGGGAGGGACCTAGAACATGGAAGGTCAGAGCTGGGAGGGACCTAGAACAGGAAGGAGATGCCAGAGCTGGGAGAGGGCTTAGAACAGGGAATGTCAGAGCTGGGAGGGGGCTTAGAACAAGGAATTTCATGGCTAGGAGGGATCTTGGAACAGGGAATGCCAGGTCCAGGAAAGACCTAGAAGAGGAATGTCTGAACTGCAAAGGAGTTTAGAAAGGCCCTTAGAATATGGACTATTAGAGTAGAACGGGTACAGTCTGGGCACTGGACCCAGTGGCTCCAGAGGAGGAAATGATGTTGGTGACTTAGCACTTTCCCCCACTTGCATGTCACTGGCCAGATATGGCTTAACATAGGTGACCCTGGATACAGAGGGGAGAACTGGGCCTTTTGAGCTAAGGTCTTTCCCAAGGTCCATTTTCAAAGAGAGATTCAATTCCTCCCAAGCCAATGGACACCCACAATTCAAATTTTTAAAAATTTAAATTTATTTATTATTCCAACTACATACAAAGATAGTTTTTGACCATTTTTTGTAAGATTTTGAGTTCTACATTTTCCCCTTCCTTTTTTTTCCTCCCCTTCTCCTCTCCCCTTGACAACTAATAATCTAATATAGGTTATTCATATTTAACTATGTTAAACATATTTCCATATTAGTCATTACACAATTCAATTTATTTAAGCATGTCTTTATTAAGTATCTACTATGTGGGAAGTTTCAAAGACAAAAAAAGAAAAGAAAGCAGCTAGTCTTCTTTACAGCCCAGGTTCACTCACAGGGTTGTTCAGATAGCCACTGAGGCAGGCGGATTGCCTAATTTGAAACTGGGGAAACCAAGCCCAGATTGTCCATATGATCTGTCCCCATTACAGTCACCTGGGATGACTGCGATACAGCCTGGTTGCCTCCTACTGACTGATGCTAGGGCCCCCAGAAGAATGGCAATTCACTGACCATGCATGAAGTCCCAGATGTGGCGACTCTCCCCCTTGAGGGTGACCACAGGAGAGTTGGGTGCCAGGCCGCCCTGGAGCGTCTGGTCCTCGAGCCGCTGCCACCAAACCTTCAGGACAAGGATGAAATACTGGAAACTGAAGAATGTTGGGCCCCAGTTCTCGTATGGGAGGTGAGGGTCCTGAACAATGCCACTTTTCTGGCCCAGACTCAGGATGTGCCTCTTCATCATGTCTGGGAAAAGGGTCTTCAGCACCTTCCCCTTGGCCACATGGCCAGCTACCTGCAGCAGGACCCAGAGCCGTTGGACCCAGAGCAGGAGTCTGGCCATGGCAGAGATGGAGACCAACCAGCCAGGCAGGCAGGAGGTTACTGGGGGCAGAGCCGGGAGAGATAGCAGCCCAAAGACCAAAAGATCACGCCGCAGATGAGGCCATCTCAAGGGGTTGTAGAGTCCAGGGCTGGGTGCCAGCAGGGCAGGAGGCCCAGCCACATGTCTGGGATGGGAGGAGTTCCAAGTGAGGACAGAGACATCCTTAACAAAGTGTGGATTCTGGATTTGTTTTAGGGGATCAATCAATTAATAAGCAAGCATTTTGCTTAAATTGTTTATTAGTGTTTTTTCCCCAATTACATGTAAAAACATTTTTAGCATTTACTTTAAAAATTGTGAGTTCCAAATTCACTCCCTCTCTTCCTTCTTCACTGAGAAAGCAAGCCACTTGATTTGATTGTACATTTACAGTCACACAAAACAGATTTTCACATTAGTCATGTTGTGAAAGAAAACATAGAACCCCCCCCCAAATCCAAGAAAAATAAGTAAAATTTTAAAAAGCAGGCTCTGATCTGCATTCAGACTCCGTTAGTTCTTTCTTTGGGGAGGGATAACATTTCTCATCCTAAATCCTTCAGAACTGTCTCAGCTCATTGTATTACTGAGAAGAGCAAAGTCATACACAGTAGATCATTGTACAACATTGCCATTACTCGAAACTCTAAATGTTCTCCTGGCTCTGCTTATTTCACTTTAAACCAGTTCATTTAAGTCTTTCCAATCAACGACCATATTTATTAGGCACTGTGCTAAACATTAGGGAAACCAAGACAAATTGGGCTATCCCTAAGCATGTAGAGGCCATCCCCGGGGGGTGGGGTCCAAAGTTATCCTTAGAGGGATGTGGGGTCCAGCAATGTTGCACAAGGCTGTGCCCCAAGCAGTCCTTAGCCAAAAAAAGCTAGTGGGATTTTAGGATGAATTAAAGGAGACATAGTGTCTATTTCTTTTTTTTTTTAAGGCAATGGTATTGTGACTTGCCCAAGGTCACACAGCTAGGTAATTATTAAGTGTCTGAGGTTGAATTTGAACTCAGGTCCTCCTGACTCCAGGGCCAGTGCTCTATCTGCTGTGCCACCTAGCTGCCACCATGGCATTTATTTCTAGGGAGGTGAGAATACCACGGTTCTCTCCAGTTTGATCATGTTTGCAATATGTGTGGGGTAATTTGTGAATAGCAATCCTTTGGAACCAGCAGGGAATGATAGTAGTGGAGAAGAGAGGTTCAGTGACCCTTCATCAGCCTAGCCCCTTAGGGACCCCCTTGGGTGCTACATGTTTAACTGGGGGCTAGCCATTTCTTCCCCAAATCAAGCTGAAGCTAAGAACTCTGAACACACTTCTAGGATTAGACTCAGGGGCCCATCTCTCCTGACATGGGTCTTTGTGGGATAATTTACCCCAGGTTTATGGGGAAAATATTCTGTGGCTATTCTTGCTGTACTATTTCAAAGTCTCTGCTTTGAACTAATTTGAACCATCTTCTAGCTGACTAGTAAAGGGAAACATCACAGGGGGCTTGTGAGTTTGTATAAATGCAAACCTATAGAATCTTGAACCTGGATAACCTTGTATGTGTGTGGGACCTATCTGAGATGCCTCTAGGACTTACAAACTGGAGATCATTCGCCTACAGATTTTGCACAGGTGGGTAAGTTGGCTTATGAGCTGGTACTTTGTGATATTTCATCTTTTTAGGACATATTAACTAACATTTGTGATCATGTCTAAATATATAGCATTCTTTTTTCTGATATCCAGAGAATCGATTCCCTTAGTGCTCTCAAATGTGTTACTTGGAAGAGCACATACTCCAATTAAAAAGAGCAGAATTAGTTCTCAGTCAAAAGCCAATCACCAAATAATAATTTCTTAATGATAATTTTCTCCATTGAAAGGTATAGTAATCCTCAAAGAGAACATTATTCTGGATGTGATTCTGGGCAATAGAGCAGCTAAACGATGGAGTGCCAATGGGGGGGGGGACTAGTGAGAGTGGGGAAAAGAAGCCCCTCCCTCCAGAAGTTAGGGATAGAAGAGAAGAAAGCCACAAATAGTGTAATGTGCATCCTGAATTTTAGAAGGACACATTTCAGAAGCTTCAGAGAAAAAGTTAGAATGACATTTCTTCAATAGGTCTTCATCTCTTCTTTCCCAGGTTTTGTTTTTTTCCTGTTTTCAGAAACCTGTTTGCAAGATGTCACCAATATCTGAAGTCAGTTGGCAAATTCAGAGAAAGGGTCCAAAAATCTGAGATTAGCAGGCTATTTAAAGCCAAGTTTATAAACTTGAACAAATAAAGGGGAGGTTGGAAGAGTACCAACATTCTGGGACATGTGTTCACTCCAGGGGATTGACTGAGCCATAAATACTTTTTGCTGAAAGAATTTAGCTTCAGAGAATTTAATTATCTGGACACGAGCTTCAAAGATATCACTGGGATAAGGACTGGATCTCAGTCAGTTAATAAGCACTTATTAAGCACCTACTGTTTGCTTAGGGCAGCTAGGTGGCTCATGGCTAGAGTCCCAGATCTGGAGTCAGGAAGACTCTTTTTCCTGAGTTCAAACCTGGCCCTCAGACCCTTGTTACTTGTTTGACCCTGGGCAAGTCTTCACCCTGTTTGTCTCAATTTCCTCATGCAGAAAATGAGCCGGAGAAGGAGCTGTTGAACCACTGCCATATCTTTGCCAAGAAAATCCCAAATAAGGTCATGAAGAGCTGGGCGTGTTTGAAACAACTGAACAACCACCACAACAAATGTTGGGCATTAGAAATTCCCTTCACTTTAAAGGGGAATCTCTTGGCAGGGGGATGCCCACAGGAGAGATGGGGTCAGGCAGAAGCATTCCTCCAGGGCATGCCCCAAGAGAGAACTATGAGACTCTGTAGGGTCTGGTTTGAGAAGAGGCAAAGAATGGAACTTTTGATTACCCCACCCTTAGAAAATTATGGGATTTTATTGAGCAATATCCCCTAAACTAGTTTAGAGCAAATGAGCTATTGATATTGATAAATTTTTCATCTTCACAATATTTGAAACATTTCAGTTTTAATCAGTCTCAGTTCCAATTAAGAGCTTCCCAAAATACTTTTTCTAAAAAGTCCTTTTTCTTTCTTTTTTTGAAGAGCAATGGGGTTAAGTGACTTGCCCAAGGTCACGCAGCTAGGTAATTATTAAGTGTCTGAGGCCAGATTTGAACCCAGGTACTCCTGACTCCAGGGCCAATGCTCTACCCACTGCATCACCTAGCTGCCCATAAAGAGTCCTTTTTCTTTTCCACTAATGTGGAGATACCCTATTGTGTGTGTCTTTTCCTACATCTAACATTAAAATATTAAGGGATCTGTTTTGTTGTACTCTAATACTTTCAATTCCTATTTGGGGGCTCAACCTCTGGGGTTCTAAGGCTGGTCAGCTAAGGGCCAAAGGTCCTCTGTAAGTAAATATTCAACTAAATTTATATCATCTCTCCTTTAAAACATCCTAAAGATTAGCTGATTATCAGTAACTGACATAATCCTAAGAATGTAAGTGAAAATAGGCTTACTCATGAGTAAGTCATAAAGTCATAAAGGACTGGAGAAAAAGAATTTTATAATACTAAAAAAATCTCAGTTTGGCAGCTATAGTTTCTTTTTGCGTTAGAGAAACTAAGAAAAGAACCAGGGACATGTCCACTTTGGCCTCCTCCAGTCCTTCCTTCTATCAGTGCTGTCTCCTCCCCCGGCCTTGTTCTAGGTATATTTTATTTTAATAAATTAGAAAATAATAACTCATCTTTGGGAGAAGAGAGTGACAGAGTCCCCTTCCAAGTTCTTTGTTGGTGAGTTATGAGGTTTTAATAGCCTTGCTGCCAGGGTGTTGTGAAACTCTGGGACGGGGAGAGGAAGGAAAACCTCTTCTAGCTGAAGGAGGGGGCCGTTTAAAATCATTTGGTGACTCATGTAATTGCATCTTTTAATGCTATTTTTCACTGTGTAGGACCTTGTGAAGAGGATGTAGAAATTGCAATACAAAGTTAAACAGGTTTCTTGGTCTGGTGACTGAGGAAGGCAAGCCGCTCCCCCCCCCAGAACTTCTATCACCAGGTAGACTTCTTAGTTCCTAAGGGGGTCACTGTGGCCCAGAGAGGAGAATAGATTCAATGGGGCAAGGGGCCGTTGCTCCAAGCACCACCCTAGTGGCGACTTGCAGGACAGTCACTTGTCCAAATTGTGTAGCTGACATTACAGAAAAAGATCTTTATGCCCAAGGTGACCCTTGACCAAGGCCGAACTACTCCCTAGTTCTCAAGCCATAGATCCCTCTAATACCATGGCCTACATCAACGAAACCGCCCCAGTAGGACCCACTCACCTATATGGACTCTGATGGAGGATGGGGCTGAGTCCCGTCTCATTGTTGTCCAGACTAAGCAGGGATGTGGCAAATGGATGAAATTTTAAGGATATGAGAAAAAATAACAAGAATCTAGCTCTAAGCTGCAATTTGTGGAAATTTTGCTATTTGAGGTAAAATCTGTGGAGCTAGAATTTGAGATCAACTCCTAAATTTTGATTTCATACATATCTGACTTCTCATAAGGCACTACTCTATCACTTAAGGATAATGTCACCAGCTCAATAGGAGTGGCATCTGCAAAGTCATCCTGAAGCAGAATAGACCTTAGGAAGACTGAGGTAAGGGGCCTCCTGACTCAGTTTCCCATATAAGACATTTTCCTACCTGGTTAATTATGAGTCTGTGACATCCTGTCTTGCCAGCTGAAACAACGCAATGTCTTAGTTTTTCTTCTAGAGTTTAAAGACAAGTATATAAGAGATGACTTCTATTGGTAACTATTAAGGAATATCTGCTAGTATAGTGCTACTGAAGTGAGAGATCATTTTGAATTGTCATTTGAACCACAAATAGAGACCACAACATCCTTTTGTTTTGATAATATATATATATAGATAGATAGATAGATAGATATGATTATGTCCACATAAGGGTTGAATTAGTGAGAAATGTGAAACCATTTTCAAAATTGGATTAAGAATTTTACATGAAAATGGTTTGAAACATTTATCTGATAATATTGAGAAGGACCCAGTCATTTTTCAATTCAGGGACTCATGAGTCCCTGAACTCTGGTTTTCTGACTCTTTCAGTAATGATTCCCACATAATAAACAACAGCAACAACAAAAAAGCAATCTTTTACAAGAGTTCTAGAAATCTAAGGGACATACGGGTTCCTATAAAGAACAGACTTTCACCTTGCCAGCCTGGCTTATGTCCAAGTGGCCTTGCTTCTAAAGCCAGCGGGCTAATTTCTGAATTTGACAAGAGGTGGATAGATTTAAAGAAGCATACCCCCCCCCTTCTGCTTACAGGGAAGGTCATGTGAGCTTTCATCTTCTGATTCCATTTGTGAGGTCTCCCCCATTGGAGGGCGAGCTTCTGGAGAGCAAGGACCATCTTCCTTTTGGTTGGGGTTCAGTGGACACAAGGCCTCAGTAATGGGGTCACCCTGCTGGGCAGGATCCTGCAGATTTAACCTCAGGTGGGCACTGACACCTCACCTGGCTTGACTAAAGTCTTCACCCTGAATTCCTTAGCACTATGATGGGGGTGATGGGTGAGGGTTCGAATTTCACAATGACTCACGACTCCGGGTGCTAAGGGACAGATAAGTTTTATTTCACAGGTGCCAGGGTTTTCTCCCTAATGGACAAACAAAAGGGGGAAAAACTGGGATTTCTATAGAGATTCAGGGGATGGCCTACATGCTGGGAAAGGTGTGGTGTCAGTGCAGGTACAATGAAGGGGATCATGTCAGGGTACTAAAGGGTAACAAAAGGCTTATTTGGGGATACAAAGAGCATCCAGTTCCTTATCATGTTGGACTGCCACCTCTGTTTCCCTCTCCTTGTGGGATCCGGCAGCAGCTGAAAGACAGACTTCACAGGTGACTGTTATCAATTTAAGGTCTAGTAGAAGGAAGGACTTTTCTCAGGACTGTTTCTAGTATTATAAAAACACCCCCCCCAAATAACCAAGCCAATATAGCTCATGATGTAGTCCACCAGAGAAAGGCACAGAACTTTATTATTTGCTTTCTGCCTAGCATTTCCAAGTCAACAACTGAACTTCTGGTGGCTTCTTCAACCTTTTGATGTCACAGTCATTCCATTTTCAATACTCCTTCAAAGAAGACTAAGATGACCTGGGACATAACAGCAACAGAAGGGAACTCCTGGAAGGGCCTTCAAAGGGCTCTCACCCCTGTAGGGTATGTCTGCCTTTGTGTTTGACTTGCTGGGGAGAGAAGAAAAAGTGATCTGACCAGTCAGTTTACAAACCTTGCATACAAACTCAGTTCTGTTCAGAAGCCAATTAAAAGGCTTTTCTTCACCATGGAGCACCAGACAAGAATTTTCAAAAGAGGAGAGCAGGACCCTCCACTCTGTGTCTCTCCTCCAAAAGTAGGCTCAATAAATCTACAGGAGGGTCCTTTGCTCTTACCCCCAGGGCGGAGTCCATATCGGCCAGTCTTGTTTTATGTTTACATGTTATGGGAGTCTAGTGGAATGTAAAAGCCTTGAGGGCAAAGATGACTTCATTTCCTTCTCTGTATTCACAGTACCTTGCAGGGTAAAATTTTGAAATATGTAGATAGATAGAGATAGTGATAGAGATAGATAGATAGATAGATAGAGATAGATAGAGATAGAGATAGAGATAGAGATAGATAGCTAGAGATAGAGATAGACATAGACAGAGATAGAGATAAAGATAGTGGTAGAGATAGAGATAGTGATAGAGATAGATAGCAATAGAGATAGATAGATATAGAGATAGAGATAGGTATAGATATAGATAGATATAGATACAGATAGATATAACTATAGATATAGATATAGATATAGATTAGATATAGATATAGATATAAACATGTTCTGAAATTTTGACAAGAAGAGAAGTTGAGGGGCAGCTAGGTGGCACAGTGGATAGAACATTGGCCCTGGAGTCAGGAGGACCTGAGTTCAAATGCGACCTCAGACATTTAATCATTACCTAGCTGTGTGACCTTGGGCAAACCACTTAACCCCCATTGCCTTGCAAAAACTTAAAAAAAAGAGAGAGAGAGGAGTTGAGTCCACTGGCCCACAGCTTCCAGACTCCATCCTTTTACTTAAAAAACAACACCAAACATCCCCCAGATGGATATCATTTGACTTTGTGCTCAATAAATGCTTGTTAAATTGAACTGAGAAAAGATCAGAGGCCAAGAAGAATAACAAAGAGAACAAGGGTTAGGAAGCTCTTATGGCGGTAGGAAACTCAAGACACAAAGCCAGAAGGAGAAACAAAAATGATTCCAAAATCTTTATCAACAAAACCTCAACGAAAACACAGTTTGGGAACAAAGTAGAGCCCGAATTCCTGGGAAGGGATAAAATAAGAGTGTTTCTTAAAGGAGCTAGAATTGATTCTATAACTGAAATGAGGATGCATAAGCAAACAATTGAAAACTAAAAGTGTACTCATGGGAAAAGTGGAAATGAAGAAATGAGGAAAACTGAATTGGAATAAGAATAACCACCTTGACATGGGGAGAAAATTATGTCAAATGCTACAGGGGAAAAATATGAATCTTTAGTGAAAGAGACTTCTAAGAATTCTTGAAGAAAAGACCAGAGCTGTATAGAAACTTTGCTACACAAAATACTGATCAAGAGAAACCCCAAAAGGTAGATATAAATGAACAATCTGCCAAGATATTAGATCCCTGCAAGCCAATTCCCTCCCTTTGAAATTAAACTGTTTGATTCCTGACTTTCTTGTCTCTGACCCAGCCATCCACCGGTTAGAGGCCAGTTTGGTCCAATTGACACTCATAAAAGACTAAACAAGGATGAATTCTTTTTTTTTAATTTTTATTAAAGATATTATTTGAGTTTTACAATTTTCCCCCAATCTTGCTTCCCTCCCCCCACCCCCACCCCACAGATAGCGCTCCGTCAGTCTTTACTTTGTTTCCATGTTGTACCTTGATCCAAATTGGGTGTGATGAGAGAGAAATCATATCCTTAAAGAGAACAGAATTCTCAGAGGTAACCAGATCAGACAATAAGACATCTGGGTTTTTTTTTCCCTGAATTAAAGGGAATAGTCCTTGTACTTTGTTCAAACTCCACAGCTCCTTATCTGGATACAGATGGCACTCTCCTTTGCAGACAGCCAAAAATTGTTCCCAATTGTTGCGTTGATGGAATGAGCAAGTCCTTCAAGGTTGAACATCACTCCCATGTTGCTGTTAGGGTGGACAGTGTTTTTCTGGTTCTGCTCATCTCACTCAGCATCAGTTCATGCAAATCCCTCCAGGTTTCCCTGAAATCCCGTCCCTCCTGGTTTCTAATAGAACAATAGTGTTCCATGACATACATATACCACAGTTTGCTAAACCATTCCCCAATTGAAGGACATTTACTGGATTTCCAATTCTTTGCCACCACAAACAGGGCTGCTATAAATATTTTTGTACAAGTAATGTTTTTACCCTTTTTCCTCATCTCTTCAGGGTATAGACCCAGTAGTGGTATTGCTGGGTCAAAGGGTATGCACATTTTTGTTGCCCTTTGGGCATAGTTCCAAATAGCTCTCCAGAAGGGTTGGATGAATTCACAACTCCACCAACAGTGTAATAGTGTCCCAGATTTCCCACATCCCTTCCAACAATGATCATTATCCTTCCTGGTCATACTGGCCAATCTGAGAGGTGTGAGGTGGTACCTCAGAGAAGCTTTAATTTTCATTTCTCTAATAATTAATGATTTAGAGCATTTTTTCATATGGCTATGGAGTGCTTTGATCTCCTCATATGTAAATTGCCTTTGCATAGCCTTTGACCATTTGTCAATTGGGGAATGGCTTTTTGTTTTAAAAATATGACTCAGTTCTCTGTATATTTTAGAAATGAGTCCTTTGTCGGAATCATTAGTTATAAAGATTGTTTCCCAATTTACTACTTTTCTTCTGATCTTGATTACATTGGTTTTATCTGTGCAAAAGCTTTTTAATTTAATGTAATTGAAATCATCTAATTGGTTTTTAGTGATGTTCTCCAACTCTTCCTTAGTCATAAACTGTTCCCCTTTCCATAGATCTGACAGGTAGACTAGTCCTTGATCTTCTAATTTGCTTATAGTATTGTTTTTTATGTCTATGTCCTGTAACCATTTGGATCTTATCTTGGTAAAGGGTGTGAGGTGTTGGTCTAATCTAAGTTTCTTCCATACTAACTTCTAATTATCCCAGCAGTTTTTATCAAAGAGGGAGTTTTTATCCAGGTGGCCTGACTCTTTGGGTTTATCAAACAGCAGATTACTATAATCCTCTCCTGCTTTTACACCTAGTCTATTCCACTGGTCCACCACTCTATTTCTTAGCCAATACCAAACAGTTTTGATGACTGATGCTTTATAATATAATTTTAGATCGGGTAGGGCTAAGCCACCTTCTTTTGCACGTTTTTTCATTAAGCTCCTGGCAATTCTTGACTTTTTATTTCTCCATATGAATTTACTTACAATTTTTTCTAACTCATTAAAGTAATTTTTTTGAATTTTGATTGGTAGGGCACTAAACACATAGTTTAGTTTTGGTAGAATTGTCATTTTTATTATATTAGCTCTCCCTATCCATGAGCAGTTGATATTTGCCCAGTTATTTAAATCTGATTTAATTTGTGTGAGAAGTGTTTTATAATTGTTTTCAAAAAGATCCTGAGTCTGTCTTGGCAAATAGACTCCCAAGTATTTTACACTGTCTGAGGTTACTTTAAATGGGATTTCTCTTTCTAGCTCTTCCTGCTGTTTCTTGTTAGACATATATAGGAAAGTTGAGGATTTATGGGGGTTTATTTTATAACCTGCAACTTTGCTAAAATTGCTAATTGTTTCCAGTAGTTTTTTAGATGATTTCTTGGGATTCTCTAGGTAGACCATCATGTCTTCTGTGAATAGTGAGAGTTTTGTCTCTTCCTTCCCTATTCTAATTCCTTTAATTTCTTTTTCTTCTCTAATTACTGATGCTAACATTTCTAATACAATATTGAATAGTAGTGGTGATAATGGGCACCCTTGTTTAGCCCCTGATTGTCGAGTCTGGAGGAGGGAACTCAGGCCGACATCAAAATGATGCATAAGCTGGTTCATTTATTGATCATAGGATACATACTTTTATACTCTACATTTACGTAACCTATTACATAAGCATTTTAGCAAGCATTTTTTTCACATGCATACCTTGTGTATGTCTCAGGTGATTGTTTTGAGAACCAAACAGTGTTTTGATAAACAGAGTGAAGACTGTTTTGAGAACCAAACAGTGATTTAATAAACAGAGTGCAGAAGGTAATTATCTCAGAATGCGCTATCTATCTGAGCCTGGGAATACACCTTGTTAGCTCAGACATGCAGCTACTCCCTTATCTAAGCTCTGAAGTACATCTTGCTTGTTAAAGCACATAACTATTTCTGTGTTAACCCTTCATAGCTCTTAGCCTGGAATACATATGACACAACACCTGATCTTATTGGGAATGCCTCTAGCCTCTCCCCATTGAGTATAATGCTTGTTGATGGTTTCAGGTAGATACTGCTAATTATTTTAAGGAACAGTCCATTTATTCCTACACTCTCTAGTGTTTTTAATAGGAATGGATGCTGTATTTTGTCAAAAGCTTTTTCAGCATCTATTGATATGATCATATGGTTTCTGATAAGTTTATTATTGATATAATTGAGTATACTAACAGTTTTCCTTATATTGAACCAACCCTGCATTCCTGGAATAAATCCTCCTTGATCATAATGTATTATCCTAGTGATGACTTGTAGTCGTTTTGCTAAGATTTTATTTAGGATTTTTGCATCTATATTCATCAGGGAAATAGGTCTATAATTTTCTTTCTCTGTTTTAACTCTTCCTGGTTTAGGTAACAGTACCATATTGGTTTCATAGAAAGAGTTAGGCAGAGTTCCATCTTTCCCTATTTTTCCAAAGAGTTTATATAGGATTGGAACCAATTGTTCCTTAAATGTTTGGTAGAATTCACTTGTGAATCCATCAGGCCCTGGAGATTTTTTTTTAGGTAATTCAATAATGGCTTGTTGAATTTCTTTTTCTGAGATAGGGTTGTTCAGGTATTTAATCTCTTCTTCATTTAACCTGGGCAACTTATATTTTTATAAATATTCATCCATTTCACTTAGATTATCAAATTTATTGGCATAGAGTTGGGCAAAATAATTTTGAATTATTACTTTAATTTCCTCCTCTTGGTGCTGAGTTCACCTTTTTCATTTATGATACTAACAATTTGGTTTTCTTCTTTTTTTTAAATCAAATTGACAAGAGGTTTAATCAATTTTATTGTTTTTTTCATAATACCAACTTTTGGTTTTATTTATTAATTCAATAGTTTTTTTTGCTTTCAATTTTATTAATTTCTCCTTTAATTTTTAAAATTTCTAATTTGGTATTTGATTGGGGATTTTTGATTTGTTCTTTCTCTAATTTTTTCAGTTGCATGTTTAGTTCATTGGTTTCCTCTTTCTCCAATTTATTCATATAAGCATTTAGAGCTATAATATATCCCCTGAGAGTTGCTTTGAATGAATACCATAGGTTTTGGTATGTTGTTTCATTATTATCATTATCTAGGATAAAATGGTTAATTCTTTCTATAATTTGCTTTTTGGTCCACTCATTTTTTAAGATGAGGTTATTCAGTTTCCAATTTGCTCTGGGTCTATATCTCCTTGGCCCAGTATTGCATATGACTTTTATTGCATTGTGATCTGAGAAAGATATATTCACTATTTCTGCCTTTCTGCAGTTGATCATTAGGTTTTTATGTCCTAGTACATGGTCAATTTTTGTATAAGTTCCATGTACTTCAGAGAAAAAGGTATATTCCTTTCTAACCCCATTCAGTTTCCTCCATAAGTCTACCATATCTAATTTTTCTAACAATCTATTTACCTCCCTAATTTCTTTCTTGTTTGTTTTATGATTTGATTTATCTAGATCTGATAGCAGGAGGTTGAGGTCTCCTACTAGTAGAGTTTTGCTGTCTATGTCTTCCTGTAATTCTTTCAGCTTCTCCTCTAAGAATTTGGGTGCTGTCCCACTGGGTGCATATATATTCTATATTGAAATGACTTTATTGTCAATGGTACCTTTTAGGAGGATAAAGTTTCCTTCCTTATCTCTTTTAATGCTATCTATTTTTGCTGCTGCTTTGTCTGAGATAAGGATTGCTACCCCTGCTTTTTTTACTTCAGCTGAAGCAAAATATATTTTGCTCCAACCTTTTACCTTTACTCTATATGTATCTCTCTGCTTCAAATGAGTTTCTTGTAAGCAGCATATTGTAGGATTCTGGTTTTTAATCCACTCTGCTATTTGCTTATGTTTTAAGGGAGAGTTCATCCCATTCACATTCAAGGTTATGATTACTAATTCTTTATTGCCCTCTGTGCTATATTCCCTCTGTTTGTATTTTTCCTCCTTTCCCCCCTTTTATCCATATTCCCCAGTATTTTGTTTTTGAATACCACCCCCTTCAGTGTGTTTGCCCTCCTATAGCACACCCTCCCCTTTCTTTCCCCTTTCCCTATTCCTTTCCCTTCCTTTTGTTATTTCCCCTTCTTTCCTCCACTCCCCTTCCCTTTCTCCATCCCCCCTCCCCTTTTCCCCTTTTACTTCTTGAAAGGTTAGATGTTTTATAAGTTAACTGAGTATGTGTAGGTTGACTTTAAGCCAAGTCTGATGAGAAGAAGATTCAGGTGTTTCTCCTCTACTCCCTTCTTCCCCTCAATTACCATAGGTTTTTTTGTACCTCTTAGTGTAATGAGATTTGTCCCATTCAGTCCCCTCCCTCCTCCCGTCTCTTTCCTGTCCCCTTTTTTAGGGAGGTAGTGTATTTTTTTTTAGATCATTCTATCTAAGTCATAGAAAATTCTGAGTGTCTGTCCCTTCTAGTTCAGTATATTCTGTTGAGTAGAGTCAAAACTCCTGAGAGTTATTAGAGTCTTTCTCCCAAGTGGAGTTAAAGCCAGTTACATCCCATTAGATATCAGTCTCATGGATAGGTCATGGATGTCCATCATTTCTGGCTAGGTATATTCTCTCTGTTAGAGTTACATTTCTCAGGATTTATGAGAGTCTCTTCCCCCCTGCCCCATGCTGGGATATAGCCAGTTTCAACTTGCTGGATTGTATTTTTTTCCTTTTACTGACCCCCCCCTTTTTTTTACCTTTTCATGTGTCTCTTGAACCTCCTGTTTGATGTCCAAATTTTCTGTTTAGCTCTGGTCTTTTCATCAGAAATTTTTGGAATTCTTCCATTTCGTTAAATGTCCATCTTTTTCCCTGGAAGAGAAGGCTCAGCTTTGCAGGAAAGTAGATTCTTGGCTGCATTCCAAGCTCCCATGCTCTTTGAAATATCTCGTTCCAGGCCCTTCAAGTTGATGCAGCCAGGTCCTGCGTGATCCTTACTGTGGCTCCTTGATATTTAAATTTAGTTCTGGAGTTTGGCCATAACATTCCTTGGTGTTTTCATTTTAGGATCTTTTTCTGGTGGGGATCGATGTACTCTTTTTTATAACTACTTTGCCCTCCAATTCCATGATGTCAGGGCAGTTTTCTATCACTAGATCCTGTAATATTAAGTCCAGGCTTTTTTTCTCTTCTGTGTTTTCAGGAAGTCCTGTAATTTTCAGGTTGTCCCTCCTCGATCTATTCTCAAGGTCAGTGGTTTTGTTGATGAGGTATTTCACATTTGCTTCTATTTTTTCTATTTTTTGATTTTGTTTAACTGACTCTTGCTGTCTCATGGAGTCATTAGTTTCTGTAGACTCCATTATTTTTTGGGGGGAGGAGTTTTCTTCATTAACCTTTTCCAATTGGTCAATTCTACTTTTGAAAGAGCTTTCCATTTGACCAATTGAGGTTTTGAGAGAATTAATTTCTTTTTGCATTTGCTCATTTGAAGATCTGAGAGAATTGTTCTCATTTTGCAAGGTATTCATTGTCTCCCCCAAATTTTCCAGTTGATTTTTAAACTCCTTCCTTATTTCTTGAAGGAAGTCTTTCTGTGCTGGAGACCAGATTGTATTCTCCTCAGAGGTTCCAGGTCTCTCTGGGTTGGGGTCTTTCCCTTCCAGGAATTTTTCTATGGATCGACCTTTCCGCTGACCCTTCTTCATTACGCTAAGACCTTGAGTTGGGGGGGTGGGGCTGGTTCCCCTGGGCTTGGGATCTCTAAAGGCTTTACTGAGTGCAATTTCTCTGGCTGGCCAGTAGGAGGTGCTGGTTGCCCTCTCTGGGGTGTCTGTGACCTTGGTTGTGAGGCCTTCTCGCTTTGCTTGAGGGAGGGCATTGGAGCTACTGAATTCTTTTGCCTTCACTCCATGGTGGGCTTTACCCTGGCCTGAGGTCATTCCTCAGCTGGGCTGGTTCTTTTGCTCACACACCTGGGCCTGAGGCAGAAGTGATTTGCATTTGTTTGAGAAGAGGCCTCAGTGCCCTGGAGGCCTGGGCTCAGAGTGTCTCAGCCCCGAGGAGCCCAGGGATGGTGTCCGCAGCTCTCCTGCACCAGACCTCTCCCCGCGGCCCCTTCCCCAAGCTCCAGGGGGACAGCCCCAACACCAGCGCCTCTGCTTCCCCGCGGACCCAGGCCCCCTGCGTCCAGCCCCACCGCGGCTCCAGCGGGTCCGGCTCTCGGGCCCTCAGACTCCCGGGTCCGATTCAGCTGTTGGTCTGGCTGATCTTCCCTGGGAGCTCAGACTCACCTGCCGGGACTCAGCCCAGGCTGCTGCGGGAGACGGATCCTGAGGTAGATGTTCCTCTCCTGGCTTTTCTTTCTGGCTTTCCTGGTTCAGATTTCTTCTAAGAGGTTTGTTTCACGTGATAGATGGGGAAGAGATCAGGAGACTTTAGAACTGTGCCTGGCTTCTCTCCACCATCTTGGCCGGAAGTCAAGGATGAATTCTTAATAAAATAAGGAGATGATCCTTGGATACTCTCCGAACCCAATCATCAGAGCTCATAGGAAAAGCCTAGTAAGACTGTGGGCCTTGGAGTGGATTTTTCATTGTTTTGATGTTCTTTAAAAAAGGAAAAAAAAAGGGAGGGGGAAAGGAAGAGGGATGGGAGAGGTCATCTCATAATTGGAATGCCCAGAAGACTAGACAAACAAGGAGGAGTCAGGAGGACCTGAGTTCAAATCCTAATTACCCAGCTGCGTGGCCTTGGGCAAACCACTTAACCCCATTGCCTTGCAAAAAAAAAAATCTAAAAAAAGCAAAGAGGAAAATTTGGGGACTTTGATCTGAACTGGTCCAAGGGGAGAATCATTATACAGCTGAATCAGAGAGGTTAATGAGTGTGAGGCTGACGCAGGAGAGTTTAAGTGCCAAGCAAAACAAACTCTATTAGAAGGTGAGCCATGAAAAGCTGAAGAGAAATGATTAAAAAGGGAAGAAAAGACTAGGAAGAATCTGCAATGGCATCTGGGGAAGGAGCGCCGGTGCAGTCTGAATGAGACCTAGAATCTGGACATGCTCCTTTCTTACCACTCTCTCTTTATAAAGGGGTCCATGGCAATGACCAGTCATTCATGATGAAACATGCTACCCACCTTCTGACAGAGGTGATGAACTCAATAGGTGATGAAGTCCAAAACTTTTTTTTTAACGGTCAATTCAGAACTTGGGTTTGTTTTAAGAATTTTGTTTTCTTTTATCTTCCAATCGGAATGGGGTGGGAGGCAAAGAAGGGAAATGTTTGGTCAACTGAAAGAAATCTAATGGACACCAGATATTGTTTTGTGGACAAGTCACTGACCAACTTAGATTTTCATAAACACAATTTACAGAAGTTGGGTAAAGGGGCTGGAAACTGAGGGTAAATGCAAACTTGTGGCACTGTGTTGTCAGGATCACGTCAGCTGATTCTGAGCAGAGAAAGGGAAGGAGAATGGACAATAAAAATGTCTATATTTTCTCCCTATATTGGGAAGATGAATAATTATAGAAGGGATAGGATGATGGCTAGGGGTCGATGGGACACTGACAACTGATGACAGAGAGAAGGGAGAGCTGCTCAGTTTTTCTTTTACTTCTTTTTTTACTGTCAAAGAGAATTATATTTGGACTGGAAAGAACAAAATAAAAAAATGTCCAATGGGGAGTCAAACCCCTGGAAAGTGGGGAAGTAGGAGAGGACCCAGCGGTCCTTGTTCAGTTTGCCTTGGTGACTTTTGAGTTCAGGGAGAACTGTGAGGAGGGATCGCTGAACCACAGTCACTGATCTTGGAAAGAGCAAGGAGAACAGGAAATGAATCACAACACTAGAAAAGGGCAAATCAGGTTTTGTTTTTTAAATAAAAGTAGTTTGAAAAGTATAGGCCACTGAACTTGAATTCTAGTCCTTTCAGAATTCTAGACCATACCATTTTACATTTTTTGAATGTTTGATCTTTTTATACCAATTTAGTTTCCAAATATATTCTACCCCTTCATCTCCAGAGAGCCATGGTTTAGCAAAACTAACCAAAATGTTAATTAACCAATCTAACAATGCTTAGTCCAAGTACCAAACATGCAGCCCAGGACCCCCATATTGCCTGTAAAACTCTCAAATGCTGCCCAAATCCAATGATAAAATAATTGGGAAATCTTAAACAAAATAAATAAAATATATGGAGCTACAGAGATCCTTACTATAGTTTAGTGACCCCTGTTTCAATTTGAATTTGACAGAACATATCATGAAAGGGATGGTTAGTGGCCATCCAGAAAGGGAAGCAGATGAAGCATGACTTCTTCAAGAAAAGCTCAACCATGTTCAATTTTGATCTATTTTTAGCATGGTTACAAATGTAAAGCCTATATCAGAGGGAAGAGATGGAGGGAGAAAAATTGTAAAACTCAAAACCTTGCAAAAGAAAATCATTGTAATGTAGTAGGGAAAACAAATAAAATATTTACATAATAAAAAGAGAAAAGATCATGCCAACCAACATCAATGCCAACGAGTTATTAGAGGGGGTAGATTGGGGAACTATTGCAGGTGTAGCTTACCTAGATTTTAGCGAAAAGAAAAAAAGGAACACGGTCTCTTATGTTATTCTTGTGTACAAGATGGAGGGATAAGAGCTAGCTGATAGTAGAGCTAAGATTCTGAATGCTTCAATGTCAACTGGGCAGGAGGTCTCCAGTGGAGACATATTTTTTTGTATTTTTATTAATGACTTAGGTGAAGGTATCGAGTCCATGCCCATCAAATGGACATAACAGGAAACAGGGTTAGCAAACACATTGGATGCCACAGACAGGATTCCAACAGATCTCAACAGTCTAGAACATTGGATTGGGCTGAATTATAAAATTTAAGAGGATTCTATGTAAAGTGCTCCGAGAGGGTTCAAAGTCAACTTCCTAAGTGCCAGAGGGGACAGTATGGCCCTAGAGTAAGTCACTGGAAAAGATCTGGAGGTCCGAGTGGCCTTCAAGCCTGAGTCACTGGATTTGGGAAGTGGGCAGTACCTCAGAGGCCACAGCCCCAAGCTCAGAAGAATGTCCTCTACAACACACCTGTAAATTGAGAAAGCAGTGATGAGGAGCCCACTACCTCCTGTGGCCTTCCATTCCACTTTGGGAAAGCTCTGGTCGGTGAGTTCTAACTTAAAATCTACCTTTTGGGGTGGCTAGGTGGCGCAGTGGATAAAGCACCGGCCTTGGAGTCAGGAGTACCTGGGTTCAAATCCGGTCTCAGACACTTAATAATTACCTAGCTGTGTGGCCTTGGGCAAGCCACTTAACCCCATTTGCCTTGCAAAAAACCTAAAAAAAAAATCTACCCTTCTACCTGGAGCATAGGACCCTGGATCTGGGTCTGGAAGGACCCTCAGAAGTCACCTGCTCCCAGCCCTTCATTTCACAGAGAATAAGTAATTAGGCAGCGTTAGGCCTGGAGTTAGGAAGATCTGAGTTCAAATCCAGTCTCAGACACTTTCCTAGCTGTGTGACCTTAGGTAAGTCCCTGAACCTCTGCTTGACTCAGTTTCCTCGTCGGTAAAGTGGGGATAACGACAACACCTGCCTCTCAGGGTGGTTGTAAGAAGTCAAATGAAATAATCATTGTCAGATGGAAGAGCAGGTGTTAAAGAAATGTTATTGCTATTGCTAAAATTCATCACAGGTTACGTTAGGAGTGGCCTCCCCTCCTCAGAGTCCCTGGGTGTGTTTTCCAATGGACCACCTAACTTCATCCTTATTGCTTCAGGTTCTGCCTGTCCCCATTCCCATTCCCTGGAGCCCAGCTTGTGCAGAAGAAAATCCCCTTCAAAGACATGAGGTCCTGAGTTTGCTCTTCTCCGGGCTGAAGATCCTCACTCCTTCCTAAACTCAACCTCCAGCTGGCAGAAGGGCCCCCCCAGAGCTCTGAACATCCTCCCTCCCCCAGAGGCCCAGGAGCCCTTATTGCCTTTCCTCCCCAATTAATAACTTCTATTTAGGACTTCCTGCCCTCCCCAGAATCATTTCTGCCTTCCCCTCCCTGCTTCCTAATGACCTCCTTTTCTGTAACAAAGGGAGATTTGGGTCCAACCCAACTGATGAGGCAAATGGGGCTGCCATCTCATGTACCCTCCAGGTGAGGCAGGGGGCTCTCTCCTCGTTCCTCAGTGTATCTGAGCCACTTGATCATAATTACTGCATGTGTCTGAGCTGCCAGGTGGGGCATTGCCCCTACAGCCCTTCCAGACAACTGAACCCAAGCTTGCCAACACCAGTGCAAGATGGCGGGAGATCACCCACAGGAATCGGATCTGGGTGAGAGAGGCCACAGAAAAAGCCTCGGGCCTGTCCAGATACTGGCAGGTGGTTTCCTGTGCCCTCTTCTGAGGATGTTCTTAAGTCAACACCTGGAGCTGAGGGAGCCAGATGAAGGAACTGTCAGCGAGGCCTCTGGGCAGTAAAACCAGCCAGGTGAGCCAGGTAAGTGGAGGCTGGCCCTGGGTGAGTGGGGACTGGCCTAGGGGAGTGGAGGCTGGCCTAGGGCAGAGCCTCAAAGCAGGAGAGGCTTGGTTGGACCCAGGCCCTGGACCACAGTTCCTCCTGCCATACCCAGGCAGGTATGGTGCCCAGGTGCCCAGCCTCCAGTTCTACTCCCTGCCCAAACCCTTGCCCCTGCTCCCAGAGCTTTCAAGTTCAACAACTGTTGATTAAATGCCTGCTGTTTGCAGAGCACTCTGGTGGGGGAAGGGAGCAGCTCCACCCGCCAGGGCCCTGCCAGGGCCCGGCCAGGGCCCCTGCTTTCGGTGGGGGAGGTCAGTGTGGAGGGAGAAGTAAGACCCCAAAGGACAAGAGAAAGGCACCAGAGCAGGCCGGATCAAGCTCTGTGCTGGGTCCAGGTGCAAGGAGGGAGGGCAGGCCTTGGGCCCCAGAGCAGGCAGGGCATCCCAGGCCGGGAGCCGGGTGAGCAAAGGCCGCAGGCCGAGGTCCCTCGGCCCAGAGGCGGCGGACTTAGGACCCGAGCAAAGGCCTGGAGGTGGGAGCTGGAAAGGTGACCTCCTACTGCAGGACGGGGAGCGGGACCTGCGCACCAGACCGGCCTTGCTCAGGGTCCCAGTGGGTCTGGCCAGTCCTGGGCACAGCAGAGACTGGGGGCATTGGGCATGGGGCCTGGGCTCTGTTGGTGAGTCCTCCATGGGGGTCACAGACCTTCCCTGGCCCTCAGCTTCTTTTTTTGTTTTTGCCGCAACGGGCCGGAGGCCGCACAGCTAGGTCATTACTGAGTGTCTGAGGCCGGACTTGAACTCAGGACCCCCTGACTCCAGGGCCGGGGCTCACCTAGCCGCCCCCCTCAAATTCTTCTTGGGTCAAAATGATAATTGAATGTGGGACTGGGGGCCTGGGGGGGCTTCCCAGTGTGCCTGGAGGAAGCCCCACTCACGGCCCCCCCTGCTCCGTTGGGCGGCCCCGCCCCGCTCCCCAGCTGCCTGTCTCTTTAAGGGGGCGGAGCTGGGAGCGCCGTCTTCCCGGCCCCGCCCAGCCGCCAGGGCGGGGCCCCGGAGCAGGGGGGGCCTCTAGGGAGGGGCCGGCGCGGGGCGGGGCGGGGCGGGGCCTGCGCAGTGCGCTGCGGGAGCGCGGTGGGGGCTGGGAGCGGAGCAGGGGAGCGCGCCGGCCCCGCCCCGCCCCACGCCAGCCCCTCCCCGCGCCGGCCCCGCCCCGCCCCACACCAGCCCCGCCCCTCCCCCCGCGCCGGCCCCGCCCCGCCCCACGCCAGCCCCTCCCCGCGCCGCCCCGCCCCACACCAGCCCCGCCCCGCCACCCCCCCGCGCCGGCCCCGCCCCTCCCCCCCGCGCCGGCCCCGCCCCGCCACCCCCCGCGCCAGCCCCACGTCGGCCCCGCCCCACGCCGGCCACGCCCCGCGCCGGCCACGCCCTACGCCAGCCCCGCGCCGGCCCCGCCCCGCGCCGGCCACGCAGCGTGAGCCGGAGCCGGAGCCGGAGCCGGAGGCGGAGCCGGAGCCGCGGAGCCCGCGCCGCCCCCCACCCGCTGCGACCCCTCCCGCTGGAGGCCCGGCCGGGCCAGGTGAGGCCTGCGCCCCTCGGGGAGGAGAGACAGCGGCCCGTCCCCGCCCCCCGGAGCCCCGGGCGGGCCTTCAGCGCCCGGGCCTGGCCCCCCGGGGCCGCTTCCCTGCCCTGGCCTCTCGCGAGGACCAGCGGGCGCGTCCGGGAGGTGGGCGGGGGCCTTGCTGCCCCCGGGGGGGGGGGGCCGTTGCTCCTCCCCGTGCCTCGACTTCCCCGTCTGCGAGGAGAGCCGGACCGCAGGGCCCCGGGGCGTGGCCGCCCCAGCCCTCCGCGCCTCGCTTAGATACTCTGTATCCACTTTGTATCCGCTCCGAGGTCAGAGGTTGGGGACAAACAATAGCAAGGCTACAATGTATTAGAGCTCAGAGCCCCGCCCCCCCCGGAGCGCGCCTCACAGCCGCGGGGGGCTGGGGCGTGGAGGACCCCCGGCTTCATTCTGAGACATCTGCCCGGGGTGGCCCACCTGTCCGATCCGGGAAGCAGGCGGGAGCCCCTGACTGGTGTGGAGTGAGGGGGAGGCAGCGTTCGGACTGTGGAACTTGTGGGCTCCCCCGGCAGCAGAGGATGGAGTGGTGCAGGTTGGGGTTCAGCCGGGGTGCCCTGTAGTAAGACAGAGGCCAAGGGAGTTGGAATGTAGAGTCGAGGGGCGGACCGAGCAGACGGGCATTTCAGAGCGGGCTACCAGGGACGTGTGAGGGAGGGTCACCCAGCAGAGGTGGGTCTGGGAAATGAGGAAGAGGAGGCACTGGGAGGTTCCGGACTTCCAGGGAGTACCAGGATGTGGGCCAAAGTCCCTTAGGTTGACGGACACTGGGAGCCAGTCATCAAACTCATTGTGTTGGGTGCCACATTGAGCATGGTACCCGGAGAAGGTGGAGAGGTTCCTCGGGGGTACTGGCCCAGGACAATGGGGAGCAAGGTCTATTCCGACTAGCCCCCAACAACTGATGGGAGGGAACATAAAAATCAAATTATATATATTATATTATTATTAAAATTGTATAAATATATAGATATATATAATTGTCCCCCAACAACTGATGGGAGTGAGGGGGCAACTGTCTGGCAAAGGGTGCTCCAGGTGGGAGGGCTTATTACCAGGGAGAGCCAGATGTGGAGGATGGACAAAGGAAAGGGGCAATCAGTCTCATAGAAAGGAGTGCCCTCAGCCCCAACGCCTGGAGGGCAGGGCCTGCCTGGGTCTTTTCTGCTGAGGTGACTGAATTGTCACCTTGTCAGGAAAGCTGTGCTTTAAAGGGCTTTGGTTTGGGGCTTTTACCTGGGAGGGCTCCAATGGGGGAGGTAGTGTAGTCATCTCCTCCTCTGACTTAGTCAAATTTCCCAGTATATTAAAAATGGGTGCTGGGGGTTCTTGTCTTTTATTTTAGGTCAATCAACAGCCATTTATCACGGGAGCCAGGCAACTGTGTCCTGAACTCCTTCAGCAGTCTGGTGAGGACTATCATGGATCCCTTCTCTTTTTTTTTTTTTTTGAGGGGGGAACCAAAGTCACACAGCTAGGTCATTATTAAATGTCTGAGGTCTGATTTGAACTCAGGTCCTTCTGACTCCAGGGCACGTGTTCTATCCATTACATCACCTAACTGTTCTCCTATGGTTTTTTTTTTAGGTTTTTGCCACGCAAATGGGGTTAAGTGACTTGCCCAAGGCCACACAGCTAGGTAATTATTAAGTGTCTGAGACTGGATTTGAACCAGGTACTCCTGACTCCAGGGCCAGTGCTCTATGCACTGCGCTACCTAGCTGCCCCTTATGGATCCCTCCTTGAGATGTTTTTATAGGCACAAAATAAAATTCATTCTAAAGGACCCCCATGATATTGAAAGTTCTCAAAATATTTTTTAAAAAACAAGTTCTCCAAATTAAATATTATTTTAAAAAACATGTTTCCCCCCCAAGAGGAAGAGATGACTACACTACCTCAGCCACCATATTAAGAAATCTTGGATTGTTAGGGGGTCCCTATGCCCCCTTTCCCTTTTAAACTCAGAGATGTGGTGAGCTGTTTGGGTTGGCGTGACAATTGTGACTGTCGGAAGGATCTTAGAATCTCAGAGATTCAAGGACCTCCGAGCCAGATATGGATGACTGCAGGTGGCCCTGGATGCAAGGCAGTCAGGGTTAAGTGACTTGCTCAAGGTCCTACAGGCAGAAAGAATCAAAGACTCCTTTCTCCTGATTCCAAGGCTCTATCTACTGGAACACCTAGATGCCCTCTAGCTTAGGAGAAACCAGCTGGTCTGCTCCTCTTCCAACCAGGGAAATGAGTGATTGGGGGGCAATGAGGGCTCCTCTAGGGGCAGAGCTGCCTCTTGTGGTATTGAGCCCCCCCACCCCCTAGGGGGTCTTCAGATAGAAGCGGGTTTTGTGAGAATGGACATGGTGCTAGAAGGGGCCTTCGAGCCTAGAATGCCCCAGATGCTACAACAGAGGATGACAGTGCTGGGGGTGGGGCACTCCTTTTTATTTTTAACTTTTTTTCATTCAGGGTAGTCCCTTCACTTTACAGAGAAAGAAACTCTAGCCTAGACATGTCAAGTGACCCGCCCAGGGTCGTCCAGTGGATTCAGTGGATTCATAGTAGATGTGAAACTCAAACCAAGGTTTTCAAATTCAAGTCCAGTTGGTTGTTCCCCCTTCCCTCGCTCCCCCTTAATCACCATAGCTTCCTCATTCTAGGCCACTGTGGCCTTTTGACACCCAGAAGAGGAACTTGTCACCTTTTTTTTGGTGTTGTAGCCCCCTCTGAAGGTTTGCAAAGGAAACCAGTTGACTTGTGCTGCCCACCCCCCCACCCCCAGTTAAGAAGCCCTAATCTGGGGTGAGTGAGCATGGTCACTTGAGCCAGGGTCAATCACCCCTCCCTCCACCCCACCCCCACTCTCCAGCCATCTCCCAGACAGATGACCTTGCCTCTCCTTCCCCTTCCCTCCCCCAATTTATTTCTGGAGCCTTGAGCCAGTCTTAGCCCTTGTTCCTGGACGTGTGTGTCAGGCCACTCTGTGGGTGTTGTCCCTCCCTGGTGGCCAGAGACCATCATTGCTGTTGTTTGCTATCCCAAGCCACCACTAGGTAGCACCCCAGGACACACAGGAATCTGGTCTCAGACAGCCACTAGCTGTGCGACCTTGGGGAAGTCACTTCACCCTCTGTGCCTCAGTTTCCTCATCGGGCAGATGAGCCAGAGAGGGAAATGGCCAGTCCCTTCAGTATCTCTTCCAAGAGTCAGAAACGACTGGAGAGCTTTCATTCATTCATTCATCTTTTCCTCTTCTCTCTAGCAGGGATTGAAGGGAGAGGGCCAGTACATAATTCCTTGGGGTCCCCATTTTAAAGATTGTACTTGGGGTCACCAGACTCTAGTTAGAAACAGGAGGAGTGCTGAATGAACGTTCCAGAGGTGTGGCTGCTAGTCATTGGGGGACCCCAGACTGGCCTTCTCTGACTCTCTTCCCCCATACATCACTTGACCTTGCCATGTTGGCAGCACTGGACAGCCTCTTTTTTCTCACCATCTCTACTGGAGACAGTAGCTTGGGGGTGGGGGGCCCAAGAGCAGCCTGGGGGTGGGTCTGGGGCTTAATGGCCCAGGAGTGCCCAGCGGGCATCAGATTGAGATTAAACTGGCTGTGTCCCTTGACCATGGAGGGTGGGACTTGAGCCGGCTTCCTAGGAAGCACTGCATACATACTAGATGATGGACCTCTCCCAGTCTTGGTTGCCCCTCCAGGGAAATGGCAATCGACAGGGCGCCCTCACAAGGCAACAGCGGTCGAGACATTTTATCCACTTCGATGGGTTCCCCAAGTGTCAGCTGTTATAACTTCCCAATTCTTGAGTTCTTCATCATTTAAAACAAATTTCCTTTTCTTTAGACCCTCGTGCGACTTTTTTTTTCTGTAACTGGACGGGACCTGCTGGATGAATGGCAGCTGTCGATGACCTGAAATTTGAAGGTAATGACCTTCCGTCCACACCTCACCCGGAAAGCTTGTGTCCACCCACAAACAGTGGCTACCCTGTCAATAGTATGGATTTGGGGCAGCTAGGTGGTGCAGTGAATAGAGCACTGGCCCTGGAGTCAGAAGTACCTGAGTTCAAATCTGGTGTCAGACACTTAATAATGACCTAGCTGTGTGGCCTTGGGCAAGCCACTTAACCCCCTTTGCCTTGCAAAAACCTAAGAAAAAAATAGTGTGGACCCTTCAGGCAGCTCTTAGTGAGTGCCTACTGTATGCAGAGTCAGCCGGACCTGAACCAGCTCTAACCTGGGGGTAGCTGCCCCTGAAAAGAGTGGACTAGAGATAGGAGAGTGTGAGAAACAAGCACCTCACCCAAGGGCACACAGCTAGGTCATTATTAAGTGTCTGAGACCCGATTTGAACCCAGGTCCTCCTGACTCCAGGGCCCGTGCCTTTTATCCACTGCGCCACCTAGCTGCCCCGAAAGTGGATATTTTTATTAAAACATCCTTAAGGACCGGTGTCCATGGGGCACACATGTCACATGAAATCAGGGCTTTTTATCTCCTGTCTAGAAACACAAGTCCCTGCCTTGTCCCCAGTTGGCTGGGTCTTGCCAAGGTCGAAAGGCCTGTTCAAAGTACCCAATTCTCTCCCCATGTGGGTTCAAATTCCTTATCAAACCTCCCCTTCCCCACAATCTGGTAGTCAGACCTTGAAAGGGATAACACAGATGAGTGAACGTGACTTGGCGCCACTTCCTTCACTAATTCATGTAACCTGCTAATTCTAAGGTCCCTTGTCTTCTGTGCCAGACCATCCCTTCCTCTCCATAGAGAGAGATTCCCCTAACTCCCAGGAAGGTGTAAACTAGCTTCTTGTACACCTGTAAGCCCATTCCTCAGATTCCATCCATAGCGTCTTTCCTCATCTTCCCTAGTTGTTTCTCTGTAAGATAAACTACTCTCCTCAGTTTCCCGTAACTAATGTAGAAATGAAACCTAATCACCTATCACAGAGGCCACCATCAGAAGTTTAATGACTACTGGAGCGCCACCTTCAGACGCAAGCCCCCTCCCAGCAAGAATCATTTCGAAATCTTGAGCTATGAGCCGGTTGTCTCAAGTCCTGGGGGTCATGATGACTGAGGGCAAGAGGGATTGTGAGTGTGTCAGAGGCTTGCCAGAGGGAGAGGCCATTCCAAGGTGCAAGGCTCCCGGGGCAGCCCACCTACTGGGCCTTAGCTCTGAGAATCAGGCTATCTCCAAAATCTGTTGTCAAGAGGGTTTGGGGATGACATGACCCTGCCCTCCTAGAGTTTATAGTCTAGCAGGGGAGATGAGGCTGAGAGAGCAGGAAATTCAGTTATTCTCAATCCATATTATATTTGTTCACAATTCTTCAAATGGTCAAGGAAATAAAAAGAATCCATTTCGTTGTAGAGATCCTTGCCCCTTTCTTGAGGCAGATTCTGGGTAAGTAAGGTGACCTATTTCCCAGCATCCTTTGGGGATTCCAGGGACAGAGTTTATAGCCCTATTCTCTGTTGGGTTCTCATCTGTAGAATTTGGCGATTCGGCCAATCTGCTGCCAGCCCCCCAGGATGACACAGTAGTGACCATTGAGGAGCCCAGTCAGAAGCCCCCAACCCCTAGGGGCCTCCCAAGAGGTTCTGGAAGGGAAGAAGATGAAGAACTCCTGGGCAACAGTGACTCTGATAAAACAGAGGTGAGTGAGGTCTTGCCCCGCCCCCCCACTCTTCTTTTAGCAGTGATGCAGTGGTGGCACTACAGATCTTTCCTGAAAGCTTTGAATGTCCCAGACAATTTGGATTTAAATTGGATTTTAAAACACTGAATTAGACTTAGTGAGGGGCCATGGGGATCCTTCTTACCTTTTTTTCCCTTGGTGGTGCCAGAAACTCCGCTCCTAGGGAGCCCTTCCTTCTGCTGAAGAATTCCAGGCCCAGCTTTTATAATTCACATTCCCCAGGGAAACAGGGACAGTGTCTTCACCCTTAGTGTAAATGAAGGGCATAGAAGGCCAGTTGGAGAAGATTGGGGGGGATGGGAAGAGTAGAGTAGACCCACGGATTGGAAGGGCTCTGCTTTGGCCTAGAAGGTCCTGTGACCTCGTCCCGGTCACTTCCCCTCTGAGGGTCTCAGCTTCCTCTTCTCTAATGTGAGGGGAGTGGGCCCGGTGGGTATGCCAAGTGCTTATCACTAGGGGGGCAGGTTTTGGCTCAGCCTGAAGAGAGCACGTCTGCACAGGCCACTGTGGAAGGGACGGGCCGCCCGCCTGGGAGGGGTTCTCCATCACTGGGGGTCTTCATGCGCAGGCTGGATGACTCAATGGAGGATGCCATAGGCAGAACTTGTGGTTTTATGAGAGTGGGCCATGGTCTTCTCTCCAGGGCACTGCAGGAGTGATGCCAAGGGGCAGCTTCCTGCTCTAGGGGAGGGCTCCCCCCTTTCAGGGGAAGGAGCAAACGGACTCTTTCATTCATGATTTCCATCTATGAAGGAGTTCAGCCCAGAGGAGGTTTCAGGAATGGGGAAAGGCAGAGGTGAGAAAGTAGAGGATGGCCGACTGGGGGCCAGAGGCCTCTGAGGCCCTTCCAGCCCTAACAGACTAGCTTCTGGGGTCCTCAAGGGTCAGCTCATTACTTTCCTGTCTGACTGAAGGTCCAAGGAGTTTGGGGGAACGGAGGCTCTGGAAGACAGGGTAGCCCAGCCTGGGGCACTTGCTTCTCTATCCAGGGACACTGTAAACCCAGGATCAGGGTGCCCAGCCCTGGATGGACCTTCATCCAGGACCCTCTGCTTTCTCCCTTGGTAGCTCCTGGCAGGACAGAAGAGAAGCTCTCCCTTCTGGACGTTCGAGTATTACCAGACCTTCTTTGATGTGGACACACACCAGGTTTGTGTACCAGTCTCACCTCCTGTCTAGTGTGTGTTTGTGTGTTTGTGTGGGGAGTGTCTAGTACGTGCATTTGTTTGTATGTGTGAAATGGTGTTTATTTTTTGTGTGTATGGTATGTGTGTGTAGTGTGTGTTGTTTTGTTTTTTAATTTTTTTAATTTAAGGCAATAGGATTGAGTGACTTGCCCAGGGTCGCCAAACTAGGGAATTATTAAGTGTCTGAGGCCGGCTTTGAACTCAGGTCCTCCTGACTCAGGCTTTGTGCTCTATCCACTGCGCCACCTCACTCTCCCCTAGTGTGTGTTTGTGGTGTATGTGTGTAGTTTGTGTGAAGTATGTTTGTGGTATGTGCAGTGTGTGTGCATGTGTGCTATGGTATCTGTGGTTTGTGTGTCTGGTGTGTGTGTGTGTTTATGCATGTGTGTATGTGTTTGTGGTTTGTGTGTGGTATGGTGCGGAGCACTTGTGGGGAGGGGCGGCTTTGGGTCTTGGGAATGGTTTGCCCTCCTGTCCAGATAAAGGATTTGGGGGGGGGGGTTCCAGCCTGCCCAGAGCTTTTTTCAGCAGAATGTTTTGAAATAAGTGAAGGACAGTGATGGTTTCTGTTAGAAGTTAGTGAAAACAAAGACGTGATTTTTTTCCCCATCCAACTTCCCAGCCTTTCTGGTTTGTGGACCCCAGGAGAAGAGCCCTTTATTTAGACTTGCCTGAACTAGGGGGCCCACCCCCATGTGCTTCACTGGTCCAAGGCTCTGATGCCTCCCTAACTCATTCCTGACACCTCCCAGGGTGGTTCTGTGGGTCGCTTTCTCATTGGGAGATGTCACATCATGGCTGGGCTGGGCTGGGTCTCCGCAGATCAGAGAGATTGTGCCCCAGGGGAGGAAAAGGACCCAGAGACTCTTGCTTTCCAGTAGGAAATGGCAGCCTGGGATTTAGACCCAGCCTTACTCTCTCTAAATTTGAAGGCATGCTGGTTTTGACATGAGGGACTGAGTTCAAATCCTGCCTCCATCTTCGAACTGAACCTCTCAGCCCCAGGTCCCCATCTGTAAAGTCTGGATAGTAAGTGTACCTGCCTCTCCTCCCTGGGTTCTTGCGAAGGACCAAGTGAAAACGAGCGAATATTTGTGAGGGGAGGTCATCACTGCCAAGCCCCTTCTCCTTGTATTCCACCCTGCCCCCACTCCCCTCCCATACATTTCTTCAAACCAAGGAATGATTCCTTGTAAGGGAAGTGTAGACAGGATCTTAGTGAAAGGCTTGGCTAGTGGTTATCCCGCTGGGGGTCGGGCAGCACGGCTCCTTCTGTAGTCTTCTTCTCTGTCAGTTAGATTTTCTCTTTTGTTGGCATGGCATGCCAGGGCAGTGGGCCCTGAGAATGTTGTGCATCTCCACTCTCCTTTTTATTCGGTTCCCGGGGATGTAGTCACCCCTGGGGAGGTGGGCCGAGTGCTCAGAGGAGCACCTGAAGAGAAGGCCCAGAGCAGGTGTCAACGTCATCATCTGCCATGATTACTTGCCATAGTCACAAACGCTTACTATAATTCCTCACTAGACAAGAATTTTCTATGAAATGATATTCTTGGGGCAGCTAAGTTGTGCAGTGGTTAGAACCTCGGCCCTGGAATCAGGAAGACCTGAGTTCAAATCCAGCCTCAGACACTTAATAATTACTTAGCTGTGTGACCTTGGGCAAGTCGCTTAGTCTCACTGCCTTGCAAAAATGAAAAAAGAGGAAAAAAAGGAATGACCTTCTTCCTACTTGTGCAGTTCCTTGATGGCTGCCTGGTTCCTTGGGAAGTTGTGACCTCCTCAAACTCTGGGGCTAGAACCCAAGTCTTTTTTTACACTATCAGTCAATCAACTAGTGTTTTTAAAATGCCTCCTATGCAGTCCTCAGGCCCTATGCTAAACCATGAGGATCCAGAGAAAGGAGGTCTCTCAGTCTCTGGGTCACCTTTCTGCATCTCTGACTTCTCCATCATCTTGTTTTTAGGTGTTTGACAGGATAAAAGGCTCGGTTCTGCCTATCCCTGGGAGAAACTTTGTCAGGCTTCATATTCGAAGCAATCCGGATCTCTATGGTGGGTGACGTACACTCCTCTCCAGTCCCTTCTGTGGGTGGTGTCATCGAGGGGGAGAAGTGAGAGCAATATAGCGTTGATAGAAGACCCCCGGGTAGGGGGATGGGAGAGTGGCTTCTCCTGGGGAGCCCAGGCCTTGGGGCACTTTCTCTTGGATGGTCCTGGAGGCAAGGAAAGAGAAGAAAAGAAGGACATTGATGTCACCACAGCCGTGACTATCAGCAATATCATGGCCTTGAAAGGACCTTAGTTGATGTAGCACCATGACGACTCCAAAAGATTCTCTGATTAGTCAGGACACCTTGGGCAGTGAGACCTTGGACAAGCCATTGGACTTCTCTGGGCCTCAGTTTCTCCTTGTGTAAAATGATAGGGTGGGATTAGATGGTCTCTGAAGTCTCTTCCTGTTCCAAATCCCATGATCCTGGTTTCAATGAAAGCAGATTTTGACTTCAGTGTGGAGTGGGTGAAAGGACTTATGGTCCATTGGTCAAAATGATGTAGAAGGAAGCAAGGAATAGAGGGAGAGAGCTGGCAGGAAGAGCTGGGTTCCAGTCCTCCCTGGGTGATCCTGGGTCAGTTGCTTTGCTCCCCGGGGCCCAAGCAGAATCTGCGTCTCTTCAGTTTCAGAGCGGTTGAGGACTCATTGGTAGAAGCCCTCTCCTGATGCCTCATTTTGTGAAGGAGGAGATTTGAGGGCAGAGATGCAGCAGCATCTTCCAGGCCTGGAAGGGGAACTGCTGCTCTGAGCCAAGTCTTGAGTAAGACAAAAGAGAGTCTTCAGTCAAGGGACTCCCAGTCCAGTGGAGAGAAGGGGACAGGGCCCTAGTTTGTGTGAAGAGAAACAGGGGGAATCAGGCACTGTGGAAGGGCTTCAGCACTGTGCAAGCTTTGGAACTTTCTGTGTGAGCCTATGGGTAATGAGGAGCCATGGGAGGTCTTTGAGCTGGGGAGTGATGTTCATCCATCTCATGACCTGTGAGGACTGGTGGAAAGAGAGTTAGCTAGTCAGTCATTTATCAAGCCCTTACCCTGTGCCAGTAGATGAGATCACAAAAAAAGGAAAATGCAGCTTACATTGTAATGAGGGAAGTCGCCTGTGAGCAACAAGGCAGATACAAGTTATACATCAGTTTAAATGGACAAAATCTGAGAGGAAAGGAGTGAAGGGACTGAGAAGGGCCTTCTAAGGAGGTTAGCTTGGTTTGAGTCTTGAAGGAAGCCCACAGGTGGAAATGAGGTGTCTGGGCATTTCGGGGTAGGTTGAAGCTAGAAGAGAGTGCAGAGAAGTCACAGAAATCAGAGGTGAAGGGCGGCTAGGTGGCACAGTGGATAGAGCATGGGCCCTGGAGTCAGGAGGACCTGAGTTCAAATCTGGCCTCAGACATTTAATAATGACCTAGCTGTGTGGCCTTGGGCAAGCCACTTAACCCCATTGCCTAGCAAAAACCTTAAAAAAAAAGAGGTGAAAGGCCTCGTGAGGCGTCTGGTCCAGCCTGCACTTGAACATAAAGCTTTTCTCCTACATCCCTTTGAATACCTTAAGTGATGGGAAGCTTCACTACTTGATGAGACAATGCTCATTGTCTGAAAAATTTCCTGACCACTGAGCTCAGATGCTCTTTACAGCTTCTCCAGCTTTCCTTGCTCTGGCCTCTGGGACCAAACGGAATCCGGCTTAATCTTGGGACAGCTTGAGTCTGGGGTCTGCCTTCAGGTAGTTAAAGAGCTGTCCATGGAAGAGGGATTGGCCTCCTCATCTCCTGCAGTGGCTGATCTCCCCCTCAGAGCTCTGCTCTCCCTTCCCCTAAATCTTCAGGTGCCTTCCAGTCCCAGTTCAAGGACCTTGTCCCGAGGACCCCTGGCTCGGTTTTTCTTTCTGACTTTTTGTCTCCAGGGTCTTGTCCATGTTCAACACTTGGAGCCTGAACTTAGAGCTGGGAAGGTCTGAGTTTG